>NC_092133.1:66190774-67390774 GCF_043159975.1 Macaca nemestrina
GGTTGTAATGGCCTCTCCAGCCTCGGTTGTTTTTCCATAGCTGGTGAGAGCTGATGCCCACACATCTTCAACCCTACTCTTTGGCTAGCCTTGCCCTATTTTCCCTGGCACCAGACTTTGCCCCCAATAGCCTCATGACATTTACATGGGCAGGACCTGTAGCCAGAGCTTTGGTCACAAACCAGGCTCCTCTTACCTCCCCTGTGCTGCAGCAGAGCAGATCCATAGCCCCCCTTCTTTGTGGTCCTTCTTATTTCAGACTTGGCTTATTTCAGATCTCAGGAATCTGCAGACCAAAGTGTCCTTTGTTTCCATCAATGAAGAAAAGATTCAAGAGTTGATGGTTATTTTAGGGAGAATATTTAAACTAAAGATATGCTGTTTCAGGTAGCTCTAAAATCCTGCTTTACATGCAAATAATTGATGGGCTACTTCGGGGTCATTCTTGCTATTTCTTAAAGCAGATCCCCTGGGGCTAGCCTCCTAAGAGACCCTACTGTTTGATTGCTGTTATCGTCAATATTCAGACTCCCCCTTGTTCTGCTGCAGCCAGAGGGGTATGCTTTCCCCTGCGATGTGAGCCTCAGTCCTCCCCACCCCCATCTCTTCCTCCTGATTTTGCAGCCCCGCCGCACGTCCCATCTGGCCTCCCAGACACCCAGGTGCAAACCCATAATAGCAACATCAGTGCCCCCTTCACCTTCATCCACTGCACTCCATCAGCCAGGTTCTGTCAACTCCACTCCTTTGCTCAAAAACCATCCATGGCTCCCCAGTGCTCATACCCCCCATCCCAAAGATAAACCCACTTTGGCTCTCTAGCCTGATCTCTGACCAGTCTTCTGCTGTCCTCCTTTTCTTTCAGTAAAACTGGGCTGCTCCCCTGCCGGACCCTACAGTGTCCCACTTGCACACATCAACTCATGCTATTCTGGTATCTTTGTTCTCAGTTTCTACCTGGTGAACTCTTGACTCCTCCATGTAAGCTACATCATCCCTGCAGCTCCTTCCATCCTCTCCTCCCCACTTGGCCTCGGCCATGAGTTCTGCTATCTGATGAGTAGGTTAACATAATGCCTGGTGTATGCTCGACGTACAATCCAGGCAAAACCGCCTACTGGGACAAGTAATTTGTCCTAAAATGAGAAGTGCAAACAGACCAAGATGTACACACCTGCAGAGGTTTCTCCCTGGCTGCTAGCATTAATCATTTGCTTTAGACGGTGTAGGTGCTGGAGAGCAGCCTGCAATATGAGTCGCTTACACAGCGAGAGTAGCTTTTGTGGGTTTCTAGCCAGGGAGAGTCTTCCCACCTACAAATCACACTGGGCAGCTTCCTTGCCATCTCTGCCTGGATCCTCAAAGGGCCCACGATGAAAGCCAGCACCTTTCCCTGACCTGGCCCTTTCCAACATTCCTGACCTCTCCCAGCATCTAAGCCATGACCTGGGCATCAGGCTGAACACCACCATTTCCCTCACATCCCATCAATCACCAAGTCTCATTCATCCCACTCTGTCAATTTCCTCCATCTCCACCGTCATCACCCTTGTTCAGGCTGCTGCCACCTCTCATCTTATTCGTTGCTCTGGCCCCCAACTGACCTCCTCCAAACGCTTCTTTACACAGAAGCCAGAATGGCATTTTTAACATTGATACATAACTCCAGTTAACCAAAGCACTTCAATACTTTCCATCACTCTTAGGATAAAGCCGTAAATCCCTAACACAGCTTATTACTCACCCTGACCCCCATCACCATGATCCCTTCTGCATTCCCAGCAGGCCCCCTGGCAGCACTGGTGCTGCTGGTTGTCTGACCACATTTGGAGTGACAGACCATGGCTGAAGGGAGCCCTGGCCAATAGAAATCAGCCAATCCATAAAGCTTAGACTCTTGGCTCCAAATGAAGGCCCTTCCTTCGCCGTTGTAGCCCCGTTTCAGGCAACTGGCCTGCTCCACAAGGAAGGTTGGCCGTCACCTTGGAGAGATCCCTGGGTTTAAGGAGCACCCCCCACCCCTCACAGCCATAGCTCTCTATGCCCCTCATGGGGTAGAGGGTCAGGTAACTGGCATGGGTGATGCCAAAATGACCACAGCTGCTGGGAGACCAGGTGCTGCGCGGCTGCTAAAATGCTCCACCATCTGCCCCTGGAAGAGCCTTTTCTCTCAAGGCCCTCTGGCTCTGGGTTTCAGAAATGCCTGGGGAATTCTCCAAAGTTCATTTCTTCCCCATTTCCTCCCAAAAGCACTTGCAGATCCCCAGCCCTCCTGGACGCTGCTGATAATGTGTTTCTCCTAGATCCGCTCTGATAACGCTGGGGTGGTCGGCTGAGATTTGTAGGGAAATAAAAATAAGGAAATGGAGGGTTCCGGCAAGGCCAGAAGAGCCCTGGACTGGGAATCAGTCCCAGACCTTGAGGGACTCTGAGCAGACTGCTCTCCTCTCTCTGGGCTTTGGTTTCCTCGCTGATATAAAAAGGTGAATGACTGAAAAATCATTTGGCAGTATCTGGTAAAGATTCGCGTCCAATAAAGCAGCTCCCTTCCTAGGCACTTCTGAGAGACACACTCATCTGTGCATAAAAGAAGAAGAGATGCTCGCTGCGACACTATTTGTAGTAAGAAAAAAGGAAAAGAGAAGAAAAGCCTAGATATTTGTCAGCAGGAGTGTGCAGAGATATGTTGTGCAGTATTAAATTGCAGTACTTTCATCAATGAAAATCCACACACAGTAAACAGGATACACAAGACCTTGAGATCCAGCAATTCCATGGCTGGATCTCCTCCTCTGGAGGGAAAAATAAGCAAATGACAAGAGAATATTTACAATATAAGTCATTTATCTAAAGTTAAAAACATAAAGACAATACAATACAATCTTCAATCACTATATGCATATATAGTGCACATAGTAAACATGTAAAGAAATGCATGGAAATGGTAAACATCAAATTCAGCAGGGAGGCGGGATTGGGTAGAGATTGGGGGGCTTAGGGAGGTTCGGTTCCATGGGTAGCTATTAGGCTGGGTGGTGGGTACACCAGGTTCAGTATACATTTTTTGTAATAACTTTATTGAGATGTAATTCACATATACAGTTGGTCAATTTAAAGTGTAAAATGTGAAGGTTTTTCATACATTCACAGAGTTGTGCAACCATCACCACAATCAGTTCTAGGACATTTTATCGTCCCAAAAAAGAAACCCCATTCCTTTTAGCAGCCATCCTTCATTTTTGCCCACCCTCCCACCCCTAGCCCCATGCAAGCGTTAATCTACTCTCCATCTTTATGAATTTTGCATAATGTTTTCAAAGTTTATCCGTGTTGTAGCATGTATCGTACTTCATTCCTTTTTATTGCCAAATAATACATTATATTGCTTTTAAACCTCTCTCAATGTCTGAAATATTTCAAGATAAAACATCTTTAAAGCACAGAGTTAATGAACGGATATTGTTGAATTAGGGGATGTTGAAGGAATCTTCATGCCTGCCTCCGTACCTAATTGGCAGTCTTCACCAGCAAGGATATATCATTGCTCTGCTGCCTAAATCCCGTGTGTGTGCGCCCTTGGCCACCTGTGGGCTGGCAGCAATGGTTCCAACCCTGCCAGGACCCAGATCCAGGGGGTCAAGCCCTGCTCAGCTGGACTCCAACACCTGACCCCCTCTGTGGTGCTCTGAAGTACCCTTTCTCTTCCTCTGCCCGTGGCCAGTGTCAGTTCCTCTGAGATGTCTCCCTTGAATCTCCCCGACACAGCTGGGGGCCCTTTTTCTCAGTTCCTAGAGCTAGAAAACTAACTCACCATGGGGTGGCTATTTGGTCCCCTGGTGAGAGAGCAGCAGCCAGGCTTACAGCCCTGCAAGCTCCTTAAGTTTCTGAGCATCAGTCCTCACCCCAGTAAAATGAAGATGTTGGTGCTTGCCTGATAGACTGGAGGTGGTAGGGAGATAAGTTATGTATGAAATTTTTCAGGGGTGGTGAAGGATTTGCTTTTATGCCTCTGACCCGCTCATTGGACAGGAAGACTGTCCTGGGCATGAGCTGTGCTGTCTGCAGGAAGGAGCAATGGACTGGCTTCAGGAGTTGCAATACCCACTGCCCTGGGAGAGGCAGGCTAACCCGGCAGTTACAGGTGTGGGCTCTGAACTCCAAGTAAATCCCAGTAGTCCCAGTTCCACTCCTTGTTAGTCATGGTACTGTGGATGGGTTACTCTTTTGACCTCATGTAAAATGGGAATAACAGCACCTACCTTATCGGGCTGATGGGCTCAATGTGGGGCCTGACACACACTTGGCTGGAAATGATTGTTAGTTGCCATGATGATGGTGATGATGACATGAGTGGAAAAGGGCTTTGGGTGACATGGGGCTGTAAGGAGAGACCATAGCCTTTGCCCAGTTGCATTCAGTCATGTGAGGTCCCGAAGGCAATGCCATGCTTGCCACTGAATGCAAGGAGGTAATGTGGCATGGCTGCTCAAAGTGTTGGCTTACTCCTACTTCCCTGTCTGCCCTGTGGAAGGCTAGGCCCTTCCAACACTACGAAAAATGCTGGATGTCCTATTTATGAGACACTGTGCTAAGGCACGGCAAGAGATGGGTGAAAGGTATACCCGCCCTTAAGGATGTGATGTGGGATTTGTCGCAAGGTTAGAGGCCTTAGTTGGAATCCCAGCTCTGTCTAGCTCTCCAACACTACAAAAGCCACCTACCCTCTTGGAGTTTTCACTTGTTCAACTCTTACATGTAAATAAGGATCTTACAGGGTTATTGTGAAAGTTCTTAGTCAACCATGGAGATACAAATAGAGGATATTTGGCCGACCTCGTGGCACAATGGTAGTGCGTCTGACTCCAGATGGAGGATATTATGGGAGGGGAGTTGGACTGGTGCACAATCCAGTTATTTCGTGGAAGGTAGACCTTGTTGAGTGCTGTGGGATATAAACAAAGGGCTGTGGACAGTGCAGGGGAAGGGTGAATTACAAGTGCAGGTGACCATTGATTCTTTGGAGGGGACACTGGAACTTGCTGGTGATACTTAGTGTTGGAGGGCCTTGGAACCCCCAGTTTATGAAGAAGGATTTGCCCTCCTTCGCCCCACTCCATCCAACCACCATGCAGAGCAGGAGCTTCTGGAGAGCGGGACATGCCTTAAAGGCTGTGTTTGTGCCCCCTCTCCAGACAGAGTCGAGCATCCTCTCTCCGCATCCTGAGAGGGAACGGGCTACATTTGTAGCAGCTGTAGTTGGGGTGGAAGTGATTCTGGATTTTGCAGGAACTCCATTGTCCAAGGAACTCTCCAGGGAGAGTCAATAGGAGAACATGGGGCAGCTGCAAGTGCCTCGAAGGTAGACCGCAGCATGCACTGCCTGGTCACCTCTCCCTGTCTGTCAGGCTGCCTGTCTCAGAGAGGCCAGCAGAGGAGACCTGGGGAAGAAAGACACCATCCTGTTCCAGCTCCTGAGGGCGTCATTCACTCCTGCGATGATTCCACGTGTTTGTATCACATCCTCACCCATCAGAAGCCTTTCCCTTAGCACCTGCCCTGTGAGGGTGGAGACTGTGGCCAGAAGAGTTAAGTGAAGAAGGACTGCCCTTCTGGGCAGTTACAATAACTGGAAGTTACAATAACTGGATTGTGCACCCCCACCTCTCCGCTCCTCACCTCAGCCCAGGCCAGGAATCAGCAGCCAGACTTCTGGACTGGCTATGTGCTCTTTAGGGCTCCAGGATAAACATGGGCTACATCAACAAGCAGCCCAGGTCCACTTGTGGGTAGATGACTGCACTAGGCCCTGTGTTCAGTGCCGTGGGTTGCAAGATGATCAGGCACAGTTCCTCAGTCCAGGGCTGGGCAAGTGCTAAACGGAAGCATAGCCATCTCATTTGGAAAATGCAAGACAAGAAGTGACTACTCCTGAAGGGAGGAATCAGAAAAGGCTGCGTGGAAGAAGTGGCATTTGAAGGAATCCCTGAATGGCAAGTAAGGTTTCAGTAAATGAGAATGTACATAAGGACATTTTAAAACAATGAAACAGCACAATAAAGAATAGAGACCTGAACAACTGTGTTTTTTCCACACACACCTCCGCACCCCACACCCCACTTTGGGAAATGAGGAATCATCTGGAGTGGTTGTAGTAAGCTCACGTGGAGGGATGGAGTAGGAGGTACGGCTGGAAAGAAAAGTTGGGGGTTGGGGAGGCAGACTGTGGAGAGAGTTGGACACCAGCCCTCCATAATAGAAGGCCAGCTTCTATTCGGTGGGTAGCAGGAAACCACGGAAGTTTTCTCAGAGGGATGTGATGTATCCAGCTATGTATAGCTCAGTGTAGAGGGTGAATTAGGGGCAGGAGAGAAGCTGGGAATGGGCAGCAATCGCCTCTCTAAGGCAGCAGTCCCCAGTCTTTTTGGCACCAGGGGCCAGTTTTTCCATGTACAGGGATGGGGGGATGACTTCAGGATGAAATTGACCTCAGATCAGCAGGCATTAGTTCTATTCTCACAAGGAACATGCAACCTAGATCCCTCGCATGCACAGTCTGCAATAGGGTTTGTGCTCCCATGAGAATGTATTGCCACTGCTGACCTCCTGCTGTGAGGCCCGGTTCTTAACAGGTCACAGTCCAGTCCTGATCTATAGCCCAGCGCTTGGGGACCCCGCCCTAAGAGAAGACACAGAGCAGCAGAGGAAGCAGGTGGGGGGGTGACGAGAGTGAGGTTGCAGAGGTAACATTAGCAAGTTCTAGCTACCTACTAGGTGTGGGCCAAGGAGGGGTTGAGGCAAGTATGAGCCTCTGAGCCCAGGTAACCAATAATAACCATGGCATATATTCGACGGATGACCTTGGACCTTGTGCTTTAAATACAATATCACTTACATTCTGATCAAGCAGCCTGTGATGTAAGGCTATGGTTATCTGCATTTCAAAATGAAGAAACTGAGGCTCAGAGATGTTCAGGGGTTGCCTGAGGTCCGCGGCTAAGGGACAGAGGCAGGACTTGAACCCAGGACTTTGAATGCCAGCACCTTTGCCTTCCGGACAAGGCAGAGCAGAAGGGGGGTGGGTTGGAGAGGAAGGGTCAAAGTTCTGTTTGGGACAAGCTGGAGGTTGGGAGGTGGGGGATGCAGGATGCCTTGTGGAAGTGCTGAGGGCCCTGGAATGGCTCGTCTGGAGGGAGAGGGGTGAGAAGCCCATTCAGATCTTGTGGACTTAGAGAAGAAAGACCTTACCTGTAGCCATCGTCCAGGGACAATGCTCAGGGAAGATGCTTTACCGGTAGCCATGTGACACTGCTCACGGAAGAGAGAGAACAGGGTTGCATCTTGCTGGAGAGCTGGCCAGAAGCACCGAGGTGGGAGACTTTCTGCCCCAGGACATGCCCAGAGCCCAGGGCCCTCTGCCCCTTCACCCAGGACTCACGATCCTGCCCACAGCACCCATGGGTGCTGTGCAGCTTGTCCCAGGCTGCTGGGGGCAGAGGAGCTCCCTGCCCTAGACCCAGTGGAGGGTCCCTTGATCTTGCCACCACCAGCTCTGCCCTGAAGGAGAAGGTTCTGCTATAGTGATGCTAAAGGAATGCCCGATGTTCCTTTGGAGGAAAGGGGCAGCAAGCAGGAAGAGCCCACGACCTCTGCTTGGGCAGTTATAAGGGACTAGAAGGTGGGACATGCCAGACCCATGGATGCAGTCCCTGGCTCTTCCTCCTGGACCCATCCAGGCTGCCCACTCTCTCGATGTCTACCCCCACTCTTGTCATAACCCAGTCAGCCTCTCCCCTGTTACTCCCTGGCAAGTTCCTGTTCAGCCACTGAGGCGACTTGGGTGGCCCCTGCTGGCAGTGGCACTCTTGTCCCCACACACCTGGCCCTCTTCACTGCACCCTCCTACCAGCTGTCCAGGTTATGACTCACACTGCCCCATTCTCCTGATGAGGACCCTGAAGCTCAGAATTCTTTGCTTGAGGATATCTGGTTAGGCAGTGGCACGGTTGGGACTGGAAATAAGCTCTGAAACATCAGAAGGCAAATGCCCCCCAGGGACCTGAGTGCTACCCTGGAACACAGTAGGAAACCGAGGACTCGGCAGTGGCTGTGATGCTTGTCCAGGGAGCATGGAGTCAGATAAGGCTGGAGGACGTTAATTAGTAATGATAACAACAACATCTATTAAGGGCTTACTTTGTGCCGGGCGCTGTGATAAGCACTTTATTGCATTGTCTCATTTGATCCTCATAATTACTTTATGTGGCAGGTACTATTATTATCTCCATTTCCACAGAAGACTGGGGCCCAAAGAGGTTCTGTAACGGGGCCAAGCCCACAGAGCTAGTGTGTGTTGAAACCAGAATTTAAGTAGTCTGAGTCTGGGCAAACCAAAGCAGCAACAGAAGGTGCCCCCGCCAACCCCTCACCATCTCTCTCACTCCCTCACTCGCCACCAAACCGTTCTTGAGCACTGGCTCTGTGCTGTGCCTGATCCTCAGGAGACAGAGAAGAGCTCACAGTCCAGGGAGGGGAACACACAGGTAATGCAGTGGCTGCTGCAGAGACCCAGGGCTCCGGTGGGGCCAGGCGGTGCCCAGTGTGGGCTACAGTCCTAGGGCTGCATCCTCTAGGATTCCAGCCCTGTGAGTCTGGCCCCAAGCAAGGCAGAGCCAAGGCAGGGACACAGGTCTAGAACCTGTGTGATGTGACGGTGGCTTGTGCAGCTGGCATTTGGCCCTGAGACATCAGATCTGGGGCTCAGAAGGAACTCCACGGCTCAGCTTCGTGGTGAGAGGCACCCCCGCCATGCAAAGGGGAGCTGGCTGTGCACATATAGGCAGGGGAGGGAGGGAAGGGTCAGAGCTCCAGTTGCTCGTTCTCTTTCCAGCTCACTTCACAAACTTACTTCCTCCCACCCCTCCAGCCTTTGCCACCTGTCTGTGTGGCAGGTACGCCAGGCAGGGCACAGTTGGAATGTCTCCAGTGGGCAAGGTGTGTGGCTGACGGAGCTGGAGATGGGCAAATCTGGGGCACACCGAGCTCCATCCTTGGCAGGCTGGCTCCTCAGCCTCGTGGAGACCTAGGGAGCCTCCTGGAACCTAGAACGAGGACCAAGCATGGGCAAAGTCTCCCTCAGTGCCTGCCTGCCTCTTTAAACCCCAACTGGGGAGGAAATGCCAGCCACAGAAAGATGCCCAGCAGGCGGTGGGGGTATAAGTGGATGCCAGCTCCCCACATAGTTATGTGAGCTGTCACGGGGTGACCTGGCATACCACGACAGGCTGGAGGGAGGGTGGGGCAAGTCCCAACCTCCCAGCGGCACCATGTACTGGGCAGCTGTGCTGTGTGTTTCCGAGACCTGCCTGTTCGTGGGCATGGAGGGGTCTCCATGCCAGGGCTCCGGCTCCAAGGCGCCCAGGGCACAAGATCTTTGACAGCCTGAATGTCCTCTTTGTTGTCCTGTAGGCTTAGAACCTGGATGTGAGTCCTTCTCAATGAAGAACTTACTTTCCCTCAGGGTGTTCGGGAATCTGGACAATGAGGGCCCATCTACATCCCATGGGGGACCTTACCAATGATTCTGGCTGGTGTCGGTTCTGATTGGTGGGTCTCTGTACAGTTCTAGTTCCAAATGCTTGACCACATCAGCTCCGGCTGTATCGTTCTTTGCCCATTGGCACTCAGAGGCACTGGTACGTCAGCCAACGCCACAAGCTCCTGACGCCTTCTGAGGCTGAGAGCTCCAGCCAAGCTGGGCACCTGGTTCCGGATTCATCTGTCCATTAGACAGCCTGTCCTTCCTGACAGGTGACACCACTGCTGTTCATTAAAAGAGAGCAAAAGATGCTGCCACATCCCTGAAACTGATTGGACCCCGAAGCCACCACCCACCACGCAACTATTTCTAGGGATGAAGTCAGATCCAGCCTCTTCTGCACTTACCCTGGGGCATTTTCCCCTTGCCTCTTCTCCTCGCTTCTGTGGAGGATGGCAGAATCCCTGGGGAGCTGGAAGTGGGCCTTGACCCTCCCTCTTCGTCATCCTCCATGCTGTCCCCCTTGTGGAGTGGCCCCCTAAGGCAGTGGGATCATGTTCCTGTGGAACAGCAAATCCTGCCAAATAAATAAATAAACGCAGAGAAGCAGCCAGATTTAATTATCCAAAGGAAGCTGAAGCTGGGGCAATTTCTGATGTTCATTTTAGTGACACTGTAGTGGGGCTGGATGTTCCTCAGAGAATTCGCCCACTTTAAAAGCCCCTGTGATGTGACGAGCCACTTTCTCAATCTTGGGAAGCTCCAAGATCTCCCAGCCCTTCTCCATTGCCGTGGCCATCCTGGTCTTGTCACCCGGTGAGCACAGGAGGCCGGGCCCTGTGGGTTGGTCGCCCCTGGACATTCCACCCACAGTGCCTTGTGCAGGGCAAGGTCTGCCCCTGCTCCAAGGCATCCAGGCAGCCCCTCCTCATGTGGCAAGGGGCCACGGGAGACAGCAGCAGCCGCAGCCTGGTGCCTTCCCGGTCCCACTTGTGTCCAAGCTGTACAGGCCTAGACAGGATCTGGTAGGAGCCTGGGCTTTAGAGACAGAGTCTGAGGCCGAGAGAAGGCAAGGGTTCTTCTAGGGTCACCCAGCCATTACTGGAAACACCTAGACTAACAAAGTGGCAGGATTATCTGCTGGCTGAGTTCTGGGATCCAACTGTGTTACAATGGGCAAGTGACTTGACCTCTCGGAGCCGCAGCTTTCTTACCTCTATCTAGGATGGGGATAATGACAACCTGTACCTCCATGCACCATCCTGAGATGAAGGAGATGTATGTAAAGCACATGGTACAGTACCTGGCATGGGGAGGAATTTAATCACTGGTATTGAACTGCTAGTAGTCAGCTTTCCTGAACCCCAGGCCAGGACTCTCTTGACCACACACCTTGCCCTTCCTCCTGAGCCTCTGAAACACCACTGCCCTGGGGACTGGCCCTTTCCAGAGGAATTTGTTCAGACAGGGGCTTCTCTAAGCTGCTTTTTGAATGCAGCAAATGCTGCTACCTCCACTAAGCCCCTGCTGTGTACAGAGCACCAGGCACGTGGGTATTACAGGCCTTTGTACAAGGGTTCAGATCCACCTTGGGAAATGGGGTGAGGCGTGGCTTCTGTGCACACTGTGTGGCCCTGAGTCTCTGGGCCTCAGCTCCCATTTCTGTAAAATGGGGCTGAGACAGCCTCACTGAGTAGCTCAGCGAAGCCGGTGAGTTCCTGTGTATGAAGCTCCACTGAAAGCTCGAGTGGACTGCTATCTGCTACACATGTGCCAATTGTTATTTTTGCATTTACACGATAATGGACAAGACCTGACCCTGTCTCTAGAAACCCATCCCCTGATTGGGCCTCTGAGCAGTGTCCACAGGAAATATTTCACCAGTTATATCCTGCAATCTGGATGTGTCAGCTGTGGTGTTTGGAGAATGCGATGGTCTTCGAAGCCTCCAGGGGAAATGTGACCCATTATTCATTCATTCATTCATTCATTCATTCATTCATTCAACAAATACTTGTGGAGTGCTTGCCATATGCAGGGGCACCGAACTCTAGTGATATGAGGACCAGCTTGACAGAAGTCTTGACCTCTTCATGCTTCCAGTGTAATGAGAGAAATCAACAAAATAAGCACATAAAGAAATAACAAGAAAATATCCACCGATTATTATGAAGAAAATAAAGATAATTTTAAAGGATTTCCGCCCCCCACACCCAGCTTTACTGAGGTACAATTTACAATTAAAAACTGCATATATTTAAGGCTGACCATGTGATCTGGGGGATATTTTCGATAGGGCATGATGGGGGGCAGTGTTATCTGTGAGAAGGTGACATCTGAATGACAAGGGGAGCCTACCACACAGAGCTAACAGATGATTCTGAGCATGAGAAGTGCTGTGCCTGAACTTGTCATAGCATAAAGCATTAGAAGAGTGTCCATGAGATAAATTGATGAGATAATTAAATCAGAGGATGGGGAATGAGCATGCTGGTTAGCAGGAACAGCTGGTGCAAAATCCCCGAGGTCAGAATGAGTTTGGCGTGTCTGAAGAAGAGAAAGGTCAGAGTGGCCAGGTGAAATGAGTGACAGGGAGAGAGCAGAGAAAGAGCTCAGGGAGGGCACGAGCCAGTCCTGTGGCGCCTTGTGTGACTCTGGCCTGTGGCATTTGTACATTTCACCCTCAATGAGCCAGGAAGCCACGGGAAGGTTTTAGGAGGGGGAGCCACAGGCTCTGGGCTACATTTTCCAGTCCTCTTGGCACTGGCAGAGAATGGATTACAGAGGCAGAGTGGAGAGGAGCCAACAGGTGTCCTGGACAATTGTGGTGTCCAGGTGAGAGGCGGCGGTGACAGAGGAAATGGGGAGAGTGTGCAGACTTGGGGTATGTGCTAGAGGTGACTCTGGCAGGCCTTGCTGATGGGCTGGCTGTCAGGTGAAAGACGGAGAGAAGCCAGCCAGAGCTGAAGGCTTCTTGACTTGAGCTGTTGACTGGGTTGGGCTGTGAAGCCACCGGAGCTGGAGAATGCTTAGCCCAGGTGCTGGGGGTCAGGGGCAGGTTTCCTGGAGAGATGGGGACAGGGCTGGAGGGACAGACAGTGGCATTGAAGGAGCCTGGTGACTCAGGGACTCGGGGTCCTGTGAGTTGTGCGTCCCCCAGCGTGGAGTCCACTTGCTAGAGTGAACAGTTTGTTTAATTGCTGGTTCCCTTTCCACTTCACCAGCTCCTGCCCAGCTTAGGATCAAGAGGGGCTGGATGGAGGAGGCAGAGCCTGTGGCCTGTCTGCCTGGCTGAGGGGGGGCCTCTGGAGTCAGATGTCCTGAGTTCCCCTCCCCACCTCAGCAGCTTCGCAGTGCATTTCCTTGCTCACTAAATCCTGAAATACTAGGATGATGGGGCCCCCTTTGAAACTTGAGTGAGGTAAGTTTAGGACAAATTAAAGGAAGTCCTGCTTCTCACAGCAACTTAGGATCTCAGGGGACTCATTACCCTGAGAGGTGGTCCAGGCTGGGAATGTCATGGGATTCCTGAGGGATCCGGGTAAAAGAACAAAATGAGGGGCCCTCAAAGGCCCCTGAGAGGAAACCTGGGATCTGTGTGACCTTTAGGTTGACGTCAGGGAGGGAAACTGGTCTCTTGAGGCTTTTGCTGGCAACAGAGTCGGGAACCATCCTAATCCAATCCAGTGTTCCCCTGCCCTCTGGCTCTCAAACCCTGGGCGGCAGAGCTGGAAGCGGCCCCAGGCTCTGCCCCATCCAGTCCTTTTCCGTCACTCAGGAGAACACTCCTCTGTCTCCCCTCAGCCTGAAGCCCTGCAGTGGCGCCAGTGGTTTCACGACCACATCCAGCACGCCCCATTGGGCCCCATCCCTCCCGACTGCCCCCCTGTCCCACCTCCCTGGACTCCCTGCAGCACAGCCAGCCTGGGGCTTAGGAGCAGAGCTCTCATCACTGGGCCTTCGCCCCTGCTCTTCCCTCTGCCAGGGGGTTCTCCACCTTTGCCTGTTAACTCTCCCCTACCCTTCCGATTTGGCCTTAGTTGTAAACTCCTAGATAGTCACCCCTGATTCCCACCCCTGCCCCCACCTCCCCAATTTCAGGTCACCTGCCACAGCCAAAAGCATCCTTAGAGCCAGCCTGGCCTCCAAGCATAAACCTATCCCGCTGTGTCATCGAGGACTAGTTTCACATCTGTCTCCCCTCTGTACAGTTAGCTCTGTGTCTTCCCAGCACCTGGCATGGAATAAATGCTCTTCGATAATAATCATTTAAGGTGTCAGGCTCAGAGAATGGAATTGCCATGCACAAAAACACAGCATCATTCATGTATCATTCAACACATATTATTGAGCACTCACTCCATGCCATGCCTTTACTAGGTGCTGGCAACCCAAGGGTGAGCAAGACGTGCCCTCATGGAACTTACGGTTCAGTCAGGGAGGCAGCCTCCACCGATTGCCCCAGCAAATGTAAAATTGCAATAGCGATCAGCACCACCAAAAGGTAATGCAAGGTTTTATGAGAAACTAGAAAAAAATCCTCAGTCAGGGAGGCCTAGGGAGGCCTAGGGAGGTCTCTCTAAGGAAGCATCCTTGAGCAGAGAGATCTGGCAAGGGAGTAGCAATTGACCAGGTAAAGGGCAGGGAAAGTGTTCCAGGCAGAGGGAACAGCAAGGGCAGAGACCCTGCAGTGGGAAGGGAGGATGAGGAACTGAGGCAGGAGCAGTGTGGCCCGGCAGGGAGCTTCGGGGCAGAGACTGGTATGAGATGAGATTCAGTTGGAATATGCAGGGCTTTGCAGACCACGTTAAGGCTTTTGTCTATCCTAAGAGCAGTGGGGAACCACCAAAGAGTATTGAGCAGGGCCATGACCTAACTAGACTGGTATTATGAAAGCTCAGACCAGTTGATATGGTTTTGCTGTGTCCCCACTCAAATCTCATCTTGAATTGTAGCTCCCATAATTCCCATGTGTTGTGGGAGGGACCCGGTGGGAGATGATTGACTCATGGGGGTGGTTTCCCCCATACCGCTCTTGTGGTAGTGAATAAGTCTCATGAGATCTGATGCTTTTGTAAGGGGAAACCCGTTTCACTTGATTCTCATTTCCCTCTTGCCTGCCACCACATTAAGACGTGCCTTTCGCCTTCCATCAGGGTTGTGGGGCCTCCCCAGCCATGTAGAACTGTGAGTCCATTAAACCTCTTTTTCTTTATAAATTATTCAATCTCAGGTATGTCTTTATCAGCAGCGTAAAAACGGACCAATACACTGGCTTCTGTACAGAGCAGGAACAAGAACCAGGGGCTCTGACACTAAGCCCTTATAGGATGTCCATATTCTGTAGCCTCTGTAGCCCTACTCCCTACCCCAGGTCACTACATCTCCAAGGACCTCCCCTACTCCAAAGCATTGATCTGCCCATGCTCATTCTGGCACTGACATCATCCCCACCCAAAGGCGAGGGCTGGGCTTCAGTGCGAGCTTTCCTGGGCATTTGGTACAACTGTGCTCCATGAGGCTGTAGTGTACACTACACGCTTGTCTCCAGTAGCCAGGACAGGCTGTGCATGCCCAAATGCTGGCCTCAGTGTGCTGCCAGGGGCCATAGTCAGCACCAGTACCCACTGGATGAGGACTTTTTCACCCAGAGTTTGCTCCGTTGAAGAGCAGAGAGCCCAGCTCCCTGCCAAGCCTGCTGGGTTCCACTGTGTGAGGGTTTCCAACAGGGTCCCGGCAGTGGCCCAGCAGCAGCATTTATGCCAGAGCAGCAGCCTTTATATGCCTCGGGTCTACACTCGTGGAAGTTGGTGTCAGGACCCAGTTAGGTTAATCCTCCAGGTTGCCTGGGCTGCAGAAACACAGTGAGAGTAAACTGTTTATGTTCTCCGGCTGCTGAGCCTGGGACTAAAGGCCTTCTGCAAAGAAATTATGGCTCTTAGGCTGTCAGTGCTGGAGCGGTGGCTATCTCTTCCGGCATCCACTGTCACAGCAGGAGAGGGGGCCCAGAGAGGTCAGATTCGCACCGTGTCATGTTGCTCAAGTGGTCAGAAAATTCAGCTTCCACGTGGAGGCCGTCGGTCTACGTGATAGCTGGTGTGATAATGTTAAACTCTTACCCCTCCACCCACAGCCTTGGAGTGAGAAGAGGAGGAGGAGTTAAACGGTGAGAGTGCAAAATCTGGATTTCAGATCCCAGCAACCCTGGGTTCAAATCCTGCCTTTGTTACTTGTCAGCTGTGGCCCCTTGGGCAAATTTTTCAACCTCTAGGGTCTTTTTTCATCTACACTGCAGCTTTCATTATGACTGCCACTAACCACACGCGACTCTACATTTAAATTAATTCAAATTAAATAAAATTTAAAATGCAATTCATCAGGTACCCCAGCCATATTTCAAGTGTTGCTGTGGCTAGTGGCTACTATATTGGACAGCACATACATAGAACAATTTCCATTATTGCAAAAGGTTCTATCCAACAGCTTTGAGCTGTAAAATGAGGATAATGAGAAGGTTTGTTCTATGGACTGTGGTGAAGATTAAATGAGATAATGTACATAAAGCAACCTGGCGTAGCACCCAACATATATTAAGTGCTTAGCTAATGTTTGCTATGATGGTGATGGTGGTGATGGGGTTGGTGAAGTCCATTTGCTTCCGTGTACATTTTCAGTGTCCTGCTGTGTCCACGACGAGAGGTGCTACAGCCCAGTAAAAACGTGCTAGAGTTAGGCAGCCGTGCACCTGGATTTATGTATCAATAAGAAGGTGTTGATCATCTGCTGTGGGCCAGGCACTGTGATCACACACTGTGGGCCAGGTGCTGTGGTAGGTTTGTGATATGTCACAAAGTCAAACAAGACATAGTCTTTATCCTCCAGGAGAGATGCCCACAAATAAAGTATAGAATGCAGAAAACACCCAAGGAGAGTCTGAAGAAAAAGGAAAGGAATAGCAAGCCCTGAGGGCTTCCCAGAAGAGGTGGCATTTGCTCTAGGTCTTAAAGGAGGTGTAGGATTTAAGCTGGAGAGGGCAGGAGGACATTCCAAACAAAGGGAACAGCATGGGCTGTCAGGAAGGGCCTGAAAAGTTCTCTGTGCTTGGAAATGATGGCCAGCTCAGAGTGGCTGTCCAGGGAGGATGGGCCATAGGCCCAGTGCTCAGCAAATGCCAGACACTCCGTAAGTATTTGTGGGATCCGCGAGTGGAATGAAGCTCATAACTGTAACTCTGGGCAAGTTATCTGACCTCCCTATGCCTCCTGCCTGCTCACACTTCACCAGCTTCTCACCCTGGCCCCAGCAAGCCTGTGGAGATACAGAGAGATGAGACGAGAACATGCTTCCATCACAAACATAAGGTGGTCTGACTTTGTGCCTCAGTTTCCCACCTGTAAAATAGGATAATAATAGTAGTCACTTCCTTGGACCATTGTAAGGATTAAAAGAGTTAAGAGTGGCATGTTTAGAACAGTAGCAAGTACAAAGTGACCCTAAAGAAGGATCAACTAGCAATGTTGGCATGGCGACGACAGATATCCTTGCTTTTGTCATGGAGAAGGGAAGTGTGGGCTGACCCGTTTGAGTAGGACTTAAAAGTTCCTAAAATCATGTTGGCCCGTCACACCTCGCCTGCCTTAAAGGATTTTTGAGACCATAAAGTACATATGCCGGGTGAATGCAGACTGGAGAGGGTGGTGCCCCAGACTGTCAATTACAGCAGCAATGGGGAGGCAGATGGGTTTGAGGTTTGCTCCTGAGCTGATTTACTGTCTGCAGTGGTTTTGCTCTGGAGAGCCTGGGCTCTGTTTTGGGAAATCCAGGAGGTGACTTTTCCTCAGGATCTTGAGAGATGAGTAGGAGCTTGCTGGAAAGGCCAGCAAGAGAACCATACTATGTTAAGGTCCTGTACCTAACTAGTTATAGGATTCTCTATCCGATAGAGACAAAACCCATCCAGACCTGCCTTGCTTGACATCTGACACCCTCAAGATGCCTCCAAGACTTCACTGTGCTTTCTTGCTGAGCCTTGTCCTCTTTTCTTTTCTCTTTTTCTTTTCTTTTCTTTTATTTATTTTCTTTTATTTTTTGAGACAGAGACGTCCTCTGTCACCCAGGCTGGAGTGCAGTGGCATGATCTCCACTCACTGCAACTTCCGCCTCCCAGGTTCAAGTGATTCTCCTGCCTCAGCCTTCCAAGTAGCTGGGATTACAGGCACCCACCACCATGCCTGGCTAATTTTTGTATTTTTCGTAAAGATAGGGATTCACCATGTTGGCCAGGCTGGTCTTGAACTCTTGACCTCAGGTGATCACCCACCTCAGCCTGCCAAAGTGCTGGGATTACAGGCGTGAGCCACCACACCGGCCCTCGTCCTCTTTTCTTATACCTCCTGAGTACCCCCACCCCTGCAGCTGCAGCAAAGTAGGCATCCCCAACCCACTAGCCTGCGTCACTACTTCCCGTCCCTCAGCCTGCAGCCCCTCCCCAGTGGGAACCAGCTTCAGGTGCCTCCCTGGGAAGCGTTTCTTGCCTCCCACAAGGCCCCTGCATCACCTCTTAGCAGTAACCCTGCTCCCTGATTTGGAAAAAGACATTTCAGCCTTTTTCCAAACCAATTCTGACCTCACCTGCAGCAGAATCACCTGCTCAAATAAAAATGCAGATGCTCAGGTCAGACCTACAACATCAAAATCTCTAATCCTGTGGTCTGCAAATCTGCATTTAGATAGCAATTCAGGTAATCCTTTTGCTCAATGAGTTCAGAAAGTCACTGAACTGCTCAATTTCACTGTAGCATATCTTTTTGTTTGCATCTTTTTCCCTCCACTAGACAGGGGTTTCCTGGGGGTGGGGACAGGGATAGTGCCTTGCTGTCTGTTTCCCCAAGGCCTGGCGCAAGGCCAGTGCCCAGGCAGTTCTGAATGAACCATTCCTGGACGTGACACGGTTCCCGTGCCCTCCCTCCTTCCAGCCCATGCCGGAAATAAACTTTTATGAAGGCTTTTGTGAGTAGTCTGTGATCTCTCTGGGAGGCCATGCATGTCTCTCTTAACCAAGAGAGGAACCTAGAGGAAGAGCAGCCCAGCCCTTGGTAACAAGGGACTGGGGGTGGCCCCAGGACAGGGTCCTGGATGAAGAAGGGTCTGGTGGCACTGGAGGGGCTGGGGGAGAGTGTCCTGGTTCTTAATCAACAGGAAGGGCCTCTGCCTCCAGGATCACTTTTCAGCCCAGCTGCTTGGACATAACCCGAGCTGGGGTTGGGGTTGGGGGGAGGGGCGGTGACAGACAGACAGGCTGATGGGGAGGCCAGCACTGGGACAGACGACCAGCCCAGCACGCCTGCCCGCCCAACTCCCGCACACCCCCACTGCCCTGGGAAGGTGCATCCAGGGAGAAGGCTCAGCTGGTGAGCTCAGAACACCCTTCTGCTCCCCTCCCCCACCCTGCCCTCCCCTTCTTCTGCTCTCTCCAAGCTCAGGGACATTCAATCCTTCCTTTGATGGACAGCCAAGAAAAGACTTCTTCCACATCCTAAATTTGTTAGCACCAGCTCAATCGTCTTAACCTTCCTCCCTCCTGTGCTCCCAATAGGCGCCTCCTTAAAGACACAGGGTGCTTTCTGATTCTCAGAGGGGAGCACCAGGAGGGATCAAATCCCCACAGGGGCAGAGGAAGTTTCCCTGGAGGCCCCTCCTCTGCCGTGGCTGCTGGTGAGCCGCGGTGTGCAGGCACATGGGGCAGGAGCAGTGACGGCGGCTGCAGCTGAACCTGAGGCTTGGCAGCTTAGAACCCCCTGATTCAAGTGGGGGTGCTTCCCAGCGGGAGTCACTGCCCTCATTAGGGGCTCACCCCAGGGTGCTGCTAGAAAACTGAAGTTAGCCAAATCCCAGGTAAAGCCCAGCAGAGGGACACTCTTTCTTGACCCTCACCGGCTTCTTCATCTTCTCTATTGTGTCTCTCTTTAGCCTCTTCCTTCTCTTCCTCCTCATTATAGCTTCCATCTACTTTACAGGGTGCCAGACGGCATGCTTAGGGCCTGACCGCAGCTCCTTCAGAACCCTAACAGCTAGAAATTCTTATACTCATTTTGCCGATGAGAAAATTGAGGCTCAGAGAAGTGAAATGATGTGTCTGTGTATATAAGGTAATCCCCTATGAGTTAGGGCTGGGGTGTGGACCACTGTCCACACTGTTGCTGTTGACCACCATACCATTCTGTCTCTAAATCACACATTTCTGAACTGCTCACACATGCACGCACATTAGATAAAAGTGACCTACTGCGATCTATTAAATTAGGTCACCCCATAAACATCTCTTACAGGACCAGGCACATAGTAGGCCCTCAGCACGAGTACCCCTTCCTCCCTCCCATCCCCTCATCTCTCTCCCCATTCTGTCTCTCTCTTCCTGCTTTTTCTCCTTGCCTCCAGGCTTATGACACAGGTGAGAAGAGCCAGGACAGAAGGGAATGTGGCTGTGGCCTACAGACCTTGTCCTGGCCCTAAGCCTCCCAATAAATAACGAGGTCTGTATATAAGCCTCCGGCTCTGCAGCATCTCAGCTTGGGAGGAATGGCGTTTGCTGGCGGAGGGATTAGGAGTCCTGGGAGGAAGGGACAAGGGCCTCTCTCCGAAGCAGCAGGGGAGAGCCTCTGATTCACTCTCTTTCTCCTTTCCATCTGTGGCCCCACAGAAACAGCAAAGAAACCTGAAGAAAACCTAACAACTTTCCCGTCAAGGTCCTCAGTGGGTGTGAGGCTGGTCTGGGAGGGAGGAGTTCCCCTTCCTCCAAAGGGCTGGACCCTGACCCGAAGGCATAAGAGACCCTTCTGAGACCCAGCATGCTCAGAACACAGGCAGGAAACTGCACTTCTTGCCCCCTGGCCCACCTCCTTCCTCTTCCCAGCTTGTCTGGGTCCCTAGAATGGGGGTTGTCTGGCCAGATAGAGTCTCTAGTCATTTGCTCAAGACCTCTGAGTCACGGAGGTGAAGAAGCCTCTGGCACCAGCTGAGGCTGAGGGGCTCTGGGGGAGGGGTCAGTACAATTGCAGAGGCTGCCAGGAAGATGGATCAGATGGCCACATCTGATCTGAGTGTCACGAAGAAGTCCAGCTGAGGTTGCTGGCGAAGTGTGAGCAAGCTGCCGGCCTGAGCTGAATTAAAATCATCCTATACCCGCAGGGTGGCTTAGTAATAAGAAGCAAAGCTGCCATTTCCCAAGCACTTATTAAGTGCAAGACCCTTACGTATGTGTATATGTTTCCAACAACCTTGCAAGCTGGTACTATTAATTCCACTTTATAAAGAGCCTGAGGCTCAGAGAAATTAAAAGAAACTTACCTGGGGCTCTGCAGCTATTAAGAGTTGCTGGGATCTGAACCTAGGTCTGTTTGGCTCCGAAGCTCATCCCCGAGGATACCCCTGAGAAAACCTCCGATACAGAAGATCACTCAGTGTGTAAGCAAAACACTACTGAGTGACAGCAAGAGCAGCCAACAGGTGTGGACCCACGCACCATCCTCTCACCTGTCGCCTGACTCACCTGCCTTCCCCATGCCACACTTCTGCTGTGTCTTTCTGGAGGCAAATGGACAAGGATGTTTCTTGGACCAGAAAGGGATGCCCTCCCCTTATGAAAACAAGTGGAAGCATTCCCCACAGAAAAGCCAGCTGGTACCAAGGGGGTCACTTAAGGAAAAGTGAGGGCCTAAGAGTCCCCTCCACAACTCACCTTCTCCTTGTGGCTCAGGTGCTACCTAGCATGGATATTTGCATAGCCAAGGGCTGCAGCCTGCAGCCTGCCTTTGCTTCTGTGGTGCTGTCCCCATGGGATTTCCTGCCGCTGCCTCTGTACTGACACCCAGGGTGCCTTGATACCCCCGTGCTCCACCTGACCCATGTGGGCAATTCATCTCCACCTCCCCTCTGGCTCAGACAGGCTGGAATTCTCTTAACAAGTTTACCAAACCCAAAGAGAAGTGTTTAAACCATTTTTTAAAATGTCTTAGAATTTTCAAAGGTTCTGACATCACAGTGCTTACAGAGAACAGGTTTCTGACCCTAAACCGGTGGAAGGTCACTTCCAGGTCTCAACTCCATTATTCTGTCCCATCAGAGACAGAAGCAGCTGCCCTTGCCTTCAATCCCTTTCCCGCTTCCTCCAGGAGGGTCCTGGGGCTGTCATAGAGGCCCAGCTGCCTAGCCTGGTGCAGGGGACAGGGAGCGGGGGTGGGGGGCGCTTTGGCAGCAGTGTCCCCTGATCATTTCCCACTGCCCCATCATGGAGGCCCATGGTCCACAGTCGCCAGCAGGCTCGGCAGCCTCTCTGCTCTGTCTTTGGAGAGAGTGGTCGTATGATGCCCGCACAATGGCATGTTTTTATTTTTATTTACTTTTAAGAAAAAGAGAGGATATTGTTTCCTTCTTTCTCACATCTCCTTTTGATCTTAGCCCTGGCCCCAATTCTGTGGGACTCCCTGACCCTCACAACATGTGGGGCCAACTGTGTGTAGCCTTCTGTTGTGTTCAGGGGCTAGAGACAATGATGGCAGCTCCTGCTGTCTTGCCAGGCTGCCTCGACCTGTCCCAGGGTAGACCTCTGCTGCGATTCCCTTAGTGACTCCTTTACAGGTATTTTTCTCATCTGCAGATGTCACAGTGTCCTTGGCCTTTTTCCAGGCCTCCCCACCCGGTGTGGGCTGCCCAGGTGATTCCAACTTCCCTGAACCCAGTGCCTTCTGGGATGGGGCTGAAACGGGGCCCCATGGCCAGCTCCTGAGTAAGGTCAGAGGTCAGGAGAGTAGGACGAGTTGGTCATCCTGGGCTCCTCTTAATGATTTATTAGCCACTGTTCCCATTAGGAGCTGTTAGCACATCAAAGCAGGATTTGCAGATCCTGGATGCATAGTGACTGTGACAGACATTAGCTGGTGGCTGCCCTGGAGCCATAAAACTCCCACTGGGTGAGCTGGAGGTGGAGGGAGGCGCTGATCACTTTGGTTCTCAACTACAGCAAAGGCAGACGAGATCCAAATGTCCACGGCTAAGATCTAAATGTCCACGTTTCTAAAATGAATTTGTATATTAACTCATGAAATCACTGAGTTTGGCACTCTAGGTAAGTTTAGACTGTGTGACACAGTACAATACAGGGCAAAAGGCAGATTCTGGAATCCATAAGATCTGGGTTCAAATCCCAGCTATGGTATCAAGAAATTGCAGGAAGTTGGGTTCTCTCAAAGCCTCGGCCCTGTCTCTAGTGGCATGAGGATAACAATCCTCTTAAGAGACATCAGGAGAGGACCTGGAGCCACATGTTAAACTGCCTGGCATGAGGTGACACTCGAGAAACAGGGTTTCTTACCCCACGGCGCATGTCTAATGCAGGGGCCTTCCAGCGGCCTCCTTCGTCTGAAGGAAACCACCTACTGAGAGGTCTCTGCCATCCTGCTCAGGGTACCGCTCTTCTTAGTGCTGTCTTTTACCGATGGGCAAAGGGTGGGCTGTTCTCTTTGTGATGCTGAGGGGGGCTGAGGCAGACCAGGTTCCCTGGGAAGCTGACTGTCAGCTAACAGACTCTACGTACACACCATTGAAAGGGGAGGGGAAGAGAGAGAAGTGAAAGGCAGCAGACCTGGGCAATGGAAGACAATGAGCTGTGCCAAGTCTCAGTGATGGCCTCAGCCCACCCAGGTAACTCTGGAACTGGGATGGCCCCTCAGAGTTGCCCCAAGGGGGCGAGGCCATGAAGGAGGTTCTTGGACAAGGTGGCTCTCTTTAGCCAAGGCGCTCCTGCAGAGGACTGATGCCCGAGAGCTACTGCAGGCAGCACCCTAGCACATGAAGGGACAAGTCCTTCATTCCCTAAACGGGAACCTGGATGGCACGGCACAGCAGGCACTACAGGGGCCTTTCTACAGGGACCAGCACATGGGCCGGGGGTCCTGAGAGCAGGGCTCCATCTCCGCCTTCACTAAGGGGAGCCATGCACCCCTCAGGAGAATCGAGGTCCTAGGAGTTTCTGTCGCATTCCTGCGTATACTTCACAACTGTAGGTTTGAGAAAATGGGAGTGTTGGGCTCAATGAAGACATCTGTTCAACTTTGGCTCTGATTTCTGAAGATTTCTCAGGTTCAGAGAAGTGGGAGAATCAGGGAAATCAGGAAGGGAGCTCCCCCTCCACCCCTGAACCAAAATAATTTTGCCAAAGTCTGGACACCCCAAAGGTCTCCCAGTGCCGTTGGGAAAAATGCCAAGCTCCTCCCTGCCCTGGCCTTCAAGATTCCCTAAGGTCTGGCCCCTGCCTGCCTTTCCTGCTTCATTTCATGTCCGTTTCTTTTCTTCTCCTGAAACTCTAGGGCAGAGCTGCTTAATAGAACTTTCTGCAAGGATAATATTTTCTACCTGCGCTGTCTAATACAGTAGCCACAGCTACTTGTGGCTATTCAGCACTTGAAATGTGGTTAGTGAGGCTGAGGAACTGAACTGAATTTTTTATCTTATTTTAATTTTATTGTGGTTTTGTTTTTGTTTTTGTTTTGAGACGGAATCTCACTCTGTTGTCCAGTCTGGAGTGCAGCAGTGCAATCTCAGCTCACTGCAACCTCCGCCTCCCTGGTTCAAGCGATTCTCCTGTCTCAGTCTCCCAAGTAGATGGGATTACAGGCTTGCACCACCATCCCCACCTAATTTTTGTATTTTTAGTAGAGGTGGGGTTTTGTCACGTTGGCCAGGCTGGTCTCGAGCTTCTGATCTCAAGTGATCCACCCACCCAGGCCTCCCAAAGTGCTGGGATTATAGGTGTGAGCCACCGTTCCTGGCCTACTTCAATTTTATTTTAAGGGCCACAGGTGGCTGGCAGGTACTTAATAGACATCACAGCTCCAACCACAGAGGATTTTTTTCAGTTTCCCACCCCAGGGCCTTTGCACTTGCTGTGCTGGTGTGCAGTGACCATCCCTTGGACTCTCTCGTGCCACCTCCTCATTATCTAGGTTTCGACTCCAACACCACCTCCTCGGAAAGGCCTTCCTCAGTCATCCAGGCTAAAGCATTTTCCCAAATTCCAGCCCCCTCCACTCTATAGCAGTCATCAGTGTGTACATTTTCCCATTTATTTATTTCTGTTTATTGTCTATCACCTACAGCTAGAAATAATAATAATATATAAGCCAATATTTGTATGGTGCTTATTATGTGTCAGGTACTGGTTTATCGCTTCACGTATATTATCTCATCTAATTCCTTTAACTCTCCTGTGAGACAGGAGAGTTGCTGCTTTGTCCCCATTTTGCAGACGGGGACAGTAAAGCTCAGAGGTGGGCTTGCCCAAGGCCACCTGCTAGAAGATGTCTTTTCTACCTCTGTAGTCCCAGCACCAACACAGAGCAGTGCCAGACATAGCGAGCAACGGCTCAGTACGTGGCCTTCGACTGCCGGTCTGGCTAAGACTCAGCAGGGTGGGGTGGCTGGGCTGGTGTGGACCCAGGAAACCCTCTGATCTTGGGCGTGGGCATCAGGCTTGCAGCCCCATGGAACCCCTGGTTGGGATGGTAGGCTGGGGGCAAGGACAAGGGCGGTGCTGAGTGTGGCCTGCCGATCACTTGTCCCATTTTGGGAGAGCCCACTGGGCTGGGAGGGGAGAGGAACGGACCTCGCTGGGCAAAACTGGCAAACCCTTCTCCTAGGCAGTGAATGCTGCTAGTGGCCATGGTGGACTCGGCCCATTGCTGGGGCTGGGGCTGGGGCTGCGGCTTTCCCGGTGCCTTGACAGAAAGGGACCAGAGCTATGGAGACCACCCAGACTTTTCGTCTGCAGAGAGTTCTGACATCCGCCTGGCCTCCCCAGCAGAGTCCTCGCCTGGGGCTGTCCAGCTGCAGGGGGGCGTGGAAGGAGTTCTGTGCAGCCCAGCAGTGGGGAGATATCTTCCTAGCGATCAGCATCTGATAACACGGTCTGGTCTCCCCAGGGTGCCCCTGCCTCCTCTAAAAAGCATCTTCTCTTAATTAAAAAGTCAGACAGGGCCTTCTGTCTGGAAGGGACATTCCATGAGGAGGGGAAGCCACCAGAGAGGTCTCACCCTCCTCTTGGTCCTGCTGTTTCCATTTCCTATGGATACTGCACCCCCCATGTCCCATCCCCCACCCGGCACCCCAGGCTTCTAGGTGTGAGAGAGCTTTGCACAAGGAGCCTGAAATACAACTGCCATTTCCAATGAGGCCCCTTATCTGCTGGGTGACCCAGACTCAGCTTCTTAACCTTCTAGCCTCCAATTCCTCATTCCTGTGAGGGAACACATGTGCCCCTCTATGATTGCCATAGGATCTAGGGAAGTACGATGCTCTCAACTTTCAAGACTTTATACATGTGAGGTTAATGCAAGTATAAAAAACCATAACAATGTTCATACAAAAGTTTCGTATAGGCTCACTCCCTTACGCTCAGAAAACAATTTATCAAAGGAAAACTGCTAGATGCACAAAGATATTCACTGCAGCATAGAATATAAAAAACACAGAAACTTCATGATCTAGTAAGCAACTCAAAGGTAAATTATGGTATGTGATCTTTAAACGCAGCCATGTTAAAGATGTCATTTCCAAGGCTGCCCTGATGCAGGAATGTGTCTGCCTTGTCATGGTAAATGAAGGAAGCAGCGGACCGTATTCCGTGCACACCGATTTCTGCTCTGTGAACATAGGTATGCGTATGGATGAGGATCACAGGGGGGAAGAGAAAATGGAAACAGTTGTGTGAGAGTGGAGGTGGGGGATTAGGGATGATGGCTTTTCTTTCACAAAATGTCCTTTAATGTTCTTACAGAGCCGTTTGAACAATAAATATATGTCAGAAAAACAAACCAAAAAAATTTTTAAAGCAAAGCCAAATGTAAAATCCAAAGTGTTTCCACTCTTCTCAGCTTAGATGGATCCAGTTTCTGGACTTCTTGGCCTCCTGAGCACCCCACATCCCCAGCAGGTACACAGGAGGCCGTGCAGCTCACTGTGCAGCTCGGGCCTCAGTCTTCAGCCTACACGGTCTGGCGTGTGAGACATCAGAATTTGGCTTCATCCTTTCGTTTTCCCTTTGCCCCTTCTCGTGCCACATGCTTAAGGCCCTTTCTGTTCAAAAGACAGTGGTTTCAGCCCGGTGCTGTGGCTGGCGCTTGTAATCCCAACAATCTGGGAAGTCGAGGCTGGTAGATCGCTGGAGTTCAGGAGTTCAAGACCAGCCTAGGCAACACGGCGAAACCCCATCCCTACAAAAAATTTTAAAACAGTAAATTAGCCGGGCGTGGTGGTGTGTGCCAGCAGTCCCAGCTACTCGGGAGGCTGAGGTGGGAGGGTCGCTTGAGCCTGGGAGGTTGAGGCTGCAAGGAACCGAGATCACGCGACTGCCCTCCAGTCTTTTGAAACCCTGTCTCAAAAAAAAAAAAAAAAAAAAGTCACCAGACTCTGGTTAGAGGTTCTACATCCTCAGTTATGAAAATTCTTTCATTTGCAGTTGTACTGAGACCTGCTGAGGATACCAACTACGTTTCCTCACAGGGACCAGCTGTGATTGGTTGCGGTTGCCAAGAAGTACAAGAAACAGCGCTGAAATAGATTAGTTATGTCTGCCATGGGCCCTAGATAGAGGAATGGTATATGTCCCGTGGTATCTGCCATTCCAGAATAGACAGGTACTCAACACAGGGCTCGGACTTCTGGGCTTTCATCTCAACCCTGCCAGTGCTTTCCTGGAGAACCTTGGGTACTGTACAACTTTGTCATGTGCGTAAGGAAAAGCGGAGGCTCCCCGTTCTCCAGGCCGTGTGCTGGTCTGGAAAGAGGATGGACTCTGCAGTCTCATAGACCCGGGCAAGAATCCCAGCTCCACCGTTTACTCGCGATTTGACCTTGGGCAATCTGTGTAACCGAGGGAGCCTGGGTGTTTACCAAGATAGGCCGAGTTATAAAGATTAGAAATAGTAAATAGACACAGTGCCCAGTCTACTGCTGGCACACAGTAGGTGTTAGGATAGCTGTTATCCTGGCCACTTGTGACATTCAGAGGAGTTGGTGGTGCTGTTCAGCCAGGTGGCGTGGAAGCAGGCCATGGGGCTGCCAGGCTGCCACCCATGAAGCTGTGTGTTTCTTTATTTCTTCCTGGCCCACAGTTACACATGCACACCTTCACCATGCCCTCCCGGACTAATGACGCAGCTGCCTGAGACAGGATTCATTGAGAGACAGGGACAAAAATGATGTTTCACTTGATTGTGCTATTATAAGTTAAACACTCCATATTATAATGAACTTATAACATTTGCTAATTCCTAATTGCTGTGTATGTTTTTAATTGTGTGCAATTTAAAGTAAGGTTTAAGAAAAATAGATATCCAGGGGTGATTAAGTACCTTACTAATTGTTAATTATGCCCTGTCCCTGCTTCACGGAGTCCTGCTTTACCTCCGGGCCTGAGGAAAGCAGCCTCCTAACTCACCTGGCATCCTGGGGCGGGGGACTTGTGTGGGGCTTGTCTTCAGCTCTGGGCCCCATGCCCAGTAGAAGGAGGGAGGCAAGAGGGAGGGATGCAAGCACGCTTGAAGGTGGTGTACCCAAACAATTCCACTCTTGGTCAAACTAACTCTCACGTACTAGTTCAGTGTCCAAACACTGTTATGACATTGCTCCTTCACAGATCTGGAGTCAGATGATAACCAGTGGGCCCACCCATCTGTTCATTTAATTACTCAGTCATGCATTCAGCAAGGATTGACTGAGCCCACCCTCTGGGCCAGAAGTTCTGGGCTGTGGAATTGGAGCAATTCAGGCCTGGAAGGTCCCCAGAGATTGTGTATTGCAAATTAGCAGCTTGAGGACCAAATGCAGCTCTTTCACAGGTTTTGTTTGGCCTGCAGAGTGGTTTTTAAATGTTCTTAAATTAGTATCAGCATTTAGAAATAAGATTTTGCAGAAAATACCTGATTCTCAACTTTTCTTGAATAGTTTCAAGATCTGCCAATAGTAGGTCTACATCCTCAACTGGCAATACTTGGTTGCAGCTGAGGGGTATCCAATCCATTGTAGGCACACAGGCAAGCCCTTAGCACTTTGCCAGTCTCCACCATGCCCTATTGCACGACACCTGGCCTACTTCATTCATTTATGTGACCTGCCTGGCTCCTTGTAGGCATTGGAGTTTGTGGCACCTAATCTCCCTCAACTCTTCTTAGAGTAGTGACTAAAGAATTAAGGACTGTGCCCATGATAAGTCTTACAGTTTAACAACAGACAAGGTAGAAAAACATGGACATGGAACATAGAACTGAGATCTACACATAGAAATGAGAATAATTCACTGAATATTTTGATGTCATGGGGTTGTGGTAAATCAAAGCCAGCTGAGTGAGGAAGAGGATGTTAAGCCGTGATGTGCATACTGCAACCTCTGCTGGAGAACTGTGGATGCCTTTTGGATGTGGAAAAGGGAGCAAGGCTTGCATAAACACTGATTTCCTGGGAAAGGCCTGAGGTGAGAGGCTGGGGGTGGAGCAGGAAGTCCCTCCCCTTAAGAAGATATCTCTAGGTCCTGTGGGAGGATCTCACTGTTTCTGGGAGACTCAGTCAAGGATGACAAGTTCAAGTATGGAGACTCCAGATTGTTATCAAAATAGAGTTGAGGGGTCAGAGCCAGCACAGTGCAATGGGCGAGGCCCGCCTCTGATTGATTTCCACCTCGCCCACACAAGGGCTGACTTGAGAGAGAACCTTTCCACCTTCCCTGGGCCCACCGTCCCTATCTGTGTGTGGCAGCCCAGCCCCTCTGCCCTGTGCTGGAGGCCTGGCCAGGAAACTGTTCAGCCTGAGAACAATGCCTGCCCTTGGCCTGAATCTGTAAAATTGGGACTGCAGTCTCTACCAGCAAGACCTACCCCCAAGGTTTCCACACTCAGGACTTAATGATTCTGACCCCAACCTGGAAGCAACAGGGGCCCAAGGAAGTAAGAAAATGTGCAATTTGTCCCAACAGTTCAAAGCCGATGGTTTAAATCTGTACTATGTCACTCACATGGTCACCCAGCCCCATCCAGCCTGCTCTGCTTTGCTCAGCACACCCTGAGCCCTGCCTGTGTTCTTTGCGGGTTCCAGGATTTTAAGGGCTCATCTGAGAGGCAGGGCAACAGGGTGATTAAAGGCCTGGTAGGAACCGGGCCACACAGCAGGAGGTGAGCGGCGGACAAGCAAGCGAAGCTTCCTCTGAATTGACAGCTGCTCCCACATTGTTCACATTATGACCTGAGCTGTGCTCCCGGTCGGATCAGGGGAGGCGTTAGATCCTCACAGGAGTGAGAACACTATTGTGAACTGTGTATATGAGGGATCTAGGTTGCACAATCCTTATGGGCCAAGGTGGAACAGTTTCATCCTGAACCCATCCCTCCCACCCCAAAAAATTGTCTTCTAGGAAGCCAGTCCCTGGTGCCAAAAAGGTTAGGGACTGCTGCCCTAGAGTCAGCCTGCCCCTCACCAGCTTGGGATGCAAGGCAGGAGATGCTGCCTCTCCCTGTCTCAGCCTCCTGATGTTCACCTTAAAAGGCTTATAAGCGTTACATATGGTAATACCTGTGAAGCATTAAGATTGACGCCTGGTTGACTGGGCGCAGTGGCTCACGCCTGTAATCCCAGCACTTTGGGAGGCCAAGGCAGGCAGATCATGAGGTCAGGAGTTCGAGACCCGCCTGGCCAATATGGTAAAACCCTGTCTCTACTAAAAATACAAAATATAGCCAGGCATGGTGGTGCATGCCTGTAGTCGCAGCTACTCAAGAGGCTGAGACAGAAGAATTGCTTGAACCCGGGAGGCAGAGGTTGCAGTGAGCCGAGATCGTGCCACTGCACTCCAGCCTGGGCGACAGAGCAAGACTCTGTCTCAAAAAAAAAAAAAAAAAAAAAAATTGGTGCCTGGCACATGAGAAGAGCTCTTATTAGCCATTCTTCTGGTTAGAACACAGAGGGCAGTATCATATGCTTCTGGGATTGGATACCGTTATTTCTGACCTCATAACCATAACAATTGTCATAGTTATGTTTATTGAGTGCTTACTCTAAGCCAGGGACGGTGCTAAATATCTTACTTGTATTCTTTCATTTATCACCCAAATCCAGTGAGGTAGATACTCTTATTACCCCCATTTTACAGAGGATACTGGGCTCAGAGAGGTTAAGCAGCTTGCCCAAGGTAACACAGCTAGTAAGTAGTAAAGTAGAAATTCGAACCTCTGGCTGTTTGGCTGCAAAACCTGTGTTCTTGTCCAGGATTCTGGGCAGTTCCCCATTCCTTCTAAGTAAAAGGAAGAACAGTGAAACTGAGACTGTGTGCATGTGTCTGGTTGAAGTTCCTCCTAAGATGGTCAGTGTCCGGATGGGGTTCGTGATCAGTCCTCAATGGGGGACTCTGGGAGCCAACTTCAGGCAAGAGACGAGCGTGGTCTGAACTTTGCCCAGGAATGAGGTCACATGGTCCTCAAAGGAACTTGAAAGGACTCATTGCAAGTTTTCCTTCTCAGCAGTCTAACCATCTCCCCCCACCACTAAGTCTTGTTGACTCTTAATTTGCTTTTGCAGCTGAAGCAATAAATGTAAAGGTTAAGAAAGAAAACTTTAGGGTGTAGCTGATTCCAAATGTGGCTCTGCCAATTTACTAGCTGTGTGACCTTGGACAAATTACTTAACTTCTCTGCGCAGCCACAAGAGCCCCATCTGCAAAATGGCGCATAATAGTACTAAACCTGCCTGTCAGGGCAGTGAGATGATGCATGTCTTTGGGGCTAAGGGCATGCCTGGATTTCAATTGTATGACTATGGGCCAGAACTTTGACCTCTCTGTGGCTCGGTTTCCTCCTCCGTTAAGTGTGGACAATAGCACACCTTGTATAGTTACCTTATAGGGCTACTGTGAAGAGAAAATTATATGATGTGTAAGGAGCTTGGCGCTGGTTAGAGGTTAGCATGATGCCAAACCAAAATGGGTTATTAATATTAGGTTGATGCAAAAGTAATTGCGGGTTTTGCCATTCCTTTTAATAGCAACATAATAAATGTGACTTTAAAATCAGAAAGCTCGTCCTTCAGAGATACAGGCCTAGTTGTCAAAGCAAGACCTATGAAGCCTGCAGCCCCTCCTAGGCCTCTGAGGGGTGGTGTTCGGCATGAGTCTGACCTGAGCTGTGACCCTTCGCCAGCCCCTCCTCTCTGCTCCTCCGGCAGTCGCCTGGCAGGGCCCTGGCCAGCAGAGCCATGATGTGATGTTTGAGCTTCCCCAGTCAGGTCCTTGCACAGGAACACTGGCGAGATCCGGTGTCAGGAAGAAGTCCCGGGTCAGAGGTGTGATGCCCAGAGACTTGTCTTCCCTTCAGGGACCTGAGTGACACCTCAGTGGAAGAAAGCAGCCCTGACTTGGGACTCAAGGGCTGGGGCTGGCGGTCAAGGGTCTTGTAAAGGACCACTTGCCCCTCCCAGTCCAGTCACTGGTCACAAGGCCCAGAGCCACAGGCAGGGGAGCTGCCCAGAGGGCTGCAGCCAGAGGAGACTGGAGTTTGGGAATTCCAGACAGCACATTTCCTTTCTGCATCTCAGTCCCTCACTCAGAAAATGGGGCTGCTGACTCCTGCCCCAGCCTTTCAGGGCTGTTTTGTGACTCAAATGAGAAAAGGTACAACAAAGCCCGAGAAGGAAGAAGGACTGAATGTCAGCCACAGAGTGCCCCCAGGCAGGAGCTTGCTTGGGAGTGGAGACCAACATGGGGCCAGCCTCACCCCAGAACCAGCTGCACTCCCGGCTCTAAGCTGGATGGAAGGCAGAGTCAGGGGGCCTGCACCTCGTGGGCAACTTGGGGGCTGCAGTCTCACTCTGGGGTTCCTGGCCTCAGTCTGCAGGAAGCAGTAGGCGTGGTGACCAGCAGATGAGCCATGCTCCGGGGAAAAGCTGCCACAGTCCCCCAGGATGACGTGTCAGGGGACTCAGATGGGGCGATCTCCTGAGCTAGAAAAGAAGCCCCCAAGGTCAGGGACAATGGGTGACCTTTACAGCCTCCTGCACAGCAGCCATGCATAGCTGGTGTTGAGCAGGTGTTGAGAACGGGCAGGAGGGAGATACAGCTCCAGTGTGCCAGGACACAATCTTCTTTACCCCTTCATACTGCACTGAGCCATGCTTCCAAGCGCCTGCCTTCTGCTGAAGAATGAGAAAAATAATCCTGGGTAACTCAGCCACTTCCTGCTCAACCCTTAGCCTTTCAGGTTCTCATCAGCTGTCGAGACACCATTCCCCTCTCTCCCTTTTATTCACCCAGAATTACAGCTGGGTGGGGGAGGGGACCAGCTCAGGAGGGGCACGGGGGTGGCCTGGCGCCATCTTCTGTCTGGGTTGTCCTTCCTCTTTCCAGGGGCTGGGCATCAGCCTCCATCCTCCTGGGCAGAACCCTGCAGCCAGGTCCCCCATGCCCTCCTTGCCTGTGGCCTTCTGCGGCCATTTTCCTGAGCCCCAGGGCTGCTAGCCCCCATTCCAAGGGATGTGGGACTCTGGCATCAAGGGAGCTGCAGGGGTGGTAAGGGGACCTCCTGTCCCTCTGCCTGCTCAAACCATCTCTCACCAGAGCCATCTCCATGAGGCCTCCTGGCCCCAGGCAAGTACCCTCACCCGTTGCTAGCTAGGCTTGGGAACAGCTTCCCTGGAAACACAGGACTGCATCAGGAAGGAGAGGAGGCCGGAGGGACTTTAAGGTTCTGATGGGAGGAGAAAGGGAGAATGGATGCAGAGGAGGTAACCAAGAACGTCTGCTACCCAGGAACACCCTCCTGTGTCCACAGAGAGGAGTCGCCCCAGGTGTTGGGCATCTGAGCCTCCCCCGTCCTACCGGCCCTCAGGCACTTGCCAAACAGTGCAAGGAGCAAGGAAGTGAAGGGGGCACCTCCAGACTGAAAGCAGGGGTTAACCAAGGGAAGAGTGTCAAGAAGACCCTGGAGCCGGACCAGAAGACCATGGAGCCGGACCAAGTGCCCCACCAGGTTGCCAGGCGTGAAGTCCACTTCCATGGAGTTTACAGGAAGGTGGCCACTCAGGTTGCCCTCGGGTGGCTCCAGGGGTGGCAGTGGCACAGCTAGTAGTGTGGGGTCCTCTGAGGACCTCCTGGGGCCAGGGCATGAACTAAGCTGGAGGGGATCTTACTGGCTCCTGTCCCTTCCTTGCTCGTACCTTCTAGTCTCTCTGCCAACCTTAGCAGCTGAACAGGGATGGGAGAGAGGGCTGCAGTCAGTACTAGTCCCCACGCCTGGTATGAGATGTGTCTGGGGAGTCCAGGACACCCAGCCTCTCCACCTCTGTCTCTGCCACTCCCCAAGGCTAGACCCAGTCCTGCCTGATTAGTTAGAAAAGGGTCCTCCTGCTTCACCTACTTGCTTCCCGAGTCTCACCTCCAGATGGCTCTAGTTTCCAGGATGACTAATAGGTTCCATATCATGTGCCAATTTCTGCTGATTGATAGTGGCTGTGTTGCAAAGAATTGTGAAACCTTGTCTAGGCTCATTAAGGAGCTGTGATTGATTATCAATGTCAGCCATGAGTGCCGGAAGAGAGACTGTAGGTGTGTGTGACTTAAACTGCTGCCTACTTCTCCCAGAACCTGTTACACCCCATCAACCTGGGCTGGAAAGGTCTGGGGGTGTCTTGTGGCTGAGAGACGTCATTATAGGACAGATGTGAGCTGTGGCGTGCTGGCAAACATTTAATAAGTGGCTCTCGGGGTAAGGTGGGGCTGCTGTGTAGCTTTTGCCAATTTCTGTGATGTGAATACTCCCACCACGGCCAATTTCCAGCGCCAGTGTGAAGTCACTGGGCGCCAAGTTAGGAAGAGATGTGCACAGTTGGCTTTTGCAAGACTGCACAAACTGGCTCTGTCTGAATAGTCAGACATTTTTCCTAAGAAATGTAAAGCTTCTCAAAGCTTTGCTAATGGTGGGCTGTTCTGGGAAAAGCACTAGACCAGGATTCAGGATCATTTACCAGCCATGAATAATAGGCAAGTTACATCCTTCTCAGAGCCTCAGTTTTCTCATCTATAAAATGGGAGTTGGGTTGTGGTGAACTGTGATATAATGAAGTGCTTTATCAGTCACAAAGCATGATTTGTCAGCCATGCTCCCGGAACATCAAATAAATTCAGATGGTCTACCCCAGAAATCTGCCTCAGGCCTCCCTAGAAAGTCAGGGTTTGGGCTGTGGGGCTGTACGAGACAGGGCTTGGGTGTTCTCTTTGAGGTTAACCCCAGAAGACAGAGGCTGCCTTAAAGGTCACCAGTGTCCCTTCACAGGCCATCATGCCTGCCCCTGACAAATTGCTTTTCATGGTTTTTAAAGCTACTTGTGTTTCCCTTCTTCACTGCTCTTTGAGGCAGAGGCTGTTCCTTTTATTTCTCCATGTGCCTCCTGCAAGCTTCGGGGGCCCATGGTCCTGGGAGGCAGGCAGACCTGGGGCCAAGAACCAGCCCAGTAGTGCATGTGTTCTGCAGCCTGAACACACCATAAACCCTCTGGGCCTCAGCTTTTCCATCTGCAGAGTGGGAACAATAACCATCGATACGTCACTGGGTTGTTGGGCAGACCGAGTGAAATAAGCGTGTTAGCATAGTGTCCGGCACAGAGTACGTGTTCAATAGATGAATAACAGACAAATTACTATTTGTCCTGATGAGGTCTTGGGTGGAGGTGGAACAGGCCAAACTGTAGAAGAATGGGAGCTGAAGAGTTGGCAAACCACAGGTCGGTGAGGGCTGGGCCATGGGTGAGGGTGTGCATTGTGGGGCCTGAGGCACAGGGAGAGCCCCGAGGCAGGTCTGGTGCCATTAGTCCAGCGTGGGTTTCTCATCCTCAGCACTCTTCACATGTGGGCCTAGATGAGTCTTTGTGGCAGGAGGCTCTGTGCGCTGTGTTTTTAGCAGCATCCCTGGCCAGTACCCACTACAGACCAGTAGAAGCTTCCCAGTTGTGAAATCAAAATGTCTCCAGACATTGTCAACTATCCCCTGGGGAGCCAAATCCCCCCGAGCTGAGAACCCCTGCTCCAGCAGGCAGAGTGTAACCAATATCATTAGTCACCCAAGGTCTGAGGGGAGCCCATGATGCAGAGCACCTGTCCTGGCAGAGATGGGTGGGTCGGGCATGTCGCAGAGCTGGTGGCAGGTGGTCAGCTGCAGGCACCAGGAGGCATAGGTGGGGGCTAGGACCCCAGCTTCTGGGAGCCCAGCAGTCAAGCAGGGTCAGAAGATGGCTCAGATGGCTCAGAGGGCACCCTGTCACTCTTGATGTCGCATGTCCAGGACCAGGACTGGATCCAGAGACTGGATGGGACCAAGTCCAGGGTCGAGGGGGAGGGGACTTACCTGCCCACTTTAGAAGGGGCTGAGGGCCCAGCTGCCCCTTCCACCCGTGAGAACTTCATGACCTCCAACCAGGAGAACACAGGCTTTGCAGCAAGAGAGACCAGGTTCAAATCCAGGCCCTACTATATGGAAGTAAAAGCTAAACAATAAAATTAGGCCAGGCATGGTGACTCATGCGTATAATCCCAGCACTCTGGTAGCCCGAGGCAGGCAGATAGCTTGAGCTCAGGAGTTTGAGACCAGCCTGGGCAACATAGTGAAACTCCGTCCTTACGAAAAATACAGAAATTAGCCAGTGCTCTGTTAGAGCTAGTAGACAGAGCCTACTGGCTCCTAACAGAGCCAGTAGCTCTGTTAGGAAAACCCCTCGAATTGTGCCTGGCACCTGATAAGGACCATAGAGGACTATGCAGTGACAATGGTGGTGGCAGTGGTGGTGATGTAAAAACCCTCAAAATCTTCAGTAGAATTTATATCTCCCAGGGGTAGACCCAGCAAACTGCTCCTCCTGCCATCTGGCTGAGTGTCGAGTCTTGTCCCAGCTACCTGGCTGCATCTGGTGACAGCTATGCAGCTGAGACTGCTAACAACAGGCAGGGCTGCCCTCAGTGAAGAAGGTGTGTGGTCTCAGCTACTCAGGAGGCTGAGGTGGGAAGATTGCCTGAGCCCAGGGAGGTTGAGGCTGCAGTGAGCCGTGACTGCACCACTGTACTCCAGCCTGGGCAATGGAGTGAGATCCTATCTCAAAAAATAATAATAATTAAATTTTTAAAACTTTAAGAATCAGATGCCATCATCTAAGAGCAAGGTGACCACCTTAGGCAGGTTGCGTAACCTCTAAGCCTCAGGTTCCAAGTCTATGGAAGGGGTGACAATGCCAACCTCACAAGGTTGTCGTAAAGACCAAGTGCGGGGTTATAGTTCCCGTACTTAGCACCGTGTCTATGTCTGCCGCATAATGAGCACTCAGGACATGTTGATTGAATGAATGAAGGAATGAAAACGTGAATCTTCCTACAGCAAACCTTTCTCACTTAAACCCTCATGTTTGTTTTAGTTCTCATCTCTGGAATTTCTCCAGCTTTCTAACATAGGAAACTGTTGACTTCTCAGCAGGAGGAAATGAGTTATTCATCTCTGTATCATCAGAGCTTTGCATCAGGCCTGGTAGATAATAAGTGCTTAAAAAATGAAGTTTTCCTTCCTCAGAGGACAATGAGTATACTTTATTCATGTTTAGAGAGCCATAGCCCAGCACAGTGACTCACACACAGTAGGCATTGTTAAGTGTTTGTTGAATGAACGAACATACAAAAAGTGGCTGGAAAAAAAGGCACGACCCAGAATGCTACCCCAGAATTCTTCATGGGGGTCCATCCCTGTGTGTCCATTTTGGGGGAGCATGGCCGGCTTGCTCAGAGGAGGTGGGTCAAACCCCGGGGGAGAACGGTAGTGGCCTTAGCAGGAAGCTGAAGCAATGGGTGACAGACATTAGCAGGGAGGTCTCAGGCAGAATGTCTCCACCTTGGATGGCTGCTGTGATCCTCCCCTGACAGCCCTACTTGCGGGCTGCTCAGCCCACCTGAGGGGGCAGGGACAATCTTCATAGTTCTCCCTGCTGCAAGAAACAGGTGTCCTCCTGACGAAGCAGCAGGTGCATGGGCGGAGTCCGGGTGTCTTCCTCCTCTCTCAAGATGTGGTAGTGTGGGCTGTAGCTCAGCAGGATCAGCATGAGATATGGTGTGCTCTGTTAGGAAGACCCCAGGATGGGGAGTCAGGAGATTGAACATCCCACCGCCATTACCCGCCCACAACGTGGCCCTGGATGGTCACGAATCTCCCTGGGCCTCTCTTCCTCCATCTGTACTGTGGGGACTTGGTAATGCCTTGGAGTGACTCCATCCTTTGGTGCCCAGCCAGGGTAATGGGAACAGCCAAGTGGCCCACATGGGAGAGCAACTAGTGACATCCAGGCACTGCTATATTTTGCAAAGCCATCAGCTCCCCAGCATCTTAGAGCTGCCAGGCATTGAACACAGCATCAGGGGAAGCATCTGCTTGGAAACCCGGGGCTGTCCCAGTGCAGGCCTGTTTGATGAAAGTTGGCAGGGGCAGGATGGCAGTTGGGTTTTCCAAGGCACCTGAAGATTTTCCAGGGGGACACATGAAGACCATCCTTAACAGGGGAAAAAATGGTTTGTGAGAGAGAAAGCCTTATGTTATAGCACCCGTATATCTCTTCCCCTTCCTATGGCACAGCATTAGCTCACAAAGAGGATTTTCCTGTTTCTGAAGTTCCTGTAAGGGACAGGTATGGGGAGTGGCAGCCTGGCTGAGCTTGGCAGAGCCAGATTCCCTTCCATAGGACAAAGGTGCCTGTGAAAGACAGAAGAGAGGGTTGAGTCTAGAGAAGGGGACTGGAGGCTGACCATGACAGGCATCCCAGGGGGAGGCCTGGAGAGGACTTGGTCTGCAGGCAATAGGGGTGTCGGGGGTAGGTTGCTTTCTGAGTGAGAGACAGAGAGAGAGGCACTGTAGAGAAGGGTCCAGAGCTCTACCATTTACTAGCTGCATGGGCCTGGGGAGTCACTCAACCTTCCCGTGCCTCAGTTTCTTCATCTGTAAGGTGGGAACGATAGAACCTACTGCATAATGGAAAATCCCTCAAATTGTGCCTGGCACCTGATAAAGACCATAGAGGACTATGCAGTGACAATGGTGGTGGCAGTGTGGTGATGTAAAAACCCTCAAAATCTTCAGTAGAATTTACATCTCCCAGGGGTAGACCCAGCAAACTGCTCCTCCTGCCATCCGGCTGAGTGTCGAGTCTTGTCCCAGCTACCTGGTTGCATCTGGTGACAGCTATGCTGCTGAGACTGCTAACAACAGGCAGGGCTGCCCTCAGAGCTCCAGCCTGTGTCACTGGGGGCCTCACCAGAGCCTGCCACAGTGGGAGCCAGGGCCCCATCAGGCCTGGCAGGCGCAAGGCATCTGCCCTCCATGTGGCTGAAGCATCCCAAAATTGCCACAGGCTGAATTTTGTCACCAGCCTGCTTCTCATGCAGAGGACATCTCCCCCAGCCAGGAGGAACAGATTTCCCAGCTGGGCTGGTCCCTCTGGCTGGCTGGGCTCAGGGGATATTTTCAGATTCTGGGTGACATTCCTCTGCCACTCAGCCTAATGGCTCCCAGATGCTCCCCCTGCCCCGTGCTCCCTCCCGCTTGTTCTGGGCCGTGCATGCAAGGCCCAGGCCTGGGGCTTGCTCACCCAGGCTCTACACCTCTTGACTTTTTCTGTTGCTTTTAATCTAAAACATTTTGTCCCGCTTAACATGATGGCTTGACAGAGGCCAGCATGAAAGAGGCTGTTTCTTCCTGGATGGTGACCAGGGCAGAGAAGCGGACAGATGAAGGAGGAAAGAAGGAAGCCGGCTCTGGGAACAGGAGGAGCACGGGGAAACATAGGAGCCTTTATTGGCTGAGCATAAAAGAAGCAACAGGAGTCGCAGCTGAGTTAACGTGGCCAGGGCACTAGGGGCCGGGCAGACGCACCGGGCCCAGCTGGGAATTGCCGGGAGGGCGGGGTTTCGTGGCTCATGTTCGCAGAAGTGCCTTTCCTTCCCTATCCTTCGGGGCTGCTTTTCTAAACCTTCCCTCCCACTCCCCAACCCTACTCCTTTTTTCTCCCTCTCGGAACACTTGAATTTGTCATTCTTGGCTGTTGCTAGTAATGAGATAGGGCTGCTGCTGCGGCCGTGGGAGGGAGGTGGGGAGTGGACACCAGAAAGAGAAAGGAACAGAGAGGCATGGAGGAGGTGGGGCTGGAGCCTGAGAGGGGACTTTGAGAAACAGGCTGTGGGTGGCAGACCCTGGAGGGGTGAAGTGCCTAACTCACTGTTAAACAGAAACCAGGATGGGCCGATGGGCCGATGGGCCTCAGGCAGGGTGCACAGTGGCCATCCATGCCCACCCCTGCCTGCCTGCTGGCCCTCCCTGCCATGGCCCAGTGAGGACACCGGCATGCTAACAATCCTCATCTCTGCAGGATCTGTTATTTCCACCTTTCTCAGTGTGCCCACTGTCCCGTGTTCTGCAAAGCAGCCTTGTACACAAGTTCAGGCAGGTCACAAAAAGCCCATTTTGTGGGGTGGGAAGCTGAGGCAGAAGGGCCACCAGCAGGTCGCCAGCAGGGCTGAGCCTGGGGCCCAGATCTCTGGATTTCTCATCCAGTTATGAAAATATGGAGATGAAATAAAGGGGGAAGAGATTATATTGGTGAAAATGGGCCAGGAAAAGACAAACTTCGAAGACCAGATGGAAACCCCTCCGCTGAGGAATCCTTGGACGCTGCTCCCAAGGCAGCCTCCCCACCGCCCCTGCAGCAATGACACTGACCCAGGCATTTTCTCTCTCTCTTTCAGGACCTCCTGTAAGTACTCAAGCCGAGGGTCTCATGCATCTGAAAGGCCTGTGTCACTTGCTGGTAATGGGGTTCTGGGTGGGGACACTGCAAGCTGGGCCCCTGCTGTCTTGGGGAGGGCCTATGCGGGCTCCCGAGGGGTCCCTCCAGAAGGCTTCTTATAAGGGGGAGGCTACCATTTTGCTTTTCACCCACCTCTGCACCCCTCCAGGGCAAGACAATGGCTGCCCCCAGGGCAAAACAGGCCCCAAGTTTCAATCGAAAAGAATGGCTTTCCCTCTAATCAGCTCAGTTCTTTTGTCCCCCAAAGAAGCTATTGGAGTCAAAAAAAAAAAAAGCACCAGGCATTAGAAAGAAGAATAGAGATCATCTCTCCTCAGTTCTCCTTGAAAAGTCTCAGAAAACAGGCCATCGAGCTGGCTCCAAGCGTGGTCTGCTCCAGAGGACTCATGTCCACACCCCTGAGTGGGCAGCTCTATTCTGGCCAAGTCACTTTGGGCAGGTGGTGGTGGTGGTGGTGGCAGTGGTTATGTGAGGGAGAGCGGTGTCAGCCGGTTAGACTGGGAGACAGTACATAAGTTATAGGCAGCACGCCGCACTCCTTCCTGGCCTTGCTAGGAAGCCCAGGGTGGGGCGCGGGGTGGAGCCACTTCCAGAGAACCTGAGAAGAGCCCAAGGAGACTGCCTCCCTGAAGTAATGGATCCAGAGAACAGGAGCACCAGTCTTTGATATCCCAACAAAAGACCAGAGGGCGAGCTGGAGATAGGAGTTGAAAGGGCCCAGCCCTCACATCAGATCTTTCTCAAGGTTGCTGAAATCAACCCTATCATCACCCCTTCCTTGGAGAAGTCATTTCCATAGTTGTTTTCCTCTTAATGTGTACCTGTGGGAGCTGCCTGCTTAATTTTTAGTAAAGGCCATTACTGAAGACTCCATTTGTGCCCTGAAAGGCCCTTGCACCCATGCTGAGGATCCCATGCCCCCTGACACATCACAGTGAGGCAGGATCTGTCATGTCATTGCTTGAAAGGAAGGATAATTTATTAAGGCGTGTTTGGTGTGTCAGATCTTAATTCCCTTCATCCATCTTCCAAAATAAACTCTGCCATAGAGAGCTTTCACCTGTTGGAAATGTGCTGCTTTTCCCTGTCTTATTCCGAGGAAGCCACAAGAGCCTTCAACTGCTCCCACCCTGCCTTGGGGCCTCCTGCACACACCTCACCCCCAGGGCTGGGATGCCAGGACAGCTCTGAGTCCCTGCCTGACTTGAGGGTCCTTCCCTCAATAGTAATTTTGCATTCTGAGAGCTGGTGCTGGCCCAACCCAGGGACTGTTCCCAGACCCCTTTGGGTCTGTGCTGAAGGAGCCCATGAGGTGGAAGGGGTGAGTCTCCACTCAGTCTCTGTCCACAGAGTGAAGGAGAAAGGCCCAGGTAGCTTTCCCCACATTCTGAGCCCAGCGCAGAAGAGGAGCCCTGAACCTTTGCCCAGTGCTGGCTGAAACCACAAGGCAAGAGGAGGAGGAAATGGGAAGCTGACCAGGGCAGGAATCATCTCCTCAGCCCTGTTATCTCTGCTTCCTGCAAAAGAAGAATGCTGGTGGCCAGAGAGAAGGGCTCTGAGATGCCTGTCTGCTGCCCTCTGGGTGTATCCTGGGGGCTGGCTCTGTCCTCCAACAGGAAGACCCAGGTTCCTGTGGGCACAAGGTCAGCCAGTGCCTGAGAACACAACCATGCAGAATGGATTAAAGCTGCAGCAGGAACCATTTAGGAGGAAGCAAATTTGCAGCCACCACTGCCCCACCCATCATGCCCTTGGCAGACATTGCTAATCAATTAGGAGGCTTTTTTAACATAACCCATTAGTCTGTTACTCCCAATCCATTGGTGTCAGTGCTCGAGCTGACATCTATTGGCCATCCCTGGATTCGATTTAAGGGAGAATTTCTTAATACTGGGAACTGTGAGACTGAAAACAGATGACCAAGGGAAGTAGGGATGTATCTTTCTCTGAAGGAATACAGCGAAATATTTGCCAGCAGCTGCCAGGCCTTGCTGAATATGATCCTTGCTGAAATAGTAGCTAACACTTACTGTGTGTTAGACACTGTTATGTTTTTATGGAGGCAGTGTAACATAGTGATTATGAGCAAGGGCTCTGGGGCCGGACCAACTGCAGTCAAATCCTGGCACTGCCACTTTTTGCTTTGTGACCTTAGCAAGTTACTTAACCTCTCTCTGCCTCAGTCCCCTCATCTGTAAAATTAGAACAGTAATGATATCTGCTTCATATGGGTGTTGTAAGGAATATGTATGTGTGTACTATATATCTATATATATATATATACACATACACACACACACACACACACATATATATATATATATTTTTTTTTTTTTTTTTTTACTTAGGACATATTAATTCATTTAATCCTAAAAGCATAAGGCTTCCCTCAATGATGCCCAAAGATTTTTTGCAAACCTTTAATTTTTTTTTTTTTTTTTTTAGAGGCAGGGTCTCACTCTCACCCAGGTTGGGGTGCAGTGGTGTGATCATAGCTCACTGAAGCTTCAATCTCATGGGCTCAAGTGACCCTCCTGCCTCATCCTCCCAAGTAGCTAGGTCTACAGGCGTGTGCCCCCACACCTGGCTAATTTTTTTAATTTTGTTTTTAGAGACAGGGTTTTGCTATGTTGCCCAGGCTGGTCATGAACTCCTGACCTCAAGCCATCCTCCTGCCTCAGCCTCCCAAGTGGCTGGGTAAACCTTACATTTTAAGGAAGAAATTATGATTTTGTGAATTTTTGTTAATGAGTTTATTATTTTATTTATTTCTACCCCATCCCATTCCAAGAAACATTTTAGGAGGATTTACAAGCTATCTAAGGAAACAGGAGGTAAGGGGTGGAGAACAGAGGCAGGAAAGCAAGGGGAATCCAGAGCCATGGTACCGCAGCATCCTGTGCAGATGAGCCACACACTCGGCTCTGAGCTTCTCGGTGGTCAGAGCAAAGAGGAAAGCAGAGCTTTGGCAAGGGTCGGAGTGCAGTAAGGTAGGAGCGCGCCTGATGCTTGGGCAAGGCACAGCTTTTCCTGAGAATGGGGCCTGAAATCAGTTTCCCTCATGTGTCCTCGTAAGGGTGGCACGATATGGATGGTGTCGGTTGTAAGGACACAGCAAGCAAATTGCCCCTTCTGTTCCTATTCAGAGTAAACCCACTGCATGAGGTTGGGACCCTCCTCACCTGGGCCCCTTCCCTTCCCTGGGATGGGAGGTCACTGCCCCACTTCTCAGCCCACTCTGTGACATTAGGGGACAGGCAGTTTAGAAGCACGAGGAAGAGGGCATTGGTTCAGCACTAAAGCTCTGGTTTAAGGGACGCAGTGCCTGGTCTGTCCTTGTGGGGGCCTGGAAAAGCAGGGCTGTTGCCAGGTTCCTGGTATCCGCAGGCAGATTCATTCATTCGTAAATGTGTCTTAAGGACTACTGTGAGCTCCACATTGCTGAGGCACTGGGGACACATTCATGAATGAAACAGGAAAGTCCCTACCTCAGGAGCTCACATTTTAGTGCTATGGGGCAAAACCAGCAACATGACGGGATGGCGACAAGTCCTGTCCCCATGAAGTCTGTAGCCCCACGTTCCCCAAGGACCCCCCTCCCCCGTGACTGGCGGGCGTCACTGCACCACCACGGAGCGGATGTCCTCAGGAACAGAGGTTAGAAGGGGTGACTTACTCCTGGTGCTGCCTGAACTTTTCTCAGCAGCCCTACAGGGACTTGTCTCCCAGGGAACACCCCAAGACCCACTCCTGGTTCTGCCTTCAGTTTATGGGAAGAGCAGGACGTCTGGAAAGAGAGGAACTGTATGTGACAGCAGGGTCTCTGGAGGGAGAAACCAAGGCCAGCCCCATGGCCGTCTCTGGCCTGTCCTCTTCTCTTCTACTAATCATGGTAATAGCTGCATTTATTTAGGACTTGCTATATGCCAGCCGCTGTGCTCAGTGCTTTACATACATTCTCTCGTTTGATCCTAACAGATAGGTAATGATTATTCTTCCATTTTCAAGATGAGAACATTGAGGCACAGGGAGACCAAGGCACTTGCTGAAGGGTACCCAAGTAGTAAGTGGCAGAGCCAAGAGGTGAACACAGGTGGGCTGTCTTCAGGGCCAGAACTGGAAGGAAGCTTCATGAGCCTTAGTGATCAAGCCTCCCCCTTCATTTTGTTCATAAAATAACAAAGGCCCACCCAAGTGGCTTGCCAGGGTCACACAGCTGGTTGGGACAGTGCTCAACAGTTAGGTGTTACAATACCCTGCCTGACCTATGGAAACTTCACTCTTCATTTAGGGTCCCACTGGAAGACCTGGACTCCCAGTAAGTAACTTTTGTTTCTTCTTTCCTTTGCATCTCTTTTACATGCTGTTTCTCAGGCTGAAGACTGGCTAGGCTGGGTGGCTGGTTTTTCTCCACGTGTATCTGGGTACAGGCCACTCTCCAGAATCCCCGATCTATAGCTTAGGGTGAAGTCACCTCAGCTCCCTCCTCCTTTGAGATCTAGAGAGGACCCTGCTGGGGCATCTTTAGCTGCAGCCCTTGGTGCCCCTTTGCCCGAGGCAGACAAATTACAGCATGCAGATCCTTCCAAAACTGTGGCTGACTTCCAGACTGATGACCCTACCATGGTCAGCTGCAGGGATGGGCAGCCCACTGGCACACTGACCATCCCCCTGCATACCAGCTGACATTCAAACCACTGTTTTCCTATGCCTGCTGGTGAGAGAGCAGACTCAGAAACTTTGTTTTTCCCCAATTACCATGTCCCAATTCTAGAGAGTTACTGTGCCAAATAACCACGGGGACTTTGGGACAAAAAAGATAGCCATCTCTTATTGAAACCATTAGAGGAGCCAGGTACTGCATTGATCACCTTTCACACATTCGGCTTGTTCAACACCTCAGTGAAATGGGGATGATTATAAACCTGTTTTATACATGAGAGTCAGGAAGGTAAAATAGTTTGTCCATCTGTCCAAGCTTCAGGTGGGGACCTGTTAGAGGCCCATATCATCACACACCATTCCGGACTGCTGTTGCTTGTGGTCTGTGCTCCACCTTCAAAACCCATCTTTAAAGTATTATAAGACATTGCTCTGTGGAGTCTAGCCCAGGGCATGGATGAATGGAATACTGGGTCTGTGTTCCATGGACCCTCAGATGGGGAGTGACCCAGGCAAGATGCTGCAACCTGTCAGGGGGCCGGAATCAGGTATGGAGAGCACCCTGGCCTGGGGCTGGCACCAGTCTGCCCTGTCTCCCCGTACCAAAGGTCACATCTATGAGATTCCAGACCCTTATGTGCCTCCCTCTTACCTAATGACTCCCCTTTTAGACATGGATTATACTGTAACCTTTGGACTAATCCAACAGCTTCTAAAATTCATGCCTAGCAGTGGCTTTCTTAATGAAATGCATGTGGGGGAATGTTCAGACTTGCAAATGGAAACTCTCCCAGTAAGAGCCCCAGCGCAAAGGAAGACGAGTGGATCGGTCCCATGAAATCCAAGGAGGGGAAACATCAGATGACCGAGGGGAATGTGGGCAGACTTTGTTTTTTTCTTACAACATCCACCTTTAAAAAGCATTTAGGGGGCAATTGACAGAGCAGGGGCTGCTGCACATAGTTTCCAGTCCCTGGCCATTCCACACCCATCCCTAACCCAAGCATTTTATGGCCAGGACTGCAAAGAGCATTAGTTTTAAAAAAGAAATGAAAAAGAAACCAAAACAAACATCCTGAAATATCATTCAAAAGCCCAAGAGTGAGTGGACCATGGGGCTGCCACAGCCGACGACCAGCCCTGGCCTGGGGTCCTTCGCAGGCAGAGCCAATTTTGGATCCACAGGTCATGGTCCTGTTGATGCTTCCATGTGAAGAGACCTAGGAGTAACCCTCAAAGAGACTATGGATGTGAGCCCCTGGTGTACAAAGCAAAAGGTGTGGAGTACAAACATGCTGATGAAATTCACCTGCCTGCGGCTGTGGTAGGCTTTACATGAGCAGATGCCATTTACTCAACACCAAAGGCCAGGCACTGGCCACATGCTTCTCAGAGACAGCATCATGTGCCATCCTCCCAGCAACCTCATGAGAAAGAAGCTCTTATCACCCCCACTCCACAGAACTGATGCTCAGGGAGGTTAAAGGAAGAGTCAGTGCTTCTAATCTGCACTGCTACCCTGCCATTCTTTAGCAAAAGTGGAACATTTTACTCAAAGCCACCATTGTTCTTGACCTTATGCGTTAATTTTAAGAGCCTAACTTCAGAAATAGTTACTTCTTTCAGGTGTGCCCCACATACATTGTGGATGCGCATTGTTCCTCGAGGCATTGTGCCTCAGTGGGGTTAGCAGATGCAGAGTCACCCCAGAAAAGCCCCTGCAGTCCCCTCCTGTCCAGCAGGCTGGAAAACCACCTGAGTCTCCGCACCCTATTGCTTTCCATCCGTCCAGGCTCCTAGCAAACTTTAGGCCCCACCCCAGGTTTTATGATGTCTGCATGCATATGATGGCAAAAAAATATTTTCTACCAAAAGGGGGAGGAACAAAACTTAATAAGCAGATTTCCAGAGTGAGAAGATGTAACCCCTGGCTACAAAACAAAGCATTTCCCTTGGAGCATCTGCAACTCGTGATTCGGCTGAATCCACATGGCTCATGGTCCTTCCTGTCAGTACTGGAGGTGGCCGAGAGGAGGGAGGAGTGGAGAAAGACTCCAGAGGTTGCTTTCTCAAACCAGGGGCTAGGGTGGAGCACTGCTCTCCAGCCCTGGCAGAGACAGACCGAGGAAAGTGATTCACCCATCTGTCACATGGGAGCTGCCTGTCACCCTGCTCTGTGCCTTGAAGTTGTGCATGATAAAGATGAGGCACATCCTGGCCATTGCTGGAATCGATGCAACAGTGAAATCTAAGGGAGTAAAGGCCTTGGAAAGGCATAGGGAAACTGAGGCCCAGCCTGGGACCAGACTCCTTCAGTGCCATAGCGGTGGCTGCTTGCTGAATAGTCCTTGGGAGGTGCATAGGGAGTGCATCTATATGATGCTTGGGCATCATACAGGATGTTGTCCCCACTGCAAACCGGGTTAGCTGTGCCCTAAATCAGGTGCACAGCTTGCCTATAGGGTCCTTCACATGCTAGCCTGGTTCCAACCACATCTGACTGTTTCTGCCTCCTTCATCATCAGGGGGACAAAGGTGCCATTGGGATGCCTGGACGTGTGGTGAGTTGGCCCATTTGCACCTGCTCAGGTGGCCATTGCTTGCTTCTCCATGCTGGCCTGTCCTCTAAACCATGGCAATGTGCTGTCTGCCCCAGGTTCAAGGAGAGGGTCAGCTCTTTCCCTTCCCCAGGCCCCAGTATGCTTCAGGGAGGGACAAGGAAGGAGAAGGGAAGTTGTATTCCAGTCCTTCAGACCTCACAATATGGCTTTACTCTCCAGAGAGCTGCCACAGCAAAGGAAAAACCCAACAAAGTTGCATGAACAAAGCCCTTTGCCAGTTACCTGCTGGGAATGGGAGGAACAAACTGAGCCTCGACATCAGAAGGACTCCCACTCCACCCTCCAAAGCTGGCAGCTCACCCTCAGATTCACAGCTGCTCCTGCAAACCCCTCGGGGGAGCCAGGGTTCCCAGAGGCCTTCTCTGTAGACAGAGATGCACTAAGAGATGGTGAAGACAGGGCTTGGCCCCGGGTGGTGCCTCCAAGTCCTCACTAGGAGGCCGAGAGTTAAAACATTCCCTGTTTCCTGCTGGAAAATGAGGATGGAGAAGGGTAGATGAGAATGTTTGATGGAGAGGGTGTTTCCCAGAAATGGGAAGGCCAGCAGCAGCCCTTGAGTATCTACAAAGGGCTAGAAAGGCAGTAGCCTAAGGCAGTGATGGCCATGCCCCACCCTCACCACTCCCCAGCCTGGGCTGGGACAGGGCCTCAGCCGCTCTCCCCATGTGACTCCTAACTTGCCATCAGCCTCTGCCTCCCCTGGCTTCCCAAGACCCCTGACCACCCCCATGTCATTCTCAGCTTTGCCTCAGAATCTCATGGGATTGGCTGTAGGAGTGGGTCACACATCCTTGTGTGAATTTGCATGCCTGGTGTAAGCCTGCCAGTGCTCGGAGGCTGAGAAAAGGCATCCAAATGAAAGCTGACCCTTGCTAGTTCTAACTGCTTGCTGGTTTTGTGCTAAGAGCCTTGTATTAGCTTACTCAGACTTCACAAGAACTGCATGAGGTAAACAACGGTTTCCACCCCTACTTTTCCGATGAGAAAACTGAGGCTCAGAAGCTAAATGTCCTTCCCAAGCTCACACAGTCAGGAAGTGGCTGAGCAGAAATCTGAACTCAGACAGCCCAACTCCAAACCTGCACTCTTGATCCTGACATTATTACTACTCCCCGCTCACCACCCACCCCCCCTGGCCTTGCAGCTCTGAGGAGGGTCTGATCCTTAGAATGAAGCCCCCGAGGCCTGGGATATTTCAGAGTTCAGGGAAAGTTCCATGTCACGGAGCTTTGCTCTCTCCAGGGCCCACCCAAGGCCTGTCTATGGAGGCATGGAGGCTGGGAGCGCTGGGCTGCCCCACGTGAATCTCCCACCACTTCCCCGAGCAGAGCATGGTGGAATTGCTGCCTGGCTCTGTCTCTTTTCTTCCATTCTCTAACTCCAGATCCTGAGTCCACCCAAGCCGTCACAGGCTCTGAACAGAGCGGGGAAACATGATTCAGCCATCCTTTCCCGAGGGCCTGAGCATGTGGACCTGAGCCAGTCACCTGCGTTACCATAGCCCTCTGAGCCCCTGTCTTCCAAATGAAGATGTTAAGACTCACTGCACCTGAGATAGGGTGGAGTTGGGCTTTGTATCCAAGCCAACTGTGGGACCCCAAAGTCCCTGCTCCCAGGGAAGCTTCAGGAGCCTCTCCCGAGTGCAGAGACCGGCCACAGGGAAGGCTGCAAAATGCAAAGTGGCAGCTCTGGGCCTCCCCGCCCTGTCCGTACTGTCCTCCTTCTTGGACCTTGTGGACACCTTCCCCCAGGAAGCGTCCATACTTCTCCCCCATAGCAGTGGAGGAAGAAGGAGGGGAGCTTCAGGAGGTCTCCCCACTTCCTTCTTAGGAAGGAAGCCACTCTGGCTGCTGGTGCTATTTTAAATGTGACAATGGGCCCATTTGTTTGCCCAGTAGGGGTCCTGGCAGGAGCCACCTGATAAGCAGTGAGGTGGCCAGTAGGTGTGACATGCCTGGGTCATCCCTGGGGTTTACCAGAGGTGGCCCCACTGGCTTGTCCAGAGCAGGGTGGATTGGGACTGCCCATCTACTGGTCACTGTGGTTGCAAGGGATCCTTGGCCGCCTAACCAGCCTCCTCTGCATCACTGACCTGTGCTCCATCCTTCCAGAGATGTGTGTCCTGCCTTCTGGCCTCCTGTGGTTCTCCACGCCCCCTCCCTCCACCTTGCCCGGCCAGGCCCAAGGACTCCAGGCTTGTCTAGCTTGGCAAAGCTTTGTTCTTGGTGTTCAGCTGGACCTGCAAACCTCCTAGACACCAGCATCACAACACAGTCCTGGGGCAATTCTCCCCATCCCCACCCCAACCTCAGAGTGTCCTGGCCAGCTGGGGCCATGGCTTCTGGGGAAGACTTCCTGACTTAGGTGGGATCTTGTTATCTTTTCTCTCTCTCTGTCTCTCTCCAATTATCTGGCTTTCTCTCTCTCTCTCTCTCTCTCTCTCTCTCTCTCACACACACACACACACACACACACACACGTGCCTCAAGAGGGCCTCTCACAGCCCCAGCCTCTGTTCCTCAGTTATCTGGAGCAGCTGCACATTGCAGCCGCTGCCTTCCACATGCCACATGCTGTGCTTGTTGGACGTGGACCTGTCATGTGTCAGCATCTGTGTTTTGCTTTGTTTCTTATTTCACAGTGATTTCTTCTGTTTGGTTGTTGTGCCACGAACATGGATTCTCGTGTGGGTGCCTCTTTCTCATCCCCTCTTTTTTCTCTCCCTCCCTTTCCCTTCTTGCACCCTGTGTTGCATGTGGCTGCCCCAGGGAGTAAAGGGCCAACCAGGCGAGAAGGTGAGTCCACGCTTTCCCCTTCTGCCCTGCACCCAGCCTCCTCCTCCAGGTGGACTCTTGACAGGGAGACTCTTAGCCCTCCTCCCCTGATGAAAGCCTCAGCAGAGGGTGCTGGCTGGGCCTGCTGCCCTCACAGCCTCTCACAGCCCAGTTTCCTAACAGCTTCCATACCATCGGGCAGCAGTCTTGGGATTTCTGGGCGGCGGTCCCAGCTTTCCCGGATGAGCAGGTCTCCCCTGCCCTGCCCTGCCCTGACAGCATGAGGCCGCATCACTCTGGCCAACTGCTCTTTTGTGTAGCTGGAACTGCCCAGGGGGACCCCCAAGGTTATGGAATAGACCCTGGGAAGTCAGAAACCCCGAAGCCATCCTGGAACATCAGCCCTGCGGGGTTCTGGAGAGATTTCTGAGAGCAACACTTCTTTTTTTTTTTTTTTTTTTGAGATGGAGTCTCCCTCTGTCACCCAGGCTGGAGTGCAGTGGCGAGATCTTGGCTCACTGCAACCTCTGTCTCCTGGGTTCAAGCAATTCTCCTACCTCAGCCTCCCAAATAGCTGGGATTGCAGGTGCATGCCACTACACCCAGCTAATTTTTGCAGTTTTAGTAGAGACGGAGTTTCACCATGTTGGCCAGGCTGGTCTCGAATTCCTGACCTCAGGCGATCCGCCCACCTTGTCCTCCCAAAGTGCTGGGATTACAGGCGTGAGCCACCATGCCTGGCCAAGCACAACACTTCTAAGGAGCTCACTCTGCAGATGAGGAAACTCATCTGATGCCCAAGGAAGGAGCAAGGCTGGCCCAAAATCGCACAGCAATAGTGATGAGCGGGGGTTCTAAGCCAGACCTCCCAGTGCCCAGCTCTGTACTTCCCTGTCTGTAATGCAGTATTTCTGCAATAGTTTTCTGTCTCCAAAATAAAAATCTCAACAATTGTAATACAGCTGCCATGTATTAAACACAAACTGTGTCAGGTGCAGTTTTAAATATTTTGTCTGTTTTCCCAACTAGCACCGACGTAACCTTTTCAGGGAAGCTTTAATATTCTCATTTACCTGAGGCACAGAGAGGCCAAGTCACATGCCCCAGGTCACACAGCTAGAATGTGGCGGAGTTAGAGAGACGCCCCAGTGGTCTGACTCCAAGGCTGGGGCCCTAGCTACCATACTATTCTGTCCCCAAAATGGAACCAGACTGTTAGCTCCACATTGGCATGAGGCTAAACTGCCTAGGAGAAAGACACATGACCCTTTCCATGGACCAGGCATTGTTTTAAGTACTTTACATTATCACGTGACATCTTCTCATCCATCCTATGAGACAGGCGCTATCTGTATCCTTACAGACGAGAAAACAGGCACGGGGACATTAAGTCGCTTGCCCAAGGTCACACAGCTGGTGGGTAGCAGAGCTGGGCTTCAAACCCAAGCATTCTGGCTCTTAACCGTGACACTACACCTCCTTGTATAAAAATTATTGTATCATTTCCATGACATAAACAGTTACTAATTTGAAATCACCCCTCGCCTACCTGTGAGGTATGACATTTTCCAAAATGCGTTTCCCATAAGGGCAGCAGAGCCGCTCTCAGAATCCCTGTTCACAGAGGAGGTATGTGGGCTCGGAGAGGTTTTGTAACTTTTCCTGGCAGAGTAAGACCTTGAACTTGGGGACACACACACACACACACACACACACACACACACACAGCGCTTGTCTAACTAGCTTAGCCACCCTTGACAGCACTTCGAGCTCCTCAATCAACAGCAACTGCCTTCCTCTCAGAGCTGACAATTCTGCTCCAGGCTTCACCCCTCCGTGTCGTTCTGAAACCGGGACTAGGGAATTTGAGGCAGCTCAGCCTTTCAGGGTCAGGGATGCTAAGTTCACACAGCACGCATGTTGCTCGTGTCCCCACCCTCTGTTTGCACAGCCCCGTTCTCGGGCAGGTTCGGCAGTTGCAGGGTGTGCAACCAGATGGGTATTTGCGGAGGGGGCTGGAAAGCACCCTGGGCTGGACGGGGGACAGACTCAGGCCTGGGCAGGCTTGCTAAGTCTCCCCTCTCTCCCTGTGTCTCCCTGTTTCCTGCCACTCCAATGGATCCGGTTCTTCTTGCTTCCCCGGCCTGGGGTCCCACCACCTTGTCTCCCCGGAACCCCATGTCCTGTGTTCTCGCTGACACCTCTTCTCCTTTCCCTCCTACTGCTTCCCCCTACTACCTGCCCTTCCCAACCCGTCCCAAATGCTCCCTCCTTGTCCCTGTGCCCTCTCTGTTGCCTCTGCTGATCCCTTCGTGGCCCTCCACGTCCCCGGCCTCCCTCTCCTGTCCCATGGGGCCGGCGTCCTGCTTCCGGCCCCCTGCCAGCTCCTTCCCTTTGGCTCCTCTCTTTCCCGCTCCTCTTCTCCACACCTCCCTGCCCCTCGCTCCCTCTCCCCCTTCGTCTCTCCCCGCAGGGGTCCCCCGGAGATGCTGGGCTGTCCATCATCGGCCCCCGCGGCCCCCCTGTAAGTTGTTTTTGCTGTTCCTCGGGGTGTGGGGGGTATGGGTGAGTTGATGAAAAGGGCTTTCAGGCTGGGGATGAGGGGGCAGCGAGGGCAGCTGTGCCCCTGGGTGGGGAGGCCACTGCATGTGATGTGGTCAGCCCAACCAGGCCTCGGGTGCCGATGTTGATGTTAAGGAAAGTGGCCTGGCTAAATATACCTAAATTACAGCCCCTTGGGAGGGTCCTGAGGGACCTGCCCTCTAGCCACGAAACTACAGCAGCTGCGAGGCGGCCCTGCTGTTTACAGACAGAAGGGAGAAAGAGTTTGCTCTCCTCCGGATGGGGTGATCCGGCTTTCCCGGGAACCAGCCTTTGTTTCTGGAAGCCCATGGAGCAGATACGAGTCCGGGTTCACTGACCCAGGCACGCAGTCCTGGTCTTGCCAGAAGCCCAGCCCACACTCACCCTCACAGATGCCTCTGTGTGCAATGCGGGTTCCTGTGTGTTCACTAGCGCCCTCCAACCCGTGGCTGGGAGCTTGAGAAAACCAGCAAGGTTCCCCTCACATGTGCTTCCTTAGGGACCAAAACGGGGGTGCGGGTGATGAAGCCAGCAAGATATCGAGGCTGTGGGAGGAAGGCTTGTTATTTTCCCAGAGCCCTGAACCACGGGGCTTTAATAAAATCACCACATGTCAGGGTGGAAAGGATCCCAGGGATGGTCTCATACAGCCCTCTCAGAAGGGGAAACTGAGGCTCAGAGAGGAGGAGGGGCCTCCCATGTAGAGGCTTGGCAGGATTAGAACCGAGGAGCCCCGGCCTCACCACAGCAGCAGGCTGCCAGCTCCACCTTCTGCACTTTTCCTGACCCGCCATGCTCCGTGAGGGATGGGAGCAGAGGGCTAGCCTCTGGAGGACTGAGACCCACATCGGAGGGAGAGGGGCTGGAGAACAAATGGCTAAGTTACATCCAAGCCGCAGTGAGATGAACAGCCAAGCGAGGGGTTGTGGTGAGTGTGGGGAGCTGAGAGGTGGAGCCAGTTTGGGAAGGAGAGCAGAGAGCAGGGGCAGGAGAGCCAGGCTGGCAGGCAGGTCAGGGGCCGGTTCGGAGGCAGCACTTGAGCAGCCCTGGACTGAGTAGACATGGCCTTTACAGCAAGGTTTTCTTCTGGGCTCAGACCACATTGACCACGCTTCACACTTCCTCTATGGTGGTCTTATCTTAAGACTTTTACATGTATTCACTCACTTAATCCTCACAAGAACCCCATGATGTAGGGACTGTGATCACCTCCATTTTACAGATGAGGAAACTGAGGCACTGAGAGGCTGAGTGACTTGCCCAAGGCCATAGGGCTGGCATGTGGCCACACTGGTAACAGATCATTCAGCCAGGCCATCTGGCTGCAGTCTGCTTCTGATTCCTGCTGCTGTCATGGACAGGACAGGCCTGATGTCACTGTCATATGTGCTCCTGGGCTTACATGGTGGCTGCCCCGATGGGCTTCCAGCCTCCTGTGTACTGGAGGAGGTGCAGCGCCAATGCCCTGGCCGAATTGGTCCTGATGAAGGTGGTGATGGGAAGGTCATAGAAACAAAAGACAGTCCTCCAGGTTCTAACATCAGGGACCGAGCCTCATGTGTTAAGAGGACAGGGGAGTAACACAGCATACAGGGCCTACCCTAGGCCGCCATCTCTGTCTGCCTTCTGGTCTGGCTACAGATGTTCTATTGCACGGATCCTGCTGGTCCTCTAACACCCTTTCAGCAAATTATGTCAACAGGCTACCAAAAAGTTATTGAAAAGCTCCACTGTTGGAGATTGTTCAGGGCAGTAGAGCCTCTGCCCCTCCTGGCCTCAGCCCAGCACAGATAACCTAATCAGAAACATACCTACTGCACCGGATTTGACTCCAATAGTGAAAAGCACCTTCTGTTCAGGTAACAATGAGAGCTTTTGTCTCCCAGGCACCCGTCACAAAATACGTCTCCTTCACAGCTGTGAGGCAGGCTCCACCAGCCCATTTTACAGAGGAGAAAACAGTTTCCTAACTCGCCTGTGGTTGCCCAGCTAGTAAGTTCTAGAGCTTGGGTTTGGCCAGGTCAGCCTCATCCCAAAGCCTGCATTCTTGCCTCAACACCCTGCTCCATGTTTGAAATGCTACTGTTTAAAATGATATTTACTGCAGGAGAAAAAAATCCTCCAGGTGGGTGCCTACATTGGCACCAGGAAAGGTTTTATCGTACCAGGAGTCTTAACCAAGCCCAGCATCCTCTAACTTTGGCCCCAATCACCCAGTGGCTCAAGCCATCCCTGCTGAGTCCCCACTGGACAGCAGGGGCAGCCCACTCAGCTCCTCCCAGGAAGCTGCCCTGAGCTACTGGGAGCAGGGGTGGGGGAAGACAAAGGGTCCATTTGTCATTAAGTGGTAGAGGTCAAGTGCGCACCCTTGGTGGCATCCAGGGATGATGGAGAACATGTGACTTTCCACTCAGCCAGGAAGGGTCCAGCAGAGATGCTGCTAATAAGAACCAGCCTTGCCACTCTCAGGGGCCACCTGCCTCCCCTCTTGGAGCTTGATAAATGGTCCAAGCAAAGAGGGACGCCCTCCAAACACTTCGGAGGAGGGTTCACTTTCTAATGAAGCATGCTGGAATACAGTGTTGGGGCACTTTGACTTTAAGGGAGCCTCATTAAATCCAGGGGGAGGCTGGATCCCCAAAATGCTGGCTGGCCCAGCAGGCCCTGGGCAGCAGATCTGCCAGTCCTAGGAAATGCCCCATCTCAAAGTGTGCCCATTCCCTCTCTGAGCTCCCCAGCTTCTCTTCTGGGGCCAGGAGATATCTGAACTTCCAGTCCTCATCCACTAGGAGCCACCCCACACCAGGTAGACACACCTACTAAGTGTGTCTCAATTCACTCCGTTCATATTTGTTAAGAGCCCAGTGCCTGCTAGGTTCTGCCTAGAAACCCGACCTCTGTCAGCTTGCCCTCTGGGCACATGAGCTAGTGGGAGAGACCAGCGATCACATAATCCATGACAATGCAGACAGCAAGTGCTAAACCAGGGGATGGTTAGAGAGTTGTGGGACAAGGAGGAGGCACCAGCCTTGGGGAAGGAGGGCAGGCAGGGAAGGTTTCCTGGAGAAGGGGATAATAACTGCAATCAAGGACCCGTGAGAAGCCCTTACATTATGGTCAGGGGTTGGGCTTTGTCCTGAGGGTGTGAAGAGCTTGTAGGCTGTGTTAGGCTGATGTGGGACATGACCAGATTTGCAGTTTGAAAGGTTTTAGAAGGTCCAGCATGCAGCATGTTTAGAAGAGGCTGCAGTGGGAGGCTGGCTGGAAGGCACTTGCAACAACCAAGGCCTGGACTGGAGCAGAATCGGTAGGGCTGGCCAGGAGGGCTGGACTTGCAAGCTATTTTAGAGGTGGAATTGAAGGATTTAGTGATGATAAAAAATGAGGATTGAGGGAGAAGCAGGAGCTCAAGATGACACCACATTTCTGACTTGAGTAACACAGTACCCTTTCCCAGAAGGAAGAACAGATTTTGCCAGGGGAGATGAGTTGAATTTGAGCGTGATGCATTAGAGATGCCGTAATGTCCAACGGGAACTGTGATCCGCTGCTGGAGGTCAGAGCAAGTGGTCGGCTGGAGCCAGCTTGGACGGCTGGCAAGAGTGGACCACGCACACCTTGCCTCCTCCCAGCTGCATTCAGTGACCTCATGTTGGTAGCTTGAAATCAGCTATGGTGGGTGTATTTATACCACAGATATTGGCAGATGCTGTACGAGGCAGGGTTCTCCTCTCCACCCTCTCCCACTCAGCTAATGGTTAAACATTTGCCAGCATGGAGTCTTGTTGGTGAGGGAGGCAGAATGAGGCGGCCCGTGGGCAGAGACACAACTGACCATCTCTTGACGGTCAAATAAGAGAAGGGAGACTTCCTGGTAGGCTTTTTCCAGCAAGAACCTTCTGTCTGTGTATTTGCAAGTAGGAGAAAGACAGGGAGGAGTAGACACAGGGGTCTGCTTTCAGAAGTGGGGACCTCCTTCAGCTCCCTTTTCACTCTGACCTTGAACTAAGGGAGAAGGTTTCAGAGATCAATGTAAAGATTATTTCCTTGGTTCTGGTTCAGAAGGATGTAATATTAATCCATGAATTAATGTACAAATACATCTATTTTTTATACATTTAATGTGGTCCTAATCCCTGTGCGTTTTTTATGAGGTTGAGAATCCAACAAAATTCTACTAGATACAAAAATGTATTATAAAAACAGGACAATCTAAGAAACATATGAACAGAACAGAATGGGGAGGCCAGGAATAAAGCCAAATGCATGTGTCAATTTGGTACATGATCAAGGCTTCATTTCACAATAGCAAGAGAAAGATCAATTGTTCAAGAAATGATGCTGGGGCAACCGATAAGCCACTTAGTAAAAGGTAAAATGAAAGACGGTTGTTTGGTTTTTTATTATTAAAACCAATTTATTCATTATATCAGAATAAATTCCAAATGAACAAAATACTTAGATATAAAACCTGAAACCATAAAATACAAGGACAAAGCATGAGTGAACATTTTATAATTCTGAAACTGGGGAAGGCCCTTTTAAACATCACACAAAATCCAACAGCCATAGGAGAAGATTAAGTTTGTCTATATAAATATAAAACATACCAGAAACAAAATAAATGACAAATGCCAAATTAGAAAGAATAGTCATCACTATTCATGACTATTGAATATTCGGATATCTCCTGGCCCCAGAAGAGAAGCTGGGCAACTCAGAGAGGGAATGGGCACACTTTGAGATGGGGCATTTCCTAGGACTGGCAGATCCGCTGCCCAGGGCCTGCTGGGCCAGCCAGCATCTTGGGGATCCAGCCTCCCCCTGGATTTAATGAGGCTCCCTTAAAGTCAAAGTGCCCCAACTCTTTGATGCATGACTATCAAAGAGTTATTTTTCTTGACAAAGTGCTTCATTCAAATCAGCAGGGAAAAAATAAACAACCTACTAGAAAACATTGGTAAAGAGAAACGGGCAGAGAAATATTGGAAGAGATGTCTAACCTCAGGATATAATTGAAGAGATATAAATTAAAGTCCAGTTCCAAGTCTCCCCACATGCCTTCCCCAGGCCCAGCCTCTCCACAAAGTGGCGTCCCAGTTTCCACTTGGTCCATGACAACATTCTTCCCCAGATCTCTGAAAAAGCCTTGGTTAGCCCCGGATTTGGTCCTGGTTGGAGAGATGCATCTTCCTACCAGGGCAGGCTCTGTAATTAACAAACTGTATGATTATCCCTACCACGTAAACATTGTCCCTAGCAGGATTGAAGATGTTTCTTGGAATCCTCTCCTCCTGACCTTTGCTTCAGTCCTCTTGGTGTGCAGAGTAGTTTACAGAAAGTTTACACTGGGAGGTTTCAGAGATGACATTGGATGGTTTCCGGGTTTTCTCCTTGGTTTATTCTTAGCATCGCTTATCCTTGAGAGGAAAAAAGCCAGGGGCCCTTCCGATAGATGAGTGGAATCTCCTCCCTCATGCCCTTTTGGATGGCTGCCACAAGCCCATCCTAAGCCTGCGGCAGACTTCAACTCACTCGCTGTTGAACCAGCGCACCCACCCTGACGGCAGGGTGCCCATCCTACCCAGCTGACGTGTTCCCTGAGCACAGGCCACTGGGCACTTATGTTCGTGGCTTCAAGGAGGACCCTGGCAGCCTGGAGATGCTTTAGGGTCATAGCATATGAATCCTCACACCAGTGCTTGGAGCAAGGCATGAGCCAGACGCCCGCTGAACAGGGATGGGGGAGCCTGCTGCGTTGTATAACAAAGAGAAATCTTCTGGAGAGGTCTGATTCTAAAACTGCTGCTTGACAAGGACAAACTTTCATTGATCACAAGACATATTGGGCTCAAAAGTAACCTTGCTCTATTCTGGAGCTTCCCTGTTCAGTTCAATTCAACAAGTGTCTGATGATGGCAGCTACCATTTCAATAGGCTTTACAAACATAATTAAATGTAATTTGATGATCCTATGAGGTTATACTGTTATCTCGATTCTATAGATGAGGAAACTGAGGCTCTGGGAGGTTAGACAACTTGCTCAGGGTCACACAGCCATAGTTGGAGGCAGGGTTTGAATTTAGTTTGCCAGTCTAGAAAGCCCATGCTTGGGAAGAGATTCTGGCTGCGTCAGCCAAAGGAGACCCCAAGCTGAGAACTGGGCATATTTGTTTGGTGAACGGCGGGTGAGCCAGTGTGTCTCAGCATAGAATAGATGGAAAGATGTGGCGGGAAAGGAAACTAACGTGGTTGATGGGGATGGGATTGAGGGCTGGCCTTGAACATGGTAGAAAGGAGCCCTTGCTGGTTCTTGAGAAGGAGAGTGACAAGACTCACATCTCTTAGCTCCCCATCACCCTTGACCACCTGGCTATCCCTCCTCAGCCCTGCATCATCACAGCCTTGTGCTTCTTCTAATCTCATCACATCCCCTTTGTCCTGAATCTTGATCATAAACCACTGGATCATAAATCACTGTGGCTAATGAACCTGCTTCTAGTCTCCACCCTAAATATTTCTTTGTGTTGCACTCTGCACCTCCAGGAAAATAGGCATAGATTGCTCTGCATCCCACAAAGATTAAGGAATGCTCAGAGATTGCCCAACTGCTAGGAGAAGCCTGCTGGCCAGGGTGAGAGGAACAGGAGCAACCTGACCTAGTCTAGCCTGAAAATACACATTTTGAAGGTCAGATTCTGATATCCAAGCCATCCTTAGATAAGTGGCCATGAGCAATGACTGTGTAAATAAAAAAGGGCTTAGAGGATCGCAGTCCAGGAGTTCCATGTGCTACGGGCTGAGTCTCCGCTCGCCCCACTGTCCCATGCGTCTGTTTACAAGCCACACATACACAGTGGTGAGGAGCTCTCCAGGGGCCGCTTCCCAGAAGTAGACCCAAAGGACGTTGGCCCCTTCCTGTTCCATTCCCACCCCCAGCACCCGCAGGAGATTTCCTATGATGTTCCATTTCATCTTTCTCCATCCTCCCTCCCAGCCCACTAACCACAGTGAGTGTCCCCCAAGGACGATCACACAGAGTGAGAGTCATGGAAGCAAAAACGAACCAGAGGGCTAGGGATTGGCTGCATCTCCTCCTTGCTCAATCTCACTTGTCTCTTTTTTTTTTTCAGGGTCAACCAGGCACTCGAGGTTTTCCTGGATTTCCGGTAAGTGGAGAAGGCTGAAGTTAGCTATGTCCCAGGTGGTCTGTAGGCCTGATTGGGTTAAACTTCATCTGAGGTCAGCCCTGGTTCCACTCTTTCTCTCCCAAACCCTGGTCATTAAGGACTTGCTTCTACAGCCATTCATGGACACCAACTCAGGACAGTAGCTCAGCAGTCAGGTCACAGTGCAAGGAATAAATACAGGGAAGCAAATCCACAAATTAAGGGGCAGCAGGACAGGCCCCAGGTGAGTGAAGTCACAGGCTGATAAACCCCAGCATGACCTGGGAATATGGAATGGACGATGCCCTGTGGGAGAATACCTGCAGCTCAGACTGTGCCCGGGCTTTGAGAGGAGATCCAGCGTGGGGAAGGCAGAGGGATGACCACCTGGGTGTCCTTGACCTCTGCCTATGGGGCCTAAGACAGGTTCTGACAGGCAGAGCAGAGGGAGAAGTTCCCTTTTCTCCCAGCCTCAATGCAGGCCAGCCCCTGATTTCCAGGAACACACCACCCACTCTGCACTCAGGGCAAGGGTGAAGTCTTTGACATTAATGGGGAGGCCACCCATTGGGTTTTCTCTTGTGCTGTGTACCTGGCATACAACATTGTATTATGCTGAACCCCATTTCAAGATGGGAAGTTGAGGCCTAGGCTTACCCATGGTCACATTAACAAGTACGTGGTCAAGCAGGGCCTTGAGCTCCAACTTATCAGAATCCAGAATCTATGCTTTTCCCCACTGCCCAGGCAGCCTCTTTGGCAGGAGGCTTGTGATGCTCAGTCTTTACATTTGGCCTTTCTTTTTTCAGGGTCCCATTGGGCTGGATGGCAAACCGGTAAGTGGACCCGCTGTCAGGGGAGGGCTCCTCCCTCTCACTACAGGTCAGTGATCCTGGATCTCTTGGTCCTTCTGCGAGACCCTGACTCCTTGGAAAATGCTTTACTTAGAAGGAAAAGTCCTGGGGCTGAAGGTTGTCACTACTGGGAAGTGGAGGGGGCCATTTGAGTCACCCCTGACCCCAGTGGCCTTCCCCAGGGCACAGGTCGCCAGCTGCCCAGCCTGGCTTTCAGAATCCAAGCAAGACGCATCCCTGGGTGATTCTGGGTGGGGTGGGGGTGAGGTCGGTAGGCAGTGTGGAGAGTGGAGGGTATGGAGGTCAAATAGCTGGTCTGAAGAGCCTGGCCACTTGTGCACACGATTGCCCCTGCTCCTCAGCACCTGTGTCTCCCATGGCCCTGTCCTCGAGGTCAGGGTCTCCCTCCCCGATTGAGACCCGACACGTGTGCTCAAGTCCACGTGGAGACTGCTTCCTACCATAGCGCCTCTCTTCGTTCATTTCAATCCTTTGGACTTGGTTCCCTGACACAAATGTTCTTGGGGGAAAGAAGTCCCCTCCCCAGTCCTAGGAACAAGTCAGCTGGAAGGGAGCATGCCCCACCCAAAGCCCTCAGGGTGGATGGAATGCAGCCCCACTCACAGCCACGCCCGGCCCCACCACTCGCCTCTCTCAGTTGAGGGACCCTAGCACCACCCAGTCACTCCCCAGCTTCAGGCCAGCGAGCTAAGTGCAGCTCAGGGGCGCCAGCAATCATTTCCACTCATATCATGGGACCAATCCCCCGAAGCTACCGTGGACATGTGGATGAGGTGAGAGTCAGGGTCTAGGGAGACTACCCCCATCCCTGCTCTCTGAAGGGCAGGCAGCTGCTAGTGAGGCCCAGCAAGGGGCAGTGAGCAAATGACCTTGCCTTAGGGACTGGGTGAAGGAGTGCACAAGCCAGAAGGTGCAGATGGAGCACAGGGGACAGGGAGGAGCACGGGGGGCAGGGAGGAGCACGAGGGAAGGGGGTGGAACTTCTGGGCTGCAAACAGTGCACCTGGTACTCACCCTCTTCTCCTTCCAGGGCCACCCAGGACCAAAGGGTGACATGGTAAGAGCCCAGCTTTCCTGCCTTCCCAAGATGGGTAGGGGTTGGCCTAGCCTCACAGGCACAGCCAAGCACTGCAAAGTGGGCCCCGCAGGGACAACAGGAGTGGCTGCCCGTGCTGGTCACGCCCCAGCTGTGTAAACCAAATGCCCTGGATCCTCACATCAATATGCAGGGAGGCAAAATGGGCAGGGGCTTCTCCATCTGAAGCATGAGGCTGGGAGATCCAGAGAGAGCGCATACCTGGTCGGTGGCACACAGAAGTCGGTGTCCAGCTTAGTGCTCTCAAACCACACTCGCGTGGGCCTTGGGAGACAAGGTTTCATCCGCACTCACAGGGGACACTTTCTGTAGGAGACACCATTTCTACTGAGCCTGAGGTCCCTCAAGGCCTCATAACCCCTTCCCAGTGCTGGCTGTGCCCTGAGCCACCCCAGGACTCCAGGGGTTCCTGCCCCACTGGGGCTGGTGGTGCCCAGTGGATCATCTCAGCTGGGGGTGCCACATGCACCATCCCAAAGACCCCTTCTCCTCTCCCCATGCCTTCCTGGGAGTTTCTGTTTGGATGTTGGGCCACTTGGCAAGTCGAGAGCGGAAGCGAGGCCTTCTCTTCCGTGTCACAGCATCCTGTGGCCGCCCCCCAGATGGATCTGCCCAGGGGAATTGGAGTGCCTCAGGCCCCGAAAAGGTGGAGAGACAAGCTTTGCCCCACCTTTCTCCTGGCCCCTACCTTCTGCAGAGCTTTGGAAATAAATTTGCCGTCTCCACAGACCATCCCTTCCAGAAGGCAATGAAGGGCTGCCCACTCTCACAGTGGGCCAGGTCTCAGCAGGAACTGATGGGCCATTAAGAGCAAATGGGCCCCTGCTCCCACACTGTAGAGTGTACTTTGGTTTTCAATAAAGCCCTGCTAAAAAAAAAAAAAAAAAAAAAAAAAAAAGCCCTGGGCTGGGATGCAATTTCTGCCTCCTAAGTCCCAGGTCACACCTACACTGCGAGGGACCACCTCCTGCTCCACAGGTCAGTGGGCCAGGCAGGGGTCTGGCTCATGCCTTGCTCCAAGCGCTGGTATGAAGACAACCCTTGACCCATGACTGGGGCACTGCCAGGGCACCGAGGGAGGCAGGCAATCTCGTGGATGGAAAGGGGGATGGCGGAGTGTTGGCTGCAAGGCCTGGGCTCCAGCCTAGCTCTTCCTAACTTGCCAGCTCCCTCTGGGCCCCAACCTGTCCTCTTGACTCAGATCCAACTAACATTTATTGAGGGTTTGCCATGTGGTCGGCACTGGGCTAAGCACTTTGCATGACTGTCTCAATCCTCAGCGTAACTGTGCTCCAGGTCTTACAAGAATCCCTTTTGGCAGGTGTGGAAGCCAAGTCTCAGAGAGTCTAGGTAACTTGCCTGAAGTCACACAGCTGAGTGTCCAAAACAAGATCAAAACACAGTTCTCAAATTCCTTCCCTCCACGTTTTATTACCTTCCTCCCTTTCTGTTTCCCTCACTCTTTGTCAGCCTTCCTGCCACCTTCCTTCTTTTAATGCATTTTTTATGGAGTATCTAAAATGTGCTGCGCACTCCTTCAGGTGCTAGGGATACAGACGGGAGCAAGAGAGGCTGTCTTTGCCATCTGTAGCTCACAGTCTACCAGGGAGACATCCTTTTAGATCATCACTCACGTAACTAACAAGTTGCTTTGCAATGAGTGCTATAAAAAGATAATCCTTAGTGCCCTGGAAACCTTGGTATAACAAAAACCTCACCCAGGCCAAGGGTCGGAGATGGCTTTTCTGAGAAAGAGACTTTTGAACTAATGCCTGAAGAACGAGGATTCAACCGAGAGAAAATAGAAAGAGGGATGAGAATGTGCTTTCTGGACATGGGAGAACAGCATGTGCAAAGGTCCTGAGGTAGGAAAATCCTTGACATGTCTGCAGAACTGGAGGAAGGGCACTGGCGGCAGAAGGCCCCTGAGGCAGTGGCAGAAGAGCTGGTGCTGGAATCCAGGTCCCCCAGCAAGGTTTCCTCTCCATCACAGCTGCCTCCGCTGCAAATGCATTTCCTCCCGCCCCTACCCCGTTCCTAGGCGTGCTGTGCACATGTATGGAATAGTGGAAACCGAGACAGGAATAAACTGCCATGCTGCATTGTTAGAGAGGCATAAAGGGTTTGGGGTGCTCATCCCTTCAGTCCCAGCTTCTTTTCCTCTCTGGCAGCCTTATGCTACCATAAAGTAGCCCATGGCCCCCCAGAAGTAATAATAATGGTCATCTTCTAGGCAGCACTCTGGCATCCTCATAACAGCTTATCATCCCCACTTCATGAGAGGGGAAATTGAGGCACAGAGTGGCTAAGTACATTGCCTGAGGCCACAAAGCTCCTAAATACCAGAGCTGAGATTCAGACCCATACTATGGGGTCTTACCCCTGGATCACACCTCCTCTCAGCTGCCAGCACTTTGTCCTAGAGGAAAGGGACCCTTCCATGGGGCCCCTCTTCCTGCCCTCACTCTGCCCACACCATCCCTCTGTCCCACACACTTGACCGCCTGTCTGTTCAGGGATGAGAGCTAATTCAACAGAAAAGGCAGGCCCACCCCCTCTCTCGTGAGCCCACATCAGTAGGATAGATCACCTATCTGCCTCATCAAATCCGGCAGGCCACAGAGCCATCCGATTCCTGTTTGCCTTGGCATGGGTATCCGAGCTGTTAGTTGCCAACCGCTGTCCAGCATCATTACCTTGGCCCGCTCTTCATCTGTCTGTCTCCCGCCCCAGATGCTGTCCCCTCTGCTGGCGTCCTACTGGGGCACTGGCACTCACCCTCATTGTTTAACCTGCATCCTTACCTTCAAAAGGGGGTCACCTCTGCCCCACCCACTTCACATTATTCCCAATAACCTGAAATAAGGTGTTGAAGTGTTGGGAGGACACAGTTGTACAATAGTGCAGTTGGGGGGTGGACAAGATTGGGGGTTCTGAGACTCAGGAATGACATAAGGGCTGTAAAGCAAGACCTGGACTGAGTCCAAATCTCACCCACCACCCACAGGGCTGTCAGAAGAGTGAGGAGCGCCAGGCACTCACAACACGCCTAGCACACAAGAAGCGGACAGGCACCTTAGCTATGCTTCAGTAGCAGTTAGCAGAGGGCTGGTGGCAAGTGCTGAGCACATCACCCGGGGCCATGGCCCTTAAAGGGGCAGGCGCTGCCCGGCTGGAGAGAACTGGTACCATGTGTTGTTGGGCCTCGACATAATTAAGAGAAACTTGAAATCCAGATTTTTATTTGTACTCTGCTTGCTCTTAAGTGTTGGTAACTAGTTGAAATAAAACCATGTGGGATACACGAAATCCCTATGAAGACCACGACTGTCCCCTGGGCCACCATTTGGGATGTCTGGTCTCAATTGTCCAAGTCTCTGCAGTCCTGAAACTCCGCCTGCCCCTCTCCCATCACACTTATATCTCTGTCCTGACAGAGGGTGACCTGGTCACCTGTGGGCTGGGCCCGGGTTCCCTGCTGGGTGAATCATGTGCTGCTGAACTTCATTCTAAACACTGCCAGGCCAAGCGTGGTGGCTCACACCTGTAATCCCAGCACTTTGGGAGGCCAACGTGGGCAGGTTGCTTGAGTCTGGGAGTTTGAGAGCAGCCTGGGCAACATAACAAAACCCTGTCTCTACAGAAAAAAAAATAGAAGAATTAGCCAAGCATGGTAGTGTGTGCCTGTAGACCCAGCTAATTGTGAGGCAGAGGTGGGAGGATCACCTGAACCCAGGAGGCTGAGGCTGCAGTGAGCTGAGATCACACCATTGCACTCCAGCCTGGGCAACAGAGTGAGATCCTGTCTCAATAAAACAATAAAAGATAAATAAACACTTGGCCAGCCACATGGGCTGGGAGGGCCACATGGATGGTCCCAAAGGCCACTTCTCCCTTCCAGTGATGCTCTTGGGAGTTTCCCAGTTTGGAGGTGGCCCTGTTGGCAAGTCGGGAGCAGGACCAAGGCTCTTGCACGTCACGGCATGCTGCCGCCACCTCCCGGATGGACCCACCCATGGGGATCCACGATGCTTCAGGCCCCAAAGAGAATGGCTCTAGCCAAGTCTAGAAGCCCTGACTCCCAAGGTCTGGCCCAGTTCTCAGCATTTGGCAGAGTGGAAACAGCTGGACCTTGGCCATCAGACAAACCTGGGCTCCTGTCCCAGTGCCACCATTCACTGAGCCACGAGGCCATGTCTCTGTCACCTCGCTCAGGAGCTGGAGTGGATACGAGCATGTCCCTCACAGGCACACACCTGAAGAGCCTCAGCTCATAAGGCATTTGTTTTTTCCTCTTCCCTGCACCAGCCTTGGTGCAGCCTCCTAAGAGAGCCAGAGCATGCTGGGCCCTCCTCAGACAGCAAGGGTCCCTCCTGACCCCAGCTCCTTTCCTAGCCCTGCATGGACAAGACAACCTTGAAGGAAACCTCAAGATCCCTCATATTTCTTAGAGAACTCCGGAACATGGCTTCAGTTGCCAACTTCCTGCTCGCTCTCTTTTGCCGAAGGTTTCTCCAAGGCCCCCATTGTCTGAGGCACCGGCCCAGCCCCCCAGGCCAGAAGCTCTTCTGGTTCAGTGGGCTTCACTGCAGCCTGGGAGGCAGGAGGTGGAATGTGCTAGTGTCTCCCAGAGGCTTGGTGCCTGTGAGGCAGGGGGTCCCATGGAGCAGAAAACTCCCTGACCTCTAGGTGCAGCCCCTCCATAGCTGGCCCATGACATGCTGGTGGTTGGAGGAATGGATGAAAGATGCCATCTGTTCTTCATCACAACCCTCGTCCGGCCCACTGCGGGGTGAAGAAGCTGAGACTCTGTGGATGAGACCACACACCTTGAATGTGGTGGGCATGGGAAGACCTGGACATGGCTGGCCCAGCCTTCAGGATTCAGCCCCAATCTCCACCTAGGCAGGTGTCCCTGATTGCCCGTCTTCTGTCTGCCCACTGATCTGTGTATGTTTGCTTCCCACAGGGTCTGACGGGTCCCCCAGGACAGCCGGTTGGTACCTCATCCTTCTATTTCCCAGCAGAGAAGCTTCAGGTGGTTGTGACCTCAGCTTCGGTTTCTAACTCTCTCATCTCCGTCTCTTTGTAGGGACCTCAGGGACAAAAAGGAGAAAAGGTAAGAGCAGTGGAGGTTTCCTAGAGTCTCCATCTCAGGAAACGGTCTCCCAGTTGGTAGAAAGGGGTCAATAGTGGTTATTTTCAAACTTTAGTTTTAATTGACAGAACCAGGAAAGCCCCCGAGGTGCCGCATAATAGATTCAGTTGGCCGGGCGCGGTGGCTCAAGCCTGTAATCCCAGCACTTTGGGAGGCCGAGACGGGCGGATCACGAGGTCAGGAGATCGAGACCATCCTGGCTAACACGGTGAAACCCCGTCTCTACTAAAAAATACAAAAAACTAGCCGGGCGCGGTGGCGGGCGCCTGTAGTCCCAACTACTCGGGAGGCTGAGGCAGGAGAATGGCGTGAACCCGGGAGGCGGAGCTTGCAGTGAGCTGAGATCCGGCCACTGCACTCCAGCCTGGGCGGCAGAGCGAGACTCCGTCTCAAAAAAAAAAAAAAAAATAGATTCAGTTGACGCCGCTCCAGGTGACATCCTTTTCTTGGAGTGAAGGGTCCTCCTGGAGCCTGGCCTGGGTGACATCCTTTTCCAGGGGTCCTCCTGGAGCCTGGCCCTCTTCAGCCTGTTTCTGGGCCCCTCCCAGCTGTCACCCCATGGTGTTCCCTGACGCCTCTGTGAGCCTCTGGGATTCTGAGGCATCAATCTGTCAACCACTGGCCTGGCCTCCTGCCCTCTCTGTCTTGTTGAATTTCTGATAGAGACTCTGCTGTGCTTGCTTTTGGGCCACTGGTACAGGGGCCTGGTGCTCCCAGCTCAGAGAAGGTGGCTTGGGGGCCCCCATGGTGCCAGCTGCTCCCATCCAGTGGCTTCTGTTCAGGGCTGTCTGGTGGGCCTGTCTAGAGGGTCAACCTTTAGCCAGGCATGGGGCATAACTCCCGACTCTGCCATTATGGCAAGTGGTGTAAGGCGAAGCTCCGCCCCTAGGCTCCATGGGGCAACTTCCAGACAGGCCCTGGAAGTTTCTTCCCTGCTGCTAGCCAGGGGCAAGGGAGGGACTTCGTTCTCCTGCCTCAGAGGGCTCAAACGAAAGCTAGAGCAGGAGGGCTGGTGAGTGGTGAGATGTGTGACATGTCCTGAAGTTCTGGGGGTGCCCTGAGAGACAGGTACCCCCAACAAGTGCCTAACACCCCCTTTCCCTTCTCTCTCCTTCCCAGGGTCAGTGTGGAGAGTACCCACACCGGGTAAGTGAACCCCTAAAATTGAGCAAGGCCCTTTGATCCATCCCTGGGGCACAGCCCCCAGCTCAGCCTCATCTCCCTGGGGTCTCCAGTTCCTAACGGATCGTGGGGGAACAGGAGCCCCCAGTGCCCTCTGCACGCAGCAGTCAGAAAGAGGGGTGTGGGGTGGCAGTGCGTCTGGTGGGAGCAGCTGATGTGTCTCTCTGGCCATGGGCTGTATGGAGCTGTTCATCATCCGTGCGTGTCTGTACATCTGCCCCTTTGTACGTACGGCCGACTCAGTATGTTGGAGTCTCTTGCTTCGTGTGGAGCTCTGCGGCTCCTCTGCACATGGCCCTCTATGGCAGCGTGGCTTGTGTGAGTCCGACTCCCCACCCATCCAGCATGTGTGTGCAAGTGTGTGTGTGTGTGTGTGTGTGTGTGTGGCGGTGGGGGGTGATGTCCGGCAGCCTAGCCATGGCCAAAAAAGTGGGACTTTTCGATTAGTCATTGTACCAGATGATGGTGTTTCACATCCAAACCTCGATGATGAAGATAATCGGGGACTGACTGTAGCAATTGAAGGATAAAGTCTCTCCTTGGCCTGTTTGAGAACAGAGGAAGCCCTTCTCCAAGCAGGCTGGGGATTTCAGGCTGAGATGCTTCCTCTGCCCACCCCTGCCTCCTCCTTCCTTTTCCTTGCTCCACCCCAAGAAACAGAACCCAAAAGACTGCTGTTGTCCTGTTAGGAATCTTCAAACTTGTGTTCCAGCAGCAGGGTCGATCTTGGGACAGGGGAGAGCAAGATACGCACAGCTTCCTCCAGCAGGAGCCCCAGTGAGCTAGGCCCAGAAAAAAAAAAAAAAAGCCCCTCATTTTGTGGATTGGCCTCGTTGCTCCCAGACCTGGACAGCAGGGATGGAGGATGAGCATCTTTAGGCCTCTCTCCCCTCTGTCATGTGCCCCATGGTGCTCAGCTTCCCTGGCTGCCCACCCCTGCCACGCAGGTCCGGCTGGTGGGATTTGGGGAGTGGAGACAGACATAAGCCGGAGCTCAGCGTCAGCTTGACTCTAGAAGGGCGTCAGGAGGGCCATGCTAGCAGGGCCCGGCCTCTGCCCAGACCCTCAGGAGGCTGGAAGGCAGACCTGAGGTCTGGGTTCCTGGGCCAGGGAACCACTGCGAGTCTGGTACGTGAGAGGCTGGGATGGGTTTAAGGCTGCGGCGGTGCTAGGCCCGGGCTGAGGAAGGCAGGCCAGCAGCAGCGCAGTCAGAGCCAGCCCGTCAGCGGCATGTGCTCCAGGGATGCAGGGGCCCTTGTGTTCCGGCCAGCTTGATCCTGATACAATAATAGAAGGTCAGCTGTGTTTATTTGAAACGATAGGCTCACAGGATTGTTATGTTACCCGAAAGAAAGACAACATCCCCCAGCACAAAAGACAACACAACTGCAGACGCTTTGGTCGTGTGTCACCCATCCTCAGTGAGCGCTTGGGGTGGGGTGGGAGCAGGGGTCTCTGCTTCTCAGCCTAACACAAGGAAAGGGAAGGGCACAGTGACAGAAGGCTGCAGAAGACCCCTGGCCACAGGGTACAGTGAAGCCTGGCCTCATGACGGTGGCATTCTGGGGAACATGTCAGGCATGGGGAAGGGGAGTAGATTTGGGGTCCCAGCTGAGGTGGAGAGCAAGTTTATTTAGAAGAGGGTAGAAAATCAGGGGGCTTCTAGAGATCTGTTGGCTTTCCAAGGGGTCTGCAGGCAGGGTTGGGGTGGCAGGTCTTGAGGCCTGGAAGACACCAAGAGATCCAGGTGGCCCCTCCTCCACTCCAGCCTGTGGCTTCCCCAGGGAGGGAGAGGAGAGGGGTGGGGAGGAGGGGAGCTGGTGTCTGTGGGCTCTCCCATCACGGTCCCTGTCGCCCTGTCTCTGCCACCTCCATCCCCTCCCAAACTAGGAGTGCCTAAGCAGCATGCCAGCAGCTCTGCGCTCCAGCCAGATAATTGCCCTGAAGGTTTGTAGGTTCTGGAAGGTCTCTGGGCCGCTCTCCACTGAGAGGCTTCCTGAACATACAGCCCAACATTGCACATCCCCAGGCCCCGGCAGCGGGAGCGGGTGGAGGTCTGCGTGCAACTACTGTCCAAGAAGGCAGCAGCTGTGACCTGGAAAGGCCACACTTGGGCTCCCGATCCCCAGCTGGGCACATTCACAGCCCAAACAGCTCCTGGTTCTTAACACTCATCCCAGGAGTCTTGTGTGATTTAAGTACTTTCAAAAACAAGCGGCTGATGACAGTATATGCCATCTTTGTTTTCACATGGGCTCTAAGGGCCTCCTAAAACCATGGGTTGCTCAGCTTCAATGGGTAGAGGGACTAGAAGCTGCAAGAATTTCCAGAAATGAAAATCACATTAGATAATATGACTGCAATTTGCCTCCCACAAAAACATGAGCGTTCTGGAGATATCTTTGCCCAGCCTCTATTTTCCAGGCCCTGCAGCCCCAGGGTGAGCCCTCAGCAGCACTTAGCATGTGCCCATACTGGCCGCACCCTCAGCCAGCTCAACTCCCGGGGAGCTGGGCTTGGCACTGTCCTTGACCACCCTCCCCAGATGCGCTGACACCAGCCTTTCTTGCTCAACCAAAAAAAGAACCCACCAGCCGCACACCAGCCCAACTTCAAGTACCAATTTCACGGGTCCAGTGGTTCCCTGGCCAGACCCTCTGAGTTGGCTCCCTTCTGTCCACCAAGCAGGGATGGGTGGGGCTGGCAGTGCAATTTTGGGCTGCATGTCCAGCAGCCTCTGCAGCCCAGCATGGCCACGGAGGGCAAGCCTGGCCATGGGGGGCCATTGTCCCATTCCGGGGGCGGCTGGTCAACACCCCAAACTCTGACCTGGAGCCCGAGGCCGGGTGTGGACTGAGGGCCACAACTCCTCCCAAGGGACGGCTGTGCCATCCAAGGGCAAGCTCCGCTCTGCACCCTCAAGCCATGAGAGTGCCCTGTCCACTCCTCCCCTCCCACTCCTCATGTGCACGCTAATCTCTCTTCTCTCTTCCTCTGCTCTGGTCCCTCTTGGCCGCCCTGCCCTCCTGGTGACTTTTGGCATCGATCTGAATACCTGTGATCTTTGGCCTTTGCCCTCTGGCCCTCCAACTCATCTTTCTCCTCAGCTGCTGCCTCTCCTCAATTCAGTGCGACTGGCTCCACCCCCGGTCATAAAAAGGCGGACATTCCAGGTAGACACCTCCCGTTTGTCCAGACCATGTGTGGCTTTCCCAAGGGGCCTGGCAAGCCTGCTGGGGCTGCAGACAAAGCCAGAACCTCACTCTAATTCAGCAAAATTAAATTAGACAAAAATAGGCCCACGTATACCATAGACATGGAAATACACAACACACAGGACCCAGAAGACCCACAACTATCACCACACAATGATTACTCACAACAGCCACCAACAAAAGCTGTCAGTGTGTGCCAGGCACCCTGTTACCCAGTTCGCAGGCCTGCTTATATTTCATTCACCAACAGTTTTATGAATTAGGCATGATCATCCTTATTTCATAGATGAGGAAATCAAGGCTCAGAGAGGTTAACCAAGTTGCCAAGGTCACACAGCCAGTACATTGCAGAGCAGGAATTTGTACCCAGTCTCTCTGCCTGTTACTAGCTGTGTGATTTGGGGAAAGTCACTTGACCTCTCTGTGTCCCAGCTTTCTCATCTATAAAATAAGAATAATAACAGTGTCTATTTCACAGGGCTGTTGTTGATATGTAAAGCACTTGGAATAGTTCCTGGCACAGTTTAAGAGATATAATTGTTAGCCGTTATTATTACTATTATCCATATTTTGGAGACAAGGATGAGGCTCGGAGAAGTGAATTGATTTGCCCAAGGTTATACTAACAGTAAGAGGCAGAATTGAAATTGAAGTCAGGTCTTCAGACCCCACATCCAGGGCTCTCTCAGCTGGACCTACCTCCTCTCTGCTTAGAAATGCAGACTGCTTAGCATCTGATCCCTCGTAACCTGAGTTGGGGGAGCAAGGGCATTTGTGGAGGGAATGTAGTCCACAACCCACATGGTGAGCAAGTGCTTCCTTCTTTCTGCCTTCTAACCCAAGGGGGCTGGGATAGGAGCAGATCACAAAGAACAAAGCCATCTGGCCTCTGCTCTTCAAGAGATCACAGCTTGATTCCAGGCCAGGTGGCCCGTGGCTGCCCCCGTGCTCCTCACCTTTCTCATGCTGCACTGGGTCCCCCGCCCAGCACAGGGATGTTAGCAGTGGCAGGGCTCTGAGCTGCTGTCTACAAGCCTGACTGTAGAGCCTTAAGCAACCATCCGGCCTGACTCAGGAGTCAGGAGCCCAAGGTCCTGGATGTTCAGGCACCTGATTGAACAAGGCTGAAAAATCCCTCCAATTAACGGCTAAAAATACAGAGGGACACGTGACTCCAGTGCCACCCAAGCCTATAGGCCACATATCACATTACGCCTGGCCAAATCCTCGAGAGCCTCCGTGTGCCCGAGCACTCACCGGAGCCTGGCTACTCAGGAGGCCCACTGGCAGCTCCGAAGCACCAGGCCCACCTCTGTCACCCACCCCAGCCTGTGCCGGACCCCAATCCGGGAGAGCTGGGTCCACACTCTCAGAATAGCCATTCTCCTGGACCCCAGCAGTGACCTCCCTCCCCGCCTTAGTTGTATCAGCTGTTCTTTGTTGAGCCCTCGCTAGGTTCCAGGCATTGTTGTGAGAATTCTATGCAAATTATCTCATGCATTCCCCACAAGAGCCACCTCATTATCCCCCGCTTTGCAAAGGCAGAAATCGAGAGGGGTGCAGGATCCCATCCAGGCCACTGCATGTTACTGCCTCCTTTTCAGGAGCAAGAGGTGGTTAAGCCAGAACTTTTTGTGCTACCCTGACCTGGTTTCCAAAGTAGAGAAAGAAGAGGAGGCACTTCTGAGCTGCCTGCTGCAGATTCTGCCTTCAGAATCAGGTTTTTGTATGCTCTCAGCCACTATGGGACATAAAAATGCTTGTCCATTTTCTATCAATAAGCCAGTATTGATTTTACAGACTCTGCAAGCCGCTTAAACATTGGGACTAAGAGTCATTGAAAAAGGAAGCTTTATATGAGATACGATGTGCTTGGCAGATGGTGCTGGAGGTCATTTCCAACATGCAGAAAGAGTAGACAGTGAGCCCTTTTTGCTGGGGGCTTACTTAGAAAGAATAGGAAGAGTCTGCTGTTCCAACTTTGGGTCCTGGCGCCACCCTGAATTCCCATGTGACTTTGATCAGGGAATTCAACTTCTTGGAGTCTCAGTTTTCTCTTCTGTAACATAAGACTTCTGACGTTGTGAAGATTCTAGAATTTCACAGTCAGAAAGGACCTCAGGAGTTTTCTTGAGACTAAGCTTCCCCCATCTTGTGAATGTAGAAAACCCATGAAAAATATAAACACACAAAGTACAGGATTCCGAGGAGGTTCTGGGACCCAAGCAGCGGAACCAGATTTAATGTGGTTGAAAAGGAGGCTGCACTGGTCCCCTCTTAAGGCCTGAGGCTTAGTGAAGCCTTTCTCGGTTCAGAAGAAACACTGACACCTGAGACTTATCAACAACCAGCATGCAGCTGGGTGGGGGACCTGCAGTCACGGCAGCTGCCAAAGTGATTTCAGCACCTGCCTCCTCTGCCATGGACACCCTGAGCCCTAAAGTGGCTTCTCAGAGGGTGTGGCAGGATAGGGCCCAGGCCCCAGAGTGACACTGCGAGATGCCATCCGCCCACAGGTTTTCCAGTCAAAAGATGGTGCAAGCAGGTCTTGCTGAAAGTTTACGTTTCTCATTCCCAGGTTGTGCTCTCCTATTTAGGACCACCACTTCCCTCTAGAGTTTGCAGCAAGCGTCATCAGCTGCCTTCCTCACATGGGGAAGCAGGAGTCCCGGTGTGTCACAGGGGCTTGCTGAGATCCTCTGAGAAAGGTGGGCCGGCCTGGAACTCTGCCGCCTGCATCCCCCAGCCTCTACCCTGGAGCTCCCACACCTGCCAGGAGGTTCTGCTTCAGCCCCTCTGCAGGGATGGGCCCCTCCTCACAAGAGCTAAGCCCAGATTGATCCCAGAGAGGTCATTTAGAAAATAACAAACCAAGGAGCCAGGGTTGGTTTAGATCTAAGATGACTTTGTGTTGCCCCAGCCCTGAGATCTGGGTCACGTGCACTAGGCCGTCTCCTCCTCCTGGGGGAGGGGATCATGATGCTATCCCTACCTCCCTGGGCTCACAGTCCATCCTGGGGACAGGTATGGTGGGAAGGCTGGGCTCAGAACAGCCTCCCCACATAGCATAAAGCATTTCCACACAACTTCTAAACTCTTTCAATGAAACCAAAGATTGCAGGCTCAACTGCCCTCCGAGGCCAGGCAGATCACCTAAGTAACAGAAGCAGGCTGTGTGTGAGAACGGCTAGGAGGGAGAGGACAAAAGCAGCCAGAGAACTCAGGCCCCACTTAACGGGCAGCCACTCCTTGGAGGTAGGAATGTGGGCCCAGCACAGCCAGGGTTCCCAGTGTTTCATCAGAAGCCACCAATTCAAATTTTGTACGTAAAGTCTCTTGCTCCGTTGTTTAGTGAGCCAAACAAAATTCCCTGGGCTTTGACCTAAGGATCCCATTTGATCCTCTGGGTCAGACAGTCAAAGACAGCAAAAAGCTGAGACAGGAAACGGGGGCTATTGTTTCCATTCTACGGCTGAGAGGCTGGGGCTTAGGGAGACCTGTGCCTCGCCACACAGGGATGGTGACACAGGCAGGCCCAAACTGAAGATTCAGGCTATCTGGCCAGGCTGGGAGCAGGCCTTTGGTTGGGCCAGGGGCTGTCTCCCACTCGCTCCTCTGCTTCTGCCCCCACAGAATGTCTCTCCACAGCCAGTCCTCTTTGGAAGCCCCACCTTCAGGGATCTAACATCTTGGCGTTCTTCTCACTGCCACCAGCCGCTGCATGTCATCACCACTACCACAGCATCATCACCAACATGCCACCCCCTCCCCCCACCACCACTGCCTTCCCAGCAGAAATCACAGCAGGCCTTCACCGGGTGCATGGCCTGAGGGTGGGGGCCGGTCTGCAGCTCTGGGGGCCTTCCCTCTAACATTTGTTTCCATGAACCTCAGGGTGAACAGAGCCAAGCCAGCATCCAAGGTCCACCAGGGCCCCCAGGCCCCCCTGGACCAAGTGGACCTCTGGGGCACCCAGGACTGCCAGGGCCCATGGGGCCACCCGTAAGTATTCCCTTCCTCTCTCCTTCAAGACTTGTCCCAAGAACTCTCTGGAAACCTCCAAACCTTGAATAGGCAGTGGGTCCCCTACAAAAAGCAGAAATGCCTTGGCAGGGCCATTGGATGTGGGTGAACCATGCAAGGGGCTATTCATCCCCAGCACACTCACCACCCGTTGCACTCTGGCTCTGAAACACAGCCTGGGCCATGCCCGCTGCCTTCCAGGGAGGAGACCGCCAACGACCTGCCCCGTTCCCAGCCCCAGCAGAGAGGAATTTGGAAAGAGAATTCCCAAGGGCACTTCTGATGGCTATCCCTGAGCCCCTTAGGAAAACCTGAGTCAGGGGCACTGGGTTTTGAAGGAGGTAGTGAGGGGTCATCCAACTACCTGGCACCCCAATGAACAAGACTTCCAGGGGTGTGTGCAGGTTTCACACTGCTGGGCCACCTGCCAGCTGAGCTGAAGGCCCAGTCAGTCAAGAGCCCTGCGCCAAGCCTGAGGATGCATCAAGCCTGCCGGGCCTGCAGGGCCACTGCCTGGAGGACTCCAGAGAGGCCAACTGGCACCCCTCCAGGCTGGACCACATTCAAGTGACAGGTCAAGCCCAGTGGTCACCAAGTCAGCCATGTTCAAGCCCTGGCTAAGATTCCACTCTTTCTCAGCCCAATTTATACAACAAAGCCCCAGGACAGAATAATTCAGTGGATACCTGGACTTCAGAGAAAACGGGTCTTCCTCCCACCCATAAGACTAATGTTATTGGAGAGGCAGGTAAAGGGCAAAATGCTTTTTAAATAATGTTTTTCCCATGTGGTAGAAAAACCAAAACAAAACCTGTTTTTCCTTCTTATGACAAAAGCACCATAAATTCATTGTGAAAAGAATGGAACATAGACAAAGAAACATAATGTATTTGCGCATCTCTGATAGTTTTGCTGGAATAGAGTCCCAGAGGTGGAATCCCAGAGGCCAGATGTCCCCAACAAATAGCACTCCGTGTGTACGGCCACATTCTAGATGGCCTGGTTGCATGTCTGGGCCCCTTGGCTGCCCAGCTTTCAATCTCGAAGCTTGTTATAGGGTCTCCCTGGGCTGGGCCATAGCTATGGCCGAACAGGGCACCCACCTTGGCTGGGAAGGCCAGCACAATGACCCCTGCAACGCTTGACCCCTACAATGAATTTTTAATTTTTCCACAATTTCTCCCCAGCACCCCACAGAGGGGGATTAGTCTTATTTCCACCAGTTTTCAGATGGGAAAACCTGAAAGGAAGGGAAACTTAGGAAATGGAACCAAAATAAGGCAAGAAAACCAAAAAGCGCTCAGAATTCACTTTTTGCCGACCACTGCCCTTTCCACCCACCCCCCTGCTAACACTTTGGGCTCTCACTCACTGAACCCAAGCCAGGTGGTTTTCTTTGTTAGATTGTTTATAACAACAACAACAACCAAAAAAAGAAAACCAGAGAGCATGTTTCTTAAACCAATTGCAACAGACCAGACTCAGGCATCATGGCTTTCTCCAGCCCACGTTTGCTGTCCACACCTACACCCAAGGCTGCGGTGGAGCCAGCCTTCCCTGGCCTCTCCCTCGACTCACACCACCTCACTGTGGCCAGCTGCCATGCCCACAGCACCCTGGGCAGAAGGAGACAGAGGGCTCCTCCGCCGGCAGGCAGGACCAAGGGCAAAACCAAGGCTCTGCTGGGCAAGGCCGGCTTTCTAGGGAGGGGTTCCAATTAGGAGGTGGGTGAATGAGGATCTGGACCAAACCACACTGTCAATTTAGCATGATGCCGCTGACCTACTTTCCATGGGCGAGCACAGCAGAGTTGCCCACGGCGCCCACATGGCTGCAAAGAGGGACATAAGCCTGTTATCCCCACGTGCCCTCAGCAGGTTTCAGAGCCCTTTCTGGGGTCCGCTACCGCTGTTGGCTAGCATGCCTATTCTCTTGCCGTAGCTACTGGGGGCTACTCTGCCCCTAGGGTCCACTGTAAGTATGGCTAGCCCCAACCATTTACCAGTGGAAACCAGCTCTACTCACCTTTTTTTTTTTTTTTTTTTCTTTCACAGGGCTTACCTGGGCCTCCTGGACCAAAGGTGAGTGTCCTTCTGGGTGATGTGTTGAACAGGTGGGAGAATTCCCTGACTGAGGCAGGAGCAGAGAGGGATCTCAGCTGAGAGATGGATCAAGCTTGACCCACTTCCAAAACACCACCCTCCTCTTACGAACTAATTTGATTCCAACAAGAATTTCACTTCTTGTGTGCCCAGGCCAATGAAGCAAGTGCTACGGGCCTGCATTGAAGGCACAGTCCACCATCTGAGGAGCATAGTGTCTAGCTGGAAACTCTAAGCTCATGCCCAGAACACCGTCACAATATCCAAATAAAATAGTGTTTTATAAGGAGTCAGAATGGAAAGAGACCTCTAGGGTCATCCAGTCTCCAGAGAACCCTCACCCAGAAGCCCACAATGTCAAACAGGCTCTCCCTTTGAAGCTGGGGGCCCTGGGGCTCTGGGGACAAGAAGATGCCAAGCACTAATTGTGCCCAACTATTTTATACATGCAGAAGCTGAGAGCCCTGGGGGAAAGTGGCTTGTCCATGTTCAGTGGAATCAGGTCTCCTGGGTCCCTACCCAAGTGACTCTTCCCACCATTCCTCAGCCTCTGCAAAGTGGAGCTGGTTCTCAAGAGTAGAACAATCTATGTTGGCCTCAGAGGAAGCTAAGAGCTGTTGCTCCTAGGAAACCTGGAGATGAGTGTTGAAGGGGCAGTGGGGCTTGGAGTCATTGAGAGGAAGAGAGATGGTATTGTGTGGGGAACGGCACAAGTCAAAGTTTGGCAGTGGGAAAACCTCTTTAATGGCCTTCTCTTTATTTCCCCAGGGAGACCCAGGGATCCAGGGCTACCACGGCCGGAAGGTAAGATGGAGGAGAAGGATCCAAGTGGGGCAGGACTTTGGACAAAGCAGTGGCCTACTAGACCTCAGACCCAAGAGGGTCTCTCCCTTCCAACCTAGATGGCTGTGCCTGTACAGAGGCAGGCCAGGTTCTCACTGGCTCCCCGAGGGCCTGATAAGTGGGAGCCAGATTACTGGGATCCAGCTAGGCAGAGTTCTTTCTGTGCTGAGCAAGGATGTAGGACATGAAGGGGTCCAGCTCTCACGGGCCAGAGAGTCAGAAGCACTCCTGCACAAATAACCCCAGTGAAGGCAGACTTTATTAAGTGCTACTGTCACAAGGCATGGCGTGATTAAAGGAGGTAAAGAGACAAATTTCAGATTGAGAGAAGTTTGGGAAATATTCTGGGAGAAGACAGCCTGAGAACTCAACCTTGATGAATGGGTGGATGTATCAGTTATCTATTGCCGCGTAACAAACCATTCCAAGTTTACTGACTCTCTGTCACAATTCTGTGGCTTGACAGTCTGGGAATTCTGCTATTCTCACCTGGGCTCACTCATGCAGTCACACCAAATGACAGATAGAAGGGTGGGAGGGGACGAGATGGCCCCATTCACATGTCTGGTGGTCAATGCTGGCTGTGGGCTGGGGGCCCCTGTTCTCCACATGGCCTCTTATCCTCCAGGAAGCTAGACAGACTTCCTTACAGCACAGCAGATCCAGGACAGCATTCAAAATGGGCAGGTCCCAGTGCAAAAAGACTTGTCACATATCTGCTTGTATCACATTTTCTAATGTCTTATTGGTGTGGGAAGAGTCTTAGGCTCTACTTCTTCATTGGAGGAGTAGAAAGCATTTGTGGCCTTGTTTTTCTGTTTTATGTTTTTTGTTTTTTGAGACAGAGTCTCACTCTGTCACCAGGTTGGAGTGCAGTGGCGCGATCTCAGCTCACTGCAAAACCTGCCTCCCAGGTTCAAGTGATTCTCCTGCCTCAGCCTCCTGAGTAGCTGGGACTACGGGTGCGTACCACCACGCCCAATTAAATTTTGTATTTTTGGTAGAGACGGGGTTTCACCATGTTGGCCAGGATGGTCTCAATCTCTTGACCTTGTGATCCGCCCACCTCGGCCTCCCAAAATGCTGGGATTACAGGCGTGAGCCAACACGCCCAGTTGTGGCCATTTTTAATCTACCACTTTGGCCTTCAACCAGAAAATATGAATGGAAACAATATTTTAGATAGGTAAACAATTTGAGCAAAGACCCAGAAGCAGTCATTACAACAACTATAATAGCAATAATAATTTTATGGTAGTCACTACTTACTGAACACATACTATGGTCCAGGCACTGTCTTTCAACACAAACTGCATTATTTTTAGCCCTAAAAGCACTCTGTGAGGCTGGTATGACTATTCTCCTATTTTAAAAATGAGAAAACTGTGTGTCAAAGACAAGAAACTTATTTCTTACCATTGTGGAGGCTGGGAGGCCCACGGTCAAGGAGCCCATATCTGGTGAGGACCTTCTTGTTGTGTCATCCCGTGGTGGACAGTAGAAGGGCAGGAGAGGGCGAGAGAATACGAGCAAGAGAAGGCTGGGCTTGCTTTTACAACAAGCCCACTCTCGCAATCACATACCCACTCCCACAATAACTAACCCACTTCCAAGATAACTAACCCTCTCCCACAATAACTAACCCATGTCCATGATAACCAACCCACTCCTATAATAACTAACCCACTTCCACAATAACTAACCCACTTCCATGATAACTAACCCACTCCCACAATAACTAACCCACTTCCACGATAACTAACCCACTCCCACAATAACTAACCCACTTCCATGATAACCAACCCACTCCCACAATAACTAACCCAATTCCATGATAACCAACCCACTCCCACAATAACTAACCCACTTCCATGATAACCAACCCACTCCCACAATAACTAACCCACTCTCACAATAACTAAACCACTCCCATGATAACTAGCCCACTCCTGCAATGACAAACCCACTCCCACGATAACTAATCCACTCCCACAATAACCCACTCTTACAATAACTAATTCACTCCCACAATAACTAACCCGTGATAACTCCCACTCCCACGACAGCAACATTAATTTATTCACGAGGACAGAGCTGTCATAATCTAATCACCTCCTAAAGGTCCCACCTCTCAACACTGTTGCACTGGGGATTAAGTTTCCAACACAAGAGTTATAGGGGACACATTCAAACTACAGCACTGGAGCTTGTCCAAAGTCTCCTGGCTCATAAGTGGCAGAGCAGGAGTTCAGTTCCAGGTCTGGGTCCTTCCCATGGTACCACCTGCTGTAAAGAGCACAACCCTGCCCTCCAGACCCTGGCTGGGAAGCTGCTAGAGCCTTCCAAGAGGAGAAAAGAGGCAGGAAGGAAAGGCAGCAGCAGGAGAGGAGCAGAAATGTTGGAAGGGGAAGAATCACTCCCTGCAAAGCACATTCCTCGCACGCTGCAGTCAGGAGGTTGCCATAACCACATGGCTTTATGGGTGCCTGGTGAATGAAATGGCAAGACCTGAGAGATCTTTAATTAGTTCTACATAAACTAAGACATTTGTATTGTATCAGGAAGTGGAAATCAGCCCCCGCAGTTGCCTCTATCCACTCACACAGACTCATAAAATTTACTGCCTCCTGGTGCAACGCGGGGTCGGTTTTTCATTAGCAGCCAGGCCAGCTCTTGCTTGAAAGAGTTGTGAAGGAGTTGCAGGGCAGCAGAGGGTCTCCAGGCATCACGGCGATGCCCTTGGCTGGCATTATACCATGACAGGTGTCTGCATTCTGCTGCAAACTGCAAGACTGATTCATCCAGAAAGGGGCATGGGGTCTGCTGTCCTGAGTACGGAGAATCCTCTGCTTGGGGTTAGGGTGTCCTGATGCTAGAGGGCCTGTCCCGGGAGAGTGGCGATCCTAGACTCAAATTGTAGGAAGAAACATTTAACCCAGGCTACATTGAATTTGCAGAGAAGACAAGCGTAGCCCTGCTGATGGGGGAGCACTTCCTGTCCCCAGGACGCGGGAGATTTGCTCAGAGCCTCCCTGCTCTAGTGCGGAAGAAGGATCATACTTCTTTTGCATGACTAGAAGTAGAGCAAGTGCCAATGAATAAACTCTACGAGAAGAGCAATTCCAGCTCCAGAAGAGGGAGCTTTCTAATCGCCAGATGCCTTGGGAAGGTGGGAGGGAGTTCTGGTCACCAGAGGTGTTCAGTTAGAGGCTAGATAATGACTGGTCCAGGATGTGTTTAGAGAAGTCTCTGCATCAGCTGGGAGACTGGATTAAAATCCCTTCCAGCTCAGGGAAGTCATAGCTTCATGGAGACAGAGTTGGCTCCATACCCTTAAGAGAGGAGCAGCTCTGAGCCTTGAGCCCTGACCTTGAGAGGAGGCTCTGTCTCCTTGAACCTTCGTCCACGCCTTTTCTCCGTCCACATCCAGGGCTTGTCAGAAGCATCCCCACTCCTAGGTCTCACGAGGCACTGAGGAGAAGACCCTTCCCCTTCGTGCTGGACTCTTGCCTCCCAACCCTTCTTTCTCTGCCAAACCACCCTCTCTGCTTTTCTCCAGTGGCCTCTTCTCATGGAATCTGGAGGGGCTGTGAGGCCATCATGCCCCATCACCACCTCTCTGGGTCACTGGAAGGTTCCCATTGCCTCCACCTCTCCCAGCCTATCACTGAGTCTTTTCAGTAGGTGCCACTGGAGCCACTAGCCTTGCAAAGCCAACAGCCCATGGCTGGTCTGGGCACCCTTTCCTCTGTGCTGGCCTTTATCTGCTGGGACTCTTATCTTGCCACCAACTCTCCACTGCCTCCAAGTCCACCAAAGGACAGAGGGCTGGCACTGGGAACTATGACCAGCAGCAGATGGCCCGTCACCAAGGACTTGAGGTCATTCCTTGGGAGGCTACAAGTGCCTCTCCCATTGCCCCAGCCTCACCGGGATGGCAAATGTCTTGACGCCAGTGATCACCATGGTCACGCAGAAGTTTGTTCCCCTCTGAATCTTGAGATGAAGCGACTTTTCATCTTTGGGCAGTGCAGCAATATTTCACATCTCTACTTTAGAAAGTTCATTTTTTCAAACTTACTCAGTTCTTACCATGGCTCAGTGGTTACAGGATACAATCATTATCCTGATTATATAAATGAGAGAGGTTAATACTTTGCCCAAGGTTGCACAGCTGGTAAACAGCCATTCTGGAATTAGAAACCAGGCCTCATCAGTCCAAGCCTTGTGGCCAGTCTGTCTTTGCACCCTGGTGCAGAAGTTAAATGTCTGCTCAGGGGACTCACCCCAGGCTAAGCTAACTGCACAGACCAACCCTCCCAACCTCCGCCTACTAATGGTTTCTCTGGGATGTGGAGGACTATTCCCCCACCTCCCTTCTTTTGCCCATCAGTCCTCACTTTAATTCTTTCCTCCATGCTGTGCTCTCTGCTTGGAGTAAGGCCCAGGGAGGAGGCACTAACATGAAGGGTGGCTTGGTCTCAGAGACTGGGAAGATGAGTTTGCCCTCCCCCACTACCCTGGGGAGGAACAGTGCCAGCAGCTGGGGATGCCAAGCTGAGACAGGGGGCATGTGACTGCCTCTTGAGGTCAGGATGTGAGCGGGACCTGTGGGGTAGCTGATGGGCCCCCAACATGAGCTTCCTTGCTTCACCCCAGAGATCTGACCCACTTGGAGGGACGGACACCTTTCTGACACCATAGCCTCTCAGCCTATGAAGTTTGCTAATGTCCACCACCACCCCCAGCAGCTGGACTGGGCCTGGCATCCTCTCAAAGGCCAGCCAGACCCACAAGGCAGGCTTCTCCACCAGTTCCTTGAGATAAAAGCCCAGTGTGGTCAGTGGCCCCTGTGCTGCCCCCATGCCCCAGTCGGGGCCAGCCCTCCCGCCTAGACACTGTGAGTATTGTTGTGCACCCATGTGGTATCTATTTGATCCAAATTTATGACACTGATCTACTTTAAATACGTTGCAAGATGCAAAGCGTGTTTAAAACATTACAACCTTGGCTCTCTGTCAAGAGGATTGACGAGTATTGTCAGATTGTATGTGGATCACAAAACCTGGTGAGCGCTTATCTCTAAGTACATCAGAGCTGGTCTGTTTGTCTCACTTTGGGGGCGCGTTTGATGTCTGTGGTGGTCTGGATGTTAAGCCTCAGGGTTTGCATGAAGGACCATGGCTGAAACACACATTCCCCTCTTTCAGGCTGTGGGTGTCAGACCAGAGGAGGAACATGAGGGCTTCAAGCTAGAGCTGCTTGCAACTGCCGCTACCCCTCCTGGAGGCCAATGGGGCTCTCCAGAAACAGGGATGCCCTGGGGAGGAGATGGGATGGGCCCTCTGATGAGATGGCTAGAGGGCTGGGGAAGGGCACGGGGACAGAAGCCCATCCACCCGGCCATCTCAGCCTTCATTCTGTGGCCGTGCTGGCCCTTCTCCTTGCCCCTTCTCAATCCTTCAGCCAAAGGGCATGAGGATTCTGATCTGCCAGCCAGAGCAAGGGCCCGTGTGGTGGACACATTTCTGTAGAATGATAACTCGTGCAATTGTAACTACCTTACTGGCCTCTTCAACAAGCCAGGCTATGTACTAGGCACTTTGCATGCATGAACTTATTGAATCCTTGTAATGACCCTGTGAGGTAGGTTTCACTCAATTCCCAACTTATGGACCAGCATACTGAGGTTCACAGAGACCATTTTCCCCAAGGTCCACAGCTAGGAAATAGAGAAGCCAGGTCTGTGTGATCCCAAAGCCTTGCTCTGAATGACTTTACTATCTGCCTCTTAGCAACCCTTAGGGACGCCATGGTGATTTCCAGTAGACCTTCCCCCAGACCCCTCCATGAATGGAAGGAAAGGATGTAGCAGTTGAGCTGTTTTCGTTCTTGTAAGAGAAGGCTGGATTCAGGTCTTTCTCTGAGCCTCCAGGCTCTCTGGGAGCAGTGTCTGCAGAGTCCGCGGCAGAGAACGGGGTGTACTTGGTGTGTTGCTCTTGCCAAAGAATTAAGGAAGTGGAGTGCTTTACCCATTGGCACTGACTCCACCGAAATGAGTCCCCCAGGGAGTTGGAATGGTTTCAGGACTCCAGTAAAGCCTGGAGGAGGCAGTTTGCCCCAACCTTCCACGACAGCTATTCCTGAAACCTTCCTGCACCCCTCCTGCTCTTGTAGGACCTGAGTAGCCCATGCCGTTCCCACTCCCACTGAGTGCTCCGTGCAGATGGAAGCCATAGATGCAGGAGCCTGCTAGTGCGGGGACAGCATTTTCTTTGAAAGCTATGAAATCCTAGTGGGGACACCCAGACTATTCGCATAAAAGATAAGAAAACTAAGATCTGGGCCTCTGATCCGAGACCTTGTGGAGACTAAAGCGACCCCAGCCCCCACCCTGAGCACTCTGGACTCTGTTTTTCATGCACTCCAAAGTCCAAGATTAATTAGAGCTGACTTTTCTTTTTGGAACTAACTACAAAATCAACCGATCTCAAATTGAGATTACAAGCCAGCCGCCCTTCCAAAGCCCTGGCCTTCAATGGGGCACCCAACCCCGGTAATTCCCCGGATCACTTCCTGCCGGCCCTAATTACCAGAGGACCTGGAATTTCCGCAGTTCTGGTCCTCTCTGGTGTGGAAGCTGGCTGGAGCAGGGAAGCGGGAACTGAGCTGCCTTTTTCCCGGAAGGAAGACCTGGGAACTCTTTACAGGGAGAAAACCATTAGCCCTCCACACCTGGCTTTTCTGGCCTGGGGAAAAGACCCTGGTCCAGGCTTCAGGCTTGAGCCGTCCACCGACCACCATCCCTCCACCCCCTCCCTGCAAACTCCCCACACTCTCAGGCAGGCGTTCCTCCTCCGTTACAGAGAACAAAGAGCCTGTGCCACCAGATGCATTTGCTCAGGGCCTTCCAACCCAGATCTGGCTGCAGCAGAACCCAGGCCTAATCTTAGAGAACTTCGTTTACTTCCCCGTGCTTCCCTGGCCTGACTTTGGCTGGGAGCTGACCTTAAAGCCCCCTTCCTTCCTCTAGACTGTGCTTTCTTGCCAAGTCCCTGCCCAGCTTGTTCAACAAACAGTAAATCGCCAATTGAGAGGCTACTCCCACAGGAGCAGAGCATGGCTGGTTTATGCTCCAAGGAGCTCCCTTCCGTTCCATCATCCCTGTAAAGGACGCATCCTCCCACCTGGAATCTGGGACCAGAACAGAGGACCTATCAATGCTGTGTGGTGCTCAGGGGCAGGGCCCAGCTGGGGAGTCTGAGTGGCAGCCTCAAAATCAGGGATGGGACAGGCCTTCAGGGCCATTCAAAGCAAATGCCTCTCTACCCACTTGTGCTCCCCTAGAGCCTTCTCAGGCACAGTGACTACAATCTACCCCTTCCTGCATTGGTTCTTGGCACTGAGGTTAAAAAGCCAGCCTTGCAGTGGGGTGGCTGGATGTTGGCCCGGGAGTCACAGCTTCTGCCATCACACCATGCACATGGCTGAGACCTTTTGTAAGGCTCAGAGCACCCACTTCTCCAGCCCAAGTAAGGCGGCTGAGAGCCCCCAGAGGAACCTCTGAGTCCCTTCTGGGGAGACAAGAGGAGGCAGAGGTAGAGGAGGTGAATCGAGGCCTGTGGGCTTTGCTGGACTGAGTGAGCCAGGCCCTCCGAAAACCAAGACAGTGATGAGTAAGTGGATGGAAACTGAGCACAGTTACTAAGACACTTTTTAAACAGGAAAACCTAGGAGGGGAATTAGAAAAGAAGGAGCCCCTAGACAGGCTTGCACAAAGACATGCCCCAAGGAACAGCCCTCTGAACAGGTGAGCCACCATCCTCCTCGGGCAACAACCACCCCCACTTCCTCCCCCTGCCTCCTGCCTCCTGCACATGGGCCCCGGCCACAGCGATGCTGGAGTCCTTGATAATGACTCTCACCTCACCGTCTTCCAGGAACCAATGTTTTTGGCTTTAGGAGAAGCCCCGTTCCCCAGTTCAGAGGTCAGGCAGGGGCAGGTCCCTAGAGACAAGCCCTGGGGAGTGAGCCTAATGAGAGTGGAGTGAGCAGCAGAGCGAGGTCAGCTGGGGGAGGCCAGTGGGGGCGCCCCTGCTTCCTGCCAAGCAAGGGGGTGGGAGGGACGGAGGCCCTGCGATGGGGATCAAGGAAGCCTGGGTCATTTGCAGAATTAAGAGAATTGACCCAGAAAGGAGGGAAGGGGCGAAGGTCAGCCACCCTAACAAGGAGGGCTGCCTCCCGAGGAGGCTCCCGGGGCTCTGATTTCCCCGAGTGCCTGATTGTGTCTTTACACACTCACATCAACAGGGGCTGAGGACAACCCCAATTAGCCTGGAGACTCTCACGCTCCAGGGTTTTGCTCTGCACAGTTTCTTCTGGGACTGGAGACAGAAGCCCAGAGACAAGCTTGAAGCAGACGCCACCTCCTCCCTGCAGGAGCACCCCTGTGGGTAGGAGGAGGGGAGAGCAGAGACCCACTGAGACCGCTCCTAGAGCTGCATTTTTAACCAAAGCTAAGAGTCCCTTCCCACTCCACAGATCCTTTTTCTGGAGCTACCAACCAAGCCAAATGGCACCTCTCCAGCTTTGGCCTCTCTCCTTCCAAAGGGCGTGCAGGGGAGCAGAGACAGGGCTGGGGTGGGTGGGAAGAGACAGGAGCGCCAGTGGATAGGAGGTATCTGATCTAACCGCACTTTGCAACCAAGAACCCTGGACCAATGGGAGAAAGTGGCTTATCCGTGGTCACTTGCACTCCCAGCCCAGCTCCCCGAATTGGAGGTGGGAAGAAGAGGGCAGGGGCATTGGGGGGAAAGCAAGAGAAAAGATAGAGAAAGTGGAAGAGAGGGATGACGGGGGCCTCGGAATAGTCAAGGACTCCCAAGCTGACCTCCCACCTGCACCCACACCAGAGGACTGTGGAGGCCTCTGTACTGAGTCAAACTGGTTTAGTCATTCAGAATGTTAGCAGGGGGCCCTCCAAAGGAAAGAATGACAGGAGCCCTCAGCTGGTACTACTGAGAGGGCTTGGAGACCGCTGTGGCCTGAGTAGCCAGACTTCAGATGAGGTACTGTCGCGCCCTCTGCCGGCCGCAGAGCAGCTGTGCACACAGGCAGTGAGCTTTTCTGGGCATCCTGCGCTGAGCTGCCCCCACACACCGACCCCTGCACTCTGATGGGCCACAGACCTAAGGACCCCCCTTCCCCAAGCAAAGAGGGGCTCTGCTCTGCTTGAAGGCTGTTTGATGGAAGCAGACAGAACATCAGTCCATCTGATATTTGGGTTGGCCAAGAGAAGTGAGCACCTTGGCATACGGACAACAAACTATCCAAAGCCCTAGGCTGCACGACCTTGGCAATCTTACCTGGCCTCTGTGAGCCACGGTTAGCTGACCTGTGAAACGAGAATAACATCCACTCCCACACTGGAAGGGATTGTTGGAGGTGGAATAGAGGAAGGTTGTAAAGCTTTTCAGTCCAGGGCAGACACATGGCAGCTGCAGTAAGTGGCTGTGCCCTTCTCTCTCAGTCCCACAAGAAGGAAGTTAATGTCTAGGGCAGGCCTTGGGCTCTGGATTTTCAGCTGTGGTAACTTCCTGAGTTTAGCTCTGCCATCCCACCTGTGGTTCAGGGGTCACTGGTGGAGTCACGCTGAGAGAGGGCTCTGGCATTGGGAACTAAAGATTCTAGGCCTTTTGTAGAATTTAGAGACTTGGCCCAAAGAGGATAAAAGCAAAGCCATCTCAGGCAGACGTAAATTTGTGTGTGCAGATTACAAACGCTAAGTGGTCCCTGCTGCATTGAGGATGCAGCGCTGGGTAATAGGGGATGGCGAAAAGCTTCATAGAAGAGATAAAAGGGCCCCACTCCCATCAAACAGCCTCTTCAGGCTGAAAACAGGGCAGAGCCTCTCTCTACTCAGAGGCCCTCGGGTCTGTGGCCCCTAGGGGTGCAGGAGTCAGTGTGCGAGGGCAGCGCAGCCCAGGGTTCTCAAGCACTGGCTGCTCTGTCAACCAAGAATCCAAACGATGCAGGGGTTTTCAGTTGAGGAAATGGCAGAAAGACACAACTGTGGAAACAGGTGGTGTTTTCAGGGACACAGAAACTAGTTGATGCACCCCATGATATCAGGTGATGAGGCTAGGAAGGAAGCGGGGGTCAAAACGTCATGCTCAGGAACCTGGTCCTTTTCCTACTGTCAAGAGCAGGCCAGGGATGTTTTAAGGCAGGGGTCTCGCTATCCAGCCTGTGTGTTAGGGAGCTTAACTGGACACTTGCATGGAAGACCCATCACCGAGGAAGAGGATGAAAGTACTCTAGCCTTGGTAAGGAGAAGGAGGGACCAGGACCTCCTGTAAGATGGCAGGAAAGGGAGAGTGTGGACAGCTGAGAAGGAAGCCAGGGAACACCAGATCCCCTCTGCCTTTAAGCCTATGGGAACTGCAGCCTGGCCTGGCAGCCACAGCAGTCACACCCAATGGGGCAGCTGGGCCGGGAGCAGGATTGTCACACTCTGTGTTGCCCATCCACAGTGCTGGCCTTCAGATGGAGGAAGTGGCAGCAGGCTGGCTGCAGTCACCTGTTGCTGGACACCATCCCGGGCCCCAGCTGGGGCTTCGTGCTCAGGCACTACATAGGATTCAACTGGAACCAGGCATTGCCCTCCCCCCATCCCCTGATGTAGCCAATGATAGTCCTGACTTACCTGCTCTTGGCCTCCCATTTGTCCCTGGCTGTCATCTCCAACTCCACCTCCTTGCGGTGTGTCGTTCATCCTGATCTCACCCTACTCTCACAGATTTGGCATTTTCCTGGGGAAGTAAAGATGTTGAACATAAAGGTAGGGCAGTGCCAAGATGGTAGAGCAGCCCTATGCTCTCCCAGAGAAGCAACAATGGACAGGTGACCCTACCTGTGCCTCCAGACGGGTAGGGTCAGAAATGGGTGCGGATAAATGGGCAGCGACACATGTCCTTGGGAAGAGTTAGACCCAGAGGACTTGGAAGGGAAAGGAACCCCAGATGAAAAGAGAAGAGAGCTCCTGTCTGGCTCAGCCAGAAGGTACCATCCTAGCAAAGCTGCTGGAGTGAAAACGAGGCAAGAAGTCCCAGGCAGGGACCGGAGGGAAGGTGTGCAGTAGGTAAGCGGCCAATGGGTGGCTCCTGCCCCTGCTCCCGTCCCACAGCCCAAGTTCCAGGTACAGCTCAACCACGGAGTGGTAGGTAGATCTTGGGCCAGTCGCTTCCCTTGCTGAACTTGCATTCCACTAAGTGAGCCTCTCTCTCTGGGGGCCTTTCCTGCTCTGTGACCTGTAACTTGGGCCCTCCTGCAAGTTCACATAGCTGAGGGCAGGGGCCCACACAGCTGCCACCAGCAGGGTCCTCAGAGCTCAACATGAGCGGGACAGCCATCCCAGCCTCCAGACAAGCCATTCTCACCAATGTCTTTGCAGGCTGACAGGCCCCGAGTCTGGTCCTCTCCTCATGCTTTCTCATTTCTTCCTCCAGGGAGAACGGGGCATGCCAGGGATGCCCGGCAAGCATGGAGCCAAGGTACCTCCCCCTTCCCCGCATCCCAAGCAGCCCCAAGGCCCCTCCCCCAGTGCCCATCCCTCTCTCCCCAGCTCCAGGGACACTCTGGAGTCCCAGTTCTTTGGGCCTCCTTCCGCCTGCCCTGGCTCTCCCAGCTGCAGCACTGTGGTCTCTCATCAGTGCGCCCTGATGTGGGCGGCCTCCTCCTGGGTATCTCTGGGTCATAAAAAGCCATTTCAGGTACCCCTAGCTCCACTGCAGTCCTAAGACCCAAGTGGAGAGTAGGGACCCCCAAAAATCACCTCCACTTGAGATTTACTAAGGGGCACTTTGGGCATCATATATCTCTCAAAGTAGGTGGCCTTGGGCTGATACGAAAACAGGGTTCACTCCAGCCACTCCCCAGTCTGTGAGGGCAGAGATGCACAGAGCTGACTGTGAGGGTCATGTCAATCAGACACTGGGGAAGATTGTCCTGGTGAAATCAGCCCCTTTACTTTGTCATCTACTCTGCCCCCCTCTCCCGTGGCTTTCCATCCTCCTGCCCTCTCCCCTCCCATCTCCTCCTCCTTTCATATTCCAATGAAGCTCCCCCTTCCACCCCAGGGACCCCCTCCCAGCCCCATCTGGTGCCCCACAGTCCCCACTGTGCCTCCTAGGAGAGGCCAGGAGCCACGCAGGTGGTTGGGAAGCCCAGGGAGCCCTGCAGACTAAGCTGCACAAAGCCCCTTCCTCAGGGTCCATTCTCATGGCATCAGCTCAGCATCCCCACCTCCCAGCGGGGGTTGGTGGTTGCGGGGTTGGGAGGAATGAGCGGTCCTCCTTCCCATGGCACCATGGGGAGGCTGTCCACTGCACCGCCCCCCCCACCCTCCGCCGCTGCCCCCTCGCTGCAGAATGTCTTTGGACCTTTTTTTGTCTCTCTCTGCCAGGGCACTCCTGGAATTGCCGTGGCTGGGATGAAGGTCAGTGGACTTTTGCAACCAACACATCAGGGACAGGGTGGGAGAGATGTGAGCGGGCAGAGCTGGGTATCTTAGGCTCAGTGGGGTGGCTGGCAGACCAATGAGGGGGCATACAGGATTTGGAAACATTTTTCTCAAAGTAACATTTGTGCCAGGTGCATAACCTTGAACCACAGATGTGTAACTAAGCCTTGCAAGTAAATACGAAGGTTTCCTGCCTCAACTCACTAGCCTGCCAAGGCACCAAGGCAGCAGGAAGGCAGCCCAGATCTTTCCTTTATGCTCTGTAATTCAGTAGCTATATGCTTCCAAAGCTTCAGAGAGAGCAGGAGTTCATCTCCAGAACCCCCACCCTGACTGCCCATTTGGTTGGCAGGCAGATGCGAGGATAGCCTGGAAAAACAAGTGCTCAAATTCAATCTTCACAGCAGGTGCACTTCCAGGGGGCACCATGTCCAAACCAAATGCCCATTCCTTCCTCTCCTTCCTCCTGGGCTGCCTCACTTATGCTCCCACCTGCCACGCCCCTCACCTGGGGAAGAACAGAACCTTCTTTTTTTTTTTTTTTTTTTTTTTTTGAGATGGAGTCTCGCTCTGCCGCCCAGGCTGGAGTGCAGTGGCCGGATCCCAGCTCACTGCAAGCTCCGCCTCCCGGGTTTACGCCATTCTCCTGCCTCAGCCTCCCCAGTAGCTGGGACTACAGGCGCCCGCCACCTCGCCCGGCTAGTTTTTTGTATTTTTTAGTAGAGACGGGGTTTCACCGTGTTAGCCAGGATGGTCTCGATCTCCCGACCTCGTGATCCGCCCGTCTCGGCCTCCCAAAGTGCTGGGATTACAGGCTTGAGCCACCGCGCCCGGCCGAACCTTCTAAGGGTCAGTAGCCTGATAGGCCTCCTTTGGCCTGGGACCTGATGCCTGAACAGAGAAGAGCCGGGGCTGGCCAGATATTTCACTAATCCCACCCCGACTGCCCCCCACCCCACCTCCACCAACAGGTGCCTTGCTCATTTGTTTCTGCTTTTTCTGTGTCTCACATTTGTTTCTCTTTTTCCACACAGGGCGAGCCAGGGATCCCAGGAACCAAGGTACTGATACAGAGAGAATGTTCTGGGCTGCACAGAGCATTGGTCATGGGCAGAGGTGGGAGGGGCTGCTGCTGTTTTGCTCTTGGTCCCCCTGAGGCTGGCCTGGGGCTGGGGACCTGGCTGAGCAGAGAAGGGCCCACTGGTCAGGAGCACACTGCAAATGCCTCCCCCTCCCTGGGTCCTGGCCTGCAGGCATGCCAGCGGCAGCAGGCAGTGACTATTGTCCCCTGCACCTACAGGGTTCTCTTTCCCTCTTGTATGACAATAAGAGATGTGACAAGAAAAAAAGTTGAGAAATACTAGGTTAGAAATATTACACAGGTTTCTTTGCTGCAGACCTTCTCAGAACCTTTAATTTGCTAAATGTGCATTGAGGAGCTCTCAAAAGGAAATATCTTATGTGGCATTTTCAAAACTTTTTTGACCAGAACACCCTTTTTTAAAGAGGAAGAGCTTAAGGGACAAGTATTCTGGAAATGCTGGTCAATGATCACTGCCCATCCTACCCCTCACTCCCTGCCCCATCTTCTTATCAGTGACTTTCTCTTCTTACCCCAAAGGGAGATCCAGGAGCAGAAGGGAAGCCGGGGCCCCCAGGTTTGCTGGGAAAGAGGGGGCAGAGGGTAGGATATCGTGTATTTGAGTGTGTGCCCCCTTGTCCTGGCCTCACCAGTCCCCTACTCCCTGGCCTTCCTCCGTGGCTGGTGTGTCGCCTGCAGCGTGCTGTTGGTGCATGTGTCCCAAGATGAGGGGAGTGGCAGGATGGCCTGGCCAAGCTTCAGAAACCCACCTCAAGAGCACACCCACTCTCCTGGGCAGCCTTGATTACCCAGCAGAAAGCCCAGCAGAAGGAGGAACCTGCCTCCCTCCACCTCTGCTCCCCGAGGATCTCCATAGGTCAGGACCCACATCCTTTCCTTTTCCACCTGGCCTGCTTCTGAAGGATGCCCAGACTAAGCACATCTGCAGGAGCAGTCCAGGCAAGACAGGGCAGCGGGGACTCCCTCCCACTGCCAGGGCCTCTGCCTGGCCCTCCACAACCCCTCTTGGCCAGCCTCAGGCCACTTTACCATTCAGCTGCTACCCTGGGGCAGGTGCCAAGGAGAAGACACCCAAAGACTTGGTGTGGTACCTTTTGTGGCTCCAGCTGGAATGAATGTTCATTGAGACATCTGACCAAATTATAAGCCCAGAGCCCTGAGCTCACATTATTACACATGAGAACTGCCTCTCCCCAGGGCCATGGGTAGCAAAGCTTCTTGTGCTGACCTGATACCCCACCCTGCTGGTGGGGTGCTCTTGGAAGCTCACCTGATATTGGACACTGCTATGCACTGAATATGTCCCTCCCAGACTCATATGTTGAAGCCTCCAGTGTGGCTGTATTTTGATAGGGCCTTGGCCTTGGGGAGGTCAGTAAGGTTAAATAAGACCATAAGGTTGAGGCCCTAATCCAATAGATTGGTGACCCTAGAAGAAAGGGAAGAGAGAGAGAGAGCTTTGAGAGACCTTTCTCCCTCTCTGCCTTGTGAGAACACGGCAAGAAGGCCATCATCTTCAAGGCAGGAAGAGGGCTCTCACCAGAACCTGGCCATACTGGCACCCTGATCTCAGACTTCCAGCTTCCAGAACTGTAAGAAAATACATTTCTGCTGTCAAAGCCACCCAGACTTTGTTATAGCCGCCTGAGCTGACCAAGACAGCTGCTCTGTGAAGCCTTTGTGTCCCAAAAGGCAGAGCAACTGGGAGACAGGGGCTCAAGCCGCCTCTGCCACTGACTTAGTAAGGGGTTGGCCACCAGTCACGTAACCTCCTGGGGCTTCCCCCGCCAAATCTGTGAAATGACAATGGGGTTCAGTATCCCTAAGGGGCTCTATGATTCATGTCATGGGGGAAAAAGGAGTTCTTCTGTACTGGAAGAAGCTGAGTAGGTAAGTGTATTATTTTGCTAGGGCTGTGGTAACAAAGTACTACAGGCTGGGTGGCTTGAGCAGAAGAAATTCATTGTCCCACAGTTCTGGAAGCTGGAAGTCCAAAAGCAAGGTGTTAGCAGGGTGGGTTCCATCTGAGGGCCAAGGGGGTGAATCTGCTCCAGGCCTCTCTCCCGGCTTCTGGTGCTTGCTGGCAATCTTTGGCATTCCTTGGCTTATAGACGCATCACCCCAATCTCTGCCTCCATCTCCACATGGCATTTCCCTATGTGCATGTCTGTGCCCAAATTTCTCCCTTTTATAAGGACATCAGCACATTGGATAGGGGCTCACCCTACTCCAGTGGGACCTCATCCTAACTCATTACATTTGCGATGACCCTATGTCCAAATAAGATGAGCTGGTTATAGCTAGAGGCAGAGAGGGGGTGTTAGAAAAGACGGGGGGCCCTTAGTTGCTAAGCATTAAGAATCTGAAGAAGAGCAGAGTGGTGAAAAGGAATTGCTTGCCCAACCACTGGCGTTCTGAACTGCTCACCTCTCCCAGGAGATCCCCAGGATAGACTAGATGCTTCTGGCCTTTGTTATGATCTGTGGCCCGTATGACTTCTCCCCAGCATGAATGACAAGGGCCCGGGTCACATGGGAATAAGGAAAGCAGTCATGCAGATGTCACCAATGCGAAGTAGCCCATGGAAGTAGCCAGCCGGGATGGGGGCCAGGAGGAAGTGGAGCCCTTCGGAAAGCCAGCCGGGGGCAGAAGCAGGGAGGCAGGAGCAAGGGAAGGCAAGGCCCTAAGCTGTGGGGCTGGTGGCTTCCCAAACCTGCTGCAGAGACAGTTCCTAACCCCCCCACTGTCTGCATCTCCCTGCAGGGTGAGAAGGGGGCTGAAGGCTCCCCTGGGCTTCCTGGCCTCCTGGGGCAGAAGGTAGGTGTTACTCTGAATGAGGGTTCAGGTCCTTTGTCACCCACATCCCATACCCAGCCCTGCACATCCACACGGGCCCCAGCATTGGATGTGTCTGTCTCCCAGACTGCAGGAAAGGCAGCTGGAACACAGACGGATTCTGTTTGTTGGGGGAGAGGGGCCATAGGCAGGCCCTGATTGGCAAAAATAAAATGTCTAAATGTAAAGAATTCGGTAGCGATGACCCGGTCAGATTTCTTTGTACCAGCTCTGCAAATGCATCCCACAGTTCATGAGCTCTGTAAGATATTTAATTTAAAAATTAAAAAAAAAAAAAAAGATGAGGCCAAAATAAGTTAGGGGAGGTGTGCATAATCAGATGGGCTCCTGGAGAGTCGCAGTGCTCCTCAGCCTGTTAGAGGCTGGAGCACCCTGCAGTGGCGGGGTCTGCAAAGCCTTATTTAATGCTGCATTGCTTAACATAGTTTGGCCACCAATAACAATGTTATTCCCCATTTTGAATATTCTCAACCCACTGAGCAGTGTTCTGTGGAATACGCTTTGAGAAACACTGCTCCAGACCCAGTTTCGAAGGGTCCCTTGTGTCAGCTCTAAACCTGTTGCCCTTCAGTACACACTTCCAATCTCTCTTCAAATCCCACGGCTGGATCAGACCAGTCTGGGGTTCTGAAGGCCCCTGGTCGGTCCCCAGACATCCTGGGGCCCACACTCCATAGTGTCCCTCCAGTGCTCAGCCTAGACCTTCCTCCACACCAGGGACACTAACTCTACCTTCCACCCTCAGGGAGAGAAAGGCGATGCTGGCAACTCCATTGGAGGAGGCAGAGGGGAACCTGGCCCTCCAGGGCTCCCTGGACCCCCAGGGCCAAAGGTGAGTGTTCCCTGGAATCAGTGTCGGGGAGGCATTTACCTGGGGACTTTGTCTTCAGCCCGTTCTCGGGGACTCTACATCCCGGACATCCCGCCTTCTCTAGCCTTCCCCTGCTCCAGATGTGTGGTTTTCCCCATGGATTCCAAAAAGGTCATTTGGACCCAGCTCCTGCTTCCAAGCAGATAACAGTTGGACCTTTCAGAGGAGATGTCTTCCCTGGGGCAGATGGATAGTCCCAGTGACTCAGATGACTCTGATGTAACTGAGTCAGGGCGCAATGGCTGCAGGACCTCAATGGCTATGCTGTAACTGAGCGAGGGACCGATGGCTTCAGGGCCTCAGGACAGCCAAGAGGCCCCCCACCTTGGCTCTGAGTAGGTTGCAGGTCAACTATCAGCTGGGCCCCACCTGGTACCAGCACATCTGGTAGGTGGCAGCAGTGGAGGCAGCTGCAAATGGAAACTGCCCTCACTTTCCTTTTGCTGCTTGAAAAGTGCAATGGTAAGATTTGGGTTTCCCAAAGCAGATGCCTCCTGTGTTGCTTGGTTTACTTTAGCAGCCCTGAGAAATGAAGGGGGTCTCTTTCTTAGCTCAGAAGGAAAGCGTGAATTACTCTACATGACCTGGGGCAATGCACTCATTCATTCCGCCCGCATCCACCTGCCACGGGCTGGGCTCTGCCTGGGCCTAGGAGGGCCTGGCAGGGCAGAGTGGACACCAGTAAAGGGTACAGAATGCAGGGGAGGAAAGCAGGGATGGGCTTCCAGAGGAAGCAAGACCTGGGCTGGGCCCAAGGGTGGGTAGGAGTCAGGGAGGTGGAACAGTGGGAGGTGCTGAAGCCATCGGGGAAAGAGAGGCCCAAAGGCAACACCCAGGGCATGAGCGGCAAGACCATCTTTTCCCCCAGAAGCAGCTGTCCAGGTGCCCAGCATGCCCTCATCCCAACTCTCTCCTCTTCCCCAGGGAGAAGCGGGTGTCGATGGCCAGGTCGGCCCCCCAGGGCGGCAAGGAGACAAGGTACAGAGACCCTCACATCCCAGAGCTGCAAGATGAGGGTCAGCTTGGGAGGTCAAGAATCGTCCCAGCCAGCCCTCAGGGTATCCCTCAGGGCCCATGGCTGACTGGCCATGACCCCTGGCTTCCCTATTTCCTGGTTGGCTTGGGCTTTAGAGAGCCATCCACTGAGACAGCAGTCATGCAAAAGCCAGTCTAGGGATGGGACGCTTGACCAGGGAGTGACACAGAGCTTCCCAAGCCACTGGTAAATGAGGGGCTCTTGCTTCTCTCCAGCTACTCCCTATGAAAGGCTGCTGCGTCCCTCATGAGTTCACAGTGGCTAAAGTGCTGTGGCAGTGGAGGAGAAAGACAGCAGGTTACCCAGAGGCAGCAGTGGCTCCACGTCCCATGAGCAGGGTCATCAGGAGTCACACCAAAGGGTTCTTGTTTCCTTTATTTTTACTTTCTATCTATCTTGGTTTTTTCAATTGTCTTTCATTATCCCAGAAAAATTGAAACTGCGCTTGGTTTTTCACAAGTTACACCGCTTTTTCATCTATTCCCCATGGCTCTGTCCTGTTTGCAACAGGAACAAATCCTTCTACCTGCCCACTCTGGGAGGTGGGTGCTCATACACCCATGTCCTCCTGAGACCCTCCTGGCCCTCCACGTTTCACTCGGCATTCTGGGTCTTTCACGAGTAGAGTGGGCAGCAAAAGAACCGTTTGGGCTCTCGATGGCAACTGACACCCAGATAATTGGCAAAAAGTTGCTGAGCCCTGGATACCTGAGCAGAATAGAATTAAAGAGAAGCAAATGTCCCTGTTCCCATGGAGGCAACTGACTCAGGGGACTGGGGAAAAGGTGCGAGAGAGACAAAGGGGAGTCACTAACAATGAACAGACTCAGCGGCAGAAAGAATGCCACTGAGTCTGAAGTGGGAGCAACTCAGACCCAGAACTCGGAACCGAGTCCCAGAGGGACTCAGAGGGACAGAGGAGTGTGGGTGGGTGCTCCCTGGATGTTTCCTGAAAGGGCGGAACCTGCACTTCTATGAACTAAGAACTAAGAGGAGCCTCCTGGCCCTTATTACATGGCCCATCTAGGGACATCAGGCTCTCTGTACCAACTTCATCCCCACTTCGCTCCAATTTTGTCATGCAACAGGGGGAGCCTGGAGCAGCTGGAGAACAGGGACCAGCTGGCCCCAAGGTACGTGCCTCTCTCGCCTGGAGTCACAGTGTAAAGCAGCTGGTAAATCAAAAAGCATCTGAGACAGGTCTCAATTAATATTTAGAAGTTTATTTTGCCAAGGTTAAGGGCACATGCCCAAGAGACATGTCTGTGCCTTTTGCCAAAGATGATTTTGAGGGCTTCGATATTTAAAGGGGAAAAGCAGGCTGGAGGGGAAAGAGGAAGGGTATGGTAATTCACACATTGCAAGGAAAAAGGAGCAAGTAGCAGAATAGTTGATTATGTATTAGTCTCACGCTCAGTAAATCGGCACTTTACGTAAGCTAAGGTGAACGTGGAGCAGCTACCTGTGGGGATATTGAACCTTTTATCTGTAGCTCTCTGCTTCGGAACAAAAGGAAAGGCAGCTTCTTGCATGACTCAGCTTTCAGCTTAACTTTTTTTTTCTTTTGGCCGAGTGAACTGGGGTCCCAAGTTTTTATCTTCCTTTCACAGGCTTGACCTTGGGGTCTTGACAGGGAAGGAGGGGAAGAGCATTCTGGCCCTCAGGTGGGAAGTCTGACTGGCAGGACAGGTGGACCCAACCTTCCCAGTTCGGCCTAGCCCAGACTTCTCACATGGAGTCCTCCATTTGTTCTGCAATCCCCGAGCATCCTCTGAGAGTGTTCGGAATCCCCAGGGCCCCGCTGGCTGTTCTGGGTCCACGTGTGTGCAGCCAGGTGCAGCCAGTGTGGGCGGATAGAGAAGAGGCCACAGTCGCTCTCCAGCCCTCCTCGTCCAGGCCCTCCTGGTCCAGGCCCTGGGTTGAGATCTCATTTGCCTTCTAGGGCTCCAAGGGAGAACCAGGGAAAGGAGAGATGGTGGATTACAATGGAAACATCAATGAGGCTCTCCAGGTGAGCAGGGTCCAGCCCAGAGGCCAGGATCCTCATGGACCTCAGGGCTCTGCACCATGCCCTGATCAGGGGGCCCTTCCACACAGCTGAGTAGGAGCCCTACCCTCAGGCCCTCAGGCAGCGCTTCCAGGAGAGCTGCTTCCTCACTTTCTCTCCTTCGACCTCCCGCTGTGTAGCCTCCTGGCAAATGGCCCCATTACTGGCATCCAGGTGGCCGGGTTGTCTGTCTGGGCCCAGCTGGCCAGTTATCCTGCCTCTGGGCCCCTGAGTGCCACAGTGGAATTATCCTGGCACCCCACAAGGTATGGCCCATCCAGGGTACTGGGGCCCCATTTCTTTAACGTATGCATAACCCCCTTTCACACAGCAGAAAATCTTCCTGGAACGCATCTCCTTTCATGTCAGTTTAATCCTGTTTCCAGTTCATGAGCTCCCGCTCCCCACCCTTTAAAGCAGGGTTTCTCGGCCTTGGTACTGTTGACATGTGGGGCTGGAGAATCTTTGTGGTGGGGGGAGAGGCGGTCCTGTGTGTTGTAGGATGTGCAGCAGCGTCCCCAGTCTCTACCTGCTAGATGCCAGTAGCACCCCAGCCTCAGCTGTGATAACCAAACTATGTCTCCAGACATGACCAATTATCCCTTGGGGGAAGAAATTGCCCCTGCTTAAGAATCACTTCTTCAAAGGAGTCTGTGTCCATGTGTGACTCCATTTACAAGGTGTAAAATCCTCTTTTAAAGCCAAAAGTCATCTCTCTGATCTGTTTTTTGAGTGGTTCCATATTTTGCTATCCTGTGCCTATTTAAAGGGAGGTGCGTGGCAACTTGGAAATCTGGGTCCTGGGAGAAGAGGAAAGAACACAGGAGGGTCCTCAGATGGTGACTAGAAAGAATAAGAGGTGGTGCTTCCTTCCCTTTCAGTAAAGTGAAGTAGAGGTTGCAGTCCATTCAGGGTGTGCCTGAGTCCATTGTAGGACAACCTTAGAGTATAATCATGCTTAGGAGATGCTGCATATTCTCTGTCCAGTGATTACAAACCTCATCGAGAGGTGGGGGTGGGGGTGGTGTGAGTCTGGGGACCATGGAGCCCACCTGCGAGGGTCCCCCTCCACCCATGCTCCTTTGAGGGGCCCAGATCCCCTGTTTCCATGACTGTGCAGTGAGAACCTTCCAGTTGGCTCTTGGTTTGCTCTTCAACTGATTGCCTGGTGTTGGTTTTTTAGGAGATCCGGACACTGGCCTTGATGGTAAGTCTTGCTCCTCCTGGCTTTCCTTGGGCACTGGGCTGGGGGCTGGGGATGGCAGCCTGGAAGCAAGGACTTGATTTCTCCCCTCCAGAAAGAAGGCCCTGGGCTGCAGATTAGGGTTGACCCAACAGGGCTGGGGCAGACAATGATCTGAGCTGGAGGTGATGGGTCAGGACTGATAGGTGGGCCTCGAGAGTTGCCCATGCCCTGGGTCATGGCTGTCCTCCATGTAGAGGCTCTTCACCAATACAGCTGTGCTCTCTGGTGACAATACAAATGCTGGATTCTATTTACAGCTATGTCAAGGAAATAGCAGTACTGAGGAGGATGTTTCTAATGTTTCTCTTTTTTCCCAACTTTTAGCTAATTAAATCCATTACCCTGAAAAACTAGTAGCAACCTCCCACATATCCCCCTTTCCTAGAAATCAGTTTCATTATCTGCACTTGGAAAACCAGGGAATTTCAAGCCTGGGTTTTGTACAGGTGCCTACTGGTGACAGGCTGTTGGTAAATATTTGTAGTTAAAATGACTACCACCAAGTTTAACTTCTAAGGTAGAGGACGGGAGGAGAAATCATGTGGTTCTCTGACTACTGAAATTTCAATTCACCTAATATTTTTTCATGGCTATGAGCCACAGAACACACTTAGGGATGGCACAAACTCAAAATCAAATACCACTTCTGTGATGTCCCAATCCCAGAAATTGCTATCAATGACGTGGTTCTGGAATCAATGAGTTTCATTTGGAGACATTAACATATATTATTTGGCAGGGCACAGTGGCTTATGCCTGTAATCCCAGCACTTTGGGATGCTGAGGTGGGCAGATCACTTGAGGTCAGGAGTTCAAGACCAGCCTGGCCAAGATGGTGAAACCCTGTCTTTACTAAAAATACAAAACTTAGCCAGGCATGGTGGCAGGTGCCTATAATCCCAGCTACTCAGTAGGCTGAGGCACAAGAATCCCATGAACCCGGGAGGTGGAGGTTGCAGTGAGTCGAGATGGCACCACTGCACTCCAGCCTGGGTGACAGAGTGAGACTCTGTCTTAATAATAATAATAATAATAATAATAATGTGAAATAGCTATTGGAAATAAAACTTTTCCAGAAACTTTTTTTTTTCTTTTAAAATCAACCTTGAAGTGTAACTTAACACATAATAAAAGGTACTCATTTTAGGTGTAGAGTTTGATGAATTTTGATAAGTACATATACCCAGGTATCCACCACCCAATCACTCTAGAAAATTTCTTCATGTACCTTGGGAGTCACTGCCAGCCCCAGGCCGCCACTGCTCTGCTGTCACTTCTGTCACTGTAGATTAGATGTGTCTTTTGCCTCTTCTACAGTTTCGTGTAAATGGAATCACACAGCATCTGTGTCTGGTTGCTTTTGCTCAGCAAAATGTGTTTGAGATGCACTCTCACCATCAGCACTTGGTTCTTTTTCCCTGCTGAGTAGTATTTCATTGTATGGACATACTATGCATTCCCCTGTTGATGGGCATTTGGGTTGTTTCCTGGAGACGTTTTTAAGTCATTATTGGGGAAGGTCAGACTTAGCTTCTTGGAACCCAAAGGGTCGCCAGAGGTGCCCTACAGAGAAGGAGAGGGTATTGGACGTGGCTCTCCAAACCCCACCTCCACTTCAACCCAGTCACACTTGGTGCTTATATGTTTTGCATTTTGGGTTCCCCATGTTATTTTCTTTGCAAACAAATGTGCTTCTATCACTGGAGAAAGGTTTGAAAACAACTTATCTCTACAAGCCAGCCTCCACATACAGCCCTCGGGGAGACAGGCTACCCTCCTCAGTGGGATAGTTCTCCATGTGTCTTTCCTTTCTTTCCTAGGGGCCTCCTGGTCTTCCTGGGCAAATTGGCCCACCTGGAGCTCCAGGGATTCCAGGCCAGAAGGTAAATCTTGTCTTGACAAAGGGGGTGAAGACCTTGCAAGGGCAGCGACCCCAGGGCTTCCCCTCCTCCTGTGACCCTCTCATCTTCCCAGCACCACCGCCATACCCTCCTGCTGCTCCAAAGCACCAAGGGCCCCACCCACCCACCTCCCAGCCGCTGTTGCTCTTCTGTCCTCCCCTTGCCATCTGCTTGGGCTCCTGTAATTCACAGAGCTTTCTGATGCGGTGGGGTCTGGGTCTAGACACACCCCTGCCCTTGCCCCACCCAGACCCACAGCAGGAATGAGGACCCCATCAGGGACCTCCGCATTTGAGCCCCTCCCCAATCCTCCCACCTCAGTCCCTGCCCTTGCTTTCCTTTTACACTCCACCCACCTGTGTTTTTCTCAGAAGGTCTGCCCCTCTGTCTCCCACTCATGATGTCCTCTCCCCTGCAAGTCTCTTTCCCTCTTCCCTTTCTTTCAAAGCCCTTCTCATCTTTCAAGCCCAATTGAAAGACCACCTCCTCTTTGACGCCTCCCCTGATCTGTCAGGCAGAATTCCCTGCCCTTTCCTCTGGGTAGGACCTACATCTTTTTCCCACCTCCCTTAACTCCCTACCTGACCCAAAGAAGGGGCTTGGCTTGTGTGAAGATGAAAGGAGCACCCCGTGGAGCAGCCAGGGCAGGGGTTCTGCACTCAGGGAAGACAGGAAGGCAAGAACCCTTTTGCAAGGGAGCTAAGGGCACCTAGGGCTCTCAGAGGTAGCAGTGGGAGGTTGTGGCTAAAACATGGACATGGAGCCAGAGTGTCCAGACTGGGATCCTGGTCCCCAGTTCACTGACTGTGGGCCTCAGGCACACAACTCTGTGCTTTGGAGTCTTGTCTACTGAAGAGCGGCTGCAAGTGCATACCTCCCAGCAACACAGTGAGAATTAAATGAGCAAACTCTATGGGAAAGTGTGGAGAGGGATGCCGGGTGCACTAAGCAATGTGTAACTGATGGCTGCTATGGTCTCTGCCCTGAGAGTCACCTTTAGTTGTTCTGGCTACAGGGGGAGATTGGACTGCCAGGCCCTCCAGGACACGATGGGGAGAAGGTATGAACAGACATCCTCCAATCAAACCTCTGAAGACAGTCTTGGCCCTGGGGGCAAGAGGCGGGGCAGGATGGCGCTAGAACTGGCCCTGCTGTGAGCCCAGTGGGCAAGGGGAGATGGGGAGGGGCAGGGAGAGGGACCCACCCTGCAAGCCCCAGGAGGAGCCAGGCAGACCCAGGCTGGGCTCTCTCTGCCTGCCCCAGTCAAGCATCAACGAGCCAAGGCCTTTGGACTTTTCTGTTCTCTCTCCCTCTCTTCTCTTTTCTCCATTAATGTGTCTAAGAAGCGTTGTTTGTATTTTCTAAAGGGACCTCGCGGTAAACCAGGAGACATGGGCCCTCCTGGTCCCCAAGGCCCCCCAGGAAAGGATGGACCTCCAGGAATGAAAGGAGAAAACGGGCACCCAGGGAGCCCAGGAGAAAAGGGAGAGAAAGGAGAGACAGGACAAGCAGGCTCGCCGGTGAGTGGCACGGCTGGCTGCCCTTCCGTGCATACGCCACTCCCAAGCATGATGCGAGCTTCTTTGCACTTTGCATGGTGCCAGCTGCTGCCTGGGCTAGAAACCTGGGGCCAGGACTTAGGGGTGGGGGATTCACTCAGCTTCCCCTCAAGTCACTCACTTTACGAAGGCCAATTTCCCAACTCAGGAGACCTAAGTCCTGCTCTGTCAGCTGTATCCTTGGGAAAGCCACTGAGCCTTGCAGAGCCTCCGTCTCCTCATCTCTAAAATGGCAATAACAATGTCTTCCCTGGATACCTCACTGGATTGCTGGGAAGGAGATGAAGTCATGGTTTAGAGTTGCCTCTTTGGAAAGTGTACAGAAGCCCTATACCCAGGAGAGGCTGCATGTACAGAAACGGGGCCTTCGCCCAGTCCACTAGGCTGCCAACTTGACTTGGGAGCCTTCTCTGGGTCTCAGGGGTTTCCATCTGTGAAATGGGTGCCATCCTAGGCACCTACCCTTGAAGCAAGGGAGCCACATCTTGTGCATGCCACAGTTGGTCACACTCAGCAAGACCACCTTGAGCTCCACTAACAGAAATCGTTGTCATTTTGTAGGGTCTAGACAGCCCAACTGGGGAGAGAAGGAGAACCTGGTGGCCACAGCAGACCAGAGTGGCAGGATTGCCTAGTCCAGCTGGGCTTCTGAGGTTTACAGTGAGGCCAGAGGGCTGGGTGTCAAGGTTGTCTGCAGGCAGCCACAGACGAGGGTCCTCCCTGCGGCCACCAGCCTAGCGGGCGCCTGGCACTGTGATGAGGCTGCCCTAACCCCAAGCCTGCCTACCCAGCCTGGGAGCAGGCAGAGGGGGTCCTCTTAACAAGTAGCTACCGCATTTGAGTGTAAACAGGAGTTGCAACTTCCTCGGCTCACAGTATGATGGCCTCTAGAAGCACCAACCTAGTTTGAAGGTTCTAGAAGCTTGGTCTCAGAACTCTCCTCTAGGAAGTGGAAAGAGCCTCAGAGGTCAACCAGTCCCAAGTCTGACCCAGTACAGGACTCCTCACTCAGCTGGCACAGGCAGGCAGCTCACTGCCTCCAGACCTGTCCACTGCGCCATGGGGCAGCCCCAGGATGGAGGGAGCACTCCTGGATATGGTGTGGAAGCTCCCTCGTCAGCCTCCCCCGGGTGACCCCTCAGAGGCTCTGGAGCCATATTTATTATCTATTGCTGCGTAACTGATCACTGCAAAGGTAGCGGCCTAAGACAATACACATGTATTGGCACATAGTTTCTGTGGGTCAGGAGTTCAGGCACATCCTAGTTGGGTCCCCTGCCCGTGGTCTCATGCGGCTGCAATTAATGTGTCAGCCAACTGCATTCTCATCTGGAGCTAGGGATCCCCTTCCAAGCTCACTGGTATTGGCAGAATCCAGTTCCTTGCTGGAACAGAACTCAGCTCCTAGAGGCCACCTACAGTTCCTGCCACCTGCGCCCCCGCCCTCCCCACCCCCTGCACAGTAGACAGTTCACATTATAGCCACTGGCATCTTCAAGGCCAAGGCCAGCAGTAGGGTCTCCCTAGTGTCTAGTGCTAGCAAGACAGAGCTGTGTGCATGTGTGTTTGTGTGTTCATGTAACATATTTGTAACATAATCTTAACATATGTTATATGTCACCATCTGTATGGCATGTATGTTATAATCTGCAACGTAATCATAGAAGTGAGAGGTTCCATCACCTTTGCCATGTGCCTTACTCCATGGCTAAGAAAAAAGTCACAGGTCACCCTAAGGCCTGTCCGCTGCACAGTCCATAGAGAGTATCAGCCTCTCCTTCCTGTACTAGAGCCTCAGATTCTTCAAGACAGTGATGACAGTCCCTGCCCAGTCTTCTGTCCTGCAGGCTGACACCTCCACATCCTCCACAGTGTTCCTTGCTGACCCCTAGACTAGTCGCGTCCCAGTCTAGTTTGTCACGGATGTGAGGGTACGCCTGTCCCAGCCTTTCCCAAGGGCTGGCATTCATGCAGTGGTGTTCTGTGCCCACAGGGAGAGAAAGGAGAAGCCGGGGAGAAGGGCGATCCAGGAGCAGAGGTACATGAGAGATAATCTGATAGAGACCCATCAAACGACAGTCTCTGCAGAATGCACAGTGTTTCTATGCTTTAGAATGAAGCTTGCAACTGCCTGACGTTTACGTTTACTGAGCACCACCGTGGGTCAGGCACTGAGCCTCTGGACTGCTCCAGTCTTCTCAAACCACATCTCTCAGCAACCTTCACAGAGCACCTCCTGTGCTTCCGTCCTGGTGCTAGAGTCTGGAGATATGAAAGTAAACAGAACTTGCCAGGCACAGTGGCTCATGCCTGTAATCCCAGCAATTTGGGGGGCCGAGACGGGCGAATCATTTGAGTTCAGGAGTTCGAGATCAGCCTGGCCAACATGGTGAAACCCTGTCTCTCCTAAAAATACAAAATTAGCCAGGAGTGGTGGCAGGCGCCTGTAATCCCAGCTATTTGGGAGGCTGAGGCAGGAGAATCACTTGAATCCAGGAGGCAGAGGTTGCAGTGAGCCAGGATTGCACCACTGCACTCCAGCCTGGGCAACAGAGTGAGACTCTGCCTCAAAACAAAACAAAAACAAAACAAAAAAAAAGGAAGAAAATAAACAGAACCGTCCCTTCGCCGTTCACAGTACCCCATAATGGGCACTAGCATGGGAGCAACTTAGGGAATCAGGCAAGCATCCCCAAAGACGTGCTATTTGGGCAGAATCTTGATGGCTTTGTAGGAGTTTGCCACAAAGTTTCAGAGGTAGGCTTTCCAGATAGAGGCATTATTCTTTTGAGAAGTGAGATGGTGAAAGGAGGAGAAGACAGAACAACTGAGTGAGAAGTAGTCAGGATGGAGGCAAGGTTTTCAAAAGACAGCGGAAAATCAGGCATATTTGTAGACTCAGGGGCAAGAACCAGGAAAGCAACAGAGATCAAGGATGTGTGAGAGACAGGATGTTTGGTGGCAGAGTCTGGGCAACCCAAATAGCACCTCAGACCCATGGGAGGGACCACCAAGCCTTCTTACTCCCCATCAGGGTGGGTTCACCTTGCCAAGCCCCATCTGAATGTAGTGAAACAGACCTGATTGTACAATGTGCATGGTACTTGTTTCAAAATGGAGAGCCTCCTAAAGAAATGATCCTAATTCAGGAAAAGCATTATACGCCCACTGTCCCTCCCGGAAGTATTTAAAATAAACATTGGAAACAGCCTAAATTTCTATCAAGAAGGAAAGGATTAAATAACTTATGGTAATAATACTAATAGTAGTAATAGTCACCACGTCTGAGTGCTTTCCTCGTGCCAAGCACTGCACTAAGCCCTGGGTATGTAACAACTCATTTTCACTACGCTCAATGAATAGCACAGCACTAATACCAGGAAGCTGGTGGGGAACATATAAAAAATGGAAAAATCAGTTTCACATTAAGTGAAAAAGAGTAGAAAACCAAATTTTATATATATATGAAATCATAAGCATATACATATATGTATATACAATTATATGCTTATTATATATAAATATCAAAAGTATACACATATATTCAAGCACATCTGATATATCAAGAAAGTGTTTAAATTTTTGAAACCTTTTTATTGTTTTTAAAATTACCACACAGGCAAAATTTACTTCAGGAATATGTCCAGTTCTGTGAATGTTAATGCATGTAGATATTTGTATAATCAATACCATGATTAGGATACATAAACCACTTATTTATAATAAGAATTAAAATGGTAAACTTTTATTAAAAATGAGAAACTTTTTTTAAGAAGGCAGAGTTTCCAAAGATTGTGTTCCCTGCAAGGAGACTGTGATGGAGCGACAAAGTCCACAGGTCCAGGAAACAATAGTGACCTCCTTTCTGCCCAGTGTAGGGGTGCCCTCTGTCGTGGCCTGGCACAGGAGTCACTCCCCTGGCCATGCTCCAGGGAATTCTGCCCACGGAAAGACAAGGCACCTGAGGAGAGCCCCGAAGCCGAGGCGGGGTGAGAAGCTCAGAAGGACCCAGCAATGGCTGCCTGTGGACAAAAGGATGTCTGTGTTCATCAGAGACAGAAGCTGCAATGGGCACCACCCTCCATAGAGGAGATAGCCCTGAGCTCCTCCATCTTCACTGTCCAGTCAGAATCTCCTCTACCACAATCTGCATCTGCTCTCAAGGGAAACAGAGACCAGCAGTCCCCATCCTGTCTGTAACAAACCTTGGGGACTTGAGGAGCAATCTTCAGGAACAGCTCAGTCTCCCCACATTCCAGATAACCAATCTCTGCTCCTCTAAGCCAAGGGTCTCAAACTCAAATATCTACAAGGGCCAGGCATGCAAAAAAATGACTGCAAGAGCTCTGGGTCAAAGACAATAGGGAGTGGTGGGGACTGGAGTAAACTGAAGATGTCATGCCCCACCTAGAGGGGAAAACTCTTATTCCACTCCAGGCAATTGTTGCCATGCATGAACAAGAACCTAGTGCTGCTAGATCTTCTGGTGTTTTGCTTTCTTTTTTACTTCCAAGAAAAATCAAGAATAGATCTTTAGATTACCTGGAAATTTTTTTTCAACATTGAGCAGGCCACTGGGTTGCTATGAGTTTTTGACCTATTCTGAGCCTTTTTCAGGGGATATTGTGCTGGGCAGTCACTAGCTGACCTCCAGTGGGCAACCATGTCCTCCTCCGGCCTTGCAGTCTCCAGCTGGGCCCTAGTCCCTGTCAGGAGGGAGGGCCACTTCAAGTGTAACAGGGCTCCCCTTTGGCTTTTAGGTTCCTGGGCCGCCGGGGCCAGAGGGGCCTCCCGGACCTCCGGAAAGTTTAGAGGGCTTGTCAGTGGCCAGTCCACTAATGTCCCTTCTCCATGGCAGTCACTGGGCTCAACCTGATCCTTAGTCATTATCACCTCCTCCTCCCAGGGAGGGATTTCCTAGTCTACAAACCCCGCTCCCCACTCCTTTTCCCTCCCATGTTAAACAGCACCATCCTGGGGGCACCACATTGCTTGGTTTCCTGGAAATAGCTGACTGGTAGGGCAGCCCCAGGATCCCTTGTCTATAAGCTCTGCCCAACATTTACCTCACCCTTTGCCATCAAACGTCTGCTTCTCTCAATCCTCATTTGAAAGTGACCCATCGGTCTGGCACAGTGGCTTATGCCCGTGATACCAGTCTGGCACTCTGGGAGGCTGAGGCAGGTGGATCACTTGAGTCCAGAAATTTGAGACCAGCCTGGGCAATATAGTGAAATGCTGTCTCTACTAAAAATACAAAAAATTAGCTGGGTGTGGTGTCACGCATCTGTAATCCCAGCTACTCAGGAGGCTAAGGTGGGAGAATCACCTGGGCCCCAGAGGTCAAGGCTGCAGTGAGCCAAGTTCACACCAGTGCACTCCAACCTGGGCAACCAGAGTGAGACCCTGTCTCAAAAAAAAAGAAAGAAAGAGAGGAAGGAGGGAAGGAGAGAGGGAGGGATGGAAGAAAGGAAGGAAGGAAGGAGGGAAGGAAGGAAGGAAGGAAGGAAGGAAGGAAGGAAGGAAGGAAGGAAGGAAGGAAGGAAGGAAGGAAGGAAGGAAGGAAGGAAGGAAGGAAAGAAACCCAGCCCCACTGGATTGACTTTCCTTGGCTACAGAAATATAACCACTGGACCCCTGTGCATTGCCCCTAGAGGGTCCCCAAGCACCCTGAAGCAACAGATGCTGGTCCATGCCTCTGTGTGGTTCGTGGTCCCCAAGGCACTGGTGTCCTCTGTTGTGGATGGTAGAAGTAGCAGTAGGAATAATGATAGTAGCCAATGTTTATTGAAACTTACTGGATGCCAGACACTGTTCCAAGCACTTTGCATGTATTAATTTAATGTTTGCTGTGTTACCTCTGCATCTTTCTTTCATGAGACTCTGGGTCAACCATGAGGACCACAGAGAGATTTTCTGTGAGCCCTGGCTGGAAAAGACTGGCTCAGACTATTCCCTAGGAAGCCCCAAGCATGACCTCCACTTAGCATTTCCTTCTACCTCTCATGGGCAGGGACCCCAAACCACACTCTGCACCCAAAACCCTTGCTCTTCTGTGTTCCATTTGTGGACAAGGCAGTTGTGTTAACTAGAGATGCAGTTCTAATGCACCTTGTTTTATTCCAAATGCAGGGGCTCCAAGGTGTTCCTGGACCAAAGGTAAGGAGAAGTCACATGACAGGCGCTATGTCAGTGCTAGTAGAAAAGAGGGAAAATGCACCCGAGACCAGCTGACCCTTTTTCCTAGAAGGCATTATGTGACACTCCAGCCAAGGGGGTCCAGTCAGGGCAGGGGGAAGTCCTAGGTTCCCTTTAGCATCCATCATTGACACCTGGCATGCTTTGGCTTCAGAAGCTTCCCATCCACCACCCCACAAAGTGACAGGTTAGATTCTTAGCCAATGGTTAAAATCCTTTTCCTATCAAACCTGCCCCAGCCCCTTCACTCATGCTGAGTAGAGGTGGGAGACAGATAGCAACATAGGGTGGGACCCCTCCCCGGGTCAAGCTTGGGGGGACTCTGCACTGGGCTCTCCTGGCCTCCCCTCAAGCATTTCAAATGGATGAGGGGGCTGGAGGCTGTTGGTGTGACAATGGCCCTTTCCTCGTGCCCCAGTATTCAAGAGACTTTGGGGCAGTTTGTTCTCCCAACTAGGCTGTGGGCCTCAGGGATCTGGAGGTAGCATCTCAGGCAACTAAGCAAATCTCTGTAAGGTTCCCGCTTTCCTACCATGCAGTTGGGCACCTGTGCCAAGGCCTGACCTGTGGGTTTATCCCCCCACCACCTAGTCCTTTTCTCTATGGGGCTCTCAAAGCTCCCACAGGATACATGGGCTACACACTGAGGCGGGAGTAGGCTAAGAATTCAGGGATTCTTGGTATCCTCAGCCCGCCACCCCTGACTCCTCCCTCCTCTACAAATGCCACCCCAGTCTCCAGGACCCCAGAATGCAAGAATGAATTGTATAGGACATGCCCTTGTGTGATCTCATCCCCTCTCCCTTTCCTCCAGGGGGAAGCAGGACTAGATGGAGCAAAAGGAGAGAAAGGCATCCAGGGAGAAAAAGGAGACCGTGGTCCCCTGGGACTACCCGTAAGTACCTTGGACCCAGCAAGACTGGTGGGTTCGACGGGCCAGGGGTGTGGGCTGGAACCAGGAGACAGCCACTGGAAAGCTAAGTTTCTAGAGTCTGAGCATGCAGAGCTCCACATGCTTTGGTTTTCCCACCTGGGCAAGACCGCAGGCTCTGATTCTCTTCCTCCTCTGGGCCCAGGCCCCACCTTGGTGCTGGGGAAAGGCGATGCTGAAGAGGACAGGCTCCCCCACCCCAAGGGACACTGAGCTGGTAGGGCAGCTTCAGGCCCTGCTTGAGACTGGTTCAGAAGCAATCAAAGCCTGCTGCCTTTATGGGAACCAAGCTTGGAGGGTTTGGAAGTAGTAGGACAAGGAGATAGTCTCCATTACAGTCATTTTCCCAGAGGGACCCCAAGAGAACTCCTGCTCTCCCCTCTTAAGCACTGGTCATGGCAGAAAGGCACAGACAAAGTCAGACTTTGTGGTCCCAGCAGGCCCAGGCCATTCATCTCCTGGGTTCCTGGAGATCTCTGATATCAGCCTGCCCAGAGCCAGAGGCCCCAGGTCAGAGGTGGGGAGCTGCTCGGAAGGTGTCCACATGTCATGATATGGGGCTGGGCTGGTTAGGGCTGATGGCCTCTTCACTGCCTCACCCATGTGCAGGTGAGCGCATCCCACCACCCTCCCTGGAGCCGGGGCTCCATGCCCCCTAACCCTCCCCTGAGGCTGGCATTCTTCTGGCATTCTTCCAAGAGCTGGAAGGGATGTTAGCAATCCATCTCATCATTTCACTGATGGTCCCAGAGAACAAAGTGGGTCACTGGGGGTCACATACAAAGTTGGTGGCCAAGCCAGAGGCTGCTCTGAGGCCATGGCCTTGCAAAGCAACTCCTTCCAACCACTCAGGCTTCCTCTGTCCTGGGCTCAAGGCCAGTTCCCACCCCAGGTAGCCATAACGAGCAGAGAAACAATGGAAAGCCCAGTTACCCCCACCTGGCAGAGCTTGAAGGCCTGGTTAATACAATCACAGCAACCAAACAGCAAATGCAGGAGGTATAATTATACCCTCATGAATGCATTCGACGTAGGAATATTTAAGAAGCCAATTTGCTTGACAGACTACAGAAAACTGATGACTTTAGCAGGCATTTTCCCATGTCTTACGCTGTGTCTGGAATGATTAAGTGCTCTTTACTATTAAAGAGCCTCCTGCCCCACTCAACCACACCTCTCCTTATCCACATTCACGGCCCCGACGCCCTTGATGAACACTGGAGAATTCAGTCAGGGGTTGAAATGCAAAAGGCACGGAGACCAAGCAAGTAATATTAATATAAACAAGGAAAGTGCCAGATGAAAGACAAAGTACCTACTCTATCATTAATTTTCTCACTTTTGATAGAGGCATGGGTACAAAGAAGTATTTTTTTTTTTTTTTTTAGTTTAAGTAAACAACAGAACAAGCATATTCATACAAGACAACTAACACAAACCTGAGGGAGACACTAGGGAATGGAGGGGATTGTGGTACACTAGAGACCGTTTATCCCTTTTTAAGGGGAACCGTCCCCTCTCAGCTCAGCTGACTGTTGCCTTGGAGGAAGGCGGAGCTGGTATTTCTGGATCTTCCTATTTTTCAAAGGAAGCTAAACATCTGGTGTTTTATGTGAAATCTTTCCATTTCTAACATTAGACCAAAATTATTTGCAACACTGCAGACCATACAAAATATGTCAGTGGCCCACATATGCCCTGAAAGCCTCCAATTTGTGCCTTCTGCTCCAGACCTACAAGACAACTGAGTTTTAATGCTGCATTTTTTTAAAGTACATGGATATGTAGCTACCATTCTGTTTCCAGGTTTCACCTGAATGTTTTATTCCATGTAGTAGCAGCCTGCTTCTCCAGGCATATCCTGGAGTGTTCCCCCATTTGCCCTGCAGAAGCAGTTCTCAATGCTGGCTGCACACTGGAATCCCCTGAGAGCTTTTCAAACTTACCATCACCGATCCAAACTTACCATTGGATCGGGCTGGGATGGGGTGGGACCCAGGCATGTTTTACTTAACATTGCCCCCAAGAGATTCTAATGTGCTGCCAGGGCTGAGAACCACAGCTCTCTAGCCCAGTGAGTCAAGGTCGGTCCCAGAATCGTGTGGTCCTAAATGTGAGAAGAGTCCCTGCAGAGTCCTACCCAACACCTTTTCCATGAAGAAGCAGCTCGTTGCCTCCCTCTTCTAGGGACTTCCTTTTCATTTGAAATTCTGAGGCTGAGACTCAGTTGGAAGCAGTTTTCAAGCACTCAGTCCTTACTGGGCCAGAGTATTGCCGCTGCCTTCTCCCTGACTTGTCACATTGAAATCATTAGAAAAGGGTCCCTGGGTTTTCCTGGGTGGGTTTCAGAGGCAGCTTCATAACCCAGGGTTGGAACAGGAGTGCCCCCCGCCCCCTGGCACCACCACCAACCATGTGTTTCACCGGACAAGAGCGAGTGAGGGTGCTGATAGCAGGTTGGTCTCCTAGCTTCCCACCTGCTGCCCATTTGCTCCGGGAAATGCATGGCCTTAGACCTCTGTCCCAGTCCGCTGCCTCCAAAGCCTTTGCCTACACAAGAGCCCTTGTCTGGGAGCATATGAATGGATCGAGTTTGGGTTGAGCGTCTCAGATTGTAAAGTGCCAGCGAAATGTCAAGTGTCATTTGTAATATCATCTAAGAGCCAACTCATTTCCCCAGGCTGAAGGATAAGCAGACCAACTCCTACCCAGATTTCACAACTGGGTGCTGTCACCCAGGGTTGAGACCCTCAGGGGCACCACAGCATGGCCTGGTCCAAACAGGAATGCAAAGAGGATGGGAGAGCCGTCCTCACCTGGGGCCCCTCCCCAGTGAAACCTGTCCTGGGAAGGGTGCACAGCTCTGATTCCAAGACATCTCTCCAAGCATTCCTTTCTGTATCCCTTTCCCCATAACACTGAAGGGAGAGGGGTTCCTGAGAGGGAAAAAAGGGAGAAAGGAGAGGTGGGAGTGGGAGGAGCAGGTGGCCATCCGCACCGACCTCCACCCAGCCTGCTCAGCAGCCGGCCACTGCATTCAGTGTCTCCATGTTTTCGTTGGTTTCCATGTGAATACCATCCCCTGTCCTCCCAAGCTTATTTCTCCAGTTGTGTTTGATTACCAGCATTTATGTCTGTCCAGAGTCACTGCTTTACTCACCTCTTCCCTCCCCATTGTTCCCTTTTTCTCCCTCCCAATCCTCTCTTCCCCTTCTTTTGGTCAAACTGTGCCCTTCGTCCAGGGAGCTTCAGGTTTGGACGGCAGGCCTGGGCCACCGGTGAGTGTCACTTCTCCATCACCCCTCACCCCACCCCACTCCACACCTGGCCTGTGATCCCTTTTGTCTGTCCCACTGTGACCTCATTTTCCCAGTGAATCATACCTTGTCCCACCTCTGACACCAGAAAGGTGCCATCGATGCTCTGAAGGGCCTTTTCCGACCTCTTGACCAAATATGGCTGGCCTTCATCTGAATGCCCCAGTCCACAGAATACACCCAGGGACCTCAAACCTGCCAGGTGTGGGGTGGGAAGGCCACTCCAGCAGCACCGCTCCTGATTCCAAAGGAATGCTGAGTCCAGCCTGGGTGCCCAGCCCTGGAGGTTTGAGCCATGGCCTCTCCTCACCAAACACACCAGTGTCTGTGTGTGCCCGTCATGCTGTGTTGTCTTCATGCTGTGAGCTCTGTCCATCTCCTGTCTTCCCACGAGGGCCTCCTAGTTTTGTGCAGCCACCAGTCTGGTATTTGTGGGGTAGGACAGCTTTGAAGGCTGAGGACAGAAGTAGCCTGTAGGTGCACAGAAGCCAGGCCCAGCTCTGTGTCTTATGCACATTCTGACCACTCTTGCACTGCCTATGACACCACAGCCGCCCTGCAACCCAACAAGGTGGTTCATTACAGAGCAAGTGAGGCACACTTGGGTCCTCTCTTCCTCCATTCTTTCTGATTCCAGAAAACAGGCATCATTTACTCTTGACCAGAAAGCACCTGGCCCTTCTGCTTATGACTAACAACTGAAGGATCGGAGGAAACATCCCTCCTGTCCACCTTCGGGTCCCTCCCCTGAGCGCCCTCTGAGGTCAACCTTCGCAGGGTGTTGAGCTCACTCGCCCTCAAGTCTCGAGTCCCTGCTCGGGCACCATCACGAGAGCTCTGTGTACCCAGCCACTTGCTTCCAGCCAGGGAGATCTTGCTCTGTCCTACAGAGGGCTTTCAAGGCCATGTCTGCCCATGGCCTGCATGCAGTTGTAGTTAGCTGGCTAGAGCCACCCTCAGGGGAGGCGAGACCTTGCCAGGGTTCGTGTGTGGAGCATAGGGGATGCGCTGAAGCACAGGCTCACGGGTCTTCCCAGGGGGCCGGGGGCACTTGCAACTAGCACCAAGAGAAGCCCAGAGCTTTTAGAGGTAGGGGGGTCAAGAGTGACCCCCGTGAGAGCCCCGTCTTACTGAAGCCTATTCTGTGCCCTCATACATAGGAGGTGCATAGCTTGCCTAAGATGACAGACTTCTTCAGAGCCCCCCACCTCCCTGCACTGATGGAGTTCACACCCTAAACCCTTACATGCGGAGAGCATGCCCCAGCTTCCAGGCGTTATTGTGGCTTTGCTCCTTCGCCACAGTCCCTCCGTCTCCATTCTTCCCCCACCTAGCACGCCTGTCTCAGGTGTGGGGCAGGGCTTGGGGATGATCTGTGGTTGCAATCAGAGAAACCAACACTTTCCTCTCAATGGCTTCTCCCATTTACGTTAGACCGAGGGAAAAAGTACAAATTCACACACTCCATCCCTTTGGAACTGAGGCTTTATTTTCCTCATAAAATCAGTATCCTAACTTTAAGGGAAAATGTGAGGGAAAAATAAGCCTTCCCTGCCAATATTAACATTTACTGGGCACTTCCTACACGTCAGGCTCGGCACCAAATGCTTGCTATGCATTCATGCATGGAAACCTGGCACAGTCGAGGAGGCAGACACATGTGGTACAGACGGGGAAACTGACATTCGGCAAGGCTAAGGAGCTTCTCCAATACCCAGGAATTTGTAGGCCTCCGAGGCAAGGCCAGCCAGGTGACTCCGTGGTGCTGCGCTGAACCGCTGGCCTGAGCTGACTCCTTGTTGTTTTTGAGACAGAGTCTCGCTCTGTTCCCCAGGCTGGAGCTCAGTGGCGCAATCTCAGCTCACTGCAACCTCCACCTCCAGGGTTCAAGCAATTCTCCTGCCTCAGCCTCCCAAGTAGCTGGGATTACAGGCACCCACCACCATGCCTGGCTAATTTTTGTATTTTTAGTAGAGTCGGGATTTCGCTATGTTGGCCAGACTGGTCTTGAACTCCTGACCTCAGGTGATCCGCCCATCTCAGCCTCCCAAAGTGCTAGGATTACAGGCATGAGCCACCGCGCCCGGCCTCCTTTTACTTTCTGCTGTGCCATTATGGATGCCTACAGCCTTCCTTCCTCCCTTGTGGTTGGAAAGAGGGCCCTGAGGTCGTCTTACTCCACTCTTTGTCTCCTGTGAAGTAAGTCATGCCCCACCATTCGCAGATGCATTCAGAGCACCGGAAACTGCCCACAGCCCAACCCATTCCTCCTGTCCTCATCTGAGGCCAATAGGAGATGCTGAACTAAAGACTTGGTCTGGCCAGGCTGTGAATTGGGTACCTGAGAAGATGTTGGATGAGGCCAGAGCAAGCCCTGATGCTCCATGTCTAAGCCACGTGCTCCAATGACTCCAGCGCCCCCAGCCCCGGGCTGGCAGAGCTCATGACACACCCCCCTGCCAGGCCAGTGTCGGTGCAGACATTGAGGCATCCTAATTCACCCCCAATCCAGCCAGTTCCGCAGGCCTGCGAGTGGGGCGAGAAGGCCCCGGCCAGAGGCTGAGGCCAGGGCTGTGGGTCTGCGGTGGGTGGGTGGGGTGGGCGTTGGCTGAACCACCCTCTATCGTCTGCCCCTGTGTGTGCGTCTGCATCCATCTCTGTGGCATGAAGACCCTCCCGCTGCATGTGGAGCTGCAACAGCAAAGAGGGTGCCAGCCCCCGGCCCCTGCCCCGGGATGGGTCCACTCCCTCCCAAGTGCTTCTGGGAGCAAAACTAAGCAACCATTCTCCCACCGTTTTCAGCCTTGGCAAGCTTGGTTGTGAAGCAAAAGGGTTTCAGTCCACGAATCTGGCTCTGAGGCATGGGGAGGTGCTCTCTCCCCAACAGCCCCTGAACCCAAAGAGGATCACGGCCCAGTCGAATGACTGCCCTGAACGAGCCTGGCCTCGCCAACCCTGAAAACTGGGCCTTGGACCTTGCTCATCTCCAGGCATTGGGTGGGGCACCCAGGGCTCCCCAGCATGTGGGGACCCTCACCTCTGCTTTCTTTCCCCTCCCCAGGGTACTCCAGGACCAATTGGAGTTCCAGGCCCAGCAGGACCAAAGGGCGAGAGGGTGAGTGTTAGTGAACCACAGGGGCCCAGGCGGCCAGGAGGGAGGGGCAGTGAGCCAGGAGCCCAGGCGGCCAGTAGGGAGGGGCAGGTCTGGGACCCAACACCAGGGGTCTCAGCCCTCATGCCTTCCTTCTTACATCTCTTCTTCTGTCATCCTCACAGCAGCCTGGGACAGGGGGGCTGGTTGTGTAGTTATGAGTCAATTAGACTTGGAGGGATAAAGGAGGTGGAGAGGCCAGGCATGTTGGCTCACACCGGTGATCCCAACACTCTGGGAAGCCAGGGTGGGAGGATCACTTGAGCTCAGGAGTCTGAAAGCAGCCTGGACAACATAGTGAGACCCTGACTCTATAAAAATTATTTTTTAATTAGCCAGGCATGATGGTGCGCACCTCTAGTCCTAGCTACTTAGGAGGCTGAGGCAGGAGGATCAGTTGAGCCCAGGAAGTGGAGGTTGCAGTGAACCATTATTGTATTACTGCACTCCGGCCTAGGAGACAAAGCAAGGTCCTATCTCTATTTAAAAAAAAAAAAGAAAAAGAAAAAGAAAAAAGAGGAAAAGAAAAAAAAGGAATTGGAGAACTTCCTCCACTTTGGCTTCTAGCCACCTTGTGTCCATCTCAGGTTCAGTCTGGCAAGGCCCTGGGTGCCATTGTCACTGGACATGCCTCAACTTTGTAATGATTTAGAGAAACAGCATGGAACAGAGGGCCAGGTGGTGTTTAGATCATTCCTGGAGGACAGCAAGAAGTCAGGAGGCCAGAGCCATAGGCCAGGCTCCCATGGTCGCTGTCAAGGGACATTGGCCATGTCATAGGACTTGCAGTTCCAGGCCTGTCCTGCTGAAATGGGCATGCCCAAGGATGAGGGTGGAAGGCGTCGGCTGAGTGGAGGCAGGGGAGTTGTGTGTCTTTCTATATCAGCTCCTCCCAGCCAGCCCCTGGGTTCTACACACTCAGGGCTCAGAGGTCCCTGCGTGGACATCCATCGAGTTCTCTGCCTGCATGGGCAGTTCCCTGCACTCCCCATCTGCCCATCTTGCTGGCTGTGTCTCAGATGGTGAGGGCAGGAGCTTCTGCAGAGGGCGCAAGCTTCTCTGTGACCACTAGCTTGGGGAAATCAGGAGGCTGCTCTGAGGGGTGACCCTTGAGGCTCCGGAGAAGAAGCAAAGCTCTCTTTCTCTTCCCTTTCTCTTCCCCTGCCTTCCTGCTCGGCTTTCTTCTCCCCTGCTTCTGCCTCAGGCCAGCCAGGCCCAGGACCCCACTGGTCATTCTGGGGGGCCTTAGGGGATAGGCTGTGCTGGAGGGAGAGTGAGGGGGGCTTCTGAGCCCCCTCCCCAAGGCAGTGTTCGCATCAGCATCGCCCCACCTTTCCCACAGCCCTTGCTTCCTGGAGGGCTCTTGAGGGGACTGGAGAGGTTTCTTGTGTTTCATACCAAAGTAGAAAATGGCAAGAAAGATTGTTACCACGTCTGGGAGGATTCATGCATTTCTTTCTCCCATTTCAGGGCAGCAAAGGAGACCCTGGGATGACAGGACCAACGGGAGCAGCTGGGCTTCCTGTGAGTCTCTTGGGATCAGAGGTTCCTCTCCTCCCACCCCTGCCCCCATTAGAAACACCCAGGGGCGGTTGGGCGCAGTGGCTCATGCCTGTAATCCCAGCTCTTTGGGGGCTGAGGCAGGCGGATCACAAGGTCAGGAGATAGAGATTATCCTGGCCAACATGGTGAAACCCCGTCTCTACTAAAAATACAAAATTTAGCCAGGTGTGGTGGTGCACGCCTGTAATCCCAGCTACTCGGAAGGCTGAGGCAGGAGAATCGCTTGAACCCAGGAGCTGGAGGTTGCAGTAAGCCAAGATCGCACCATTGCACTCCAGCCTGGGTGAACGACCAAGACTCCACCTCAAAAAAGCAAACACACAGACCAAAAAAAAACAAACACCCAGGGCCTGGAGCAGCACAAATCCAGGGCCGAGGGAGAACTCTCATTTCCATGACAGAGGAAGCTGCCAAGAGGCAACTGGTGAAGGGCTAGCATGCCCTGCTGGGCACTGTGCTGTGAGAGGACCAGGGCTCTGCCACGTGGACCCTGTAATGGGATGTGAGCCTCTCCCACTGTGTTAAGTGCAGCCTGGCCTCAGTAATGAGTGTGTCACGGCCCCTGCCCTCAGGAGGGGCAGAATCAAATCCAGACCCCTGTGATAGGAGAGGCTTCATGAGCGGAGCAGCTTCCCAGGGGAGCTGGGCCTTGCAGGGGACACCTGGCTTTCCATCGCAGCACGCTTTCCTACCACTGTGTTACAGAAGTTGGGTGTCTGCCTGCAAGAGCCCATACCTTAGTTTCCCATCCACTGGAGGCTGTGTGTGTTGGCCAGGTACGCACTTCTGGGCCAGGCTTGCCTCATGCTAAATTCCCCTAGCTATAGAATGAAGAGCATTTTGCACCTTGAAAAGAGGGTCTAGCAAGAGCCTGGCAGGAATGCCTTGGGAACTCCCCTCTGCCAAGAGCGTTCCTGGCCCCCGGCAAGTGCATCCTCAGAACTGACCCCTCACCCGAGGTAGTGACCTCGGGAGAACCCAGTCACAGTCCAGGACCTGGGCTGGAGAGGCGAGAAAACCAGAACTGTGTTCTCTCTTTTTTTTTGAGATGGAGTCTCACTCTGTCACCAGGCTGGAGTGCAGTGGCATGATCTCGGTTCACTGCAAACTCTGCCTCCCAGGTTCAAGCGATTCTCCTGCCTCAGCCTCCAGAGTAGCTCAGACTACAGGTGCCCACCACCACGCCCAGCTAATTTTTTTTGTATTTTTCGTAGAGACAGGCTTTCACCTTGTTGGTCAGAATGGTTTCAATCTCTTGACCTCGTGATCCTCCTGCCTCAGCCTCCCAAAGTGCTGGGATTATAGGCGTGAGCCACCGCGCCCGGCCTGAAGTGTGTTCTCGGCTTTGCCCAGAACTCATCATTTGCCTCTAGGTCAAGTTTTCTGAGCGATTTGCTTCTGTCCCCTTTCTGTATAATGAGAATAATTAAACCTGTCTCCGGTGAGTGAGGCATCGGGAGTTTGATGAACCTGGAAGAAAGCACTGTACAGCCGGCCTGTGTGTCCTCATTAACATGCCTTTGTTCCTCCGATCTCTTGCAGGGTTTACATGGACCACCCGGGGACAAGGGAAACCGGGTGAGTCTGAGCCCCCGCACTCGCACTCTGGTTACTAATGTCTTCATGCTGGGGTGGAATGATCAATCGGTGATTCCTGACCAACATAGCAAACAGTTTTTCCTGATAAGTCATGCTAAATTGAAAGGCTTTACAAGCAGGGCCTTAACCCGTGGCATGTATGGAGCCCAGGGCCTGATCCTCACATGGAAGCACGTATTTTTCCACACAGCAAGGAGAGACTGAATCCCACGGCAGCCACAGCTTAGCATTGCTATCCAGTAACAAGAGCCATGTGTCCAGCTCTTTCTAGGTTGCCCTGATCGTGGGCCCCTATATGATCACTTTATATCCATTGCTACCTTGTCCTCGCCTTCTGAAACTTGGTTTTGCCAGGCATTCCGGGCCACTGGTGAGAGAAAATAAATTCCAGCTCCAAGAACAAGCAGACAGCTGTTGGAAGCAGCCAACCGTTTTTAAAAATATTACAGCCACTATTTCTCTTGGAAAGAGTTGGCAGGGCTCTGAAAGGACATGTGCCTTCTCAGACTCTTGCTGTCCCTTTGGTTTCTGCCATCGTCGCCAGGACACACTTACCAAATGCCCGTGGCACCCACAGCCATGTAATGGGCTATGTCACCTGCCACGACCTTCAGCATTTGGGCCCAGCAGGGAGAATTTCACTACATTTGACCAAGAGATGGCCTTTGGGTTCCCCTCTGGAGGGTCTCATCTGCTGCCGCATCATGGGGCTTCCTGGAGTTGGGGGCACACCCCCTACAAGCCAAGTATGTCTTCTAGCGGGTCCTAAAATCCCAGGCGCTTAGAGGAGAAGGAACAGATGGAGAAACAAGGCCCAGACGATGATTATGTGTTCTGGGTTCCCATGGAGAGTTAGAGGCAGAGCACACGGTCTCCAGAACCCAGGTCTTTTGGCTGATCTTTGCACACTGACACCATGTTCATGCACAGAAAGTGCGCAAATGCCTATGCTCATCTGACGAGTGAATTCCATTCTCTTCAATTCAAGATCTATTTACTGAGCACTCCCATTTTCCTAAGTGCTCTCCACTGGCAGCTGGTCAAGAGCAACTCAGTTTGTCCCTCATCTTCTATAAACAAGAGGGAGCAGCAACGCCACCCCTGCCCATGGCAAGACCAGGTCTGGAAACCGCCAGAATAAACAGACCTGCTTCCAGATGCTCTAAGGCACTCTGTGAAGGACTTTCCTTAGTGTGACATCAAAGGATTTAGGCTTCTAAAATCTTTGATCATTCCACCTCTTCATTGGCGTCCTAACTTCCTTTCAAATGTCTTTCTGACGTGTTCTAGTTTTCTTTATTAAATTCAATTAGTATTTTCTAAACCTCCTTCTTCAGACTTTTTCAGTTGGCTGGAGACACTGAGCCGTCTGAAGGCTTCAAAATTGGCCCTTCGAGGGACGGTGACCATGTTGCTCTACAGGTGGAGGCAGGACAAGTACCCTTGTCACACACAGAGGGAGGGAGGGGGCTGGCGGCTCTGATGCTGCAGCAGCTGAGGTTATCGAGTCATTCGTGGAGGCCCCAGGAATCAGTGGGAAAGTATGTCTATTCCCCCTCCCCTTCCTGATGTGTGACACACTTTCCTCCATCCCCTTTACAAATTAGGAATGTGTCCCTTAGTAAAAGTCAAGTTCAGAAAACAGTGAGGTGGCACGCACCTTTCTTTCGAGCACACCATGAAGAGCCAATTGACTTATTCCCAAAGAGCAGGTTTCCAACTCCAGGGCAGCTTGTTCTCTTCATTCCAGGGATTTGGCTCTCAGGATGCCCGAATGTCCTGAAAGAGTCCCCTCTCAGTCTTGCCTCCCCATTCTGACCTTTTTTGCTTTTTCTTTGAGATGGAGTCTTGCTCTTTCACCAGGCTGGAGTGCAGTGGCGCGATCTCGGCTCACTGCAACCTCCGCCCCCCAGGTTCGAGCGATTCCCCTGCCTTAGCCTCCTGAGTAGCTGGGACTACAGGTGTGCACCACCACACCTGGCTAATTTTTTTTTTTTATTTTTTTTTTTTTATTTTAGTAGATACGGGGTTTCACCATGTTGGCCAGGCTGGTTTCGAACTCCTGACCTCAAGTGATCTGCCTGCCTCGGCCTCCCAAAGTGCTGGAATTACAGACATGAACCACCACGCATGGCCCTGAGATTTGTTTTATCTTACAGTGAACCAAGATACAACCTTAAAAGTATGCTTCTCCATGTCCCACCAAAGGATGGCCTCAGAACCTCTTTCCTGTTCATGGAAGGAAAGTCCTTGTCATGATGGGCAAAGGCCCAGAGCCCCAGACCAGGAGCTTTCTAAGGACACACAAGCCAGTGGAAAGAATATCCTGACCTTGTCACTAAGGGTGCTTCCCCTTTCCCCTAAGTAGCTCTGTGAATTTGGCCCAGGAGCCACCTTTAGGCTAAGAAATCAGTCAAAGGATAAAGGGTGGCATGAATCTGGCAATAAAATCATTCAGGAAAATTGGGTGTTACTGTGGAGCTGCCTGCAAACCAGCCAGCTGAAAAGGTCTGTGCGCATGCAGTGCGGCTGCTTCTGCAATCTGAGATGCCCAGCTTTGGGGGGTGGGGGGGTGCATGCATGTGTGTGTGTGTGTGTGTGTGCGTGTGTGTGTGTGCATGTGTGTGTGTGTGTGCATGTGTGTGTGTATGTCTCACTTCCTAAGTCCGTCTTGTCTCCTCACCTCTTCCTCCTCCACTATCTCTTTTGGCCTCTTCCTTTACTCCTTCACCCCCCAGATATGTTCATTCCATTATAATAATCCCACGTCCTTCATCCTTTCCCCTCCCCCTCACCAGCTTTCAGTTTATCTCCTCCAAAGTCCACTGTTAGACATTTACTTATGTTTTTAAGAAGCCTTTGCCCCTTGACTTTATTTGCCCCTTTATTCCTTACCAGCTAGGGTTCCCTCTTTGCAATGGGTCTCTTTTGTGTCACTGTCTGGGGGTGGCAGGCAGGGAGAATGCAGGTGACGTTACTACTCTAATAGCCTCAAAGGACACCGGATTTGGGGCAATTGTGCAGATTCTTAGAACACAATGTCCCATAGTGTCCGTTACCTGTTGTGAAAGTCTGGAACGCGCCAACCCTCTGTTACACCCAGGGTATCCTGGACCTGGGATCCCCCACTCTGACAGATTTGCCGACTTTCTTCATTAGGAAATTGCTCATGACCCAGAGAATGAGGGGCCACCCTCCTGAGAGAGTTTGCCAGGGGGCTTCCACACCCAGATAGCTAGTGGTTTTGCTGGTCTACCATTTGGGGATGATTTGTGCCATGATGTTCTTGCTGGCAGACAAAACTTCAGGCCGATGGGAATATACCCAATATGTGCATATATATTTAAACACATGGCATTTTCTAAGTAACGATTTGCATTTTCAGAACATTCATTTAGAATAATGCACTGGCAATTGCAGACAACCTCTGAAATAGAGAAATTTGAATAATTTCTGAAGATCTGGAGAAACATCAAAAATATTATTTTGTTTGCTTGTTTGCTTGAGACAGAGTCTCGCTCTGTCACCCAGGCTGGAGTGCAGTGGCACAATCTCGACTCACTGCAACCTCTGCCTCCTGGGTTCAAGCAATTCTCCTGCCTCAGCCTCCCAAGTAGCTGGGATTACAGGCTTGTGCCACCACATCTAGCTAATTTTTGTATTTTCAGTAGAGACAGGGTTTTGCCACGTTGGCCAGGCTAGTCTCGAACTCCTGACCTCTGGTGATCTGCCTGCCTTGGCCTCTCAAAGTGCTGGGATTACAGACATGAGCCACCTCGCCCAGCCAAAAATATTCTTATCCTCTGCCTTCCTCTAATGAACATCTACCCTGCAGCCTTCCACTGCAGGAACACTGCACATGACAACTTCTGACCCCAACCTTTGGCTCCTATACTGGCTAAAAAGAAATCATAACCATTATTATCATTATGAAGCAGCTGTCATTTACTTTGCACATACTATATGCCATTATAAAGCATTTAATGTGCACAAAGACCTCACAACATTTTTTTTCAGACAGAGTCTTGCTCTGTTGCCCAGGCTGGAGTGTAGTGGTGCAATCATGGTTTACTGCTGCCTCGAACTCCTGTCCTTGGCTCAAGTGATCTTCCTGCCTCATACTCCTGAGTAACTAGGCCTACAGGGACATGCCACCACAACCGACTAATTTTTTTATTCTTTGCAAAAATGAGGTCTTGCTTTGTTGTCCAGGCTGGCCTCAAACTCCTGGCCTCAAGTGATCCTCCTGCCTTGGCCTCCCAAAGTGCTGGGATTACAGACATGAGCCACAATGCCCAGCCTCACAACAAATTTTTGAGGCAGGTATTACTGTATCCATTTTACAGGTAAAGAAACTAAGGCTCAAAGAAGTAGATTCACAAAGTCACACAGCTAACTGTCAGAACCAACTCTGACTTCAAGCCTTTGTTCTAATATGCTGCCCAGCCTTCAATGTCACCCTGGAGCGACACTGTTGAAGTCCCCAAGCATTAGATAATCCCCCTTCCATAGAGGAGGGGAGGTCCCAGGAAGACTCCCTAGGGGCATACTGGGCCCCCTTTTTAGGAAACACACATATAAAAATGCAAATGCAAATTCATTACAGAGGTGATGCTTCCCTTTTAAAAAGAATTCCCCATAGCCCTTCTTTAAATAGACTCTGACACATACAATACAGGATTCAATTTAGAAAAATGATGTTTACTGTAGCTTTTCAGAAACAAATGAATTCCTTAAACCAACATATTCATATACAAATAACCGTCTGACTTCAGACCAGGATGAAGCAGAGACACACATAGAACGGGAGAACCCAGCTGAGACCCAGGGGCCATCTGTGAGCTCTGGACACACACATACATATGTGCACATGGACACACATGCGTACAGGCACACACATGTGTTCATGTGCCCAAGCACATACCCAGACACACTCAAACGTGCACACACACACATATACACAAGCACATACCCGTATACTCATACATATGTATACACACATGTGCACAAGCACATACCCACACACACTCAAACGTGCACACAAACATATACACAAGCACATACCTGTATACTCATACATACACACACGTGCACAAGCACATACCCAGACACACTCAAACGTGTGCACATCCACATATACACAAGCACATACCCGTATACTCATACATACATATACACACACGTGCACAAGCACATACCCAGACACACTCAAACGTGCACGTGCACACACATATACACAAGCACATACCTGTATACTCATACATACATATACACACACGTGCACAAGCACATACCCACACATACTCAAACGTGTGTACACACACACATACACAAGCACATACCTGTCTACTCATACATACATACATATACACACACGTGCACAAGCACATACCCACACACACTCAAACGTGCACACACATATACACAAGCACATACATATATACTCATACATACATATACACACGTGCACAAGCACATACCCACACACTCAAACGTGCGCACACACATATACACAAGCACATACCCATATACTCATACATACATATACACACACGTGCACAAGCACATACCCAGACACACTCAAACGTGCACGTGCACACACATATACACAAGCACATACCTGTATACTCATACATACATATACACACACGTGCACAAGCACATACCCACACACACTCAAACGTGCACACACATATACACAAGCACATACATATATACTCATACATACATATACACATGTGCACAAGCACATACCCACACACTCAAACGTGCGCACACACACACATATACACAAGCACATACCCATATACTCATACATACATATACACACACGTGCACAAGCACATACCCACACACACTCAAACGTGCACACACACACATACACACAAGCACATACCCACATACTCGTACATACATATACACACACATGCCCAAGTACATATGTTCATACACTCATACACGCTATGTTGACACATATCCCATGGCTCCAAGCAAAATCACCTTGCCTCCCAATAGAATGTCAAAGGGATAAACAATAATTGGGGGAAAAAAAAGTTGTCACCCCAAAGCCTTTCAAAAATAGACCCTCAGAGAGAAGGAAGTTGGTCCCTAGCCACTGTGTTCAGCACAGACCCACCCTGGGCTTAGTATTAGCAAAACTGGCCACACAAATCTTCCATCTGTGGTTCCCTCCACCTGCAGCTCTGAGCCCTCTGCCTGTCCTCCCTTCCCCTCCCATCCACCTTAGCCAAATTCTCAGGTTCCTGCGGGGTGGGGAGGAGGTGGGTATTCACTCCAAATCCTATGGGGGAGAATATCCTAATTTAAAGCCTCTTTTTCCCTTTTTAACTTTATTTATCTTTTTCTGTCTCTAACCTTAACACATGAATGATCCTAAAGTTTTGATGTTTTTTTTTTTCCCGGACTAAACCATTATTTACAGGGGGAGAGGGGGAAGAAAGGCTCTAGAGGGCCTAAAGGGGATAAGGGAGACCAAGGAGCGCCTGGATTAGATGCCCCCTGCCCATTGGTATGTTTTTGTTTATCACTTGCATTGTTCTGGTTTTTGTCCTTGAGGTTTGCAAGTTGGAAACAAAGAAGGCAAATAAACTAAGATGAGAACCAAATGTCTACACTGATGCTACCAAAATCTGTTCATTTGACCGGTGAAATTCTGCCCACTGTTGGAGTTGCTTTATAACCACAGCTGCAAGTAATTCTGGCTAAATCCCTTGCCTTTGAATCCTTTTCCTTTGAAGATGCAGAGCAATTGATGTGTGGCAGTGAAGAAACCACTAGGAAAGGGATTTTCAGGGAAGGCCTCAGCTCTTAGCTCCAGGATGGCTTTGGAAGCCAGTGTAGCATTTGTGAGCCACAGATTTGCCTTCTTCGTTTCATGGCCATCTCTGTGGGCCAGTAGTTCAAGCTGTCTGAATCCTCACTTGGTCAGGATGCAGGACACCAGAGTTAGCGTCTCCTCAGGGCCACTGATGTCAAAACTGGGCAGAACAAAGCCAGATGAGGGGCTTCTAATGCACAAGCTACCAACACTCACCAGCCATCCAGCTAAAACCTGTAAAGCTGCAGACCAGAGTCGGTAGTCAGACACCCCATGGGAAGCCTTCTCAAAACAGCCAACAATTAATGATGAGGCACATCTGCTGGGTTTCTCAAGTGCTTTTCAATCCATTTGAAGGTTCTAAAAAATTATGATGCACTGAAGTTGAAGTTTGTCTGTGTTTACAGTAAGTGAGTCTATAAAGAGAGTGGGATCAATGGAGAGGGGGCAGGTTGTACGTGTGCAAAGCTGAACTCTCCAGAGCACAAAGAGAGCACAAAAGCTGGATTTGGGAGGTGGGGGATCTCCTGGGATTTAGCTGCTGTTTGTAGATGCCTCAAGGGTCCTGCATCCTGGCCAGGGTAGGACTGGGCCTCTCCACTCCATGGTTGGAGCGGGCCAGCCTAGACCTGAATAATCATCGTGGTTGGTTTTGTGAACAGGGCCACCGAGGTTTTAAAGGAGAGAAAGGGGAGCCGGGGTTACCAGGGCTGGACGGACTGGATGCCCCATGCCCATTGGTATGGCATTGCCCTTGCTTGCCTGCATGGCCGATTTGGGCTTCCCCATGTGTGTGATTCACACTGCGTGCCTCCCCAGCCACCCTCCACACTCCTCCTCCATCCCCCCCAGTATCCACTTCTCGCTTCTTCACTCTGTAAATGCCCAGGGTCACCCCGCCTTGGCTAGTACTCCGGGGTCTCCCAGCCATGCCACCCTTTTGCATGCAAAGTTTACCAGGATATTTCCTGGCTTCCTGCTGCAGCTACTTCTAAAGCACATCCACCTGATGCGAGCCAGACCTCCCACCCTGAAGTTGGCTTTGCTGCCTCTGATACTCATCTCCAAGCTGATTCCAGACAAAGCTGCCACCAGAGACCAGCTAGGAAACTGGATCCTCTGGGACTGGTTCTCAGAACCATGACTTACTTCTTTTCCTTCAGGCAGTGCAGTTAGTTCAGAACGCACGGGCTGAACACGTAGCAAAACATGTGAATGAGATGCCTGAGTCAGCCCTGTGTCCCCTGCCCCCTCCATCGCATGATTTGGGGGACAGAATGGCATGATTACAGCGTAGACTGAGAAGCGCTAGAAGTGAGGTGGAGGAGGGGCCACCTGCCTGTTCTTCCAGGTTGGGTCGTGTGTCACTGCCCAGGTGACATCATCAGAACTAAGGGATGGTCCAGCATTAGGTTTTTGGATCCTAAAGGGTTTGTCCTTTTTGCTTAAATCTCCAAAGACATTACTAGACCCTTCCTTGTCCCTTTCTTTCATGGTCGGATGGCTTCTTACTGAAGAGTCTGGGAGAGATGGAAAGGTCGAGAGTGCAGTTAAGGAGGAGGCAGGGAGACAGCTAAGGGCCCGTCTTCCAAGCACCTCCCAGGCGAAGTGGTAACAGTTTGTTCCTGCCTGCCCGGTCCCTCTCTAGGCATGGACAGTATAGGCCTCCATCCTCTTACTGCAAAAGAAGCTGAAGGGAACACTTCACTCCAAGGTTCAAGGGGTTACTGCTCTCCCCAAATTTCCCCAATTGGTTTGGAGTTCAAGAGCTATTTTATCATACCAGTAATAAGAGAATTTGGGGCCTCACATCCCCGCCCTGGGGTCACGCAGGAATTCTCTTTGAACAAAAGAGGAAAAGATATAAGAAATTATGCTGTGTGACCCTGACAGGGGGCCCTAGAGCCCCTTGAAGGGCAGTAGGGACTTTTTAGGAGGAGCATAGGCAACAGAAGAAGAGTGCAGAGCAAGCAGACGGTAGCATGCTTCCTGTCCCTGCTGGTCCTGCCAAACCCCGCGCTTGCAGCCTGCACAGCCCCCTTTCTTAATCGGGACCTTCCACCATCCACACAACAATGGGAATGCCGCTCTGGCCCACAGAGGCTCCTTTGAGCACCGGCCAGGTCTTCCCTCGAGCACCGGCCAGGTCTTCCCTCGGCCACAATCCCCCCCCACCCTGCAATCTGGGCACCTTTAGTTCTGCCAGCAGCTGCCTTGGCCTCTCTGTTTCTCATCATACATTACTTTTCATTCTCTGCCTGCCCTGCCCTCCATACCCCGCTGCCACCATCCACACACCAATGGGAATGCCGCTCTGGCCCGCAGAGGTTCCTCTCCCTCCCAGCATCCACGTGATGTGTGTCATACCGCACCGTGGCAGGCTGGGGAAGGGCACAGGGTCACCCTGAAACTGTGGAATGCACCACCTCCCCTTGCAATCCCCTCCCCAACCCAGAGGGGAAAATGAAGGTCACCCTGATTATACATCCCATATCAATGTGTCATTTTTCTATTAAGTTTACTGGGGAAGTGTCTTCCCCTTGTTGTTTCTCACTCTGCCTCCTCCTCTGTGTTATTATGGACTTGGGGGGCAGGGGTAGCTACTACTCATGACTTTTACTACAAGATAACCAGACTTCCTAGGCCCTCCATATTGGGACCAATCCCTGCCCAATGCCAGGTGATGAGAGGTTTCAGCCCCTGGCATGGGTGGATGTCATTAGACCAGGACAGCAGAGGACTCTCATTCCACAAGCAGCCTCAGGACTGAGCACTTGCTCTGGTCTCCTGAAGCCCCGTGTCCATCTCCTTGTCTGCCCTGCCTGTCTAGCAGACTTAGGCTGAAAACTAGATCTTTGCCCTTGGCCCAGCCTCGCCTTCCCCACCTGGTCTCTAGATTTCTAGATTCCCCACAGGGTATGCCAGCAAGGAGAGGAGATGAGGGCCCAAGAAAACTCAGGAAGGTTTGTATCACCAAGGGCAGAACACGAACATCTTGAGGCTAAAGGGGCTGCATGGTTGCTACCAACAAAGGAGACTGACAGTGTGCAGTTGATTCCCATGTTGCTACTGCACTTCACCCCCAAATTCCCAGCAAGGTCTAAGGCTTCCCCAGGAACACTTGTGTTCTTGCCAAAGGCATCTCAGAGCCGTGCTGCAATACTCATGAGGTTGCCTGTCCCTTCATGCCCCTCACCCCACCCCAGGATTGATCATCAAAGAAGGACTGTCCACATGTCCTCCTCCCTCTGCTTAGGAAGAGAGACAAATAAGAGAATGAGAAGGCTGGGAAGGCCCTTAGAGGTCACTTCAAGCAACTGCCCTTGCCAAGGTTTTATGGAGGAGGAAACTGAGGCTCCCTTGTGCTGAGTGGCTTGCCTGTGAGCAGCCAGCACTCCACAGGGCCACAGCAGAGACTGTTCCTTCATGACACACAAGGACATCTCTGCTTGCTCGTCCCACAGGAGAGGACAGCCCCTATTGGCCTTGCACTGTAGCTGCATGTGACCTTAGCCAATAGGAAAATAGACGGATTTGTTTCCACCTCCTTCTGGGGTTCTGACCTGGAGTAGAGCAAAGAAATAGACAAGAGTGGGTGGACCACATCCTGATCAGCTGCCAAAATGTGTGTGGCCCTCGTTACCCCGGTCCTGCCCGCTTGGTGGACCACTGCAGGGAGTCTGAGCCCTCTGCCTTCCTTTCTCCTTGCAGGGCGAAGATGGCTTGCCAGTCCAAGGCTGCTGGAACAAGGTAAGGCTTCCCATCGGTTTGCATTGGGGCTCCATTCTCAATAGTGCCATAAAGCTTCCACAATTTCCATTCTGCCTTGCTACAGATGAGGCAGCAAGACACAGGTCAAAAAGTCACTGTCTCAAAGGCAGGGTGCCCATTAAACATCCCATACACTGCATGCTGTTAAAGAACATTTAAAAATGCTTCTTAGAACATCAGCAAACCCTACACGGGATGTCCACGCAGCCACACAGGTGACTTCTTTATGCTTTGTGTGTTCAATGTACATAGTGTCTTTCCCCCAAGGAAATTCCCCAAGGAGTTCCAGACCATCACTCATAGAGTTCCTCTGAGGTCGTTTATGCCACATGATGACATGTCTTAGATATAGGACATCTCAGTTGCTTACACTCTGAATTCACATGCCACTGTGAGCTTCCCATTGGCTACGGTCACATGCAGCTACAGTGTAAGTTCATAGGGGCTGTGCTACTCACCTCTTTACCACTCCCCTTGCATTTAATCTGGCAGAGTTTCATGCCACAACACTGTGACCTGCAGCCCAATCTCTCCTGGGCTCCCCGAGTTCCTACCGACAATGAGTTTTCATTGATTCACACTGGCCTTAGCATTTGCCATCATTAGAGCAGTCTGACATCACAGGACTGTGCCCTTGCCTGTGATCACCCCATTCAACTATGGCTCCCCAGAGCACAGGGCTGCCCAGGCTGACAGGGGCCATCTGCTTGCTAACTAATCCAGAAGCCCCACCTTGGTCCCCAGCAACGGTGGCAGTCGCTATGCTGCCCCATACCGTCTCCCTCCACCCTGCCTCTCACTCCAAGTCTTCTCACCAACCCCCACCACCATTGTCTCAAGGTTCATCCTCATAAAGGGTTGGAGACTCCAACCTGTTCAAGAATCTGTGCTCAACGAATCCAGTGCTATCCCAGTGACAGCAGAGTCACACTTACAATGAGATGAACAAACTCCCCTGTACTAAGATGCCAGAATCTCATTAGTGCACTGGGTTGGGTAAAAGTGGTGAAATCACCAAGACCCCAGGCCAACGCTGACCACCTACTTGCCCGGATACCTGAAGCGCCCCCTAACCCAAGAAGGAAGAGCTCAACACGCAAGACAGATGCCTCCCCAGAATCCGTCCCTGGAGCCTGGCCTTGTCCTCCTGCCAAGCTCCACCTAGACCTAGTTAAAGCACCACAAAAGCAGGTCAGAGGTGTCATAAGACCTCTGGACCCTTGCCCCCTAAAAAAAAATTTCCTTTTTAAGGTTGCTGCCAATGGTTAGGAGATAAAAATGGTTGAGATTAGCAGGGGAAGAACAGCCACTACCAAGAGCTGCAATGTCTTAGAGAAGCAACCAGAGAGCTTCAAGACTACTCATTTACACTTTAAGTCCAATCTGGGACAAGGCAGGGGTTACAACAATCAGGCCTCCAAAGGCAGCAGAGAAAGAGAGTGCCCTCTAGTGACCACAAAGGGGATTCACAGAGAGGTGAACTTGGTTTCCTCCCTTCAGGGAGCTAAGGTAGCCACCAGTTTCTTCCACCTAGGGGCTCAGGGTTCCCACAGTTCCCCTGTCCAGAAGTCCCACCCAACCTAGGACAAGATTTCCCTCCCTTCCCACAAAGGAAATAAACCTCTGCAGACCCACTGAAACTAACAGAACATTGTTTTGTTTTTGTTTTGCAGTGATGCCTCTAACCTTGGATTGGCCTGTGTGTGTGTTTGTACATAGAATATTTATTTTTATACATTTTTCACTTTTTGAAAATGCCAGAAGGATGATGCATCTTACAGATTATTAAAAAAGAAAAACCTGCATATTTTGTACAGAAAATATCAACCTCTTCCCTTTTCCCTTTTGTTTACAAGATGTTTTGTATAAACCTGTGTCTCTAATACACTTTTTGTTTGTGAGTATGGTCGTAATGTCTGCATGATATTTGTGCACACTTATTAAGTATTGAAGCTTAATAAATTATTGTGTCCTGGTGCCAAAGGGGGCCAGCCAGAACTGAGGTGCTGGCTAGCTCATGTGTGAATTCACATAAATGTAGAGGTCCACGATATTTGCTAAGCTAGGTGTGTCGAAGAGTATTTTAAACCCTTATGCATTTTCATTATTAAAAAAAAAATGAAACATGGCAATTCATGATCCTGATTAATCATTATATTAAATACATTCTCTCCTGTGAAAGCAGAAATTCCCAGAAGTAGGGGTTCTCAGAAGTATGGAGTAAGGTTTTGAAATGGGAAGTTCAACAAAGGGAGGGAGGGGGACTTTATTGAGCAATGTATGTTGTTACAGATCCCAAGTTTATCACAGTGCTTGCTGTGTGAGCATTTAGGTTCAGTTGTGCTAAGGGCCCCCAGAGTTTCAAAGGAGCCATTTGCTCTTGCTGTTGGGTTATGGTAGGTTTTTGCTTGTTTGTTTTGCTTTGTTTTGCTTTGTTTTGTTTTGAGCGACAGTCCCTAGTACCAGCTATTGCTAATCATGGCTGTTGACTTGATATGAGTTTGTGGGTTCACTCACAACTAGCATTTGAAGGAGCTTTGCCTCATATGATGTTCCACTCCAGCAAACGGCATTCAGAAAACATGCCTAGATCGGGGCTTGGGCTGGGCCAATCTGAAGTTGTTTTTATTTTTTTAAGAAATAATGTTGTATTGCTTTCCATATTTAGTGCATTGCTTAGAAAAGGTCTCAGGAAACTAGTTTTAGTGACTAGTTAAGTCTTACCTACGGTGTAGCATACAGGTTTGTTGTTAACTGTTTGACAACATAAATTCATGCTTCTAAAAGCTTGAAAACAACAAATTCCTCCAGTAGTTTACATACATCCCCATCTGGTTTACATTTTGCATTTTCTTTATACATCCTTTCTTCCTAGACAACGCAAGGGGAAATTTAACCTCAGACTCTGTCCACATGCTGTCACTCAAAACTCTAAATTAGTGGGCTTCACAGTCATTAGACAGCCCCTGCCATGTGTGGGGATGAGGTCACACTCACAAGCATTCATGGTAATGAAATCACATGCAGCTCAGACCCCAAACGCCTATACTGACACTCTTACTCTAAACGTCACTAGGTTAGCTTAAAACTTGGACAACTTCCTCCTCTAAGTCTTGGCCAAGTTCCTCATTTGAAAAGTGAAGCAAGTCTGGGCAACATAGTGAGACCCTCATCTCTACAAAAACATTTTTCAAAATTTAGCTGAGTGTGGTGGCACTTGCCTGTAGTCCCAGCTACTCCGGAGGCTGAGGTGGGAAGTTTGCTTGAGCCCAGGAGTCTGAGGCTGCAGTGAGCTATGATCGCACCACTGCGCTCCAGCCTGGGCAACAGAGTGAGACCCTGCCTTAAAAGAAAAAAAAAAAGAAGAAGAAGAAGAAGGAAAGAAAAAAGAAAAGTGAAGCCATGCAGTAGTGAACAAGAGTTGATCTCTGTGGACACAAGGAGGGCTCATGTGAACCCAGGGATGCTTCTTGCCCTGGGCCAGATTCTCATGGCCCTGTAGCCCAGGGACAACTTCTCCAGCAGCCACGGAGTACTTTTAGAGGCCACAAAAATATTTTAATTCTTAACCTTTTTAAATGTAGAAAAAAAAAAAGTGAATATATAACAATGAATCCAGCCAGGATTGTTTTTTGTCTTTCTACCAACATAATTGTAAAATATAATTTTTTATATTTTTTTAATGGAGGAAGACAAAACTGCCCAGGGCCCCCAAAAGTCATAATGCAGCCCAGCCCACATCCTCTGCCCCTTAGAATTCACAGTCACCCTCACTGCGGGTGTCCCCATCTCCAGGCCACACTCCTCCCCTCCCAGGCGAGGTCCCGAGCAATCAGGGTATGACCCCATTCTTCTAACCCCCTCCCTGATTCCCTTTCAGGCTCTGGCCAGGGAAATCACAGCTCACTGATGATCTCAGAATAGAGCAGAACATTCACTGGAACCTGGAAAGGGGAGATCCGGTGTTAGCTGAATATCCTGGGTAAATGGGCAAAGAAACCTCTTTTGTTACAGTCCTGAGGTTATTCATTTACTTACGACACTTCAGCTACTGCCACAAAGGATTCAAAGTCACAAGAATCTATGTAATAAAATAGAAATGTGTGTAAAGAGAAGTTTAAAAGTCAGAGTCAAGGAAAACAAGTAGAGAGGAGACAGCGGTGGCTGGGAAGCCCAGGGGATGGAGAAGGTCCTGGCCATAACTGAGGCAGGGTCACACACATCACTTCAGGCTACCTAGTGGTCACAGGAAAAAAAAAAAAAAAGGCTCGGCCTGGTTTCGGAGCCTACACTGCCCTGCCCAGTGGTTTGCAGCCTGCTGAGGTTTAGCCCTGTGTGTGTAAACACATTGTCCCCCCACACGGTTGTTGCTGACATAGTACTCAGCCAGGACCCCACCCTATCACTGGACTGCACCCCGGGCTCCTGACTTCAGGCCTCTGCCCGCAAGCCTCTCCACTTGAATCTTGGCTGTGTGTCAAATGCAGTACAGGGAGATGAGAAGTAAAAAGACACGTGGTCAAAGGGTTTGCACATAGCTGGGAGTCCATACTAACACCCAGCAGACCAGGACAACCAGGCAAGAAGGAACAATCCAGTGATGGAATGGGAGATGCAGGTAGTTGCAGGAGGGACCAGGGAAAGGCCAGCCTTATGGACAGGGGCCACAGAGGGCTCACAGAGGAGAAAGACATGCTCTCTGTTTTGGGGGATGTGCGGCACCTCCTGGTGAAAACTGCCTGCCCAGGGAGCCAGAGGTGCACCCAGCCCTGCCCACTGAGCATGTTGGTGAAAGTTCTTAGTAAATTGTAAGGCACTGGGTCTTAAGGCCGTTTGTGTCCTGTGGTTCCTCTCTCGTTCCAGTGCCTGTGGCTCTGTGCTCTGGCACAGCAGGACACATGCCCAGCATTGTCCACCTGGATACCTGCAAAGAATGAGCCAGTACCCCATGGGTGACAGTGTGACCGGGTCGTCTGGGCCCAAATGGTGCCTCTCCCCAAGGCTGAGATTTATGTAGTTGTGGTTATGTGGGCCAAGGGAAGCCACAGCTTCCTGAGGGAAGAGGAGGTTCCTTCCACACATGTCCACCCCGCCGCATCTCAGCCCCACCCAATGCTGGCCTCCCTTCCCCAGCCCTGCCTTCACCTGGCAGAATGGGATAGGATGGAGCTGGGGAGGGTTGCCATTAGCCCACAAGAGGAGGAGGGCACTGGCCAACAAGTTCAGAGACTCAGCTTCTAGTTCTTTCTCTACCATTACCTTGCTGTGTTGCCTTGGGCACCTTACTCCAGGTCTCAGTTTCCCCAAGCATCAAGTGAAGAAGTTGGACATGGGTGACCTCCATAAAACTTTCCAGCTCCGACACCCTGAGGCCCTCTGGCCCCACAGGCAGGTCACCTCCTGGGAGGATTGTGGAGGCTGGAGTACTCCGTGCCCCCCACCACCTAGGGTTATTTGGCTGTGACAGTATTATGCATGGCATTGGTTTTGCAAAACTGTGTGTGGCATGTGTGTGCTTTGTAACCCCGAATAACAAAACTCGGAGTAGGCCTGTGCCATCCAGGAGTAGGGTGAGTGGGGTCAGCTCGCCTTGGGGCAAGAACAGCTGTAGGGCTTGTTTCTCACATTGGTCTCAACACTGAGGATGCACCAGAGAGAAAGCAATACAGCACTGGCCACCTGACACACGCGGGAATCCCCAAAGCCCCACAAACGTTCAAGGACACTGCACTGGCATGGGGAGGCCCACCCACCTCCCTCCTTTCAGGCCCTCTGTGTCCCTCCCATGCACCACCCCACACACTCCCCCAGCATGTCTCTCCTCTTGCCCTGGACTTGGACACATTGTCAGCCAGCTTGAGACGTCGAGCACCCAAGACGCCACATCATTTCAAAAAAAAAGAGCAGGCTCCCTGTGAGTATTCAGAAAAGAGGACACCACACCAAGATGTGGAGCAGAGAAGGAAAGCAAGGGCAGGAGCAGCTGCTTACCTCTCAAAGGAGCAGAACTCCCAAGGGGTCGCTGAAGCAGGGTGCCCCTTACTGCGGTGAAGGAAGCAGGAGGATGGTGCAGGGAGGGGAGCCATGTCTTAGCCACTCAGGCAGAATTCGGTGCCGTTCATATGCAAAGTGACCTCTGTCTGCTAGAAAAGTTCATCTCTGAGAATAGCCAAGCACCTGTGGAAGGAGACTCAGAGAGAGGTAGAAGGCCACGGCCCCCTGCACCCCCTGCACCCCAGCGGGCCCACCAACTTTCCAAGGCCTGCCACTCGCCTTGCGCATGCACTCTGCTGTCCTTCCACACGCTTGCCCGAGCCAGACCCTTACCTGCAGATGCCATTGCTTCTTATCTGCCTCCTTTCAAGGCCCAGCTCAGATCCCATGACCCTGGAAAGACAGTTCTGGGCTCCAGAGTTGGTGGAGTCTCTCCTCCCTGCAACTGTCTGGAACTCAGTGTTCTTTTCTTCCTCTACTTTATGTGAGAGTGTGCAAAGGGGCTCTTCCATTTTTGATAGTGAACTCTTAAAGGGCAGGAACTTTCTTACACCCAGGCTCAGGAGGGACCTAGCTCAGTGTTTCCCCTACAATCCAGCCATCGATGGGGGCTCATACACATCTACCACCTGCTGAGTTATCAGCCAGCTTCGTTAAGCAGCTGCTGTGTGCAGACACTGTGCTTCCTGCCAGGCTGGGAAGGAGAGGGAAGAGGCCCCTAGGACTGTAAGACCCAGCTCCTCCAGGAGTTTCACCAGAGCACACCAAAGAGCACACTCATCCACCCTCCAGGAGCTTCACCAGAACCACCAGGGGCACACCCATCAGGGACGAGTGTGCCAAGTGAGGGGTGCAGCCAGCTAGGGCAGGATTGCTGATGACAGAAGCTCCTGCGATGGCCAGTGTGGATAGAATGAGCAGAGGACTGAGTCAGCTGGGAGGGGTGTTACAAAGCAGAGACGGAGGAGCTGGTCCTGCATGCAGGCAGTCCCCACCCTGGGCTCAAGCTCCTTTCCTCGATAGAACCTTCCAGTGAGCTCGAGCCTGGGCCATGTTCACTTCTCAGGTAGGGGAGGACAAGTGGGATGGTGATGGAAGGAAGAGGGTAAAGAGAGCACCTCCCAACTCTGATGGGCTGGGAGTCTGGCAGCCAGTGGCTGGGGGCAGGGGATGTCCTGGTCAGGGAGGCACCCCCGGACGCGCCGATCACCAGAGAGCTTCCTTCTCAAATGCCCCTTCTCTATACCTCCTCAAGGGCCAGAGTCCTTGGTTAGTCGCCAAGAAGTGAAGCCAGCAAGCCCAGAGCCTTGGGGAAAGCGCCTTGCCTTGGAGGAGGGAGGTGGAGAAGCTGCCCCGGACGGAGGGTTGCCGGCCGAATCCTTCCAGGGGATACCTGGTTTGAGGGAATGATCAGAGTGTGTTGTGACCTCAGGAGTGCATGGATGGGCCTCTGTCCTCTCCTAGGGCTAGAGCTCAGCCAGGAAAGCCAAGGCCCCTGCATCCGCACACCTCCAGCTCTTGTGGCCTGCTGAGGTGTCTGCTGCAGCCCCAGCCAGGGCCCTCTGCTGTTGCTGCAATTTTGAGGGCTCTCGGACTCCTCTTGCTCATGAAGAATTGTGGTTCTGTGAGCAACCTCTCTGCAGAAGGGGATGTCAGCACCATCCTGCTCTGACTTGGAAAGCCTCCTCCCAAGGCAGGCTAGGCAGCTGTCACCTCTCCCACCTCTTCTCAACAGAGTTCCTTCAATTTCCTTTGGTGCTGCCACCATCAACCCTGTTACTTCCTGGGCTCTTTCCAGTGTCATAAGCGGACAAATGTACCAAGCTGGAAAAGCAAGGAGTGTTTGTCTTAGAAAGGACGGAACCGCAACATAGCGAAGGAGAGAAGCCCGGGAGCGAGACCGGCTGGCCATGCTGGGCGCCTGGGCTGGTCCTCAGAACCAGGAGCCTCACACATCTAGTCCGGTGCCCAGAGGTGCCCCAGCCAGTACTAAGCCGACACGGATGGAGGCAGCAGTCTATGTAGTTTCAGGCGGGTCTGAAGTAAGCCCTCTTCCTTTAGGAAAATTGTTGAAGGGACAGTGACTGGAAATTAACCATCTTACATCTCCCTTTGTCATGACACTCAAACCACCTTGCTGCCTGCTTCTTCGATGAACAGAATGACCATATTTTCTTGTTCTATCCAGGACATTTTGCAAGTAAGAGGGGCCCTGGTAGTCATTAGGCTGTGACAGCAGATGTCAACCTGGCAAAACAGCAGGTGGTCACAGTAACAATGACCCAATACCCACGTCATCCTCCAGCCCTTCCAGGCCAAGCTCTGGCAACAGCTCAGTCCCTCCTGGTGCCTTGTAGCTGCAGCCATTCACCAGTGACCTCAGGTGTCCACAGGGCCAGATGGACATTGTGTGGAGAACAAAGGTGAACATGCCCCTGTTCTCACCTCCATGCACCTCAGGGAGTGGGATATGATCAGAACACAAATGACAACTCTCACCGAAGGCAGGACAGACAGGCCAGGGGAAGGCAGAAATGAAGGGCAGGGTACAGTCAAAGGAAAGAAAGATCTTGAATAAACAAACATTTGGAGGGAAATTTTCCCCGAGACTATTTTAAGATGGAGAGGCTGGGTCGCCAGGGTTACCAGGCCATTCTGGTGATTTGACTTTAAATTTTGGGATTCTGACTTTAAATTCATAACAGCATCTTTCCTCGGCCCTGGTGGGTTAAAGAAAATACTTTAGAGCAAATTTAGTATTTTCTCCCATTCATAGTATCTGGCCCACAAGGCTTGTGGGTTGAAGTACACTCCTGATCTTCACTTGATAACCTCATCTCTCTCCTCCCTTGGTGCTTATTGTAAAGTAGGAACAGCAGCCTCATTACGTGGGGAGGAGCAGTATGTCCGGGGCTGCAAACAAATTGCACAGGTCCATCGCGGCCCCATTAGGGTCAAGGGCACATGTGTATGACTGGATGCGGCAAAAGTCATAACTAATACACCCACATGGTGATCCAGATGTGATGTGAGGCTCAGTGGGTACTTAGAGATTTTTCACAGCCAGGTTAACCAGTTGCCCAACCCTCCTGCCCTTCCCAGGGCATGGCAGAAATAAAAGGCATCCCTATTTAAAACAACACACATGTGAATGGGTTTGAGGACTCCAGATGACTCACAGGATCCTGTACATTTGTATATAGTCAAATGGTCTTCATCTCCTGCCAGCAAACCACCCCGCTCTAAACCTACAACTGTCAAGGAAGACAAACCCATCGTGACCACCTGCTAAGAAGACACAGCCCGGTCCAAGGGCTCACTGCAAGATCACAAATGCAGTGAAACTGCTTTTGCTAAGAGACATTTTTCTTGCGCTCCACTCATTCCAAAGACAAAGCATTTTATTGCAAAGTCTGCCAAAATAAATGTGCCTGCAACTCCCCCAGCCAGTGGGAAAGCACTCGGGTTGGGATGGGAGTAAGGAGATCGGGTGCTTGCTCCGGCCGCAGCGCCCTAGCAGAGTGACCGTAGGCGAGTGCCTCCCACGCTCTGAGCCTCCAGTCCCTCATGTGTGACCTGGGGCAGGCACTACCTACCTCCCAGGTGATGTGAGGGCTATCTCCGTGGAAGCACTTGGAACACGGTAAAGAGCCGTGCAAAGGCTAGACAATGTGATTGCTAGTGTTTGCTGTTCAGAAAAAAAAAAAAAAAAATCTTGCTTTTCATAGACAAACCTCAATTAAATGAAATCACTTGAGGAATGGTTCATTAAAATTTCTGGTACAATTAGGTTCAAAGAAAGAGGCCCTCCTTGGAGGCGTGAAGAAGGCCTGACTGACAAACATTGTGGACACTGAGTAATGAAGATGTGGAAATGGTGGCCACCTTGGGGAAAGACATGAGGATGGATCTAGGAAGTTGCTTTTTCAAACTAAAGTCCATAAATGTTCATAAGGGATTTTTTTCCCTTTCTCCTAGAAAAGTCAGCAACTTAAAACAAATTATTTTTGCTTTAAAATTCCAGTTCCCCATATTGTTGGTTAAATGAGGTTTTTTCTCTTCAGAGGGCTCCAGCCTGTGATGTTTCCTCCATCCTGGTCCTGCCCCCCACCTCCCTCCTCCTTTCTCCTGCCGCCCTGTGCCCTTGGAGACATGCTGGGCAGACTCCCCATGTGATCAATCTGACGTCTTAAGTTTAAACGTCATTACCTCAGTGTATCAGTAGAAAAAGTTCTACTTCATTGTATCTTGTAGCAAAATTCAGTCCAGTTAATGGAGGATTTCGTATACTTTTAAAAGTAAGTCAGGCTGGGCGCAGTGGCTCATACCTGTAATCCCAGCACTTTGGGAGGCCAAGACGGGTGGATCACTTGAGGTCAGGAGTTTGAAACCAGCCTGGCCAACATGGTGAAACCCTGTCCCTACTAAAAGTACAAAAAATTAGCCAAGTGTGGTGGCATGCACCTGGAGTCCCAGCTACTTGGGAGGCTGAGGCAGGAGAATCGCTTGAACACAGGAGGCGGAGGTTGCAGTGAGCCAAGATTGCACCACTGCACTGTAGCCTGGGCAATAGAGTAAGACTCTGTCTCAAAAAAAAATAAATATATATATATATATATATATATATATATATATATATATGAAAGTAAGACAGAACCTAATTTTCAGAATTGCATAATTATGGTCACAGCTGATCCAACTGGTTCCACAGATTAGGCACTAGGGAAAAAAGATTTTCCAGAGTAATCCCTAGATGATGAAAGCACAAACTCATTACTTTTTTTCTTGTGGTAGTTATTTTTGCTAAGGACCTGCCCATACTGCAGGCAGTGGGTCTTTTGTATGGAAGAAGAAAGCATTTATCTGCATATAGTTTGCTGAAGTTTTTTTTTTTTATCATTTCTGTTTCAATGTAAAGGCAAAGTATCTTCATCTTGCTAACTGCTGTACATTTCCTATGACTTTTAAAAAGTTGTTTCCCCTGAACTCTCCTTTGGGACTGAAGTGCCCGTGGTGAGGCCATCTGGCGTGAAACCCCCAATGTGAGGCCTTCTCAGTTCCTCACCTAAGGTTTCCCAACCACATACATGCCCAACCTGACCCCTGCCACAGCCCCCCGTCCACCCTCGTGCCTCTTATCAAAAAGAAGTCATTTTCCAACACCCAGGCACTTTCCTGGGCCGACGGGTCAGTCACCGTCTCTGTGTGTGCCGTGTTCACATCCTTAGGGAGCCCCTGGCTCGCGTCTCCTTGTGGTACCAAGCAGATGGTGGGAGAGCTTCAGAGTCTTCTGCCTTCTTGCTGCACTTTGGCACGTTACCAAATGGCCTCCAAAGCTCCAGCGCAAACTCGGACCCCTCACAGAATCTGACCCCAGCCCTTCAGCTCTGATGGTTCCTTGGCCATAGCTCTCCCTAGCACAGTCCCGTTTCCTTTCAGTGTCCCCTGATGATTCCTCACGCCTTTCTCTTGCATCTCCCCTTGTTCTCTGTTTTCTTTATTTTTCAATATTCTCTTATCAGCTCCTCACCCCTAGACCCCGTTGGCTCCCTCCCCTGTTCCTGTCTCTGTCTCTTTTTGTCTCCATTCCCATCCCCCTGCCCGTTCCCTCTGCCCCCAAGGCCTCCTGACACTTCTTTCAGCACCGCCCACTGATCGCTACCATAGCTCACCTCTGCAAAACCACAACCAGGGAGAAAACATCGACAATGTTGTCAACCTGTGTGACAGTTTTGTTTTCCTGTCAAACACTCCTTGTGTCTTTCATTTAAATAGATTCTTTGACAGATATATCTTAGTAGGTTCCCTTTCAGAGGAAAAATGCACATTTTAAAAATTTTTAGTTTTAGTTTATGTTTTAAGTCTGATAAAACACTGTTATTAGGTCCCACGGGTAAAGAAATGTTTGGGGTTTTTTTGTTTTTTGGCTTCATGGTCATAAGCAAAGTGTCCAGGGTTTCCTGTTGGTTTCAGGTTCGACATGTCACAGCAGACTCCTCGGCACAGGCCTGTGACACACTCAGCTCAGGAGAGGGCAGCAGCCAACTACAGTGCAAAGGGATGGACTCCCCTTCCCGGTCTTTAAAATCAAAGGGGAAGACCAGGTGTCCTACTTTGTGCTTCTATCATTCAGTAACTTTTCTGTTGATTTCAGTAAGTCATACACACTTTTCCTTATGCCTATTGGATTTTGTTGATTTAAAGAGATGTTCTGGCTCAGGCTTGAGTTGATACCCACCCTTTCCCCACTAAACCCAGGCAGAAAGTTACAGTGAACAAAGAAGGGCTACAGTTCCCCATGCTGAGACGACCAGCAAGTGCTTCCAGAAATGCTCTTTCCTTTCAGAGAGGGAATCCATTTGGCTTCCCTTCAGTGCATGGCTTGTTGGAATCTGGGATTAGATTCCCAATAAGCGATGAGACATCCAAAGAAACAGAGTGCCTGGTATTTATGGCAGAATATAGAAGAACTCATCTTTTCTTAAGCAATTCTTTAGTTTATGGTTTAGCCAAAAGTAAGCAAGTTGGTTCCATGGCCAACCAAGACCCTGAGAGAAGATACCCCACCAATATTTCCCATGAATGATCAGGAGTTTACAGAGTTTCCATCACCGAAGCCATTTGAGTTCAGTGTATATGCTCTGGAACGATCAGTGTAAAAATGTCAATCTCTAAGTGGTTCTGTTGCCAAAAGAGTTTATAGATTGTGTTGAAGAGAAAATTGGCACCTGTGTTTTCTGTGGTGTTACTGCAGGATTCAAGTGGAATGGAGGGATGTCTCTGGGAATATGGTTGTGCAGGGACCATGTTCAAAGAGGTGTCACATGAGCCGTCACCCAGCAGGGGTAGAGACAGAACAGAGCAATGTCCTACTATATTAATTGGCAAAAAAAAAAATATGCTGTTAACTGGCACACAAACTCACAGGAACTGGCTGCTTCTATACTGAGACACAGCCTCCAGGCCGCTTCTATACCGGGACACAGCCTCCAGTCTCCCTATCAAAACATTAACTTAATATCAACCGAAGAAGTCCTTCCCCACTTGGAGAGGAGCCCTCAAGTAAGTCTGGTTTCTCCAGCTGTTTTCTGAAATAGCCCCTTGTGTGGGTGTCCTTCCAGGTCCTGAGGTACTCACATAGGCTTCTTCAAATACGCGCGGTGTTGAACGTCAGTGCCCATAGCCCTCAGCCTGTCCACACCATGCTGCTGACCATAGGAGGGAGAAGCCCTCTGTGGAACCTGGTGACCCCAGAGTGGCACTCCACTGGGTGGTGGTAATCCCAGACCATAGTGGTCTCTGTGGGCCTCCCATGGCCCTGGCCTCACATGCAGCCTCTTGGTACTGACCAAAGGGACCCCTCCTGTGCAGAATACCTGTGCCTTCAACCACAGTTTTTCTCCAACAATCCAGAACTACTTCAGTCTGTTACGCCAGACTCCACCAACCACAAAATCATCCCGTGGCCTCTTTGGTTGATAATCCAAAAAGGGGGCTCCAAGGAATTTTAATTAGTCTATAATTTTGGGAGCTTTCTTTATAAGAAAGAGTACAGAATCTCATAGCATATTTCAGCAATTTAGTAAAAATAGCATTTTGCTGGGAAAAGAATACTAAGGGAAGGTACCTGGTTCCCTTCTTCTTAATACTTCCTTTCTGCCCAACTGAACATTGCAAACTTCCACAGCAGCCCAGGATGATCTTGCCTGTTTATTAAAGCAATTGGATTTTATACATTTGATACTTTACCTCTTTTGTTTAAATTTTTTTCTTGTTATTTGGTGTACAATATTTAAATGTACAATATTTTATCTCCATAATTAGCTTAATTATAGAACAGAGTTTCTCTTCCTTCTCATAGTCTTCAGATAATTCAGAAATGTTTAAATCTTCGCACCCACTTTATATATGTTGTGCTGTTTCTAACTTCCTATATGTAAATATTTTTTGACATACTTTGGTGTTTCAAGTTCTGTCTCTACTTTTATTGTGATCATTATCACCATGATTCTGTTCTCATTCTTAATGTTGGATTTTTTTTTCTGGTACACTCTATTTTTTTAATCTCCTTGGATATTTTGAAAGTATTTTAGTTATTTGTGTATGTAGACATAGGAAAGTGCTTTGCTTAAATTAAGCTGTAAGCTCTCTGATGGACAGATATTGACCTTAAAATTTGGTCCTCTTAAATGCTACCAATACGGTTTTCTTCCAATTAACAGGTGCTATTTCAACAAAACTTGTTTCTCTGCTGAACTACTCTGTCCTTTCCACTTCTGACTTTCATTTTTAATTGCCTGTGATTCGGTTTGCCAATGCCTGAATATACCAAGCCAAAGGTAGATATTTCCCTTGACAGTGGCATCTTCTCTCCATTTTGCTAACTTCCAGGCTGAGAATGAATAGCAAGAAAAACAGCCCAAGTGGCCAGGGTTTGCTAAGAACCTACTGAGCAGACAGCTTCACAAACGGCTCCTCAAGTGTTTTGGCAGTGGGGGACAGACTATCCAGCCAGCCCATAGCCACATCTGTTTGAAACTTCTTGCTTCCCACTTCTCCACCTCCAGGTAGACTTCAACCTGGAATTCTAGAAATATTTTTTGACCCAGGGCCTGCTCACCAGTGAGGCAGCACACACAGAGACAGGCAGTGTGGTCTCAGTTCAGAAGAGACCTTTCTTCCTGAGCTGAACACATCCATCCTGGGCAGTGTGACACCAGGGTGAGGTCCCTGCATGGGGAGACAGATGACCTAGTTTCTGGTTCCAGTTCTGTCACTGGTGCAATGACAGCCTTTCTGGTTCTTGGTCCTATAAATACAGGGCTAGACTTACAATGCAATGCAAATATTCTGTATGGAAAGACTTAGCCAAACAAATCAGCCTGTTCTTTGAAATGTAGCTTTGCTACTGCCCAGATGTGGAGGATTTTAGCAAATGAACACAACTGCTCTTTTAAGTAAGAGGTCCTACCCACTGGGAACCACAGGGGCCAATGACTTAAACCACAGTAATGTAATAGGTATCCTAAAGATCAAAAGTGAACCCAAAAGAGTGAGGTAGGAAGATCAATTACCAATTGCACTAAACAAAGGCTCTTTTGAAAAAGCCATCAAATGAAAAAGATGAAGCAGGAACTGGCTAAATTAGCAAAATGGTTAGACAACAGCCTGACACACTTCAACTTACAAGGAAAAAAAAAGGACAGACAATTTTTTGCTGAAATTGTAGTCCTTGCTGTTTGTGTTGTCCTAGAGTTTTATATGCCATTTTGTACTTCTTCTCTATGATGTAAATACTTTTCATTGTAAAAAATGTAAATATTAACTATATTTTTTGTTTCTGTCTTTTCTAAAATGGAAGTTGATCCAACTAATAAATTACAAATCATCTATATCTTGTTTGTTTGTTTGTTTTTTAGAAATTATATACCTTTACTGTCCTTCAGAAGGGAAAGAGTTTCATGATTAAAGAGAAACTTCATTCCTAACTAATGGAAGTAAGATGGTGCCATATAAGAGGAAAAGATGAAGGGTCAGGAGAGTGAGTTTTAGCTCTGACTTTTCATTAACAGATGTGGGGCCCTGACTAAGTCAGTTAACCTCTTAGAGCTTCATCTAAAACTGAAAACAGCTGCCATCGTTGTTCTAAAACTCAATAAGGTAATAGATGAAAAATGCTTTGGAAGTAAAAAGCTGTACACAAAGGCATGGAATTACTAAGTCTTAACTGTCATTATGTCTATTGGTTGAGGGATGAAAATTTTATATATAGGAAATTTGTTTAATTATTTTATTTTGCTTGAATTCTGTTTTGGGACAAAACCAAACAGAAATTGAATGTCAAGTTAACTTCTCCTACTGGTACTTCTAAAGGTCCATGATTAATCATCATAATGATCTTATGACCTTTAAGAGCATTGGGGAAGAATTAAGTTTCAACAAATTTTAACGAAATTCTTAAGTCTGAATATGTTCTTGGTTTGACCAAAATTTATTCATCAGTGCCTAACATTCCATGATGAAGGCTTTTCTGGAGGCAGAAATGTAATCAAATGATGTAGAATTGGCAATCCATCCAAAGGGGGAAGGAATCCCAAGGAATGTCCCAGGCAAACTCTACTTTGGATCCAAGGAACTTATATACACAAATACATCAAACTGAGAAGTGCCTTCTTTTCCTTTGTAAATGACCAAACTGAACCAATTCAACTCAAAGGAAAGCCACAATAACTAGCAGTTTACTTCACGCTTCCACAGACCAAAAGGCTTAACCTTGGATTCTTGCCATGTCAGAGTAGAAAGAAGCCTTAAAGATCATCTGCACCCCTCACATCTTACAGATGAGAGATTGGGAATTTATGTGACTCATCCAGGGTCATTCAAAATCATGGGCCCTCCAGCTCATGAGAAAAACAGCTAGGGATAAAGAGACAATATAGCCCTTCTCAGCAGCTGTGTTTCCACCCCCTCCACCTGCAGCTCAGGATGAGGGACATGGAGGGCAGGTGGAGGGGAACTCGTGCTTTCATCTCTCAGCCACGTACAGGCCCTCCATCTTCCCCAAGACCCTCAGAAATACAGGCATTGCACTGTAGAGTTTGGGGGTATCGGCTGCGGATGAGGACAATTGTGTCATAAAAGTAAAAGTTTCTATCTCTCCTCCTTTTCTGAGAAGCAGGATGGGACTGGGAAGTCCCTGAAGAAGTGAGTTCCAGGTCTGAGTCTTCCATTAAGCATGATCATGAGCCCTTCCTTCTGTGAAATGCTAGCACTGAGCCTTTAAAAGCACCTTCTCCACTTTCTCTTTCCTGGCTTTTACTGTCTCACTGCCAGCCCTGAACTTCTATCAGATCCTTGATGCAGAATTGGTAAAACAGGAAGGTATCTTAGATACACAATCCTGTGATTTCCAATTAATTAACCCAACAATTCAGAAAATGGCATTAGAAAGAATTTCAGCTGTGTTCTCTTTTAAATGATTGATGTTTAAAAGTTCTAGTTTAAAAGTCTCTAGAAAATTGATCTGGGTAACCAAATCTTGGAAAGACAGGAAAAACAAGTGGCTGAATCTTTCCACAAACAATCAGGATTTGGAAGGATTTTTGCTAAAAGATAATGTTCAGGAAAAGGTAAAACTATACTCTTACACTGATATAAAAATGAACACATGTTAAAGATTTTATTTGACTCACATGATGAGGGAACCAGACAGATGTTTTTACCGGTCCAAAGGAAAAATCAAACAAGCACAAATTATATGCAGTAAAGGAAGGTTGAGATGAACTGCAAATGGAAACAAAGTCAATTATCACTATCAGACAGTATATACTTTATATAACTATCAGTTACCTACACGTTAGAAAGGGCTGTAAAATAGCTCAGACAACGAACAGTATAGAACCTGATACCCCAGAAGGATAAGCTATAGATGTGGCATCATTTTCCATTAAAGCATAGAACCTTTTCCTACAATTGTAAAGCAATACTCTGCTGTATTTAATACCTAGACTTATTTCACAGACATTAAAACACATCATCCTTTTCAACTCATATATTAGGCTGGTAAATGTGTAATCAGAAAAACCCCTGGGCAGATATTGATGGAGCCCTGTATTTGAGTGTTAACCTTCTGACCTCTCAATTCTCTGAGCCCTTTTCCTCTGTCTCTTCACTGTCTCTACCCCATACCCCACCCCCATTTAGCTTGGGGCTAAGAACTCTTGACATAAATACTAACTCTGCAGAGCTGATCAAAAGCAGATGTAGTGAAGGATGTTGACCCTGTATTTCATAGCACTCATCACTGGGTGAGTAATAAATCTCTATGTTTATATGACTAGAGTCTTTCCTCTGAATTAAAGACCCCTAATCCTTCATATTTGTGGCTGCTGACTGGGAAGAACATCTTTGCTACTGGCCTCTTAATTCAATGTGCCAACAGCTAAGATGCTCTTAGAATAATAAATTGCAGTCTCTCTTGTGACCTCATACAGCCCCACGCAGTCACCCTCCTGACCTCACAGAGGCCCATCCAATGATACTTCATGCATATCATCCACCCACTCTTTTTAACTGGGCTGGCAGAATCATAGTATCTTAGTCCTGGAGAGATGAACTATGTCTCCCTCCCCACTTTTTCAGTATTAATTTAATTAATGTGGTCATTATACACTTGCCATTGCTAAGGATACAGTGATTTCCTTAGCATTGCTGGATCATTTCACATTAAAATAATAAATCAGAATATTAATTCAAGATGTGGCTGTGACCCTAAGAAGTTATGTGGCTGTGGCACTAACAAGTTATGTGCCTTCACCAGCCCTTCATCTCCCAAGGCCTCTTCTTCTTCATAAAAGTGAAGACACTGAATTCTAAATCTTTTTTGATTCTATCCTGGTTTACAGTGATAGCTGGTGATATATTGTGGCCATTGCTGTCTTTAATATGTTGTGACTATAGTAGCTGTTGACAGCCTGTATGTGTGATTGGAAAACGGCAGTGTACCCTCTCAGAAGGAAGATTTTAATGTGGAAATTGGAGAGAGATTGGTTTGGATAACTCCAGTCACATAGAGATCTCTTTCCTAACTCATGCCTCATTTGAGAAAGCAGTAAATTCCCCAAAAAAAGCTGTTAAATGGCATCTCCAAGGATTCTGAGCTTGAACAGGCCTTCAGGAGTTTAGGTACTGGATATTCCAAAAGTAGATTGTTTATCTCCCTGGCTTTTGAAGAGTGAGGATGGGTTATGCTGACTTAAATACATTCTTGTTCAGCCCCTCTACCTCCTCATTCTCACTGGCAACAATGGATATAAAAATACAATGTAATGGAGAGAGATTCAGCAAAAACATTGGCCTGTACTTTTCAAAAATATCAGTGTCATGAAAGACAAAGAACAATGAGGAACTGATCCAGAATAACAAAGAGTAAAGATTAAAGAGACATGGAAAATACATTCAGGACCAGAAAAAAAAGGGACAAAAAGTTCATTATAGGGCAATTGACAACATTTGAATATGGTGTGACGTTATATAAGTGAATATTCTCGTGCTGAGAAAATACACACTGAAATATATAAGTGAATATTCTTGTCCTTAGAAAATACACACCAAAGTATCTAGCTGTAAAGGAGAAAGATGTCTACAACTTGCTCTCAAATCACTCAGGAAAAAAAAATTTTTTTAATAAAAAAAATAAAAAGATAAGCTGAAAAAACTGAAAAAGAAAATAAGGAAACAAATGTGGGAAATAAAACAAAGGGGACAAATCTGGATGAAGGATATACAGGAGTTCTTTACACTGCTATAACTATTTCTTGTGTTTGAAATTATTTCCAAAAAATGTATTTAAAAGAAGACACTGTAGAAATAATTTCAATGTTCTAAGACAAAATAAATTTGAACCTAAATTCTATATGCTATCAACTAAGTATTATAACAAAATAAAAACATGTTCAGACTGCAGGACTTAGCATATTTCTTTGGCCATAAACTCTCACTGAAATTAATGCTAGAAAATGTACTTGAGCAAATAAGAAGACATGGGATACAAGAAACTATTATATCCATAGAAATTGGTAAAATGTGCAGCTAAGCCTAAATAATTGTTGTTTTATTGATAGAATCCAGAAGAAACAAAAATCCCAAGTAGTTTCAGCAAGGAAAGTAGCAGAGACCTGGGGAAGGAGAAAGTAAAATTATACCTAGTTTATTCCTTATTCTGAATAAGAGGAAGAGAGAAATACTGATTAATTGTGGTCATACAGAGGAGACACCATGTGCTAAAATTTAAAGGTATTCAAGGTGACTTCAGCACAAATGGAGGAGTAAGGAGTTCTGAACATTCTCTCCTCCATAAAATCAACAACAACAATGGCAAAAATTGTCAGAATCGACTTTTTCAGAACTCTAAAATTGATGAAAGGCTTACAGCAATCCAGGGAGCATTTATTCAAGAAAACTGGTTGAAACTTGGTAAGAACAGAGAGTTTTGTGGAGTTTTAACTTGCCTATTTCCATGCACCCTCCTCAGCTGAGCAGTAGCCTTGAAAATATGAAACCAGCAGCCTGGCAGCTAGACGCCCTTGGGTTGAGCAGGAAGTGGGGTGCAGGAAGGAAGGCGGTTATGTGGGAGGCAGAACCAGGTTGGAGCTCATTCAAGGCCATGCTTCCAGAGAATTATCATTACTTAACCTGTCTGGTCATTCCCTGGAAGACCCCATTCACAAGACTTATCTTATTTGACCCGGATCAGGGTTAGCCCAGTGTAAACAGCCTCTTCTCCAGGAGAATTTGTCAGAAACAGACAGCAGTGACTATTTAACATTGTGGCTGCCTGGATGGTGGCTAACAGCTGGGACAAAGAATATTCCAACCAAAATGTTTAAAGGGAAAATCTGAGAAATGAGATATCCATGTGGATTTTTAAAACTCCAACATACTCACAGTAGTCTAGAAAAACATATGCATGTACAGGGCTGTGGGCATGCTCAGGAAAGATCTGAGAAAGCCCTAGCTATCACCTCTGGCTGACCTTGAGGCCCTACACAAACAGTAAGTGTTGTCATCCCTGGCTGAGTGTTAAAGGCATGCCTCAATATGCACACAGAGCCTCTTGGTACAGAATGAGAGACTTATTTGTTCTAGTCATTTGAGGAAACCTCTGTGTAATCATTAGCTGATGTCTAAGTTAACTGAGCAGAGACATCAGTGACCATACATGATGAATAAAGACATTCTAGAATTACCTCAAAAAAGTCACTATCAAAAGAAAACAGTAATAACAACAAACAGCAAGGACAGCAAGTCATGGAGTGGGGGGGGGAAGAAAGAATCTGATTCCCAGAGATGACACCTAATATTATATGGTGTTCTGTTTCGATTAAAATTTTAAAATATGCAAAAAGAAAGCCTACATACAAGAAAAAAGCAGGTAATAGAAACTACCTTTGTGGAAGCCAGATGTTGGACTTACTAGACAAAGATATTAAAATCACTATTTTAGATATGTTCCAAAAAAAAAGTAATCCATGGGTAAAAACTAAAGGAAAATATGAGAATAATATCTCACTGTATAGACAATATGAATAAATTGATAGAAATTATAAAATGGAACAACTAGAAATTCTAAGATTAAGAAAATACAACTGGACCAGGTGCAGTGGCTCACACCTGTAATCCCAGCACTTTGGGAGGCCAAGGCAGGCAGATCACTTGAGGCTAGTTCACGACCAGCCTGGCCAACGTGGTGAAACCCCATCTCTACTAAAAATACAAAAATTAGCTGACAGCGGTGGCAGGTGCCTGTTGTCCCAGCTACTTGGATGACTGAGGCAGGAGAATCACTTGAACCTGGGAGGCAGAGGTTGCAGTGAGCCAAGATCACACCACTGCACTCCAACCTGGGTGACAGAGCAAGACTCCGTCTCAAGAAAAAAAAAGAAATAAAATACAACTGAATTGAAAATTTCACTAAAGAGGTTAAACAGCACATATGAGCATACAGAAGACGGAATCAGCAAACTTGAAGATAATTCAACTGAGGTTATTCAGTCTAAGGAACAGAAAGAAAAGACAATGAACAAAACTAAACAAGCCTCAGGGACATATGGGAAATCAAGCATACCAACATATGCATACTGGGAATCTGAGAAGAAGGAAGAGAAACAGACAGAAATAATATACAAAGAAATAATGACCAAGACCAGTCTGGCCAACGTGGTGAAACCCTGCTGAAAAATATAAAAATTAGCCAGGCATGATGGCAGGTGCATGTAATCCCAGGTACTCGGGAGGCTGAGACAGGAGAATTACTTGAACCTGGGAGGCGGAGGTCACAGTGAGCTGAGATTTTGCCATTGCACTCCAGCCTGGGTGACAGAGTGAGACTCTGTCACAAAAAAAAAAAAAAAAAAAAGAAAGAAAGCAGTCATGACAAAGAGGCAGATGTAAATAGTGTTTTATCAATTACATTAGATGTAAATGGATTAAACATGCCAGTCAAAACACAGAGATCATCAGAATGGATAAAAATATGATCTATCTGTATGTACTTTACAAGGGACATATTTTGAATTCAGAGACACAAATAGAACAAATGATAATCTAAAAAAAACTGGAGTGGGTATACTCATTACACAAAACAAACTTTAAGACAAAAATTGTTACTAGGGGCAAAGAAGGACATTTTAAAATAATAAAAGAGTCAATCCATCAAGAAGATATGGTAATTATATCACTGATGTCAACAAGATGGTTGGCTAGAGTTGCCTGGCACTTTTTCTCCCTGACAGAAAGGAACCAAAACAATGAATAAACAACTGGAGTGACTAAGGAAGTATGCTGGAGAGCACCTAAGGACAGGAAAATCCCATGGAACATGGAAGCCCAGGATAGCATCATAGACACGGGAGGGGCACACCCTGCATCTGCAGCACTGTCTTCCCCACCAGGATTGGCTAGGAGTCAGGGGGTACTTTTTCTTACAGGGAGAAGGTAAGTTGGAAATCCCTAGTGGTCCTCATAGCCACTACAGACACCAGCAGTTCTTGCTAGAAAAGAGTCTCTCAGTCCTCACAGGCCCTGAATCCAGTTTGGGGAGTTCTGGAAGTTTCTGTGGCTGCATTGCCCTGGAGTAAGAGCCCAAGTTGTGCACTACCTATCCCTACAACCTGAGCTGCTACGACACAGTGCCATCTTCAAGCTGGACACACTGCTAGAGTGCATCCTGCCATAGGAGCTGGTGGCCACTACCTTTCTCCATCCGTGAGACCCTGTTATCATTCCAACATGTTCACATATGTGACTGTGACACTATAACCCCAGCTGCATGGAGCCTAGAACCAATGGAATGATGGAGACTCTGGTGGTCAAACCCACAGAGCACTCCTTGCCACCCCAATCCCAGGGAACAGCTCAACCTATATAGTAGGAATGCCACTGATCAGGCAGCCAGCCTGTCACACCTACACAGAGTTGTGCTGCACAGCTGGCAAACCTGCTGTGCCTGGACACACCCATGCGAAGCCTGACAGCCAGCAAAGCAGCAGCCCAACCTCACAGAGACCAATCAGTCTGCCACACTAGCATGCACTCATGCCCAGCTGTAGAGCCAGTATAGCAGTGGTCCTACCTTCCCAGAGAGCCCACTGCATAGCTGGTTAGACTGCTATACCTATATGCACCCAGCTTGACAGCAAGGCTGGCAGCATGAAAAGCCCCCCTAGAAAGCCCACCATACAGTCTGCTGGCCCACTATGCCCAAACATGCCTGACCTAAAACCTGCCCAGACTCCCCACCCTCCAGCAAAACCATGCCACTGCCATCACAAACATCTGCAGTTTAGGCCACCGAGGCAATCAGAGACATTACTGGTGAGATTACAGCTGGAAAAAAAAAAACCACACAGAGACCACAGTACTGAGTCTACCCAGAGCCAAAGCTAACACAATGCCCTATCAACACACTAGAACCCATCTACAAGAAAGCCTGTCCGTATAAAAGTCTAGAGAATTAGGAAAAGGAACTGTTCCACTAGATGCACAGATATCAACATAGGAACGCAAGAAACATAAAAAACCCAAAAGAACAATATAAGTTTCCAGTAACAGACCTTGAAGAAATGGATATTTACAATATACCCAAAAAGGAATTCAAAATAATGATCTTAAGGAATATCAGTAAGATACAATAGTATACAGACAACTCAATAAAATCAGGAAAGCAAATCATGATCTGTATAAGAAATTCAACAAAGGGAGGGTTATCATTTAAAAAAAAAAAAAAAAAAAAAAAACCAGAAATCTTGGACCTGAAGAACTCAACAAATGAAATAAAAAATACAATTGAGAGCTTAAACAACAGACTAGCTCAAGCAGAAAATAAGAATTTCTGAACTTGAAAAACAGGTCTGTTAAAACAACCCAGTAAGAGAGAGGGAAAAAAAAGAACTAATAAAAAGAATAAGAAAGCCTATGGGAGTTATAGGACACCATTAAGAATATAAATATTCACATTATAGAGGTGTCAGAAGGAGAAAAGATTAAGGCACAGAAAACCTATTTAGCAAAATAATAACTAAACACTTCCCAAATCTTGGAAGAAATATGGATATCCAAAGCCAGGAAGCTCAAAGACACCAGTTAGATTCAGCCCAAAAAGTCCTCTCCAAGACACATTATAATCAAACTATCTAAAGTCACAAAGAGGGGCCTTTTCCTCTCAGAAGTCCCGCTCTCTCACTGGAGAGAGAGTTGTTCTCCTTTCTCTTTCTTCTTCCTATTAAACCTCTGCTCCTAAACTCCTCATGTATGTCTGCGTCCTAAATTTTCTTGGCATGAGAAGATGAGCCCTGGGTATTTACCACAGATGACAAAGCTGCTTCATAATGGGGGATTATCCAGGATTCTAAGTTACAACACTCATCAAAATGGTGAGAAGAGGACAGAACTCCAACTCTGTCCTTTCATTTTAGGGCTCTCGGCCTCCATTTTAAACCAAATCAAATCAACAACGGGCATTATTTAGCCATTTAAGAATATAATTAGCATGGTTGCCGTTCTTAAAGACTTGGATGTGAGGCTTGCTGGGGAGAACATGGAGAATCCCACAGTACCCACAAGTTGCTGGGCATATTGGCCATGTTTGAACCAGCTTCATTTCATGAAGGACATAGCCGTCACATGGGGCTGGAAGAGGTCCTGGAGCAACTGAGGATTTCTGGCTGGGGCTACTAGCTGGTGTTATCCAAAGGCTTCTGGACTGACCCCAGCCTCCAACCAACCAATGGTGTGTCAGCAACAGGATCTCCAACTTTCCTATCATAATTTCCTCCTTTCCTATAAGCAACCACCATGTCTCCTATCCTCCTTGTGTATGCAATGTGCAGGAAGTTTTACAGTTCAGGGAATTAATCTGTGGGCCCTACATAAATCAGACACTGCCCCTTCAAGCCTACCTATGAAATCCAGCAAATTCTGCCACTGGCCAGCCTTTTCTTCTTGGAAGCTCCTCTCTCTCAGTAGAGAGAAAGCTGTTCTCCTTTCTGTTTCTTCTGCCTATTAAACCTCTGCTTCCAAACTCAAAAAAAAAAAAAAAAAAAAGTCACAAAGAGGAAATTCTGAAAGCTATGAGAGAAAAACATCTCATTAGACTATCAGCAGACTTCTCAGCAGAAACCTTGCAGGCCAGGAGAGAATGTTTCAAAGTGCTCAAATTAAAAAAAAAAACTGTCAGACAGGCGCAGTGGCTCACACCTATAATCCCAGCACTTTGGAAGGCCGAGGCAGGCGAGGGCAGGAATTTGAGACTAGCTTGGGCAACATAAAACCCTCATCTCTACAAAAAATACAAAAATTAGCCAAGTGTGGTGGTGCATACCTGTAGTCCCAGCTACTTGGGAGGCTGAGGTGGGAGAATCACTTGAACCTAGGAGGCAGAGGTTGCAGTGAGCCGAGATTGTGCCACTGCACTCCAGCCTGGTGACAGAGTGAGACCCTAAGAAAAAAAAAAAAAAGAAAAGAAAAAGAAAAAAAAAAGCCCACCAACCAAGCTTACCATATACAGCAAAACTATCCTTCTGAAATGAAGGAAGAACTAAGTATTTCCCAGACAAGCAAAAGCAGAGGGAATTCATAACAGGTAGACTGAACTTAAAAGAAATGCTTAAGAAAGTGCTACAACTGGAAACAAAGGATGATAATTACACTTATGAAAACACATGAAAATATAAAATTCACCAGTAGAGGTAAATTCATAATCAAACTCAGAATGTCCTAATGCTATAATGGTGCTATGAAAATCTTTCAATTCTCTGGTATGAAAGTTTGAATTCAAAATGGTCAAAAAGAACAACAACTACAATTAGTGACTAAAGAGCACACAATAGCTAAAGATATAAATTAAGGCAACACATGTAAGGGAAAGAGGGGATGTCTAGAGTATTTGTAAGCAACCAAAGTTAGGTTGTTATCAGCTTAAAATAGTCTATTATAACTATAAGACTCTTTATATTACCCCATGGTAACCACAAAGAAAGAAATTACAGCAGATATAATAAATGAGAAAGAAAAAGGAAACATAGCTCAACACCACAGGAAAAAAAACAACAAAGCACAGAGGTAAACAACAAGAAAGGAAGAAAAACGAAGGATCTAGAAAACAACTGGAAAACAATTAACAAAATGGTAAGAATAAGTCCTTACCAATCAAAAATAACCTTGAATTTAGACAATAGCTCACACCTGTGATCCTAACACTTTAGAAGGCTGAAGCAGGAGGACTGCTTGAGGTCAGGAGCTCAAGAGCAGCCTATGCAACATGGCAAGATACCATCTCAAAAAAAAAAAAAAAAAAGAAGGAGGAGGAGGAAGAAGAAGAAGTAGAAGGAGGAGGAGAAAGAAAAGAAAGAAAGAGAGAAAGAAAGAAAGAAAGAAAGAAAGAAAGAAAGAAAGAAAGAAAGAAAGAAAGAAAGAAAGAAAGAAAGAATCCTTCTTAGCTTATTCTATGAGGTTAGTAGTATCCTAGTACCAAACCAAAGACATTACTGAAAAATAAAACTGTAGATCAAAATCCCTTATGAATATAGATGTAAAACTCCTCAATATGATACTAGCAAATTTAATCCAGCAACATATAAAAAGAATTGTATGATATGACCAAATGAGATTTATCATAGAAATGTAAGATTGGATTAACATATGAAAATCAATTACATTTACAATAGCTTTAAAAATAATACAATTGGCTAGGCGCAGTGGCTCATGCCTGTAATCCCAGCACTTTGGGAGACTGAGGTGGGCAGATCACCTGAGGTCAGGAGTTCAAGATCAGCCTGGCCAACGTGGTGAAACCCTGTCTCTACTAAAAATACAAAATTAGCTGGGTGTGGTGGCGCATGTCTGTAATCCCAGCTACTCGGGAGGCTGAGGCAGGAGAATCACTTGAACCCAGGAGGCGGAGGCTGCAGTGAGCCAAAATTGCACCATTGCACTCCTGCCTGGCAACAGAGCATGACTACGACTCAAAAAAAAAAAAAGAAGAAGAAGAATACGATCTTAGAAATAAATTAAACAAAAAGAGCAAGACTTATACACTGAAAACAGCAAAACATTATTGAAAAAAGTTAAAGAAGACCTAAATAATGGAAAGACAGTTTGTGTTCACAGATTAGAATACTTAATCTTGTTATGATGGTATTATTCCCTAACTTGATTAGTATATTCAGTGCAATTCTTGTCTAAATCCCAGCTATAGAACTTGTAGAAATTGACAGGCTGATACTAAAATGCATATGGAAATGCAAGGGACACAGAATAGCTAAAACAATATTGAAAAAAGGAACTTAAAGAACTCTCCTAAAAAACAAATAACTGAATTGAAAAATTGGTAAAGAATTTTAGTAGACATTTCTCCAATGATGATATACTAATGGTCAATAAGCACATCAAAAGATGTTCAACAACATTAATCATTATGAAAATGCAAATCCAAACCACAGTAAGATACCACTCCACACCCACTAGAGTGCTATAATAAAAAATCTGGAAAAACATGACAGAACAAAAAAATGAAAATCAAGGACATGAAAACATCTGGAACCCTAATAAACTACTAATGAGAATATGAAAAAGTGCAGCCACTTTAAAAAACACTTTAGCAATTCCTCAAAAAGTTAAGCATATACTTTGGGAGACCAAGGCAGGAGGATCACTTGAGCCCAAGAGTCTGAGACCAGCCTGGGCAGCATGGTGACACTACATCTCTACAGAAAAGCTTTTAAAAATTAGCTGAGCATGGTTGTGCATGCCTGTAGTCCCACCTTCTCAGGAGGCTGAGGTGGAAGAACACTTGAGCACAGGAGGTCGAGGCTGCAATGAGTCCTGTTTATGCCACTGCACTCCAGCCTAGGTGACAAAGTGAGGCCTTGTCTCAAAAAAAAAAAAAAAAAAAGGGTAAGCATGGAGTTATCAGATGGCCCAGAAATTCCACCCCTGGGTATATGTGAAATGGAAATGAAAACATGTTCACACAAAAATTTGTACACTAATGTTCACAGCAGCATTGCTCGTAGTAGTTAAAAAGTATAAACAGGCTGTGCGCCGTGGCTCACACCTATAATCCCAGCACTTTGGGAGGCTGAGGCAGGCAGATCACCTGAGGTCAGGAGTTTGAGACCAGCCTGGCCAGCATGGTGAAACCCCGTCTCCACTAAAAAATAAAAAATAAAAAATAAAAAATAATTAGCCAGGTATGGTGGTGGGCGCCTGTAGTCCCAGCTACTCAGGAGGCTGAGGCGGATAATCACTTGAACCCAGGAGGTGGAGGTTGCAGTGAGCTGAGATTGCGCCATTGCACTCCAGCCTAGGTGACAGAGTGAGACTCTGTCTCAAAAAAAAAAAAGTATAAACAATCCAGATGCCTATCAACTAATGAATGGATAAACAAAATAGAGTATGTCCACACAGTAAAATATTATTCACCCCCCCCCCAAAAAAAAAGGAATGAAGTCCTGATCCATGCTACAACATCAATTTTTTTTTTTTTTTTTTTGAGACAGGATCTTGCTAAATCACCCAGGCTGTAACTACAGCCTCAACCTCCCTGGCTCAGGTAATTCTCCCACCTCAGCCTCCAGAGTAGCTGGGACCACAGGTGTGAGCCACCATGCCTGGCTAATTTTGTTTAAATTTTTGCAGAGACAGATCTCACTATGTTGCCCAGGCTGGTCTAGAACTCCTGACCTCAGGTGATCCACCCACCTCAGCCTCCCAAAGTGCTAGGATTACAGGCATGAGCCACCGTGCCCAGCTGAGATATTATTATATATAATTTTATACCAATAAATTCGATGATGAAATTGATGATGATTTTCAAGGAAAATAAAGTATACTAGAATTAGCACAATTAAGGGGTAGATAACCTGAATAAACAAACAACTGTAAGAAGCATCAAAGATTTATTAATAAAAACAACTCCAGGCTCAAATGGTTTTACAGGCAACTTCTACCAAATTTTCAAGAAACAGATAATTGCCATGGTACATCAACTATAAAAGTATATAAAAATAGATGAAAATTTTTTGAACTTAAACTATGAAGTTAACATAGCCCTGTACTTGACTAGACAAGAACAGCCCCCAAATTAGGCTGTGGTTCCACTCTATCCATGAATATAGAAACAAAAAACCCTAATAATACATTGTGAAATGAAATTCAACAATGCATTTCATGATTAATCCATGAGAATCAAGTGAGGTTTATGCCAGGAATGCAAGGACTGTATTAATAGATTAACGAGGAAAAAATGAAAATTGTAATAGATGAAGGAAAAGTATTTGATACATTTCAATACTCATAAATCAAAACTAATATAATCTTAACTAATTATGAATTTTAAAATGAAAGCTTAATTCAAGAATGAATATCCACAAGATTTTACACAAACATCCTTCTTAATGGTGAAGTATTAGAGGCAACATTGTATTAGAAGTCCTAGTCAATGGAATAACAAATTAAAAAATTAAAACTATAAATAGTAGAAAGAACAAGACAAACACCTTCAGTTGTAAATATTATGACACTTTTCTAGAAAAATCCCAAGAGCACAGATTAATGAATCATTAAAATTAATAAAAGGGTTTAGTACAGTAGCCAGACACAATATCATGAACAAAATTTAATACTTTTTCTATATCAGTAAAAACCAGTGGGAAAACATCGTATGGAGGGAAATTCCCTTCAGAAGGTTATCAAACCTAAAAGAAAGGAAGGAAGGGAGGGGAGGAAGGAAGGAAGGAAGGAAGGAAGGAAGGAAGGAAGGAAGGAAGGAAGGAAGGAAGGAAGGAAGGAAGGAAGGAAGGAAGGAAGGAAGGCAGGCAGGCAGGCAGGCAGGCTAGCAATTAACCAAACAAGAAATATGGAAATCCAGCTTCTTCTGATAATGACCAAGTAAGCTCTAAATGAACCAACCCTTTCACAGGTAAAACAATAACCTTTGGACAAAATATGAAAAAAACCAAATACTTGAGGGCACTGGGAAAAGACCAAAAGCAGATAGACTTTGGAGCAGAGTTGACAGTTAAAATATAGGAACGACACTGGGTGAGTTTCACATTTTCATGGTTTCAATCCTGACAGCAGGCTTCAGTCTATGCCATTTAGGGTGACTAAAACATCAAAATTGCAGTCTTTCTGACTTGAAAACCTAGAAGACAGAGTTCAGGACAACTATAGCCACTATAAAATGAGGCAGTAATACCAGTAAAGAGAGAGTCACAAAGGTAGTGCCTTAACTTTCGTATATAAACTCTACTTAAATCCCTGCCTAACCCCTGGACCACACATACATGGACAGACTTCAGCAGCCAGCTAAGGCTAAAAGAACTAAACTGAAATTTAATCTGTCACCAAAGACACAAGGACGCGATGCTTATAATTTGAGTCAAACCAAATACATTGCATGCTAAAACAATAACATCAAGGTTCTTTATAGGATTTTAACAAAATCTAGATCTCCATAGCATAATATTTATAATGCCCAACAGACAATAAAAAATTACTTGATACCCAAATAAACAGAAAATGTGGCTCATTCTCATGAAAAAAATTGATAAATACAAAACCCCAAGATGATCCAGATGTTTAAATTAGCAGAGAAGCATTTTAAAATGCTATTATAACTATGCTTAAGGGTATAAAGGAAAATGTGCTCACAATAAATGATAAGACAGAAAATCTCAGCAGATAGATAAAAACTACAGAAAAAATGGAAATACTAAAACTGAATAATACAATATCTGGAAAACAATTACAGCAAATTGAGGAAGATGGACAAAAGCAAAAATGAGGTTAAAAACAGACCAATAGAATTATACAATCTGAGGAGCACAGAGAAAAACATTTTTTAACGAACAGAGATTTAGTGATATGTGGGACTATATCAAAAGGTTTAACATCCATGTAATTGGAGTTGCACAAAAGAAGGAGAGAGAATGGAGCAGAAAAATGTTTTAAGAAATTATGACCAAAATTTTCTTAATATGATAAAATAAGTAAATTTATATATTCAAGAAGCTCAATGCATCCCAAAAAGAATTTAAAAATCCACACCTAGGAAAATCATAATCAACTTTCTGCAAACCAAAAAAAAAATAAAATTTTTAAAGTGACCAGCTACTAATGACACATATACACATTAAACAATTATTTGAATGACTACTGACATCATAAATCATAAAGGCCAAAAGATAATGCAACAGTATCTTTAAAATGTTTCAGAAAAACCTATCAACCAAGAATTCTATAATATTCATCATGTCAAGAATGAAAGCAAAAAACAGATATTTTCAGACAGAAGAAAACTAAGACTTGGACATGGTAGCTCACACCTGTAATCCCAGCACTTTGGGATGCCCAGGCAAAAGGATGGCTTGAGCCCAGAAGTTTAAGACCAGCCTAGGCAACACAGAGAGACCCTGTCTCTACAAAAAATTAAAAAAAAAAAAATAGCTGGGCAAGGTGGCACACACCTGTGGCCCCAGCTGCTCAGCAGGCTGAGGTGAGAGGATTGCCTGAACCCAGAAGTTCAAGACTACAGTGAGCTGTGATTGCATCACTGCACTACTCCAGCCTGGCCAACAGAGCAAGAGCTTGTCTCAACAAAAAAAAAAAAAAAGAAAAGAAAAGAAAAAGAAAGGAAAAGAACAAAAGAAAGAAAGAAACTAAGAACCAACAGAATCATATTATAAGAAACGCTAAAGGAAAAAAATGATTCCAAATGTAATGAAAATTTAGATCTTCAGGAATTAGTAACAAACATTGGAAATGGCAAATATATAGGTAAATATAACATAATATTTTTCTCTTACTTTCTTCAACTACAAAAAAAGTTTTAAAAAGTTTTAAAAATCATGACACGTGATCCATAACATATATAAAGGCAACTACATAGCATACTGCTATGTAGTATGACAACTACATAGCATAATGGATGAGAAGGCATAATTGGAGCTATACAGTTGCAAGATTTTAGGGTTTACATAAAGTAGTATGATATTAACTCCCATTAGTTGTAGTAGTACAATACTCCAACTGTGAAGATTTGAAGATGTATGTTGTAAGCCCTAGAGGAACTATTTAAAAAGTAATACAAAGAGTAATATAAAAAGTAACACAAAGAGGAATAGCTAAAAAGTTAATAGATAAATTAAAATGGAAGTCCAAACAATTTTAATACAATCCAAAAGAAAGCAAGAGAAATGGAAGAACACAGAGGAGGCAAACACAAGTAAATGTAACCTGCCTGTGAAAAAGAACTCTAACTCTTTACTGAAGCCATGAAAGAAGACCTAGATAAATGGAGAGACATTATGTTTCTGAATGAATTGAATCAATACTGTAAAGCTGTCAATACTGTAAAACTCTGACAAATTAAGTTATAAATTTAATATAATTCAAAGCAAAATTTCTACAGAACTTGTTATGAAATTTGACAGAGTGATTGGAAATAATTTTCTGGCACAGAAAATAATATGCGAGAAGAGCAAAGAAATGTTTTTAAAAGAATAAGGCAAGGGAGACTTGCCCTGCAAGGTATAAAAGCATCCTATGTCGATAGAGATATTTAAAATAGTGTGTTATACCAGAGAAATCTGAACGTAGGTAGGAACTTCAATAACATTAAGGAGTTACTCTTAATTTTCAGAGGTGATAATGGTATTACAGTTATATAGGAAAATGCCATAATTTTTTATTTCAGAGCTGTATATGGAGGTATTCAGGGGTCAAATGGCATGTCTGAGATGTGCTTTAAAATAGTACAGCAACCAGAGAGAGAGAAAAGGGATAGAGTATGCAATTGTAAGGAAATGTTGATAATTTCTGAAACTGAGATAGTGATATGTTGTATTTACGGTACTATTTTCTCTATTTTATGTATGCTTGAAATTTTTCATAAGTAACAATATCTAAGTAACAGACTATTGATGACTCAACCGACGATAAATAAGTAATGGACTAGAAGAGATATCCAGCAACAGATCCATGTGTACATGTGAGTGGTTACTATATAAAATGTTGGCATTTCGAATCAGTGAAGAAGGATGAACTATTCAATATCTAGTGCTACAGTAAATATCTATTTGTAAAAGTAAAATAAAATTAGCCCTTATTTCATATCTTTTCCAAAATTAACTCCAAAGGGATTAAGACAATTTTTTGAAAAAAATCTACTAGGGGTAAGAAAAAGATTATAATTCTAGAGTAGAATAGTTTTTTCTAAGAACATATAAAATGTAGATGTCATAAAGTATAAGATTTTCAGAGCTGGCTTCATTAAAATTTAAAATTTCACTTTCCATAGATCTCCAAGGGCATTTTAAAACTATGAATGCATAGTAAAAACTGCATAGTAAAACATGCATGCATGTTGTTGGAACATGTCATGAAGATCAAACAGTCATTGTGGTTGACCAATAACTTACAGTTTCAGTAAGTTAATTACACTAAGTATTATAGTTAAGAAGCACCAGTTTTTCTTCTAATACTATATTTGGAAAAATGGGAAGACAAAAATAGTACAAGATAGAGATGCTCAATCTGTAGCTTGTGGGGAAAAGATTCACAAATATACAGTAAGTAATCAGAGATGTAAGCAACCTATCAACCAGAATGTGACAATGTAAGGAACTTTGGAATAGGCAGAAAAGAGGACTTGGTGTCTCTAATAAAAAGCTATGCATTTTTAGTGCACACTCTTACAGGTAATCTAAATCTAACTCTATCATTTCCTTTGAGTTACTTTACAACTCTGTAAGTTGTAGATAACTGATAGTAATGCAAAATAATTCTTGTATAAACATGAAAGTAAATTATATTCAGTGAAGGTTCCATTGATTTTCCTCTTCCATTGTGCAGGAAGCCAGTTATTTTTCCATTTGCACTTTCATTTCAATATTTCTGAAATATAAATATGTCTGTTGGATTATCCTTTCAACTGCTTATAATGTCTTACCATTTCCTTCATTTAAAAAATTAATCAACTACAAGATTGAACACACGCTCATTTAAAAAAAAAATTATAACTGTTCTCTCTGGAAAGACACCATAAAGTTGAAGACAGACAGAAAAAAAAAATTACAACTTTTTTTTTTTTTTTTTATTGAGACGGAGTCTGGCTCTGCCGCCCAGGCTGGAGTGCAGTGGCCGGATCTCGGCTCACTGCAAGCTCTGCCTCCCGGGTTCACGCCATTCTCCTGCCCCAGCCTCCCGAGTAGCTGGGACTACAAGGCGCCCACCACCGCGCCCGGCTAGTTTTTTATATTTTTTAGTAGAGACGGGGTTTCACCGTGTTAGCCAGGATGGTCTCGATCTCCTGACCTTGTGATCGCCCATCTCGGCCTCCCAAAGTGCTGGGATTACATTTTAACAATGAAGAAATTTCCAAAATATTTGAAGAATACCCATTAAAATATGGAAAAAGCAAAACCTAACTGAAAAACAAGCAAATGGTTTGAACAAGCAAGTCATGGAACAAAAAGTGTAAATGTCCAATACATTTTTTAAAATGCATGTATAATTTAGTACAGAATGTAAACTGCTATAATAAAAAGACCTCGCACAGGGACTCAATAAAAATAGACGTTTATTGAGCTGGGCATGGTGGCACACACCTGTAGTCCCAGCTATTTGGAAGACTGAGGCGGGAGAATAGCTTTAGGCCAGGAGTTTGAGGCCAGCCTGGACAACACAGTGAGACTCCTCTTAGGCAAAAAAAAAGATATTTATTGCTCTCTCACGTAATAGATGGGCTCTATGCCACAAAACAGTCAGTTGGGCTGGTAGGGAAGCTTTGCCATTCTTACTATATGGCCTTCAACAATGCTCTGGTCAGCACTTTTCCAGCTGCTGGAAAGAGGAAAAGGGGAAGACGGAGGCAAGCCCATACATCACTTTGCTTTCATCCCATTGGCCTGAACTAAGTCACATGACCACAGCAAGCTGCAAAGACAGCTAAGAAATGTAGTCTTTAACCACTAAAAGGAAGAAGGTACATACTAGAGGACAATTAGAGATATCTACCATAATGCAAACGAAAGTAAATTAAAACAATATAAAGGAATTTCCAGTCAGATTGTCAAACATGTTTAAGTTTTATAGTATGAAAATTGACAAGAATAAAAGGAAATAAATATCCCAATATACTATTAACAGAGGGTATAGTTCAAGACAATTTGGCAACATTGCTCAAACTTAACACATCTATCATGTGAACCTGAAATTCTATTTAAAGAGACTTACCACATAGGAATCCTTACACTTGTTCTAAAAAAGAATGCACAGGCGTATTCATCGCAGCATTGTCTGTTATAGGAAAAAAAAAGAAACTTAAATGTCCATCAATAGAGGAAATAATCTTAAATTCTGACATAATTCCTTCTACAGATTACTAAGTGGCTGTAAAAGAGAATAATGTAGTACTAACAGGAAACTAGCTCTAGGATATACCGCAAACAGGAAGAGCAAGATACACAATAATATACAAATGATCCTATTCGTAGGACAATAAATAATAAGTAATAATAAATAAATACAAATGTAAAAAAAAAATAAATAATGTCCTACAAATATACTAGCATATATGAAACCGCATGGAAATAAAATGGGAATTATGCTCACCAAACAGCAGTAACTTATCCCTAGAGCGGGGAGATGAGTGTGCTAGAAAGAAGGGGAACTTTACTGTTTCCTATCCACTTAACAATTTTCTTAATATTTTACAGTAAGAATGTTTTCATATATTCTTCCACTTTTTTAAAAAACAAAAGACAAGGAATGAAAAGAAACCAAATTGGGGAAGGAGGGTGTACTAATAAAAAAAAAAAAAAAGTGAAAAGAAATAATACAATGGTAGTATGAATGGTGAAATTAAAACTGATTTTTCTCTCCAAATTTTCTGTGATAGTTTATTTGTTTTTGGAATAAAATTTTTTTTTTAATTTGTCTCTGAGCTAGACAGTAAACTGACTCAGCGCCTGGTATTCCTCCAAGTCACTTCCTGAAAAGTAGCCTCGCTCTTCTGAATAGAAACCAACAGACCTATGTACCTTTGGGGAAAAGGATGAGGACCTTCCCACTGCATTTTAGGATGGTTTCCACAAAGTGGCTAAGTAAATTTGCTCTTTCATCTTTTCAGAATATCATTTAATCTTAAAACCATGTGGTGATGATAAAGATGACGATGGCAGACTTTGTAGCTACGTGAGGAAATGTTCTTGACAGTTTTAAGTAGAATAAAAAAAGCAAGAAACAAAACTGTAGACTCTAATTACACATGGACAAAGTTAACAAATGTAACTCAAAAAAAATGTAGCTCCCTGAATGTTTCTGAGGTAGAGCGATGGGATTATGAATTTTTTTTGGTCAATATATCCTTTAAGATTGCTCTAAGAATAGATAAAAATCAATGACGGAGTGGGGGAAACAGGCAGAAAATAAGCGGGAAGCAATTTCCCTGGAATACAGAGGTATTGTCTGTTACAATAAAAAAGACAAATGCTGATCAATGGTTCAGAATTTTTTTTGTTGTTTTTTGTTTGAGACAGGGTCTCTCTGTCATCCAGGCTGGAGTGAGGTGGCACGATCATGGCTTACTGCAGCCTCAAATTCCTGGACTCAAGCAATTTTCCTGTCTCAGCCCCGCAAATAGCTGGTACTTCAGGTGCATAGTCACCACACGCAGCTATGTTTGTATTTTTTGTAGAAACGGGGTTTCACCATGTTGCTCAGGCTGGTCTCAAACTCCTGGCCTCAAGTGATCCACCCACTTCAGCTTCCCAAAGTGCTGGGATTACAGGTGTGAGCCACTGCGCCTGGCCTGAAATTGTGTTGTTTTTAATCATTGAAAATAACATCAATACAACAGGCAAACAATACCAAAAGTTATTCAAGAAAATAAATGGAATAATTTACATAAAGTAACCCACAAGGATTTGGAATACAGACAACCCTATTTTACAGGAAAACCTTTCTAAATCCCTACAACACACAGAGTAGGAAGCCATCAGCCACCACAAAGAGAATTAAATGCTACAGAGCATCTTTTAGGGCCAGGCTGGTTGCCACAGCTGAACATAAAATGTCTGTCTTCATAAAGCATTGTCCACTCCCACCACTTTGTTAAGAAGTCAGCTCTCAGCACTTTGAGATTCCCCAGAGGACAGAAATTATTTTGTTTTCTTACAAATATACTTGCTTAGAAACTCCTGAAATTCCCAGACATTTTTCTTAAGAATTAGAGATGCCAGCGATAATTTTCAGACTCCACAACCTCTGTTAAGGTTCTCAGCCAACTACTAAACAATACCATTTGCAATTTGCAGTCTTTTAAGCAGATTGCAAACCATGTGACTGTTTCTAATTCCAAGCCATCTTAAATTTCACTAGTAAAATTTCCAAACACTGTTTGAAATGTGTTGCTAACATTTACGCATATAACATCTACTGCATTTCCTCTAATTTAAAAACTATCAAAATAAGCTGCAAAATGTTGCCCAATATAACTTTTTTTTTCTGCTAAACACTCTCTGCTTGAAACTCACAGCTTCATTATCTTACTGGTCATCAGCCAGTTCTCTCCATTCCCTTACCATTCATTCAAAAACATCAATGTTAATTTCACATATGAATGTTCTCAAGATAACATGCATCTTTATAATATATATTCTCCTTAACTTCCTGTGCTATCTTCCATGATAGCAAATGAAACACAGGTTCCAACAGGTAAGGAGTAGGAGATGGGACTCGACTCAGAAAGCAGGGCTCCAACACCAGACCAAACTGAGGACTAGCTAAAACAGACAAGGGACAGAAGCACCTCTCCATCAGACATATGTCAGTTTGCTATTGTTTATGGCAACACCCAGAAGTTACCACCCCTTTCAGTGGCAATGACTTGATGACACAGAAGTTATCACCCTTTTTCCAGAAATGTCTGCATAATCTGTCTCTTAATTTGCATATAATTAAAATGGGTATAAACGTGACTGCAGAGCTGCCTCTGAGCTGCTGCTCTGGGCACACTGCCTATGGGGTAGCCTTGCTCCATAAGGAGTGGTACCTCGGCTGCTGCTGTATACTGCTGTTTCAATAAACGCTGCTTTCTAACACCACCAGCTCACCCTTGAATTCTTTCCTGGGCAAAGCCAAGAACCCTCCCAGGCTAAGCACCAATTTTAGAGCTCACCTGCTCTGTATCAGCTAGATGGCTATTCTCCTCCAACCCCAGCTCATCACACGTGGACCAGTAATAGAACTTATGGTTGGCCAACATAGTGTAATCAAGGGTCACAGCCCAATAGAGTAAAAAACTGGGAGAGAAGAACAAGGTCAACATTCTGAAAGGGGAAAGTCTTGAGCCTAAGCCAGACCGAATAGTTAACAAAGTCAATCCCTTTGAGAATAAGAATTGAGAGGTGGATTCAAAGAGTAAGGCCAAAACTGAATTAACTGAATTAAAGCTCCAACAATGTCAGAACAAGTGAACAGTTACTAGAATCACTTTAATGGGGGCTTTGGAATTATCTTTATGAACCAACTGACACCTGGTGCATGACTTAAAAGCATACGCTTTAAAAGATGAATAGATCCAAACTTTAGTATGAAGTAGATCTTAAACAACTGATGACACCTGCTTCACAAACTTTACGAATTTTCTCTTTCACTTTTCAAAATTAATTATACAAAGAACCACTTGCCCAATTAGAAGTAGTCCAACATATCCCTCTTGAGGTATCCTCTCTCTACCTCCTCCACTTCCACTACCCAAGGACCTCTTGGAAGCTTACCCAGGTTGAAGTGCTGCAGGCTCTTTCTCATGCCAAGCTGAGAGAAGGCTACAACAGCTCCCATGGCACTGGTAAGGACTCAGGGAAATGGGCATTCTCATACACGGCTAAGGAAAGTTTGACATTCTACAGCATTTTTAAAAAGTTACCTCACAATAGCTTTTGACTTTCAGAATGCACATACATTTCACACAAGTCCAACTTATAGGACTCTACCTTATAAGAACTAAAAGAATTAGCCCATAAGAACATATGTACAAGAATGTGGCCAGGCACAGTGGCTCACACCTGAATCCCAGCACTTTGGGAGGCTGAGGCGGGTGGATCACTTGAGGTCAGGAGTTCAAGACTGGCCTGACCAACATGGTGAAACCCATCTCTACTAAAAATACAAAAATTAGCCAGGCGTGGTGGTGGGCACCTGTAATCCCAGCTACTTGGGAGGTTGAGGCATGAGAATTGCTTGAACCCAGGAGGCAGAGGTTGCAGTGAGCCAAGGTTGCACCACTGCACTCCAGCCTGGGGAACAGAGCAAAATTCTGTCTCAAAACAAAACAAAACAAAAAAAAAAAGTTTAAGGAGATTTATTTCTTGCTGAGCACAGTGGCTCATGCCTGAATCCCAGCACCTTGGGAGGCTGAGGCAGGTGGATCACTTGAGGTCAGGAGTTCGAGACCTGCCTGACCAACATGGTGAAACCCATCTCTACTAAAAATACAAAAATTAGCTGGGTGTGGTGGTGGGCACCTGTAATCCCAGTAACTTGGGAGGTTGAGGCAGGAGAATTGCTTGAACTCAGGAGGCGGAGGTTGCAGTAAGTCGAGATCAAGCCACTGCACTCAAACCTGGATGACAGAGTGACTCCGTCTCAAAAAATAAAAAAATTTAAAAAGAGAGAGGTTTTTTTTACTGTAGAAACTGTATGAAGTGGACAAGCCACTATGAAAAAGAAAAGATTGGGCAATTTTTTTTTTTAAGGAAACAATTTGTGTTGTTGTTGTTTTGTTTTGTTCTGTTTTTTGAGACAGAGTCTTGCTCAGTCGCCCAGGCTGGAGGGTAGTGGCGCGATCTCGACTCATTGCAAGCTCCGCCTCCCGGGTGCACACCATTCTCCTGCCTCAGCCTCTGGAGTACCTGGGACTACAGGCGCCCGCCACCACGCCCGGCTAAATTTTTTTGTATTTTTAATAGAGATGAGTTTTCACTGTGTTAGCCAGGATGGTCTGGATCTCCTGACTTCGTGATCCCCTCGCCTTGGCCTCGCAAAGTGCTAGGATTACAGGCGTGAGCCACTGCGCCCGGCCTTAAGGAAACAATTTTAAACCTAGCAAAAGAAAAAGCTAGGTGTAGTGGTGTGCGTATAGTTCTGGCTACTCAGAAGGCTGAGATGGGAGGATTGCTTGAGCCCAGGAGGTCAGGGGTGCAGTGAGCTGTTATTGCACCAGTGCACTCCAGCCTGAGGAACAGAGCAAAATTCTGTCTAAAGAAAGAAAGATGGCCGGGCGCGGTGGTTCACGCCTGTAATCCCAGCACTTTGGGAGGCCGAGGGGGGGCGGATCACGGGGTCAGAAGATGGAGACCATCCTGGCTAACACGGTGAAACCCCGCCTCCACTGAAAATACAAAAAAATTAGCTGGGCGTGGTGGCGGGCGCCTGTGGTTCCAGCTACTCGGGAGGCTGAGGCAGGAGAATGGCATGAACCCAGGAGGCAGAGCTTGCAGTGAGCGGAGATTGCGCCACTGCACTCCAGCCTGGGCTATAGAGCGAGACTCCATCTCAAAAAAAAAAAAAAAAAAAAAAGAAGGAAGGAAGGAAGGAAGGGAGGGAGGGAGGGAGGAAAAACTTCTGGAAAATATTTAAATATTCATTAAAATTAAAACTCAGTGATGAAATAAGGAGGTTGGCTGGTTTCGTTCTACTGAGAACAGCTATAAAAGCTAGACTAAATATTTTTAACCTGTTTGAAGGCATTGGAGAGCTATCAAAATAGGATTTATAGAACAAAAGACCCAAAATAAAGGAAATCCCAGAAAGGGTACTGTAACATGTTATAAGGGAAATCCTTATAACATAGGGAATCCGTTATGTTATAAGGGAAATACTTCCTCCCTTAAAGTATTTGCCAATTTGAAGACAATTACTGAGGAGCTGAACAATCTTTCAGTTCACTTACTGACTTCAAGTTGATTGGGAGCCTAAAAATTGGAGTTTAGGCCCACCAAGAAGAAAAGACATTTCAAATAAGACGCTGAAGGGTTATACCCTAAAAGAGTGAGCCAAAACAGACCAGCCCTTCTAAGGATTGAAGCCTACTGTATTAGTGTTCTCCAGAGAAGCAGAACTAAGGCTGGGCATGGTGGCTTACACTTATAATCTTAGCACTTTGGGAAGTCGAGGTGGGAGGGTTACTTGAGGCCAGGAGTTCGAGACCAACCTGAGCAACATGGTGAGACTCTGCCTCTACAAAAAAAAACTTTTTAAATTAGCGAGGCTTGAGGGTGTGCATCTGTGGTCCCAGCTACTAGGGAGGCTGAGGCAGGCGGATCACTTGAGCCCAGGAGGTCAAGGCTGCAGTGAACTGTATTCACACCACTACACTCCAGCCTGAGTATAAGATCAAGACCCTGTCTCAAAAAAAAATAAAATAAAATAACCACAGAACTAATAGGAGATAAATAGATAGATAAATAGATGGACAGATACATGGAGATTTATTATAGGAATTGGCTCGCATAATTATAGAGGCTGAAAATTCCCATAATCTGTCATCCACAAAACAAAGAACTAGGAGATCTAATGGCGTAATTCAGGACAAGTCCAAAGGCCTGAGAAACAGGGAGGTCAATGGTGCAAGTTGCAGTTTCAATCTGGAAACATTCTCACAAACATACCTAGAAATAATGTTTTGCCAGTTACGTGGTCATCCCTTAGCCCAGTCAAGTTAACACATGCAATTAATCATCACAACTACCTTTATATCATATCAATATCTAACTTTTTTATTTTTTAAATTAGTTAATTAATTAATTAATTTATTTTGAGGCAGAGTCTTACTCTGTTGCCCAGGCTGGAGTGCTGTGGTGCGATCTCCACTCACTGCAATCTCTGTCTCCCAGGTTCAAGCAATTCTCCTGCCTCAGCCTCCCCAGTAGGTGGGATTACAGGTGCCTATCACCACACCTGGCTAATTTTTGTATTTTCAGTAGAGGCAGTGTTTCACCATGTTGGCCAGGCTGGTCTTGAACACCTGACCTGAAATGATCCACCCACCTCAGCCTCCCAAAATGCTAGGATTACAGAAGTGAGCCACGATGCCTGGCCTTCAATCTCTCACTGAACTAAGGTTATCTGCCACTAGTCTGCTTGCCAGAAGCAAAAGTAAATTCTCTTTGGAAGGAAATTAAATCATCTAGAGACACAATTTATCTCTAAAATTTTTGTGTGTGATGTTTGGCATTTCATCAAAGATAACTAAGCAGATAAAAGTATAAATGTTGACTAAAAATCAAGACAAAAGCAAAAACAACAGAAACAAACAAACAGGAAATTCAAATATTTTAGTTATTAGACACAAACTTTAACTCAAACTAGCGATTCCACTTCTAGATGGAAATGGCATAGTGAGGAGCTTCACAGACCTGCCCCACAGTGAAACCACCACAGAAATTTTTATAACTGGTGAAAATTATAAGAAAAAAACCAACCATTTAAATTATCTGGAAATGTTCTTAATGGAATACAGCAAGTAAAGAGATCTTTATTCAAGAAATTCTACTAAATCATAGCAGAAATAGCAAGTCTGTGGCACTTCAGCCATGACCCACCCTCTGTCCACCCTTCCCCCACAGCTCAGGGTAATGGAAGCTCCACTATGAGTGGGTGTGGCCTAGAAGACAGGCTTCCCCTTCCCTCAACTCCCACTCAAGGGCCACAGTATATACCTAGGGAAGGCAAGTGGACAACATTTCCCATCCCCACGGCTCCATGTTGCAAAGGCTAAATTCTGAGCAAGTACAGCCGACAAGCTGGAGGCTCCCTTCCTTCATCCAGTCCTTAAATGTAAAGCAGAGGTTCGACACCAGGAACAGCAGGCTGAGAACACCAGGCTCCAGATCATTCAGAGGGTTCATGCCAGGAAAGGCATCATTCAGAGGGTCCATGCCAGGAAAGGGAAGCCAAGAAGACCAGAGGCTACCACTGCCCTGGCCCAGTGCCCTACTCTTCAACCAAACTGTCACTGCAAGAGAAGTGGGCTACTGTCACTGCTTCCAGCTCCAGAATAGTGGCTCAGAGATTCTGCCCAGCAGACAAGGCAGATTATAAGAACAGAGAGCTCCAAAGCACTTTCCAAAGAACTGACTTTTTGGAATAGAATGTAGGGAAGTTCAACCTAAGGGCTCTCTCAAAAACAATGGAGGTTTTGGTAGCTAGCAATTAAGGAAAGGTTGGCAGCTCCATGAGAACAGCAAGCTAAACTACAGTCCAGCTAATTTATCAGAAAATGTCATGAATGGAGACAGCTAAGAGTCCTCCTGAGATCAGAGCAAACCTCAGAGATTGGCCTCAAAAACTACTCCTGCAAAGAAGTTTAATTTTTTTTTCTTTTTTGGAGGCAGAGTCTCGCTCTGTCGCCCAGGCTGGAGCCCAGTGGCACCATCTCAGCTCACTGTAACCTCCACCTTACAGGTTCAAGTGATTCTCCTGTCTCAACTTCCAAGTAGCTGGGATTATAGGCCCACGCTACCATGCCCGGCTAATTTCTATATTCTTAATAGAGACAGGGTTTCACCATGTTGGTCGGGCTGGTCTGAAACTACTGACCTCAAGTGATCTGCCTGCCTTGGCCTCCCAAAATGTTAGGATTACAGGTATGAGCCACCACACCCGGCCAAGGAGTTTAAATTTAATTGAATTAAACTGTGAAGCAATTTATGCCCTAGGACATTGTCAAAAACTAAATAGAGGAATTAGCTAACAGTGGAGTTCAACATCTGGGTGTGATACCAACAGAGACAGACAGTGTAACAAAGAAATGAGGAAAAGAGACAGAGCTAGCCCTACTAAAACTACGTATTCCAAGGTGACCATGTGCATGGCTAAGCCTGCACCCTCTGAGGAGAGACATCAAAGGCTTCAGCTGTGGGAAAACAGACTTTGCTAAAATAGTCCAGCCAAATGAGTAACAAATAACAAGAAAAATACAACAACAAACTCAAGAAGAAGGATCTGTATGCAGAATTACTACAAAATAAAATATAAAATGCCCAGCTTTTAACAAGAAATTACGAGACAGGCAAAGAAACTGGAAGTTGTGACCCATACCTGAGGGGAAAAATCAAGCAACAGAAACTGCCTGTGGGAGAGCCCCCAGGCTATACTTAACGCACAAAGACTGAAATGTAGCCATTATAAATATGTGTAGAGAACTAAAGAAAGCATGCTAAAGAAGTAAAGGAAAGTATGATGACAATGTCTCATCAAATAGAGAATACAAATGAAGAGATACAAAGTACAAAAAAGAACCAAAGGGAAATTTTTGAGTTGAAAAGTACAATCACTGAAATTTAAAATTCACAGAAAAGGCATAACAGTAGATTTCACCTAGCAGAATAATCAGAGAACATTAAGTAGATGAATAGAGCTTGTGCAATCTCAAGAACAGAGAAAACTTACAAAGAAAAATGAACAAAACCTCAAAGAATTTGGGACTTCTTTAATTGCATCAACATATGATAAATAAGAGTACCAAGAGAAGAGAGAGAAAATGGTATTAAAAAATTATTTTAAAAATGGCAAAAACTTCCCAAATTTGATGAAAGCCAGTATTCATCTATATTTCCAAGAAGTTCAAAGAACTCCAAATAGGATAAATGCACAGATCCACACCCAGACATCTCATAGCACAATTGACTATCATAAAATAATGCTGCTGTGGAAACTTGCATACAAATTTTTGTGTGGATTCTATTTCATTTCTCTTAGGTATACCTAGTAGTGGAGTTACTAGGTATATGGTAAATTTATGTTTATCCTCTTGAGAAATTATCAGATTGTTTTCTAAAGTGATTGTACCACTTTACATTCCAATCAGCAGTGTGTGAAGGTTCCAATTTTTCCTTATCTCATGAGCTCTTGTATTAATAATTATCCATTTTTTAAACTATAGCCATTCTAGTGGTATGAAACAGAGTCTCATTGTGGCTTTCATTTGCATTTCCCTGATGGCTAATGATGTTGAGCATCTTGTCATGCACTTACTGGCATTTGTGTGTGTTTTTTGAAAAAATGTGTATTGAGATCCTTTGACCTCCTTTTAATTTGTTTATGTGTCTTTTTTTAAATCATTGAGTTGTAAGAGTTCTTCATATATTCTAGATAAAAGTCTCTGATTAGACATACAATTTGCAAATATTTTATTTCACTCTCTGGTTGGTCTTTTTCACTTTCTTGATGGTATCCTTTGAAGCATAAAAGTATTTAAATTTACAAAAAAGACAGCAAATTCAAATTCATATGCAAATTCAAAGAATCTAGAATAGCCAAAATTATCTTTAAAAAGAAAAACAAAGTTGGAAAACTCACATTTCCCAATTTCAAAACTTATTACAGTAATTAAGATACTTTGGTACTAGCACAAGGATCAGGCTATAGATCAGTGAAATAGAATTGAGAGTCCAAAAATAAAACTTCACACCAATTGATTTTAGACAACGGTGCAAAGACAGTTCAAGGGGGAAAGAACGATCTTCAAAAACCGGTGCTCCAACAACCACATATCCACATGCAAAAGAATAAATGTGGACTCCTCCCACACACCATACACACACACAAAAAATGCAAAATCGACCATAAAACTACATGTGAGAACTAAAGCTATAAAATCTTATAAGAAAATATAGGGGAAAGTATTCATGACCTTCATTTAGGCAAAGCCTTCTTAGATATAACATTAAAAGCACAAGCAACAAAAGAAGAATAAATTGAATTTTATCACAAGTTAAAACTTTCATGCTTCAAAGGATACCAAACTCTGTGCTTCAAAAGATACCATCAAGAAAGTGAAAAAGACAGCTGGAAATGGTGACTCACACCTGTAATCTCAGCACTTGGGAAGCCGAGGCAGGCAGATCACTTGAGGTCAGGAGTTTGAGACCAGCCTGGCCAACATGGTGAAACCCCATCTTTACTAAAAATACAAAAATTAGCTGGGTGTGATCTGGGATTACACGTCTGTAATCCCAGTTACTTGGGAGGCTGAGGCAGGAGAATTCCTTGAACCCAGGAGGTGGAGGTTGCAGTGAACCAAGATCGTACCACTGCACTCTAGCCTGGGCAACAGAGTAAGACAGGAAGGAAGGGAAGGGAAGGGGCAGGGAGGGGAGGGGAGAGGAAGGAAGGAGAGAGAGGAAGGAAGGAAGGAAGGAAGGAAGGAAGGAAGGAAGGAAGGAAGGAAGGAAGGAAGGAAGGAAGGAAGGAAGGAAAGGAGGGAAGAAGGAAGGAAGGGAGGAAAAAGAAAGAAAAGAAAGAAAGAAAAGAAAGAAAGAAAGAAAGAAAGAAAGAAAGAAAGAAAGAAAGAAAGAAAGAAAGAAAGAAAGAAAGAAAGAAAGAAAGAAAGAAAGGAAGGAAGGAAGGAAGGAAGGAAGGAGAAGGGAAGGGAAGAAAGGAAGGAAAGGAAGGGAGAAAGAGAGAAAGAGAGAGAAAGAAAAGAGAGAGAGAGACAGAGAGAGAGGAAGGGAAGGAAGGAAGGAAGGAAGGAAGGAAGGACTGAAGGAAGGAAGACAAACCAGAGAGTGAAAGAAAATATTTGCAAATTGTATGTCTAATCAGAGACTTTTATCTAGTATATATGAAGAACTCTTACACTTCAATGATTAAAAAAAGACATATAAACCAAATAGAAGGTAGTGAAAGGATCTCAATACACATTTTTCCAAAAAAGGCATGCAAATGCCAGTAAGCGCATGACAAGATGCCCAACATCATTAGCCATCAGGGAAACACAAATCAAAGCCACAATGATACTCTGTTTCATACCACTAGAATGGCTCTAATTTAAAAGATCGATAATTACAAGGGTTGGCATGATGAGGAGAAATTGGAACCTTCATATCCTGCTGATTGGAATGTAAAGTAGTGCCACCAGTTTAGAAAACAGTCAGATAGTTTCTCAAAAGGATAAAGTTACCATATACCTAGTAATTCCACTCCTAGGTATACACCCAAGAGAGATGAAATACACATTCCCACAAAAATGTGTACACAAATGTTCATAGCAGCATTATTTATAACAGCCCAAAAGTGAGGGAGTGGGGGGAAAAATGTCCATCAACTGATGAATGGATAAATAAAATGTGGTATATGTTTACAATGGAATATTATTCAGTCAAGTAAAGGAATGTAGTGCTGATACATGCCATAACATGGATGAGTTTTTAAAACATTATGCTAAGTGAAAGAAGCCAGACACAGAAGGCCACATATTGTGTGATTCTATTTACATGAAATGTCCACATTAGGCAAATCCATAGAGACAGAAAGCAGATTAGTGGTTGCCAGGGGCTTGGGGGCAATAGGGAGTATGGGGTTTCTCTGTGGGATGACAGAAATGGTCTGGATTTAAATAGTTGTAATGATTGCACAAATTTGTGAATATACTAATAACCACAGAATTATACACTTTTAAATGGTTAACATGGTGAATTTTGTTATGTGAATTTTATCTCCATTAAAAAAAATGTGGACAATATTTACCTCAAAATTAGGTGACAGGGTGAGTGCACACATTGCCAAAACTCACCCAACATAACACTTAAGATTTGTGCATTTTGTTGTTTGTAGATTATACCTCAATTGGAAAAAAAAAAGTTGGGTGTTAAGCTAGCCCCACAACATCAACATACACTTGGGGACAAAACTTTAGTAGCCACAAGACCTGCACTAGCGTTGGTGCAGAGAAGAGCAAAGAAAAACAATGGGACACATAATAAACCTGAAAACAGAAGACTCCCAAAATATCCACTAGGCATTGGTTGGAAAGTATATGGGTCAATTTTAATTTAGCACCTGAAAGACAGTGCTTTAGGCATTCCAATGGCTAGTGAGTGCAAGAGGTCCCCAGTAAGATATGAAGGACCAGAGGCAGTCAACTCTTCATGAATTCTCAAAATTGACCTGCCTGGCCTCCCTCTAAGGACAGGGTCCTACCTAGGAGGACAATAGAGGTGAAGAAAAGAGAAGATCCACCTGCAAATAGAAGAGATGAACAGAGCCACAAAATCTTAGCAAGGACATTACTCTCTCTATATATGTGTGGTTTTTTTTTTGTTTTTTTTTTTTTTTTGAGACAGAGTCTCGCTCTGTCACCCAAGCTGGAGTGCAGTGGCTGGATCTCAGTTCACTGCAAGCTCTGCCTCCCGGGTTTATGCCATTCTCCTGCCTCAGTCTCCCGAGTAGCTGGGACTATAGGTGCCCGCCACCTCGCCCAGCTAGTTTTTTGTATTTTTTAGTAGAGACAGGGTTTCACCGTGTTAGCCAGGATGGTCTCGATCTCCTGACCTCGTGATCTGCCCGTCTTGGCCTCCCAAAGTGCTGGGATTACAGGCGTGAGCCACCGTGCCCGGCATCACTATATTTTTTAACACTTCACAAAACAACAGAAGAGGGAGCTCTAGCAAGTTAGCAAAGCCACTCTCCATCATACCTCCTTCCAAAAGTTTAGGAAATTAATTTTGCATGAAATTGAATAACAGAAAAGCATGCACATCAAAGTCTATATAAAGTTATTATAAGAAAAAAGATCAGGAACAAAATAACATTCCTACAGATCATGAAAATAAGCCACTAAAATAGGTCCCAAAATTGATCAATATGTAATCTTCCATTTCAAAATGAGCTAAGTGGCATTTTTAAATGATGTAACACATGCAATAACATAAGTAAGAACTACAGCAACTCAGAAATGCAGTGACAGCTCATCACTCAAAACCACATACTGGTGACAGGTGTTTGGACAACTGTTTGGCTGAGTCTGCTGCAAAGCCGTGTGGTCCGTAAGGCCGCTGGGAGTTTTTCTTTGTTCTCCTGTTATTTGTTCCCAATGGCAGACCCAGGTTGTTGGACAGAGGGACCTGAGCTGAGCAGCAGGTATTATCTCACTCATCTTTATAGACAGCAGCGGCGGGGTCCAAGGTGAGGGTGGGTTGCAGGGCTGACTGTAGTTCCAAAGCAGGCTGGGATCTTCTGAAAAATGACAGCGTCTTAAGTTTACAGAGCTGCCTCTAGCAAAAGGTTTGTGTGAGTCAGTGTATGCTGGGCTTTTTGTTGTTTTTTAGATAAGAAACAGAAGAAAATCATCCCAGATTCTGTCATTCCCTGGAAAGAGAAGGGAAATTCCAACTTTCTCAGAGGCTCTTTGGGGTCACTAGCCAACCACCCACAGGTAGGAGTTAACACCTGCCATCACTGGTGGTTTCAAAGACCTGGCTTGGAGAACATGCAGTGAGAAGTGCAGCGGGATGTGCCCATGCAGAGTCCCCTTGGTGTCACCATGGGCACGTCACAGCCCGTCAGGCTCTGGATTCTGCACCGTGTCTAGCATAGAGAAGTAACTTCTTGTTGTCATTCATTACTACCTTAAAGAACTGGAGGAATCATCTCCTAGGAAATGGTTCCATGTTTGTGCCCAGCAAACAGTGCCCAGGTGCCATCTGGGAAGGGGAAGCTTTGTTGAAAGATGTCTTACTGCTTATTCTGGAGTTTTCAGCAACTCGCCTTCTTGCCTCCACCCCCCAGACCTTACTTTTTACCAGCTTGTCTTTTTTTCTTCTTCTTTATCCCAAAGATTTTAACCTCCAGTCCCATCTTGAAGGGCGGCCCACTTGATGGAATTCTCTAGCATTCATCTGCCCCTGTTCACTCATCTGCTTTTCATTCTTTTCTCCCTGCAAGCACCTGATCACTATCCTATGATGACTTCTCTCTACTCCCACCCTGCCTCCATGGTCAAGCTATTCCTGGATCAGTGTGGGTCTGCTAAAGCCATACACATTCATCTCTGCCTATATACTTTAGACATACAGTCAGACCCCCACTCACACTTAATTTGGGTGCACATTATCTGTCAATAGAAAAAAAAAAAAAAAGAGTTTTCTCATTTTGAAATTTAACAGAACAGTCCTGGATACTACTATAAAGTCAAGATGTACCCTTTGAGTGAACCTGCTGTCAGAACGACAGTACTTCCTGTTTAAGAAAAAACAAAAACAAAAAGATTTTTTAAAATGAAGTGACACAATTCAGCGAAGAATTCAAATTTTAAAATACATTATTCAAGAATAAATATTATAAGGAACACAAAAGCAAGTAATCACAATGTATAATGCCTTGAGAGAAAATTAGAAAAGCCTTTGAAATAAAAAGAAGTTTGCCCCATCTAGCACATAAGGACTTTAGGAGTCATCACTCTGTCCTAACAAGTTAAAACTTAATAAAACAACAATCAGCAACTCTTCTCAGATTTGTTAGAAAATTAAATTCGCAAAGCAAATCAGTAGTCATAGACAGGAGGATACAGAGAATCAGCTTACAGGAGCAGAAACTCATCAAAAGAAATCTGTGCAGGAACAAATACCAGGCTAGAAAAACCTGAACTGTAGTTGATGAATTCCTGGAGGCTCTGTGTGGACAAGTCTGGGAGTTAAAGCTCCGGGAGGATCGACTTGCAAGGGGGATGCCTACACTTTACCTCCAGGAGTTCCTCCAAGTTCCCACAGTGAACATCAGAGAAAAATCTCCTTGGGCTTCCAGCAGGGAGAGGGAAAAGTAACGGTAAGAGGGAGAGGAAAAGTAAAGTAATGGTGGAATTTTGAAATACTCCAGAACATTCTGTTCTTCTTAACAAGGCCTGCCCTCAAGAGAAACTATTTTACCAAAGCCTAACCCTACTAGGATTTTATTAGAGCCTAACAAGCCTGAGGGAAAGCAAATACCCAAATCCAGGCCCCTGTAGCCATCTTGTCCCACCTAAAGGGGTAAAAAAAAAAACCTGAGACTTGGCTGAGCATGGTGGTTCACGCTTGTAATTCCAGCACTTTGGGAGGCCGAGGCGGGCGGATCACAAGGTCAGGAGATTGAGACCATCCTGGCTAACATGGTGAAACCCCATCTCTACTAAAAATACAAAAGCAAAATTAGCCAGGCGTGGTGGCAGGCACCTGTAGTCTGCCACCTCGGGAGGCTGAGGTGGGAGAATGGCGTGAACCCAGGAGGCAGAGCTTGCAGTGAGCCGAGATCACACCACTGCACTCCAGCCTGGGCAACAGAGCAAGACTCCATCTCAAAAAAAACCCTGAGACTTAATCACAGGACTATACAACACTTCCCCTCCCCAACACCTTACCACCACACCACTGAAGGCCTATTTACCTCAGTTCCTTTTACCCAACACATTATGTCTGACTTTCAACAAAAAATAACAAGGCATACTAAAAGAATACCTACACAGTTCGAAGAAACTAAACACCAGAATCAAACCCAGGAGTGTCAAGAATGTTGGAATTATCAGACCATTAATTAAAATATCTATGATTAATATGTTAAAGGAGCTAATGGCAAAAGTAGACAACATGCAAGAAGAGATGCGTAATGTAAGCAGAGATATAGAACTTCTAAGAAACAGGAAAAAAGAAATGCTAGCAATCAAAAACAGAAATGAAGAGTGCCTTTGATGGGTTCATTAGTAGACTGGAAAAGAAATTCTCTGCACCTGAGAATATATCAATAGAAGCTTTCACAACTGAAAAGCAAAGAGATAAAAGACTGGGAGAAAAATGGAACAGAGTTTACAAGAAATGTGGGACAACTACAAAAGGTATAACATGCAGAACAGGAATTCCAGAAGGAGAAGAAAATGAGAAAGGAACAGAAAAAAATATTTAAAACAATAATTATTGAGAATTTCCCTCAAATTAATTTCAGACACCAAACCACAAATCCAGGAAGTTCAGAAAACACCAAGCAGAAAAAATGCCTCCAAAAATGACATGTAGGTATATTATATTCAAACTGCAGGAAGAAGTTGGGAGGGTTGCAGGGGGAACACTTTAGCTATAAAGAAGCAAATATAAGAATTGTATTCAACTTTGCAAAACCATGCAGCCAAAAAGAGAGTAGAATAGTAGAGTGAAATATTTAAAGAGTTGAGGAAATGAAAGCCAACAGCCTAGAATTCTGTATTCTACAAAAATTATCTTTAAAAAGTGAAGGAGAAATACTTTCTTAGATGAACAAAATTGAATGAATTTGTTAGCAGTAGAACTGCCTTGTGAGAAATGTTAAAAAAAAGTTCTTCAAAGAAAATAAAAATGATGTAGGTGAGAAACTCAGATGTTTCTCACAGAAAGGAAGAGCATTAGAGAATAGATAAGTGTGAAGGTAAAATTAAAAACTTTTTTATTAATTTATTTAACATGTAACAGTTTGTTCAATATAGTAATAGTAACAATGTGTTTGATGATTATAGCTTATGTATAAGTGAAATGGATAACAGCAATAATACAGGAGGAGAAAATAAGAATACTCAGTTATTACAAAATACTTGCAGTATCCATGAAATGGTATAGAGTTATTTAAAAGTGAACTTGGCTTGGTTGTAACCATTTATGACAAACTCTAGGACAACCACTGAAAAAGTTTTTTTAAAAAGTATAATTGATATGTTGAGAAAGAAAAATATGGAATCCTATAAAATGCTCTATTAAAACCACAAAAGGCAAGAACAGAATAGAAAACAAAAATAAGGACAAAGAACAAAGGCAACAAATAGCACACAGTAATAAATATGGTAGATATGAGCCCAACTATATCAATAATCACATTAAATTTTAATGGTCTAAATATACCAATTAAAAGACAAAAATTGAGTGGATCAAAAAACAAGACACAACTATATGTTGTCTACAAGAAACCCACTTTAAATATAAAGATACATATTGATTAAAAGTAAAGGCATATATGGGTTTGGCAATGATTTCTTTGACATGGCACCCAGAGCACATGCAACAAAGGCAAAAATAGATAAATGGTGCTACATCCAGCTTGAAAATACCACATTTCAAAGGATACAACCTAGAGAATGGGAGAAAATATCTGTAAATTATACATGGATGAGAAGTTGATACTTACAATGTATAAAGAGCCACTACTCAACAACAACAACAACAACAAAAAGAACTGATCTTAAAACAGTCAAATGATGTGAATAGGCATTTCTCCAAAACCGATATTCAAATGTCCAAGAAGCATATAAAAAAGATCATCTTTTTACATGCTATTCAAATGTTCATCTTCTTATATGCTTCTTGGACATTTGAATATCATCTTTGTAAATTATTACAGTAATGAAAACCACAGCCACAATGAGATGCCACCTCATATTCATTAGGATGGCCACTTTTAAAAAAGAAACAGGAAATAATCAGTGTTCATGAGGATGTGGAAAAACTGGAACCCTTGTGCACTGTTGGTGGGAATGTAAATGGTACAGCCACTACTGAAAACAGTGTAATGGGTCCTCAAAAAATTAGAAATAGAATTGCCATATGATCCACGTATGGGATTATCCAAATCCAAAAGAATTAAAAGCAAGATTTTGAAGAGATATTTATGCATCCATGTTCATAGCAGCATTATTTATAGCAGCCAAGAGGTGGAAGCAATTAAAATGTCCATCAATGGGTGAATGGATAAATAAATACACTGTACACTTAAAAGTGGCTAAGGTGGTAAATTTTATGTTGTGTGGATATTTTAATACATTTATTTATTTATTTATTTATTTTAAGACAGGGTCTCACTATGTCGCCCAGGCTGGTCTCAAACTTCTGAGCTCAAGCCTCCAAGTAGCTGAGATTATAGGTATGCACCACCATGCTGGGAAATGTGTATTCTTTATCAAAGTTAAAAACATTTTTTTAAAGTAAAGGAATGGAGAGAGATATACAATGCTAACATTAACAAAAGAAAGCTGAAATAATTATATTTTCAGACAGAGCAGACTTCAGAGCAAGAAAAATGATCAAAGATAAAGAGGGACATTACATCATGATAAAGGGGTCAATTCTCCAAGAATACATAACAATTCTTAATGCATAAGAGCCTAATGACACAATATCAAAGTATATAAGACAAAAACTGATAGAACTGCAAGAAGAAATAGATGAATCCACTACTACAGTTAGAGAGTTTAACACCCCTCTACCAGTAATGAACAGATCCAGCAGGCAGAAAATCATAAAGACATAGTTGAACTCAACAACACCATTGATAAAATGGATATAATTGACATCTATAGAATACTTTATTCAACAATGCCAGAATATGCGTAATTCTCAAGCTCACGTGAACATTCACTTAGACCCACATTCTGAACCATAAAATACACCTTAACAAATTTAAAGGAATAAAAATCATACAGTGTATCCTCCCAGACCACATGTAATTAAATTGAACTAGAAATCAATAACAGAAATATTTGTACGTTAAACAACACTGTTTTTTGTTTTGTTTTTTGTTTTTTCTTTGCCAGGGTCTCATTCTGTTACCCAGGCTGGAGTGTGGTGGTGCAATCACAGTTCACTGCAACCTTAACCTGCGGGGCTCAAGCAATCCTCCCACCTCACCCTCCTGAGTAGTGAGACCACAGATGTGTGCCACCACATCCAACTAATATTTTTTTTTTTTTTAGAAATGTAGTCTCCATATGTTGCCCAAGCTGGTCTTGAACTTCTGGGCTCAAGTTATCCTCCCATCTTGGCCTTCCAAAGTGCTGGGATTATAGGTGTGAGCCATTGTGCCCAACAAACAACACATTTCTAAATAACACATGGGTCAAAGAAGAAATCTCAAGAGAAATTTAAAAATATTTTGAACTAAATGAAAATACAATGTATCAAAATTTGTGTGATGCAGCAAAAGTAGTGTATAAAGAGAAATGTATAGCATTTGATGCATATATTAGAAAAAAATATCTAAAATCAATAATCTAAGCTTACATCTTAGGAAACTAAACAAAGAAGAGCAAATTAAATCCATTGTAGGCAGAAGAAAAGAAATAATAAAAATTAGAGCAAAAATAAATGAAATTGAAAACAGGAAATCAATAGAGAAAAATCAATAAAACCTGGTTCTCTGAAATGGTCAATAAAATTGATAAACCTCTAACTAAGAAAAATAGAGATAAGACATAAATTACTAATAAAGGCTGGTTCTCTGAAATGGTCAATAAAATTAATAAACCTCTAAGAAAAATAGAGATAAGACATGAATTACTAATATCAGAAATGAAGGCTGTGACATCACTACAGAGCCCAGGGACATTAAAAGATAATAAAGGAATGCTATGAAAATAATCTATGCCTACAAATGCTAACCTAGATGAAATAGACCAATAATTCCCTGAAAGACATAATCTGCCAAAACTCACACGAAAAGAAATAGACAATTTGAATAGAGCTATATCTATTAAAGAAATTGAAAGCTAAGCAGGGTGGCTCATGTCTGTAATCCCAGCACATTGGGAGGCTTAGGTGGGAGGACTGTTTGAGCCTATGAGTTTGAGACCATCTTGGGCAACATGGCAAAAGCTTATCTTTACAAAAAAAATTATTTTAATTAACTGGATATATTGGTATGCATCTGTGGTCCCAGCTACTCAGGAGGCTGAGGCAAGAAGGTCAGTTGAGCCTGAGAGGTGATGCTGCAGTGAGCAATGCTCATGCCACTGCACTCCAGGCAATAAGACAAGAAAAGGAAATGAAAGATATAAAGATTGGGAATGGCTAAATAAAAGCTTTGTGGTTAAAAAATGGCATGTTGTCTATGCAGAAAATCCAAAAGAATTGACCCAAAAAAATTATTGGAACTAATAAGTGGTTAGAGAGAGATTGCAGGATACAAGGCTAAATTTTAAAAGTCAATTGTTTTCTTACATATCATCAATGAATAAGTAGAATTTGACATTAAAAACACAATACCATTTACACTAGCGACATCCCAAAATAAATACTTAGGTATAACTCTCATAAAGTAAGTATAAGATCTATATGAGAAAAACTACAAAATTGTGATAAGAGAAATCAAAGAAAAACTAAATATACTAAGATATATTCCATGTTAATGGATAGAAAGACTCAATATTGTCAAGATGTCAGTTTTTCCAAATTTGATCTTTAGGTTCAACGAATCCTAATCAAAATTCCAGCAAGTTATTTTGTGGATTTTGACAAACTGATTCTAAAGTTTACATGGAGAAGCAAAAGACCCAGAATAGCCAACACAATGTTGAAAGCAAAGAACAGAGTTGAAGAACTGACACTACCAAAGTTCAAGACTTATTATAAATCCACAGTAATCAGGACAGTGTGATATTGGCAAAAGAATAGATACATAGATCAGGCTGGGTGTGGTGGCTCACACCTGTAATCCCAACACTTTGGGAGGCCAAGACAGGTGGATCATCTGAGGTCGGGAGTTCAAGACCAGCCTGACCAACATGGTGAAACCCCGTCTCTACTAAAAATAGAAAATTAGCTGAGTGTGGTGGTGCATGCCTGTAATCCCAGCTACATGGGAGGCTGAAGCAGGAGAATTGCTTGAACCCAGGAGGTGGAGGTTTCAGTGACCTGAGATCGTGCCATTGCACTCCAGCCTGGGCAACAAGAGTGAAACTCAGTCTCAAAAAAAAAAAAAAAAAAGAAGAAGAATAGATACATAGATCAATGGAAAGGAATGGAATATAGAGCCCAGAAATTGACCCACACAAATATAGTCAACTGATCTTTGACAAAGAAACAAAGGCAATACGATGGAGAAAAGATTGTCTTCTTAACAAATGGTGCTGGAACAACTGGACATCCAAGTGCAAAAAGCAAAAAAAAAAAAGGAATCTAGACACAGACTTCACATTCTTCAAAAAAGTTAACTCAAAATGGGTCACACACCTAAATGTAAAATGCAAAACTATAAAATGCTTACAAGATAAATTGGAAAAATCTAGATGACCTTGAGTTTCATCATAATTTTTAGATACAATACCAAAGCCCCAATCTGTGAAGGAAATAACTAATAATCTGTACTTTATTAAAATTAAAATCTTCTGCTTTGCAAGACACTGTTGAGAGAATGAGAAGACAAGCCACAGACTGGGGAGAAAACATTTGCAAAAGACATGTCTGATAAAGAATTGTTATCCAAAATTTACAAAAAACTTTTAAAACATGACAATAATTTATAATAACATCAAAAAGAATAAAATACTTAGGAATTAACTTAAACAAGAAAGTGAAAGTCTTGTACAATAAAAACTATAAAACATTGCTGAAAAAATATATACATATGTGTGTGTGTGTGTGTGTGTGTATATATATATATATATATATATATATATATATATATTTTTTTTTTTTTTTTTTGAGACAGAGTCTCACTCTTTCACCCAGGCTGGAGTGCAGTGGCGCTATCTCGGCTCACTGCAAGCTCTGTCTCCCGGGTTCACGCCATTCTCCTGCCTCAGCCTCCCGTGTAACTGGGCCTACAGGTGCCTGCCACCACACCCGGCTAATTTTTTGTATCTGTAGTAGAGATGGGGTTTCACCATGTTAGCCACGAAGGTCTCAATCTCCTGACCTCATGATCCACCTGCCTCAACCTCCCAAAGTGCTGGGATTACAGGTGTGAGCTACCGTGCCCGGCCTGAGAAATATTTTTAAAACATAAATAAGTGGAAATGTATTCTATATTCTTGGGTTGGAAGACTCAATATTGTCAAGATGTCAATGCTGCTCAAAGTGATCTATAGATTCAATGTAATCAAAATTCCAGGCTGGATGCAGTGGCTCATGCCTGTAATCCCAGCACTTTGGGAGGCCAAGATGAGCAGATCACTTGAGGTCTGGAGTTCAAGACCAGCCTGGCCAACAAGGCAAAACCCTGTCTCTACCAAAAATACAAAAATTAGCCGGCCATGGTGGCACAAGCCTGTAATCCCAGCTACTCAGAAGACTGAGGCAGAAGAATCACTTGAACCCAGGAAGCAGAGGTTGCAGTGAGCTGAGATTGTGCCACTGCACTTCAGCCTGGGTGACAGAACAAGACTCCATCTTAAATAAATAAATAAATAAATAAATAAATAAATAAGTGATTTGGTTTTTGTGGAAATAGAAAAACTCACCCTAAAATGTGTATAGAATATTAAGGGCCCCCAAATAGCCAAAACAAGAAGAACAAAGTTAGAAAACTCACACTTTCTGCTTTCAAAACTTACTAACAAGCTACAGTAATCAAAATAATGTGGTATTAACATAAAAACAGATATATATATACACACACACACACACACATATATATATATATAGAGAGAGAGAGAGAGACAGAAAGAGAGAGAGAAAATAGAATAGAGAACCCAGAAATAAACCCTCATGTATATGGTCAAATGATTTTTGACAAGAATGTCAAGACCTTTCAATTGGGAAGACAACAATCTTTTAAACAAATAGTTCTGAGAAAACTGGGTATCCACTTGCAAAAGAATGAAGTTTAACATTTACTTAACAGCATATAAAAAATTAACTCAAGATGAATCTAAGATCTCAACATAACACATAAAACTATAAAACTCTTAGGGAAAAAACACAGGGCAAAACCTCATGACATCAGGTTTGGCAGTGATTTCTTGGATATGACACCAAAGGCATTAGCAACAAAAGGAAAACATAGACAAATTAGATTTTATAAAAATATTTTAATGTTATGCATCTAAACACACTATCAAAAAAGTAAGAAGGCAACCCACAAAGTGGGAGATAATATTTGCAAACCATATATCTGATAAAGGATTAACATCCAGAATATCTAGAGAACTCCTAAAACTTAACAACAAAAAACAAATACCCCAATTCACAAATGGACAAATGAGTTGAATAGACATTTCTCCAAAGAAAGTATAGAATGGCTAATAACCACATGGAAAGATGTTCAACATCATGAATCATTATGAAAAGGCAAATCCAAACTACAACAATATACTACCTCATACCCATTAGGAGGGCTACTATTTAGAAAACCTGAAAATAATAAGTGTTAGTGAAACTGGAACCCTTGTGGACTATTGATGGAAATGGAAATGTAAATGTGTATGGTACAGCCACTGTAGAAAATGGTATGGCAGTTCCTCAAAAAATTAAAAATAGAATTACCATATGATCTAGCAATTCCACTCCTGGGTATATACCTAAAAGAACTAAAGTCACAAAAAGACTAATATCCTATGATTCCACTTATATGAGATATCTAGAGTGGCCAAATTCATAGAGACAGAAAGTAGAACAGTGGTTGCCAGAAACCGAGGAGTGCAGGGAATAGGGAGTTATTGTTTAATAGATACAGAGTTTTAGTTTTGCAAGATGGAAAAACTCTAGAATAGACGGTGCTAGTGGTTGCACAACAATATGAATATATTTAATACCACTGAACTATGCACTTAAAATTTTTCAGATGGCAAATTTTATCTTCTGTGTATTTTAACACAATTTTAAAATTGAGAAAAACTCAACAATAAGAAAATGAACAACTGGGCAAGGCATGATGGTTCATGCCTGTAATTCCAGCTCTTTGGGAAGCTGAGGTGAAAGGCTTGCTTGAGCCCAGGAGTTCAAAACCAGCCTAGGCAACAGAGCAAGACCTCATCTCGGAAAGGAAAGGAAAGGAGAGGAGAGGGGAGGGGAGGGGAGGGGAGGGGAGGGGAGGGGAGGGGAGGAAAGGACTGGGGAGGGGAGGGGAGGGAAGGAAAGGACTGGGGAGGGGAGGGGAGGGCAAGGGAGGGGATTGGAGGGCAAGGGAGGGGGAGAGAAGGAAGCAAGGGGAGAGAGAGAGAGAGAGAGAGAGAGAGAGAAACTCAATTAAAAATTAGCAAAAGACCTGAAGATGCCTCTCACCAAAGAAGATACACAGATGGCAAATAAGCATATGAAAAGATGCTCCATATCATATGTCACTAGGGAATTGCAAATTTAAATAACAATGAGATACCACTACACATCTATTGGAATGGCAAAAAAAAAAAAAAAACACAACACAACACAACACCAAATGCTGGAGAGGACATGGAGCAACAGGAATATTCATTGCTGTTTGGAACACAAAATGGTACAGCTGTTTTGGAAGACAGTGTGGCAGTTTCTTACAAAACTAAACATACTCTTACCATACAATCCAGCAATCACACTCCTTGGTTACTTACTCAAATGAGTTTAAAACATATGTCTACACAAAAACCGACACACCAATGTTTATAGCAGCTTTGTGCATAATTGTCAAAACTGGGAAGCAACCAAGATGTCTTTCAGTAGATGAATGGATAAATAAACTGTGGCACATCCTTACAAAGGAATATTATTCAGCAATACAAATAAATGAACTATCAAGCCATGAAAAGACATGAAAGAATCTTAAATGTATCTTATTAACTGAATGAAGCCAATCTGAAATGGCTACATAGTGTATGATTCCAACTATATGACATTCTGGAAAAGACAGCACTATGAAGACAGTAAAATGATCAGTGGTCACCAGGAGTTAGAGGGGAGGAAGGAAGGGAAGGATGAATAGGCATAGCACAGATTTTGGGGACAGTGAAATGTTCTGCATGAGGCTATAATAGTGGACATATGTAATTATACATTTGTTAGGACCCATAAATGGACAACATCAAGAGTGAACCCTAAACTATGGACTATAGGTGATAACAAAGTGTGGGTGTAGCTTCATCAAGTCTAACCAATGTACCACTCTGGTGCTGATGCTCCTAGTGAGGGAGGATACATGGGGTAAGAAGGGGCATATGTGGGAACTCTCTCTACTTTCCTCTCCATTTTTCTGTGACCCTAACACTGCTCTAAAAAAAAATTAAGTTTGAAAATGGCAGATAAGAAGCAGGACTAACTTGCAGCACCCTCTCAGACAGAAAAAGCAGCATGTGGAGACTCACATCATGAACTTTTGCTCCAAGAACTACTGCAGGAATGTACCAGGAAAGCTGAGAGAATCCACAGACCCTTTGAAGGAAGCAGCTTGAGACTGCAGGCTCCATGAGACAGCCAATAAACTGTGAGTGCCAAAGTGTGAGAGGGTGACTGTCTGCCCCCAAACACATACCCTCACTAGGAAACCTGAAGGTCCAGATCATAAGAGAAGGATTTGACCTTACCTGGAGCTGAGACAAATGCAGAGAGCCACACAAAATATAGGGGTAGAGAACGCAGCAGCAAGAGCCCTGTGGGCACTCTCAGTCCTCAGGGAAGCCATTTCTGTCTTTATCTTGCAGGAGTCCTTGGGGAGGGCTGCCAGTGGAACTGAGGAAAGACCACAGGGAGAAGGAAACTTCCAGTTGAATTTTATAACAATTTCTACTGAACGTGAAGTTTCCTGGACAGAATCCGGGTAAGGGGTCAAATGGGGAGTGCAGATACAAGCACAGAAGCTGTGGCAGGCAGGGAGGCATAAAACCCAAAAGCCCTGCTTGTGTTCTCAGCAGGGAGGCTTGTAGCCTGGACAAGTTCTCAGCCCTGCTCGCCTGCTGCCTGGAAATAAACTTGATGTTGTTGGGGGAGCATGCTGACAGTGAGACCAGCCTTTTCAGTTGCGTAGGAGCTGGGTAACACTTGTCACTGTTGGCTTTCCCCCACTTCCCTGGTGACCTGTATGACACAGCAGAGGCAGCCATAATCCCCCTGGGACCATAACTCCATTGGCCTGAGACCCACACCCTCATCCCCCACAGCAGTCACAGCAAGCCCTACCCAACAAGAGTCTGAGCTCAGATACAATTAACCCTGCCCCCACCTGATGGTCTTTCTCTACCTGCCCTGGTAGCAGAAGCCAAAGGACATAATCTCTTGGGAACTCTATGGCCCTGCCCGTCACCTGAGAACCCCAAATGCTTATCCAGGCAACCCTAGGGCAAATTTGTATCCTTTCTATAGTACCACAGCTGATGCTGTCTTGAAAGCACCACCTCCTGGCTAGAGATCAACCAACACAAAACCAGCACACCAAACAAAAACGCAACCAAGGACCCTCACACAGTCCGCTTCACTCCCCTGCTACCTCCACTAGAGGAGGTGCCGGTATCCACAGCTGAGAGACCTGAAGACATATCACAGGACTCTTTGCAGACACTCCCCAGTACCAGCCTGGAGCCCAGCAGCACTCCAGCCTGGGCAACAAGAGTGAAACTCCATCTCAAAAAAAAAAAATCAACAAAGAAACAATGGACTTAAATTATACCCTAAAACAAATGTACTTCACAGTTATTTACAGAACATTCTACCCAACTACTGCAGAAGATACATACTAGTCACCAGCACACAAAACATTCTCTAAGATAGACCATGTGATGGGCCACAAAACAAGTCTCAATAAATTTAAGAAAATCAAAATTATATCAAGTACTCTCTCAGACCACAGAGGAATAAAATTGGAAATCAACTCCAAAAGGAACCCTCAAAACCACGCAAACACATGAAAATTAAATAACCTGCTCCTGAATGATCATTGGGTCAACAATGAAATCAGGATGGAAATTTAAAAATTATTTGGACTGAACAATAATAGTGACACAACCTATCAAAACCTCTGAAATACAGCAAAAGCAGTGCTAAAAGGAAAGTTCATAGCATTGCATGCCTACATCAAAAAGTCTGAAAGAGCACAAATAGACAATCTAAGGTCACACCTCAAAGAACTAGAGAAACAAGAATAAACCAAACCCAAACCCAGCAGAATAAAATAAATAGCAAAGATCAGAGCAGAACCAAATGAAATTGAAACAAAATAAACAATACAAAAGATAAATAAAACAAAAAGTTGGTTCTTTGAAAAGGTATATAAAATTGATAGACCATAGCAAGATTAGCCAAGAAAAGAAAAAAGAATAATCAAGTAAACTCAGTTAGAAATTAAACAAGAGGCCAGGCATGGTGGCTTACACCTGTAATCCCAGCTCTTTGGGAGGCCAAGGTGGGCGGATCACGAGGTCAGGAGATCGAGACCATCCTGGCTCACATGATGAAACCCCATCTCTACTAAAAATACAAAAATTAGCCAGGTGTGGTGGCAGGCACCTGTAGTCTCAGCTACTTGGGAGGCTGAGGCAGGAGAATGGCGTGAACCCAGGAGGCGGAGCTTCCAGTGAGCCAAGATTGTGCCACTGCACTCCAGCCTGGGTAACAGAGCGAGACTCTGTCTCAAAAAAAAAAAAAAAAAAAAAAAAAGAGAAATGAAACAGGAGATATTACAACCCACACCACAGAAATACAAAAGATCATTCAAGGTTACTATGAAAACCTTTACACACACAAACTAGAAAATCTAGAGGAGATTAATAAATTCCTGGAGATATATAATCATCCTAGATTAAACCAGGAAAGAATAGAAACTCTGAACAGACCAATAACAAGCAGCAAGATTGAAGTGGTAATTTCAAAAATTGCCAACAAAAAAGTCCAGGATCAGATAGATTTACAGATGAATTCTATCAGATATTCAAGGAAGAATTGGTACTAATCTTATTGACACTATTCCAAAAGACAAAGAAAGAGGGCATCCTCCCTAAATCATTCTATGAAGCCAGTATCACCCTAATATGAAAACCAGGAAAGGACATAACAACAACAAAAAACTACAGACCAATATCCCTGATGAACACAGATGCAAAAATCCTCAACAAAATACTAGCTAACTAAATACAACAGCATATCAAAAAGATTATCCACCATGATCAAGTGGGTTTAATACCAGGGATGCAGGGATGGTTTTACATATGCAAGCCGATAAATGTAATACACCATATAAACAGAATTAAAAGCAAAAGTCACATGAATCATCTCCATAGACACAGAAAAAGCTTTTGACAAAATCCAACATATCCTTTATGACTAAAATTCTCAGCAAAATTGACATAGAAGGGACATACTTGAAGGTAGTAAAACCCATCTATGACAAACCCACAGCCAACATTATACTGAATGGGGAAATCCTAGCCAGAGCAATCTGGAAATCCTAGCCAGAGCAATCAGAAAGAGAAAGAAATAAAGGGCATCCAAATCAGTAAAGAGGAAGTCAAACTGTTGCTGTTCATTGATGATATCATTACACATCTAGAAAACCCTAAAGACTCATTCAAAAAGCTCCTAGAAATGATAAATGAATTCAGTAGAGTGTCAAGATACAAAATTACTGTACGCAAATCAACAGCACTGCTATACACCAACAGCAATCAAGCTGAGAATCAAATCAAGCACTCAAAAAATAAAATACTTAGGAATATACCTAGTCAAGGAGGTGAAAGACATCTACAAAGAAAACTACAAAACACTACTGAAAGAAATTGTAGATGACACAAACAAATGGAAACACATCCCATGCTCGTGCATGGGTAGAATCAATATTGTGAAAATGACCATACTACCTACTGAATCTACAAATTCAATGCAATTATTATTAAAATACCACCATCATTCTTCACAGAATTAGAAGAAATGATCCTAAAATTCATATGGAACCAAAAAAGAGCCCACATAGTCAAAGCAAGACTTGGCAAAAAGAACAAATCAGGAGGCATCACAATACCCAACTTCAAACTATATTATAAGGCCATAGTCACCAAAACAGCATAGTACTGGTATAAAAATAGGCACATAGACCAACAGAACATCACAGAGAACCCAGGAATAAAGCCAAATACTTACAACCAACTGATATTTGACAAAGCAAACAAAAACATAAAATGGGTAAAGGACACCCTATTCAACAAATGGTGCTGGGATAATTGGCAAGACACATTTAGAAGAATAAAACTGGATCTCATCTCTCACCTTACACAAAATCATCATGATGGTGCAAAGACTTAAATCTAAGACATGAAACCATAAAAATTCTAGAAGATAACATTGAAAAAAACCCTTCCAGATATTGGCTTAGGCAAAGATTTCATGACCAAGAACCCAAAAGCAAACACAACAAAAAGAAAGGTAAATAACTGGAACTTAATTAAGCAAAAAACTTCACACAGCAAAAGAAATAATCAGCAGGGTAAAAAGACAACCCACAGTGTGGGGGAAAATCTTCACAATCTATACATCTGACAAAGGGCTAAATTTTTACATCTGACAAAGGACAGATGTAGATTCAGAATCTACAAGGAACTCAAACAAATCAGCAAGAAAAAAAAGAAGCTCATCAAAAAGTGGGCTAAGGATATGAACAGACAATCCTCAAAAGAAGATATACAAATGGCCAAAAAACATGAAAAAAAAATGCTCAATATCACTAACGATCAGGGAAGTGCAAATCAAAACCACAATGAAATACCACCTTACTCCTGCAATAATGGCCATAATCAAAAAATAATAGATGTTGGCATGGATGTGGTAAAAAGGGAACACAAGGGTGGGAATGTAAACTAGTACAACCACTGTGGAAAACAGTGTGGAGATTTCTTAAAGAACTAAAAGTAGATATACCATTTAATCCAGCAATCCCACCCAGAGGAAAAGAAGTCATTAGACGAAAAAGGTACTTGCACACACGTTTGTAGCAGCACAATTTGCAATTGCAAAAATATGGAACTAGCCCAAATGTCCATCAATCAATGAATGGACAAAGAAAATGTTTGTGTGTGTGTGTGTGTGTGTGTGTGTGTGTGTACACACACAACATGGAATATTACTCAGCCATGAGAAGGAATGAATTAATGGCATTTGCAGCAATCTGGATGGAAATGGAGACCATTATTCTAAGTGAAGTAACTCAGGAATGGAAAACCAAGCGTCGTATGTTCTCACTTGTAAGTGGGAGCTAAGCTATGAGGACTCAAAGGCATAAGAATGATACAAAGGACTTTGGGTTCTTGTGGGGAAGGGTGGGAGGAGGGTGAAGGGTAAACACAAATGACTACGCACTGGGTACAGCATACACTGCTCGGGTGATAAGTGCACCAAAATCTCAGATCAAAATCTCAGAAATCACCACTAAAGAACTTATTCATGTAACCAAACACCACTTGTCCCCGAAAAATCTATTGAAATTTTAAAAAAATAATAAAATTGTTAAATAAAGTCTATTTTAAAAAGAAATTTTCAAATGATTTAAATGATGAGAGAGAAACTAACAAATATTGAAGAGAGCCAAAGAAGATTCAAAATATGGGTAACAGGAGTCTCCAAAGAAGAAAACTAAAACAAGAGAACAAAACAAATGCCAAAATACTGTAATTTAAGAAAACTTTCTTCAAATTAAAAATAAAACCTCTGAAACTATATTTTAAAAGACACATCATGTTGGGTGCAAAAATATAGTTAGATAAAATGAACAAGATCTAGCTGTTGATAGTACAACAGGGTGACTATAGTCAATAATAATTTATTGTATATTTAAAAATAACTACAAGAATGGAATTGAAATGTTCCTAACACAAAGAAACAATAAATGCTAAGGTAATGGATACCCCAACTGCTCTGATGTGATTACTACACAATGTATGCCTGTATCAGAACATCGTGTGTGCCCCATGAACATATACACCTATTATGCACCCATTTTATTAAAAAAAAAATTTTTTTCTTTGAGATGGAGTTTCACTCTTGTTGCCCAGGCTGGAGTGCAATGGCACAATCTCGACTCACCGCAATCTCCACCTCCCAGGTTCAAGCAATTCTCCTGCTTCAGCCTCCCGAGTAGCTAGGATTACAGGCATGCACCACCATGCCCGGCTAATTTTGTATTTTTAGTAGAGACAGGGTTTCTCCATGTTGGTCAGGCTGGTCTCGAACTCCCAACCTCAGGTGATCTTCCTGCCTCAGCCTCCCAAAGTGCTGGGATTACAGGCATGAGCCACCGTGCCTGGCCTTAAAAATTAAAAAAAAAAAAAAAAAAAAAAATTAACACACCATGCAGGCCAGGCACGGTGGCTGACACCTGCAATCCCAGCACTTTGGGAGGCTGAGGTGGGAGGATCACTTGAGTCCAGGAGTTGAAGACCAGCCTGGGCAACATGGTGAAACCCCATCTCTACAAAAAAATACAAAAATTAGCCACACATAGTGGTGCTTGCCTGTGGTTCCAGCTACTCAGGAGGCTGAGGCAGGAGGATTGCTTGAGCCTGGATGCAGAGGTTGCAGAGAGCCAAGACACTGCCACCGTACTTCAGCCTGGGCAACACAGCAAGACCCTGTCTCAAAGACAAAAACAAAAATGCCCAAAAAACAAAACAAAACAAAAAAACCACCATGTACCTGAGAATATTGACCCAGAATGACCAATATCACAAAATATTCAAATACAACTACTAGACTTTAAAGAAAAAAAGAAAAATCCTTTGACATCTAATCAAACAGTGAATGAGTTATAAGAAAAAGAAAATTAGATTATCCTGAAGCATTTCTATACCAGTGTTTCTCCAGAAGCAAATGGAGCACATATTTAAGATACTCAAAGAAAGAAAATGCAAGCCAAGGATTTTATATGCAGCAAAACTGACATTCAAGTGCAAAGGGCATAAACTGTTATCAACATATGCAAACAAAAAGTAGGCAATATTGGTCCCATGAACTCTTTTTGAGAAACATACTACAGAATGAGCTTCAGCCATGCAAAATGACTAAAGAAACATTTAACATAATGACTGGTGATGAGTAATAAACATGCAGTTACAGTATTAGTTATATAAACATGCAGTTACAGTATTAGTTATATAACTAATACTAAATGAGAGCTAAAAGGGGAAGATTATAGTATGCAACGGCTGATGTTCAAACAATGTAGATAATTATTCTTAAAGAGGGGTAGAATGAGGATACAATATGCAACAATTTTTTGTTTGTTTGTTTGTTTTGTTTTTTGTTTTTTGTTTTGAGACAGAGTCTCACTCTGTTGCCCAGGTAAAGTGCAATGGAGTGGTCTCAGCTCACTGCAACCTCCTCTTCCCAGGTACAAACGATTCTCCTGCCTCAGCCTCCCGAGTAGCTGGGACTACAGGTGTGCGCCATCATGCCCAGCTAATTTTTTTGTATTTTTAGTAGATACAGGGTTTCACTATGTTGGACAAGCTCGTCTCTAACTCCTGACCTTGTGATCTGCCCACCTTGGCCTCCCAAAGTGCTGGGATTACCGGCATGAGCCACCGTGCCCAGCTGCAAAGACGTGTTTTAACTGCTCTCAGTAATAACATTGGTGGAAGTGGTATTACTATTATTCTGAGGTTATTTTGTGTAAACATGGGATTAAGTAAATGATTATGGCATATTCTAACTCTTTCATATCTTGTGTCGTTGAGAAACAAGATTCTTGGTATAAAAGAAAGGAGGTAAAAATGTGATATAGAAGAGGTTGAATTTTATAACTCTGTGGTTATGAATTAGATGTATCAATCTGAACTCAGAAGATACAGTCATGCACTACATAACAATGTTTTGGTCAACAACAGACCACATGTATGACGATTGTCCCAGGAGATTATAATGGAGTTTTCATATCATATTTCTACTGTAACTTTTCCTATGTTTGGATACACAGAAACTTAACACTCTGGTACAACTGCCTACAGTACTCAGTATCATGCTGTATAGTTTGTAGCTCAGGAGGATTAGGACATATCACACAACCTAGACATGTGTCCATTTCACATAGCCTGGGTATGTGATATGTCCAAACCTAGGCTGTACCATCGAGGTTTGTGTAAGTACACTCTGTGATGTTCACACAGTGACGAAATAGCCTAACAACTTACTTCTCAGAATGTATCCCCATTGTTTAAGTGATGAGTAACTGTATTTTATATCTTTTTTGGTTTGGATTTTGTTTCTTTATTTGTTTGTTTGTTTGTTTGTTTTTTGAGATGGAGTCTTGCTTTGTAGCCCAGGCTGGAGTACAGTGGCGTGATCTCGGCTCACTGCAAGCTCCACCTCCCAGGTCCCAGCGATTCTCCCACCTCAGCCTCCTGAGTAGCTGGGATTACAAGTGTGCACCACCATGTCTGGCTAAGTTTTCATATTTTTAGTAGAGACGGGGTTTCACTGTGTTGCCCAGGCTGATCTTGAACTCCTGAGCTCAGGCAATCCACCCACCTTGGCCTCCCAAATGTATTTTATCTTTTAAAAGAAAAAAATGTACACATATATATAATATCTTAGCTCTGTTCACTAAAGGAGCCTGAAGATGATGACCAGCCTAATAGCATTGATTATCCCTAGCACCCAGATTGGTTGAAATACTATTTTCCACTAAATAAAACTAAAACTTCTTGGGGAAAATGTTGATTCCTGATTTGGGGCAGAAAATGTGTGGGAGATGGGCCTGGAGCATTGTCTTATACTGGAAAAGAGGGAGTTACCAAGCTACTAAGGTGTAAAAAGGACTCAATGCCAATTTGAAGAGGCTTCCATCAGCCAGAGATGGGAAAATTTGAGCTTCTAAAGGATAATAATTGCAATTGATTAAAACCCATCAATCAGTGAGTTAATAATGATATTTAAAATGATTTTTAAAAAACTAATGGGTAACCTTGAAAGAATGATATGAAACCAATTCATTATCTTAAATGAAGCATTTATTCTGCCTTCCTGTATAAAACATACCATGGGTAATCAAATACTAATGAGGATATGTGTCTCTTTATAAATGTACTCTAATAAATGAAAAAATTAAAGAATTCAAATACCACCATTTTTCCATCCCCGATGAATTAATAAGTGTAGGCATGTAGAATTAATGGCTGCTAGTATTACAAAAAGAGAGACAATCAGAAATTATGTGCCTCCTAATGAAAGAGTACAGCAGCCCTATAGTCCTGCCAAAGGTATTGAACCCAAGTCTGATCAAACCTCTGGATTCAGCTACTGATTTGCAAGAAATACAAAAGACTACAACAATGTGTTGAACTGCACCACAAATGTGCATCAGCAAATTCCAGACAGTGGAAAACTATAGATCAAATGGTACAGGTCTTCAATAGATAAAATGAAAGAAAAAGAAAGGGATGGAGAATGATTCTGTGTATTAAGAGATTTAAAAGATATATAATAACTTTTAGGAGGCAAGACTAAACTATAGCATCTAGAAATGTACACTGAGGTGATAAAACTACAAAGTAACATAAGGAAGTGATCACTGTAAAAAGTCAGGATAAGGACTTCTGCTTCTGATTAGGACTCAATACAGGAACCAGATTACCTTCCTGCCCAAAAGAACTAAAATACTAGACCAAATACGTGGAAGGAAACAAATCCTGTTTTCAGACATTGGATATCTGGCTTCAAATAATAGTGATCCCTGAGAGAGGGGTAAAATTGCCCCAGCTTACTCCCTGGAGAGAATATTCAGGCCAGAATACAGAGATGGGGGACCCTCCAGTCTCCCTGAGTTGAGAAGGCAATGCTGGGAGTTCATGGAAGTCATGTGGCTAGGGTCCACCGAGCAAAGTACTGGTGAGGAGAGAGGTGCCCAGAGAGAGCTCCAGACATGTGCATGCAGCACCCCTTGAGTATTCATCAGCACATGTGTGTAAGGCAACTACCCAAAGCTTGGAAAAGAACCACTTAAAACAAGTAAGATAAACATTTCTGGAGCTTGCATAGGACCAGAAAAAGTCCATAGTCTCATCTACCAGAGTGGACAACCTCAAAATTCATGAGGCATTGTGTAGTGAGGCAAAATCAGTCCTAGAACAAAAGTTGCTCTGATCCCAGCTAACAAAACTTAAAACCAAGCATCAAAATAATTAAACTGTTTCCATAATGAGCAGAGAAATTACACAAAAAAGATAGAATTAGTAGATAAGGATGTAAAACAGTTATAATTATAGTCCATATATTCAATGAAGCAGAAGGAAGATTGAGCATACAGAGATATGAAAGGTAGATTTTTTTATAAAGATCCAAATGAATTTCTAGAGATAAAAACTACAACATAAGAGATTTTAAAAACACATTGGACCAAATGAACAGCATATTACTGTAAAAGAGTAATGAACTTAAGGATATAGCAACTGAAATTATACAAAATGAAACACACAGGAAAAAAGACTGAAAAAAATAAGTGAAGCATCACTGAGCAGTGAGATAACTTCCAGCAGCCTAAAAATGGAGTCCCCAAAGGACAGAAAACAGAAGGAAGTAGGGCCAAAAAAATTTTTTTAAGAAATAATGGCTGAAAATTTTTCAAGTTTGGTTAAAATTACTGAACCCACAGATCCAAGAAGCTCAATGAACCCAAAGCACAAGAACCTTTACCAAGGCATATCATAGTCAAATTGCTTAACACTGGTGAAAACGATAGTCTTATAAACAGAAGAGGAACAAAGACAAGAATACAACTGACTTCTTGATAATAAATATATCTTGGAAATAATACATCCCAGAATACAATGAAACAACAATTTTTAAGTACTAGAGGAGGAAAAAAAGCTGTCATCCTATAATTTTATACCCAGCAAAAATATCTCAAAAAACAAAAGTGAAATAAAGACTTTTTCAGGCATAGAAAACTGAAAGAATTTACTAGCTGTAGACCTGCACTTCAGGAAATGTTAAAGTCCTTCTGGAACAAAGACAAATATAACAGACAGAAATCTGATCAATACAAAGAAATGAAGAGCACCAGAAACAGTTAATATGTGGGTAAATATAAAAGTGGTTTTTTAAAAATCTCTTTAAGAGATAATTGACAGTTTAAAGAAAAAAAAAATAACAATGTATGATGGGGCCTATAACATATGTGTAGAAGTTATAAATGATAAAACGTTAACCTATGATAAAAGCCAAAGCAGTGACTACTCATGTGGGAATCCAGGTGGTTTGAGCTGTTGATAGGGCAGATTCGGGAATTTCTGGAATGACTGACAAGGTTCTATTTCTTTATGTGGGTATTGGTTACAAATGTGTTCACCTTGTGATAACTCACGTTAAGTTATAAATTAGTGTTGTTTTATAACACAAAAACTTTAAGAGCAATTGAAAGTGAATCATTTCATTTTTGTGAACTACATAGATGTGTAGAAGAAAATACAGAAAGGATATGAAATAAGATTAACAGTAGTTATTACACGGGTATTGAGATTGAGGGTGAGAACTACTTTTCTATTTTTTCCAAAATGGCTATATAAATATTATTTACTTTTGTAATGAGGAAAAATAAGTAAAAACAAATATTCCCAATGGAAATACTTTCATTGTATAGGTTTCCTTGGGAACAAAATTGATAACTTTGCAATCACTTCACTACCTTGGCTTCTTTGCTTTCATTTTTACATCAGTCCTGCCCATCCCTATCTGCATTGCTCTGTGGTATGTGCTAGCAACCAGAATTAAGGAACTGGTAGGCATTTTTAAAATTTTGTGTACAGTCTAGGCACAGTAGCTCATGCCTCTAATTCCAGCACTTTAGGAAGCCAAGGTGGGAGAATCACTTGAAGCCAGAACTTTGAGACCAGCCTGGACAACAAAGTGAGACCCCATCTCTACAAAAAATAAAATTATCGTCTGCATGCAGTGGCTCACGTCCGTAATCCTAGCACTCTGGGAGGCAGATCACTTGAAAGCAGGAGTTCGAGACCAGCCTGGCTAACATGGTAAAACTCCATCTCTACTAAAAAATAACAAAAAAAATTAGCTGGGCGTGGTGGCACACATCTGTAATCCCAGCTACTTGGGAGGCTGAGGCAGGAGAATTGCTTGAACCCAGGAGATGAAGATTGCAGTGAGCCAAAATTGCGCCACTGCACTCCAGCCTGGGTGACAGAGCGAGACTCCATCTCAAAAAATAAAAATATAAATATAAAAATATTAGCCAGATGCAGTAATGCACACCTGTAGTCTCAGCTACTCAGGAGGCTGAGGCAGAAACATAGCCTGATCCCAGAAGCTCAAGGTTGCAATGAGCTATGATTTCACCACTGCACTCCAGCCCGGGAAACAGAGCAAGACCTTATCTCTAAAAAAAATAATAATAATTAAATAATTAAATTTTTATGTACAGAATCAAAATAAAAACAGCTACAATTACATTTTTAAAGAACTTCTTGTTCTAGCTGATAATAATGTTTGGCTGTGAGACGAGAGGTGAGGAACAGTTATCTCGAAGCCAGAGTTTGCAATCTGCTACCCTGGAGGTTTCTTTGGGAGACTTTGCATGGTTCAGAGGATCTTGTGATTGTTTTGTAAGCAAGGAGGTGCTGCATTTACAAATGCTGTAGAAACAGCCCTGTGTTTTTAATATTCTAAACAGAAATACAGAGTGCCTCTAAATTTCATCTGACAGAAACCTTATGCTTATATTAGCTGTATCCAAAAATAAGAACAAGCCTAAATGAAGACTGCCACAAACCTTTAGCATCAGCAAAAGGCTGTATCTCAAGGGAGAGAATATCAGCACAAAGAAAATACCAGGTTTAACTAGAAGGACCTGATAAAGACATATCCTACTGCACAGTTCATTGCTCAGAGAGCAAGCAGGGAAGTGAAAAATATACCATGAATGTCCATTGTTTGTGAATGGCTAGGGTTGGGTCAAGTAAGGCTAGCCATATAGAATATCAGCCCTATTATAGTTCCCAAGAAAACACCGCACACATTCTAAAGATTAGCAAAGGGACTACAGCACACTAAAAAGGGAGGGGGGATGAGAATGCCTCGTTTGATTATTGATTTAATTTACAAATGTGAAAAGGAGTGTAGTGTGGTACATGGGATGTCATGTATTCTAAGTATATATAATGCAGGGTCTGTTTCATGGTAACAGAATTCAAAAATTAGGATTTTATCTAACCTTTGAGCAATATAAGAAAATTTCAGGCCTGGCGCAGTGGCTCACACCTGTAATGCCAGCACTTTGGGAGGCTGAGGCAGGAGGATCTCTTGAAGCCAGGAGTTTGAGACTATCCTGGGCAACAAAGCAAAACCCTATCTCTAAAGATAAAGAAAGAAATGATAAATTAAAAAAATAAAATTGAAACTAGTTCCACAAGAGGCATTGGGGGCTATTAATTTAATTGAATCATTCATAGATATTACCATTTTAAGGGTATATTGGTATGAGCTAAAGGTTATCTGGACACTGTTTGGAAAACAGAAACATATACATGTGACAGTTACTCTAAGGGTTTATTCTAAAAAGAAAAAATCTGATGGGTGAACATTTGCTTCCTTGGGTTATGTGCTATAATGTCCCCAACATAATTTTCCTGAAAAATGACTATATGGGTTACCAAAACAAACATATACATCACTGCAACACTTTGTCGTAACATATGCAGTGCTTTAAGCCAACTCAAAGATGTATAATGTAGAACTGGAATCATTTCCTAGACAGAGGACCACTAGCAATAACCTTTAATAGCCCAGGGTCTCCAGGGGCACATTTAAGGCAGGATTCCTAGAGGCTGCATTTCGGCAGCCACTGTGGAATGAAATAAACACTTTGGAGCAGAGCAGGAAGTCCCGCTGTTCAGCACTAGCTGGTTTCAAGCCAATGGTTCCTAATCTCAATGAGCAGCAGCTGTCATAGCCATTCTGCAGGGATGTCTTTTTCAAAGTTCTTAAAGATCTTAATTGTGACCTTCCCCTCTGGCTCTAAGTAAGGTTCTTCTTGCTCACCTGTCATATAATTGGGAGCACTCAATTTCATGATCAGCAACACAAAATGAAGTGGAGAATACTCTTATTAAATAAGCTGGAAGAAAGGGACAATCAGAGAGACAGGCGGCATGATGTACTAGAAAGAGAAGTGGTCCTCCTGGCAAAACCTGACGCAAGGGACAGGCTGCTGCGACCTTGTACAGATAACTCATCAGTAAATCTACTTAACATGCCTCTTTGGAGAGTATTGTCTTAGTCCTTTTGAGTGGCTATAACAAAATGCACTCATCCCTTGATACCTGTGGGGGACTGGTTCCAGAACCTCCTGTGGATACCAAAACTCGATGATGCTCAAATCCCTGTTAAAAAATGGTGTAGTATTTGCATATAACCTATGTACGTCCTTTCATATAATTTAAATCATAGGTAGATTACTTATAAAATGTAATACAATGTAAATGTTAGGTAAATGATCATCATGCTGTGTTGTTTAAGGAATAATGACGAGAATATTCTGTACATTTTTAGTACAAATGCAATAATTTTTCCAAATATTTTTGATCCATGGTTACTTGAATCCACAAATGCAGAATCCACAGGTATGGGGGGATGACTGCACCTTAGACTAGGTAATTTATAAACAATAGAAATGTATTGTCCACAGTTCTGGAGGCTGGGACACCTAAGATCAAGGTGCCAGCAGCTTCAGTGTCTGGTGAGGGCTTGCTCATCAGAGATGACACCTTCTTGCTGCATTCTCACAAGGCAAAAGAGAAGACAAGCTTCCTCCAGCCTCTCATAAGGGCACTAATCCCATTCATGAGGTCTCCGTCCTCATGATCTAATCACCTCCTAAAGACCCCACCTCTTGTAGTACTATTGCATTGGAGGTTAGGTTTCAACATATGAATTCTTGGGGATACAAATATTCAGACCACAGGAAGTATCTTTTTATGAAAATAAGCATGTGTAAATAAGGCATTTGGACTGTGTTAACTTCTCAACATAAAGCACAATTGCAAAAATTCTTAGTTGAATCACTTTGGAGTCTATTCAAGACAATTTCTCATATTAAGGCCTCAGCCTGCCATTCCAAAGATACCTTCCTGTGAACCTGCTCTCAAGCACTGAATGAACTGCTAGGCTGGCACACCAGCCGCACCCCCACCTGGCCAACTTCCAGCCTGTGCCTCTAATCATGCCTTCTCCCATCTCCACCTACTGAAATCCCATGCAGCCTTCCACATTCAGCTCAAATGCCATCTTCTTCATGAAATTTTCTATCAAAGGGGCTGAGAGACAGAAGAGGGAGAGGGATGAGAGCCAGGGAGAGATTTGCTGCCACTTGATGGCTTTAGCTTTGCAAAGGCAGCAAGAAACACAGTGGCCTGAGTCTGAAAACCAACATGGTGAGATTTCCCAACAGTGGCACAGGCACTAAAAAGGCAGTGAAAGCTCAGCCAGTGAGGTGTTAAAATACAGGCAGGGTGACCATCTGTCCAGGCTATCACAGACAGAATTTTCACGCTGGGTGGGGGTTACAAGGGATGACCCTACATCCCTTCCATGCTTCTAAGTTGTGTCATGGCCATGGGTTCAAAACAGTAAGTTTCAAGTTACAGGCAAATTTTGTTGAAGGTCCAGTTTATGATTCTCTAATCTTACCTGCCCACTTTCCTGATAAATTTATTTAAAAAGAAATACAGCCTTCAGCCTAGCTACTTTGGAGGCTGAGGTAGGAGGATCGCTTGAGCCCAGAAGTTCAAGGCTGCAGTGAGCCATGATTGCACCACTATACTCCATCATGGGGCAACAGAACAAGACTGTCTCTTAAAAAAAAAAAAAAAAAAAAGTGTTTAAGTAATATAAGCCATTTTATAAAAGGTGGTGAGAAAGCAACATAGCAGCATAAGATCGAAGGCTTTAAAGTCAGCCTGCACATGGATATGAATCCTTGTTTTAGACAAGTTATATAACCACTGCCGGTCTCACTTTCCTCACCTGTAAAGTGGGCTTAAGAACAGAACATCATAAGGGGTTGATGTAAGGAGTATATGAGTTAATACACATAAAGCAGTTAGTGTAGTATATAGCATATAGCAAGCATGCAATAACAGTTCATTACTATCAATATCACTACCATTATTAAAGTGCTTTGCAGGTCCTGACACATGGAAAATATATAATAAATAACAACTACCAAGATTTTTAAATTTATTTTTTTTTATAGAGATGGGGTTTCCCTATGTTGCCCAGGCTTATCTTGAACTCCTGAGCTCAAGTGATCTGTTCACCTCAGCTTCCCAAAGTCCTGGGATTACAGGCATGAGCCACTGCCCCCAGCCCATCAATATTATTATAATACATGTAAGTTTACATATTAAATGCCATTCATTTTAAGTAAGATAAATACATAATCATTCATTTTAAAGATTAATCTTAGATTCGTTGTAAAGCAAATATTTAAAGACATCATTACAAAAGTAGAATTTGGTATACAGTCCCCCTCTGGTTAAGGGATAATAGTGGTTAGTTATTATCATTTTATAGATGATAAAACTCAAAGATTCTATTAATTGCCCAAGGTCACACAGCGGAGAAACTAAAACTAGAACTGAGTCTTTAGTTTCTAAGTTCCTTCTTCCTTCCATGAACCATGCAAATAAAAATAAAATAAATTGGAAGTATGGTAGCATGCCAAGAGTTAATCTATTCATCCAGCTGAGAGATGTGTTTCTTCCTTCTCTGTTTAACATTTCTGAGGCTTTTATCTCCTTTATGTGAAAAAGACAAGAAATCTTTATTCTACATGTAATGAGGGATCTCCTCCCATAAAACATGGCAGATTAAACACATGTAATGGATTAGTCAGGATGCAGATTCTACTGATAATGAATGAAATAAAATGGAGTTGTACTTCTCTTCCATATTTCACTAAGTATTAGAAGGCCTAGATGGCCAGGCACAGTGGTCCACACTTGTAAGCCCAGCACTTTGGGAGGCCAAGATGGGAGAATTGCTTGAGGCCAGGAGGTCTAGGCCAGCCTGGACAACATAGCAAGACCCTCTCTTTAAAAAAAAAAAAAAAAAGGCCAAGGCTAATAGGGTACCCTTCAATGTTGGAAACTCATATTCCTTCCCTTCTGGTGCTCAGCCTTTCCAGGATGCCACTCTCTTCTGCATGGTTGAGGCTAGTTCACTGCGATAGCCATGTTCCTTCCAGGCAACAAGAAAAGACATGCCTCTTGCCTTTAAGAGCATAATTTAGGGCCAGGTGCAGTGGCTCAGGCCTGTAATCCCATCACTTTGGAAGGCCAAGGCAGGCAGATTGCTTGAACCCGGGAGACCGAGGTTGCAGTGAGCTGAGATCTCACCACTGTATTCCAGCCTTGGTGACAGAATGAGACTCTGTCAAAAAAAAAAAAAAAAAAAAAAAAAAAAAAAACCTAATACAAAAAATATTTCACTGTAGCAAGCTGAAAGGATATGCTGCCAGGAATTAAGGAAAGAAAGATGTCAGCTGTTTGGGGTAGGGGATGAGGGTGGCTCCTCAGATCTCCAGGTCCTCGCAGGACACATGCTCAAGGTGGTGAAGACCTTCTACTTGCCTACAGTGATATCCTGCAGGAAGCCTAAAGAGGCATTTTCAAAGTCTCTGCTGCTTCCAGTCTGGTCATCCTGAAACTTCAACATCATTACTATACATGATTGCAAAATCACCTTGCATAAGTTGCAGAATCTAACATCTAGGTCAAGGTACAACTTCATACCATACCACACCTCCATCTTGCTTCACTGTTCACAGTTATATTGAAAATGACAGGCATCACCCATGCACAGCTGTATGGCAGCATTGTAGCAACGTTACTAGGCACAGTTATCTCCAGCATTACATGGCCTGGGAGGTTGTGAACAGGATCTGCCAAAAAGCACAAAGATAGTTAAGCCAAAGTGGGTAAAAGGCAATTATCATTTTCAGGAAAAACAAATATTAGACAAGATAGGGAGTATAGTATACTATATGGCTCTGCTGTAATAACTATATGATCATAATCATATTAATTTAACCAAAACCTGTGATATAACTGTATCAAGGGGATAGGGAAAAAGGAAGTGGGAAGAAAAGAAAGAGTGTAAGAGAACTAGATCCTCATTTCACAGTAATAAATCACTAGGAATAGTGACTCAAACTGGTAAGTCAAGAAACAGTGTTACATTCCTTTTTCTTTTTCTCTCCCTTCTTTCTTCCCTTCCTTCCTTCCTTCCTTTATTTCTTTCTAGATGTATGTAGATAAATATCAGAAGAAACAGCTAAGAATTTACAGTGCTTACCTTTGGAGACGAGCCGTGGAACAGGAAAAAAGAAGCAAAGTGATGTGGGCTCCATGCTTGCATAGCCTGCAGAACCATGAGCCAGTTAAATCTTGTTTGTTTGTTTGTTTGTTTTAGTTTTTAAATTTTACTTTAAGTTCTGGGATACATGTGCAGAATGTGCAGGTTTGTTACATAGGTATACATGTGCCATGGCAGTTTGCTGCACCTGTCAACCCATCATCTAGGTTTTAAGCTCCACATGCATTAGGTATTTGTCCGAATGCTCTCCCTCCCCTCGCCCCCCATCCCCAAACGGGCCCTAGTGTGGGATGTTCCCCTCCCTGTGTTATCATTGTTCAACTCCCACTTATGAGTGAGAACATGTGGTGTTTGGTTTTCTGTTCCTGTGTTAGTTTGCCAAGAATGATAGCTTCCAGCGTCATCCATGTCACTGCAAAGGACATGAACTCATTCTTTTTGATGACTGCATAGTATTCCATGGTGTATATGTGCCACATTTTCTTTATCCAGTCTATCATTGATGGGTATTTGCGTTGGTTCCAAGTCTTTGCTATTGTAAATAGTGCAATCTCTTTTCTTTATAAATTACCCAGCCTCAAGTATTTCTTAATAGCAATGCAAGAATGCAACAGAGACATAAGAGAAAGGGCCCCTTGCACTGTCCACCTTTGTACCATGTTCAAATATTACTTATGTTTTTAAATATTTGAAAAGCAAAAATAAATAAAAAGCAAACAAAGTAAAACATCTGAGGAAGAAACCTGGTTTAGCTGATCTTAAGAATGCTTCAGAAAACTTAAGAAAGATGTTAACTTAAGAAAGATGTTTGGAGATAAATTCACTTAAGAAAGATGTTAAGAAAGATGTTTGGAGATAACTACTGACTCTTGTTAACCACTTTTCATGGACAATTTCAAGGGGATTTATCTACCTATCACCAAGCCCTGAGTTATCAGGTAGACGGCAAGCTTCCAGAGAGAAGAAGGCATGGGTTTTTGTACCTCTCCTGTGATCTAGCCAAGCCCTGGAAGAGAATATGTACTTGAGAAATATTAGGTCCCATTCAAAAATAAATATTCCAAAATAAGTAAATATTTAATACAGTAAACTGATCTTTGACAAAGGTGCCAAGAATACACAATGGGGAAAGGACAGCCTCTTCAATAAATGGCGAAGGAAAAACTGGATATCCACATGCAAAAGAATGAAATTGAGCTTCTGTCTTACACTACTCACAAAAAATAATTTGAAATAGATTAAAGACTTCTATGTAAGACCTGAAACTGTAAAAATGTAGAATAAAACCTAGGAGAAAGCTCCTCGACATTGGTCTAGGAAATGATTTTTTTGGATATGACCTCAAAAGCAGAGGCAACAAAATAAATAAATAAATAAGCAAATGGGATGGCATCAAACTAAAAATCTTCTTCACAGCAAAGGAACAATCAACAAAATGAAAAGGTAACTTATAAAATGGTGAAAATATTTGCAAACCATATGTCCTATTAGGATTTAATATCCAAAATATATCAGGAACTCCTCATACAACTCAATAGCAAAAACAAAAACAAAAACAAAAAAAAAAAACCTCATTTAAAAATGGGCAAATGACCTGAACAGACATTGTTCCAAAGAAAGATAAATGGCCAACAGGTACACAAGCACATGAAAGGTGCTTAGCATCACTAGTCATCAGGGAAATGCAGATCAAAACCACAAAGAGATATCACCTCACATCTGTTAGGTTAGCTGTTGTCAAAAAGACAAGATTAAAAGCATTGACAAGGATGTGGAGAAACAAGATCATTGTACGCTACTGGTGAAAATGAAATTTGATAGGGCCAGTATAGAAAACAGTATGGAGGTTCCTCAAAATATTGAAAATAGAACCATCTTATGATCCAGCAACCCATCTTCTGGGTATATATCCTTCTGGGTATATATCCTGGGTATATATCCTAAACAGTAGCTTCAGATATATCTGCACTCCTATGGTCATTGCACCATTATTCACTATAGCCAGGACATGGAAACAACTTAAATGTCCATTGATGAATTAATGGATAAAGAAATTGTGTGTGTGTGTGTGCATGTGTATATATGTATATATTAGATTGGTGCAAAAGTAATTGCAGTTTTTGCCATTATATACAGTCATTAAAAAGAAGGAAAGAAGGAAATCCTGCCATTGGTGACAACACGGATGGACCTTGAAAGCATTATGCTAATAAGTGAAACAAGTCAGACAAGGAAAGAGAAATGTATAAGCTCACTTATATGTGGAATCTAAAATAGTCAAACTCGGCCGGGTGCGGTGACTCACATCTGTAATCCCAGCACTTTGGGAGGCTGAGGTGGGAGGATCACTTGAGGTCAGGAGTTCAAAACCAGCCTGGCCAGCATGATGAAACCCCGTCTCTACCAAAAATACAAAAAAAAAATTAGCTGGGCATGATGGTGCATGCCTGTAGTCTCAGCTACCTGGGAGGCTGAGGCAGGAGAACGGTTTGAACCTGGGAGGCAGAGATTGAAGTGAGCCGAGATCGCACCACTGCACTCCAGCCTGGGCAACAGCAAGACTCTGTCTCAAAAAAAAAAAAAAAAAAAAAAGTCAAACTCAAAGAAACAGAGTTGAATGGTGGTTGCCAGGGGCTGGGAATTCAGGGAAATGAAAAGATGTTGGCCAAAGAGTGCAAACTTTCAGTTATAAGGAACACATTCTGGGGATCTAACGTACAACATGGTGACTAGAGTTAATAATACCGTATTGTATACCTGAAGTTTGCTAAGAAAGTAGGTCTTAAATGTCCTCAACACACACACACAAAGCTAACTACGTCAGGTAATTGATGTGTTAATGATTGTGACAATAATTTCATAATATATATGCATATGAAAGCATCACATTGTATCCCTTAAATACATACGGTTGTCCCTCAGTAACCACAGGGGATTGGTTCTAGAAACTCCTGCAGACACCACATCCAAGGATGCTCAAGTCCCTTATATAAAATGGTTCGTATCTGCATGTAACCTATGCCCATTATCTCTAGATTACTTATAATACCTAATACAATGCAAATCCTATGTAAATAGTTGTAATACTGTATTGTTTAGGGAATAATGATAAGGAAAAAAGTCCCTACAAGTTCAGCACAGATGCAACTATTACAGGCCTAACTACATTTTCAAACCGTGGTTGGTTGAATCTATGGATGCAAAACCCATAGAAATAGAGATTCAACTGCAGCCATCCCATTACTGGGCATATACCCAAAGGATTATAAATCATGCTGCTATAAAGACACATGCACACGTATGTTTATTGTGGCACTATTCACAACAGCAAAGACTTGGAACCAACCCAAATATCCATCAATGACAGATTAGATTAAGAAATTGTGGCGCATATACACCACGGAATACTATGCAGCCATAAAAACGATGAGTTCACATCCTTCGTGGGGACATGGATGAAGCTAGAAACCATCATTCTGAGCAAACTATTGCAAGGACAGAAAACCAAACACCGCATGTTCTCACTCATAGGTGGGAATTGAACGATGAGAACACTTGGACAAAGGGTGGGGAACATCACACACCGGGGCCTGTCGTGGGGTTGGGGGAGGGATAGCATTAGGAGATATACCTCATGTAAATGACCAGTTAACAGGTGCAGCACACCAACATGGCACATGTATACATATGTAAAAAACCTGCATGTTGTGTACATGTACCCTAGAATTTAAAGTATTAAAAAAAAGAAAAGAAAGAAATAGAGGGTCAACTGTACGATTTTATCTGTCAATTATACCTCAGTAAAGCTGGGGGTGGGAGTCCAGGAATAAATAGATAAACAGATAAATAGTTTGAGTATCTTCTTTGTGGCAGGGGTCAGGGGCTGGGGAGAGGTGGAGATAGGGCAGAGAGCTTTCCCTTCTTTTCCATTTCAATTTCTCCTAGCCTGGAATCTTCTTTTCTTTTAGTATTAATAGAAAGTTCTAATTTTTAATGAGGGCCATCCGTGATGCCTAGAGATAAAGTAGCCATGGTCATTCAAGAGTGATTTGTCTCCTTGTCCTCCAGAAAACAATCAAAGGCTTGAGATCAACCCCATGGGCCTATATCTACCCAATCAGAACAGTGAGTTATCACAGAACCACAGCTCTATGAATGCTTTACCTGGATTTTTTTTTTTCCAGAAGGAACATGTTTCTCATGCAGCAATCTTAATAAATGCAAGTGGGCTCCATTTCTTGGCTTTGAGGTAATGAAAAATTAATTACCATACTTTACAAGTAATAGTTTCCACTCACAGCACCCCTTTAGAAGTAAATATATCATAAATAGTTACTATTATACCAATGGCTGGTGGATTGGGCAGCCTGTCGTCCATAAATCTTTTTTCAACAGACATGTTATTTCTTCTGGGGGAACAAACAGATTTGTTTTAGATCAGAGAGTCAACTGACAGATGGCCTTTGTAAAAACACACCATTTGTATAAATAAATTATAGTTTCACGATGGTATTCTGCATTTGTGGATTTGGAAAATCAATGCCCCCATTCTCCAGACTGGGCCTAAACTGTAAAGAGCAATTTTGTTTAGGTGCGAGGTCACATTGCACAGATCTGCCAACACAGATGCTAAAGTCCAAACTCTCTGGATGCTTGCTGCCACTTCTCATCACAATTGTCACAAAGAACTCTGCCTGGAGGTAACAGGATGATCTCCCAGAGAGCTCCGTAATGGATCAGAGCAAGTTACCAACTGGCACACTCCCCTTAGCTCTGGGCTCTGTTTCTATTAAACGTAATGACACCACGTGCCTTATTTTCCTAACCACAACTTTGCATAATTGGGGCTGACAGTGTATTTGTCTTAAAAACCTGAAACACTTCATTTTCTTTTATAATACAGTTCGTCAGTTAAATGCTAAACATTCAGTAGATTCCTTTAAAATCCAAACCAGCCCTGACTCTGAGCACACTGAAATCTCAGTCATTACTCATCTTACAAGGTATACACATGTAACATATGCATCAAATATTTCTTGATTCATATATAAATGTATATATCTAAATACGCATCTATACACACACATACCTACTCATGCAAATCCCCTTTCCCAGAACCAAAGGGTCAGAATTTAGTATCAAAAAAGACACAGTTTGTTACTGTTTTTAAGAACCAGGACTAGTAAAATGTTTCTTTTGTTAGGAGACCAAGACATTCATTTTAGCCAGAAATTCTAAGTACAGTCTTTGTTGGCCTAATGATTGCCTGTGTGTCCTTTTTTTAAGGACATTATTCCCCCTCCACCCATGATTAAGATCCTAAAGTCATCAGTCGTGATCAAGGAAATAAAAGTTTAACATCAATCATGTTCACTATTCAAAATATAACAACAGGAAAGACTTTGTAAGTTTCCAGCTTAAAAAAAAAATTTGTGTGTCAAATTGCCTAGTATTTTCCTAGCTATAAGGTACTTTTGGAAGCTGTGTTTATTCTTTCACATGGTGGGATACTGTTAGCCTGGTGCTTTGTCTGCATTCATAACCTCAAGCTCCCACGTTGCTATTTAGAGTTATACCAGTTGGTGCCTTGATAAAATTAATACAGTGTCTAGAGTTCCTAACTTACATCCAAAGAAGTGCATAAACCAGTGATTTCCATCTGTTTCTATGACACTCCCAGGGAATCTCAGGTTACTTCAAAGGAGATCAGAAATTGCCAAATAAAATTAATTTAGATCCACAAATCTTACATATATAGTTACATATGCCAGATATAAATATATACCTACATGCACATAGTACTTCTGGAAGAGGCAATGTCAGGAAATTACTAAGGTAATTGCATACTAAGATCCTAGAAGGGTAAAATGATCACAAATTATAATATGTATCGTAAACCAGATTAGAACTAATCATGGAAAATAAAAGTCCACTCAATTTACACAAAATCACAAATTTGGATCATGAAAAAGAAAAAGGGTTTGGGGGGTAAATCAACGAAGTTATTTTTGAAGTAGATGATTTTGTGGATGAATTACTAGCAACCCAATAGGACACAAATCTGGTTGGATGACTGATTCATTTGATTCTCTTTTTTATCTCTAAATTATGTTACATGCCTGTCTGTAAATGGAGAAGCTCTTCATCCTGCATCTCAATAAAAGTATTAAAGACATCTCTGCTGTAATGGAGTCAACTCACAATCAATACCTGTATTCATAATATTATGCACACAGACAGGTCAAGGGTTAAGAAAATGTTTTCAGTGCAACTGTAATCAACTGACCCTCCTGTAATTAGGCTGTTTGCTGACTCCTTGGGGACATTTATTGGGAAGGGTCCAAGGACCCCTCTCAGACTCAAATCATGTGACCGAGTGCAAAATTCCTTTGCTTAAAACACGCACTTCTCCACCTTTAATCACACTCCACGTGGTGATTAACAGTGTGGATCTGCCACTTCCTAACTCTATAACTGTAGGAAAGTTTCTCATCCACTCCCTGCCTCAGTTTGTCTGTAAAAAGGAGAAAACAGTGCTTGCCTCATACAAGTGTTGAAAGGATGAAATAAGTTAGTAAGGATAAAGTGCTTAGTACGGTACACACAGTAAACATTCAATAAGTGTAAGCTCTTATCATTCTTTATTATTCAACTTGTCAGAGGTTCCCCGAGCTAGAGGCCACTGCAGAACTCTAGATCACTCATCAATTTATGATCATGTTGACTTTTTAAAATGTATTTTAATTTTATATAATATTATATGATACTATCTCAGTGTTAACTTTTTATGGGTTAAATGCTCGGTATTCAACATACATAATTCAACTAGACCTGCAGATTAAGTGGCATATTTGTTGCCTATACATCCTGAAAAGTTTGGAATTGGTGGAAATTGCATTGACTGGGTATCTGGACATGCACTGGAGGATCTCCCACTAATGTCCTGTGAGGCCGTGGCTGAGTCATTTCACCCATCCAAATACCAGATTTCTTCCTATAACAAAGGTTTGGACTAGGTGAACTCTAAGAATGCTTTTATCCTAAGAACCAGAGTATTATGAAGCTGACATCCTCCTTGATTTTCTGAGTTGCGACAGCATCATCTGTCTGAAGAAACCAACCAGTATGAAATGGGAGAATCCTAACCAGTAAATTTCCTAGATCCAGCCTCTCTCAGGATAGCACATAACAAAATGCTAGGATGAACTATTATATAAAATTCACATAAAAATGACCACATATACCACTTTTATTGGGAAATTACAGGTTGAATGTGAATCTAATATCTACTGATGAATTATTCAACTATATTTCAGTCAGCCTGGCTGACTGGATGACAGAGTATGAGTATTTTTCAAGCACTCATAGAAAACTCCTGAACTCTCTTGAATGTTGGCCTGAAGGTTATTTCTGGTAAAGAATGGACACCTGAATGTATAAGAAGAGACACCCTTTCTCTAGGAATCGGAAAGGACATCATTATGGGATGCCCCAGGGGTTCATGTGAAACCCTTTAAATATACATCTTGGGGAAAGAAGACTTTATCCTGACTGGATAGCCTAACCTGGAAAATACCTTCCAAGACAGAGAACAGTGAGGTCATACACAGAGGGCGTGAAAGGCTTAGGAAAAGAGTAAAGGAAGCCCCAAGAAATGGAAACTGTTGAGTCCAGGGGAGTTTGAGAAACCATAGGAGACTGAAATAGAGATTTATTCATATGTTGATGATATATGCATGATTTGGAGGAAGTCAGAGAGAAAGATGACTGATTTCTCAGCAAACACACTTTAAAATGCACATGTTCTAAACCTAACTTGCTATCTATAAATGCCAGCCATAGCCATGATTAACTAGTAGAGACGCAGAGGGTGGTAGGCATGGGTTCTTCCCACTCAGACACTGGGAGGCTTTCAGTCACTCCAAAATCCCCACTGCCTAAATAGTTACAAGTTTGTAGCAGCAAATATACACAATATTACCAAATGTAACAGCTTTAAAAATCATCCGTTTGGCCAAGGCTGGAGAATTCTGTTTGCACCGGTTTCTCTTTTTGGAAGAGATCAAAATGTTGCCTCTCACAGTCCTTTGACTGAAGGAGAAATCAGAGGAAACCTGGATGGTCCACAGCAAGTTAGCGTTTCCCACTGAAATAAACACATTCCTTTGACTCCCCTCCAGCCATGGAGCCCTGGCCAACATCTCACAATACAAAGCCGAGACTGACTTCCAGCAGGAACACAGCAACTGCTAATCCCCATTATCACACCCGACAGTGTCCACCACACCCCCATAAAGATGCATTTTCTAGTAACTAATAAAACTGGTCCTGAAGACAATAGCCTCTCGCTCATCCAGATACCCGTTGGGATATTACAAATTAACACCTTGTAAAGCAACCCAATTAAAAAGTATGCCCATACACACAGTCTCATCCACCAAAACATACATCTGCCTTTCCAAATATTATGCAACGCTGGATTCTAAATCGGTCTTAATTTCTAAAAAGCCTACAGGCACGGATATGAATTCTCAGTTCTTATGGCTGTGGCCGCCCTATGCACTCTTCCCAGTGGTGGACACAAACGTTAATGTACTTATTATTACTTAAGGACACAAAAATAAAGAAGGTGGCATTTTTCTCTTTCCCCTTCTAAGGTTCTCCCCAGAGCTGCCAGATGAACGCCCACGCCACCTTCTCCCACCAAAGGTGGATCCGGCTAACAGGAGACTGGATCGTGACCATAGCGCGTCTGTGCCCAGCTCTGGGGAAAGCCTCATCTTAGCGAGTGGCCCTCGGCTAGTCCCGCAGATCGGCCAAGTACGCGGAGGCCGCGCGGTTTCACCATTAATGTTGCTGAAGGACAATAGCTCATCAAGCCCCACCGAAAGCCCCGGACCCGTCGCGGAGCCTGGGCTGGCGGGGGATGAGGCTGAGCGACTCCTCCTAGAGGTGGTTATGTGGAGAAGGAGCAATCCCTTCTCCCTCCTCCTCCTCCCCCCGCTACTATCCGCGGCCCAGAGAACTGCCGCTTGCCGCCATTGACACGCACAGATAGAACCCAAAGAAAGGCAAAGAGTCCTGCCCGGCACCGGCGCCGCGCGGGCCGAACCTGCGCCCGGGGAGGGGCGCGCAGAGGGCACCGGGCGCCCTGAGCAGGCGGCGCAGCACCAGGTGAGCCCGCCATGGCGATGGCATTATTGTTTAGGGTGCTCCGGGGTCTGGAAACAAAACGCGCCGCCGGGGCAGTGCAGGGGCCGGAGAGAACCACCTCTGCCTCTCCCCCGAGCCCCTGCGGGCGCACCCCCGATAGCCAACCCACCCCCTGCAAAAACAAATTCTTAAATCCAGCCGCCCAACTTGCTTCCTTGGGCGATAAAGAGGGGGCTACTAAAGAAGTGGTCAAATTCCTGCGGCCAGCGAGGGGCCGGGGGCGTCGAGGGTAGTGAGAGAAGGAGGAGGGATGCGGGGTTCAGCAGCGGGCCCCAGGCGAGGCTGGACCCGGAGGAAGCGGAGGGCTCCTGGGAATGCGGAGTTTCAGGCGCAGAAGCGGGAGGAGGGTGGCGCCTGGCCGCCGAGGGGCACGGGGCGATGGGTGGGGGACTGCGCAGGGCCCGAGGGAGCCCGGGGAGGGCCGCTCGGGGTCCTCTGAGGGTGCCCGGGCAGGGCGCCGGCGGCTCCAGGCTGACAATGGAGGGGGCGCGGAGCAGCCGGGCGGAGGGAAGGGACCCGAGTCCGGGGGCGGGCCGCGCCGGGGAAGGTCAGGCCGGGGACGCCGGGCGGCGGGGCGAGGGCTGGGGGTTGCTGTGCGGACGCCCGGGCGCCGCGGGCGGGCGTGCGCCCCGGGGCCGGCGCGGAAGAGGGCGCGGGGCCGGGCACTCCCCTTCGGTTCCCTTTCCGGGGCGCCCGGTGCCTATGCGCGCTGCGCTTTCACCGGGAAATGGCGGCCCCGCCGTGGCTCGCCTGGGCAGTCTGGCTCCCGCTTTGCGCGGGAAAAAATAATAATAATAAAAATAACGAAAAAGGGAATAAAAGTAAACTGGCTGCGGCGCAGGAAAGGGCTCTGCCGGGCACCGGACGCCGTGCGTATCACTCGCGGGGCGCGGCGGTTGGGGACCAGCCCTGCCTCCCCCGGCTCCCAGCCTGCCGCCCCGGCGCACCTCAGCCCCAAACCGGCCAGCCCCCCGATCGCCTGTGGGTGTCCTCCCCCGCCTTTCCTCGGGGGGGCGCCCTCAGTTCTTGCCCTCTTTGTTCCTTACAACAATGGCCAAAGGGGCATTGGTTCCCCAAGGGCCAAACGAGCGTCCTCCAGGAGTTTACCGTCGCGTGCAATGGACCACCGTGGGCCTGACTGAGGCCTGGTCCTTGCCAGGGTTTTTTGACAACGGCCCTGGATAAGTGAAGGGATGAAAGGGGCGAGAAGAAATGGGCTGAGAAACCGAAGTGCGGGGCCCTGAGTGTTTGAGGGGACGCGATGGGAACCGCGGCTCCGTTGCCCTGATTTTAAGGGCAGTTCCCCTATCACAGCAGCGCTGGGACTGAGGTGTCCGTCCAGCTTCTGTCCACCTCAGAGGAATTCAAAACAAGGGCCCAGTTCTAAGCCCCACAGATCCCAGGATCCCCTAGGGACGATCCATGCACCACGGCAAATGGTTTCCTCACTTTGCTCATTTGTGTTTGTTTTGAAATCCAATTGTCCCCTCACTGGGCTTCACAGTTGCTACTGAAACGGTTCAATAGGTGAGAGAAAAAGAAAACATTAAGAGGGAGAACGTGTCTTCGTGTGTGTTGTTCTGAACCACACACTAAGCTACACATAATTCTCAATCCGTTTTAAAACACTTCTTATTTTCAGACTAAATGTTCAGAGCTCCAAGATTTGGAAGCATGCTGGTGATTTTTAGAATTGTTTTAGCCTAACATGACATATAAATAAACAGAGGCACTGCCCCGTGGATAAGTTTATCTCCCATCGCATAATTCACATCTTCATAACCCCTCTTTCCTGTAGCCAAATTTCCTTTTAAAACATGCCCAGTTCTCCTCTCCTCTGATTTTTCCTACCCTACCACAGTTACACCTCACCTGGATCCATTAATTGTCAGACTTTACACATGATTAGTGGTTTCCTCTATATCAAAACTCCACAAAAGAATTTACCTCCTTGAATCCAGAATGTCCTGAGGATTCTGACCCTACTCCCTCACCGTTCTATCTTCTGTCTGGTTCCCAGGATTTTTAAGGCGCCTCTGGTCTGCCGTTTCTCAGTGGGTAGGACACCCTGCTAGCTATTGTCTGAGACAACCACATCTGTTTTCACTGCCTCCTGCCAGCAGAACAGGAGGTGAGTCCCGTCTCAGGCAACTTTAAATGAAAGGTATCTGTAACTTGTTACCAGCGAGGGATGTGCAGACATTCGGCCAACTTTCCTAAGAATGTTTTTCAACCTTAAGAAATAACCTCCAAGTTAGATGCAGTCTTGGCAAATGGAAAGTATATTGCACAGAGATTAACAAAGAACTTGTGGTTAGAGATCATTCAACAAACACTTATTGAGCACCAGTTCTTTTGCTGTTTGTTTTGTTGTTTTGAGATAGGGGGTCTCGCTACATTGCTCAGACTGGTCTCGAAATCCTGGGTTCAAGGGGTCCTCCTGTCTCAGCCTCCTGAGTATACACCAATTCTTAAACACCTCTAGATAGGGAAAGAAATGAAATAAAATATAAGGAAGTCATTGGGCCCTTCTCTCATAAAGCTTACAACCCCCAGCCCAGGAGATAAAATATACATGCCGGTAAAACAAGGTAAAAAGTGATTTTGGCAAGCTAATGGGAAAACAGGTACTTTCATATACTGCTGACGTGTGTAAATTGATATAACCAATTGGGAGAGCAGTTTGGCACTATAAAATTAATAACGTGCACATTCTGTGACCCACCATTCCATTTCTCAGTATGTCACCCAAAGAAGCAGGCAGCCACGAGCTCAGCATGTATAAGGCTGTTCATTGCAATTTTGGTCATTCTGAAGTAGAAAACAGCCTAACAGCCATCAACAGGGAATGGCTAAATAAACTCTGGTGCATCTGTCTTCTGGAATATTATGCAGCAGTTCAAAAGAATGAAGCAGATCTATATATACTGAGACAGGAAAGATCACCAAGATATACTATTAATGAAAAAAGCAAATTGCAGAACAGTACATATTATATGGTACTATTGATATAAAAACAAAATAAAATTATAAATTTCTGTAAGTAAAAATGCATACAAAATGGACAGAAAAAGTGTAGAAGATGCCCACTAAGAGAGACAAGAACTAGAGGAATTGTCAAGAAGGGCTTTAGCCGTATCATTATTAATACCCATCCATAGCCTTGTTATAATATTTGAAGTTCTATAATTTTTTGTTTGTTTGTTTTGTTTTGTTTTGTTGAGATGAAGTCTCGCTCTGTTGCCCAGGCTGGAGTGCATTGGCACAATCTCAGCTCACTGCAACCTCCATCTCCCAGGCTCAAGCAATCCTCCTGCCTCAGCCTCCCTAGTAGCTGATACTACAAGCTTGTGCCACCATGTCTGGCTTATTTTTTGTATTTTAGTAGAAATGGAGTTTCACCATGTTGCCAGGGTGGTCTCAAACTGCTGAGCTCAGGCAATCCGCCCACCTCAGCCTCCCAAAGTGCTGGGATTACAGGTGTGTGCCACTGTGCCCGGCCAAGTTGTGTAATTTGAATTAATGTATGCCTTGCTTGGATAACTAAATACAAGTAATAATTTTAAAGTGATTGATAATACATAATTGATAATACGTAACGATATACACAAGAAAACTACAACAATTTGTAAAGGGAAAAGAGGGTTTTGGACTTGAAGGGAGGGTGTTGGGCTAGGCTTTGTAGAGAACGTGGCAGGATTTGGATGCAGAAGGGTAAGGGAGCAAGGCAGGTGGAAGGAAGCTGGATGCAGATGCTGTGTTCCAGCTAGTCCTCGTTCTTCAACATGATTATGAGATTCCCTTGCAAGACTGAGAGTCCTGGCCTGGTCTACCCTGCCAAGGTTCAGGTTGAAGGGTGAACTAAAAGAACCCTCACAATTTTTTTCATTGCAATTTAAGTCTGTGACTGTCTTAAATTCTATATATAGAAGAAAGAGAAAAACGAACCAGTAGAGAAGTATATGAGTTCCAATATGGTATTGGAAGATCATGTTTTTAAAAGGAATATAGTGAAATCTTGAAGATAGAATTTTTTTCCCCAATATACACTGGGATGTATATTGGGAATTAGGTTGGAGCGAAAGATAAGTGTTTGGGAGGATAATTCATTTCCCCCAAAAAATCACAAAAGAGACCTTTTGAAACAAAATATTTAAGGCTGGTTTCATTTATTCATATACGTGTTAAAGGAATATTTATTGAATATCAACTGTGACCTAACACTATGCTAGGTGGCATCTGGGGGTAAAACATGCAACAGCGTGTCGGAATAATAGCCCAGTTGCAGCAGTTGGGGTAAGGGAGCTGGTTCTAGTCTGGTCTCACAGGCCATGGACAAGTCATTCAATGAGCACGTTCCCTTCCAAGCCATTCCTTTCATTGTAGCTACATTTGGGGGGTGGGGGGGTGGGAGAATGCTAGATGATTGATTACTCAAGTCCCTTTCAGTCTTAGGTTATGATTTTGTGAAATCCTTTGATTTCCAACATTGCAATGACTATGAATTACCAGGCAGATGGAATTTGGAGACTACAGGATTAGACCGAGGGGATCTGACAGTGCCCAGCCTTGGGAAAAGCAAAACTATTTGCTGTCGTGAGGGTTCTCAGCAGATGATGTGGCTCTCAGGGTTTTCCTAGAGTTAAACTTTCATTATTACCCCTTTACACACACACAACCTCAATCACAGTAATAATTGTAGCAGTTGGTTTTGAAATAGAAGGACAAAGAGGCAGAAATATGCCCAAGAAAATGTCAGACTGCATTTCATGAAAATAGTTCTCTATAATGATTTCTTCTGTGGAAATAAATCACAGTAGTTAATGTTTATTAAATGTCTGCTACCTGCCAGGTACTCTTCAAGCACCCTACATGTATTAACTCATTTAATTCTGACAGCAGCCCTGTAAGTAGGTACTGTTACTACACCCATCTCAGGAAAAAGAAATGGGGGGGTGGTGATGAAGAACATGCCCAAAGTCACCACACAAGGGACTCCAAGCCAGGCAGCCTGACCCCAAAGCCCTAAATCCTTATGCCCATGTGGTAAGAGCAAGGAGCTGCTAGCTTTCCAATGATTCTCAGATGATGCTCAGCTTAACATTTGTGTAGGCAAATTTTTATTTTCAAAACTTATTTGTCTCACTACTTTATCCGACTATGACAAATGAAAGAAAGAATATGAGACTGAGCCACAGAACTCTGTGCTTTAAACTGTCTTGTCACAAAGTATTAAATAAGATAAATTTGGTGGTTTCTCTGAAGCCCTTACTGTTCATTTATCCATCTCACCATCCATCATACTTTGCCCGATTTATTTGACTGGCATTGCCAATTTGGACTTGGAATGGAGTAAGTAATTCAAGTCAAAAATCTTATGCTTTGATAGAAATGTGTGTGGTAATATGCATAGACCACCAGTGTACAGACATTTACTCCAACTGACTCTGAGATGTCAGAAGGGTTAGATACACTGACCACGTTTTTTCACTCAAAGTTACAACACATGATCTGGCCAAAGATTTAGGGGTTGTTTCTGGATATGAAAGGCGGTCCTGATGATAAGAGTTTAGATGCCTAAATTTGGGATATTTCTATGACAACAGGATAAAAGCAGAACAAGATAAAATCAAACTTACCCTGGAACCCAGGCCCCGTGCTGTCTGGGCTGGCACTGCCAATGATATATATATACACACAGAATTTTGTAACTTGTATTTTGTGCTCCTGCCTTCGCTGCTCAATAAGACCATTAAAATTAAACAGTGGCGGTGGAGCACAAAGAGACAAACCCCAATAGCTTATACAATATGCAACATAAATGTTTAGGTCAGGTGGTGATTCACTGGGTTGCTCATCCGAGTGGTAAACTTCCAAATTGAGCTTTCTTGCAGAATTTCAATGAAGTGGTCATTGACTTAAGTCCCCTGCCAACAACCCTATCACCACTAAACTGAATTTTCACCTCAGCTGTTCCGCAGTAAACAATGTAGATTATTGTTTTGGGGTGAAGAAAAAGCAGTCCTAGATATAAAATCAAGCAGATTTTTTCAGGTCCAGTTTTTCTTTTCTGTGGTTATCCTGGGTGAAGAAATAGCGACTTCAAAGGAAAGACGCTGTGAATGTGACTTACTTATCCTGGCTGCTCCATCGCTGTGAATGTAAGTGACAGGTGGGGCTCAGAGCGAGTCTATTTTGAGCATCTTACAGGTTGGAGAGGACCTCAGAAGTGAGCTGGTGCAAGGGCTCTTAGGTGGGGCTCCACAGAGCCCAGTGCCCCTTGGAGGCCCAAGGCAGGAAAGGTGGGGACCAAGCGTTGAAGTTCCCAGGCACTTGCCCACTCCACCCAGGACAGCTCCCCTTGTATCTTTTTTATATAGTAAAGCCTAATTTCTAGTTTTGCTTTTTTTTTTTTTTTTTTTTTTTTTTTGAGACAGAGTCTCACTGTTGTCACCCAGACTAGAGTGCAGTGGCGTGGTCTTGGCTCACTGCAACCTCTGCCTCCTGGGTTCATGATTTTCCCGCCTCAGCATCCTAAGTAGCTGGGATTACAGACATGTGCCACCACGCCACCTGGCTAACTCTTGTATATTTAGTAGAGACAGGGTTTCACCATGTTGGCCAGGCTGGTCTCGAACTCCTGACCTCAAGTGATCCTCCCGCCTTGGCCTCCCAAAGTGCTGGGATTATAGGCGTGAGTCACTGCGCCTGGCCTCCTACAAATTTTTGTTAAAGCAAAAGGGGAGCCCTGAAAGGCCTACCGATTTGCCTATAGGCCACAGCTAGGCACAGCCGAACTAGAGGCTCCCTCCCCGTGGTCCACTGTGCCTTCCATTCTACCACCTTGATGCCCCCTTGAGCTTTGGCAGGTCTCACCTGCAGAGAGGATGGTGTGGTGTGGCCAGTGGCAGGTTACCCCCACAGAGAGGATCATGTGGTGTGGCCAGTGGCAGGTTACCCCCACAGAGGGGATGGTGTGGTGTGGCCAGTTTCACTCACAGAGAGGATAGTGTGGTGTGACCAGTGGCAGGTTACCCCCACAGAAAGGATCATGTGGTGTGGCCAGTGGCAGGTTACCCCCACAGAGGGGATGGTGTGGTGTGGCCAGTGGTAGCCCTTAGCTGAAGCAGCTGATACACCATGCTGGGGCCCAGGAGCTACAGGGTACCCATACATACATAACCAGGGAGCAACACTGCCTGTCAACAGCACAGAACGTAGAACTGCAGCAAAAGAACCAAGCCACTTTTCCCCACAGTGCAGCCACTGCCTGAGGACTGACAGCAAGGCCAGGTGTGGTGGTTCACGACGGTAATCCCAGCAGTTTGGGAGGCTGAGGCGGGCAGAGCACTTGAGGTCAGGAGTTGGAGACCAGCCTGGCCAACCTGGTGAAACCCCATCTCTACTAAAAATACAAAAATTAGTGGGGCACAGTGGTGGGCGCCTGTAAACCCAGCTACTTGGGAGGCTGAGGCAGGAGACTCGCTTGAACCAGGGAGGCAGAGGTTGCAGTGAACCAAGATCACACCACTACACTCCAGCCTGGGTGACAGAGCCAGACTCTCTCTAAAAAAAAAAAAAGAAAGAAAGAAAGAAAAAAGGACAGACAGCAAGAAAAACTGGGTAGGGAGGTGCAGGCAGAGGAAGGGATGGAGGAAGAGGGGTTCCAGAGCAGTCTGTTGTTCTAGTTTTGAGAGCAGACAACTGGCCCCACTGATGTACTCAGTTGCTCAGCAAACATGGATGTCTCTGGGAACCCCTGGTGGATTAGGCACACCTGCTGTCTGTTACTGGAACATTCACCCTAGCCCCTAAGAGCACTCCTGCACACGCCCGCTCCCATCAGGGATGCTCATCTTGGCCCAGACAAAGCCAGTGCCCTGCTCAGAGAAGTAAAGAAGGCGCTGCTTATAACAATAAACGGCATTACTAATTTGGATCTGTTAGATTTGCAGAAAACAAGATAGTTTGCCCACTGTTATGCTTGATAAAGAACTTATTTAAATTAAAAGAAAATATTGGTCAAGCTGGTCTCAGTGGCTCATGCCTGTAATCTCAGCACTTTGGGAGACTAAGGTGGGAATACTATTTGAACTTAGGATGTCAAGGCTGCAGTGAGCTATGATTGGGCCAGTGCACTCCAGCCTGGATGACAGAGACTCTGTCAAAAAAAAAAAAGAAAGAAAGAAAGGAAAAAGAAAATATTGGTTTAAAGAAACCAGACTACTTTGTCTTTTTATGAAGGCCATCAGCATGTTAAATAAAGTTTATTCTTTCTCCCCGAAAGCAATTTATTCAATAAGAGCACGTGCTAAGGATTTTTCTTTCTTTCCCCTCCTCCCTTCCGAGATCCCAGTATAATTTTAAATATTGTTTATGGGAATCCCACTCTTCCTATTTGTCAAGCCTCAAAGAACAAAAAGACAAGAAGAGACCAGGCTGGGCCCAGTGAGGGTGTTTTTGTTTTGTTTTCTGTGAATGAATAGATTCAGGAAGGCAAACTGCTTCATTTTCTGGTTGACTTTCTTTAGGAATGCATTGCTAACTCAGATTCAAAGAAAACTAAAATTATTTTTACTCATTTCTCATCCAAGTACTACAGGTGGCCAAACATATTTTTATTAGAAAATAGCATAAGGCTAATAATAAAGAAACAAACTACGTTATAGATCAACAACTGCTGCTTTTCTCTTTTTTAAAACAACCATAGCTCAGGTTCAACAGAGACAACAAAACATGTTAAAATGTCTTAGTAGCCTGCAGTAGCAACAGAAATCCTAAATCAACCCCTTAAACCCTCCAACCTCTTGTCCCCAGCTCCTCTACAGTGACCACACATGTTCTGCCTCTGAATGACAAAGAATGTGCCGGCAGTTGAACTTCCCGCTCCATGATGTGACTTGAAATACTTTTTGAAAAGGGAATGATTTGTTATCCAATAGTATAATTTAAATAAATTGGATTAATGCTTGGTTCTAACATTCATGGTTGGTTAATTTGGTTAATTTGATCTGCGTGTCATTTTGATGAAATTGCATTTGATATAACCCTTTATGTTATAAATTGTTAATGTGCTTTAACATATATGACGATAAAATTATTGACTATTCTCATTCACTTAAAGGTGGCCTTGAAAGAAAATGGTTTGGAAAGTATTATACTATAATGATTTGCCCTTGGAGTTCATAAATGGAAGTGTAATAGAGCCAGTGATTTAGCTTGTGTTACTGAAAATGGTTTTTACAGCTACAAAATAATGCTAACAAACTATTATTATTTTAATACAGTACTTAGGGTAACATACCAAAATACAGTCAAAATCTATTAGATTTTTTTCATACCCTTTAAAATATATTTCAGTGTATAGTTAATATATTTATATTGAATCCCCTCCTTTCCTACCTAGTTTTGTTTTATTTCATCTCAATTTATTCTCCCAAAGGATTATTCTGAACTGACAAAGATGCTTCATTACAGTGTCTCCATCACTTTTCATAAATATTTACAATATAAAATATTCTGAAGCACAATACCACAGATTAGGGAAATATCATAGGGGATAAAAATGAATAAATTGAATAAATTTCAGCAATTTTAAAACAGTACACGAGTCCATTAGGGATGACACTGTGAATTTCATGTTCATGAAAACAATGTTTAAAGGTTTTTTAAAATTTCAATTCCATCATTAAAAAGCTCTAAGATCTCTTATTTCTAGATTTTAAAATAATGTATGATGAAAGCACTTTGATTTGCATACTTCTGAAGAGAATGATCTCGAAAGAGTGCTTTAAAATAAGCTGACTTGTGATTCTAGATCCTTTGTCGAGGTGATTCATCGGTGCGACCGAACCCCACCTTTGACACCCTGGCCTGTAATTATAGCTCCCAATCCTCACATTACTGACTGCTGTCTTTTTTTCAAAACCTCCTTGCAGAAGCTTGACTATAGAAAAAAATGGTCATTTAAGTCAGGATGGTGTTGTATGTTCTCACCCATAGTGGGAGCTAAACTATAAGGGTACAAAGGCATCAGAATGACATAATAGACTTGGGGACTCAGGGGAAAGGTGGGAAGGGGGTGAAGGATAAAAGACTACGAATTGGGTTCAGTGCACCAAAATCTCACAAATTACCACTGAAGAACTTACTCATGTCACCAAATACCAATAAAAAAATTAACAAAAGCAAAATAAACAAACAAACAAATAAATAAATAATAAATAAATCAGGACTCTGGAGGTGTCTAATGGCCCACCTTGCTGGTTGGTAGAGGGTTTGTTGCAGCCCTCCACAGTTTACAAAATAAAAATAAAAATGTGGAGAAGCTGAGGTGTAGAATATGGCTCACTGTTTATCAGCTCCTTATACTTGAAAAAGAAAGTATTTGAATAAAAAGAAAATATTGGTCTAAACAAACCAGACTATTTTGTCTTTTGATGAAGGCCATCAGGGTGTTAAATAAAGTTCCCTGTTTCTCACCAAAAGCAACTCATTCAATAAGGGCACGTGCTGAGGGGTTTCCTTTCTTTCCTGTCCTCCCGTCTGGGATCACAGTATAATTTTAAATATTGTTTATAGGAACCTCATATGCTGCAGTTGTGCAAATACAGACACACTGAGTTGGATTCTATTCTATTAAGGAGTCTTTATCGTCTCTTGATGCAAAATTTTATATTCTTCAATTATCTCAAGACCGGTTAGTTTTCAGTCACTCACCTGGTGATGAAGGTGATCTTAATTTTTTAACATGACATTATTACTCAATTATAAAACAGTTGAGCTGCTTCTCCTCAGCAGCATACTCATTTCAGGCTGATCCACAAATGAGTTTTGTTAAAATGTTAAAGTAAAATAACATTCTAAGTTTCCAGTTCAAAATGATGGACTGAGCACATGTACTTTCCTTCAAACCCCTCCTCTCCAGAGCCACAGAAATAATGGTAAAGAAGTACAAATAAAATAAACAATAACAAAGGGGTAGGGGCTGGTGGTGTTAGTTAACAGCAGGTGGGGGATTTCAAGAAATTTCCAGAAGACTGAAAGTGCATAAGAACATATGCACGTCACAGGGGAAGCCACAACTGAGAGTAAAAGCAAGAGGGAACTGCAGCGAAGGTGGGGAGGGTGAGAAGTGGGGACTCATTGAAGGTCTGTTTCCAGGACAGCTCCGTGAATTGTCCTTTCTCGCTCCTTTACTACTAGAAGAGTTTCCAGCAGTTTGGTATTTAGCCCTTAAGCTAACAATCTGAGAGTTCTTCTCTAAAGCAATCAAACAACTACAAGAGGCTGGGCATGGTGGCTCACGCCTGTAATCCCAGTATTTTGGGAGGCCGAGGCAGGCAGATCACCTGAGGTCAGGAGTTCAAGACCAGACTGTCGCACATGGTGAAACCCTGTCTCTTCTAAAAATACAAAAATTAGCCAGGCGTGGTGGCAGGCTCCCGTAATCCCAGCTATTCAGGAGGCTAAGGCAGGGAGAATTGCTTGAATCCGGGGGACAGAGGTTGCAATGAGCCAAGATTGTGCCACTATACCCCAGCCTGGGTGACAGAACAAGACTCCATCTCAAAAAAAAAAAAAAAAAAAAATTACAAAACTACAAGGCACACGTAGTCTAGGATAAATATCACACCACAAAATAAAGCTCCCCACTCATTCTGGCATTTGGGGGTCCTCAGTTCCTAACTGGACACCCTAAAGCCATGCCTGCTAATGCGGTTTGTCTGTGTCCTCATCCACATCTCAACTTGAATTGTATCTCCCAGAATTCCCACATGCTGTGGGAGGGACCCAGGGGGAAGTAATTGAATCATGGGGGCCGGACTTTCCTATGCTATTCTCCTGATAGTGAATAAGTCTCACGAGATCTGATGGGTTTATCAGGGGTTTCTGCTTTTGCTTTCTCCTCATTTTTCTCTTGCCGCTGCCATGTAAGAAGTGCCTTTTGCCTCCCGCCATGATTCTGAGGCCTCCGCAGCCATATGGAACTGTGAGTCTAATGAAACCTCTTTTTGTCCCCAGTTTTGTGTGTGTATTTATCAGCAGTGTGAAAATGAACTAATACAACTAACTAGTTCCTAACTGGACACCCTAAAGCCATGCCTACTAATTGGCATGCCCTGCACACACACCCAGAGGTCCCAAACAGGAAGCATGCTCACCAAACAATGGTTGAAGAATTGAAGAAAGCTCTTCTATCTGCCTGTAATCATCAACCTTGTCCTTCATTCTTTTTTTTTTTTTTTTTTTTTTTTTTTGAGACAGAGTCTCACTTTCTCGCCCAGGCTGGAGCGCTTAAAAAAGGATCGTTGCAGTGGCAGGACCTTGGCTCCCTGCAACCTCCACCTCCCAGGTTCAAGTGATTCTTGATTCTCCTGCCTCAGCCTCCTGAGTAGCTGGGATTACAGGCATGCACCACCACGCCCAGCCAATTTTTATATTTTTAATAGAGGCAGGGCTTTGCCATGTTGGCCAGCTGGTCTCGAACTCCTGACCTCAAGTTATCTGCCCACCTCGGCCTCCCAAAGTGCTGGGATTACAGGCATAAGCCACCACGCCCGGCCTTGTCCTTCATTCTTAAATGCAAATGCATAACCAAAGATCACCAGACATTTAAGAAAAGCCTACATGAAAGTAAAAGATGAAAATCAATCAATCAATCAATATAACAACTGCCTGATAAAATAATTTAGAGGACAGAAGATAAATTTAACACATTCTAATTAGTTTCAGAGAGATTTGAAGACATGGTACAAACATAAAAGTACAGGATGCTGTAAAAAAGGAATAATCTGAGAACAAAAAGAGCTCTTGGAAATTAAAAATATGATTACCAAAATTAGATAAAGACTGAAGAAAAAATAGAAGAAAAAAGATAAGAGACTTGGACTATTAATCCAGGAGATCCAATACCTGGTTTATAGGAATCTCAGTAAGAGACAAAGAAAGGGGGTATAGAGAGAAATAAAGAAATTGGCAGTGGGTTGAGTGGGGAGGGATAATCAGAGACATAATGGAAAAAAAATTACATGTTATAAAAGTCTAAGTTTTCAGGTTGAACCAAGTTATTGACAAACGCTGAGCAGGATGAAGGCGGCTTAGCAATGACTTCAAAATATTGAAGCAAAATGATTTTGACACTAAAAATGATAATACTCTACTAAATGATAACCTAAAGATAATTCAAGTAAGATAGTTCTGTTTCTGAAAGAAAGCAAAGTTTAGGCCAGATGTGGTGGCTTATGCCTTTAATGCCAGCACTTTGGGAGGCTGAGGCGGGAGGATCACTTGAGGCCAAGAGTTCACAGGCGGGAGGATCACTTGAGGCCAGGAGTTCAAGACTAGCCTGGGCAACATAGTGAGACCCCATCTCTACAGAAAAATTAGCTGGGTGTGGTGCACACCTATAGTCCTAGCTATTCAGGAGGCTGAGGTAGAGGATTGCTTGAGCCCAGGAGGTCAAAGCTGCCGTGAGCCGTGATTATACCACTGTACTCCAGCTTGGGTGACAGAGCAAAACTCTGTCTCAAAAAAAGAAAAAAAGAAAGAAAACAAAGTTTACTTCCCTGTCCTGTTTCTGAAGAGTTACATCAGGTGGATACCAACAAAACAAGGGAGAAAACCAAGAAAGAGGAAGTCATAGGGCCAAGGATGAACAGAGAAGATAGGTCCCAGAAAGACCAGTCCCAGGAGGACCGCTGGCTAAAACAACTCCCATTCCAAACTAGAGCTGGAGGTCAGAGGGCTTTGAGAATAACCCCTCTGCAAACGGTTCTCTGGGAAGAACAGGGTCTCTACAAAGAACAATATGATTGAGAAGCTGAGTGATTTTGAGGACATGGTAAAGGAACATCTTTTGTCAACACAGAAAAATATGGTCCACGTTCCTATTTGTGGATTCTGTATTTGTGAATTTGCCTACATGCTAAAATGTATTTGGAACCCCCAAATCAATACTTGCGGCACTTTCATGGTCATTCTAGGACATGCACGTGCACAGAGCAGCAAAACATCTTAGTTGCCACAAGCATACCTTCCCAGCAGAGGTTGCACCACGTGACTGCCTTCTTGTTTCAGCTCACACTGCAACCAAGTGCCCTTTCCATGCCCTATTTAGTGCCATGTTTTTCGCATGTTTGTGCTTTTTGTTGGTGATTTTGCTGTTTAGAATGGCCCCCAGGTGTCGTGCTGAAATGATGTCTAGCATTCCTAAGTGCAAGAAGGCCATCATGTGCAAGCTTCCTTCTGGCACGTGTTACAGTGCTGTTGGCCGGGAGCTCGATGTTAATGAGTCAACAGTATCTATTAAACAAGGTGTCTTAGAACACAAATACACATAAAACAAGGTTAAGTATTGATTAGTTGATGAAATGTTGTGACCAGAGGCTTGTAGGAGCCTAACCCTGTATTTCCCCTAAGAGCAATTTTTCAGTTTTCGCTAATTCTGTGTTTCTGACTACTTTATAGAACATAACTACCCCACATATTGAGAATCAACTATAGTTAATAACTTCAGAGTTAGAGAGGAAGCTATACAAGAAAGACGAGGTCCAAATGTGAAGCCCCAGAAAACGTGGAATGCTTTTGAACATCAGGTTTTCAGGAAAAAAAAAAAAAAAAAAAATCATCTTGACATGAGGACTCAAGGATTCCAATGCTGGACCACAAAGAAGAAACTATGTTGGTAGCATCACACTTGATTCTGCAGAGAATATTTACAAATGTGACAAGCACTATACTCAGTTCTGCGGGGAACAATATTTAGAAAGTCTTAACCATGCAAATGGAGTTTAACTTTCAAAATAAATCTAGAGTCAAAATGTGAATGATTTTATTGTGATTATAGAATAAAATATATATGTTATGAACTAGGATGATAGCAAGTATAGAAGACAGAAGTAGAGCTTAGGGAGGTGATGTAGAGAGGAGAGGACCAGGGAAAGATTAGGGCACTCACTTCCTCGTCTCATATGATGATGACATGAGAGATAATCCCCAAAGTTGATGAAGTCAGAAATAGAGATTGGAGTATACAGTATTACTTCAAGTTTCCAAGGCAATCAGTGGAGGAAATAAAACTGAAAAAATAACTGTCAACAATTGAAAAGGGAGGAGGAAGGTGGGTTAAGGTCTCATCCTTCTTCGGCACAGATAGAGACTGTCTAAAAATGAAAATAGATCAAGAAGTGGAGGTATAAGCATGAGAGTTTTGGAGGTAGCCACCATAACTGAAATTAACCCTCGTTGCCTGTACTTGTCTCTCTAAATGAGATCAATGCGTGAGAAACTGTTGCTCTTCATTTTATACATTTTGGTTCCTTTTTGCTTTTTCTTTTTTCCTTTTTTTTTTTTTTTTTTTTTTTTTTTTTTTTTTTTACTATGTGCAAATATTCCTTAGATTTAAAGATAAACTCAAAATATTTAAATAATTTCTTTAACTTTCTTATTTTCCTTGCTTCAGGGTAACCTTGAGCAAGTCACAAGAATAGGTTTAAGCTTGTTGGAGGTGGGCCCTCACATAGAAATTCCCTCACTTTCTCAGAGTTCTTAGTGTCTCCAGCGTGTTCTTGATACCACTAGGGCAGAGGAAACGCCTGCCTGTTCCATTTATGAAGTGTTTAGGCCCAGACAACTTAATAAGTATTCATGTTCTAACATTGTACTAGCCATTTGGGAAAATAATACACATGAATTAAAAGGTAAAAGTATTTCTATTCTGTTCTTAAATAACCACAATGAACTACAAATACGATGCATACAGCTGTTGGGCACTGCACAGATACCCAGACCTTGGAGTCAGATTGGACACTACCACCCTCATTTTCTGTTCTGTATTGACTTTCACCCAACACTTACTTTTAATCACAACAACAGCCAAAAACCCAGCTTTGAAAGAAAAAAAATGGGCATCACCGAAAGGAACATAGTGCACCCTACTGTTGAAACTGAACCATCGGGAGCTGGTAGTGGTGGGGTCCCACAGAGGCCAACTATGGCTGTATTCAAGGGAAAGCTGAAACCTTCCTGCGGTGCTTCTGCACAGTTTGGGAACCGTGGCTCCAACATCTATTTGAAACTTCATTTGGGTCTGTCAGGCAACTTCACTGGAAAATATTGGAGGACAAGGGTCATGTAAATTTAACAACATCTAATATAGTTTCTTGTTCAATAATAAATGCTCCATAAATACTGTCTTACATTGAATCTATGATGGTATCGATTGCAAGATGCATACTGACTTCTAGAGACAGTAAAATGTTAAAAAATAAAAGTGCATCATAAAATCAGTGAAATACGGTAGTTATTTGAATAGTCTGGTGTGAGTTTATTGCCCGTGTCTGAGTCAATGCTGCAATTTCATATTTACCCGGTGTTATATATAAAATCTAACCTGTCGGTGTTGTTATGGGCTTAAAAGCCAAACCTAAAAATAAATCCTGAAACAACAGCGTCTGAATATGCCCTCTTCCCCAGCACACACAAGACCAACGATGTGCCTGCAGTTGCTGTGCTCCTGGGGGTTGGGGGGAACGAGCCAGGAGCCCCACATTCTCGCTCTTCTTCTCTGAGTCTGGAGTTTTACCTCCCTGTTTCTCACCGTTAACATGCTTGAAATGCTCTGATCCTCTCTACGAGTAATTATAAGACTGTTTACCTTGGTCTTTCTGCTTTGAAAGGACAGGTACATTGCAGATCCAGGGTTTGTCTGGTTTCCTCTATATCCCACATGTGTCTGGGAAGATGGGGCCATCTGAACAGAGCCGCGTGGCCTCCAGGGATTGCCCACACGGTGTCTCTGAGCACACCAAGAGCTGCATCCAGCCATATTCGCTCTCCAAATGTGTAAACTTAGTATATCATAGTCCTTAAGTTTTGCCTAATCAGAGCGAAATTGTCTTATAGCAGAAAATTTGTTTCCTTCAGGCTAATACTTAAATGTAAACATTAAGTATTCTCCTGAAGGAAACAAATTTTCACCTTGCAGTGGTTCTTTTTAGACAGTAGGCCTACACCGAGACTCCAATTCCCAGGATGTGGATAAAAACCCATTCAAGTTTTTGACTCCTGACTTCCCAAGACGGAACAGAGTTAGAGGAAAGGGTGGCCTGGTGAAAGAAGGAAGTTCAGGGTTATAATTTATCATAACTACAGGCATAATCCAGCACAGGCTTTGGGGAGAGGTGGTCTTTAGAAAGCAAGGTCTTCTCTGGAGTGGCCCCAGAGGCTCAGCACTTCCTGCTGTCGGTGGGCTCTGATAGATGTAACATGTCAGCTCCATCAGCCCCTCCTTGCTTCCCCTAGGGATTCCTGGATGTGCTCTAATTCTTACTGTCCGTGTGCAGGGGCCTCACAGCCCTGAGTCCCCAAGAGGGTCTGGGAGATAGGTGCCTGGCTGCTTAAATTCTGCACAAGACCTAAAAAGACGGGTTTGGCAGGCATGGAGAACTCTCCAGTCCTGCTTAAAATACATATGTAAGTCAATCCGTCTCACACTTAGAATTCAGATGGAGCTGCATCCCCTACCCAGGGGGATTTCCTCTAAGGCCCTCACCTAGAGGGAAGTCTGGAAGCCACAGAGAGAAAACCTTGTTATAAAGTACCATGTTTGGGATGATTCTTACATTTAGGGACTTTTTTACAATGTGCAGGTGGTATGTTTCTCTACTTGTTCCTACTTTGATTTTCCTTACGTGGCTCTTTTATCTTCCTGAGTGTTGGGTTTTGTTTGTTTGTTTTTGAGACGGAGTTTCACTGTTGTTGCCCAGACAGGAGTGCAGTGGTGCAGTCTCAGCTCGCTGCAAACTCCACCTCCCGGGTTCAAGTGATTCTTTTGCCTCAGCCTCCAGAGTAGCTGGGATTACAGGCGCCCACCACCACGCCCGGCTAATATTTTGTATTTTTAGTGGAGTCAGGGTTTCATCATGTTGGCCAGGCTCAAACTCCTGACCTCAGGTGATCCACCCACCTTGGCCTCCCAAAGTTTAGGGATTCCAGGCGTGAGCCACCACACCTGGCCTCTTCATGAGTGTTTTAGGCATCTATGCCCTGAAGTCACTTGCTTTTTTTCTACTCCTAGTCCTAAGTTCCAATTTTTAGGGCAATTTGTGACTTCTCTTGACAGCTAATAGTGGGAAAGTCCCTAGATAGCTTTATCCTGCACACCTAGTCATTCTCTGGTTGTTTTGTTTGAGGAAAGTGTGTGTGTGTGTGCGTGTGTGTGTCTGTGTGCGCATGTGCGTGTCTGTGTGTGTGCACGTGCACGGGGGTGTCCCTGCCCTTGTGATGTTTGTACGTCATGCAGCATTCTCTGGTGGAAGCATGGTAGGGAGAGATTAAGACCAGCCAGCACACACCATATTCACAGAGCACATCCACCCTGTGATGGGCTTTTCAGGTGGTTTTCTTGACAACCAGACTTACTAATCATCCTCCAATCCCACTTACCATTAACTGAGAAAAGCACATAATTGGCTTAGGAGAGTCACTAATGCACCTTCATGAGCCTGTGTAGGCTCTTAAGTCTTTAGAACCTACTGCTTACAGAGCCTAAGCTTCTCTACCAAAATCGTTGAAAACTACCTTTCAGAAAAATCAGGATGTTTAAGAGCAGAACAACTGTAAGGATGTTAGCCACCTCCCCTGTTTTACAGATGAGGCCACTGCGGTCCAAACAAATAACTTATGAAGCTCAAATAACTACAGTCATGCATTACTTAACGAAAGGGGTACATTCTGAGAAATGCATCGTTAGGTGATTTTGTCATTGTGCAAACAGCATAGAGTGGACTTCACAAACCTAGATGGTACAGCCTCCTGCACACCTGGCCTATAATCATATGATCTGTTGCTTCTGGGCTACAAACCTGCTCAACATGTTACCATACTGAATACTGCAGGCAATGGTAACACAATGGTAAGTTTTTGTGTCTAAACTTAGAAAAGGGACAGTAAAATACAGTATAAAACGTAAACAGTAGTACACATGTATAGGGCACTTGCCATGAATAGAGCTTGCAGGACTAGCTCTATACTTGCAGAAGTACTCTGGGTGAGTCAGTGAGTGAGTGAGAGATGAGTGAATGTGAAGGCCCGGGACATTATCGTCCACTAGTGTAGACTTTATACCGTACATGTAAGCTATACTACATTTAAAAGACAATATTTTCCTTAATAATAAATTAGCCTTATCCAATAATAAATTATCCAATAATAAATTAACCTTAGCTTACTGTAATTTTTTTACTTGATAAACTTTTTAACCTTTTTAAACTTTTGACTCTTGTAATAACACTTAGCTTAAAACACAAATACATTGTACAGCTACACATATTTTCCCTCTTTATAGTCTTTATAAGCATTTTTCTATTAAAAAAATTTTTTTAACTTTTTAAACTTTTGTTAAAAAAAAAAATAAGACACATACACATTAGCCTAGGCCTACATAGACTCAGGGTCATCAATAACACTGTCTTCCAGCTTCATGTCTTGTCCACTGGAAAATCTTTAGGGACCATAACACGCATGGAGCTGTCATCTCCTGTAATAATAATGCCTCCTTCTGGAATACCTCCTGAAAGACCTGTTTGAGGCTGGTTTACAGTTAACCTTGTTTTTAATAAGTAGAAGGAGTACAGCAACATAGTCATTTGTTGTCAAGTATTATATACTATACATAATTATAGGTGCTAGACTTTTACATGACTGGCAGCACAGTAGGTTTGTTTACATCAGTGTCACCACAAACACACGAGTAAGGCATTGTGCTATGCCGTTAGGATGTCACTAGGTTGGCCGGGTGCTGTGGCTCACACTTGTAATCCCACCACTTTGGGAGGCTGAGGAGGATGGATCACTTGAGGTCAGGAGTTCGAGACCAGCCTGGCCAACATGGTGAAACCTCGTCTCTACTAAAAATACAAAAATTTACAGGCGTGGTGGTGCACGCCGATAGTCCCAGCTACTTGGGAGGCTGAGGCAGGAGAATCGCTTGAACCCGAGAGACAGAAGTTGCAATGAGCTGAGATCATACCACTGCACTCCAGCCTGGTGACAGAGCAAGATTCCTTCTCAAACAACAACAACAAAAAAGATGTCACTAGGTCATAGGAATTTTTCAGCTCCGTTATGATCTTATGGGACCACCATCATATGTGCAGTCATTGTGGGGTGCATGACTGTAGTGATGTAGAAGTGGCACTATGCCCAGGACTTCCTGTTCCCCAGTCCTGGGCTCTTTCCACTATAGCAAGAGGACCTCCATTTAGAGCCCCACAACCCAGCTAGCAATGCTGTCTGTTTCCCCTCTTTCGTGCTACAGTGCTAACAGCAGGCCCTCCACACGTTTACCTAACACATAGTTGCTTGCTTCCTCAAAGAGAAAACCCCTACAAGTGGATTTATGACAGTGAACAGCCACAGACAGCAGCAGCACAGCAAATGTGGGAGATCTTGTTTCTTCCAGATGAAGAAACAACAACGTGATAAAACAACATGACAACATTGTCTGATCCCTGGGCCTTGTGGTCAGAGAGATAATAGTCTAAGGCACTTCTCTCATCCTTGCTTGTACCTAACTGATGAATAGCTACATCCTTTGGTGGCAAAACGACATATAAAATATAAAATAGGGTAGTAGTAAATACATATGAGCATTTTAAATAATGTATATGAAGTATATACTAAAATGCCCCAAACTTGAATCATTCACCTCAGGGACAGGTGAGTGTTGAGAAAGGGGTTTGTTGCTAATTTCAGAGCTTTAGTATAGTCTCCTTGGTCGTAATGGAGTTATCAGATGCTTTAGAAAATTGAAATCTGTTCACTCTTTCACCTAGATTAAGTAAATCCCGGTTTTGTATCTATTTCATATTAGCCAAGCATTCATTTAGTACCTTCTTCTGTCATACATTTAGCAACTTCCTTGGACCCTCCTTTCCTTTGCCATCTTGCCTGTTGGTATGATGACCTAACCAGGATCAATGGATAGAACCAACTTAAATTTGTTCCTGACTTTCTCATTTTTCATCTCCAGAGGAAACAGCCCCTGAGAACGCCATTGACCTTAGGGAAGAGAGCTTTGATATATTAACACATTTCCTAGAAAATGTCATTTTCCTTTTCTTTGCTGCTGACCGTTTGTCCCTTGTAATTTGCTTTTACTTACTGAAGATTATATTCCATTTGTCGGTTACAATACTCTGTCAACCAGCAGATCGAGCCCACCCAAGATCTACTACAATTTTCTAGATTGCAGGTGGGCTTACAAATACTCCGTCCAGGAATATGTAATTATTTTATCTTCACACAAAAGAGAGCTTCCTTAAGCAACAGTGAATATTTGTCTCTTAATTCCTTGTGCTGAATTCACCTCTTCGTGCTGACTGTGAAGTTCCTCCCCAAAATCAACCTGGATTCCCCATTCCAAGGAACAGAAGCTCAGGCTGCATTATGGCTTTTCATTTGCTATGTTTGCATACCACACATATTCAGTAAAACTGCCTCTTCTGGCCTGTTTCCATTTCTAAGAGTGCTACATTATTGCATGATTTAGAAAAGTGTCTGAGAAATATGCATCAGCTCTCAGTTATGTCTGTCAAACCTGGCTGATATGGTTTGGCTGTGTCCCCACCCAAATCTCATCTTGAATTGTAGCTCCCATAATTCCCACATGTTATGGGAGGGACCCAGTGGGAGATGATTGAATCATGGGGTGGTTTCCCCTGTACATTCTCGTGGTAGTGAATAAGTCTCACGACATCTGATGGTTTTATAAGGGGTTTCCCCTCTCACTTGGCTCTCATTCTGTCTCGTCTGCTGCCATATAAGACATGCCTTTCACCTTCCACTATGATTGTGAGGCTTCCCCAGCCACGTGGAAGTGTGAGTCCATTAAACCTCTTTTTGTTTATAAATTACCCAGTCTCGGGTATGTCTTTATTAGCAGTGTGAGAACGGACTAACACACTAACCATTATAATGGGCAAAGTCATATAAGCCAAGAGGTATTGTATTAGTTTTCTTATTGTTGCTGGAACAAATTACCCCAAACTTAGTGATTTAAAACAATACAAATTTATTCTCTTATAGTTCAGGGGTCAGAGGGCCAAAATTAGTCTTACTGGGCTAAAGTCAAGGTGTCAGCAGGACTAATTCCTTCTGGTGGCTTTGAGGGGAAAATCCTTTTCCTTCTGTTCTCACATCTCTTACTGCCCACTCTGACCCCCTGCCTCCATTTTCTAAGGAGGCTGGCAGTTACATTAGCCCCACCCAGATAATCCAAGATAACCTCCCCATCTCAAGACCCTTAGCTTAATCCCATCTGCAAAGTCTCTGTCATATAAGATAACAGTCACAGATTCTGGGGATGAGGAAATGGACATCTTTGGGGATCATTGTTCAGCTGACCACAGGATTGAGACCTCCCTATTCAGTGACAGTTTTCTGTGGCCTTTCCTCTTGAGGTCAGGCTGCCTTGGTGGGGGATGGATGTTTGTGGGTGAGCTTGCCCATGCCCTTCAGAGACCCCATGCCTGACTCCATGCCTCCTGCACCTGCAGTGGCAGCCAGGTTTCAGCTGCCTCCCTGGGGCAGTCAGAGGTGTCACAGTGGTACCCAAGGGCCATGCCACTGTGCCCAAGATGTTTGCCAACTACCCTTCCTCAACTCTGTCTTCTTTCCCTTTTTCCTTTTCAGCATTGTGTTAGTGCCGGGAGGCCACTGTGTCAGCAAGCTGAGAGGGAAACTGAGGCAAGATGTCGGGCCGGAGCGGGAAGAAGAAAATGTCCAAGCTGTCCCGTTCAGCCAGGGCAGGTGTCATCTTTCCAGTGGGGAGGCTGATGCGTTATCTGAAGAAAGGGACGTTCAAGTACCGAATCAGCGTGGGCGCCCCTGTCTACATGGCGGCAGTCATTGAGTACCTGGCAGGTAATGAGGACACGCAAAGGAGACTGCCTGCTCCCAGGTCCCCACCCTCCCCTGGGTCCCCCTCTCAGGCTGGGGAGGGATGCTCCAAATTGCCTTGTGGCTGGCTCAAGGCTACTGTGGGTGGTGACAGGGTTGCAACTGGCCTGCTTGGCTAAAATCAACTTCTGCAGACTTTAGGGGAGAGAAAAGTGCATAGGAAGGACAGGTGATCAGCATGGAAGGCAGAGAACCCACAATCAAGTAAGTGGCCCTCCTAGACCAGTCCTGCAAAAGATGCGTCTTACTTTAAGCAAATGCAATATATAAATATCTAAGCTCCTGAAGAAAATAAACTGCAGGGAGAATGGGGGAGTTGATATTCATTTTGTAAAAGGGAGTCTTTTTACATCAAATTGCTCATTAAACATCAGTTTTCCTGGTATATTTAAACTAGGACTCAGTGTCCATAAATAACATTTATCTGATCATCAAAAGCATCTTTCGGGTGCTGCCATGAAGCCGATGTAATGTTCTAATTTTGTTCTCCTTCACTGAGGTGATTCTCATCTAATAGGGGTGCACAGAAAATAGTTTCCCAGATTTGTTGTTAAAGTTAATTTTTTTACTGAAAGATGAGATTTTGCTGTGTGTGTTCTTTATCTTAGTAAATCTTAGTAACTTTCTCTTTAGCTTTTTTGTTGTTGTTCTCTTATGTCATAGTTAAACAGAAACCAAACTTTACAATATCGGGGTGCTTTTCAGAAATATTTACAAATAAAATATATAAATATATATATACAATAAGTGTGATTTAGTCCCTTGTTGGGTAATAGCCATGAGCAACAATGTCTCTGACTTTGCCCAAGGTTAACAAATTCCCTAGACACCAAGGTTAAGTTCCTTGGGAATTCTGCCAGGTTAAAAAGCAAACCTCCCCAAACAGTCTAACACTGGGGAGGCAAGCCTCACTGCATGAAATCCTCTGGGCTGTGGCAGGGCTGGTCCTCTCTTCTGTCCCCAGGTTCCTCTTTTCTGCTGGTTTTTCCTTTCTAGATGCTCAGTCCTGCCCTGCCCTCTTAGTCCCCATCGCTCACCAACCAACATTGATTGGTGAAAGGTTTTCCTTGATCCATGCATGGAAATGTCCTCCCCACAGAGCTTCCACCAGGCAGACCTTTGCATCATGAGTCTTCCTCTTATGAAATGAAAGCCTTGCTCCTGAGCTAAAAGTCCTTCCCTCCTTTAGGAGGTTGGGGAAAGCTGGAGGACTCTGAAAAGCAGTGCTTTTCAAAGTGGGATCACCCAGGGATCTTGTTGACAAGGGCAGGGTGGGCCCTGAGACGCCATTCCTCAAGTTCCCAGGTGATACTGATGCTGCTGGTCCAGGGACCCCACGTTGAATAGCAAGATTGTAGCCAGTCTTTTATCTTCAAGCCAAAAGATGTAGGGAATGCTTGTTTAAAATGCAAGTTCCCACCAGGCATGGTAGCTCACACCTATAATCCCAGCACTTTGGGAAGCTGAGGCGGGTGGATCACCTGAGGTCAGGAGTTCGAGACCAGCCTGGCCAATATGGTGATACCCCATCTCTACTAAAAATACAAAACTTAGCCAGGCATGGTGGCAGCTACTGGGGTTATAGGCCTGTAATCCCAGCTACTTGGGAGGCTGAGGCAGGAGAATCGCTTGAACCCAGGAGTTAGAGGTTGCAGTGAGCTGGGATCACACCATTGCACTCCAGCCTGGGCGACAGAGAGAGACTCTATCTCAAAAAATAAAATAAAATAAAATAAAATGCAAGCTCCTGGATACACTCTCAAAGGGTCTGATTCACTGGATCTGGAGTGAGGCCAAGGAATCTGATAGGAAAACCTCCGAGCTGAGGGAGGGAGAGAGCAGACTCTGAGAAGGGTTTATGAAGCTTTAAAACCTGGTAGGTGTGTGTCACCTACTGAAACTGGAAGACACTGAGTAACTCAAAGATCCCACAGCTTTCAAATGGGGAACTAGGACTCCCCCAGGGCCCTCGACCTCGAGCCACGCAGTTTTGCTGTGCTACACTGCCCCAATGTTTGTGTGATGAAAACAGGCAAAAGTCTAATCCAGTGCATATACAAAATTTGGCCTTTGGAATCCCTGGCATCTCTGTTAGTCTTTGGTTCAGATGTGTGAGATAAACGAAGCTTACCTCTCCCTGTTCGTTCATCCATTCAAAGAGCATTTGTTGAGCCTCTCCACGCCAGCGCATACAGTGAGTCCTTAGGCAGAGTTCCTGCAATAGAATTGGGCCATTTATACGGCGAGTTGAATGTGGAGAGGATGAACACCTGCAAGGGTGCCATTGCCAAAGTCCTCCTGCCCCAGCCAGTCCCAGTGTCCAGACCATCCTGGGCCACATAGAGGAGGAGAAGGTGACATTGATCTCCTGAGGCCCAGGCCTGTCCTCTGTGTCCTTTCCCTCCCTTCTTTGTGCCTTTTCTCTCCTCCAAAGGCAGGCAGGCACGGAGAGAGTGCAGGCTCAGATGTCGGTTCCAATCGGGATGACTCATCCACCAGCTCTGTTACCCTAACCTCTCTGAGCTCCAGGTGTTTCCAGAACTAGCTCATTTAACCTCATTCAATGAGCTAATACGTGTAAAACACCTGGCGTATAGGATGCACTCAATAAATGGTAATTCTTCTCCTCCCCCCTCTATTAAGAGCTGATAAAATCATTCAGGACAAAGTATAAATGACTAATTCCATTAAGGTGGTATATTTTCAGGCTGAATTTACATTTTAATGAGACAAGGCGTTGTAATCCAAAGGAATGAATCATATTAGTGGAATTGCAAGCTACTGTTGAGTAAGTGACATGGGGAATTTTTGTCTGTTTTTTGGTTTATTTGTTTGGTTTTTAAAGAGGTATCCATTGATTCTGTTTAGGGAAGGGGAGTCAAAATGTGGAAGCCTCCTGTCACCCTTGAAATGACTTCCACATTCGTGAAACAAATCTAGACTGAGTGCCTCGTTTGAATCAGGTCTTGAAGATACAGCAGAAAACCAGCTAACTTGGTCCTGCCCATTGCTGGACTTAGAGCCCAGTGAGGAGGACAAGAAGGAAATGCCTCACAATAAGATCAGGTGCTGTCGGGCAGGGAATGAGAGGAACTTTGGGAAGTGCGGGTTGGGGGAAGGGCCGCCTAATCTAATGTAAGCATTGTTAAGACCAAAACCAGGTTGTCAACCCTGCATTTCTTGTATCGATTGATTTCAAATCCTGATGCCTGGGTCCCACCCCCAAGAGATGCTGGAGTATTTTCTGTGCATCAGGATTCTTAAAAGTTCCCCCAGATGATTCTGATGAGCAGCCAGGTGGGGAAGGGAGTCAGCCAGATTCAGATGGGGGGTGGTGAACTAGGGGAAGATAGTAAGGGAGGTTGAGAATAATGGAGAAGATTCCAAGTTTAAAAGAGTGTGTGGCCCTTCCTAATGTGCCTGCAGCAGAGCTTGGGAATGAGAGGAGTGAGAGATGAAATGGGGGCAGGGCAGCAGGCGCTAGACTGTGATGGCCCTTGAAGGCCACGTTGAGGGTTCACACGCGCGCGCACACACACACACACACACACACACACAGCAGAGGAGGCATCGAAGGGAGGTGGCAGCATCTGTGGGGCATCACTCTGGCTTTAGGAGAACAGTTGTCAAGGAGCAAGATCAGATTCCAGGAGACCAGTGGAGTTGTTTTAGTGTCACTTTGTAAAGAACTGACAGTGGCCAGGACCAAGGGTACAGTGGGGATGGTGAGAAGAAATGGAAAATCTGGGAGCTCTCTGGAGGGTGGAGTCAGCTCCGCTCCATAATGGATTGGATCCACAGGGAGGGGCATCAAGGATGACATGAATCTTGCAGGCGTGGACTAGCTACTTTCTCTCAGGCCACACTCCCATTGGGTGAGAAGTAGAATGAGGTGTGGACTTGGAGACAAGAGGAGCAGGGAATGGGTAAAAGAAGTCTGGCCAGCCGGGTGTGGTGGCTCACAACTGTAATCCCAGCACTTTGGGAGACCAAGGTGGGCAGATCACCTAAGGTCGGGAGTTCGAGACCAGCCTGACCAACATAGAGAAGCCTCGTCTCTACTAAAAATACAAAATTAGCCAGGCATGGTGGTGCATGCCTGTAACCCCAGCTACTCGTGAGACTGAGGCAGGAGAATCACTGGAACCCAGAAGGCAGAGGTTGTGGTGAGCCAAGATCGTGCCATTACACTCCAGCCTGGGCAACAAGAGCAAAACTCCATCTCAAAAAAAAAAAAAAAAAAAGTCTGGCCAAGAGGAAGGAGGAGAGAGAGCAAAGCAGCTAGTGGATGGAGAATGGTGCCTGTAGCTGAAGTAGGGAGCAATGGGTGAGAACCAGGCGGCAGCATGAGGGGCTCAGTTTGGGACCTGTTGAGCTTTGGTGTCTATAAGATGTCCAAGAGGGCTGGGCAGAGTGGCTTATGCCTGTAATCCCAACACTTTGGGAGGCCAAAGTGGCAGGACCACTTGAGTCCAGGAGTTCCAGACCAGCTTGAGCAAGATGGTGGGCAAGATTTCTCTACAAGAAATTTAAAAATTAACAAGGTGTGTGCCGGGCGCGGTGCCTCACACCTATAATCCCAGCACTTTGGGAGGTCAAGGCGAGTGGATTACCTGACATCAGAAGTTCGAGACTAGCCTGACCAACATGATGACACCCCATCTCTACTAAAAATACAAAAATAAGCCGGGCATGGTGGTGCATGCCTGTAATCCCAGCTACTTGGGAAGCTGAGGCAGAAGAATCACTTTAACCCAGAAGGTGGAGGTTGCAGGGTGTGGTGGTATGTTCTGAATAGTCCCAGTTGCTAGGGAAGCTGAGGTGGGAGGATTCTTTGAGCTCAGGAATTCGAGGCAGCAGTGAGCTATGACTGCACCACTGCACTCCTCAGCCTGGGCGACCACGCAAGGCCTTGTCTCTCAAAAAATAAAAATAAAAATAAAAAAGATGTCCAGAAGAGCAGAGTGGATAGAAATGCTGGATCCAGCCAGGCCTGAACCTAGATTCTGGTTCTGCCACGTATCAGCTATGAACCCTCAGGCTCATTGCTTTACCACTCATGATGTTATTGTGAGGATTACATAAAATAATGCATGAAAAGTGGTTAGCACCGCTCAGCACACGTGAGCAACTCCATCCATGTGGCTGTTACTGTTACTGAGTGAAGACCCCCTGGTGTGTCGGCAGCTCAGGAGGGAGCTGTGGGCAGGAGGTTCACATCGGTGTGTTAAGGCAGTGGAAGTGAGCAAGGTCACCCAGAGAGAGCGCAGGACCCAGCATGAGCGACACCAGTGTGCACGGTGGGCCAGGGAGAGGGGGAAAGGATGGCAAAGGAGGCTGAGGAAAGCCAGAGGGTAAGGAGGAAAGATGTGAGCATGTGATGCATCAGAGGCCAAGGGAAGGGAGGGAGGGCCAGGAGCCCCTAAGGGTCACGCTGATAAAAACCAGACAAGGACAACAGATCTAGCCACCTCAGGGTCATGATGACCTTGGCAAGGACAGCGTGGGAGGTCAGAACCAAACCACAGTGAGTTGAGAAGCGGGAGGTGTGGACTGGGAGACAAAGGGGATGGGGAGCTCTTCACACTCAAAGTAGTTATTAGAGCTGCCACCAGATCTTATGAATGAATGAAATGTAAAATGGTACAGCCTATAGTAAAAATAATTTAATTGTACATTTTTAAATAGCTAAAAGAGTATAATTGGATGGTTTGTGATACCAAGGATAAATGCTTGAGAAGAAACACCATTTTCCATGATGTAATTATTACACATTTAATGCCTGTATCAAAATATCTTTGTACCCCATACATATATACACCTACTATGTACTCACAAAGATTAAAATAAAAATCTGGGTGAGGTGGCGGGCACCTGTGGTCCCAGCTACTCGGGAAGCTGAGGCAGGAGAATGGCATGGACCCGGGAGGCAGAGGTTGTGGTCAGCCAAGATTGCACCATTGCACTCCAGCCTGGGCAACAGAGCAAGACTCTGTCTCAAAAAATAAAATAAAATAAAATAAATAAATTTTAAAAATCAAAATAAAAATTTATTTTTAAAAAAGGGTGCAGCCACTGTGGATAACAGTTTGATGGTTCCTAAAAAAGTTAAACGTAGAATTACCAATACAACCAAACAATGCCACTCCTAGCTGTATACCCAAGAGAACTGAAAGCAGGGACTTGGCCAGACACAGTGGCTCACGCCTGTAATCCCAGCACTTTGGGAGGCTGAGGCAGCCGGATCACCTGAGGTCGGGAGTTTGAGACCAGCCTGACCAACATGGAGAAACCCCGTCTCTACTGAAAATACAAAATTAGCCGGGCGTGGTGACGCATGCCTGTAATCCAGCTGCTGGGGAGGCTGAGGCAGGAGAATCGCTTGAACCCGGGAGGCGGAGGTTGCGGTGAGCCAAGATTGCACCACTGCACTCCAGCCTGGGCAACAAGAGTGAAACTCCTTCTCAAAAAAAAAAAAGAAAAGAAAGAAAGCAGGACACATACAAATATTTGTGCAACCATGTTCTTAGCAGCATTTTTCACAACAGCCGAAAGGTGGAAGCAACCAAGTGTCGACCAGCAGATGAATGGATAAGCAGAATGTGGTATATTCATATAATGGGCTGTTATTCAGTCACAATATTTCAAAAAGGAATAAAATTCCGATACATGGTACAACCTGGATGAACCTTGAAAACATTATGCATATGAAGGATGGCAGTATGGTTCCATTTATATGAGATACCCAGAGGAGGTGATACCTAGAAGAGGTGAATTCATAGAGACAGAAAGTAGAATAGAGGTTACCAGGGGCTGGGGAGAGGGAGGGAGAAATGATGAGTTATTGTTTAATGGGTGCCGAGTTTCCATTTGGGATGATGAAAACATTCTGGAAATGGATAGCTATGACTGTGCAACATTGTGAATATGCTTAATGCCATTGAATTGTATCCTTTAAAATGGTTACATGGTAGATGTATGTCATGTATGTTTTCCTTTTTTTTTTTTTTAATCAAACACCTTGTTCTGAGAAGAGTTGTTGGGCCTCACCAGACTACCAAAGGGATTCCCAGCACCAACAAGGTGTAGCCCCCCTGCAGGAGGGGGAGAGCTGGAAACACAGAGACAAGGAGCCCAGAGGGGAAGCTGGGCCCCCGGGGTCTCCAGAGCTGGCTGGAGGCCTTGGTCTCAGGTGGGGAGGCACCTCCTCCAGCTCCCAGAAGGAGAAGGGCTGCTGGGAACTGATGCAGACACTGCAGTGTGCCCCTAGAGACAGTGCCCCCTAGACACCTTCTTCCCATACCCAGGCACAGCCTCTCTAAGTGACCCTCATTACACAACTCTTAAGTGGCGGTATTCCACTCTTTTCTCCCTGCCAGATCTCTGTGGCAAGCAGTGCTCTTCACCCCCACATCAACTGGATTCTCCTGCTGATGTCCTGGGGGCCAGCGAGCCACCATCAGTGGGCTTCCCCTGGCCAGTCTACCACTCCTGTCAGATTTATGTCTGTGGTTTCTGAAGGCCTTCTGTCCCACACACTGCCTCTGGAAGGCAATCTGGGGCCACAGGCATGGCCAGGAAGAGAAGGCTGGGGACAACACAGTCAAAAAAGGAGGGCACAAATTCTCAGCAACACTGGGCGAGAGACAGCAGCATGCCTCGCCTGATTCTATGGACTGACTGTCTGGCTAGCCCCAGGTTCACAGGTGATCATGATGCTAGAGCCACAGTGTCTCTAGCCCCCACCTGCTGAAGGAGGGTGCACAGTCCCGCAAAGAATGCATGCTCAACTGCTCATCTAGAACGCCCCATTGACCTGAACATGCTTGCCTCCCAGAATGGTTATCACGTTCCTACTTCAGTTTCTTCATCTGTGGAATTGTGATAATGTTGGCCCAGTTCACACCTCCAATGTAAGTGAGGAAAAACGGACTGAAAAAACAAGCCCCAAATTCTGCAATAGCATTTTGTCTGTGCTGACAGTAGATATAATGTAAATACAAGATGTTGAGGAGGAATTGTTTATAATCATTTTGATGATGAGAAAATGTTCTGTAATATAATACATTTTCAACTGACCAGAACGAGTAGGTCTTAAAATTGGGTTGAATCTCAGGATACCCCATGAAATCATTGTGTAACATAGACACTTGTCATTTACATGTCATTTCCAGATAATTGGGTCTCACCACTTAACATCAAAAATTTTCTTGCCTAATGATTCTCATTTATTACATTTGTGTTTGTAAAAGATTACTTTGACCACCAGCACATGGGGTCATGCAAGTTGTACATGGCACAAGAGCACACATTTAAGGCAATATCATTCAAATCCTAGACTACAAAGATTTTTGTATTTATTATGAGAATTTCCAGCAGATGGTAGTAAAGAGTTTTGTTCTAACAAAATCCAGAAAGTAAAGCATCTTGCTGGGCATGGTGGCTCATCTCTGTAATCCCAGCTACTTGAGAGGCTCCGGCAAGAGAATCACTTAAGCCCAGAAGGTTAAAGCTGCAGTGAGCCTTGATAGCACCACTGCACCCCAGCCGGGGCAACAGAGCAAGACCCTGTCTCTAAATATAAAAAGTGTCTTGAGGCAGGAATGTCTTTTCTTTTTTTAGAGGCAGGGTAGGTCTTTGTTGCCCAGGCTGGAGTGCAGTGGCATGATCACAGCTCACTACAGCCTAGACCTCCTGAGTTCAAGCAATCCTCCCGCCTCAGCCCCTTAAGTAGCTGGGACTACAGGTGCATACCACCAAGCCCGCCTAAGTTTTGTATTTTTTGTAAAGACGGGGTTTCGCCTTGTTGCCCAGGCTGGTCTTGAACTCCTGAGCTCAAGCAATCTGCCCGCCTCTGCCTCCCAAAGTGCTGGGACCACACCCAGCTAGGAGCATCTTTTCGTAATTTGCACAAGGGTACCTATCGGGTCACCAGTGGCCATGCTGGCATGGATCTGGAGAACAACAAAACTATGGATGGGGAAACCATCTAGACACCCAATACAATTATCTGGGTTAGAAGAGAAGGGAGCTTTAACTCAGGCAATGGCAACAAGAAGGCCAAAAGTGTGTGAGATTGATGAGGCTGGATGACCCCATGTGGTGACTGGAAGGAGATCGGGAGTGGGAGAGGGAAGAATAGGGAATGGCTCCCAGGTCTCTGGTAGGAGCCATGTGTGGATGGAGCTGCCAGTTCTAAGGGTGATGAGAAATGCAGGTTTGGGGAAATGATTTTGATTTGGGGAATGTGATGTTTGCTTTACCTGTGAAGCCCCCGGGTGAGGACATCTGGGTGATTATCATGGCAGGGCTGGAGGTGCAGATTCAGTAGTACAGGCAGGTGGGTAGAAGCTGGAGCCCTGAGTCCGAAGGGATTTTTCCCAGAAGATTGCATGGCCCTAGCACAGCAGAAGGCACAGACAGAACCCCAGGGACACCGCCAATCAGTGGGCAAGTGGACAAGGAACAAAGGGCCTGGTAAAGAGACAGAGTCTTGGTCACTCTACCTCACCTGTCCCAACCCTATAATTAATGTGCTATTTCCCATCTTCTGTGGGCTGGAATATCCACTGTTGGTTTAAATTGTATACAAAATGAAAGGACACAGACTCTTCCAAAATAATGTGTATGAGCTTTACAGTATCCATTTTGGCTAAAAAAATTATTTTTACTACTAGATACTCAGCTGTATTCCAGATGGTTACTATTGCTAGAAGTGTGACTTCTGAGAAGTGAGGGGTTTGCCATAGAAGTCCCCACCACTTAACAGAATTATGATCTTCCCACAACATTTGTAGTAGAGTAAATTAGTGCTGTATAAATCCAGTTTTCCTATTGATTGCCAATATAAGGATTTGGCAGGATTAATAAAATCCCTAAGATCAATAAAGTCACTTAAGAATGTAGCAAACTTTTATAGTTCATGGGACTATATTTGCCATAATAACATTTGAAACTATGAATGATGATTAATGTTTTTCTTGTTTCACTTGCTTTGAATTTTTTTTTTTTTTTTTTTTTTTTAGGCAGGGTCTCCTCTGTCACTCAGGCTGGAGTGCAGTGGCACTATCACAGCTCACTGCAGCCTTGAACTCCTGAGCTCAAGCGATCCTCCCACCCCAGCCTCCCAAAGTGCTGGGGTTATAGGCATGAGCCCTGTGCCTGGCTAATGATTAATGTTATTACAAACATTTAAATGGTGAAGTCCATGTGTCAAGGATGTCCGGATGTTTTTAAATGGTGAAGTCCATGTGTCAAGGATGTCCGGACTAAACATCTGAAAGAGATAAGAACTATTTGATGTAGATTTTCTGTGATGTGTTATCTTTTTCTCTCTAAGTTTAAAAAAAAAAAAAAAAAAAGTCCTACCACTGCTTTTGCACTAGAACGCATAATCAAGGTTTTCTTTCTTATAAATTATTTCAAAAGGGTTTAAGAGCTCCGTTGCATGGTCCCCAAGCATCGTCTGCATTCCCTGAATTGTGCTGCATGCTGAGTCTCTGCCTTCAGTCTCATCCTATGCTGCATTTTATTCCTGCAGATTTTTTTGTCTGTGAATGTCTGTGCATCTGTCTGTCAAGCTGAAAATAACCTGACCTTCAGGGCTTCCTGAAGACTCCAAATAACGTAGTGCTTCCCATGAGCCCTGCCTCTTATGCTGACAGTTAATTTGATGAACTTGGGGAGGGTGCTTAATTTCTCCCTCTAAATGCAGGTAACAGGAGGCAGGAAAGTAATGATCCAGGATGCTAAATTCAATTCAGTTGCTCAGAAGCTTAAAATTGGGAGGCTCATTAACCCCCAAACCCACCTAGAAAAACGGATGAGTGGAGTGCTTCTTCCTCCCATGTGTACCCCAGAAATGAGAGTCCCTTGAGATGAGCAGGGGCAGCACACTTCCCTTCACTGTACACAGTGGGGAGCTGCACATTTTCACCTAGAGCCAGAAGGCCAGCCTGCCGGGAACAGTGGCGCACGCCTGGAAATCCCAGCACTTTGGGAAGCTGAAGTGGGAGGACCACTTGAGCCCAAGAGTTTGAGACCAGCCTGGACAACAAAGTAAAACCCTGCGTCTACAAAAAAAAATTAAAAATTCGCCTGGCACGGTGGCACAAGTCTGTGGTCCCAGCACTAAGGAGGCTGATGGGGGAGGATCACTTGAGTCTGGGAGGTTAAGGCTGCAGTGAGCCATGATCACATTGCTGCACTCCAGCCTGGGTGACAGAGGGGAGATCCTGTCTCAAAAAATAAAGTCTATTTGAAAGCTTTATAATTCCATTTTCTTTTCTTTCTTTCTTTCTTTCTTTCTTTTTTTTTTAAACAGAATCTCACTATGTCACCCAGGCTGCCGTGTGGTGGCCCAGTCTCGGCTCACTGCAGGCTCCACCTCCCAGGTTCAAGTGATTCTCCTGCCTCAGCCTCCCAAGTAGCTGGGATCATAGGCACATACCACCACGCCTGGCTAATTTTTGTATTTTTAGTAGAGACAGGGTTTCACCATGTTGGCCAGTCTGGTCTCGAACTCCTGACTTCAAGGGATCCACCCGCCTCTGCCTCCGAAATTGCGGGGATTGCAGGCATCAGCCACCATGCCTGGCAACTCCATTTCCTTTTAATGGGCATTCTTTTGAAGAGAAAGCAAGGATTGGGAAACAGCCTGAAAGCAGCAAGCCTGATTATCTAATACAGCACTAATTTCATTTTTCCAATATAATCCGTCGGTTCACAGACAGCATTAATTTCAAATACCCTATCCCACTGTCCCAACAAGCATGCTCACACTTCTCAAATTTTAGTGCCCCAATCTTTGATTCAGAAAACATGGCCACTGCATAAATGAATAGTTGGCAAACACAATATTCATTGCTTAATAATCTGGAAAAGACGTGAGAATGAATTTATGGTGATTTAGCACTTTTCTTTATGGAAATGCCTATGAATATTTAACTGTAATGTTTATTTTATTCTAATTCATTTGTTAATCACATGTGATTAGTTAATACGGCATACTTATGCCAAGTTTTTGTTATTGTCGTATATTTTATGAATGATAGCAATTTCATGTGCTCTTTTATTTGAAATTAGATTGATTGCAAAGACTCATACAAAGTCGTCTGTTAATTTTAGGGCTTAGTATTTGTGCCATTGTATCAGCATATCCTCCCAGCACATACCCACACGCACACACACACGCATGCCTGCCTGCACACTCACACACACAATACATTCACGCACACGCACACACGTACACTTTCCCCCCTCATTATCAGTGAGACAACACATTGACACATTGCCTCTAGGTTTCCAAGGGAAGGAATTTTTCTTTAAAGCCTCATTCATACTTTTGAAGGCAAATTTGATTTAGCGGAACATCCTTCTAAAATTGAAGAAGAAAGAAAAGTAACAAAACAAAACAGAAGAGGAAGGGGGAAAGCATATAGATAGTAGAAACCAATTCTACAGATTTCTTTTTTTACCCCAAAGTTTTAATAGTATGTGAAATAGCTTTAGGAAAATTTCTTCTTATCAATTTTTTCACATTTGCCAAGTGGCATGTTTGTTAAAGTCAGCCATGCTAAAGTTTTGGGGAGTATGTGGAAGACCCCCTGGGCTCAACATGCTTTCCTACACAGGTCTCGTGGCATTCCCTTTAGGAATTCACTTTTCGGGTTAACCATTTCCTCATCCCACAGTATAAGTCAGTCCTTCAGTCCACTTTTCTTTTAGGACAGGAAAGACCTAGGGCATTGAGCAAAGAGGAAAAGGAGAGTCAACCAGGCGCAGTGGCTCACGCCTGTAATCCCAGCACTTTGGGAGGCCAAGGCGGGTGGATCACCTGAGGTCAGGAGTTCAAGCTCAGCCTGACCAACGTGGTGAAACCCCGTCTCTACTAAAAATACAAAAATTAGCCAGGCGTGGTGGTGCGCGCCTATAATCCCAGCTACTCAGGAGGCTGAGGCAGGAGAATCGCTTGAACCCAGGAGGTGGAGGTTGCAATGAGCCGAGATCACGCCACTGCACTCCAGCCTGGGCGATAGAACAACTCAACAAAAAAGAAAAAAAAAAAAAAAAAAAAAGGAGAGTCTAAGAGAAGTCCAAGTGGGTACCCAGAACAGACTTTACCTACATCACTATTCTCTCTATCAGAGATGGCCCTGCTCCCCACAGACTGAGAGGAATTTATGTTGTATAGTAGGATTCTGTATTGGTCAGGATTCACTTCTGTAGACAGTGGCTTCAACAAGAGAGTTTATTTCACTCTCATACAAAGGAAGTCTAGAACAGACAGTCTAGATTGGTAGAGACTCAATTTCCTTCTATGCTCTTGCTCTAGCATGCACAACTTCCTCTTCTTGGTCAAAGATGGCTGCTCACATTCCAGCCATTGTGTCCTCAGCCCACCATTAGAAAGGAGAGAAGGGCACAGCCCCTTCCTTGATGGACACTTCCCGGAAGGACCAGACAACACAACAGCTTGCCTTCTTTGGCCAAATATTGGCCACAGAACCACACTTATCAAGGGGAATATAGTCTTCCTGCAGTTATGGGCTTGGCAAAAAAAATCAGAAGTCCTGTACCAAGGAAGACGACGAAAAGGGAGAACTGATGCTGAGGGATAACCAGGAGGCTTTGCCACAGGATCGGATGACATCTTGCTAAAATAGCTTACTTCTCTGTGACCTTATTTTTTCTTTTTTAAAATGTTTTAATTAAAATTTTTTTTTTTTAGAGACAGGGTCTCACTGTGTGCCCAGGCGGAGGTGCAGTGGCACAATCATAGCCCTCTGCAGCCTTGAACTCCTGGCTGGGCTCAAGCGATCCTCCTGCCTTGGCCTCCTGAGTAGCTGGGACTAACTTGAGTTCTCTTATGCTTCCTGGATTTCTTTCCAGGCCGAGACATAGAAATCACAAATGAATAAATGTGATCAAACTTGAAGGCCATTTCTAAAGAAAAGCTTTAGCTTGGACCCCATTCTGTGATTGCCTGTTAATGCCTCCTTGTAATTTCAGCGGAAATTCTAGAATTGGCTGGGAATGCCGCGAGGGACAACAAGAAGGCCCGGATAGCCCCGAGACACATCTTGCTGGCAGTTGCCAATGACGAGGAGCTCAACCAGGTATGTCTGAAGCATTGAGGGAAGCCACAGAATGGGTTTGCCAAACATGTTAATGTGTGGGCCTGGGTGGCGGCCATGAGTCACTCCCACTGCAGTTCCCAATTACCTTTATACAAAAAAAACTCAGGCTATATAAAAGAACAAATTCTGCTAGCTCTATCATTAAGATTCAAAATAAAATTGCTTCTGGCATAGATCTCATTGTATATTCTAGGTCTTATCAGACCTTTCTTTCCTCTTTAAAGACAAGTTCTGTGTGTTGCTGAGGAAGGTGTGGCACAAATGTTATTCTCTTCACTTTCTTCACCCAAACTTAGCTGACAATTTTTTCTGATGAAGGCAGAAGACTTTATATTTTAGAACTGACCTTTTATATTCTGAAACTGACCCCAAAGTCAAGTGAATAGCCCCTCTTCACCCACAGTATATGTAAGGTGGTAGTAAATAGTATAAGAATTTTTATTTGTTTCTTTTCATTTATCTTTATTTTCTAATCTCATTCTTCTCAAAATATAGTGAAGAAGCCTTTTTTATGGCCAATCCGTCATGGACTGATAATTTCCAAAAATGTAATAAAAATTATTAGAAAAATTAAAAAGCAAACTACAAGCCATAATTTTTCGTTATCAGATTCAACAGATACACAATAACTGTCAGTGTGCTATGAAAGTTTCTAGATGCTTACTATACTTCTCTTGTCACTGATGGGTAACTGCCAGTTCATGGGTGAGCCATGGTCGCAGACCACGTTTGGGGTAGTGTTGGTTTCGAATCTGCTGAATATATTAGTGGAGTAGTACATGTCTGTTCTTTACTGATAAATTAACTTATATTGATTGGGAGGAGCATGGCCAGACGTACTTTACTGATGGAATCTATGTGCAAGCTTGTGGAGACGACTGGTTCGTCATTAACTGAGTCTAGTCTTTGCAATGACCTTTGAACCTCATTTTCTCAAGCTGCGCTCCCCACATGGGAAGCTCTTTATCCTCTGTTGTGCCTGGAATTCCAGAGCCCTGGGCAACATCCCTGGTTTCAACTTCTATATCCCTTCTATTTTGCTTTGCTTTGTTTTGCTTTCTGTACATCACAGGATGCCTTGTTTAACCTACAGAGAAATGCTCTACAACTGAAAGTGGGAAAAGCCAATTAAATGGTGTATTATGCAGTTTCTTTAGGAGAGCGGAGGCCACATTTAACAGTTAGAACTGTATTAAATCCAGGCCAGGCGCAGTGGCCCACGCCTGTAATCCCAGCACCTTGGGAGGCTGAGGCAGGTGGATCACCTGAGGTTAGGAGTTCAAGACCAGCCTGGCCAACATGGTGAACCCCTGTCTCTACTAAAAATACAAAAATTAGCTGGGGGTGGTGGCAGGTGCCTCCAATCCCGGCTGCTCAGGAGGCTGAGGCAGGAGAATTGCTTGAACCTGGAGGCGGAGTCTGCAGTGAGCCAAGATCTCGCCACTGAACTCTAGCCTGGGTTATAGAGTAAGATTCTATCTCAAAAAAAAAAAGAACTGTATGAAATTGAGAACTAGCTGGCTGTTTGCTACATGAGTGCATGCGTTTCTCTCTTCAGCTGCTAAAAGGAGTGACCATCGCCAGTGGAGGCGTCCTGCCCAGAATTCACCCCGAACTGCTGGCCAAAAAGCGAGGGACCAAAGGCAAGTCGGAAACGATCCTCTCCCCGCCCCCAGAGAAAAGAGGCAGAAAGGCCACGTCAGGCAAGAAGGGGGGGAAGAAATCCAAGGCTGCCAAACCACGGACGTCCAAAAAGGTGAGCCGAGGCTGCATGTCCTGAGCCAGGCACTCCCACTGCAATGGTCTGAATGTCTGTGTTTCCCCACAATTCATATGTTGAAACCTAACCCCAGGGGCATAGGATTACGCGGTGAGGCCTTTGAGAGGTAACTAGATCATGAGGGCGGAGTCCTCATGAATGGGAACAGTCCTCTTATAAAAGAGGCCTGAGGGAGGCAGAGGGACCCTTCTGCCATGTGAGGACACAGCTAGAAAGCGTCATCTACCAGGAAGCGAGCCCTTGCCAGACACGGAATCTGCCTGCTCCAAGGACTTCCTGCCTCCAGAACTATGAGAAACAAGTTTCTGGGCCAGTCACAGTGGCTCATGCCTGTAATCCCAACACTTTGGGAGGCCAAGGCAGGAGGATGGCTTGAGCCCAGGAGTTAGAGGCTGCAGTGAGCCATGATGGTGCCACTGCACACGAGCCTTTGTGACAGTGCAAGACCCTGTCTCGGAAACAAAAAAAAAAGAGGTTTCTGATGTTCGTGAGCCAGCCAGTCTATGGCATTTTGTTAGAGCAACCCAAACAGACACTAAGACACCACAAGTTTAAAGATGGAACAATGACGGCGTAGCAGGCACCTCTGAAGGACCAAGGACTCTTGCAGCTTGGTGCCAGAAGAAAATGACAAGAACGTACAGGTAAAAGAAGAAAGGGCCTTTGAGGTTAGAGCTGAAATCATCAAACAGGGTCTTCTCTAGGTTTCCAAACCCTAAGCAGGGATGGTTTTCAGATCCCTTTTACTACCCCCAGCAAAATCTGAAGTGAGAGACGGTAGCCGGGAACCTGCGTTGTAGGTCTCTGCAGAGCTCGGTATTACCTTCCAGACAGCCTCTAGTCTCCTGCAGGCGTTCCTTGAGTTCCACCAGTGGAATTTCAGGTGTTTGGGATAGCTTGATAATGCTAGGTAGCTTAGCTCAGAGATGCCACTGATAGAATAATGTTTTCCTATGTTGCCCAGTACAGTGACCACTGGTCACACGTAGCTTTTTTTTTTTTTTTTTAAGAGACAAGGGTCTCACTCTGTCACCCAGGCTGGAGCGCAGGAATGCAGTGGCGAGATCATAGCTCTCTGTAGCCTCAAACTCCTGGGCTCAAGTGACCCTCCTGCCTCAGCCTCCGAAAGCATTGGAATTGTAAGTGTGAGCTAAAGCACCCAGCCAAGGCTATTTAGATTTGAATGAAAACTAAATCAAATTTAAAATTCAGCTCCTTGATTGTACCAGTCACATTTCAAGCACTCAGCAACATCATTGAGGATCAAAACAGAATATTTCCATGATCACAGAAAGTTCTATTGGACAGCCCTGCTATAGAAGTTGTGGGCGTTTCATTCCACACTGCCTCTGTGCCCCGAGAAATCCTGGGGAGAAAGAAGGCTAAGCAATGGGCTATCAACGGCCCCACCCGGCTCCAGTGCTTGTTGTCCTGAGCTGCAGGCATTGAAATGAGCAAGGACAACGCACTGGTGGTGCACAGGGGTAGGTGAGGACTGTAGGTACGAGTGAGCCCTTCAACACACTTCCTGTTTTCCTATTTTGGGGTACCCTTTTCTTATATTGCTGACTTTTGCTTCCCTCCTTCAAGAAACAGCAGAACACATAACCTAACTGCTTCCTTTCATATTCAACTTGGTGGCAGCCATGAGAAGAGCTTAATAAAGGCACCTCAGGCTTTTTCTGGATTGGTTCTCATCTGGCCTTCTGATTTTTACCAACAGTCCAAACCAAAGGACAGCGACAAAGAAGGAACTTCAAATTCCACCTCTGAAGACGGGCCAGGGGATGGATTCACCATTCTGTCTTCTAAGAGCCTTGTTCTGGGACAGAAGGTAACAAAGAGAATTGCATTGTGCTATATTAAAACACTACTGTATTTTTATAACCTACTGTTTACAAACGATGCCTCCCTTGCTCCCCAATAATGATTTTCACTGCAGTCTTGAATTATTCATTTTTAAACTAAAGAGCTGTGGCAGTGTCGGCATTGTGAGAGTGAGAATTGTTCTTTTTTGCTGAGAATTGTTAATGCTAACATTGGTCAGACGGGTAAGCATGGAGGCTCTTTCTGGTCAGCAGATAGGATGGCATTACTGGTTTTGCTGGGAATTCCGCACACCCCAGTTATTTCTACATCTGCCAAAAAAAAATCCATAGCTAACTTTCTAAAACAGCTTCTGAGAGGCCCATCTTACATGGTTCAATGTAATTTATCAAAGAAAGAAAATAGAAATAGATGTTTCCCGAATATCCTTGGTATTAGAAATGAATTATTTGCCAATAATTCAGTCTGCCTGCCTTCCTAGGCTTTAGAAAGAAAACAAACAGGGCTATACATTTGAACAGTCTTCAGCAAGACAACAGCAGCCCAGCCAGACATGCAAATAATTCATTCCTACAAGTGTAAAGTTTACTGAGCAGACAATTTATCTACCAAGTCAACTGGGGCTGAAATAAGACACCCAAGGTAAGAGTCAGTTAATCATATCTCAGGTAGCTGGATGTTTCCATCCTGACAACACAGTAAGCCTCCATTCAAAGAATTGGGAAGAGCATGTTCTAAGAAGAGCATCGGTGTGGCTGGTTGCTAATTCATCACTGATTAAAGCAGGGAAACAAAGAGGTGGAATTTACGTCCCCTCTCTGGCCTGTTCACTGTTACATGACGATTAGCTTTCTCTCATGTAGCTAAGGGAATATAAAGGTCTCGCTCACGTGGGCCAATAGAGAATGCCCTCCATTCCAATCTACTGTGAACACATAGGGTAGCATTTCCCAACGGTAGCCCCAAGACTGTGGTCTCCAAAGGGCAAGGAAGCCAGACACCCCCAGGTCAGGATCCCAGAGCCCATTACTTCTCTCCAGCAAAGTTATTGACTTCAGAGCCCTGCCCCACTAATTTTGTGCTCCTCTAGGGAGAATGCAGGATGCTGAGGGGAAAAGAGAGAGCAAGCCCTGGGCTTCCTTGCAGGAGCTGCTCAGAGGATGCATCAGTGAAAACCAGGGCCGCCAGGGTTGGGAACCAAAGGCATGAGCTGTAAGAGAAAGAAAGAAAGGAGAGGGGAGGTCCTGTTCCTGTTCCAGGGAAGAGGAAATGGGTTCGTTGCATGCTGCCAGCCCCAGAGTGGAGAGCAAATCCGCTGAGCTCAAAGAGCTTATTGCAAGCCAGACACCTGGGAAACTGGAGGTTGTCACTCTCTATGCAGCCCCTATGTTGACATTGGGTATGAATAATTAAAGAGAATTAATGAATGCAAGTAAAATATGAGGACTTGTCAACAGGATTTTATCTTTTCCACATTCTCCACCTTTTCTTCCTAATGCAGCTGTCCTTAACCCAGAGTGACATCAGCCATATTGGCTCCATGAGAGTGGAGGGCATTGTCCACCCAACCACAGCCGAAATTGACCTCAAAGAAGATATAGGTAAGGTCCTGAGACTTCAGTAGAAGTGCCGTAGAATAGGCCACTGTTCAGGCAAGTTCTTGTGAAGCTGGTCATTGCCAACTGGCTATCCCATTGCTGGGGTCCCATGTCAAACTCTGTCTTTATGTGTAATTGAACAGCTTCACTAGAGAGAAGCTAACTTTTAATTCTGCATATATTTTTGAAATTTTTATTGGGGTATTGTGTAAAAGCAAATCATCAGCGTAGAGCTTGATGAATTTTTCTCAAAGTGAACCCCACTGTGCAACTAGCACCAAGATCCTGAAGCAGACCCTTACCAGCACCCAGGAAGTCTCCCTCGGTCCCACTCCCAGTCAGTATGTCCTCCGAGGGTAACCACTGTCCTTTCTTCTCAAAGCAGAGATGGGTTTCATCTGTCTTGAATTTTGTAAAAATGAAATCTTGTCCTCTTTTGCTCAACTTAGTATTGTGAAATCTATCCATGTTGTTATGACTGTACTCATTCATTTTCCTTGCTCGTAGTATTACACTCTATAAATATATGACAGTTTATTGATCTGTCCCACCACTGATGACATTTGGGGTCGTTTCCAGTTTGGGCTATAGTGAATAGTGCTACTGTAAATATTGTTGTACATGTTTACATATATCGTAAGCTTAAATATTGAGAGTGCTATTGATAAAAGGGAAATGGACATCTAGAAAAAATTAGGTTGTCCATTAAGCTATGAGCACTGAGTTATTTTGCTTGTGGTTTGCCACCTGTCCCACGAGTGGCAGAGGGAGCTATTACTAGCCAGGGTGGAGGAGCTTGGGAGGGTAAGCTGTTACGGGCGCTGGAAATAACAGCATGCTAACAGTCCCCGTCCCATCCATTTTTACCAAGCAGAACTGCCTTAAATTCTCCATGGAAAGGGTAAAGTAAGCAAAGAAGGGGCTTTGTCCCTAGGGTACAGGGCTTGCCTGTGAGGGAGGCAATTTGAGGTAGATGCTAGTAGTTCAGCCCTGGGTGGTAGCACCGGGGGCCCCTGGCAGCTGGACTTACTCAGGGCTTCCTCCTGGCATCAGAGGCCACTTGCTGTGCTGAAAAGGAGACAGGACAGCTCTGGGAAAAGTCAGCATTACAGAGAAACAAGTCTCCTTCCACGCTCCATGGAAGGACACCCTCTAGTGGCCTTCATCTGGAGCTTTTTTAATAGGTGTCCTGCCTCTCACTAACACATTGCAGTGTTCATACTTTACACATTTCTATAGTAATGAAATTTTTATGTAAGAAAAACAATATGCTTCTTTTTTTTAATTGGCATGGTGGCAGAGTATAAAGAGCACTGGTCTGAGAGCAAAAATCCACGCTCAGATTCCAGCAGTGGATTCTAAGGCCAACCTCTTCAGGGTCTTGTGAGGAGAAATGGGCTAAAGGCAGCCAAGTGGTTAAGAGGGCAGGTTCCAGGTCAGCCTGCCTGGACTGTCCCGGCTTTTCTGAATTGCTTCCTAGCTGTGTGACCTTTGGCAGGCTTCTAAACCTCCCTGAACCTCTGTTTCCTCCTCTGTAAGGGAGGATAGCAATAGTACCTGTCCCATAGGGCTGATGGGGCCTGGCACAGTGCTGGGCTCCTAGGCACTTAGTAATTGACAGTTGTTTTGTTGCTGCTATGTTAGGAGGAGTCCCTCCCATTATGATTCCATTCTCCACCACCGTTACCCAAACTAATCATCCCAACAGACAAGGCCCTGCCTTAATCTTTTCAAAACATTATGTTATTATGGGAAAAGTCAAGCATAAACAAAAATAACAGAAAATTATAATGAAACCCTACTCAATCAGATGCAGTAATCACCACCCATGGCCACCTTTGTTTCAACTTGTACCCCCTCCACATACTTGCCGAAGTCATTTTATCTGTGAATATTTCACAATGACTTCTAACAGATAAGGGCTGTTTACTAACAACACAGCCACAATACCATTATTGTCCCTTTAAAAAGATAGCAGTATCAACAAATTACCAGTGTTCCAATTCCAGTTACATCATAAATGTCAAGTTTCTTAAACATTTGTTTAAGCCAGGCACAGCGGCACACTCCTGCAGTCCCAGCTACTTGGGAAGCTGAGGCAGGAGGATTGCTTGAGCCCGGGAATTTGAGACCAGCCTGGACAATATAGTGGGATCCCCATCTCTTATAAAAAAGGGGGGCCCGAGTATGGTGGCTCATACCTGTAATCCCAGCACTTTGGGAGGCTGAGGTGGGCGGACCACTTGAGCTCAGAAGTTCTAGACCAACCTGGGCACATGGCAAAACCCCATCTTTACAAAAAAATACAAAAATTAGCCAGGCATGGTGGCACATGCCTGTGCTGCCAGCTAAGGTGGGAGGCTGAGGCGGGAGGATCACTTAAGCCCAGGAGTTCTAGGCTGCAGTGAACGGTGATCACGCCACTACACTCCAGTCTGGGCCACAGAGTACACAGAGTGAGACCCAGTCTCGAAAGAGAGAGAAAGAAAAAGAGAAAGAGAGAGAGGGAGAGAGACAGAGAGAGAGAGAAAGGAAGGAAGGGAAGGGAGAGAAGGAAGCAGGGAGAGAAGGACAGGGAGAGAAAGGAAGAAAGGAAAGAAAGAAAATTTGTTTATTTGATTTTGGATCCAAATCAGTCCACGCACTGCAGTTGGTTGATAAGTCTCTTATACCTTAGGTTCCTCCTTCATCTCTTTCTTTCTTATTTCTTTGCAATTTGTTTGTTGAGGAAGCTGGGCCATTTGTCCTATGGGATTTCATGCAGTCCGGATTTTGTGGATTACATCCTCCTGGCATCATGAAACATGTTTCTTTGCTTTTTTATAACTTGGTGGTTGGATCTAGAGGTTTCATGAGGTATAGGTTCGAAAACTTTGCCAAGACTCCTTGGTGAGTGGCGAGCGCGCGTGCCTGGAGGCGTGTCGTGCCTGGTTGTCTGTCTTGGTGTGATGCTGGGGCCACTGATGCCTCTTCTCTAGATTCCGCCATTTGTTAGGAGTTGCAAAGCTGTGGTATTCTCATTCTAGCATTGCTCCTTTCCTTTTTGGGAATGCTTCTGTAGAGAGAAAAATACCTCTCTCTTAAAAGTCTTCAGTGAGGAGGGTGGATTCCCCTTGCCTTCTGCACATTCCCATTTGGCCCTTGACCTGAATGCAGAGGGCATCAGTATAGACCTAGTACTCTGCTTCTCAACATGAACTGGCTACCAGCCTCGGTTACCCGGCCTTCTCCAGGCTTCTGGACCCAATAGATCAACAGTGCCCAGGAATCGGGGGGCCAGAAAGGAGCCTCAGAGGCGCTGGGTATAATGCACAATCACCATTTCTCAGTTGCATCATGGAAACCCAAGCACATTAATGAAGAAATCCCCTCTGCACGCCCTCCCCAGTGGACAGTGACCACTGGAATAGACACTTGTCCTAAACGATCTGCACAATGTACTGTGGCTCTCCACGTATACTTGAGGCTCGAGTGTGGAGTGGGGAAGCATCACCACCCAGGCCCTGGGGAAGACTCTGAACTGAATCATAGTAATAGTGATGATTCATAAAGAGAGAGCTGAGACTTGCCCCAGACATCCAGATCACCAAGTTCATTCGAAGATGAAAACACCTGAAAAATACTCTGCTGCCCCAAAGCCGTTGTCCTCCCAGCCTGGAAAAAACACCCATGCCGTCTCAGAGACATGAGAGCTGGATGCGCTGGTACACACACAGACGGGGTTCCTGCGGCTGGTACGCACACAGACGGGGTTCCTGCGGCTGGTACGCACACAGACGGGGTTCCTGCGGCTGGTACGCACACAGACGGGGTTCCTGCGGCTGGTACGCACACAGACGGGGTTCCTGCGGCTGGTACGCACACAGACGGGGTTCCTGCGGCTGGTACGCCCACAGACGGGGTTCCTGCGGGGTCAGAGGTGGCAGCCTGTCATCTCCCATGGGGTTCCACTTGGCCTGTGTAGAAGTAAGAGCTGAGGTAGGAAAAAAAACAAAGAGTAGGGCATTCCCCTAACATCAAAGGCTCAGGGCATCTCCCGGCAGGAAAGTCCTTAGAGATTAGCCTCTCCACGTGTCTCCATTGAAAACTGAGCACCGGGTTGGGGGAACAACATGCCTGGCTGCCCTGGGCCTGTGTCTGTCCTTTGACTCAAGCACTTACAGTATGTTGATGGCACTGTGATGAGACCGGGACTTCAGAGCTCTCCACATGAGTACTAAACCTGTAGGACACAACACTAGAATCTCAGTTTTTTGTTGTTGTTTTGTTTTTAAATCATCTACAGGACTCAGGCCATGAGACCGCTTTATGGCCAAATCACCCCTTAAAAGATCCTTGATAAAAGCTTGCCAATCTAAGTCTGCTACACTGATGCCCCGAGACCCCTGCCTCCCCCGACCACTGGCAAACCAGGATGACAATTGGGAAGTTCAATTCCTAGTTTCTAACTGTACTATTTTTTTTTTCCTGGCCTACTACAAATATGTCAAACAGTGTAATTAGATTGAAAGAACAACCACAGTGGCTTCCCATTGCTCTCCTTTGCAGGTAAAGCCTTGGAAAAGGCTGGGGGAAAAGAGTTCTTGGAAACGGTAAAGGAGCTTCGCAAATCCCAAGGCCCTTTGGAAGTCGCCGAAGGTAAGTGTGGAACTAGGCTCCTGTCACCAGCATGGCCTCACCCTCCTCTCTGAGTCTCCAGCCTCACGTGCCTGATGCCTGTTCAGCTTATGAGACAAAGTATGCCATAACTAATCAGAAAGCTATTTTAGCATCTCAGGTAATTTGAGCAGGCCTATGGGGATCCTTTCAGATGTCCTGGGGACTCCAATATGTCTGAATAATTCAAGTCAATTTGCATCAGATCCCCCAAAATGGTCTAGAGCCATTGGGTGAACTTCCCGTGTGTGTGATAAAATACACATACCATAGGACTTAACAAAAATTGGAACTGTTTTTTTCTTTTTTTTTTTTTTTGAGAAAGAGTCTCACTCCGTCACCCAGGCTGGAGTGCAGTGGCATCATCTCAGCTCACTGCAACCTCCGCCTCCCAAGTTCAAACGATTCTTGTCCCTCAGCCTCCCAAGTTGCTGGAATTACAGGCACATGCGACCATGCCTGGCTAGCGTTTGCATTTTTAGTAGAGATGAGGTTTTGCCATGTTGGACAGGCTGGTCTCAAAGTCCTAACCTCAAGTGATCCACCCACCTTGGCCTCCCAAAGTGCTGGGATTACAGACATGAGCCACCGCACCCAGCCACTGGAACTATTTTAAAGCGTATAATTCAGTAGCATTAAGTATTTTTACAGTGTGTGCAGCCATCACCACTACCTAGTCCAGAGCTTTGATGTCACCTCACACAGAAACCCTGTTGGGGTGATCGGACCCAACACCAGGTCGTGGGGGTGACGAAGTCCAGCGGAGTCAAAGGAATGAGAAAAGACAGTTTGAGGCAGAAAGTGGGTCCGAGGGCTGTCGCTAGTGTATGGAGGCTGCGAAGGCCCTGAGCTCTGGAAGCCCAGGCTATTTATTGGTGATCAAACAAAGAAACAGGTGGTGAGGATGCGGGGGTCGAAAGGCAAGTGCATGATCTATAGCTGTGACAATTTAGCATTTCCTTTGAAGCATCTGGAACATATTCTGCTACTTGAGATAATGGAGAGCAGGTTCTTTTAACTCAAGATACAATCGATCCTGGGAGAGCAAGGAGCCAAGGAGTCAGCAAGTCTAGACACATTCTAGAGCCATGAGCCCTGGATTCTGTCGAAGCCACGAGGGGTTTTATGCCTGGGCTCAGATTATGGTGCGTCAGGGTAGCCTTCCGCCCTTTGGCACAGAGCTCAGTGTTCCAGCCACAGAGGGTTTTAGAATCTGGACCCCGGACGTGTTCCAAGACTCTTTCACATTATGTCAGACATGCAAGCCCTGCCTCAGCTTCTCCCAACACTCAGCTTTTCTCCCAACAAACCCCCTAACCACTAAGCAGTCTTGCCCAGTGCCGCCTCAGGCCCTGGCAAGCACTAATCTACTTTCTGTATCTATGGATTTGCCTATTCTGGACATTTCATATAAAGGGGATCATGTAATATATGACTTTTCTGTCTGGCTTCTCTCATTTAACATTTTTTTCAAAGTTCATCCATACTGTAGTAGTACTTATATTATAATAGTACAAAGTCAGTACTTATATTCTTTTTCATGGCTGAATAATATTCCATTTTGTTTAACCACTCATTTGCTGTTGGACATTTGGGCTGTTTCCACCTTTGATGATTGTGGATAGAGCTGCAGTGAACATCTGTGCACACGTTTTTGTTTGAACATCTCTTGTCCAGGCGATTGGGCAAGTTTTTGACAGGTGGATCCAACCTCAGATCGGTGTTCCCACCCACACGACTCCCAATCAGTTCACTCCTTGTACCCTCAGTCAGTGCCAAGTGCTGCAGGGCGTCAGCGGAAAATAAAACCCACCGCTGCCCTCAGATGCATCACTGGGCCCCAGAGCAGGAGCCACAACCTCAGCGTAGGGGAGTGTGGGAGGACGGCAGTGAGGCTGTGAGAGCCCTTGGGGGTGGGACATGGAGGGCAATAGGAGCACTGCATGTGAGGAGACGCGGTCTTGCATGAGCAGGGAGTCTTGGGTCAGCACGTGGGAGGAGAGAAACAGCAGTCAAGATGAGGCTGGGTCTGTGGGCTGTGCGAAGGGGTCTGGACCTGACCCTACATGGACACGAGGGCACTTGGAAGTTTAAGCAGGGGGCTGTCCAGGTTAGACTTGATTGTTATAAAAGTAGGGCCTGGACACGGTGGTTCATGCCTGTAATCCCAGCACTTTGGGAGGCTGAGGCAGGCGGATCATGAGGTCAGGAGTTCGAGACCAGCCTGACCAACATGGTGAAACCCTGTCTCTACTAAAAATACAAAAATTTGTCAGGCGTGGTGGCACATGCCTGTAATCCCAGCTAGTCAGAGGCTGAGGCAGGAGAATCACTTGAACCTGGGAAATGGAGGTTGCAGTAAGCCAAGATCATGCCATTGCACTCCAGCCTAGGCGACAGAGCAAGACTCTATCTCAAAAAAAAAAAAAAAAAAGAAAAGAAAAGAAAAGAAAAAAAGTAACGGGGTCTTCTAGTCCAGAAAGAACAAGAGCCCACACTTTAAATCTCCACCCACCACTCCCCACAGGCATAGCAGTAACAGATGCAGTGTCTCTTTAAAAACTGTAAGACAGAGCCACACTCAAATATAAGATAAGCGTCCATGTAGACAGAGGCAGGAGGGCTGCAGCAGCACCTCCAGGAGGCCGCCGCCCCAGGCCTGGGCTCCAAGTCTGTAAGATGCAGTGTCGCTTCATGTATAAAGAGGGCCAGAGCCAGGCTCACTGCTCAAAGCAAGGGGCTGCATGAGACTCTCGCGGCCTTTACAGGAAGCCAAAGCTCTAGCCACCATGCAGGGCTACAACTTGTATAAAAATCTGTCTTTCTAGGGTAGCAGAAGGGAGAAGAGAGCCCTCACCCAAGCCCAGGGCCACACTGCCCTCTGACTCAATGTTTGGCTCCATCACATCCCCAATATAACCATGAGACCAAGCTCCAACTCAGTTATCTAAGATGGTGTCTGGACTGGGGGCCTGGGTGTGGGGAAGGTTCACCAGAAACTACCTGATAGGGTGCAAAGGAGAGGAAAAATAGCTGCTCTACACAGAATGAGAGGCTCCAACACACTTCTTTTTTAAATTATTTTTTAAATAGAGATGGGGTCTTGCTATGTTGCCCAGGCTGATCTCGAACTGCTGGGCTCAAGTGATCCTCCTGCCTCAGCCTCCCAAAATGCTAGTATTACAGGCGGGAGCCACCGTGCCCAGCACCAACACACTTCTAAACAGAGTTCCAAAGGCAGAAATAGAAAGTAGAGAAGCAGTATTTAAGGAGATCATAGCTGAGAATTTTCTAGGATGAAGCATGAGCCCTTAAGCTGAAAATATCAAGCACAATACATGAAAATAAATCCAAAACGTGGAGTGTTGTGGTAAAGCCTCAGAAACTGAAAAATCAAAAGAAACCTTCAAAGTCACCCAAGACGAGAGGCAGATCATTTGTGAAGAAATAATGGTTCTTCTAGTGACAGCAGACTTCTCATCAGCAAGAAAAGATGTTTGGAAACAGGAAAGAAATAGCTTCAAAGCACTGAAGGGGGGAAAAAAAACTGTCAACCAAGAATTCCACATTTTGCTACGTTATCATTCAAGTATGAGGACAAAAGATGTACAATTTCAGACGTGTAGAAGTTGAGAGGCAGCAATCCAGACACTAGCTGGAAAGAATACAAAAGTCTGCACCGAGGAAATAGACATGAACCTGGAAGGAAGGAGAGCGCTGCAGGACACAATTTTCAGCTAAGACATTGGTGCAAATATGTTAGGTGTAAGAAGCCATGGCCTGGGGCCAGTGAGTGGTAGCACCTTGGTAAAAATGGAGAAGGGGAGATGGTTCACCACTGTCTAACAGCACATTGCATTTCATTTAAAAACACCATCAGTTGTATGATATATTTTTATTGTATGTACCACTAAAAAAAATTAAATTTCCAAAATAAGGTGTCTAATAGGAGGCCCCACATAAAGCTGGGGCACATTGACTATAACAGCAAGCAAGCAAGACATGAACTCACCATGCAGAAAGGAGCAGCAAATATATAGTGGGGGAGAAAAAAGCCTCACTAAAGAATTTAGCCAGGCATGGTGGCTCACATCTGTAATCGAAGCACTTTGAGAGGCAGAGGTGGGTGGATCACCTGAGGTCGGGAGTTTGAGACCAGCCTGACCAACATGGAGAAACCCTGTCTCTAGTAACAATACAAAAATTAGCCAGGCGTGGTGATGGGTGCCTGTAATCTCAGCCACTTGGGAGACTGAGGCAGGAGAATCGCTTGAACCCGCAGGAGGTTGCAGTGAGCCATGATCGTGCTATTGCACTCCAGCCTGGGCAACAAAAGTGAAACTCTGTCTTTAAAAAAAAGGAAAAGAATTTGAACCACAAGCCAGTGCTCCTGAAGATTTGCAGCCAGATCCAGTGCAGCTCAAAACCTCAGGCAGAGAAGAGAGTGAGACATAGCCTTAGTTGGGTAGTGTCCCCAGGTGACATAGAAGGAAATGTAATTTCTTTCTGGAAGAACTCAGCTCCAGGCTGACAGCAATTCTAAGATGCTTTCTGATTTCAACAATATTAAAATGTTTAAACAAAAAAAAAGTGCATCCTAACATGGTTAAAACAGACCAACTGCAGTGCAGGCCCACCCTGTGGCAGGGGGTGGGGAAGGGTGGATCAAGAAAATATTTCAGGAGCAGAGCCAGTGAGAGGCAGTGATGCTGCATGTTCAGGGAGTCAGAAGCTGGAGCTAAGGGTAGGTCCAGGGTTTCCAGGCTGACAAGCTGATGAAAAGTCGGGCCTTTCATTCTTTTGTTGAATATTTGAGCACCTGCCTGCCAGTGACTGTGGTAGGAGCCAGGCAGCAGCAAGGAATACAAAAGTGCTTCAGTGAAGACGTCATCTGGGGCAGAACCAGTTCACGTTAAGCATCTACAGTGTGTGCTGTCGGGCACAGGCATCGGGATGTGGATGTGAATGTAGGCCCTGAACGCTCCTGAACTTTACAACCAGGCGGGGACCCTAGGGTAGCACAGTATATCACAGCACAGCTGACTGCTGAATTGCATGGCAGAGGCCCAGAGAGAATGGGCGAGGGAGTCAGCGACTAAGGAGGATAGCCAAGTGTGGAGACACAGGTGTAGCCAGACCCATGTGTGCAGGGGACTGAGCCCACTGGGCATCCAGAAAGAGCAAGAAATGGATAGACTCCAAGGGGAGAGGGGCAGACCATGAAGGGAGCCTGGGAGGACTGCAGTAAGGTCAGCCTGGCAATCAGGAGCAGTTGCAGATTCTGAGTTTAAATGTGGAGTGTAAGGACCTTGACTCCAGCAACCGTATGGAGAATGGTTTGGCAGAAGGAGGGCTGGGGCCCAAAGATCATCGAGAAAGCTGTATTGGATGAGGGTGGAGGTGGAGTGGGGGTGAAAATGAAGCACATGGGCCTGGAATGAGACAAGGCAGAGGAAACTGATGGTGTCTGCAGTGACAGAGAGGGAAAATGGGGAATCGGGTTTCAGGAGTGAATGGCCATTTTACTGGGCACGTGTTAGCCCTGGGGCCCCAGAAAGGTCATGAGGTGCAGGTCCCTGTTGAAAGCTAAGGAGGAAAATGGCTGGCAGATGGCTGCGTAGGAGCTGGGGCTGCAGCAGAAAGAAGAGCACTGGGTCCAGACAGGCAGGAAGAGGAGAGGCCATTGTGGGAAACTGAGGCACTGTTAAAAGAAAACCCATAGTGTCATGGAAACCAGGCATCAGCAGTAACAGCCTCTCAGCAGAACAAGGGGCCACCCTAGAGTCCCCTTTTGCTGTGGTGACTCCAAGAACTGTGATGGCTCACCTGGGAGAAGGTTCTAGAAGCTCCCAGCAGCAGCACTGCCACCCTCAGAATGCAGGTCTTCACCAGGCGACATCACATTAGGTAAGAGAATGCCGCTAGTCATTATGTGGATAGGTGCTTATACCAAATACCAGGGTCACAACCCTTGCAATAACTTGACCCTCATCCTTGACACCTCTGGAGAACATTACAAAGCATTACGGCTATAAGCCGTGTTATTCATCGCCAGTTGCCATGAACATACTTTGTTCTGGACTGAAGTGTCATCGTGCACGACCCTGAAAGTCATTTTTTACTTGACTGGATGTTTGACATTCCAATAGGAACATATTCCTTTTATTTAAATACGACTTTTGGCTGGGTGCAATATAATCCTAGCACTTTGGGAGGCCGAGGCGGGTGGATCACTTGAGGTCACGAGTTCAAGACCAACCTGGCCAACATGGTGAAACTCCCCATCTCTACTAAAAATACAAAAAATTGGCCAAGCGTGGTGGCGGGTGCCTGTAATCCCAGCTACTCGGGAAGCTGAGGCAGGAGAATCCAATCGCTTGAACCCAAGAGGCAGAGGTTGCAGTGAGCCGTGATTGAGCCACTGCACTCCAGCCTGGGCGACAGGGGGAGACCCTGTCTCAAAAAAAAGACTTTACATTAGAGAAATAATACCATTCTGCTAGTAACGTGATTATACTTTTTAAATATATGAAATAAATCAGCCATGACTATAACAAGCGAAACTCCATCTGGCATACAATAGCATCCAGGTGCTCGGGAAAATTGCACCATGCAGACAAGGCCCATCCCCAGGGTCCTTGGTTCTCAGCACAGCAGCCTCCAGTTTTGGGGGCATCATTGTTCAGGCCGAAAAGGGACACTCTGCTTCTGGTGCACAAATATACATGGTCATAGAGTCAGCACGTGTGGCGGGCCCCTACCCAGAGCCTCGGTGTATTGTGTGGCCTGGGTCCTGCACTCAGGCTTTCACATATGATGACACTGAGCCCCCTCTGGGCACTGGAAGGCAAGGAGCCTACAGCCTCCCCTGATGGGCGAGGGGGTCCCTTGGATTTGGCTTCCACCCACGCGAGGAAGTGCAGTCAACACTTCCCTGACACTGTGGACATTGCCAGGAAATACTTATCATAAACTAGGTGAGCATCATAGATTTCCAGTCAGTCTTTCACCTCAACCCCACACACAGCTCTGGAATACGGCGGACACACGTTTCTGTTACAAGTGCTGCCCCTAGTGGCCACGGACGTTTGCTATGCCGATTCCTGGGTTCCTGGAGGGGCACAGGGCGCCGGTGGGCGGCTTGGGGGCCTGCGTGGCTCATGGCTGAAGCTGCAGCTGCCTCTGGCAGATCTGAGGGAACTGCTCCCCTGGGGAGTCCCACAGTGACTTCTCTCGAGCTTAGCAGCCACGGGGCTGTATCAACTCTGTCACCAATGGGAGCCATGTTTAGGGGAGTAAACAGTAAAACAAAGGAGTATGACTGAAATTATGAGACAAGGCTGGCCTAATTCAATTTCACAGCCCGCTTTTGAAACCCCACTCTCTGCAGGGCATGTGGAGATCATCAAATGGCAATACCTGTCCAAGGAACTGTACAATCAAGTTCAGTGGTTCTCAACTCATAGAAGGTCCTAAAATCATGTAAGCATAGGCCCTGCACCAGACCTACTGAGTTAGGACCTCTGGGGGTGGGGCCCAGGCATGGCTATTTTTTAAAAGCCACAGTAGGCCAGGTGTGGTGGCTCACACCTGTAATTCCAGCACTTTGGGTGCCTGAGGCAGGAGGATCACTTGAGCACTGGAGTTCAAGACTAGTCTGGGCAACATAGCAGAACCTCATCTCTACAAAAAAAATTTTAAAAATTAGCACATGCCTGTAATCCCAGCTACTTGAGAGGCTGAGGCACTAGAATCACTTGAACCCAGGAGGTGGAGCTTGCAGTGAGCTGAGATTGCACCACTGCACTCCAGCCTGGGCAACAGTAAAAGACTGTCTCAAAAAAACTAAAAATTAAAAAAAAAAAAAGCCACTGTATTCATTTCCTGTGGCTACTGTAACAAATTACCACTAAGTTTGTGGCTTCAAACAACACAAATTTATCTTCTTACAGTACTAGAGGCTAGAAGTCCACAATGAGTTTTAAGAGGCTAAGATCCAGGTGTTGGCAGGGCTGGTTCCTTCTGGAGGCTCAGGGAAGGATCCCTTCCTTGCCTTTTCCAGCTTCTAAGCTGCAACATTCCTTGGCTCCTGGGGCATCGCTCCATTCTCTGGCTCCTGGCTGCTTCGCTCCATTCTCTGGCTCCTTCATCACACGGCCTCCTCCTGCCTTTGACCTTCTTACCTCCCTCTTGTCAGGCCCAGGCTCACCAGACAGTCCAGGATCATCTCCCCATCTCAAGAGCCTTAACTTAATCACATCGGCAAAGTCCCTTTTGTCATGTACAGAAACACCCACAGGTTCCAGGGAGTAGGATGTGGATGTTTTGGGATGCCATTACTTTACCTACCACAGCCATCAGAGAGGATCTGACGTGTCCCTTTAACTAGGAACATTGTGAGGATGTAGCCCAACTCAGGGACTACTTGGCAGACCATATGAAAATGACGCGTCAGAGAAGCATTAAATGCTTCTACCCAAAGCTTGTGCTAACTGTGCAAAGCCATCCAACCCAGCTCTCTGTTAAACACAGTCTGCGTCAGGAGCACAGGATGCTGGCCGGCCAGCGTCTCTATCACTGCCTTATCTCCAGATCTAACAGATACCTGATGAGGTTAGGCTATAACCTAGAAAACCTCAGGAAATAACCCGCAGCATTTTCTCTCCTATGTCCCAGCTGCCGTCAGCCAATCCAGTGGACTCGCAGCCAAATTTGTCATCCACTGTCACATCCCTCAGTGGGGCTCCGACAAATGTGAAGAACAGCTTGAAGAGACCATCAAAAACTGCCTGTCAGCGGCGGAGGACAAGAAGCTAAAGTCCGTCGCGTTCCCGCCTTTCCCCAGCGGCAGGTAAGATGCAGTTCCCCTGAACTGATTCTTCCGGCCTTTTCCCTGGAAATCAACTGCTCCTCCACTTACATCTGATCTGGGTGTTACCGAGGGCTGCCAGCACAGCCAAGTATGCTGACCAGGTGATGGGGCAAGAAACCCAGTTTTCATCCTTCAGAACCCACAGGGAAGCGGGCCCACTGGCTCGTAGGCAGTAGGTCTTTCCCGGCTGGGGCCAGCCCCACTGCCTCCTTGATGTTAAAGCCCCAGGAGGAAGGCAGCCCAGGGCGGGATCGGCAGGCACAGGCCGGCTGGTGTGTTATTTTTTGAGAGCCTTCCAGGTTCAAAGTCCATATTCCCACCAGCTGTCCATGTCCAGGACACATGATGAGAAAACACGAAGCTCAAAGGCCTTGCTACTCAAAGTGTGGTCCATAGACAGGCAGCAGTGACCGATGTCAGAATGCAGAATCTCAGGCCGCCCATCTCCAACCTCTGTCTCCAGAATCCCCAGGGAATTCCGTTGCTGCTCTGGGAGACTGCAGAGCCAGGAGTTCGAGGCTTTGACGAATACACCCAGAGAAGTGAAAATCCGTCCCCGAGTGATTGCTGAAAAGGAGGTTGGGCAATGACTAGATTGTCACAGATCCCAGCTGGGCATTGTTTCAGATACGTAATGAGGATATCTGCTCTCACACACAACATATCCTCTCCCTTCATGCCCCTAGCCAATCTATTGCTTTAATTTTGAACACCCTCTCATCTTGAGAGCTGCCCTTTATAATATAGCTATGGTTTATAGCTGTGTCCTGGGAAGCCCAAGAGGAAAATCATGAGACCTAGGTTCCTGCTGTAATCATGTCTCAACCTAGGCAAGCAGCATCGAGTCTCAGCAGTCCAGGCCCAGAGATGCTGTGAGATGCATTCTCTCATCGGTGAGACCATGCAGTGCTGTTCTGTGCTGGAATACATGCGAAAGGGAAGAATCACTATTAACAGGCCCCTCCTGGACCTGCTCCAGGGGTCTCTGTCGCTGACCCCTAATGACCACTCTGGCTGTGCCCCTGGAACCTGGTGCTGTGGCCCAGTCTGGTGGATGGCACTATCAGTAGCTCCCTGGAACCTGGGGCCTTTAACAAACTTTCATCAACCCTGCCATGCCCAGAGTCACAATGCTGAAATTACATGGACCTGTGCCTATGAAATAATACGTGCATAAAAAAGGACTTATGAAGACAGGTTTGGAGCATATATTTTTGCCCTTTACTAAGCAATCGGGTTAGCATACAAACCAGTTTGGAGGGAGCTAATAAAACTTCTGTTTGCTTTTTTGAAGACCAGGTATTTTTAATGCTGAATGGCTAGCATTTTTAAAGCCAAGCTTGACTTGGTCAGATGACATAGACTCAGATACAGGGAGCCGGCATGGTGGCTCACGCCTGTAAATCCAAAAGCTTTGGGAGGCTGAGGCAGGAGCATCACTTGAGGCCAGGAGTTCGAGACCAGCCTGGGTAACATAACAAGACCCGTCTCTACAAAAAATTAAAAACAAACAAAAACAATTTTTTATAGGCACATGCCTATAGTCCCAGCTACTTAGGAGGCTGAGGCAGGAGGCAGATTGCTTGCGCTCAGAGGTTCGAAGCTGCAGTGAGCTATGATCACACCACTGCACTCTAGCCTGAGCGATGGAGCAAGACTTTGACTCTGGAACAAAAACTAATTTTTAAAAATTATAATAAAAAATAAAACACAGGGCACTCTTCACTTGGCCAACCCTATGACCTTGACTAAAATCACTATGCTTGGCCGGGCACCGTGGCTCACACCTGTAATCCCAGCACTTTGGGAGGCCAAGGCAGGCCTCCTACATTCCTGAATTCCCAAACCCAGGAATTCAAGGTCAGGAATTCAAGGCCAGCCTGGCCAACATGGTGAAACCCCATCTCTGCTGAAAATACAAAAATTAGCCAGGCATGGTGGTGCGCACTACTCAGCTGCTCGGGAGGCTGAGGCAGGAGAATCACTTGAACCCAGGAGGTGGAGGTTGCACTCCAGCCTGGGCGACAGAGAGACTCCATCTCAAAACTAATTAATTAAATTAAATTAAATCATTGTGCCTCTCCGAGTCAGTGTGACACCTATAAAATGGGGGCAACATGCCCCACCTGCCACCCCCAGGCTGTCCCTTTGGCTAGGGTCAAAGGAGATCATGCACGGACTAGCCCTGCGCACAGCGAGGCCCCACCCAGTAAAAACAAAGGTACTTCATGCTTCCATGGCTCTCAGGGACCAAAATGACACCAGCTCTTCTTTTGCTTTGGCACAGAAACTGCTTTCCCAAACAGACCGCGGCCCAGGTGACCCTCAAAGCCATCTCAGCCCACTTTGATGACTCGAGCGCATCCTCGCTGAAGAACGTGTATTTCCTGCTCTTCGACAGCGAGAGCATCGGCATCTACGTGCAGGAGATGGCCAAGCTCGACACCAAGTAGCCGCTGCACTTTCCAGCAGGGATCAGAGGACCACCCGAGTCCCAAGAGTGGGTTTTGCTTTTTAAAAGGAGAGAGGAGGGGTGACGGCGGGGGAGTAGAGGGCGGCCGGGCAGGTCCTGCCGGCGCAGGGAGCCCTCTGCCCTTCACACTGTCCTCCAAAAGAGCCTCCATCTGTAAGGAAGCAGGTCTCCGCGCGGGGTTTCTTTCCATGTGTTTTCCTCCTGTTGTTTTAGAACTTTTCTAAAAAAACAGACCTCGTTTTAGATTTATAGCATCGACTTTTACACACACTCATACAAGAAAAAATCCTTTCAAAATTCTTAAATCTTCTGTTCCTCCTTTTTCTAAGGGAAGAGGGCAAAAAGCGACCTGGGCTCTGTTGGTATGCGTGTTCCGTGGCGGAGAGGAGAAAATGGGAGACATCTCACTGGTGCTTTTCTCTTTTATTTTAGTGCCCCCCGCCCCCACCCCTGTAATACCTGTAACTACTCCTAAAAAGGTTTTGCTTCAGGCTTTTTTTTTTTGGTTTCATTTTGTTTTTTAAAGAAAAAGAAAATGAAAGGAAAAAAATAAAAGATCCAGTGTCTTTCTTACAACATATTCTTTTATTGCAACATTTTCCTCAGTTTGGAAAACGGTGTCCCCACACGTAGGTCCTTCTAGAATATTGTAAGTCAACAGAACAAGGCCTGTCACTCACACACTGGGATTCCCACCTCACTGGGCCCCAGGTCAGATAGCACCAGGGCCTGTGTTTCTCGGGCGGAAGGTCCTGCCTCCAGAAAGGTGGGCTTCCCTTCGTGGTCCATGAAGACAGATCCTTGGATGAAGCCGCCAGGGGAACAGCCATCCTCCAAGAGAGGCACACGACTCACTGAGGCCTGGGCAACAGCCCCAACGGGATGGCCTGAGAACCCCAGAGAGGCTGGTGTCCCAAGGACTCTGCCCAAGTACCCAGGGGCCACCATCAAAAGGGTGCAGGGAGGGGCAGGGTGGGGAGGTGGGGCCTGAATTTCTTCAGATGAACTCATCAACCACTTCTGCTATGCAGCTTGAACCCAGGCGGTCCAAGAGGGGCTCCTCCAGATTGGAAGATCTCTCTCAAATAGAGGAGTCATTTATACACCATAACATAGTCGGTGGCAGACATTAGTGCCCAGCTGGGCCTCGGGACAAGTGACCCTGGGGTTGGCCAGGAAACCAGAAGCACAAAACCACAAAGTCCCTCGGGGGGCCGTCTCCCCATCCCCAGCATCAGCTGGAGTTTTGTCACTTACAAATCTGCCCGTGAGTGACCTAGAAATATGCTGGGGGTCACCCGCAGAAACCCCCTCTGCTCGCTAATGGGTAAGCAGATGGCACCCCGCAGAGAGTCACATTATCTGCCCTTCCTTAAATACCTCCAGTGGCTGGCAGGCCAGGCTACAGTCTCAACCCCTGCTAGCCATGTAAAAATGCACTCTGTCAGGGTGGGGTAACCAGAAGGGAAATTTTATCTAGCTCTTCTTAAATGTAGCCTACGGTATGGAGTTACGATCTAAAACTGGAAATGTGCTGGCCGCAGTGGCTCATGCCTGGAATCCCAGCACTTCGGGAGGTCAAGATGAATGGATCATCTGAGGTCAGGTGTTCGAGACCAGCCTGGCCAACAAGGTGAAACCCCATCTCTACTTAAATTAAAAAAAAAAAATTAGCCGGGCATGTTGGCATGCGCCTGTAGTCCCAGCTACTCGGGAGGCTAAGGCAAGAGAATCACGTGAACCCGGGAGATGTAGGTTGCAGCGAGCTGAGATCGTGCCACTGCACTCCAGCCTGGATGACAGGGCGAGACTCTGTCTCAAAAATAAATAAAGTGGAAATGTAGGAAGGCCACGAGGCTTAAGGAGTACAGGGATTATGCACCAGTTAGGGGATTGAAAACAGGGCTCCTGTGAAGTCCCTGGTTGTTGCAGAATGTATGGGCTCCCCAACCATGAGATGGCAGAAATTTGGGGTGCAGGGCGTCTCTCCACCTCAGGTCCCTTCTTTGTTCTCAATGTGCAGCTCTCCTTCCTGCGCTCACAGACAGACACTAGCCACCAGAGCCCAGCTCTCTGCCCTCCTCTGAGAGCTCTAAATGACACAGGTCATGACCACAAACACATGCACAGGCATGCACATCCCAGAGGAGCCAGGTGCAGAGGGAGGGCTGGCCGTGGCCTCCCCAGCACCATACAGCCAGCACGCATGAGCCGCTCAGCCAGCACCGCGGCAAGCACACCTTCGAAACCCAAAAAGAATCCTCTAAGGGGGTATTTGTTTAATGCCTCTCTCTCTCCCATTTTTGTTTTATACAAGTTGCATTTCTGGCCACCACATCATTGGCATCTTATTCCAGAAGAACAGCATTCGTTCTAGCACTTGCCAGGTGGGTGCCATGCGCCAAGCAGTCCGTACGCCCACCTGCTGCGGTAGCTCATCTCCCGCCCGGCCTTTCCATCAGGGTGGAGACTGCCTCATGGTTTTCCAGCTTGTAGAGACAAACAGGTCCCGGCTCTTGGTCAGCCGAACCATGAGCCGGCCCACATAAAAGCCACTGATTTGGCCCACACCGTCATTTCTCCCCATGGACAGGAGGAACGTCAGTGCACCTGCAAGCAGAGACACAGAAACAACCAGAACCTCACTGAACCTCCTGGGGCTGCAACTCCCAGAGTGCTGATCCTTCCCAAGGCCTTTGGACTCAGGGCCAGAAAATGTGAAATCCCTTTAGGAAGGTGAGTGAGGCCCTGATTTTTTTTTTTTTTTTTTTTGACAGGGTTTCGCTTTTGTTGCCCAGGCCAGAGTGCAATGGTGCAATCTTTGCTCACCGCAACCTCCCCCTCCCTTGTTCTAGCGATTCTCCTGCCTCAGCCTCCCGAGTAGCTGGGATTACAGGCGTGCACCACCACGCCTGGCTAATTTTGTATTTTTAGTAGAGATAGGTGACTGACCTCAGGTGATCTGTCCGCCTCGGCCTCCCAAAGTGCTGGGTTTACAGGTGTAAACCCGCTGCGCCCGGCCTATTTTTAAAGAGCTCTAGGGGGATGTTTCCATCACCAGCTTGGAGAGTTTGTTCTAGTGGCCAGGTATCTGATAGCCGAAAAAAGCTTCCCCACGTTTAACCCCAAACTCTCTTAAAACTGCAAAGCGCACGGGGCCTCTCTTACCTGGCTTGTAGGCCTGGAGAGGCCGCTGCTTCACGGAGTTGACGATGTTGGCCACGGCGATGTTGGCGTGAAGGCCGGCAAGATAGGCCATCTTGGGCGTCCTCACGTCGGCACAGTCACCAATGGCGTAGACGTTGCTGTGGCCCTCCACCTGGAGGTGCTCATTCACTCTCAGAGCACCACTGCTGGCCAGTCTGCTCTCTGCCAGAAGAAATGACACCGAAACCAAGACACTGAGCTGCTGTGTTAAGTGGCCACCACGAGGAGGTGAGGGCGAGCTCTAGACGCTGGTCAGACCACCCTCTGACCAGCCCCTGGAGGTGCCTGCTCTAGAGGCCACCCTCCCACCTAACTTACTCCCCCCTGAAGTCTCCACCTCACAACTCTTCCTTGCAGAGGCAAGGTTGCTGATGCCAGGGTGGAAATGGGTCAAAATACCAACAGGCCTCCTTTTAGAAATGTACATAACTCTCTACAAGTTACAGTGATTAGCTGAGTCTTGAATTTACTTTTGAACGTGAGATTTTAAAAATAAATGCAGGCCAGGCGTGGTAGCTCACGCCTGTAATCCCAACTCTTTGGGAGGCTGGGGCGAGCAGATCACTTGAGGCCAGGAGCTCAAGACCAGTCTGGCCAACATGGTGAAACCCATCTCTACCAAAAATAGAAAAATTAGCCGGGCTTAGTGGCATACAGCTGTAATCCCAGATACTGGGGAGGCTGAGGCACAAGAGTCGCTAGAACCCAGGAGGTGGGGGTTGCAGTGAGCCAAGATCACGCCACTGCACTCCAGCCTGGATGACAGAGCAAGAGTCTGTCTCAAAAAAATAAAAATAAAAAACAAAACTGGAACATTAAAAATAAATGCAGAGCTTTAATATATGACAAACTGCTTTTTTAAAGGGACTTTTAAAAACTTGTATTTGAAAATACAACATTAGGACAATTAGGTATTAAATTCTGGGATCTCTGTCCATTATAAGCCCTCAATCCCACCGCTACACACAGCCTGGACTGGCTTCCTTTTCCTGGGATTGGATCATTACTTCCTGCTGGACAAAAGGCAGGAGCTCCTTGTCAGGAAAGGGCATTCGGGAGTAAATGACAGGGACTTGAGGACACAAAGCAACCAGCAGGCCTGGCCACTGAGTTTCCTGCTCAAAAATGAAGGCTTGAACACACATCAGTCCACCTCTGCCACCTCCAGCCAGCTAAATACCCAAATACCGAGCTTTAAGAAACCAGGCTATGTTACCAACCCCACTCCCCAGTCAATCCAAGCTCAAGAGTCCAAATGTTTGGATCTGGGTTTGGGGGCAGCAGCACACCTCAGGAGAGAGGAATGCCTGACCCTGAATTTCTTCTGTCACCAGGTAAGGAAGAAAGAAAGAAAACAACCTTTCTCATCTCTTTGACGCCTGTTCCCATCTCTTACCACTAGGGGGCGGCCCTAATTTCAGAAGATTCTGGTCACCTTGGCCACCTGGAACCCAACCATCGTCACAGCTGAGGAGAGCTCAGCAAGGGTGGACCCTCACTGAATTTAAAGTCTGAGCTGTTGGGAAGAAAGGGGGAAGGCAGCAAGGTGTGGACTCCTGGGGGCAAGCACTGCAGGGCATTCAGAGAGTGCTGAAGAGCAAGGAGGCACGGGGGAAGCCTGGCCGGGCACCTGCTCACCAAACGCGTTGCGGTAGGCGGAGTTGTTGATCTTGATGCCGGTGCAGAGAATCACCAGGTTGGTGGCCACCTCTGTGCCTTTGTCCGTCTGCACTTTGATGTACTCTCGATACTCATTGAGAGGCAGCTCCTCCAGATTGCTCACCCGCTCACCTAGAAGGGGGTTCATGACCAGGAGGCTGGTGAAAGGGGGGACCCCATCAAGCCTGGGCCCCAAGCCAAGGCTGATCCTGGGGAGGGCCTGGACCTCTGGGGCCCAACTGGGCAATGGCTGTACCCCGTCTTCCCACCATGCCCCTCTCTCAGTCCACTCTATGGCCCACAAAGCTGATCTGGACATCTGGCCCCAAGGGGTCCAGCTGGAGAAAAGTTCCAAGAAGCCCCTGGAGGACTTCCTGAAGGGAAGCGAGGCTGTTTCCCAAGAAGTTCTCAGAAAAGCGGAAGACCTCAGACACGCCTCTCTAAATGCCAGCCACGCCATCCTAACTAGGCAGGACAAGCGCTCCAAGTGCACCACGACAAAGGGGAAAGCCAGAGAAAGAGAAGCCAGCTCACTACACTCACTGCCTAAAGTGACAGTGACCAAAAGGAGGCTGAGGCAGCCACGCGGGCCCTTCACAGGGCAGATGCCTCACCCTCCCAAAAAAAGAAGAGGCTGGGGCCTCGTGCAGTGAAGTGTAGGGGCCACAGCACTGGAAGAGAACCCCTCTGTCCAGCATATGCTGGGTGGGTCTTGTGCCCTGCTCTACAAGAAGGCCACACTCCTCACAACTCTCAAAACATAAACCGATAAACCTATTCCCTCGACCACAGAGACATCATCTTCAGGGCAAATCCTTCAGATGCACTTAAGAAAAATTCAGCAGACAGGCATCCCACCATCTGCACTGCATCCAAAGCAATAACCAGGACATGGAAATCCTGTAAGTACCAGGCCCTCTTCCCTGCCCAGGGACGGGCACAACTTCCAGCTGGACAAGGCTCAGATGGGCTTTGATGCTCACGACAGCTTCTGAGCGCTTCATGCTCCACCCCAGGACACAGTGGAAAAGAGAGAGCCTGGGGTGGACTATAGCCGCCCTCCTGTTGGAGGCAGTGACCAAGCCTCCAAGCCACATCTCACCAGGCCGGGGCGGGGCGGGGCAGGGAGGGAGGTGAGGGTGCACGTACTCAGCAGCAGCTGCACGCCCTTCCGGAGGAGGATCTCCTTCACTTCCTGCCGGACGGAGGGCAGGAGCTCCTTGTCAGCCAGGGCCACTTGGGAGTGAATGAGAGTGACCTGCGGACAAAACGACCACAGGGCCTGAGAAGGAGCCCCCGAGTCTTCAAACACAAACATTGCACGGATGTCCACCTCCACTCGTACCTCCAGGTTACAGATGAGGAAACTGAAGCCCCAGAGAAGTAATCTGTCCAGTGCCAGAACCAATTAGTGGTGAGCTGGGCTTAAGCCCACATGTTCTAGACTAGGACTCTTTCAGTACCCACCCAGGCCAGAGGACTACCAATATGGCAACACATCACAACTTACACCTCACCTAGGGCCACCTGGAAAATTATCTTCAAGCATCCTTGGGCACTTATAATTATACAAGCCATGGACATTCCAATAGTCAATCAGACTGATGTCAACACTAAAGCTGGTTTAAAATTAGCACTTCCAGGCACGTCTACTTGCTGTCTGGGACAACACAGGGAGGTGTCCCGGGCACCTCATGTTGTAATCATGTTCAAAGCCTGGGCTTTGACATCAAATTGCCTGGGTTGAAATCCCATCTCTGATACTCGCTTGGACACCTCCCAAAGGCTCCCTAACATGGGCACAAACAGCCCCACTCATAGGAATTGTGTAATGATGAGCAAAAATACATATATAAAGCATGTAACTCAGAACATATTAAGTCCTTAATAAAGGGTGGCTGCTACTACCCTTATTGTCTACTAACCCTAAACATGTGGATATTTTACTGAGTTACTTGAACTTTTTTACTACTTCAGACTGGTCTGAACCCTGTGAAATAAGAAGAAATGACGGCCGGGCGCCGTGGCTCACGCCTGTAATCCCAGCACTTTGGGAGGCTGAGGTGGGCAGATCATGAGGTCAGGAGATAGAGACCATCCTGGCTAACATGGTGAAACCCCATCTCTACTTTTAAAAAAAAAAAAGAAAAATTAGCCAGGCGTGGTGGTGGGCACCTGTAGTCCTAGCTACTGGGGAGGCTGAGGCAGGAGAATGGCATGAACCCAGGAGGCAGAGCTTGCAGTGAGCCGAGATCGCGCCAGTGCACTCCAGTCTGGTTGACAGAGCTAGACTCCGTCTCAAAATAAAAAGAAACAAAGAAGAAAGGTATGTATTGGTCTCTGCCCCCAGTTCCTGATGCAGAGCTCTTAGAACCCTTGTAAACTGGGGTACTAAGAGAGAATCATTTGTTCTAATATTTGGTCCTCGATGCCAGTTCTTGATACAGAGCTCCTGAGATCTTTGTAATGTCCTGAGTGATGGGAGGGTCTGACACAGAGCTCCCAACTCCTTGGATGTTCCTGGGTGATGGGAGCATCTTTTGTTCTAATGCAGCTACTCCTGATGGGCTCCTGGATGATCGCTGGTCACCAGAGACCAAGCCAGCTTAGAAGTCTGGAACTTTCAGCTCCAGGGACGAGAGAGGGGCTGGAGATTGAGGTCATAATCACCCTTGCCTACCTGATGAACCCTCCATAAAAATCCCTAAAGTACAGGGTCCAGAGAGCTTCTAGGTTGGTGAACATGTCCACATGCCAGGAGAGTGGTGTACCCCAACTCCATGGGGACAGAAGCCCCTGTGCTCAGGACCCTTCTAGACTATGCCTTATGTGCCTCTTCATCTAAATGTTCATTTTTATCCTTTAAAACATCCTTCTACCCAATCAGCAACAGCAAGTAAACTGTCTCCCTGGCTTCCTTCAGCTGCTCTAGCAAATTATTTAACCCAAGGAGAGAGTCATGAGAATCTCTGTCTTGTAGCCAAGTGGGACAGAGCGTGGGTAAGTTGGGGACTTGCAACTGATGTCTGAAGCTGGGGCAGGATCGTGGGACTGAGCCCTTGACCTGTGGGGTCTGCGCTAACGCCAGGTAGTGTCAGAATTGAATTGAACTGTAGGACACCCAGCTGTTGTCAGAGAATTGGTCAGTGGGGGAAAAAAACCCACAGATCTCATCCCAGAAGTGTGCAGTGAGTAGAGAGAAAAACAGTTTGGTTTTTCCCTATAGAACCCTCATAAATCAAAATGAATGAATTGTAACTATATCAATCACTCATCATAATTTCCAACAATTTGTCAGAGAACAGCCATATAATTAAAGTATCCTCTATGGATTTTTCTTTTCAAAACCAATCTGCCTTTCCCTGAGGAAAAAAGATCCATTCACAGGCCCCACGTGGCTCTCAGAAGCCCATCTGGCTTCAACTGCCAGCCAGCTCTCGCCTAGAGGACCTGTAATGACGATTATCACTCAGCCCTTGCCAAGCCTGGACAGGGTGCCAGGATTTCCTCTTTCTCACTAGGTTGCCAGGTAGGATCTCTGTCCGTTGAGCATGAGAAAGCAACAGGGCAGGCTGATGTCCCCTCCCTGTTCCCACCCATGGGTAGAAGGCAGTGCTGTACAGTCATTCCCCAGTGTGGGCAGAGCGGGGCTGTGCTGCAGGCTCCCCACCACCATGGGGCTGCTCAGAGCAGGGGCTACCGTATCAGGCAGAGACCAAAGCAACAACTGAAGGTGTCTTTGTCTAAGCTGGTTGTCAGCAAGAGGCAATCAAATATACATTTATATCACAAAGGCCTGAATTCTGAAGGTGACACAGAAGTTCGGCTTTTGCAAGGTATCGCCCCTGGGCTTGATCCTCCAGGTTGGAGCAGAGGGCAGGATCTTTCCTTGAGAGAAGACACACCCTGAGCAGCTCTGTAAGGTCAGGTGCTGCAGGATCCCAGCTCTGCAGGAAAAATCCCCTAGAGAATCGCACCTTGGCAGAAATACACACTCTCAGTTTATGTGAATAGAGCTCCAGACTTCTCTGCCCTGAGCGAATTCCTGATGTTCCTAAGATAATGCAGAGAAAAGCCAACCACTTAGAGTTCCAAGGCAAGGCAGCCCGGCCCACCTCTTTCTCAGGATATTCTGTTTTAATCTCTGCTGCCATCTCCACTCCAGCCGAGCCTCCTCCCACCACCACGATGAACCGTGAGCGCTGGACCTGGAGAACAGGACACGTGAAACAGGGACATATGAAACACACCTACGCATCCACCCCTGTCTGCTGGTTCAGCCTGTGGTGTGGCTCCCTGGGCCAAAGGAGGGCAGAGAACCCTTTCCACATTTTGGGTCCAAATGTGCTTCCTCCCACCCACCTCGCAGAATTGCTGTGGAAACTGCCTGAGATCGTGGATCTAAGCCTGCTCTACACAACACAGAGCCTTGTGAAAACAGGAGCGGAGGGCACCCATGAAAAGCCCCAGGAGAGGCAAATAAGAGACATACCAAGGGCAACATGAGCAGGTCTGGGGTGCCCACATCCTGGCTCTAGCAGCAAGTTCAAGGTCTCTTCCCAGGAAAGTCTCTTCCTAGTGACTCTCCAACTCTATGGCTACAGCCAGCAGCTCTGAACACCCCCATGACCTCCCAGCTGCAGGCTTAGGCATCCCCACAGCTGTCCTCCCATCTGCCTGCCCTGCCCCATGCCTTCAGTGCACAGCTCACCTGCCTCACCACGTCCTCATAGGCCTGGATAGCGGCCTGCTGGCTGGAAACCTCATTAAACTTGCCCGGGAAGGGCCCAGTGCTGCCCGTGGCCAGGATAAGATGAGAGAAGGGCAGGGCCTGAGACAGACCAAAACAAAAGATGAGGGTAGGGCAGGGCAGGGCAGGCCTAGGCCTCTGCATCCTACTCCTGGCCTGCCAGCTGGGACAAACCAGGCAGAGGCCTCTCTAGGCACCCGAGGCAGCCCCCATGGGACCGAGTGAAACCACCACACTGGTTAGCCGAAGGGATGGCACTAGAACCTGGGGAAAGACCTAAGGAAGCAGAGTTTACCTCCTGCATGGAGAACTCAGGGGCAACGGGAGCCACCCAGCATGGCAGTGGAAGGGGCAGCCCAGTGGCAGGAGGCAGGGTTGCAGGATCGGACACTGCCCGAGGGAGTTAGCGCAGAACCTCCCGGATGTTTTAGAAGAACCCTCCTCCTGCCTCCGCCAGGAAGAAAAGGAAAGGAAAGAAAGACTGATCAGTAGCAGGATCACACCTGTGAACAGCCACTGCACTGAACAACATAGCGAGACCCCAGCTTAATTTAATTTTTAAATTAAAAATAAATAATAAAATAAAAAATAAATAATTTAATTTTTTTAAATTAAAAATAAAAAAAAATTTTAGGCTGGGTGCGGTGGCTCACGTCTGTAATCCTAGCATTTGGAAGGTCAAGGCAGGCAGATCACCTGAGGTCAGGAGTTTGAGACCAACCTGATCAACATAGCAAAATCCTGTCTCTACTAAAAATACAAAAATTAGCTGGGCATGGTGCCACGCGCCTATAATCCCAACTCCTCAGGCGGCTGGGGCGGGAGGATCGCTTGAACCCAGGAGGCAGAGACTGCAGTGAGCCAAGACCATGCCATTGCACTCCAGCCTGGGCAACAAGAGCGAAACTCTGTCTCAAAAACAATAAAAAAATTTTTTTTAATTAAAAAAAATTTTAAACAAAGAAAAGGAAATCTTGTTTGGAGCCTAAATATATAAAATTGACAAAAACAGAGCTGCTCCAATGGGAGGGGCTGGAGGGCCTGGACTCCACTCAGCCCCTACTTTCCCCTGAACCTCCGAGATGCCCTCATGGAATCTTTCAGGGTTCTAAAACGCATGGCCAGAGACTGCAGGACTAGGAGACACTCAGTAATCTCTCCAACCAGGAAACTATCTGGCCCCATTAATTCAAGAAGAGCTGGGACACACTAAATCACATACTCATCAAGGAAAGGAATTGTGTTTCCTTTTGTCGATGCCCCCTTAGCTTCAAACACCAAGTGGGGGTGGGCTGGACGTGACACTTATCCTGAGCTGGTGGCAGCTTGTCGATGGAGCTCAAGTCATGGCAGGTGTGTGCCACGCTCCATGATGCACATGTGAGGTGGGGGAACACACAGATGAGTGAAGGGAAATCTCTGCCCCAGTGACATCCCGATCCAGGAGATGTGGGACCATGTGTGTGCCTAACTTTTTGTTCTAGACAGAGCCGAGGGCTGGCCAAGCCTGGAAGTTGTCTGGGACACTGGCTTTTAGAGCACGGGCTCTGGGCTAAAATTGCATGGGTTCAAATCCTGGGTCAGTCTCTTACCAGCTGTGGGATCTTAAGCAAGCCATTTAACCCTTTAGCTTCTCTGTAAAATGAGGTTATAGCACCTTCCCCATAGAGGCACAGAAAACATTCATGAGATTTACGTAAAGGCTACAAACAGGGCCTGGCATGCAGGAATTACAAAAGAAATATCTGCCACCATATTCTTGTGGTTGCTGTGGTCAAGCCTCTGTTTATGAGGAATCCACTATCTGCCCAGCACCAGGCAGGGCTTGGGGCTCACACACAGCATTCTCTTTTCTTTTTTTCTTTTTGAGATGGAGTCTCACTGTCACCCAGGCTGGAGTGCAGTGGTGCAATCTCAGCTTACTGCAACTTCCGCCTCTCGAATTCAAGCAATTCTCCTGCCTCAGCCTCCTGAGTAGCTGAGATTACATGCGCCCACCACCATGCCCAGCTAATTTTTGTATTTTCAGTAGAGACAGGGTTTTGCCATGTTGGTCAGGCTGGTCTCAAACTCCTGACCTCAGGTGATCCACCCGCCTTGGTCTCCCAAAGGGCTGAGATGACAGGTATGAGCCACTGCCCCCAGCCTAGCTCTCTCTTAACCCTGGAGGATCCCGCCCAGGCCCTGCAGTGGGCCCTTGAGCCAGCTGGCAGCCGGGCTGGCCCTTACTCACCTCACCGCCCTGCAGCAGCACCGTCTGGTTCTTCAGGTCTATCCCCACCACCAGCCCCTGCCGGAAGTTGTCCTTGAAAGTCACCGAGTAAGAAATGAATGTCTTTTTGGCGAACCCTGGGGAAGGGACACAGAAGAGGTCATAGGGCAGAGCTAGGCTGCCCACGGGAAGCCAGAGTGACTCAGAACCTTTCACAAGCTGCACACCAACAGGGGGGCCCTTGACCAAAGGGTCAGGCCATACGTATGCCTGGGGTACCCCTATCTCCTAAAACGCCAGTCTGGGCCTCAGACCCTCAGAAAAGCTCAAGCTTTTACTTCTAGGGTCTCATTATGGTGGCTACTTAAGACCAAAGACCTTGAGTTTCTCCAGAACTTGTCTGATAGTGGAATGCAGGCACTTTGCCCTAAATGGAGAAAACCACCCCCAGCCCGAAAATCAAGCCCCAGAGTGGAGACAAGACCACCCTCACAGAGACAACCCCAGATGGGAGCACATTACCTGTCTCCACGGAGGCTCGGAGGGCGGCCACATTGTGGTGGAAGGAGTCCTTCATGTCCACCAGCATGAAGGGGATGTTCAGGGCCTGCAGCTGGCTGGCCGCCGCGATCCCGCCAAAGCCCCCACCCACAATCACCACGTGCAGGGCTCCCGATTCCACCGACACCTGGGACCCCATCTCGAACCAGGCACTGCTGGGAAGGAAAAGGAGAGCCCATCAGTGTCAGGGTGGCTGGGAGGGCTGGCAGGGCCCACAGTGGGAGAGGCCTCAATCATGAATTGACCTTTTTAGATGAGGTAAATCTTTGATTAATGAAACTCCAACTTTATAAAATTTGAATTAAATTCAGAAGGAACAAGGGAGTATCCCACTTCCCCCAAATACCGAGTTCCCTTCTCCAGAGGCATCCACTGTTATGTAGCAAGTTTGGATGACTCCTTCCAGAGATAGCTTATGCACCTATAATCACAATTATTTTTTGCACCCATTAAATAAAGTGTTCTGCACGTTTGTTTTTCACTTGATATAGTTCATCGAAGACTTTTGGGAGAGATTGCAGTGGGGCAGGAGGAAAAAAAAGACTTTTGAAGAGGGGAATAATGTTCACTCAACAACATATATGAATTGAACTCCTGCTTTTTCACACGCTCTGTGTTGTGTATCCTGTGGTCAAACAGGCAGATATGGTCCCTGCCCTTATGAGGGCAGACCTTACAAAGTCAAATAACCAGGTGGGCAGTGTCAATGATGTGGGAAGCTGGGAAGAGGTGCAATAACAAGAAACAGTGGGCACACCTGTGGGGAACTGGCAACATAGGCCACATCTAAAGGAACAACAAAAAACATTCTTTAAGCACTGCATCAAACAAACACTGCAACCAGATTTGGCCCAGCTCACAGGTCACCAACTTAAGGTCCAGGTTTAAGGACTGTGATCATGGAGTAGGAAGGAGGGGCCACAGCTGTGTGCTACGATGCCTGGCTAATTTTTTAATTACTTGTAGAGATGGGGCTGGGTATAGCAGCTCATGCCTGTAATCCCAGCACTTTGGGAGGTTGAGGCAGGAGGGTCTTTTGAGCCCAGGAGTTCCAGACCAGCCTGGGTAACATAGACAGACTCTGTCTCTACAAAAAAAAAAAAAAAAAGCCAGGCGTGGTGATGTGCACCTGTAGTCCCAGCTAACTGGGAGGCTGAAGTGGGAGGGTCACTTGAGCTGGGGAGGTCAAGGCTACAGTGAGCCATAACTGTGCCACTGTACTCCAGCCCGGGTCACAGAGTGAGACCCTATCTCAAAAAAATAAAACAATAAAAATAATAAATATTGGTAGAGATGGGGTCTCCCTTTGTTGCCCAGGCTGGTCTCAAACTCCTGGGCTCAAGTGATCCTCCCACCTCAACCTCCCAAAGTGCTGGGATTACAGGCATGAGCCACCACACCCAATCCCCATTTCTTTTTATGACCTCAAGATGGTATATAAGCTTCTGTACTTCTTTTGGGGGTTGGGTCTTCCTTCTGAAGGCTCCTGTGTATACACATTGAATAAATTTGTATGCCTTCTATCCAACTCAACAGCCTTGGCCCCTACAGCAGCAAAGTTGCCTGGGCTCCCCAAGCCAGCCTGGAAGGCTGGTAAACAGGGTCACCTGGTGCATCCCAGAGTCTGCCCCAGACAGAGGAGGGCTCAGGGACTGGCCTGGGGCTGCACCAGAGGCCTTGTCTCCAGCCCAGCAGAACCCCAAAGAAGGATGCTTGCAGTGTGGGCCTCAGGCAGGCAGAGGGCTGCTGGTGTGGGAGGAGCCGCGCAGCCCACTGAGGGGCACTCTTGACTGCAGCTGAGACCCTGAGAGGTCACAGGCAATCAACCGTCCTCCTGGCTGTGCTGAGCCCTAAAGAGAGGCAGAAATAAGCCAGGCTGCTGGGGGGAGATGCTGAGAAAAAGAAACCAAGCTCACACTATACAGAAAGCAGCCAGAGAGGCTCAACAGCTGCTGTGGGCTTCAGGAAGGGGAACTGGAGGGGGTGTCAGCGAAGGAGGATATAGACTCTGAGGTCATCCTTGAAGGATAGACATCAAGCCACTGAACGGCCTCATAAGGAAGTGTGTTCCAGCTCATCTGGGACCCTCAGGCTGCTGGAAGGCTACTGCACTGCCCTGACTGTCTGTGCAGGCCTGGGGCACAACCCCTTCCCTCTCTGGGCCTCAATTTACCCCCTATAATGGGAAGGGACTATAAGTCCCAACCAGTTATAATATTCCGAGATGTCCTCGTACACACTGGTTTCCAAGACATGGTGGTGGTTCCCCAAGACGGTCCCCAAATCATCCCACACTTACGGGGCAGCTTTTGGTTAGAACTCCGGGCACTGTTCCCACTGGTGTTCAAATGTCCACTGCCTAACTTCTCCCCTGGGGGAGGACGGTATAGCGGAGGGAGGGCACTGACACAACGGATTGGAGGGGATTTAAAGTTGTTTCTCAAGGGTCAAATGGTCCCCAAAGCATGGAGGCTTGAACATACCCATTTTACAGATGAATAAGCTGAGCCTTGGCAGTGATTAGGACCCAAGACAAGCCCCCCAGCAGGCAGGGCCACCCTGGCTTCTCTAAGCCCTCAGAAGGGTTGTCTAGAGCTAATCCCAAGCATACCTCAGGCCGAATCTGCCAACTGGGCCAGAAGGGAATGTCTCCCAGGGACCAGGACCCAGGAGGGCCCACAGGCTCAGCCAGAGGTAACAGTGAACACCAGGAGCTGCGCAGGGCCTGAGAATGTAGGCAGTGATGAGGCAGGCCGTGGGTGGCGTGTTTCACCAGCCCCTGGCAGCGTGGAACCCTCTGTGCCGGGTCCTACCCTCGGGGCTGTCAGCCAGGGATGAGGTCAAGAAAACACCCAGAAAGTCCCACTTCCAAGTTAGCTGGGCATGGCCCCTAAGAGGGGCTATGCAGCTTGCCAGGTATAGGGATAGGGGAGTCTACTGTGTGTCAGGTCACACTGGACCACCCAGGGACACTCAAAAAGGACAGCCTAGAGCCCTGAAAAAGATCGAGATCAGGAGGCCTTCCTAGCAGAGGAAACAACTTGGGCCAGAGGCCCAGTGGCAGGAAGGGAGGAGGGCTGTAGAGTTCACAGTACCTGCGGCAGAAGGTGGGGAGGCTCCGAGGACAGGTGACAGGGGCTGGCACAGACAGACAGCCTGCCATGCCAGGGCAGCTTTCACAACCAGGTGGACAGACAAGCCCGCCCCAGGCCCTTCATGGGGTCTCTTCCCCGGGAGGAAAGTCTAGACCCCAGAGTGGACCTCAGGGGCAATGAATTGATCAAAGGAGCCGAGCCCTTGACCCCCTAGGATCATCAACCTGCTTCCCCAAAAGGGGAAACTCTTGCCTCACCCAAGGAAGGCAAATTGCTTTTCCGGGGTTCCCTGTGAAGGGTCTGGGGCCTGAGGGGACACCCAGGCCAGAGCACGGCCAGGGAGGGGAGGCACTTTTCCTCTTCATGCTGCCTGAGGTCTCTCCTGCAATCTGCTCTCTTCTCTCTCCTCTACTGACCCCTGCCACCCTTACTTGTGGAATAGGGAGGCCAGTGACTCTCCAGCAGATTTGACCCTGCCTCTTTGGCAGTCCCTTGCCCAATACTCTTGGACACACTGACTCTCCTTGGCTCTGCCAGTGTCGGTTCTTGCCTGGCCCCAGAGGACAGTGAACTCCCCTCTGCCTGACGATGATCTACTTGGCCAGACACCTAAAGCAAGGGCTTATGCCACAGAGCTGTATTTCCAGCCACACACCCTGTAGGTGATGAAAATGCACGTATGGAATTAGTGGATGTCCAGTTACATGTTCTAACATAGCAGTAGTGCTGTGCAAACCTCCACCTGTGTGACACTCCATCAATCAATGGAAACTGCCACCAATGAGAGACTACAGGATAATATAAACCCATACAATGCAGTACTGTGTAGCCAGTCATTTTTAAAGGGTAAGTGATGTTTTGTTTTGTTTTGTTTTTGAGATGGAGTCTCACTCTATCGCCCAGGCTGGAGTGCAGTGGATTTCGGCTCACTGACTGCAACGTCTGCCTCCTGAGTTCAAGCAGCTCTCCTGCCTCGGCCTCCCAAGTAGCTGGAATTACAGGCATGTGCTACCATACCCAGCCAATTGTTTTTTGTATTTTTAGTAGAGTCAGGGTTTTGCCATGTGGGCCAGGCTGGTCTCGAACTCCTGACCTCAAGTGATCGGCCTGCCTCGGCCTTCCAAAGTGCTGGGGATTACAGGTGCGAGCCACCGTGCCCAGCCTGTGAATGATGTTTTTATACAAAAAGTCTGTCCATGAAAAAGTCAGGCAAGGGCTGGGTGTGGTGGCTCCTGCCTATAATCCTAGCACTTTGGGAGGCAAAGGCAGGAGGACTGCTTGAGCCCAGGAGTTTGAGGATGCAGTAAGTAACTTTACCTTTGCTCCCTCCCACAACACACATACACAAAGACACACATACACAATCTGATTGACACAAAACATAATGTTTTCAAGGTTCATCCGAGTTGTAGCATGTATCAGTGCTTCATGCCACTGCACTCCAGCCTAGAAAACAATGTGAGACCCTGTCTCAAAAAAAAAAGAGAGAAAAAGTCAGGCAATATTTATTTATTTATTTACTTGTTTTTAATTTTCTTAGGGACAGGGTCTTGCTCTATCATCCAGGCCAGAATGCAGTGGCACGATCACAACTCATTATAACCTCGAACTCCTGAGCTGGCTAATTTTTTTTTTATTTATTTATTTTTGTAGAGATAAGGGTCTCGCTAGTTGCCTAGGCTGATCTTGAACTCCTAGCCCCTCAAGGGATCCTCCTGCCTTAGCCTCCCAGAGTACTGGAATTACAGGTGTGAGTCACTGTCATTTTGAGTTGTGGAAAAGATTCAATGAGATCATTTATGTAAAGTGTTTTAGCACGGTGCCTGGCACACAGTAGCAATGAATACACAGCAGCCATTTATTCTATATATTTTATAATGCAGATTAGTTTGCCCGGTCCCAAAAAGGCAACAGAAGCGTGTACAACCTAATCCCATTTTTGTCCAACAAGACACATCCACCTCAATATGTATACACATATACATGTAACGATTACAGCAGTTAGCATTTGTTGCACTTTTACCCATATCTTCACATTTAATATGTGAGTTTTTTCTCTTTGTTTTGGAAAAAAGTTCAACAACTTGCCCAAGTTCAATTCTGAACACATCAAACCTGCTCTCTGAACCAAAATGCTAATAGTGGTCATAGATGATGTTTTTATTTTCTTCCTTAAGCTTTTGTATTGTTTGAATTTTTTTCAAACAAGCATATGTCATTTTTGCAGAAATAATAAGTTTTTAATAACAAGACAGACCTCTCACCATCTAATTTTTTTAATCAAAATAGAATTTACATATACAATTTACCACCTAAGATGAAAGCTCACAGTGAGCTATGATTGCACCACTGCACTCCAGCCTAGACGAGACCCCATCTTTAAAAAAAAAAAAAAAAAATGAGATGTAGGCTTGCTCACACCTGTAATCCCAACACTTTGGGAAGCCAAGGCAGGCAGAGTGCTGCCTTGTTCCGGAGGCAGAGCTCCGGAGTTCAAGACCAGCCTGGGCAACATGGTGAAACCCCATCTCTACAAAAAATACAAAAAATTAGCCAGGCATGGTGGCACATGCCTGTGGTCCCTGCTACTCAGGAGGCTGAGGTGGGAGGATCGCTTGAGCCTAGGACGTTGAGGTTGCAATGAGCCATGATCATGCCACTGCACTCCAGCCTGGGCGCCAGAGCAAGATTCTGTCTCAAAAAAAAAAAAAATTTAATTTAAATTTTAAAAAAAGAGACGTAAGTTCAATGGGTTTTAGTGTATTCACCAGGTTGTGCAACCATCGCAACTATCTAATTCCAGAACACTTCCATCACCCCCAAAATAAATCCTGTACCCCACCTACCCAAGTCCTGAGTAGCTACTGTTCTGTCTGTCTCTACAGATTTGTCTATTCTAGACAATTCATGTAGATGGAATTATATACTACATGGCTTTTCATTTGTGACATCTTCCACTGATCATAATGTTTCCAAGTTTCATCCGAGTTGTAGCATGTATCAGTGCTTCATTCCTTTTTCTGGCTGAATAACAGTCCATCGTTGGGGTATGATAGACCACATTTTGTTTATTCACTCATCAGCTGACGGGCACTTGGCTTGTTTCCACCTTTTGACTATGTGAATAACACCACTATGAACATTTGTGTACAGGTTTTTGTGTGAACCGGTCTTCAATCCTCTTTAGTATAAATATTTAGGTGTGGAATTGCTGGGTCATGCGGTAACTCAAAGTTTAACTTTTTGAGGAACTGCTAAATCCACCGTCTGATTTTGAACTGAACACAAAAGCCCCGGTGGGAATCACAGACAATCTTAACTACGTCCGTCTACGTTCAGGAAGTTAGCTTAAAAGAAGGCCTAAGAGAACAGAACAAACCCTGATTGTCCAGGAACTCCTCAGTAACTTTACCTTTGCTCCCTCCCACAACACACACACACACAGACACACACATACACAATCTGATTTACACAAGCATTTGCTCAGTCAATCCTGTTTTCTCTGCCAAGAGCATCCACCCTGATCTCAAGGGTATTCTTCCACAATAAGCAGCCCATAGGACTACTGAAAAACCAGGAAGTTACATTTATGCCAAAGCTGTTGAGAGGTCGTGCCTCAGAAGACACACAGCGGGAACCGTGTGGGCTCTGATCAAAGCAAGAATGTCATCCCAGAATTGCTCCGCTATTGCTTCACAAAGATTACAAATAAAACACGATGCTTTTTGAGCCGTCATGGCTTATGCAGAGGGTAGGTTTCAACATCAACCTCTGGAGAGCCACGTTCCCAGAGTGGCCGTCCCGGATGAGAAGGCCACTACAGCACAACTCACAGCGCCATGGAGGTTTCCTCCACCTGGGGGACAGAGCAGGATGGAGAGGGTTGGGTGGCCTCCCTCCCTGGGACACTCTATGGCCAGCCCCTCAGGGACTACTTGAAGAACAGAACCCCCAAAAGACCAATTTCTGAAAAGGGACTCAAAGTCTGAAGGGAGGCAGCCTCCTTTTACCCCCAGGAGAGGGCAGCTCTGGGGCAGACAGATTCATCTGGATGTCATATTCACTCCCCCACAGAAAACCTAGGCCAAGCAACTTGTCCATCCTCCTCAGAGCCAGTTACTTCGTGGTCCCCGTGGTCTGCCCATCACCTGTACCTGGATGCTGGCTTCATTTCACCACCAGCCAAAGCCAGGCTGGCCCTGGAGTCCACTGGCCTGCCCAGCCCATCATTTCTGGGGTGGGTAGTCCTGAGTAAGACCCTACCCTGGCTGGGGCTCAGTGCCCTTCTTGGTGACACACTGTGCTCCTTGGAGAACTCCTCTGTAGGTGCTGGGGTGAGGGCATGTGGGATCTGAGATCCCGGGGCTCTCTGGCAGGTGCATGTATGCACACTGGACCCTGATACAGGCTTTTGAACACAGGCGCAGAGTCCGGAAACCTGAAAGTCGCATCCTAAACTATGTCTGACTCTCTGCCCTACACCTGTCCTCCTACAGGATCATCAACTCCCAAGAGACCTTACCCTTCCCCACCCTCACCTTAAATTCCAGGGTCAAAAAGACTCCCGCTGTAGGGAAAGGCAGGGTGTGTTGATCAGGTGGTGTTGGAAGGAGAGCCCCAATATCGCCCACTAATTCAGTTCCAGTCGACTGCACGCGTCCCATCAGTTAGTTTACTCACCTCTGGTCTTTGTCCCTGCAGCACCCAGGGCTTCGGGAAGGGAGAGGCAGACCTCCTAGTGAAACCCCCGACCCTATGGACACTGGGGTAACTCCAATCCCTTTCCTCTTAGAGACCGAGGTTTCTCCCTTTCTTTTCACACCTGCTTCTGTCCGGACCGGCAGCTTCTACCCAGCGGACCCTCGGACTGTCCTCGCAGGATCCGGGTTACACTCGCCCCGTGTTCCCTCTTCCCCAGTTTGCCCTTCCCGGCCTAAGCCCATCTTCCTTAGGAAACCTTAGCAGGAATTTAGGGGCCAAACGAAGAGGGTGGAGTTTTCTTTGCCCTCGGCCAGGAGCAAATCTCCCTGTTGCATTTTTTGGGGAAGACGGAGAGGGGCGGGCCTGAGCCGAGTATCCCTCTCCTCACAGCGCCACAACTGCGCGGACCTCCCCACGCCTGACACGGCGTGCGCCAGGCCTCTGATCCGCTCACTCCTCTTCCGGGTCCCTGTCCCGCCCGGGGCGCCCGGGGTCTCGAGAGCCCGCCCGGTGGCGCGATCTCACCTGCCGGCCGCGCCCGCGCGCTCTCGCTCCGGCTCCCGCTCCGGCTTCCGCTCCGGCTTCGTAGTCTTCCCAAGTTACCGACCCGAGGCGCTCCCGGACGGGGCGTGACTCAGCACTCGCGCTGGCCCCCGACCCTGCGGCAACGCCTTGGCCGGGCCCCGGAAACGGTCCTGGAACGCCGGGGCTGGTCTCCGAACGGCCCGCCCGACTGACCTTGACCCCGAGCGAACGGCCTCGAACTTTGAAACAAATGCTCCCATGGCCAGATGTCGCCTCTCCGGCGCCTGCCAGCACCCACGCCCCAGCCCTCCCCGAGCCATTCAGATTTGGCTCAAAGTGTCCTTTCAGCATACTTTAAAGCAAAAAGAAAGAGAGGGAGGGAAGGAAGGAAGGAAAACAAGTGTCCCCCTGTCCCTCTTACTTTCTCGAGGACACCTTTAAAGCCACTGGAACCTTGGAGAGTGGGGTTCCCCTCACACGTTGCGCACACTGCCAACCTCCTTCCTTCAGACATACACATAATAGTTCCGCAAACCCTGTTGAGCTACATATGCCAGGCACTGTGGTAGGCGTTGGGGGGATAACATGGAGGAGAAAACAGACAAGGTTCCTGCTTTCATGGAGGCGACAGTCTGGGAAAAGACAGATGTTAAACACACCACCAAAAAATAGATGTATAGAGAAAACAAAAACCATGTATCACCAACTGCAGTAAGAAAGATTGGGTGTGGCCAGGCACGGTGGCTCATGCCTGTGGTCCCAGCACTTTGGGAGGCCAAGGCAGGAGGATCACTTGAGCCCAGGAGTTGGAGACCAGCCTGGGCAACATAGCGAGACCTACCAAAATTAGCCGGGCTTCATGGTGCACACCTGTAGTCCCAGCTTCTCGGGAAGCTGAGGTGGGAGGATTACTTGAGCCCAGGAGTTTGAGGCTACAGTGAACCATGATCATGCCACTGCACTCCAGCCTGGGTGACAGTGAGATTCTGTCTCAAATAATAATAACAATAATAATAAAATAAATGAAATGAAATGAAAAAATAGAAAAAGAAAGATGGGGCAAAGGAAGGGTGCAAATACCTCTCTTCAGGGATGAGAAAGAGTTAGATTTAGGTAAAAAGGAAGGAAGTGTGGTCTGGATGTGCAAAGACCCCCAGGCAGGACAATGACCTGGAAGGCAGTGTATTGCCAGTTCAAATCAGATCAAGCTAACTCAGCAAAAGATAAGCCATCTGCATCTACTTAATGCAAATATTAGCACCTACCTTAAGAGTTGTGGATAAGGGCCAGGCACGGTGGCTCCTGTCTGTAATCCCAGCACTTTGGGAGGCCGAGTTGGGTGGATCACCTGAGGTCAGGAGTTCAAGACCAGTCTGGCCAAAATGGTAAAACACTGTCTCTACAAAAAATTAGCCTGGCATGGTGGCACATGCCTGTAGTCCCAGCTACTCAGGAAGCTGAGGCAGGAGAATCACTTGAACTTGGGAGGCAGAGGTTGCAGTGAGAGGAGGTCATGCCATTGCACTCCAGCCTGGGCAACAAGAGCGAAACTCCAGCTCAAAAAAAAAAAAAAAAAAAGTTGTGGAAAAGTCTCGATGAAATCATTTTTATAAAGTGTTTTAGCATGGTGCCTGGCACATGAATAGTAGCAATGAATACACAGCAGCCATTTATTATAGATATTTTATATTGCAGATTAGTTTGCCCAAGGCAACCAGAATGATTTATTTCTGATGAAAAATCCTACTCATTGTCTTAGAAAAACAATAAGCTCATATTTACTGATCACGAACTAAGTGCTTTGAATGCCTTCTCAAGTTTTTGTTTTTTGTTTTTTGTTTTTTGTTTTTTTTCCACAAAGGTCCTGCAAGGTAAGTTTTATTAATCTCCATTTTGCAGATAAGGAAATTTAGGCTTCCATAGGCTAAAGAATTTAGACAAGGTCCCTCAGCTAGTAAAGCAAGGGGGTGGGCCTACAATGGAGGTCTGAACCATGACCCCTTTTTTTGGGGTGGGGAGAAGAATCTGGCTCTGTCACTCAGGCTGGAGTGCAGTGGCATGCTCTTGGCTCACTACAGCCTCCACCTTCCAGGCTCAAGCGATTCTCATGCCTCAGCCTCCCAAGCAGCTGGAATTACAGGCACCTGCCACCACGCCCGGCTATAGTAGAAATGGGGTTTCACCATGTTGGCCAGGCTGGTCTCAAACTCCTGGCCTTAAGTGATCTGCCCGCCTCAGCCTCCCAAAGTGCTGGGATTACAGGTGTGAGCCACTGTGCCCAGCCTGAACCATGACCTTAAAGCCAGGAAACCCCTCAGCGGGCATCATCCCTAAGGAGCCAGAGGGCACTGCTCAGGCAAAGCAGAATCTCAGTTGTGGGGAATTTACTGGGCATGTACCCAGTAACATGTGACACAGAGAGGTGAACAGAGAGGCTACAGCCTGCCCAGTGCAGGGAATCAGCCCTGAGGCTTGGGAAGGTCATGGAACGCTTTGTATGGAAGCTAGGCGTGCAAGGATAAAGGGAATGCCAGCTGGCAGGATGCAAGGAAAGAACTCCAGAAAGAGCAGGACAAAGATAAAGCTGGAAGGAAGGAGAGAGAGGTGTTAGGTGGCCCACCACTGGGCTCAGGCATGTCAGCGCTGGTGTGGCCCATCTCTAAGGACCTGTCCCAAACCATGAAAATCTTTTTTTCCTTAAGACCTGCTACAAAGCAACAAACCATGAAAACCAAGGAATTTTTCTGATGATCACTCAATACTTTCTTGGCAACCAGAAGACACCTCCATCCAGGAGAGGGGACTTGGTCTCATGCAACCCCTCCAGGCAGCTCACTGCACACCACTCCTCTGGTCCCACCCAGCAGTGCCCATAGCTTTGGAACTGAAAATCAGGGCTCGCTGCCTAAAAAAGGGCTTTTGTCTCTGATTTTCCAAGTGCCAGAGGTAGCAGGAAAGTGTGGTGGTTAGGATGCTGAAAAAGTGACAAGTTCATTCCACGGAACTTTGATGGTTAGTGGGGACAGCAGGCAGATTGTCTAACATGACAGAATCTAAGAGGAGGAAGAGTTGCTGGCTGACTGCTGTAATGAGCTCAGCCAGGCCTGAGGGCACTTCCTTACAGACAACAGGTGGCTTTTCTGCTGGCTCCCAGGGCTGGAGGAGCTCCAAGGTACTGGGTTACCTCAGGAGCCCAGAGAAACAGAGGCAGTGTGCCCACTTGAAGAACAGGCAATCTTAGATCTGAAGAGCCAGGTAAATGTTCTCCTTTTCCATACGTAGTTCCAGCTAAATTTGTAAGCTTCAAAGAAGAGAGGAATATCCTCATTTCTTCTCTCCCCCAACACATGGTTTGGTATGGTGCTCCCAGCTAGGGAGAGGCTATATTAGTGAAGGCAAGTTCTGCTGCTATGACCAATAGACTTCAAATGTAATGGCTCAAATACAACAGAAGTGCATTTCTTGCTAGGGCATCAGTTCCAGGCCAGTGGACTGGTTAATGAGGCCGTCTGCCTCCCCATAGGCATCCAGGGACCAGGCTAACAGGACGTGGCAAGTGAGTGCCACTCATGGTCCCAAATCAGATCTTTGTTTTCCTTTTAGAGAGACAGGGTCTCCCTCTGTCACCCAGGCTGGAGTGCAGTGGCATGATCATAGCTCACTGCAGCCTCGAACTCCCATACTCCAGCCATCCTCCTGCAGCCTCGAACTCCCATGCTCAAGCCATCCTCCTGCCTCAGCCTCCCAAGTAGCAGGGACCACAGGTGTGCACCACCATACTTGGCTAATTTTTTTTTTTTTTTTTTTTTTTTTTTAAGAAACAGGGTCTCGCTATGCTGCCTAGGCTGGTCTCAAACTCCTGGGTTCAAGCATCCCAAAGTGCTGGGATTACATACATGAGACACAGCACCTGGTCTCAAATTAGGGAGCTCGTCAGTTCTACCTCCTGTGTTGTCACTTGACCTCACCACACCCACCAGTCCTGCCTCAGCTGTCTTCTCTCTCCAAGCCATTGTAACTGGTCCCTGGGCCTGTCTTGCACTTTTCCAATTTTCTCTCCACAAGGAAGCTGTGCCACACTTCCTTGTCCCAGCTCCTGCCGCTCTCAGCCTGGAACACTGTTTCCAGTCCACTTGGTAAACTCTGAACTCTCTTTTCATGAGTTGAGTTTCATGAACTGAGTTTCAACGTTTCATGAGTTAAGTTTCATGAACTGAGTTTCAACTTTTCATGAGTTGAGTTTCTGAACTGAGTTTCAGTTCAGAAACTGAATCACCTTGATGAAGCCTTACCTGACCCACCCCTTCTGGGTCCCCAGACATATTCTTCCCTGGAAAGAGCTTCCCTGCTTATTGCACTAATGGGCTGACACATCAGTCTCCCCAAGTAGCCTGTGGGTGCCTTGATACCTGTATTAGTCCATTTTCACGCTGCTGATAAAGACATACCTGAGACTGAGATGAAAAAGTGATTTAATAGACTCACAGTTCCACATGGCTAGGGAGGCCTCACAATCATGGCGGAAGGTGAGGAGGAGCAAGTCACATCTTACATGGCTGGCAGCAAGCAAAGAGAGCGAGGGCTTGTGCAGGGAAAATCCCGCTTTTAAAACCATCAGATCTGTGAGACTTATTCACGGTCACAAGAACAGCACAGGAAAGACCTAGCCCCACGATTCAATTACCTCCCACCAGGATCCTCCCATGACATGTGAGAATTGTGTGAGTTACAATTCAAGATAAGATTTGGGTGGGGACACACTCAAACCATATCAGTACCCACATGTGTGAGAATAAACCCCCCCCCCAACCCCTCACAGCAAAGTCAGCCCTCAGATCTAGGACTCTGCTACCATTAACTTACTGTAGAACTTCTCTTAAACTAGCCATGACCTCTGGACCCATTCCTAATCTATAAAGGGAAGAACAACCATCCCAGGAGTGTTCTGTGATTGCCCCATGTTTTAGGAAAAACTCTCCTCAAATCGTGTTTTCCCTCTACTCTCATGCCATCACAATCATCAACACAGAAGACTTCAGTGACCAAATGTGTGTGGCGTTTCCCCACCAACAAGCAGTGAACATCAGCTGGGTGTCCTCTAATTCAGTTCCAACACTATCTACCCAGAGACATTGTCAGACCCCACAGGCTAAGGGTTTAGTTTCCAAGACCGCCCCCCTCAACCACACCAGGCACAAGTCTAGGCCTCCAGAACTTCTGACCAACTGGCTTCAAGTTGAGGTTCCCACGACCTCCTCTTTGGGTTCAATTAATTTGCTAGAGTGGATCACAGAACTTAGAGACACACACTTACTTATGTTTACCGGTTTATTATAAAGGATATCGCAAAGGATACAGATGAAGAGATGCACATAGGGCAAGGAATGAGGGAAGGGGAAGGGGTGCGGAGCTTCCATGCCCTCCCTGGGCACACCACACTCCAGGAAGCGCCAGGTGTTCAGCTATCCGGAAGCTCTCTGAACCCTGTCCTCTCGGGTTTTTATGGAAGCTTCATGACATCAGCATTCCTTCCCCCAGGATTGAGACTCTCTCATGGGAAGGTCTTTAGGACCCACCATCAAAAAGGTGGGCAAACATTAGTGAAAAGATACCCAGAGGTCAGAGGCCTGCCCCCAGAGCCCTAACATACCCAATATTCCAACAAAGACTGGAACGAGGACTATGGGAGTCACGAGTCAGGAATGCTGGATGAAAACCAATATACATCATAACACCACATCCAGCATTGACACTTAGCACACAGGTGTTAGAAACAAATGACTCCTAGGCACTCTTCCTGCGTGGCCTCTGCCCACAGCCGCCCCTCACAGGGCTTTCAGCCTGCCAGTGGAGATCACTCGAGGGCCCACACATGAAGGGCCCTGTGCACATGGCACAGTCCTGACTCTGAGTTCGCCTCAGCTCCTGAGGGTTGCCCTGGCCTCATTAACCCTTGAACTCCCCAACTGCCACCCACCCTACGCATTTTTTAAGCACCTGCTGCCAGGTCAAGACCACCGCCTTCCAGGACCTGCAAGCCCCACCCAGCTCTGACTGGCACATGACCAGCTATGAGGCCCAGTCTGGCAGAACAGTATCCCGTGAGCTCAAATCCTGCTGAGAAAACAGCACAGAAAGGGCACAGTGGCTCACACCTGTAAGCCCAGCACTTGGGGAAGCTGAGGCAGGAGGATTGCTTGAAACCAGAAGGCTGAAACCACTGTGAGCAACAAAGCAATACCCCATTTCTACAAAAATAAAAAAATTAGCCAGACGTGGTGGTGCATGACTGTAGTCCCAGCTATTCAGGAGGCTGAGGCAGGAGGTCTCCTGGAGCCCAGGAGTTCGAGACTGCAGTGAGCTATGACTGCAACACTGCACTCCAGCCTGGGTGAGACAGCAAGACTACAGTTCTAAAAAAAAAAAAAAAGGAAAGGGTGTGTTTCTTTGCCTGGTACTTGCCTATTCCCAATTCAACTCCTGGAAAAAAGAAATAATTTGATATATAAATAGAGGTTTTTCAATAGATCATGTTTATTCCCAAGCCCCAACCAGATATGTTCTACTCCTCAAGGTCCCCGAGACCCAGGCTGTGGGCTGGAAAATGAAGGCACAGTGTCAGAGTGCCCCTGTTGGCATATGAAGACCCAGGAGTACTGACCTTCAGGGATCTGCCTGCACTGCCCACGGGCCTGGCACAACAGGAGGCACTCCTGTTTCTGTCCCTTCTGTCTCAGTTCTTGAGAGCAAGGTTTCTGCTGAGATATGCTAAGGAAGCCGAGTCCTCTGTCAGCCCTGACCTGACTGACAGGCAGACAGGAGCCAAGGCCCCAGTGAAGCTCCAGGATGATGGTGGCCCTCAGGGGAACAGACGCAAAACCAGGCACAGGCCTGCCTTCCAGCTGGCATCTACCTGTCAGGCCCAGAACCTCTGTGCAGTTGAAGTGGGCTCCCCAGAAGGAAAAACAATACAGCTGAGTCTAGTGCTAGGGGACAGAGAACTGGGGTTTCAAGAAAGCACCCCAAAACGGGCTCTTCCCATGGGGCTGAAAAGAAGTTGGCCCCAGAGCCCAAAGCCCAGACTGCAGTCAGTGGGTGAAGATGAGAAGCAGCCCAGGCCCCTTCAGGAGCTGGGCCCTGAATCCTGAGGCCACCATCACCTCAACATCACTTCCTACAGCAGAAAAAGGTCACTCTTCTTTCCAGAGGAGGTAACACAGCCTCAGAGCTTGCTCCGCGGGGCCTCTGCCAGGGGCCGCTGCAGCCGCCACACCACCCGGACCGGCTCAGCAGCGCGGTCCAGCTCCCGGAGGCCACCCAGGTCTTGGGTCTGGCTGTACTGCTGCAGGGCCGGCTGGAGCACCGTGATGGGAATGCTGAAGTTCAGGTGGGGGTAGGTGGCCCCCGTGTTATTGTCCCGGGTGTTGCTGGTGATTATGCCTGTTGAGGAGTCAGAGAGCAAAAGGGGATGTGAGCCAGGAGGCAGAAAGGCTGGAGAAGGGAGGAGGACCATCTCCACCCTGGAGCCCAGGGCCAGGTAGGACTGGAAACCACCCCACATGGTGACAGATGCTGAGCTTCTAGACATGAATACCTGCTGCCCACACCCGTTCCTGGCTTTACGTTCTCCTTCACACTCTCAATATCTAACACACTAGATAGTTCACTTATTTCACTTGTTATCTTTCTCTCCACCTAGTGTCAGCTCCATGAGGGCAGGACTTTGATGTTTTATTCATGCAGTCTCCCCAGTACCTGGAACAGTGCCTTATGCCAAGTAGGCTCTCAACAAAGGCTTGTTGGATAGATGGATGGATGGATGGATGAATGAATGAATGAATGAATGAATCAGACCCACAGACATGTTTTGTTTGGCCTGTTCGGTGCATCGATGTGTGTGTAGTTTTTTAAAGATAATTTCAGACATAAAGAAGCCTTGCCTAAATACTGCAGAATTCTATATACCCTTTGACCAGCTTATGTTCAGATCTAATGTCACCAAAAAATATTTACCAAAACCAAAACATATACCTTGGTATAATCCTGTTATTAAGTGAACTATAGAACTCATTGGCATGAGTTGCACTAGTTTTTCCACTAATGTCCTTTTTCAGTTCCAGCATCCAATCTAGGACTCCATATTGCATTTAGTTGTCACATCTCCCAAATCTCTTCCAATCTGGGTCAGTTCCTCAGTCTTTCCTTATCTTTCATGGCCTTGACATTTTTAAGAGTGCAGGTTATTTTATTTATTCACAGGTTTTTTTGTTCTTGTTTTTGTTGTTTTAGAGGCAAGGTCTCACTCTGTCGCCCATGCTAGAGTGCAGTGGTGGGATTATAGCTCACTGCAACCTTGACCTCCTGGGCTCAAGTGATCCTCTCGCCTCAGCCTCCCTAAAATATTTTGTAGAGATGGGGCCTCACTGTGGTTGTCCAGCTTGGTCTCAAACTCCCAGACTCAAGCAATCCTCCCGCCCTGGCCTCCAAAAGTGCTAGAATTACAAGTGCAAGTCACCATACCTGGCTTTTTTTTCTTTTTAAACAAACATACAATTTATTTTTTTGAGATGGGGTCTCGCTCTGTCACACGGGCTAGAGTGAAATGGTGACCATAGTTCACTGCAGCCTTGAACTCCTGGGCTCAAGTGATCTTCCCACTTCAGACTCCTGCATAGCCAGGACTATAGGCACATACCACCATGTCTGGCTCAGGTCAGTCATTTTAGAGAATGACCCTCAGTTGAGGTCTACCTAATGTTTTCTCATGACTACTGGATTGGTGCAAAAGTGAATGTAGTTTTTGTCATTACTTTTGTTTTGCCATTACTTTTAATCATTTAAGGGTACACATTGTTGGGAAGAATACCATAAAGCCATGTGTCCTTCTCAGTGTCTCAGCTGTCTGATGTCTGTATGGAGTACTTGTGATGTTCACCTTGATCACTTGGCTGAGGTGGTATCTGCCAGGCCTCTCCATGGTAGACTTAGTATTTTCCTTTCTTTTGTTTTAACTAAAAAAAAATTTTTTTAATAAAAAGAGGCAGGGCCTCACTATGTTGCCCAGGCTGGTCTTGAACTCCCACTTCAAGTGATCCTCTTGCATCAGCCTACAGAAGTGTTGGGATTACTGGCAAGAGCTACCACACCCGGCCTAGACTTATGGCTCTAAATATTACTTACGGATCTAATATTTCCTCTTTGTAAGTACTACATATTTAGAGGAAATTTATACTAAAGCTATGCAAATAACAATTTTACTAATATACTAGGGTGGAACAGATAAGTAAACATATTGTAGACAGCAGGAGCAAGGTTTTTCACTACAGGAGAAAGAATAAACAAACAAGGAGAGTTAGACTGGACTGGAGTTGGAGGTTTCTAGATGAACTCATGTCTTTTTCTTTTTTCTTTTGGATAGCTAAACAGACTGCTTTTCAAAAACCTGAATGTTACCAAACTTTAAAAATTGATCGGACTGGGCGTGGTGGCTCAAGCCTGTAATCCCAGCACTTTGGGAGGCTGAGATGGGCGGATCACGAGGTCAGGAGATGGAGACCAGCCTGGCTAACATGGTGAAACGCTGTCTCTACTAAAAATACAAAAAACTAGCCGGGCGAGGTGGCCGGCGCCTGTAGTCCCAGCTACTCGGGAGGCTGAGGCAGGAGAATGGCATAAACCCGGGAGGCGGAGCTTGCAGTGAGCTGAGATCCAGCCACTGCACTCCAGCCTGGGCGACAGAGCGAGACTCCGTCTCAAAAAAAGAAAAAAAAACAATTGATCGATGTAACGGCCACACGTATTTTTTTAAAAAAGCTTTGCATGTCTTGTGAAAATATTAGAATACCAGCCAACGTTAGGCCCATCCTCCTTCACGGCCACAGTCGGCTGTGGCTGAGTCGAGTGTGCTTCAGTTTAGACCCCTCCCCTCCCCTCCCTGTTGTCTTCTCTCATTCATTTGCTTTACCTTTCCAGCCTCTGTTGGCTTTTGAGTCTGTGATGCTTTGACTAATCCAACTCCTGAATTTCGCAGATCAAACCAGATTAGATTAGTGGCAGAGAAGGGACCAGGGCCCAGATCTGTTTCCTCCCAGCTCAGCATCCCTCCCTCTCCACCATCAGGAGAAGAGCCTGCAAACCTTGGCTAGCTCACTCATAATGCCCACCATTTTCCCAGAGAGAGGGTGCATTGGGGCTGGCTACAAGCACTCATGGGGTGGGACTGAGGTTCTAGCAAAAGGAAGGGCAGGAGGGGGACAAAGAGCTGGTTACCAAGGAGGTTTCCTGAGTGGTTGGAGAAGAGGGGTCCCCCACTGGAGCCGCTGTGCACAGCACATGTGGTCTGCAGCATCACGGGCATGCCATCCACCTGCACCACAGCCGAAAGGATGCCTGAGGTCACCGAGGGCCCACAAGCCTGGCCAAAGACGCCAAAGCCCACCACACTCACAGCCTCGCCTGCCAGGGAGGGAAGGAGGGTGAAGCTGGGGACACCTGTGTTACAGCAGGACTCACACTCCCTAACCCCCATCCCTACCCTCTCCAAACGCCCCAAACCTCTCCAGCCTTCAAGTTTCTGCTCAGATACTCCTGTCTCCAGAGAGCCTTCCCCAGGTCCCCTGGCTGGAAGAGGCTGGGAACCCCATTGAGCTCCTAGCACTGCATCTGCATGACCACTTCTGAGCAACAGGCTGTTCCCCAGTCCTCGTTCCCTGGACAGGCAGGGCAGTGACTTTTAGGAGTTCCTAACACCTAGCTACACGCTGAATAAATGTTTATAGAATTCACATCCATCTCCTCCTGGGACTCCTAAGAAGTCTCTTGGTGAAAAGAAAAGGTGACAATGGCTATAAGGCAGCTATGACCTTCCTTTTCCAAGTGCAAGGCATGGAAATAGTGCTTTACAGGCAACATCACACCCAGCCCTCACAACACCCAGAAGTAGGATACATTAGCCCCATTCCAAAGACGTGGAAAATGAGGCAGAGGAGAGTTAAGAAGCCTGTCCAAGGACATGGGACTAGTAAGTGGCAGAGGAAAGATGCTCATCCAGAGCCCCTGCACCCTTCATCACCGTATCACTGCCTCCATGGAGTGCGACATCGGTACTTATGTGGCAGCATCACAAAGTCTTTTACCCAAATCATGCCCCTGGAGCCTTGAAAGTGTCACGTGCCTCTCTGACCAGCCTGAAGTAACTGTTAAGGAACCCCAAAGCGCCTCATCCTCACACTACACTGCTGCAGGCACTCAGGGAAAGGGCGTGTTTTATCCTTCACAGGGTATTCCACATTCCCTACCAGCACAAGAAGGGAGGCCTCCAAGGACCTTGACCAATGCCACCCTGACTTCATGAGAATGCCCAACACTGATTCTCTTTCCTGAGGCCCACCCTAGCCCAGAGGGGCCCTCCTTCAGGCTGCACCCTTGGTCCTTTACCTTCGTGGAAGTGCTCAGCGGGCACAGGGATGGGGACATCATCCAGGTCCTCCTCCAGGCTCACCACTGCTATGTCATAGGGACATGACTCCTGAGTGGCAAATACCACACGGCCCCAGATGGCCACACTCCTAGGAGCAAGCAAAACAAACAACAGGCTAGCTTTCTAACTCCTCAGTTCTTGGGAGAAATCAAGGAGCTGAGAGTGACGGTAAAAGTCATGGACTTGGAGTCAGAAGATCTGGGTATCAGCCCTGAAATCGATCAGCCAGGCAACTCTGGGCAAGTCATGTAAGCATTCTGTGGTATCTCCAAAGGTGGTTGACAACCTGTGCTACTTCTATAAAGCTTCCTGTACCTGAATAATCAACACTGACACTTAGTGAGTATTGTGGGCCAGGTTTGGTGTTAATGCTTTGTGGACATCATTTAGTCCTCACGACCCTATAAACTAGGCACTGGCATTATCTCCATTTTAGGTAGTATAACAGAGGCCCAGAGACCCTCAGTAACAGTCCCAACACCAAACAGAAAGTGGGAGGAGCCAAGGCAAACACAACACTTTCCTTCACTGCCTCGTTGATACCCCCAACAATCCCATCAGTTGGTGGGGCAGATAAGACATGGTTTTACTCCTCTGGGTCCCTATTTACACTACGTGGAAGGCTCCATTCCATGACATTTTGCATCAACTCCCAGGGAGGCAGCTTAGATAAATTAAGTGACTTGCCTAGGATGAGACAGGGGTGTCCTACTACACACTCTGTAGGGGTAGCTTCCAACAGACCTAGCAGTCTCCTTAGGAGCAAGGGGCATGTGGGGGGAGTGGGAGGAATCTGGTAGGTTCCCATACACCATAGGGAAACCTTCATCATCAGTCTTCCCAATAAAGTCATGACTGTCCAATAGGCCACCAGTGGGGACACCTGTGGCAAAACTGGGCTGTGTTACCCACACCTGGCTAAGCTTGGGGACTCAGGAAAGAGATTTGGAAAAGCCTGGGCTACAAGGCTGGGTTGAACCACGTACAGCTGCCTGGGCCATCCCCCTACATTCTGATTAGGTAGAAACCCACGTTCTGTCATTTTCATTCAGAAGGGAAGCTCTGGCTAAGCTCTAAAAGATGGCTAAAATTAATAAACCCATCTCATTACTCCAGAAGGGCACCATCCTGGGCCTCTGGGACCTTATCAGTTTCAGAGGAGAAGCAGCAGAGTTAGGGAATATCTGTTCAAAGGGCCAGAGAACAGTGGGGTATGGTGTGCAGGGTTTTCAGACAGCGAAGCTGCCCAGAAGAAACTCAGACTTTGAGAGGAGCTCAAAGATGCCCAGTTCCGGATTCAGGGTGTCCCACAGTACCCAAATCCAGAGCTGCTTGGAGCTTGACACCTTGCTCCTGATTCTCCCCGCGGGGGTTCTGGGTATAAAGGATGAGGGGAGGGTCTCAGGTCTCTACCCACTACACGCCCAAAGCATCCGCATGACACAAGAAAAGCCTGCACAATACTCAAAAGTATTAGGCCTGGACCCAGACCTGAGACCCGGAAAGGGATGGAGTGGGGTCAGCCCTGTGGGCTTACTTGGGGGTGGTGGAGCGCACCAGGACCCTGGCTGCTTCCCGAGGGGACACGTGCCGGCAGGTCACTACAAGGCGGGGTGCCACAGCCACTCCGGAGCCCCATACGGTGCCGCACTCCACCAACACGGCCGCGGCTGCCCACAGGGGCCCGGAGTCTCGGAGGGGCAGACCCCACGGGACGCCCACCTCTGGCGGCAGGAGAGCGGCCAGGGCAGCGGCGCTGGGGCGCAGGCGGCAGAGCGCGTCGCGGGCGGCGCGGAAAAGTGGGGCGGCGGCGCAGAGCAGCGTGAAGCCCACCCATTCGCCGGCCTTCCAGCAGAGCGGCGCCGCCACCAGCGCCACCAGCGCCCCCGCGGGCCGCGCGGTGAACACGCCGCCGCCCTCGGTGCCAGGCAGGCAGCGTGCGTCGGTAAGCAGCAGCGGGCCGGCCACGTTGCTGAGCACCCCGCAGCTCAGCGTGTTGAGAAAGATGTCAGGGCAGAAGGCGCCGAAAGGGGAGCCGCAGACCAGCAATGGCGCGCCCTTGGGCACGGCCCCGAGAGGCGACACGGTCACGGCCGGCCCGCGCTCCTCCTCCACCTCCTCCTGGCCTAGCCGCACGCCCAGTAGCGCGAACCAGCCCAGCGCTCTCAGTTGATCCGCCTCCTCCTCCTCCGACACTTCGTCATCCGGCGCCGCGCTCGAGAAGCGCCACTGTTCCGCCGCCTCGTCCCCGAAGAGGCGCGCGAAGTGGGCCCAGAAGGCCGGGCAGCTCAGCAGCAACAGCAGCTCTGCGGGAAGCCGGGGCTGCAGGGGACGCCCGCGGGACGGAGCAGATGGGCCGGGCTCGAGGCCCGCGCACTGGGGCGTGCACAGCACTGGGCGGCCCCACTCCGCGCCGCCCCCGGGACCCGCGGCCGTTGGGGCCCACTGCACGTGCAGGCGCAGGTCGTCGCTGCAACTGTCGCCAGGCAGGAAGGCGGCGCCGGCCGCGGTCAGGACTTCGCTGCCAGCTCGCAGGAAGGGGACGAAGATGCCCCCGTGGCAAAGCACCAGGCCTGGGCTACGGCTCAGGATTACCCCGCTGCAGCTCCATGGGCCCGCCTCGGGCCGTCCGGCCCGGGAGGCGCTCACCACGCAGCCCGCCTGCTCGGCCGCCCTCATGGCAGACCCCCACTGCCTTCCCATGGCCTGTAGGCCGGACACTAGGGGGCTTCTCCGAGAAACCGCAAGCAAGCAAGCGAGCGACAACCCCTACCCGGTCCGGCTGAACCGGCCTAGCGCCACCCACAGCTGGAAGCCAGAGGCGCAAGCTCTCACTCAGGTCTTCCTCATCGAGCCCGATTGGCTAAGCCCCAACTGACCCGACCCGATTGGCTGGGCTTGTGCCGAGCTCTGATTGGCTGCCTATTCTGATTCTCCTTTCCCCGCCCTCGTTGGTTTGTCCAACCTGTGGGACAGAGCCTCTGCCCTATTACCCCGGATGAGCCCGGGGGAGAGTAAGAGGCGTGCGGCGTCATAGGGAATCCGAGGAGAGGATGGTGGGTTCCTTCAAGTCTAGTCGCTTGTTTGCTGGACTGTGGAAAAGGGAATAGAAATGAGCGCTGACGTGGCTAGATTTGCCCAGGCCGAGACAGTACCTGTTAGCATCTGCCCAGGTCTAGGCGACCTTGGGCCTCTGACCCCTGGGATAATATGCATCAAGGAAATCCTTGGCCAATTCAGTATTTTGAAAATTTAAAAGTAAACCCTATAGCAATCCACTAGGGGGCATGGAACTCTCAAGATTACTCCTAGGATTTTTTTTGCTGCCAAAGCCCCAACACAAATCTCCGAGAAACTGAATTTGCTGTAAATTAAATTGCCCTTTAAATCGACTATGATGAACAGTAGCTGAAATCAAAAATTTTAATCATACAGCCCTATATTTTGCAGTGTGCACATTTCACATAACATAACCACCGGCCAGGATTTATCTAGGCCAGGGTCCAAATACTTTCTGTAGAAGGCCAGAATGGAAACAGTTCCAGTTTGGGGGACCATACAATCTGTCTCAAATAGTCAATTCTGCAGCTGTTGCATACAAAAGCTAAAGGAATGGCGGTGGCTGTGTCCCAATAAAAAGTTACAGACGTTGAAATTTGAATTTCATATAATTTTTTTGTGTCCAAAAATAGCATTCTTTAAATATTTTTTCCAACCATTTAAATGTGTAAAAACCTTTCTTAGCTCACAGGCCATACAAACACAGGCAGCAGGCCTGAATTGACCCACAAGGGATAGTTACCATCTCTAGTGTACGCTAACATAAAACTTCTCTACTTTTCCAAAGAAGTACCCTTTAGGTCAGAGGAGGATGAAGGAATATGTCAAGGGTTGGGAGCTTCATGATACCCTCAATCAGTCACCACAAGCTAGACAGTTTACAAAGGTCTGCTTTATCACTGAATTGATATAATACACATTAATTTTTATTAAGGTTACTATAGTATACTACCAGCATTTGTGAAAAAATATTCAATTGCTATTTAAATTCTCTAACCTTTCTGCCTGAATTCTTTTTTTGTTTTTGCTTTTGTTTTTTGAGATGGAGTCTCACTCTGTCGCCCAGGCTGGAATGCAGTGGTATGATCGCGGCTCACTGCAACCTCCGCATCCTGGTCAAGCGATTCTCCTGCCTCGGCCTCCCGAGTAGCTGGGACTACAGGCGCACGCCACCATGCCCGGCTAATTTTTTGTATTTTCAGTAGAGATGAGGTCTCACCATGCTGGCCAGGCTGGTCTCGAACTCCTGACCTCGTGATCCTTCCGCCTCGGCCTCCCAAAGTGCTGGGATTACAGGCGTGAGCCACCGCACCCGGCCTCTGCCTGAATTCTTTAAAGTTAACACTGTTTGGTATAACACCAGCACAACACAGGATAATGCTCCCAGTACTCCCAGTAACACAAACCTGCTAGAGAAAGGAAAACGATTATCTATGATAGTATGAGGCAGGACTAAAATGAGGCCGTCTTGCCATAGCAGGCAGTCTTCTTTTGGTTCTATGACACAGAAGGTGGCTTGATCAGAGCAAAATTTATCCCAACTTCCTAGCAATTAAAGAGTTTTTCTCTTGGTGGAGCACAGGGGCTCACACTTGGAATCCCAGCACATTGGGAGGTTAAGGCAGGAGAATTTCCTGAGCCCAGGAGTTTGAGACCAGCCTGGACAACATGGTGAGACCTTAACTCTACAAAAATTTTAAAAATTAGCCAAGCACAGTGGTGCACCCCTGTGGTCCCAAGCTACTTGGGAGGCTGAGATGGGAGGATCACTTGAGCCCAGGAGGTCGAGGCTGCAGTGACCTATGTTCATACCAATCCACTCCAGCCTGGGTGACAGAGCGAGACCAACTCAAAAAACAAACTTTCTCTCTGGAGTCCAGTGATTCTCCCTCAATGCTCAAGACTCCAGCATGAACTGTTGGGCGCTGGGTTTTTCTGTATTTACAGCAGACCATGGTAAAAAGAAGTCCCAAGTCACAGCCAGAACAGCCAAAGTAAGATCTTTTAGTGCTAGGCTCACTGACTGAGCCTTTAATCTTATGTTCCACTTTGCCTCAAACAAAACCAACTCATTTGCCCATACAACCCATGGCATCCTTTCATAGTAACAAGGACAACAGGACACCTCCAATAGTTTTTTTTTTTGAGACGGAGTCTCACTTTGTCACCCAGGCTGGAGTGCAGTGGCGTGATCTCGGCTCACTGCAACCTCCGCCTCCCCAGTTCAAGCAATTCTCCTGCCTCAGCCTCCTGAGTAGCTGGGATTAAAGGTGCATCCGACCATGCCCGGCTAATTTTTGTATTTTAGTAGAGATGGAGCTTCGCCATGTTGGTCAGGCTGGTCTTGAACTCCTGACCTCATGATCCGCCTGCCTCAGCCTCCCAAAGCGCTAGGATTACAGACACGAGCCACCGCACCCGGCAACATCTCCAATACTTTAATACTTGGTTGAAAAGAACCCATTGCCCTGTTTCCCACTGTTTGTCCCAGTACTTTAGTTTTATGATCTCATTTGGGTTTTTCTAAAAGCAAGGCTTCCTACAAGCCTAGTAAAGGAAATTCTTTCCCATTGTGCCAAATGTAGCATTTAATTGATTTTTTTTTTTTTTTTTTTTTTTTTTTTTTTTTAGAGAGTCTTGCTCTGTTACCCAGGCAGGAGTACAGTGGCGTGATCTCGGCTCACTCAACCTCCACCTTCTGGTTCAAGCGATTCTCCCACCTCAGCCTCCGGAGTAGCTGGGAGCTACTCCGTGTACCACAATGCCCAGCTAATTTTTTGTATTTTAGTAAAGATGAGGTTTCACCCCTGTTCCCCAGGCTGGTCTCAAACTCCTGAGCTCAGACAATCCACCCACCTCAGCCTCCCAAAGTGCTAAGATTACAGCGTGAGCCACCACACCTGGCCAATTCTGTGTAAAATGAGTGAAACACAGCTAAAACTAGAGCTAGTCATTGCTGGCATGTTAATACGAGATTTTGCTCAAACATCTGCCATCCCCATCCTGTTACAGAGATGACCAACAACCCTGGGTCCACAACATGTTCCAAATCTCTCAAATAGTACTAAATCTATTACCTCTAGCACCCCACCCTTTTTCCCCCTCCTGGTGGCAAAATTCAAGTATCTCACACGCACCCTAAATGTCTCTTCCTCTATGTAGGGAACTTTTGGTTCCCTCCCCAAACAAATGGCATTGTTCAAACTCAGAGCTCAGAACCAATGCAAAAAAAAAAAAGAAAAAGAAAAAAGAAAAGAAAGAAAGGAAGGAAATAGCAGATTTGTTTTAACTTTTTATTAAAATGCTTAGGATACAGATTGACTTTCTTTTGTAAATGACTGTTTTACTTTTCCTGAAATAGGACATATATGCACTCTGATAAAACAGAATGAGAAGTCATAATTCATGGGAATTCCTGTACAAGGTGCTGATCCTGTGTTTGGAGCTGAGCTCCTCACAGCAGCTTCTTTCAGCTATCTTATAGGAATAGTGTTCCGTGGGGCAAGAAATACATTGGTTCTGATTTTCCATCCCCTTTCTCCAGTGGAATAACCCACTTTCACAAAGAGCTGCCCTATGTAGAACCCACAGATTTCTAACTTGCAACAAAGAGACACAGGACAAATAGGAAAAAAAAAATTAGGAAAACTAACACTGAAGTAATCATACTTCTCCGAATAGAGAAGTATGGGGGATCTTTAACCAAAGGAAATTAAAAATATGCAAGTTAATTACCTAGTTCATTCACTGTTAGCTAGAGTTGTTCACTTAAGGCTTTAACCCCTTTCCAAACCAACAATTTTGTCTTAATCCAGCTATGCTTGCTATTAAACGAAATGCATGCACTTCCCACATATATACTTGGCTGAGCCTCTGCATTCAGTACCTGGCAGTGAAAAAGTATGCTCCAGTCAGTACTGGAGAATAAGAATGAGAACTCCAACTAAAGAACGATGCCTCTCTCACCACAGTAATGTTATCCACATTTCCCTACCCTCACATTAGAATAAAGACATCCTCCCAACTTTTCATCTCCTATCTCCAATCTGTTCCTAGGAGATCTATCTTTTGATCTTTTAGCATAAGGGTAGAATATAGGTTAAGATCATCAAAATCCAATTTCACATGTGGCACTAGGAAAATGGAATGCTATAAAATTAATCCCCATCACCCTAGTAGGGATGCTGGTGCTTTTATACTGAGTCTTTACTGCCAATAAATGATGCTGCCTCCAAAGGAACAGCTCTACAGAAAGTTTTTGGGTTAGTGTTCCCCCAGCTTATTTCTGCAATGGAGAAAGACAATTTCATACAAAAAAAAAAAACCTGGAAAAGCTACAGATGTTAACCTTTACTTTAAACACTAATAAAATAGGTACCAAAGGAGAAAAAATGTAAGAAAAAGAGCTCAGAAACAGCCTGAGAGACCAATTCTGAAAATGGAAATTTTAAAGCCCACTGAGTACATTTTTCCTGGATCCAAACAAGTGCTACAATACTTTCAAGTCCTCAACTCACAGAATTAAGAGCCCTTAAGCTGTTAACTTTGTCCTGTCTTCCTATTCAGAAAAACGTCCCCCTAGAATCTGTGCAAAAGTAACTGATGCACCTGCAGTATGTGACATGAGAGATGTTCTCAACGCTTTTATGAGGTGAAAGTCACTTTTTATAACTGAAAATGAAAAACAAAGGTGCTATAGAGAGAAATTAAATTTCACAAGTATAAAAGCAAAGACTGGCTGAAATCTGTAACTTCATGAGTAAGAATAACAACAATAACCCATTCTATAATTAACTCCTCCACAGTGAACAATCTGCTACACATTCCTTGATGAGGAACGACCCTAGCTTACCACAGTGGAAACCTGCCAAAACTTCAAGGCCAGGGTTCCGCCCCTTTTCTAGTTCTCTGTGCACAAGGTTATGCCACCTACTCCAAGGCAGTCAGAGAGACAGGTGAGCTCAGGGGAGCTTCTCTCACCAACCTGCTAACTCAGCAGGAGTAAGTTCACCCAAATGAGCTCTGGTTTCCAATGTGTATCTGTTCATAATTTTATGAAGTATCTAAATGTCATTCATTAGTTTAAAAAAAAAAAAAAAAGAATAGAAAACTCTGGACCAAGTAAATTGTGAACTCAAAAAGTTAGGAGGGATACCAATTACATTAACAACACTTTCTTTAAAAAATAGAATCAGTTTCTTTTGAAATCAACCACAGTGGTGAGACGTGTTTTTCTTTTCAGGTGCCCCATGATGGCACACAGCTTTACCCGGCAAATCCTGCCAGCTTCCAAGTCCCGGGATACTGACCTGCACCAGCACGTGGGGCAGCATTACCTCCCAACAGTGTGGAGAAGAGCACATGTCACCACTGGGCAATGAGAGAGTTGACAGAGACTCTTGGCTTCTCAACGCCAGACATGGTTGGAGAGCTTTCCTTGTTCTATTAGAAAAGTTCATGAGGAAGCTGTGAATAGGATCAGTCCAGAGAAGTAAAACTCTTTTATTTTCACTGTCCAAACATCAGTCAATATACTGGGAGAGCCAGCGAAAACCCTCGCCGTAGCCTTGCCTCTTGAGCACACTGCACATGAACACTTCCATGGGGCGAGCATTCAGCTCCTTCAGGGTCACATTCCCCTAAAGGAGGCAAAACCAAGAAAGGCCTGTTAGCATCTCTGTGGTGGAAAAGATTGAAAGGACGATCACTACAATCATTTTATCCATTCCTTAAAAGCAAACCTAAGTAGGTATTAATTACAGAAATGCAGTCAAGGCCATATAGATGACTTCCCCAAGCTTCGTGTTTTCAGGATAGAATAAGCAGCACAGTTCTTTTCCCAGCCTCTCTCTCTCTGAAGAGCATTTGCTTTGAACACCCAATATTTATCTGTAAAGTTATGGTAGCAAACCAAGAAAAAAGCCACTGGGACTTATGGAACTAGCATGCTCTCTGATGCAGAAAAGAGGCCTGGGACTGTTTAGAAATAAGGACATTCTCATTAGCAAAACATGCAGAAATAAACACTCATAACAGGTGGCACTGAGGAAATGAAGAATTCATGTGTATTTAATACTGATGCAAAAGAGGAGAAATTAAATGAAAGAAAGAAAGTATTTCTGTAAAGAAACAGGTAATCAAGAAGAGGCAAGACTAAGGAACCATGTAAAAAAGTCAGAAAGTTATCACAGATCACAGAAAAGGAAGATTTTTAAAAACTAAATATGCCAAAAACCCAAGCTAAAAAGAACAGAAAGATTCCTGCTTCACTGTATCTGATCTAGATTTTCTCTCTCTCAAGCCTGCTTTTCAACAAGAGTCCTCCTTCCAACTGAAGACAGTAAAAACTATTGATTTGGAAGACTCAAGTTCTTTTTCTGGTTTTATCACTGACTTGCTGTGTAGACCTGAACAAATCACTCTCTGTTTCTTCCTCTGCAAAATGTGGCCAACAGTCCTACCTCTCTCAGCAAGAAGCACTGAGGATAATCAAGTTTTTTTATTTCAATGCTTGGAAAGTGACTGAAATTATTATTTTTCTTTATAACCTGCAATCTCCAGTCCAAGAAAAATTCTTTTCTGGCTAAAAAGGGCTAATTCAAAAGCAATTTCTCAGAATCAAATTTGAAAGATAATCATAAACTCTTAAAAGAGTAAGTGTGCCTTTTCTACCATTTTCTTCTTCCTCAAATACCCGATGAATGAATCCCATTTAAAATGTTAAAAGAACACACTCCTGCCTCTAGTGAGCTTACAAAATACCCACAGTAAAACAAATCCTAAGCCTGTTTAAGCCTTTAAAAGAAAAGGGTAATTTAGATAGCAAAACATCATGTTTTAAAACCTGTTAATGTCCTTTATATGTAACCCAAATATTTTTATCTTACCTTTCCTGTGGTCTGTCCATAAAGCCCGAATATCTCACGGAGTTTTTCTTCACTGATTGCATCTGTTCTATCAATTTTGTTACCCAAGATAAGGATTGGCACATTGGATATTGTTTCATCAGTCATTAGAGCCTAAAGATTGAAAAAGAAAAAAAGAATTAAGTGAGGAATCTACAAAAGCCCACCAGATAATGAAAATTCTGACTTCATGCCGGGCGCGGTGGCTCACGCCTGTAATGCCAGCACTTTGGGAGGCCTAGACGGGCAGATCACGAGGTCAGGAGATTGAGACCATCCTGGCTAACACGGTGAAACCCCATCTCTACTAAAAAAAATACAAAAAATTAGCCGGGCGTGGTGGCAGGGACCTGTAGTGCCAGCTACTCAGGAAGCAGAGGCAGGAGAATGGCATAAATCCGAGAGGCGGAGCTTGCAGTGAGCCGAGATCGCACCACTGCACTCCAGCCTGGGCGACAGAGCAATACTCTGTCTCAAAAAAACAAAAAAAAAAAAAAGAAAATTCTGACTTCCACTCATCTTTTAAAAAGGCATTAATGTAAAGTGAAAATCTTATCATCTTTATACCTGAGTGATTAAATATTCACCTTGACATTACATAATACCCATGACATTAGGTAAAAATCTCTTAAGTGCCTCAAAACAGTTGAAACTTTAAGCTATTTATTTACAAAGCAGCAGAACTGCCCCAACATTTACTTTTGAGCTAATCTGCTCAGTCACAAACTATCCTCAGGATGCCCCTCAGCACAGTCCTACAAGAATGAATGCTCCCGCTACAGAGCCTCAAAGATGACTATAGGAACTCCCCAAGTATTCACCAAGTCCCAATGTGTGCAAAGAACTCTCTCAGGCATTGAGAGGAATACAATAGGAAGGTTGACTATCTCAGGCACTAGGCACTGAGAATACAAAAGGAAGCACATTCCTGTCCTCAAAAAAATCCTTACTCTATGTTCACATTTATGGTTTTTTTTTTTCTTAATCTCGACTCACTGCAACCTCTGACTCCCAGGTTCAAGCGATTCTCCCACCTCGGCCTCCTGAGTAGCTGGGACTACAGGCATGTGCTACCACACCTGGCTAATTTTTGTGTTTTTTTAGTAGAGATGGAGTTTTACCATGTTGGCCAGGCTGGTCTCAAATTCCTGACCCTCAAGTGATCTGCCAACCTCAGCCTCCCAAAATGCTGGAATTACAGGCATGAGCCACCACGCCCAGCCACATTTATGTTAACAAAGCCAAGTAAGAACACAACATAGTTGATAAGTGTCACAATGAATGGGAACTGAATATTAACAGTAAGACAAGTTCAGGGAAATAAAATGGCAGTTCTGGGCTTGAGCAAAGTCTTTTTTTTTTTATTTTTTTTTGAGGCGGAGTCTCACTCTGTCGCCCAGGCTGGAGTGCAGTGGCCGGATCTCGGCCCACTGCAAGCTCCGCCTCCCGGATTTACGCCATTCTCCTGCCTCAGCCTCCTGAGTAGCTGGGACTACAGGCGCCGCCACCTCGCCCGGCTAGTTTTTTGTATTTTTTTTAGTAGAGACGGGGTTTCACTGTGTTAGCCAGGATGGTCTCGATCTCCCGACCTCGTGATCTGCCCGTCTCGGCCTCCCAAAGTGCTGGGATTACAGGCTTGAGCCACCGCGCCCGGCCTTGAGCAAAGTCTTAGCAAAGATCTGGAACCTCAACAGGGCTCTAAAGGAAGAGCAGGGTTTCAAGAGGTGTAAAGGAGAAGAAAGAACATAAACAATGGCTTTGCAGTGGACAACAATTTAGGAAGCCGCACAGTACTGCATGGCTGGATTCAAGCGTTTAGACAGACATGCAGCAACAAAAAAAATGGATGGGAAGAGATGACTCACATTACGGGACCAGTGTGAGAAGTGAGCTGCAATAGATCCTAAAGACCACAAATCCAGAAGTTAGTGAATAAAATTGTATTTTTCAGTATAATGAATTCACAAATAGTATCTATCTGTGGTGTTCATGTAATATCTATCTGTGGTGTTCATGTAAGAGATCATGATCTAGTTTAAGGTAGAGCATTCAATGAATAGTGCAGGAGGCATTTTGAAGAAAGAATTGAAGAGACCAATGTCTAAATGATGATTTAAAAAGAAAAAAAAAGACAAATGAGTCAAAACTGGCACCGATTTCAAGCCTGGGAAACTACTTGTCACCAACAAGAAAGGTAGGGGGGAAAGCAGAGTTATAGAGGAACATGCTTTGAACATCTGGAATTCCAGGAAATGTTACACAAAATTAGAATAAGAATGTCCTTAATTCATTAAGCAATAACAAAGTACCTAATGTGTCTCATGCTTTGCTAGGTGCAGGGGTTTCGCAAAGAAATAAGACACAGTCCCTATCATGTTAGTTCATAGTCTGATGACAGAGAACTACAAGAAAATCAAGACAACATACATTGGTACGGTGGGAGTCTAACACAGTCTCAAGAGACCAGGGGAAGCTTACCAGAAGCAGTCATATCTGAACTCTGAGGTCCCTTACAGGACATTTTAAAATTTGCCGACAACATGAGGGGTTGAGGAGAGGTACAGGTGAAAAAGCCAGGCAGTAGCTACTTGTGCATATTCAAGGATGGCTAAGTTGTTTGTTTGGAATATAGTTCAAGGTAGGCAGTAAAAAGCAGCAGAGAGAGGATCATGAATGATCTTACGTGCTATGCAAAAGATGTATAGATTTTATCATGAAAATGATAGAGAACTATCAAAGGATATTAAGTAGGGCAATGAAGTCTGAGAAAGTTCCTTCTGGCATTATGGTGCATATCAGGGTCATGGTGGGATCTATATTAATTCACAGATTTCTGGACTGCATGTCTAGGTAGGTGGTGGGTAGGAAAGACGAATAGTTCCATTCTAGGAAAACAGAATCGGTAGTGGGAGTTGTCAAGAGTGGGCAGGATTAGGTATGAGATTGGAGGTCAGGAGAGGTCTAGAGGAGAGAAATGCATTTGAGAGTCACTGACATGTAGGTGCCAAATGAAGAGAGTAGATGAGACCAGCCTAGGAGAAAGTAGACTCTGGAGAACACCAACATTTAAGGACTAACCAGAAAACTAGTGCTTCTCAAAGAGACAGAAGTATCAGCCAGAGAGATAGCTCCAAAATCAAGAGTGAAAAGGAGTTTAAACAAAGAGAATGGAGACCATGCATGGTGGCTCATGCCTGTAATCCCAACACCTCACGAGGCCGAGGCAGAGAATCACCTGAAGCAAGGAGACTGAGACCAGCCTGGGCAACATAATGAGACCCTGTCTCTACAAAAACACTTTAAAAAAAAAAATGAGCTGGATGTGGTGGTGTGTGCCTGTAGTCCTAGCTACTTGGGAGGCTGAGGCAGGAAGATTACTTGAGCCCAGAAGTCTGGAGGTTACAGGGAGCTGTGATTGCACCATTGGACTCCAGCCTGGGCAACAGAGGAAGACTGGTTTTTTTTTATTTTAAAAAAAAAAAGGCAAGGTAAAGATTGCGTGGCAGGCAATTCTACATGAGGCTGGAGCTATAGATGTGAGAAACATACTTAGAAATAAATTCAAGACAGGTTCAAATTGCCAGGAACAAGAATCCAAGGAGTTACAGATCAAAGAGAAAGAAAAGATATAGGGTAAAGGAGTAGGGATAATAAAGCCAATAGTATAGAAACCATCAAGCCAAGAGAAAATGCAATGTGGACAAAGGAGAAAACTTGAAGTAAGTCCTTGATAGTATCAAAGGATGTATGCAACCAAAACTGAAGGCTGAGAACAGACCATGAAGGTCTGGCAAGTCATTCAGTGGGAGGGTGGGTAGGCACAAGCTGAGAATGCAGATTCAAAAATGTAAAGAACTCTAATATTGCTTTTAGGCTTTCACTGTGCCAACACTACTTATAAAGAATTACTGTTCGTGGGCCAGGCGTGGTGGCTCATGCCTGTAATCCCAGCACTTTGGGAGGCCAAGGAGGGTGGATCATGACGTCAGGAGATCAAGACCATCCTGGCTAACACGGTGAAACCCCGTCGCTACTAAAAATACAAAAAATTAGCCAGGCGTGGTGGCACGTGCCTGTAGTCCCAGGAGGCCACTCGGGAGGCTGAGGCAGGAGAATCCCTCAAACCCAGGAGGTGGAGGTTATAGTGAGCTGAGACTGCACCACTGCACTCCAGGCCAGGCAACAGAGAGACACTCTGTCTCAAAAAAAAAAAAAAAAAAAAAAATTACTGTTCATGATGACACGTGAAATGGAATACTATTAATTAATTAATTATGCTGGGACAACAGGCATAAATGAGGAGTATCCTGAGCAAACTTGGCCATATAGTCACTGTATGATAGAAAAAACAGTTAATTTATTCAAGTTTAAGCTGAGTTTCCTCAGGACATTGAAAAGCAATGTCTTAGATTTAAAACATTTTCCTCCTGCAACTAGGTCTTTTTGCCAAATGTTAACTGGAATTACTAATTATTGGCACTACTGAGCTATATTTCTTAAAAAAAAAAATAGAGGCCAAAAAAGGACAAAGTATATAAACATACATTAAGCTCAACTTTGGATTCCACGAGGCGAGAATGATCTGCACAGTCCACCAGAAAGACAATCCCATTAATTGCTGGGAGATAATTTTTCCAAACCCGACGTGCTAAAAAACAAAGTTTGTAGTTGCATCAGTAAAAAATATACATTGTAAAAATGAATAACCTAATGGTCTTAAAATGGACAAATCTTGGTCAGGTTTCAGTAAGATTAGACTCTATGGATTTCTCCAAGTTCTGGCCAGTATTAATTTAGAACAGAGGATGCAAACTAATGGTCCACGAGTTGAACTTGATTTTTGTAAATTTGAAAATCAGAGTTTCCACCTTTCTTGAAAAACTGCAACATCTGGCAACCCCATGCCTACTTATCCACATGACAACTATCAGCAGAACTAAGCAGTGGCTACCCCTTCAGATGATGTCTGAACACTTTTGCTTGACAAAATGTCCCTGCTGTCTTACAGTCAGCCAATTTTACTCACTTAAATGACTTGCCTTGCCCCTGGAGCCAAGTTGAATTTGCAACCTCTGAGTTAAAACATCAGGATACAAATTACTTGTCCATGTAACTTTAGTCCCAGTTAGTTTCTAGCCAACTTGTGTGTAGGTGTCTTGACACACTCCTCTGCTTAGCCCTTAGGGAGACTGGGCCTGACAAGTGGTTCAAGGCCCCAGGCCAGTTATCTCAGCCTACCATATTTAACCCAGCATGCCTTAGAAATATTACTTGTTTTTTGCTTGTGACATGAAACGATAAAGGCTGGGAAGCAGTGATTTAATTTTACTATCATTTCTAAGCCATTCATTTCTAGCCCTTGCAATAGAATGAATAACGAAGCATCTCTACATCAGTTATTAATGGTTACCTTTAAAGAGTAGAGTTAGGAAAAAGAGGTTGAAGGAACTTTCCATTTTACTTTCTGTAGTTCTATACCGATTTTGTTATATCAAACTTGCTCTCCTTTTATAAGTTAAAATTTTTAAGTTATACAAAAAAAAAAAAAAGGAACCTCCAGATGTACAGTATTTTAGTAACTTCTATAAAATGGTGGCTAGGTTATTAGGTAAAAGTGTTTCTGTTTAGTAGATTTTCCTTAGTCAAAGAAACAAAACTAAATACATCAATACATTTCCCTTCTTATTTTAACAAAACCTGAAACCTAAATTTATCACACCAAACAATCAACAATTCCCAGTTCAGGTATATAAAACCATCTGGTGTCTGTTCCTTCTGCATTCTCCAGATGGTCTAGGTTCAGTCGTATCTTGCTCTGAATTTAAATTTGTAAGCAGTTACAAATCCTTTTGTGGAAAAGCAGAAAGGACACCATATACCCATTCTTACCCAAATGAAAAAAAATACAAGCTCCTTACATAAAAAAGGAAACAAAATCATTTCTAATCCCTCCATCAAAACACACCCCTTGTCAATATTTTGGTATTTTCTTCCAGTCTTTTTTCTTTACTGGTATTTTATGTGATTATGATCATAATATACATGATTTTTTAGGGCATAAATATTAAATAAATTAATTAAAATGTAATTATATGTTAATGAAATAACTGACTATAAAATTATTAGGCTTAACTACTAGAAATGACCAATGTTGTATTTTACTACACATTGTTTTAAAACTGTATTAGGCTGGGCACAATGGCTCACGCCCATAATCCCAGCACTTTGGGAGGCCAAGGCAGGTGGATTGCTTGAGCTCAGGAGTTCAAGACCAGCCTGGGCAACATGGCAGAAACCCAGTCTCTACAAAAAATAGGTGGGAGGATTGCTTAAGCCCAGGAAGTAGAGGTTGCAATATGCCAAGACTATGCCACTGCACTCCAGTCTGGGCAACAGAGCAAGACCCCATCTCAAAAAAAAGAAAAAAAAATGGTATTAGCTCAACCTAATGTTTCAAAATGAGATTTCTCCACTCAATGTAATAACAAGTAAATCTGACAGAATCTCAATAGTTCCTTTTCCCTACCTTCCCAGAATGTTTATTCTCACATCTTAAATGTTTTACTCCTATACCTACTGTCTTGTCAAATGTGAACTGAGTGCCCATTAGACAAAGACGCCCATCCTGTATGTCTCTAAACACCTGATAGGAACCTGGTAGCCAAAGACATAGCCTGAGTAGGCAAAGAGCACTTCTGAGGAAAGCAAAAAGGTAGAAGGAAATGTTCTACCAACTGTCCCAAATGGATAGAATATACAAAATATCAACTTAGAGTAATCACACATAGTCACTGTACTACTTTTGCAACTTTTGACAAGTTTGAAATTACTTACAAATATTTAAGTTAAATTTCCTACATACTTTCACTCCATTGAATAAAGGATGCAAAAATGACTTGATAACTAAATATATGATACTGTATACCTGGTCAAGATGAAAAAATGGTATAAAAGAGATTATCAGGACAACTGACCAAAAAAAAAAAAAAAAAAAAAAAAAAAGGAAATACAGACTGGATAAAAATAAAACTTTCTTGATTTGATAACTATTATGATTATATACAAGGAGATATCTTTGTTCTTAGAAAACGGCACTAAAGTATAAAAGAGTAAAGGGGCATGATATGCTCACAAACAGTTAATAAAAAATAAGTATTAATATGTATTATGTAGGGAGGAGGAGACTAACAAATTTGGGCAAAAGGTATAGAAGAAAATACACTGGCTTAGAGCAAGCCTAGTTAAAATGATGAAATAATTACTCTTGTTGAGGCAATACCTATATCTTTTAACGTATTTTCTAGTTACCAGGTAAATTGCGTTAATAAGTAAAAACCTAGTAAAGATTAAAATGGCAAGATGCTGTCCTGCTTTGTAAAAATTTTCAGTCAAGATTTGAGTTGAGTTTGGCTTTATCAGGCAAATACTTAAAAGTTCATGAATAGTTATGCATTATAGCTAACTTTATACTAGCTCAATAGGGTAATATTGAAGTGGACTTCTGTGTATTTAACGCAACTTTTGACAAGTTTGAAATGAGTTTAAAAAAAATGAATAAAACAACTTCACTAAAGTAGTAAGATCCTAATTCTAAAGTGTAATTTAAAAGGTAAAAATGACACATTGCTTTTAAAGGGTGCTGGGGGGCACAAAAAGAATCATAAGTCAATAAACATGCTTTCCACTGAGTCATCGCTTACCTTGCTCATGCCCACCAAGATCAAAAGTTGTAAAGGTCATTCCAGCAATTGTTAGCTCTTCTGATGCTGAAAAATTGTTTAAAAAGAAGAAATAAACTTGTCAATTCAACAAGCCCCAACTACTAGTACTACAAGCCAATACCAATGCTTTCACCTCGTAAAGAAAAAGATACAAGAAGTGTGGTGGCACCCGCCTGTAGTTCCAGCTACTCAGGAGGCTGAGGGCAGGAGGATAACCTGAGCCCAGGATTTTTGAGACCAGCCCAGGCAACGCCCCACTTCCAACAAAGAAAAGGAATACAAGGGTGAAAATGTTCTTAAACTATTCTAAAAGCCAAAGGTTTCTTTTTTTCCAAGCTATTTTCTGCTTCTTAGAAGTAGGTATAGGAGACGTGTCCCTTTACAGGACCAGTGACAACAGATAATGACAAAGTTCCAGAGGTTTAGATCTGAAAGTACATAATATGAATGTGTCTTACAGGGAACTTTTTCATATGAGTTGGCTTTTGGGACTTCAGTTAACAAAAGAACTCCATCAACTAGGGATTCATCCTCCAAGCCTAACACTGACCTTCAAAGATCAAAAGGTCACCTGATATTTTCAAACCTACTCGGATGTAGCGTTGGAACATGTTGGCCCAATCTGTCATCTTTGAGCATGTGAAGAAGAGTGGTTTTGCCTGCATTGTCCAAACCCAAGAATACAAGTTTTCCAGATTTCTTGTAGAGTCCTAAAAGAGAAAAAATTGTTAACACATTTGCTCTCTACAGACCAAAGCCTACTTGTATTTAAATTACTGAAGGAAATGCACAAACTTTGAAACCTGTATTTCAAGGAAATGGCTTTACCTAGGAACTGGAGCACACTGCTGAAGCCATTGTAGATCCACTCAAAGATGAAAGACATTATTAATGCTTACTACCTGTATAAAATATGAAAGTAGCAAACATTAGCTTTCTGAATGACAGTACAATTGTGGAGAGGTTAACTCTTGTTCACTAACCATGATGCACATTTACAGTCCTGTGTTTTCAGGCATAAGAAAGCAGGCCAGGCATGGTGGCTCACACCTGGAATCCCAGCACTTTGGAAGGCCAAGGCAGGAGGATCACTTGAGCCCAGGAGTTCAAAACTGGCCTGGGCAAGAAAGTCGGACTCAATCTCCACAAATAACTAAAAAAATAGCTGGACATAGTGACACACACCAATAGTCCCAGCTACTCAGGAGGGTGAGACAGAATTACTTGAACTCAGGGGTCTGAGGCTGCAGTGAGGCATGACGGTGCCACTGTACTCGCTTGGGCAACAGAGGGAGACTCTGAGAAAAAAGACAGGACAGGACAGGATGGGACAGGACAGGAAAAAGAAAAGAAAAGGGAGGGGAGAGGAGGGGAGAGGAGGGGAGGGGAGAAAGCAAAGTAAAGAGAAACTAATATTCTTCTTTCTTGAGACTTGCAGATTTTGCACTCTAGAGGAAAGTCTCTAGAATCCTTATATGTGCAAAAATGACTGGTTTCCTAAAAGTTTTTGATCTATGATACTCAGAGAACTAGGAGTTAAAAATACAAAGGGCATACCTCATTTGATGATGCTTTGTGGATCCTGAGGTATTCTGGATTTTTACAAATTGAAGGTTGGAGGCAGTCCTGAGTTGAGTAAGTGTATCAGTACTATTTTCTAACAGCATGTGCTCCCTTTATGTCTCTGTGTTACATTTTGGTAATTCTCACACAATATTGCAAACTTTTTCATTATTCTTATATCTGTCATCATGATCTATGATCAGTGATCTTTCGTATTACTATTGTAACTGTTTTGTTGTGCCACAAATCACAACCATAGAAGACAGCAAACTTAATGACTTCCTCCACAGCCCTGCCCCCACCCCAGGCCTCCCTATTCTCCAAGTGAAAGTAACAGGTCTCTCCCTTGAAATTGAAAGTTAGAAATGATTAAGCTTAGTGAGGAAGACACATCAAAACCTGAGATAAGCCAGATGCTAGGCCTCTTGCACTCAACAGTTACTCAAGTTGTAAATGCAAAGAAAAAGTTCTTGAAGAAAATTAAAACTGCTACTCCAGCGAACCCACGAACATCAAGCAAATGAAACAGCCTTACTGCTGATTAAAAAAAAAAAATTAAAAAAAAAAAATAAAAACACGAAGTAAAAATGCAAGTGCTGATGTAGAAGCTGCAGCAAGATAACTGGTGAAGGTGGGTGGCTACATTAAACAACACATTTTCAATGTAGGCAAAACCGCCTTCTATTGGAAAAGCCATCTAGGACTTTCACAGCTAGAGGGGAGACGTCAATGCTTGGCTTCAAAGCTTCAGGGGGCTAGCTGACTCTCTTACGAGCTAATGAAGCCAATATTCATTTACCATTCTGAAAATCCTAGGACCCATACTCATTTATCATTCTGAAAATCCTAGGACCCTGAAGAATGACACTAAATCAGTCCAAGTGGAGCAACTGAGCAAGCAGAGTGGTTGTATGGTTGTGTCTCAGAAACCAGTAGCACTTGCAGCACTGACTGAAGAGCAGATTGCAGAATTCAAATAAGTTTTTTCACTATTTGACAAAGATGGTGATTGAACTACAACAACAAAGAAACTGGGAACTGTAATGAGGTCTCAGGCAGAATCCCACAGAAGCAGAGTTACAGGATGTGATTAATGAAGTAGATGCTGATGGTAATGGCACAACTGACTTCACTGAATTTCTGACAATGATCGCAAGAAAAATGAAAGACACAGACAGTGAAGAAGAAATTAGAGAAGCATTCAGTGTGTTTGATAAGGATGGCAATGGCTATATTAGTGGTGTAGAACTTCACCATGTGATGACAAACTTGGAGTGAAGTTAACAGATGAAAAAGTTGATTAAATGATCAGAGAAGCGTATCTTGATAGTGACGGTCAAGTAAACTATGAGTTTGTACAAACGATGACAGCAAAATGAAGACCCTGTACAGAATGTGTCAAATTTCTTGTACAAAACTGTTTATTTGCCTTTTGTTTGTAACTTATCTGTAAAAGGCTTCTCCCTACTGTCAAAAAAAGATGCATGTATAGTAATCAGGACTATCAGGACTTCATTCCTCCATGTGTTCTTCCCTTACTGTCATTGCCCTGAAACTTTATTTTAGAAAACTGATGAAGTAACATGTTACCTGTGGCTTACTCTGGATATATCTAAGCCCTTCTGCACATCTAAACTTAGATGGAGTTGGTCAAATAAGGGAACATCTGAGTTATGCCTTTTTTTTTTTGAGACAGAGTCTTGCTCTGTCGCCCAGGCTGGAGTGCAGTGGCCGGATCTCAGCTCACTGCAAGCTCCACCTCCCGGATTCACGCCATTCTCCTGCCTCAGCCTCCCAAGTAGCTGGGACTACAGGTGTCTGCCACCTCGCCCAGCTAGTTTTTTGTATTTTTTAGTAAAGACGGGGTTTCACCGTGTTAGCCAGGATGGTCTCGATCTCCTGACCTCGTGATCTACCCGTCTCGGCCTCCCAAAGTGCTGGGATCACAGGCTTGAGCCACCGCGCCCGGCCACCTTTTTTTTTTTAAGTAGTTTTCTTTAGGAACTGTCAGCATGTTGCTGAAATGTGGAGTTGTAACTCTGCGTGGACTACGGACAGCCAACAATATGTACTTAAAAGTTACACTACTGCAGAACGGGTGTATTATCCAGGTACTTCCAGGTACCTTGTACACTATTTTTTTGTACTGCTGGTCCTGTACCAGAAACATTTTCTTTTACTGTTACTTGCTTTTTAAACTCTGTTTAGACACTTAAAGAAAATCTGCTTATGACACAATTTGCCTCAAATCCATTCCAAGTTGTGTATTTGTTCTCCAATTTAAAAAAACACAATTAAAAAAAGAATTACACTAAAACTACTCTGCCTACCACACATCTGTTTACAGCATGGTTTACTAAGTATTTTAAGCCCACTGAGAAGACCTATTGCTCAGAAAAAAAGATTTCAAGATATTACGGCTCATTGACAATGCACCTGGTCACTCATGGGCTTTGATGGAGATGCAGAAAGAGGTTAATGTTGTTTTAATGTCTACTAACAACATCCATTCTGCTTCCTATGGGTCAAGGAGCATTTTCCACTTGCCAGTCTTTCATTTAAGAAATATATTTCACAAAGCTATCAATGCCACAGACTGATTCCTCTGCTGGATCTGGACAAAGTAAACCAAAAACCTCCTGGAAAGGAGTCACCATTCTAGGTACCAGTAAGAACAGTTATGATTCACGGGAAGAGCTCAAAACATCAATATCAACAGGAGTTTCGAAGACAGTGATTCCAACCCTCGTGGATAACTGAGTGGTTCGAGACTTCGGAGGAAGAAGTAACCTTAGATATGGTAGAAACAGCAAGAGAACTACAATTAGAAGTAGAGCCTGAAGATGTGACAACTGCTGTAATTTCATGATCAAACTAATGGATGAGGAGACGCTTTTTATGGATAAGCAAAAAAAGTAGTTTTTTTGAGATGGAATCTAGTCCTGGTGAAGATGCTCTGAATACTGCTGAAATGACACCAACGATTTAGAAAATTACAAAAACTTACTTGAGGTTACATAAACTTACTTCAGCAGCAGCAGGATTTAAGAGGACTGGTTCCAATTTTGAAATAAATTCTGCTATGGGTAAAATGCTATCAAACAGCATTGCATGCTACAGACAAATCTTTCTTGAAAACGAGTATTAACTCATGCAACAAACTTCACTGTTGTCTTATTTTAAGAAATTGCCACAGCCACCTCAACCTTTAGCAATCACCAACCTGATCAGTTAACAGCCATCAACGTGGAGTAACATGGAGGCAAGATCCCCAACCAGCAAAAAGGTTATGACTCACAGAAGGATCAGATGCTTGTTAGCATTTTTTAGTCATAAAGTATTTTTTAAATAAGGTATGTATTTTATAAGACATAATGCTACTGTACACTTAACAGACTACATACAGTATAGTGTAAATGTAACTTTTATGTGCACTGGGAAACCAAAATATTCATGTTACTTGCTTTACTGTACTTGTTTTATTTCAGCAGTCTGGAACCAAACTCACAATATATCCGAGGTATGCCTAAACTTTCTTTTACTGTGTGACTCACTCCTCCAGGCAGCAGTTCATTCACAGTCCTTAGACATACCACTGCAGTCTTCCAGTGAAGAACAACTCTAGGAAATCAGTCTCATCAATAATGTGAATCAAAATGCTACTTAGATGCACTAAATAGAAAATAAGAATGAAAAGCACATTGATTTGAATGAAAAACATATTAATCTATCCTGTAAACAGCTCTAAAAAAAAACAAAAGTCACCCAAAATTCTACTGGCCAGCATCACTTGCCCTGCTCCATTTACCAATGCAACCTCAAACAATATCTAACCATGTTTGCAGACATGGGTCTCAATTTATGAAAAGAAATGACATCACTATTTTAGAACCATTAAGGGATAAGAAGAGAATCTTTTCATACATGAATAATCACACCTAAACTCATTTTACAAATAGATTTTCTTAAAATAAGAATACTTATTCAGGCTGGGCCCCGGTGGCTCACACCTGTAATCCCAGCATTTTGCAAGGCTGAGGTGGGGGATCCTTCCCTGACCTCAGGAGTTCAAGACCCGCCTGGGTAACATAGAGAGACCCGTATCTCTACAAATAATAATAATAATAATAATAATAAAATAAAATTAGCCAGGCATGGTGGCACATGCTTGTAGTTCCAGCTACTTGGGAGGCTGAAGCAAGAGGATTGCTTGAGCCCAGGAATTCGAGGCTGCCATGAGTTATGATTGTGTCACTGCACCCCAGCCTGGGTGGCAGAGCAAGACCCTGTCTCAAAAAACAAAAAACAAACAAAAAAAGAATACTTGTTCAGGATACAGCAATAAGTTCCCAAGCAAGTAAATAACTTAACTGGTACTGATATTAACACTACTGTTTCTATTGTTTCTCATAGTTATCAAAAGCTACTAGAAGGTTCACATATATTGGTAATAAGCAATGAATGAATGAATTCATTCATTCACTGAATGAAATGAAGAGGGTAAGATCTAGATGTGTTGGTGGGTCTTAAGGTTTCTCAGCATTGTCTGCTCATGATGAATTTTTGCTTTAGTATCTCAGATATGGTGCAGAAAAATGGAAGGTTCACACTTTTACTCCTCTCCACCAGCAGGAGCATCTGAACACAGGGCTTTATACTAGATATGACCAACTGCAATCAAAATTTTCATGAATAGTAACCAGTAAAAGCATTACCCACAAAAAATTCCCCTTACATTCATTCAAAGAATGCCAGATGAAGAATAAATTGAACAGCTGGGAGCGGCGGCGCTTGCCTGTAATCCCAGCTATGCAGAAGGCTGAGGCAGGAGAATCGCTTGAACTTGGGAGGCAGAGGTTGCAGTGAGCAGGTTGCATCACTGCACTTCAGTCTGGGTGACAGAGCAGGACTCCATCTCCAAAAAAAAAAAAAAAAAGAGAGAGTAAATTGAAAAGTAGAGATGGTATGTTTTTTATCCAATTACTAGGTTTTTATCAGGCCCATAGCCTAATTTATAAATTTTAGGGCCTAATGAATGTTTATTTTTCATGGCTCTTACCAAAAAGAGCCAAATAAAGTTTGGCAGTTTGGGTGGAAGTACATACTAAGCTCTTATGAAAAAATCCTAAATAAGTTTATTTCTTTTTTGCCTTTTCAGTAACAAATATATTTCAGCAGAAAGACCATATTTATCACATTAATAGTTTTCTCTGGAAATTGAATCCGCACTTTAAGGAATCCAATAACTTAAATATACTTAATAAAGCTCCTCTGCTTAAATTCTCATTTACTGTAAATAAGTAAAAGAACAATGTGCCTTTCCTCTGCAATTCCCTCAAACCAGACATCCTCCTATACTTTCCTCAACCTACTGCCTGGAGAAGCACAGCTCACCTTTAGAGCACACCCCTCATTATGGTCATTCCCACTCAGATCACTTTGGAGGGAAGAATTAAAGCAGCCAAGTAGCTAAGTCCTGGCTGCTGCTGATTTGTATGCTCCAAGGGAGGAGATGGCTTAAAAGCAGGAGTGTCAAAGGAAAAAAAAATGGAAAATTAAAGTAGTTCAATTGCCATGAAAAACTATTTAAAGTGTGGCATTTTCTCCTTTTCACCTTTGCAGAATTCATCTAGTTGAAAATACTTGGCTCATGACTGTAATCCCAGCACTTTGGGAGGCCGAGGCGAGTGGATGACCTGAGGTCAGGAGTTCGACACCAGCCTGGCCAACATGGTGAAACCCCGTCTCTACTTAAAACACAAAAATTAGCTAGGTGTGGTGGCGGGCGCCTGTAATCCCAGCTACTCAGGAGGTTGAGGCAGGAGAATCTCTTGAACCCAGGAGGCAGAGGTTGCAGGGAGCCGAGGTCACGACATTGCACTCCATCTGGACAACAAGACCAAAAACTCCATCTCAAAAAAAAAAAAAAAAAAAGAAATAAAATATTTCTAAAGTGATGTAAATATTGTTTACAAGTCTGTAAAGTACTGACTGAAAACCCGTGTAGTACAAATGTATATAGAAGTGTTGGATTGTAAAGAAGTGACCAGAGTGGAGGCTGACTAAAGAAACTCTTCAGGTGAGTTAAAAATAATAAAAACCCTTAATAGATCCAAAGAGTTGGGTTGTACCACCACCCAAAGTTAAGAAAACGCCCCCGCCCCCCCTTTTTTTTTTTTAGACAGACCAAGACTCTGTTTCCCAGGCTGAAGTGCAGTGTTGCCATCATGGCTCACTGCACCCCCAACCTCCCAGGCCCAAGAGATCCTCCCACCTCAGCCTCCTCAGTAGCTGAAAATGGCCTTGGTGGCTCCTCTCTCCTTAAGATCTTAGGATTTGTACCAACTCATCAGTAGTTTTACAATTTGTACAGTACCTGTACATCTCATTTCATCCTCACACCAACCCTACCAGGCAAGGATCATTGGCCTCATTTAACAAGATGAAGATGAAGATACTCCTAGTTTTGCTGAGTAGTTGAAGACTGCTCAGCTGAAAAACTAATAGTGCCAGTGCTTAAACCCTCATCTCTAACACCAAAGCCTAAGCTCTTCCTGTTAACAGTACATAAAATTCAAACCCAAATCACAAAATTGCTGGAAAAAAAAAAAAAACCTAAAATTTCTTTAACCCACCAACTACACAGAGGATGATCTTCCTAAGTTCTCTTCCTTACAATTCATCACATCTTTTGAATGGTATTTTAATAACTAGCATTCTATTTATTTTCTATTCTTGGTCCATTGTACCACCTTATGAAAAGTTAAGAGTAATCTAAAATTTAAGGTAGGTCTCTAAACTATCAACAAAACACTATTAATGTACCTAAAATGAAAACTTGTGAATTCCAGAGCTAAAAGATTCAAACAAAAGTTAATAGAAAAGGAAGTGCACCAATCTGACCATTAGCCAATTTAAAAATTTACGCATTACTTGTTATACATAATCAGGGCAACTTTAAGACGCCATTCCAGGCAGATTTGGGGTAGTAGGCGGCTGGCTTTTAGCTAACGCTGCTTAGCTGCGGGGTAAATGTCAAAGGTCAGCCCCATGGCAAATCTCCCTAAGCCCCCTGTCGCAACAGAAGCAGATGGAATCAAGATAAAGATACCCAGTGGCTAGAATCGTGAAGAAAACGCTAATCCATGTCAAATGCACATAAGGAAATTTTTCCATGCAGAGACCAGACAGGGGAAAAGGGGAAGGTGGAAGGAGAAAATACAGGGTTCGACCCGGGCCATCGGACGACAACCGAGCGCTGACTTGGGTGTAAGCCCCGGACTAGGGGCCTGTAGACCAGGTTCGAGCGCTCACACTCGCTAACTGCGGAGCCTTGGCCAGCCTCAGTCCCCGAGTCTATAAAACAAGGATAATCATCAAGAGGTCCCACCCGCCTCACCGAGGGCTGTTAGGCTCTTTTGAGACAGAGGACACGGAGCCGTTTCGTAAACCGGAGGGCACGGTACAGACAAGAAGCTGTTATCCGGCCCAGCAGCTGCGAGACCCCCGAGCGGAATGCAGGTGGACCCCAGGCCAAAGAGGACAGCAGGGGACTGAGCAAATCCGGCCGACTCGGCCCGTCCCCGCCCAGAATCAGCCGGCGGCCCCACAGAACCGCCTGCGTGTCACTTCCCCGCCCCCAACCCCGCCAGGGCCAGCCTCCGCTCCGACCTCCCCGCCTTCCGTCCCAGCCCCTCGAGCTCCAACTACCCTCCCCGACGCGGCCCCCAGACTCACGGCCTGAGGGGCTCCTCCGGCAAAACGGCGACTGGCTCCGACCCTCCCTCAGAGCACACTAACCAGCAGCACCCAGGACCGCCAGCTACTCGCCGGATGTACGTCACATCCCTCCCCGGGACTTCCGGGCGCGTAATTGGCCCCGCCCCCTCGCAGCGTTACGCCTCTCTGCCCCGGTGCCGGCCCACCTGCTACTCCGGCCGCGGAGGGGCGGGCATAAGGCCTGACAAAGCGCGCTTCGGGTCTGGCACCGCCTCGTCCCGCCCGCTCCCGCCTGCCGAGCTGACCGCGCGAGACGTGGCAGTACCGGGACGCTGGGTCTGGGTCTGGGTCCTGGAGTCCCTGAGCGGCCTGGGACCCTCGGGATCGCGGCTTCCCATTCCAGACGCACCAGGAAAAAAGTAGGAAGTGGGGACCGACGGTGGCATAGGTCCTGGGAAAGATTACTTGACCTTGGGGACCTCCACTTGAGGTGGATCCCTCCAAGCTTTTGCTTTTTTTTTCTTGCTTTTTTTTTTTTTTTTTTTTTTTGAAACGGAGTCTCACTTTGTCACCCAGGCTGGAGTGCAGTGGCGCGATGTCGGCTCACTGCAACCTCCACCTCCCGAATTCAAGCGATTCTGATGCGTCCGCCTCCCGAGTAGCTGGGATTACAGGCGCATGTCACCACACCCGGCTAATTTTTTGTATTTTTGTAGAGACGGGGTTTCACCGTGTTGGCCAGGCTGGTCTCGAACTCCTGACCTTAAGTGATATGCCGGTCTCGGCCTTCCAAAGTGCTGGAATGAGAGGCGTGGGCCACCGCACCCTAATGCTTTTGCTTTGAGTTGCACTTCCTTGCCCTGGGATGGCCTACGTTTTAGAAAAACAGCTAATATTTATTGTGCACTTATGTTTCAGGCAGAGCACTGGGTGCTTTGCGCGCTTTGTCTAATTTCACCCTCATTGGAGTCCTGTGAAGCAGATGCTAGGATTATCCTTATTGACAAATGAGAGAGCAATGTTCAGAATAACCTACCACACCCAAGTTCACACAGCTAAGTGGCAAAGCAACGTGTTCACCCCAGTATATTTCGCATGCATTTTCTCATTTAATTCTCAGGACAGTGATACGAGATTGGTACTATTATTGCTCTCATTTTACAAATGAAACAGTCTAATGGAAAGATGAATGACGTCTGTGGATTCATGATCTCAATTCTCCTTAAGTAAAATTTAAATTTAACATAATCCCAATAAAAGTACTAATAGGATTAATAGATTGTGTGTGGTTTAGTTTTTTTGTTTTTTTTTTTTTTAAATTACCCTATTTGTTCCTAAAATTCGTGTAGAAAACCAAACAAGGCTAGTCCAGAAACAGGCTCTCAAAGTGAAGAACCAGGAGGTGGGAACTAACCCTGTTGGATATTAAAACATATTATAGAGCTGGTGTGCACACACACGCAGAAACACACACACACAAAACACAATGGAACAGAGAAAAGCACAGAAATAGACTAAAGTACATGCAGAAATAAAACTAAAGTAGCACCTGGCACTCCAGCAATACTCAGGGAGCTGAGTAGGCAAGCTCACCACCCTCTACCCTCTGCTCATCCTGGGGTCTTTGATGTTGAATTTTAATCTGTCCAGTCACAGAAAGGGGTCAGGCCACTTCTGAGGTTTCTCACCAGCTTTAGTTAAACCAGGAAGACTGTGTTCATGGGGCTTGAAACCCCTTGTGCATCCTGGAGACACAGATGCAAGCCCAGTGCAAGCCAACACATTGGATTACTGGCTTTGATGAGAGCCTGGCTGCACAAGGTGGAGGTGTCTGAACCACAGGATGGCTTGGGAGGCTGGGGAAGAAGGAAACATGCAGGCAGATTCTCAGAAAAGCTGCAAACTCTACTTACCTAAAGGCTTGAGCAAGTTGACAAATGCCCCACACCACAGTGTACCCACTGTAAAATGGGTGAAACAGGCATTGTTGTGCACATAGTTTTTCCAGAGTACAGTTTTCAATAAATGATTCTATTGTGTGTTGTTAAATAAATTAATAAATAATAAAAAGGGGTTGAGACAATGGGTAGTCAAAAAAAACCTACAGGTTGAATGTCCCAAAAGTTTTTACTCCAAGTTTCAAGAGATGAAAAGATGGGTATATTTTGAAATGACACCATAAAAGTACTAGAAAAACAGAAGAAAGCATGGATTCCTTATAATCTTGCAATGAGAAGACCTTTCTGGGTATGATTGAAAATCTAGGCTGGGTATGATGGCTCATGCCTGTAATTCCAGCACTTTGGGAGGCTGAGACGGGCGAATCGCAAGGTCAGGAGTTCAAGACCAGCCTGGCCAATATGGTAAAACCCCATCTCTACTAAAAATACAAAAAATTAGCTGGGCGTAGTGGCAAGCGTCTATAATCCCAGCTACTTGAGAGGCTGAGGCAGAAGAATTGCCTGAACCTGGGAGGCAGAGGTTGCAGTGAGCCAAGATCACACCACTGCATTCCAACCCCAGGCAACAGAGTGAGACTCCGTATCAAAAAAAAAAAAAAAGAAAAAGAAAAAAAAAGAAAATCTAGATGCCATAAAAGAAATGATTGACAAATTTAACTACATAAAAATTTAAAACTTATATGACATAACAACAATCATGACACCATAAGCAAACTCAAAAGACAAATGACAAGTTGAGAAAAATACTTAATCACATCATAGGCAAGTAAGAAATAAGTACGAAAAAGACTAACAACACAATAGGAAAATAGGCAATGGTTCAGAACAGATAATTCATAGGAAAGGAAATAAAAATGACTCTTTTTTTTTTTTTTTAATTCTGAGACCGAGTCTCACTCTGTCACCCAGGCTGGAGTATAGTGGCAATCTCAGCTCACTGCAACCTCTGCCTCCCGGGTTCAAGCGATTCTTCTGCCTCAGCCACCTGCATAGTTGGGATTACAGGCATGAGCCACCACTCCTGGCTAATCTTTGTATTTTTAGTAGACATGGTCTTTGTATTTTTAGTAGAGATGAGGTCTCACCTGGTTGACCAGGCTGGTCTCAAACTCCTAACCACAGGTGATCTGCCCACCTAGGCCTCCCAAAGTGCTGGGATTACAGGCATGAGCCACCGCGCCTGGCCCAAAAATGACTCAAGCATAATAAAATAGTAATAGAAATATAGATACTATAGAAAATATACATATAGATATTATAGAATAATATATATAGAAATATATAAATCCATTTATTTGTCTATGTATCTCTATATCGTTATATCGATCCTGAAATAGAAATAGACCAAAAAAAAAAAAAGATAAAATTAAAACTTACTAAGATACCGTTTTCACCTGTCAGATTGGCAAAAGTTCACCAGTTTATTGGTGGGAAGGCTGTTTCAGATAGAGAAGTCAGACTGGGTATGGTGGCTCAAGCCTGTAATCCCAACACTTTGGGAAACCAAGGCAGGAGGGTCACTTGAGCCCAGGAGGTTGAGGGTACAGTGAGCCATGATTGCACTCCAGCCTAGGCAACAGAGCCAGACCCTGTCTCTAAATTAATTAATTAATTAATTAATTAACTAAATCAAATACAGAAGTCAAGAAAGGCCCCACCCAGGTGCTGTTTGGATAAGAACATGAAGGACATCACATGGCTGTCAGGCTAGAGTGTTCCAGGCTGACCGCAGAGGCCCTAAGGCAGGAGTGTTGCCTGGCAGCTTCCAGGAACAGCTGGGAGGCCAGCGTGACCAGGCAAGGTGAGCAACAGAAGGAGTGGTAGGAAATGGGGTGAGGTGTTTGTGGTCAGAACTGTGGAGGTTCTGGGGTTTTACCTAACTTGCAGGTTAACAGGTTAGCCTGACACAGTCTCAGATGCTGGCAGAGTCACAGGACTCCTGGATCAGAGACAAACTATTTTATTACTTCATACTAAATATAATAGTGAGCATATATAGATAATAGCAAGCAGCATGAACTTCCTGTTTGTGTCACTTCCACTTGCCCCTTCCTCCCTCCTCGTTTCTGAGGACAATGGGGTGACACAGAGCAGTCTGGATGGACCCTGCCCATTCGAGGGTGTGCATCACAGCTGAGGAACCCAGAACTTAGGGAACCCAAATCTTTCATAACGGCTGCAAGCGGACCTTCCTGAACTCTGACCCAGTGGGAGATGGTATGACACTGGGCAGTATACAGACCTGTCCCCTGCACCAGAGGGACACTGTCTTCCAAGGCTGTTCATTATATAAATGTCCTTCAAAAGATAGTCCAAACAAAGGCAGCCGGCACCTCTGTTAGAAAGAAGTGCAAACATGAAAGAGCTTCATGGAGAATCGTCTCTCAACAGGGGGCAAATCTTGAGAGCCTTGTAGGTAAGGACTTTAGCTTTTATTTTTGGTGACCTAAAGAACCAATGGAGGGTTTGAGGAGAGGCATTTTATGTAATTCTTCCCCCGACTCTCTTCTTCCTCCCTTACATATTCTCAGCATTAGATAGATAGGGTTATTCCCAGCCTTGCCAGCATCAGCTTTTCCCCTTTTCTCTTTGAGTACCTCTAGCTCCCTTCTTTGCAGAGGCTTTTTAGGCTTTGGCTCTGGCATGGAGGAGCAGTTTTAGTGATAACCTTGCAGATCTTCTCCGTGGTTTGTCCTTCACCTTGGCTTTAACTCCCTTAGCATCCCCTTCAGCCTTTCTCTTGGGCTTGATGCAGTAGAGGTGGAGAATAAGCACTGCCTGCAAGGATGCAGCCAATACCAGCTTTGGTTTGTCTAGGGGTTGCTATCACTTCTTCTTCATATTACTCTTTATTTTTCCTATTTTTATCCTGCTTGATAAAAAATCTTTCTTATTTTTTAGAGGCAAGGTCTTGCTATGTTGCCCAGGCTGGACTCAAACTCCTGGGGCTCAAATGATCCTCTCACCTGGGCCTCCCCGATGTTGGGATTATAGGCATGAGCCACTGTGCACAACTGACTCTGGTTTTTGTTTTTGTTTTTTGTTGTTGTTGTTGTTTTGTTTTGTTTTTTTCTCACTCTGCCCCTCAGGCTGGAGTGCAATGGCATGATCGTAGCTCACTGCAGCCTCGAACTCCTGGGCAAGGGATCCTGCTGCTTCAGCCTTTCGAGTAGCTAGAAGTACAGACGTGTGCCAGCATGCCTAGCTGATTTTTAAAAAATGTTTTGTACAGATAAGTTCTCTCTATATTGCCCAGGCTGGTCTCAAGCTCCTGACCTCAAGTGATCCTCCTGCCTCGGCCTCCTAAAGTGCTGGAATTACAGTCGTGATACACTGCTCCCAGCCCTCTGCTCTGCTTTTTAATGTGTGTTAAATGCATTAGTTTGGTAAGTATAGACATTTTAAAATATTTAAATGTAGACATTTAAATCATTTAAAGTATTCCATGACTTTCATGACCTTCTTTTGGCATATCTTCAATTTGACAAGTACTTGGCATCTTAAGAAATTCCATCCCTTCCTGATCTTGGAAAATCTCAGCCTGAGAAAGCCAGGATGCCGGCTGTGTCCTACCTCCACAGTTCTCACATCAGGCTCAAAGACCAGAAAAGTGGTCTTTAATTTCCTCACTCCCCAGAAACAGCACTGCTTTCTGGAATTCTCACCTACCTCCACTAAAATGGGGCATCCAAATGGAACCTTAAGATGGTTCAGGCCATGGCCAAGTGCGGTGGCTCACGCCTGTAATCTCAGCATTTTGGGAGGCCGAGGCAGGCGGATCATCACAAGGTCAGGAGATAGAGACCATCCTGGCTAACACAGTGAAACCTCGTCTCCACTAAAAAAAAAAAATTAGCTAGGCATGGTGGCAGGTGCCTGTAGTCCCGGCTACTCGGGAGGCTGAGGCAGGAGAATGGCATGAACCCAGGAGGCAGAGCTTGCAGTGAACCAAGATTGTTCCACTGCATTCCAGCCTGGGTGACAGAGCGAAGACTCCGTCTCAAAAAAAAAAAGGTTCAGGCCAAAGGTCTCACTGACAGTAACCCGGAAAGAAAGGGACTTGCCCAAAGCCACACAGCAAGACATTCTAGAGCCAGGTCTCCAATCCAGGTCACTTCCTCCAATCCCCAGCTCCCTCCCTTGCCCAGGCCACTCCTCCTGTTCTCTTACTTCACTTAGGTCTGACCTATTTCCACCACCTCTGGAAAGCCCCCCTTGCCTCTGGCCACAGAGCAGCAAGCAGGGGAGGCGCTCCTTTGCTGGTTCTCCTTGGATTATCCTTGGGTACAGATCATGGTACCACCTCACAGAGTTCAAGTGTTAAGTGAGCTTATGTTTGTGAAGTGCTTAATGTAGTGCCTGACACACACAGGAACTCAGTAGGGTCTCTTCGTTTTATGTCGGGAGGGTCTTCCTTCTTATACAATTCATGGGTCTCTTCTCCCTCACAGACCACAGCAGCAATTGGAATTTAGTTCACAGAAGGGACTTCCTAGGAATATTTCCTTCTTTAATTGGTTAAGACCAAGCTGGCCTCTGGGGTTCCAGGGAGGGTGACTAACTCATCCCACTTTTCCCAGGACCAACTGTTTTTTTGTTTGCATCTTCGTTTTTGAGACAGTCTTGCTCTGTTGCTCAGGCTGGAGTGCAGTGGTGCGATCATGGTTCACTGTAGCCTCGATATCCTAGGTACCAGCAATCCTCCTGCCTCAGCCTCCTGAGTAGCTGGGACCACAAGGACACGCCACCACACCTGGCTAACTGTTTAATTTTTTCTACAGATGGGGTCTCACTATGTTGCCCAAACAGGAGGCCAGAGCTCAAGTGATCCTCCTGCCTCAGCCTCCCAAAGTGCTGGGATTACAGATGTGAGCCACCAAACCTGGCCTTGAGTTGTTTTAAAAACTAAAAACCCTGCATCATGGGAAGCACTCAGCCCTTACTCCTGGGTAAACTGGACTGCAGAAATTCTGCCTAAGCACATCAGGTGACTCTAGCTAGTCTTTTTTTTTTTTTTTTTTTTTTTGAGACAGAGTCTTGCTCTGTCACCCAGACTGGAGTGCAGTGGTGCAATCTCAGCTCACTGCAACCTCCACCTCCCAAGTTCAAGTGATTCTCCTGCCTCAGCCTCCCGAGTAGCTGGGACTACAGGCGCCCACCACCATGCCCAGCTAATTTTTGTATTTTTTGTTTGTTTGTTTTGTTTTGTTTTGTTTTTGAGGCGGAGTCTCACTCTGTCGCCCAGGCTGGAGTGCAGTGGCCGGATCTCAGCTCACTGCAAGCTCCGCCTCCCGGGTTTACGCCATTCTCCTGCCTCGGCCTCCCGAGTAGCTGGGACTACAGGCACGCGCCACCTCGCCCGGCTAGTTTTTTGTATTTTTTAGTAGAGACGGGGTTTCACTGTGTTAGCCAGGATGGTCTCGATCTCCTGACCTCGTGATCCACCCGTCTCGGCCTCCCAAAGTACTGGGATTACAGGCTTGAGCCACCGCGCCCGGCTAATTTTTGTATTTTTAGTAGAGATGGGGTGTCACTATGTTGGCCAGGACGCTCTCTATCTCTTGACCTCGTGATCCGCCCTCCTCGGCCTCCCAAAGTACTTGGAGTACAGGCGTGGGCAACTGCACCCAGCCTAGCTAGTCTTTTTTTTTTTTTTTTAATTCAGTCTTACTCTGTAACCAGACTGGAGTGCAGTGGCCCAATATCGGCTCACTGCAACCTCTGCCTCCTGGGTTCAAGTGATTCTCCTGCTCAGCCTCCCAAGTAGCTGGGACTACAGGCGCATGCCACCATGCCCAGCTAATTTTTTTGTAATTTTTTTAGTAGAGACGGGGTTTCACCATGTTGGCCACGATGGTGTTGATCTGTTGACCTTGTGATCTGCCTACCTCGGGCTCCCAAAATGCTGAGATTACAGGCATGAGCCACTGCTCCTGCCCCCAGCTAGTCTTTTTAAAGCAGGATAGAGATGATAAAGGCTAACCTATGCTACATCTGCCTGGTGTCCAGGAGAAAAAGAACCCGTAATAGTAATGGAATTCCACTGTACAGGCAGAGCTGGGGGAGATGACTATGATCTCTTTTGGTGCTAGGGTTATGGATGATTCATATTTGTGCCATGATGCAAACATATATTAAAAGTCTAGTCATCAGACACTTAAAACTGGTTAAGATGGTTAAAAAAATCTAGTCATCAGAAACATTACAGGTGAAAAGTACAGTTGATGCAAAGATGCATCTGTTCACATTACAGGGTGAACCTAATACCTACGACATACTACATTGATAATAATGACACTAAGTTAATCATAATTCCTAATTAAAAAGCATTAGTTGAGGTCTCCAGCCAATTCAAAAAGCACTGAGGATGCAACAATAGTAAAACTATCTTTCCTCAAACTGCAGAAATTCCAACTACCTCCATGCAAAAAAGGAAAAGAGAAAAAAAACCTGAATGAGGAAGCTTTATAAGATTGCCAATTATCAGGCCGGGCGCAGTGGCTCACACCTGTAATCCCAGCACTTTAGGAGGTCGAGGCGGGTGGATCACGAGGTCAGGAGATTGAGACCATCCTGGCTAACATGGTGAAACCCCGTCTCTACTAAAAATACAAAAAATTAGCCAGGCATGGTGGCGGGTGCCTGTAGTCCCAGCTACTCGGGAGGCTGAGGCAAGAGAATGGCATGAACCCAGGAGGTGGAGCTTGCAGTGAGCCGAGATCATGCCACTGCAATCCAGTCTGGATGACAGAGCCAGACTCCATCTCAAAAAAAAAAAAAAAAAAAAAAAATTGCCAATTATCATGTAACGGCTAGCTAGATTTAGTGGAATACTGAATTTGAGTTCTCTGCAAACTTCAGTAATGTGCATGTTTTCCTTTGTGAATACTGAATTATGATGATATATTGGTATATAGCTATTTGCAAGAAAGAAATGGAAGAGGCTATTTGCTTCTAGGAAGGAGTGAAAGAATTTGCAGTTTTAGGCCAGACACGGGGGCTCACACCTGTAATTCCAGCATTTCAGGAGGCTGAAGTGAGAGGATCATTTGAAGCCAGGATTTCGAGACCAGCCTGGGCAACATAGTGAGACCCCCACCTTTACAAAAAAAGTTGTGCACTTTTAGATTAATTAATTCATTCAATATTTATGAAACACATATTACATGTGAGGACCTATTCTAGGCACTGGGAATAGGTAATGGGGAACAAAAGAGATGGGGTCCCTAAACTCATAGAGCTTATAGTCTAGCAGCACTTGGAGATCATCTCCTGGTTTTTAATTTATTTTTAATTTTTTTATGTATATATCATGCATTTATTTTGTGACAGGGTCTCCCTCTGTCACCCAGGCTGGTGCAGTGGCACAAACACAGCTCATTGCCTTGATATCCCAGGCTCAAGTGATCCTCTCACCTCAGTCTCACAAGTGGCTGAGACCACAGGCACATGCCATCACGCCCTGGCTAAATGTTTTTTTAAGAGATAGGGTCTTGCTATGTTGCCCAGGCTAGTCTCAAACTCCTAGGCTCAAGGGATCCTCCTGCCTTGGCCTCCCATAGAGTTGAAATTATAGGTAAAGCCATCTCACCTAGCTGGCTCCCTTGTTTTAATGGCCCAGCTGGAAGACTTTCTTACCCCTCAGAGCGTTTTGGACCCTGCTTTAAGAATCACCACACTGGGCCAGGTGCAGTGGCTCATATCTGTAATCCCAGCACTTTGGGAGGTTGAGGCAGGCAGTTCACTTGAGTTCAGAAGTTCAAGACTAGCCTGGATGACATGACAAAACCCAATCTTTACAAAAAACACAAAAATTAGCTGGGTGTGGTTGTGCGCACCTTGTAAGTACCAGCTACTCGGGAGGCTGAGGTAGGAGGATGGCTTGAGCCCGGGAGACAGAGGTTGCAATGAGCTGGGATCACTCCACTGCACTCCAGCCTGGTGACAGAGCCAGACCCCGTCTCCAAATAAATAAATACACTGCTTTGTACTCTCCTTTACTGCTCCTGTGGTGCCACCTAGTAAATAGCTGAGAAGATGAAGGTGTCCAAATGGCGTGTCATACCATGGCTACTGCAGTATTTATAGAGCAGTCATACACTCAACAACTACACTTGAATGTTTTCTAATGAGAAGAGTTGAAGGGTAAAAAATGGATATGTTATCAAATAGCATTCTACATAACTAACATTCCTTAAAGTGCTTCTGTACCCATTACAGAAATAAAACCATATTCTTTTCTGACTTTAAAAACTCTTGGTGCCTCTTCAGGGCCTCTTTAAAGTCCAGGATTTCCTTAGCAGGGGAGCATGGAGCCTTTCTTAAGCATGAGGCTCCTGCTTCCTTCCTTGCGTGCCGGTCTTCTGTTCTCCAACTTGTATCCATTGTCCCAGCTTTCTAGAATACATTAGGGTTCTGGAACGTATCTCATGGAGTGGATTAAGCATTTGTGTTCAAAAGTACATCTGTATTATCTTTACACCAGTTTAAAAGAATTAGGCACACTGACAAAGTAATAACAAGATTTCAACATGTATATAAAGTATAATCTTATGCCTCTCTAAAAAACACACATAAAATCACACATTTACATATATTCAAATATGTTTATAAAGACATAGAGAAAAATCTAGAAAGATTCTTATCAAACTGATAACAGTGTTTATAAGAAGGGAGTGAGATTAACAGCAATCAAGATAGAATTTTTTTATCTGTATTTTTGAAATTTTTAAAAATTTATTTTAATCTTTTGTAGAGGTGAGTTCTTACTATATTGCATAGGATGGTCTTGAACTCCTGGGCTCAGGGGATCCCCCACCTCGGCCTCCAAAACTGCTGGGATTACAAGCATGAGCCACTGTACCTGGCTGAAATTTTTTAACATACTAGTATTTGTGTAATTTAAAAAATAAATAGACCGGGCACAGTGGCTCACACCTGTAATCCCAGCACTTTGGGAGGCCGAGGCAGGTGGATCATGGGGTCAAAAGATAGAGACCATCCTGGCCAACATGGTGAAACCCCATCTCTACTAAAAACACAAAAATTAGCTGGGCATGGTGGCACACACCTGTAGTCCCAGCTACTTGGGAGACTGAGGCAGAAGAATTGCTTGAACCCAGGAGGTGGAGATTGCAGTGAGCCGAGATTGCACCACTGCACTGCAGCCTGGTGACAGAGCAAGACTCTTTTTTTTTTTTTTTTTTTTTGAGACGGAGTCTCGCTCTGTAGCCCAGGCTGGAGTGCAGTGGCCGGATCTCAGCTCACTGCAAGCTCCGCCTCCCGGGTTCACGCCATTCTCCGGCCTCAGCCTCCCAAGTAGCTGGGACTACAGGCGCCTGCCACCTCGCCCGGCTAGTTTTTTGTATTTCTTAGTAGAGACGGGGTTTCACCGTGTTAGCCAGGATGGTCTCAATCTCCTGACCTCGTGATCCGCCCGTCTCGGCCTCCCAAAGTGCTGGGATTACAGGCTTGAGCCACCGCGCCCGGCCAAGACTCTTTCTAAATAAATAAATAAATAAAACAATGGTGAATACATGACACGATGCATTTGTCAAAAGCCATAGTCCATTTTTAAAAAATCATTTAGAGATCAGGGGATCTTAGAAAAGATGCAGAATCAGAGAGAAAAAAAAACTATATTATAAATGTGTGAATAACCTTACTGAAGCAGGTAGGTAGAAAAGGTGCTGAACTAAGTCACTTTGGAAATGACTGGAGTCTGTAAGACTAAAGGTAAAAGGAATACACATAAACACTGTACTCTAGTTGATCAAGTTGTTTCCCACAGGGTTTGTAAAAGCCAACTATTTGGAAACCACTATGTATACTGGAATTTACCAATTAAGCAAATGGATGGTGGATGATGGAAGCAGGTATCTCACTGTCAGAGTGTGAGGTTATAGATAAGCAAGGAGAGAAGAGGCTAGAATGATCCATATAGTAATGGATTAGAGTTGGAGATATCAGTATGAACTCATGCTTAGTGTGATATAGACAGAAATGTATTTATAGATATGCTTATACATATGTCAATATACACATATATATTTCCTTGCTATGTCAGCTGAGAAGGCCTAGAAGCAACAACAACTCAGTAGCAGTGAGCACCCTAGTACCCAGATCTTGGTTTCTAATACCATTCTCCAGTGAAAGGAACCAGGGCTCCTTGGGAAGATGACTGATTCTAGGGCTGGGGCAGGCAATACACAAGATGAGCCTGGAACACCTTGTGCCAAAAAGTATGGAAGTATCCCCATATCCAAAAAACACCCAGAATGAGGGGATCAACGAGACAAGCAACTGAAAGAGCTCCCAGTGGCCAAAGCTGGCATAATTTAAGCAACAAAATAAATTTTAAAATAGCTTTGGATTAGAACCTAAAGTATAAGATAGATATGCATGAGTCCATATGGACATAAATAAATAATTGACTAAATAGATAGCTGGGCATGGTGGCTCACATGTGTAATCCCAGCACTTTGGGAGGCCAAGGTAGGAGGATTGCTTGAGGCCAGGAGTTTGAGAAAGCCTGGGCAATATAGCAAGACCCCCATGACTACAAAAAATTTAAAAAATTAGCCAGGCATGATGGTGTGAACCTGTAGTCCTAGCTAGTCCGGAGGCTGAGGTGAGAGGATTGCTTGAGCCCAAGAGGTCCAGGCTGCAGTTAGCTATAATCAGGGCACTGCACTCCAGCCTAGGTGGCAAAGCAAGACACTGTCTCAAAAACAAAAACAAAGAAACAATAAATAGATAAATGGAGAATAATAGACATATCTTCCATGGAGAAGATTCCAAATAATTAAGGTAAATAGTCTACCCTCAAGGAGGTGGAGTGTAACTCCCGCTCATGTATGGACTACACACAGTGACTTCCTTCTAAAGAGAACAGTCTGGAAAGGGGATGAGGGGGAGAATATCGTTACAGCAGAGAAACATGACAATCACTATCTCAGCCAGGTGATGAAGTTTAACACCTCCAGTGATATGTCATGTTGATAGTATGTGCCCTTCATATGAAATGATGAGAATGTCACCTTATCCCTATGATCGTCCTCCTCCCAACTCATATCCCCAGTCTAATCATGAGAAAAATATCAGACAAATCTCAACTGAGAGATGTTCTATAAAATACCTGAGCATACTCCTCAAAGACAGAGTCATCAAAAATGAGGAAAGTGGCCAGGTGGGGTGGTTTATGCCTGTAATCCCAGCACTTTGGGAGACCGAGGCGGGTGGATCACCTGAGGTCAGGATTTTGAGACCAGCCTGGCCAACATAGTGAAACACCCTCTCTACTAAATACAAAAAATTAGCCAGGCTTGGTGGCGCATGACTGTAATCCCAGCTACTTGGGAGGCTGAGGCAGGAGAATCGCTTGAACCCAGGAGTGGAGGTTGCAGTGAGCCGAGATTGTGCCATTGTATACTCCAGCGTGGGCAACAAGAGTGAAACTCTGTCAAAAAAAAAAAAAAAAAAAAAAAAGGAAAGTCTAAGAAATTGTAACCACTAAGAAGAAAATAGGAGATGGGACAACTAAATATAGTATGGTATCTCGGCCTGGCACAGCAGCTCATGCTTGTAATCCCAGCACTTTGGGAGGCTGAAGCGGGCAAATCACCTGAGGTCAGGAGTTCGAGACCAACCTGACCAACGTGGTGAAACTCCATCTATACTAAAAATACAAAATTAGCCAGGTATGGTGGCATATGCCTATAATCCCAGCTACTCGGGAGGCTGAGGCAAAATAATCACTTGAGCCCAGGAGGTGGAGGTTGCAGTGAGCCAAAGATCGTGTCATTGCACTAGAGCCTGGGCGACACAGCAAGACTGCATCTTAAATAAATAAATAAATAAACAAAGTATGGTATCTCAACACATTAGAAGACATTAGGTAAAAAACTAAGGAAATCTGGGTCAGGTGCAGTGGCTCACGCCTATAATCCCAGCACTTTGGGAGCCCAAGGTGGGTGGCTCACCTGACGTCAGGAGTTCGAGACCAGCCTGACCAACATGGAGAAACCCCATCTCTACTAAAAAAATACAAAATTAGTTGGATGTGGTGGCACATGCCTATAATCCCAGCTACTCGGGAGGCTGAGGCAGGAGAATCACTTGAACCCAGGAGGCAGTCTATAATCCCAGCTACTCGGGAGGCTGAGGCAGGAGAATCACTTGAACCCAGGAGGCAGTGGTTGCAGTGAGCCAAGACCGCGCCATTGCACTCCAGCCTGGGCAACAAGAGCAAAACTCCTTCTCAAAAAAAAAAACAAAAAAAAACACCTAAGGAAATCTGAATAAAGTATGGGCCTTAATTAATAATGTTGACACACCTCAGCCTAGGAGTGGTGCTCTCACCTGTAATCCTAACACTTTGGGAGACCAAGACGAGAGGATCACTTGAGCCTAGGAGTTCACGATCAACTTGGGCAACATAGTGAGACTCTATCTCTACATAAAAAAGCCAGGCATGATGGTGTGCACCTGTGGTCCCAGCTACTTGGGAGGCTGGGGTGGGAGGGCTGCTTGAGCCTGAGAGGTTGAGGCTGCAGTGAACCAAGATCGTACCATTGCACTACAGCCTGGGCAACAGAACAAGACCTTGCCTCAAGAAAAATAATACAATTTTTAAAAATTAAAAAATATTTTTTTAAATGTATCAATATTGATTCATTAATTGTAACAAGTGTACCACAGTAATGTGAATAACAGGGAAATGGGGTGGGGCACACAGCAACTTTCTGTACTACTGTCTTCACAATTTTTCTGTAAATCTAAAAATGTTTTAAAATTAAATTTTCACTTAAACATAAATTAATAAAACTACTTCAGTCTCACCTCTCCACCACAAAGAACCTTTGTTGGGGACAGCAACTGTCAAGGGGGAAGGATAGAGGCAGAGGGGCATAGGCAAGCAAAAAAGAAAAAGATTGAAAGAGAGAGAGAATAATAGAGAAAGAGGAGTATGTGATTGTGTGTATACATTTATGTTAAATTATAACAATCTTTGGGGAGGTATAAGATTATAACTTTTTAAAAAAAAATGGGTTCTGGAATCAGACAACCTGCATGTGAGTCTCAGTTCTTCCACTAACCAGCTCTGTAAATTTCAATAACTTATTTAACCTTTCTTTGTATAAAATGGATAGTAATAGTGTCTACTTCATTATAGTGGCTCCAGTCATTGGCACAGTTCCTGGCATGTGGTAGGTGCCTAATAAAATTTGTTCAGACCTGGTGTGGTAGTTTACACCTATAGTCCCAGCGTTTTGGGAGGCCAAGACAGGAGGATCACTTGAGCCCAGGAGGTCAAGACCAGCCTGGGCAACACAGTGAGACCTTGTCTCTACAAAAAATAAAATTAGCTGCGAATGGTGGCACATGCCTATAGTCCCAGCTACTTGGGAGGCTGAGGCTGGAGGATGGCTTAAGCCCTGGAGGTTTAGGCTTCAATGAGTCCTGATCACACCACTGCACTCTAGCCTGGGGGACAGAAGGAGATCCTGTCCCAGAGACAGAGAGAAAGAAGGAAAGAAGGAAGGAAGGAAGGAAGGAAGGAAGGAAGGAAGGAAGGAAGGAAGGAAGGAAGGAAGGAGGGAGGGAGGGAGGGAGGGAGGGAGGGAGGGAGGGAGGGAGGGAGGGAGGGAAGGAAGGAAGGGAGAGAAGGAGGGGAGGAGGAGGAGGAGGAGGAAGAAGGAAGGAAGGAAGGAAAAATAAATTTGTTCAATAATTGGTTGAGTGAATGAATGAATGAATACATAATTTATTTGGAGATTAAATAAGATTATATCATTTTAGTTTGCTAGCACAAACATTCAATAGATGTCGAGTATTACCATCCACATCCTTGGGACTCCTTCCTGCCTCTGTACCTGTGAACCAGCTACCGCTGTGCCTGGAGCACCTTCTACTTCTCCACCTTATTTCTCAAGACCCAGGTCAAGCAAAGCCACTATAGCCAGCCTTTCCCAAGTGGTCCTTCCCCTCATTGCCTGCCTGCTTCCTTCCTATCACTGTAATACTGCTAATGTTCATACCTAATGACAAAGGGTGTGTAATGGCTTTGTTGATATATAATTCATATACCATAAAATTCATCCATTTAAGGTATACAATTCAGTGGTTTTTAGTACATATTCACGGAGTTGTGCAACCATCACCACAATCAATTTAGAATATTTTCAGCCAGGCACAGTGGCTCACATCTATAATCCCAGCACTTTGGGAGGCTGAGGCAGGAGGATCACTTGAGCTCCAGAGTTCAAGACCAGTTTGGGCAACATAGTGAGACCTCATCGCTACAAAAAAATCAAACAATTAGCCAGGTGCAGTGGCTCACGCCTGTGGTCCCAGCTACTCGGGAGGCTGAGGCGGGAGGATGGCTTGAGACCAGGATGTCAAGACTGCAGTGAGCCATGATCACACCACTGCACTGCAACCTTCTCTTAAAAAAAAAAAAAAAAAGTAAAAATAAAAATGGATTGAATAATTTCACTATCCCAGAAGGAAAACCTGTTAGCAGTCACTCTACATCTTCTCTCATCTCAACCCAGCCTCTGGAAATCACTAGTCTACTTTTCGTCACTATAGATTTGCCTGTTCTAGACATTCACATAAATAGAATCATACACTCTTTGTCCTTTTGCGTCTGGCTTCTTTCACTTAGCATAATTCTTTCAAGGCTTATCTGTGCTGCAGTATTATCAGTGCTTCACTCCTTTTTACAACTGAATAATATTCTGTGGTATGTATACACCAAATTTTGTTCATCCATTCATTAACCGATGGATATTTGGGGTGTTTACATTTTTTGGCTATTATAGATAATACTCCTATGAATATTTGTGTACAAGTTTTTCTGTGAATGTATGTTCTCCTGGCTATATATCTAGGAGTGAAATTGCTGGGTCATATGGTAACTGTTTAACTTTAAAATATATATATATTTTATATATATATATATTTGTTTGTTTGTTTGTTTTAAGAGACAGGGTCTCTTTCTGTCACCCAGGCTGGAGTGCAGTAGTGCAATCACAGCTCACTGTGACATCGAACTCCTAAGCTCAAGTGAGACTCCAGCCTCAGCCTTCCAAGTAGCTAGGACTACCACCATGCTTCATTAATTTTTTTGAGGCCAGGCGCGGTGGCTCAAGCCTGTAATCCCAGCACTTTGGGAGGCCAAGATGGGCGGATCACGAGGTCAGGAGATCGAGACCATCCTGGCTAACACAGTGAAACCCCGCGTCTCTACTAAAAAATACAAAAAACTAGCCGGGCGAGGTGGCGGGTGCCTGTAGTTCCAGCTACTCGGGAGACTGAGGCAGGAGAATGGCGTAAACCTGGGAGGCGGAGCTTGCAGTGAGCCGAGATCCTGCCACTGCACTCCCGCCTGGGTGACAGAGAGAGACTCCGTCTCAAAAAAAAAAAAAAAAAAATTTTTTTTGAGACGGAATCACACTCTGTCACCCAGGCGGGAGTGCAGTGGTAGGATCTCGGCTCACTGCAACCTCTGCCTCCTGGGCTCAAGCAATTCTCCTGCCTCAGCCTCCCAAGTAGCTGAGACTACAGGTGCCCACCAAAACATCCAGCTAATTTTTGTATTTTCAGAAGAGACGGAGTTTCACCGTGTTGGCCAGGCTGGTTTCGAACTCCTGACCTCAAATGATCTGCCTGCCTTGGCCTCCCAAAGTGCCGGGTTTACAGGTGTGAGCCACCATGCCCGGCCCATGCCTGGCTAATTTTTAACATTTTTTGTAGAGATAGTATCTCGCTATGTTACCCAGGCTGGCCTCAAACTCCCAGACTTAGGCGATCCTCCTGCCTCAGTCTCCCAAACTACTGAGATTACAGGTGTTAGTCACAGTGCCCCACCTATGTTTAACTTTTTGAGAAACTGACTAACTTTTCCAAAGTGGCTGCACTATTTTACATTCCCACTGGCAGTGTGTGAGGGTTCCAGTTTCTCCACATCTACAACATATGCTTTTTGTTTGTTTGTTTGTTTGTTTGTTTTGAGACAGGGTCTTGTTCCGTTGCCCAGGTTGGAGTGCAGGCACGATCATGGCTCTTTGCAGCTTTGTCCTGCTGGGCTTAAGCAATCCTCCCACCCTAGCCACCCAAGTAGCTGGGACTACAGGCAGGTGCCACCACGCCCAGTCAATTTTTAAATTTTGTAGAGATGACGTCTCATCATTTTGCCCAGGCTGGTCTCGAACTCCTGGGCTCAAGTGACCCTCCCACCTTGGCCTCCCAAAGTGCTGGGATTACAGGTGTGAGCCACCATGCCCAGCCTATGATAGTTTTTTACTATGAGTAGCGCCTTACTAGTGAACCCCTTGAAGGCAAAGAGAGTGTAATTTTGGTATTCAGCCACCCCAGCTCTTATTAGCCCAGTGCCAGCATAGGGTCAACTTGCAACACATGCTTACCAGAGAGCAGAAAGCCTGTCAGGTCCACATTCCGCTGCTAGTCTAGGGCCACTAGGAAGCAATATTCAGAGTACAGAGTAAGACACGTGACTCAGAGACATTCACAATACAGAGAAAAGCAGGGTCCACAGGAAAAGTTTAGTCTTCACCATGAAACCAAGAAAGTCTCTTCTTGGCATTGTGCTCGCCAAGTGCAGTCCACACCCCAGCCCCACCCGAGATCTTATTAGAAACGCACATTCTTAGGTGTCACCCCATATCTAGGAGATCAGAATCTCTGGGCAGGCGGCCTAGCAATTGGCTTTAACAGCCCTCCAGGTAATTCTGATGTTTGCTGGAGTTTGAGAAGCACAGCATTACAGTATTCTTTTAAGGGTTAATTAGGCATTGTTAGGAGGAGGGGGAAAGTGCCTTTAATAAGCCAAGAGGTTTTAAAACATTTTTATTATGTTCAAAACCCTGAGATTTGGGGCACTTTCTTTTTTTTTTTTTTTTTTTTTGAGACGGAGTCTCGCGCTGTCACCCAGGCTGGAGTGCAGTGGCCGGATCTCAGCTCACTGCAAGCTCCGCCTTCCAGGTTTACGCCATTCTCCTGCCTCCGCCTCCCGAGTAGCTGGGACTACAGGCGTCCGCCACCTTGGCCGGCTAGTTTTTTGTATTTTTTAGTAGAGACGGGGTTTCACCGTGTTAACCAGGATGGTCTCGATCTCCTGACCTCGTGATCCGCCCGTCTCGGCCTCCCAAAGTGCTGGGATTACAGGCTTGAGCCACCGCGCCCAGCCAAGGGGCACTTTCATAAACAGGCGGGCAAGCAGGTAAGAACTTTCTGCAGGGCAATTTAACACATGTCCAGATCTTTGTCAATGTGCACGCTTGTTGACCCTGCAGTTCCAATTCCAGAAATTTATCCTCAGGAAAAAAGCAAGAGATGTTCTCTGAGGTTTATTTATAATGACATTCTCTTATTGCAGCATTATTTAAAATCAGAAGAAATTGGAAATAAATCAAAAGGCGAATCACAGGAGACTGAATACATGAACTGTTATCTTCATTATATAATTAATTGAGTAATGTTGTATAGTATTGAATATCTTTATAAATGAAGAAGAGTTCACATTTAAGTTAAAATAAAAGGTTACAAAGGTGTAAATCAATTTCCCCATTTTTAAATTTTATTTTATTTTTATGTTTTTTTATTTAAGACAGAGTCTCGCTCTGTCACCCAGGCTGGAGTGCAGTGATGTGATCTCAGCTCACCGCAACCTCTGCCTCCCAGAGTAGCTGAGGTGCAATTCTCACACCTCAGCCTCCCGAGTAGCTGGGATTACAGGTATACACCACCACATCTGGCTCATTTTTGTATTTTTAGTAGAGACCAGGTTTCACCATGTTGGCCAGGTTGGTCTAGAACTCCTGACCTCAAGTGATCTGCCCCCCTCGGCCTCCCAAAGTGCTGGGATTACAGGCATGAGTCACTGTGCCTGGCCTGTTTTAGAAATATACATACACACACACACACACACACACACACACACACACACACACACACAAAGACATGCGTCTCTATCTACAATTGATTCTTGCTATTGGCAATAATTATGTCCTATAAAGTCACCCCAATCATTGAGTCTGCTTCCCTCTGCTGTTCCTTAGGAAAGAGAATTTGTTCAAAAAGAAGGGAGCCCAATTCTGCATACACTTTCCTCCTCAAATTCTTCCAGCAGATTTCTTTGTGGTTCCTACTGGCAAAGATTGTAGCCAGGTGTGGCGGCTCAAGTCCATAATCCCAGCACTTTGGAATGCCGAGGCAGGAGGATCCCTTGAGCCTTGGAGTTTGAGACCACCCTGAGCAATATGGAGGGACCCCATTTCTACAAAAAATAAATAAATGAATTAGGCAGGCATGGTCGTGCATGCCTGTGGTCCAAGCTAGGCAGTAGGCTGAAGTGGCAGGATCATTTGAGCATGGAAGGTTGAGGCTCCAGTGAGCCATGATCACTCCACTGCACTCCAGCCTGGGTGACAGACCAAGACTGTCTCATAAATAAATAAATAAATAAATAAGGCTGGGCACGGTGGCTCACGCCTGTAATTTCAGCACTTTGGGAGGCCGAGGTGGGTGGATCACCTGAAGTCAGGAGTTCGAGACCAGCCTGGCCAACATGGTGAAACCCCATCTCTACTAAAAATACAAAAAATTAACCAGGCATGGTGGCACATGCCTGTAATCCCAGCTGCTCGGGAGGTGGAGGCAGGAGAATCGCTTGAAACCAGGAGGTGGAAGTTGTACTGAGCCGAGATGGTACCATTGCACTCCAGCCTGGGTGACAGGACGAGACTCTATCTCAAAAAAAAAAAAAAAAAGAGATTGCCCACTGTGACTGAGCACTAGACTAGGACCCTGAGGGTGCCTGAGGACTTGTTCTACTTTCTGCAATAATAACCTTAACTTTCTAACCCTGCACACTATCCCCATGGCAGGAACTGTAGAGGCAAAGCCACAGCAGGACACAGCAGGACATCGTGAGGTCCCACCTCACCCTGTCACATCCTCTGACAGAAGCTATGAACACATCCTGACATGGCGAAGGGTCATGACCAGTCTTGGTGGTCTGCAATTTCAGAATCATGCAGATATGGCTTTGAACTTTAATATCAGTTTCCCAATCACCCACCTTGTCCAGTTCAGTGGTAGAGAGGGTTTTTTTCTCCCACTGCATCCCGCCCCACTGGACTATATCAAAATCGTGGGGATGTGACATCTTCCACATTAAAACACATGCACAAGGTAGGAGCCTACTGTCTTGTTATCCAGAATGAGGAAACTGAGTGCCAGAGAAGTGAAAAGACCTGCCTGATGTCACAAAGGAGCCAGGACCTGCATGTAGGTCTTAGGACTCCCAGCCAGAGTTCTTCCCCAGAGTGTTCTCAACTTCATCTCCAGGAGTCTGGTGGCACAGTCATGACATGGCAGCCACCAATAGCAACTTGCCTTCAAATAGCACATTTTTCCTTCAAAACTCATGGAAAACTGGCATTTAAAATTGTAGCCTATGGCCGGGGCAGTGGCTCATGACTGTAATCTGAGCATTTTAGGAGGCTGAGGCAGGTGGATCATGAGGTCAGGAGTTGGAGACCAGCCTGGCCAACACGGTGAAACTCCGTCTCTACTAAAAATACAAAAAAGTAGCCGGGCATGGTGGCAGGCGCCTGTAGTCCCAGCTACTTGGGAGGCTGAGGCAGGAGAATTGCTTGAACTTGGGAGGCAGAGGTTGCAGTGAATGGAAATCATGCCACTGCACTCCAGCCTGGGCAACAGAGCGAGACTCCATCTGAAAAAAAATTTTTTTAAATTTTTTTACATAATAAAATTGTAGCCTATGAAGAAACTTGTCATTATTCACTCCCCAGTAAAATGAAAGCCCCAGGGCTTTGCATGGTGTCTACCCTGTGGCTTCAGTCTCTTTTGGCACATACTGTGTGTCCCCGTGGGGTGTAGAAACTCCAGTGTGGAAAGCCATGTGAAATGCCCATGCAGAACCTCTTTGTGGAATCAGGCAGTCACTAGGCTGCTGACTTAGTCATCTTGAGGAGCACAAAAATGCAGTCCTGTTTGAAAAGCCATTCGAGAAGCAATCGGAAGGTTATTAACCGAGTTCCTGCTATGGGCGGTGTGGGACGACAGGGGCATAAACATGACTGTGACATGGCCCCTGCTTGTGAGGAGCTGGCAGACTAGTCAGGGATCCAAGTTCTGAAGTCACAATCCACTTTCATGAGAACAGACAGAGAAGCAAGGAAATGGACTTGAATGTGCAGGAACGGGGCACAGCACCTCTGCCTGTCTCAACAGGGAAGGACAGGAGGACAGGCCCTAGGAGGAGAGCTCCGGTGCGTGGGGGCAGTGACAAGGAGCCACATGTCACATTTGAACATCCACACTATGAAGAGTGACAAGGCTGCTTGAAGCCAGAGAAATGTTGGAGCTGGAAGGGGGCTTCCAGGGGACTTGGGTCAACCTCTTCTTTTGCAGGCGTGGAAGTCATGTGCTGAAGATGACCCAGCTACTAAGCCAGCATCACATGGCTTGCTGGGTGAACAACACAAAGAAGACGACTAACTCATCTCTGTGCAAGTGCCATGGGGCTAGGATCTGCATTTCTAGCCCCTAGCCTAGTGCCAGGCCCAAACAAGGAACTCAGAGACTTCGGGTCAGCGCGCAACCTTCCCGGAGCCATGTTCATCATAGTAACACTCAGCTCAGGGTTGCTAAGTGAATTCAAGAGTTCCAAGTGAGTAAAGCCTATAGCACAGGGCCTGCATTTAGGAAGTGCTCATAATTGGGAGCTATTATTGTTGTTGCTTTTGCTGTGAGTAGATGTTTGCTGGATGATCTCACACTAATTCTATTAAACCCCACAGAGAAATCTTTTGCTGATCTCTGGCATTTATTACAAGAGCAGTGGTTTCAAACATCAGGGTCCTGGTTGAAAAATGGATTTTAGGCCAGGCGCTGTGGCTTATGCCTGTAATCTCAGCACTTTAGGAGCCCGAGGCAGGAGGATCACTTAATATCAGTAGTTCAAGACCAGCCTGGCCAACATGGTGAAACCCCGTCTCTACTAAAAATACAAAAAATTAGCTGGGCGTGGTGGTGTGCGCAGGTAGGCTCAGCTACTTGGGAGCCTGAGGTGGGAGAATCACTTGAACCTGGGAGGTGGAGGTTGCAGTGAGCTGATATCGTGCCATTGCACTCCAGCCCGGGTGACAGAGTGAGACTGTCTCAAAAAAAAAAAAAAAGTGGATTTTAGGGCCCAGCCCCTCCCTGTTCTGATTCATTTGACTAAAAAAAAAAAAAAAAAAAAAAAAAACCCGACAACTCTGGTGGTTCAGGCACCACTTGGAGAAAGTCTGCCTTAGAGAGCTGGCAGCCCTTCTATCACTGGGTGTGCTGAACACCACTCATCAGTGTTCTCCTCCTACTTCATTTGATTTTTTTTTTTTTTTGAGATGGAGTATCACTCTGTCACCCAGGCTGAAGTACAGTGGCATGATCTCGACTCACTGCAACCTCCGGCCCCCAGGTTCAAGCAATTCTCCTGCCTCAGCCTCCCGAGTAGCTGGGATTACAGGCGCCTGCCACTGCGCCTGGCTAATTTTTGTATTTTTAGTAGAGACGGGGTTTCACCATCTTGGTCAGGCTGGTCTTGAACTCTTGACCTCGTGATCCACCTGCCTTGGCCTCCCAAAGTGCTGGGATTACAGGCGTGAGCCACCGCGCCCGGCCTCATTTGATTTTTTTTTTAAATAAAATAAGGCATACTGCATATGCTTTTAGAAAAATAATTCCAAGAGTACAGAAGCTTTTATAAGAAGAAGGAAACTCTCTGACCTTATCTATTCCTTGCTTCCTCCACAGTCCCACTCCCCAGAGGTAATCATAGTTAACTGTGGTTTTAGATTTTCTTAACTGTGGTTTGGATTTGGATTTTCATTGTCTAGGCTTGTAGAAGCGTGTCTATTGATATACGTCTTTCCTCCAAACGCTCCCTTTGTAAAAAACACAAATAGGATCATATGATAGAGCAGGGATTGGAAAACGTTTTCTGTAAACAGACAAATAGTAAATATTTTTGGCTTTTGGGGTCATATGGTCATTGTTCTAACTACTGAACACTCCATTGTAGATGGAAGGCAGCCACTGACAATTTGCAAATGAAAAGATGTTGGCTATGTTCCAATAAAATTCTACTTACAAAACAGGCAGCAGGCTGGATTTGGCCCACAAGTCACAGTTTACCACAATAGAGTACTACAATTTTCTCTCCTCACTTACATATTTTGAACTTCTTTTCCATATCAATCCATGCAGTGATCTCACTCTTTTTTTTTTTTTTTTTTTTTTTTTTTTGAGACGGAGTCTCGCTCTGTCGCCCAGGCTCCAGTGCAGTGGCCGGATCTCAGCTCACTGCAAGCTCTGCCTCCCGGGTTCACGCCATTCTCCTGCCTCAGCCTCCCGAGTAGCTGGGACTACAGGCGCCCGCTACCGCGCCCGGCTAATTTTTTGTATTTTTTTGGTAGAGACAGGGTTTCACCGTGTTAGCCAGGATGGTCTCGATCTCCTGACCTCATGATCCGCCCATCTCAGCCTCCCAAAGTGCTGGGATTACAGGCTTGAGCCACCGCGCCTGGCCTGACCTCACTCTTTAAGTGCTCTGGGTATGGGTAACAGATTCAGCCATTCCTCTATGGGGCAGTTAGCTACTTTTCCAGATTTTGCTATTATAAACAAAGCTGCTGTATACTATGTGTTTGGTTTACTGTTCTGCAGAATGTATTCTTAGAATTGCTGAGTCAAATGTTAAGTATGAATTTAAATTTTTGATAGATATTGCCAAATTGCTTTCAGACTTCTTTTTAAGTTCAGATTGCCATATAACCTTGTGATTCTCATTGCTTAAACTTATTCCTGGGAAGTATTTCCTGTTAATTTAAAGGTTTTGTAATAATCAGGGAAAGATCTCAAAGATCGACAGAGGTAGCAATGAACTATATAGCAATTGATTCAAATTTATAACTCATAAAAACTTTTCCACCATGGCAATTTGCACATTCTTATTAATGCAAAAGTAAATTCCTTTCTTCCTACTGCCAAAAGCAGTAGGAGCAGCTTTTTCTAAATGTAAAGAACGTTATGTGTAAAAGCACAAGTTAGGCCGTGGTAGAGCAAATATGCTTATCAGATTGAACATAATTGCCATCAGAGCAGCAACACATGTAGGCCTGGGCTCAGTGGTGAGTGATTTGGGTTCTCATTCAGACCCTTTACATAACCAGGCCAAGGCATCAGTTTTCCCTATCTGGGGGAAAAAAATGCATTGATCACAGTAAGAGTTGTTGAGATCACAACTATAAACAACCAGCCTTCAGTGAACACCCACAATGACACGGACAGTGGGCAAGCTCCTTCACATATGTTCCCGCCAACGCTGTGACACAGATGGGAAAACTAAAGCCCAGACATGTTAAGTACCCACTAATAATGATCCTGAAGGCAGACAAATAACATAAAGCTAGTAGGAAAATACCTGGTCTCAAGGTCAGATGACCTGGGTCCACGTCCTGCTTCAGCCACTTACTGACTTTGCATAAATTTAAGTGACTTTGGCTAAATTACTTAGGTTCTCTGCATCTTTTTCTTATTACAAAAAAAAAAAAAAAAAAGAGAGAGAGACTGGGTGTGGTAGCTCACACCTGTAAACCCAGCACTTTGAGAGGCTGAGGTGGGAGGATCACTTGAGTCCAGGAGTTTGAGGTTTGAGACCAGCCTGGGCAATATAGTAAGACCCCATCTCTACAAAACAATTTAAAATTTAGCCGGCCATAGTGGCACATGACTGTAGTCCTAGCTATTCAGGAGACTGAGGTGGGAGGATTGCTTGAGCCCAGGAGTTCAAGGCTGCAATGAGCTATGATTATACCACTGCACTCCAGCCTGGCCAACAGAGCAAAACCCTGTCTAACTAATGAATAAATAAGAGCTTATTTCTCTGTGGGTTAAATGAGATGTGTCAAAATACCTGGCACTCTCATTGTTATTTCCTTTACTCCACGATAAGACTGCACTTCCCTACCATCTTGAGGTCAGGCATGGTCATTCGGCTTGCTCTAGCCAATGAAATGTCTGTGATGTGGTCACTTCTGCGCAGAAGCACCTAATTACCAGTGCAAGACTCCACCACTTTCTTCCTCCGAGAGGCTGATCAACATGAGAAAGCACATGTTAACACGGAGGCGCGATGCTATCATAGGGAAACAGCTGCCCACAAGCAGAGCCGACTTTATGTGAGTGAGGAATCAACTTTTGTTTCCTTAAGCCATTGAGATTGGGGGGGATTACTGGGCGTAACCAAGCCCATCCTACTGTCAGGGTGACCTCGTCTGTCTTGCTCAACACTATATCCCCAGTGTCTAAAACAGTGCCTGGCAAACTCAAATCTCAAGAAGTGTTCCTAAGAGGGCTGTTCCAGGAATTAAGATTTCTTTTGGCTCTAGTAAACAGATAACTTTTATGTAGCATGGATGATGAAAAAGAGAATTTTCCAAACACCAAAACTTCTCTTTGAGAGTTCTGTGTTGTGTCCCACAAAAATTCATGTTGAAGTCCTAATCCCTAGCACCTCAGAATGTGAGGTGTTTATGACCCTCTTTTTTTTTTTTTTTGAAACAGAGTCATTGTTGTCACCCATGCTGGAGTGCAATGGCGCAATCTCGGCTCACTGTAACCTCCACCTCCCGGGTTCAAGTGATTCTCCTGCCTCAGTCTCCTGAGTAGCTGGGATTACCCGTGCCTGCCACCATGCCCGGCTAATGTTTTTGTATTTTTAGTAGAAACAGGGTTTCACCATGTTGGTCAGGGTGGTCTCGAACCCCTGACCTCAGGTGATCTGCCCGCCTCAGCCTCCCAAAGTGCTGGGATGACAGGCGTGAGCCACCGCACCTGGCCTGTGACCCTCTTTTGGAAAACGAATTTCTTGTCTTTAAGGATGCTGAATATAGGCCCCCAATCTCTTCTGCCTTGTAGGGCTTCTGCTGAAAAGTTCACTGTTAGCCTGATGAGGTTCCCTTTGTAGGCGACCTTTCCCTCCTCTCTAGCTGCCTTTAATATTTTTTCTTTCATGTCAACCTTGGAGAAGTTGAGAACTTGGAGAATCTGAGGACTACGTGTTTTGGGGATGGTCTTGTATAGTATCTCACAAGGATTCTTTGCATTTCCTGAGTTTGAATGTTGGCTTCTCTAGGGAGGTTGGGGAAACATTTGATATCCTCAAATATTTTCCAAGTTGCTTCCTTTCTCACCCTCTCTTTCAGGGATGCCAATGAGTCATAGATTTGGTCTCTTTACAAAATCCCATATTTCTTAGAGGTTTTGTTCTTTTTTTTTTTTTTTTTTGAGATGGAGTCTCGCTCTGTCGCCCAGGCTGGTGTGCAGTGGTGCGATCTCGGCTCACTGCAGCCTCTGCCTCCCAGGTTCTCCTGCCTCAGCCTCCTGAGTAGCTGGGACTACAGGTGCGTACCACCACACCCAGCTAATTCTTGTATTTTTAGTAGAGACGGGGTTTCACCATGTTGGTCAGGATGGTCTTGATTTCTTGACTTCATGATCCACTCGCCTCAGCCTCCCAAAGTGCTGGGATTACAGGTGTGAGCCACCGCCCCTGGCTGTTCATTCATTTTTATTTTTTTATTTTTGTCTGACTGAGTGAATTTGGAGAACTGGTCTTTGGGCTCTGAAATTCTTTCCTCAGCTTGGTCTATTCTGGTGTTAATACTTGCAATTCTATTATGAAATTCTTTTTAAAAAATTTTTTTTATTTCCACAGGTTATTGGGGAACAGGTTGTGTTTGGTTACATGAGTAAGTTCTTAAGTGGTGATTTGTGAGATTTTGGTGCACCCGTCACCTGAGCAGTGTACACTGCACCCAATTTGTAGTCTTTTATCCCTCGACTCCCTCCCACTCTTTACTTCCTGAGTTCCCAAAGTCCACTGTGTAATTCTTATGCTTTTGCATCCTTACAGCTTAGCTCCCACTTATGAGTGAGAACATACAATGTTTGGTTTGGAAAACAAATTTCTTACGCCAACAAAAATAAATCACTTAGATACTACACATCACAATGACTGAGACATCGTTTAAAAATAAAAGCACTTATAAAAGGAATAAGAATGTGACCCTTGTTTGGAAACAGGGTCATTGCAGATGTAATTAGTTAAGATAAGGTCATGCTGAGTCGGGCACGGTGGCTCACACGTGTAATCCCAGCACTTTGGGAGGCCGAGGTGGGTGGATCACTTGAGCCCAGGAGTTCAAGACCAGCCTGGCCAATATGGTGAAACCCCATATCTACTACAAATTCAAAAATTAGCAGGGCATGGTGGTGGGCGCCTGTAATCCCAGGTACTCGGGAGGCTGAAGCAGGAGAATTGCTTGAATCCAGGAGGCGGAGGTTGCAGTGAGCGGAGACTGCACCACTGCACTCCAGCCTGGGCCACAGAGCAAGACGCTGTCTAAAAAAAAAAGTCACACTGGAGTAGGATGGACCCCTAATCCAGTATTTCTGGTGTCCTTATACAAAAGGGAAATTTAGACACAAACAGGCACATAGAGAAATACCATGTAAAGACTGGAGTTCTGCTGCCACAATCCAGGAACCACCAGAAGGTAGGAGAGGCCTGGAACAGACCCTTCCCCAGTCCCTTCAGAGGGAACACAGCCATGTCAGCACCTTGATCTCTGACTTCTAGCCTTCAGAACTATGAGACAATACATTTCTGTTGTTTAATGCAATTGTTTGCCACTTTGTTATGGCAGCACTAGCAAACAAATACATGAGTATTATACATTTCCTTGCTTTAACAGAGGAGTGACAGCTTTCTACAGAGGATCTTGCACAAAAATATTGCTAATATTTCCTCCTGCACTATTCCATCCTCTTTCCTTTTCATAATATGAGTAATTCCTATCTAGCAGGCCAATACATGTGAGGTCTGTCACATTATATAACCGTCATTGGAAAACTGATTTCTTACCCCTACAAAATTGAATCATTTTATAAATCACATATTACAATGACTGAGACATCATTTAAAAATAGAAGCACTTACAAAAGGAATAAGAAAAATATTATTAAAATCCAGGCCGGGTATGGTGGCTCACGCTTGTAATCCCAGCACTTTGGGAGGCCAAGGCCAGCAGATCACTTGAGGTCAGGAGCTTGAGACCAGCCTGGCCAACATGGTGAAACCCCATCTATACTAAAAATACAAAAATTAGCCAGGCATGGTGGCAGGCACCTGTAATCCCAGCTACTCAGGAAGCTGAGGCAGAATTGCTTGAAACGGGGAGGCAGAGGTTGCAGTGAGCCAAGATTGCACCACTGCACTCCAGCCTGGGTGACAGAATGAAACCACATCTAAAAAAAAAAAAAAATCCGAATGTGGATTGGGCACAGTGGCTGACACACTTTGGGAGGCTTAGGCAGGAAGATTGCTTAAGCCTAGGAGTTCAAGACCAGCCTGGGCCACATGGTGAAACCCCACTTCTATATAAAATAGCTGGAGGTGGTGGCACGTGTCTGTAGTCCCAGCTTTTCAGGAGGCTGAAGCAGAAGAGTTGATTGAGTCGAGAAGGTTGAGGCTGCAGTGAGCTGCAATCATGCCACTGTACCCCAGCCCAGGTAACAGAGTGAGTCTCAAAAAAAAAAAAAAAAAAAAAAAAAAAATTGAATGTAGTGACAAGATGCATAGATTTGTTTTTCCCTGCTACTCCATGCTAAGCACACTATAATCCCTGGAAATGGTAAGACAGACGACCAAAGAACTCTGAAAGGTGGTAAGAGGGCAAACTGGTTTGGGATCCCAGGATCACAGGCACAGCACACAGCAAGGCACATGCATCCTGACACCCAGCCTCCTGACCCTCAACCTAGCAACAGAAGGCTCATTCCTTCCCTGGATCAAACGGGGTTTGTTCCGGTGAGGCTGACACCACTGGCAAGGGAGATCAACTGGGAGCCGAGCCAGAAACACTCAACCAGGGGAGGGACTCTCCTCCCTGCAAGCCCTGAGACACCTTTTCCACCAAGAGCTACAGAGGCAGGTAGGTGGGCAGGCTGAGCCTGAAGGAAAGACCGAGCTATAGCAAGTGGCCTAAAGCTTCAGGAAGCTTCTTCATTCCTGCGGCCCAAGGCTCTCTCCCCAACTCAGACACTAGAGCAGCAGGGGTCGGGGACCAGTTGGGGGACACCCCCTTCCACCACTGAGACAACAATGAGCCACTTCAGGCACCACCAGCAGGAACAAACAAGAGCCCAGCAGCACTGGATAAACCATGCAGAACAAGATAACACTGCAAAGCTGCTGAAAATTAAACCGCCATTGGAACCACAGACCACAACTGTAGACCAAGACCCACGTGCCAAAGCTAAACAGGGTGCTGCCTGCTAAAACAAAAGATTTAAATAGGACCTACAGTCTCCCAACCTAACAGACAAAATGTCTCCAATACTATTGACAACCACCCATCATACTAAGAACCAAGAAAATCACAATTCATATGAGAAAGAGCAATCAACAGATGCCAACACTGAGGTGAATCCTGATATGAATTTTAAAGCAACTGTCTTAAAAGTGCACTGTCAATTAGAAATTCGGTAGAAACAAATTAAAATACAGAAAATCCCTGGCCAGGCACGGTGGCTCACACCTGTAATCCCAGCACTTTGGGAGGCCGAGGTGGGCAGATCACTTGAGGTTGGGAGTTCGAGACCAGCCTGACCAACATGGAGGAACCCCGTCTCTACTAAAAATACAAAATTAGCCAGGCATGATGGCACATGCCTGTAATCTCAGCTACTTGGGAGGTTTAGGCAGGAGAATCGCTTGAACCCGGGAGGCGGAGGTTGCAGTGAGCCGAGATCACGCCATTGTACTCCAGCCTGGGCAACAAGAATGAAACTCTGTCTCTAAATAAATAAATAAAAAGAAAATCCCCAAAAATGGAAGTTAGGTGACAGAGGATAGAATCAATGAAGTAAGGACATAACAGAACTCAGCCAGGTGAAAAAGAAAAAGAACAGAAGCTCCTGACCCAAGGGACAATAACAAAAGATCTAACATTCATATCAGAGTCCCAGAAATAGAGCAGAAAGTAGGACAGAAAGTATTTGAAGCTGGGTGTGGTGGCTCGTGCCTGTAATCCCAGCACTTCGGGAGGCCTAGTCAGGCTGATCACCTGAGGTCAGGAGTTCAAGACCAGCCTGGCCAACATGGCAAAATCCCCTCTCTACTAAAAATACAAAGATGAGCTAGATGTGGTCGTGCATGCCTGTACTCCCAGCTACTTAGGAGGCTGAGGTAGGAGGATCACTTGAGCCCAGAGGACCAGGCTTCAGTGAGCCAAGATTGCACCATTGCACTCCAGCCTGGATGACAAAGTGAGACTCTGTCTCAAAAAAAAAAAAGAGTATTTGAAGAAGTGGCTAAAAATCCCCCAAATCTAGTGAAAGACACAAACCTACAGATCCAAGATGATGAGCAAATCTCACAGGATAAAGTACTAACATATCCATAATTACCTCTGCCCTGGCCAAGGAACCTCAGATCTTCAGTTTCTCAGAGACCACGGCTGGGGTCATAAGCTTATAGTTAGGATCTTCCTTATAGGTTGTCATAGGTAGGTTTGTCAAACAAGACTAGGTTACTGAGCTTGTCTCGAACTTTGCCACTGGACTACTTTTCAGCCTTGGCCCCAGATCTCTTCACTGGGTCTTTGTCTTTCTTTGTTGACTTTCCGGCATCTTTTTTCTTCTTGTGGTCCTTGGGAAGCATTGCAAAGCTCAGAGAGCAGTGGTGACCACTGCAGCTTTGCTGAGATGTTGGACTAAAAGGAAGTACTGTTCAGGAAAGGGCCAGAAGCCTCCTGCCACTGTGAGTACTTCTGGGGCAAAGGAGGCAGTATAGATTAAAAAAAAAAAAAAAAAGTGACACCTTTATACTGCTTATAAGAAACTCACTTCAAATTCAACATAAATAGGTTAAAAGTAAAAGAATAGAACAAAATATACCATGCAAACATTAGTTATTTTTTTAAAATGCAGGAGTAGCTATAGTAATATCTGATAAAGTAGACTTCAGAGCAAAGAAAATTACTAGTGACAAAGAGGGACATATGTAATAACAGAAAGTTTGGGCCGGGCGCAGTGGCTCAAGCCTGTAATCCCAGCACTTTGGGAGGCCGAGACGGGTGGATCACAAGGTCAGGAGATCGAGACCATCCTGGCTAACACAGTGAAACCCCGTCTCTACTAAAAAAAATACAAAAAACTAGCTGGGCAAGGTGGCAGGTGCCTGTAGTCCCAGCTACTCGGGAGGCTGAGGAAGGAGAATGGCGTAAACCCAGGAGGCGGAGCTTGCAGTGAGCTGAGATCCGGCCACTGCACTCCAGCCTGGGCGACAGAGCGAGACTCTGTCTCAACAACAACAACAACAAAAAACAGAAAATTCAATCCACCAGAATATATAGGATCCTAAAGTGTACTCACCAAATAACAGAGCCTTAAAATATATTAAACAAAAACTGATAGAGCTAAAAGTTCAAATGCCTTTATGGTTATAATCGGGGAAGTCAATACCTCCATTTCAGTAATTGATACAACTACTAAAGAGAAAATCAGCAAGGGTATAGAAGATCAGAACAACACATAAACCAACAGGATCTCACTGACATAAACAGAACACTCCACCCAACAATAACAAAACACTTGCACCCATGAAACACTCTGGACAGACCATCAAACAACCTCAATAAAAGAATCGAAATGATAGTGTGTTCTCTGACCGCAATGGAGCCAAACTAGAAATTAGTAGCAGAAACATATTAGGAGATGTCTAAACACACGACTAAAATTGATCTGTCAATTTAATGCAATGCCTATTAAAATCTCAGTAAGATTTTTTACAGGCATAGACAATAGACATAGCCAAAACTTATTCTAAAATACATATGAAGAGGCACAGGCCCTAGTTAGACAATCTTGACAAAGAAGAAAAAAGTGGGAAGAATCTCTCTATTTGATTTTAAGGCTTACCATATAATTACAGTCATCAAGAGAGTGTGGTATCGGCAGAGGGTCAGACATACAGATAATGGAACAGAACAGAGGACCCAGAAATAGGCCCACACAAATATGCTCAATGGATATTTGACAAGCGTGCAAACCAATTCCATGGAAGAATAAGCTTTCAAAAAAATGGCACTGGAGCAACTGGACATCCATAGGAAAAAATGAATCTAGACCTAAACCATAAACCTTATATAAAAATAAACACAAAATGAATCATAGGCTTAAATGTAAGCTATAAAACTTTTAGAAAAAAACACAGGAGAAAATGTTTGCGATCTAGGGCTAGGAAGAGTTCTAACTTGATACCTAAAGCATGATCCATAAAAGGAAAATGTAGTAAGATGGTAAGATTTTGCTCTGTGAAACAGCATGTGAAAACAATGAAAGAACAAGTTACAGACTGGGAAAAAATATTTGCAAACCAAAACTTAACAGTTAAAAAAGCAACTATACAATTTTAAGATGAGTAAATGACATAAGCAGACATTTCACCAAACAGGATATATAGGTGGCAAACAAGCACATGAAAAGATGTTTGACATCATTAGCTATTAGAGAAATGCAAATTAAAACTACCATGAGATATTACTACATACCCAACAGAATGGCTAAAATACAATATAGTAGGCCAGGCAGGGGAGCTCACACTTGTAATTCCAGCAGCACTTTGGAAGGCCGAGGCAGGTGGGTCACTTGAGCCCAGGAGTTTGAGACCAGCCTGGGCAACATGGTAAAACCCCATCTCTACAAAAATTAACTGGGCATTATGGCACACAACTGTATTCCCAGCTACTTGGGAAACTGAGGCAGGAGGATTGCTTGAGCCTGAGAGGTGGAGGTTGCAGTGAGCCAAGATCGTGCCATTGCATTCCAGCCTGGGTGACAGTGAGACCCTGCCTCAAACCAAAGGCTGGCAAGGATGTGGAAAAATTGAATCACTCCAACATTGCTGTTGGGAATGTAAAATTGGACCATAACTCTAGAAAATTTGGTACCTTCTGATAAAATATGCATCTATCATGTGACTTAGCAATTACACTGCTAGAGATCTGAGAGAAATGAAAATGTTTTATGTCGACATGAAAACATGTACAAAAATGTTCACTGCAGCTGTATTTGTAATGGCCAAACACTGGATCAGCCCAGACATCCTTCAACAGGTAAAACATATACATATCATGGAAAGTACTCAGCAATAAAAAGGAATGAATAAAAAGAATGAAACATTGATATATGTGGCAACTTGAAGGACTACCAGGAAATTACACTGAGTGAAAAGCCAATCCCAAAAGGTTACATACTGTATGATTCTATTTATATAATATTCTTAAAAAGACAAAATCATAGGAAAATGGAGGACAGATTAGTGGTTGCCAGGGGTTAAGGATGGTGGTGTGGGGAAGACAGGAGGGAGGTGGGTGTGGTTATAAAAGGGCAACACGAGAGATCTTGTGGTGTCGAAACTGTTCAGTATCTTATAGGACACATAAGCTTCCATAGGTGATTAAACGATAGAATTGTAAATTATATAGAACACATCATAGAAATATTCATTAATACAAGTGAAACTAGGAAGTTTGAATACGATTGGTAGATTATATCAAAGTCAATGTCCTGGTTGTTATACTATAGTTCTACAAAATGTTACTTTTAGGGGAAACAGTGTAAGGTGTACAGAATTATTTGAATTATCTCTGAATTATTTTTAGAACTACATGTGAATCTATATTCACTCCAGCCTGGGTGACAGAGTGAGACCCTGTCTCAAAAAAAAAAATCTGAATGTATGCTACATGCCATCACATGAATAATGTCTGTTTCACAGATGAGGGAACTGAAGTTGAGTGGTTGGTAACTGACTTAAGATTACAGAGCCAGTAAGAAGACAGGCTGGCATTCAAACTCTGGTTTGTTCAGCTGATAACTTAGAATATAATGTAAATGACTTAAGGGTTCAATTAGTTGACTGACGAAGTAAAAAAATAACTATTAATATATAACTTCAAAGGGTGAGCAACATTGTGCTTTCTGCTAATGTGATATAAATTTAAAAGCTTTTGCTTTAGAATGGTATGCTAGGACTTAGGTACTAGAGCATAGTATCAAGAGTACTATAAATATAAGGGGTTTCTTTTTTTGTCTAATAATTATACATTTGAATTATAAGACTATCAACAGAAAACAAACACCAAAAAGTACCCATACCTACTTAATGTTGGCTTCAGATTAAAATAAAAATATCCTAAACCAAGTTTCAGCAAAATAATTTTATTTCCTAACATATGGTAACATACACATCCAATATGTGCTCCCCTTGCACATCTATTCACAAGTGACTTCCAAATGACAACTGCTTTGATATTTAAGCATGTGTTAAAAGTTATCTTAGTTGAGATTTGAAAAATGCTTTAGATGGATAACATTCTGAGTATACTGGATTGGTCACAGCAGAATTTACTTTAGTTAGATGAGTTCTACAAATTTAAAGCTTTGAAAAGCTACTACTTTTACATCTAATACATCCAGATGAATACGATGCAGCAATATCAGCTTGTATTCCGGAGAAATCTCATTAGTTTTTCTGGTGATGGAACCACTTATCCACTGTATTCGGAGAAAAGAAAAACAAATTAGAATTCCTGCTAAGAATCAAAATTACACCTAACATATAACAAAGACTGATATACTTGCTTTAATGAATTCTACTATGAATTACCTGAAAATGAATGGACATACATACAAAATTTCTCTACAGCACATGCAAGTGTTTTCTTTTGGGCTTTCTTACACTTCATGCTAATTGTATAGTGTGATTTTCAAACTTTTTTTTTTTTTTTTTTTGAGACAGGGTCTCACTCTCTTGCCCAGAATGGAGTGCAGTAGCAGCAATCATGGCTTACTGCAACCTCCATCTTCCAGGTTCAAGCAATTCCCGTGCCTCAGTCTCCCTAGCAGCTGGCATTACAGACGTGTGCCACCACATCTGGCTAATTTTTGTATTTTTTTGTAGAGACAGGGTTTCTCCATGTTGGCCAGGCTAGTCTCAAACTCCTGGGCTCAAGTGATCCGCCCACGTCAGCCTCCCAAAGTGGTGGGACTACAGGCGTGAGCCATCACACCCAGCCTTCAAATTTGTTTTTTTTAAGTGGCAGAATCATTTTCTTACCAGAAAAATCTTACAGAGAATTCTGACATCTAAGGAGGAGAGAACTGTTTTCTGGGTGAAGCAGCCTGTGGCTAGATGGGAATGTGGAGATCAGCCCACTCAGGGTCCCCTCCAACGTCCAGCAGGCACCTCCACGGAACTCAGAGGGGCACAGTGGGTCACGGTTTGGAAACCGCTCTGATACAGTGTGGCACTAAAGGTGATATGTAGCAGCTCATCTTCCTTCCCACGCACACTACAGAATTCTAAAAGCATTTCTCACTCTCTTCCCTCTCTTCCTGTGTATGTGATATGTTAAAAATATGTATGTGGCTGGGTGCAGTGGCTCACGCCTGTAATCCTAGCATTTTGGGAGGACAAGGTGGGTGGATCGCTTGCCTGGGTGACATGGCGAAACCCTGCCTGATTAGTGTTCAAGACCAGCCTGGTTCAAGACCTGGTTTGAGACCAGCTTGGGCAACATGGTGAAACCCTATCTCTACAAAATATAAAAAAATTAGACAGGTATGGTGGCACGTGTCTGCAGTCCCAGCTATTTGGGAGGCTGAGATGAGAGAATCACTTTAACCTGGGGAGGTTGTGGGTACAGTGAGCTGTGATCACGCCCCTGCACTCCAGCCTGGGTGACAGAGTGACAGCCTGGGTGACTCTGTGTCAAAAAACAAGCCAGGTTCAGAAAGACAAATACCACATGATCTCATTTATATGTGGAATATAAAAAAGGTGAATTCATAGAGGTAGAGAGTAGAATGGTGGTTGCCAGGAGCTGAAGGATGGGGAAAGGGCAGGTGATGGTCAAAGGGTACCAAGTTTTAGTTAGACAGAAGGAATAAGCTTTAGTGATCTATTGCACAGAATGGTGACTGTAATGTCTATTTCAAAATTGCTAAGAGTAGATTTCAAATGTTTTTACCACACACCAAATAATGATTAAGTATGTGAGGTAATGATTTCTTAATTAGCTGGATTTAATCATTCCACATTGTAAACATATATCAAAACATCACACTGTATGCTATAAGTATATATAATTATCATTTGTCAACTAAAAATAAAAGTAACATAATTTTTCCATACATCTGTGTAATTTTTAATGAAATTTTACTGGAATAGAAATCTTACCATCTGTTGGTACTGTGCAAGCAGATTCACAGGGTGGTGGTAACTAAAATATAAAATATTAAAATCTATTAGTCTAATCTCATTTTTTAAAAAGCTAAAAAGGTATACTGACAAAAATTTAGGAGAATCTGGACTATCCCAAATTTTAGGATCTAAACATAATTTGTAATATATAGGAATAACAGAAAGTTTGCTCTAGTGCTGAGACGCTAACAAATCCAAGCCTCTTGGATGGTACAGTGGCTCACGCCCATGATCCCAGCACTTTGGGAGGCCCAGGTGGGTGGATCACAAGGTCAGGATTTCAAGACCAGCCTGGTCAACATGGTGAAACCCCGTCTCTACTAAAAATAAAATTATCTGGGCGTGGTGGCAGGCGCCCGTAATCCCAGCTGCTCGGGAGGCTGAGCCAGAGAACTGCTTGAACCTGGGAGGCGGAGGTTGCAGTGAACCGAGATTGCGCCACTGCACTCCAGCCTGGGCGACAGAGTGAGACCCGTCTCAAAAAAAAAAAAAAAAAAAATTCAGGCCTCTTGACTTTTTATGACATGGAGAATAATTAATACGAAAAAACCGATTTATGCATATATAACAATTTTATATATACACACATATTTATAAAATATGGGCAAAGTGTTCTCACTGAAAAATTATGATAGCTAACCACTGGCTTTTCCCTTACAATTTTTCTTATTTATCTCAACTTTGTCAGGATTCATACATAAATAAAGATAAATCTAAATGTACTGGTTTCATCATTAAATTGTCCTTTTTTCCTTCTTCCACCCCATTAAGAAGGCAATAAAAAAGTCAGACCTCATTTTCTTTTGTTTTCCTTATTTAGTATTATAAATGAAAATAATTTAAGATGATCTCATTCAATCTTTTGGTAAATCCAAATCAAATAATTAAAAATAGTACAAAAGCAAAATTATTGCTTTGATGGGTGCTTTTACTACCTCACATGAAAGCCTTTCTTAGGTTACAAATCATTCCTGCAATGGCACCTAAAACTTTGATACCTTCCTCAGTCCTTGCTAAAACCAAGTAAGTAAATTCCCATTGGTTCTTTTGTGGAAGTGGCTTATGATGGGTTATAGGCACACAGGTTACTTGGTACATTCTGGAACCATTTTGAGTTTTACAAATTTTACTACCATGCTATCTGTCCAACTTATGATTGATTAGAATCACTCCCTCAGCTTCTCCCTCAGTCAATGGCCACTTGTATGTGTTCATGGTTTCTAATTTCAAGACTCCACACAGTAATATGCATACAAAAGGCACTCAAGTATTTGTTGAAACAAGTACTTCCTCTCCCCATTTAGCATCATAGTTTTTAGCAACCAGGTTTTTTTTTAAAGGAAACTTTTACATACAGCATCCACAATGGCTCTGGCAGCATCAGGATCACACTTGAAGGGGCTCTCAGACACAGTTGTATTCATGCTATTAAATAAAACAAAAGTAGTCATAAGACAAAATAACAAAAATTATCTCTTAAGAGTTAAAAATTGAGTTGAAAGTGGTTGACCAGGTGATGTTCAAGTTTAGTTTAGTCAAAAGCTTTTTCACGTACATTTAACATTCTAATTATTTATTCTGGCAAGGCATAGCTATTCTTGTGATCAATTTTATTCAAACATCTTAACAAGTTCGGATTTAAGAAACTGAGATTGGGCCAGGCACGGTGGCTCACGCCTGTAATTCCAGCACTTTGGGAGGCTGAGGCAGGCGGATCACAGGTCAAGAGATTGAGACCATTCTGGCCAACATGGTGAAACCCCATCTCTACTAAAAATACAAAAATTAGCTGGGCATGGTAGCGCGTGCCTGTAGTCCCAGCTACTTGGGTGGCTGAAACAGGAGGATCGCTTGAATCTGGAAGGCAGAGGTTGCAGTGAGCCGAGATCGTGCCACTGCACTCCAGCCTGGAGACAGAGCAAGACTTTGTCACAAAAAGAAAAGAGAAGAGAAGAGAAGAGAAAAGAGAAGAGAAGAGAAGAGAAGAGAAGAGAAAAGGAAGGAAGGAAGGCAAACAAACTGAGATTGAATGCTTTGTAACTCTCACTGAAATAGCTGAGAAATGTGAATTAAAATGAGAAACATATCTTTCTTAATTGGAAAAAATAATGAAACAAACAAACAAAAAAACCCAGTTCCTGTAGTGCTGGTGAGACATCTGAAACAGACACTTCTGGCAGGAGTCCTGGTTCAATCTTTCTGAAAAATAATTCTGTAAAATGTATCCAAAACCTTTTAAAAAGCTCGTAGGTCTTGATAGAGAAATTCCACCTCTAAGAACCCAATTCAAGACTGAAACGGTAATTTACAAAGGTGTTTACCATATACTATTTCACTATTAATAATAGTGAAAAATTGCAAGTAACTAAAATGTCCAATAATAAGAAATGATTAAAAATAGTTTATCCTTCTTTGCAGGGGATTTAAAAATAAAACATAAAAAGGTTTATCCATAAAACATATTATACAGAGATGGAATATTATATTATTAAAATATGATCTTTCTAGACTGGGCATGGTGGTTTGCATCTGTAGTCTAAGTGCTTTTGGAGGCTGGACTGTGAGAGGATCACTTGAAGCCAGGAGGCCAAGATCAGTCTGGACAACATAGCAAGACACTGTCTCTACAACAAATTTAAAAATCATCTGGGAGTGGTGATTTGTGCCTGTAGTCCCCAGCTACTTGGGAGGCTGAGACAGAAGGATCACTTCTTTGAGGTTACAGTGAGCTATTACAGTAACATCGCACTTCAGCCTGGGTGAGAGACCCTGTCTCTAAAAAAAATTATATTTTTAATGACATGAGGAAATGCTTATTATATAGTGTTAAATTTTAAAAATCATAAGACAAGCCGTATATATAATACAATCCTAATTTGTTTTTTGTTTTTTTAGCCCACTTTAGTCTAAAATATGGATCATATTTTAAAAATACATTTTTTTGTTTATCCATAGTTCAAGTTTTCCTATATATTAGTCATTATAGTATTAATATAATATATGCCCAATTAGAAATATTCCATCAAGGCCGGGCATGGTGGCTCACGCCTGTAATCCCACCACTTTGGAGGCCAAGGCAGGTGGATCACGAAGTCAGGAGTTCGAGACTAGCCTGGTTAACATGGCAAAACCCCGTCTCTACTAAAAATACAAAAATTAGCCAGGAATGGTGGCATGTGCCTGTAATACCAGCTACTCAGGAGGCTGAGGCAGGAGAAACAATTGAATCCGGGAGGCGGAGGTGGCAGTGAGCTGAGATAGTGCCATTGTACTCCAGCCCGGGCAACAAGATCAAGACTCTGTCTCAAACAGCAACAACAACAAAGAAATACTCCATCAAAATGAAAAATGAATAAACTTTGCTTACCTGTTATTTAACATACATTAAGACCATTTTCATAGAAATCGTTAAGATACCAAAAAATAGAGAAGTTAACTTAAAAGCCAAATCTTTTTCCTTTTTTTTTTTTTTCTTTTGAGACAGGGTCTTGCTCAGTTGCCCCAGCTGAAGTGCAGTGAGGCAATCACAGCTCACTGCAGCCTTGATCTCCAAGGCTCAAGTGATCTTCCCACCTCAGCATTGCTACAGGCAAGCGCCACCAGGCCTGGCTAGTTTTTTTTAATATTTAGTAGAGATGAGGTCTCACTATGTTGCCCCCACAGTCTCCAGTTCCTGAGTTCAAGTGATCCTCCTGCCTCAGCCTCCTAAAGTGCTGGAATTACAGGAATGAGCCACAGCACCCAGCCAAATGCCAACTCTTAGGATTGTACAATTTTACACAAATATATATAACTCTTCTCCATTTTTCTTCTGTTTGAAGGACAGTGTTTTCATTTTATAGGACATTATCCTGACACAGAATAGAAGATTTCTGGGAGAATTATTTCTGTACATTAGCCTTTTCTCATACTCTCTCTCTCCTTTTTTTTTTTTTTTTGAGACTGAGTCTCACTCTGTCACCCAGGCTGGAGTACAGTGGTACGATCACGGCTCACTGCAGCTTCAACCTCCCCAGGCTCAGGTGATCCTCCCAACTCAGCCTCCTACGTAGCTGGGACTACAGGTGTGTACCACCATGCCCAGCTAATTTTTGTACTTTTTGTAGAGATAGGGTTTCTCCATGTTGTCCAGGCTGGTCTTCAACTCCTGGGCTCAAGCGATCCGTCCACCTTGGCTTCCCAAAGTGCTGGAATGACAGTTGTGAGCCACCACACCCCGCCTTGTATCTCTTTTCTAAGTGAAAGTAACAGCACAGTGTCTTATGATTATTAAAACCTCTTCTGCAAGCTGGTCTGCTTTGTGTGTTAAACATGCAAAGTGTTTACACTTACCAACTGATTCCTTTTCCATTCGTTTTCTTAGTCACTAATGCTTTCCAATGGTCATGAGTGCTTTTAATAATATCAATTGCAAAGTCCTATAATTTGAAGAGATTTGCATTACAATGATAAAAAGGTATTCTTTTCCTATTATCAACATTTCCCCAAAGCCTGATAATTTGTCTCTTTTGAATCATTTCCTTATTCTAAAAATGGAAGAGAATATTAAAGTGAATAAACACCAAGACTGTGTTATGTTTCCAGACTTCTGTTTTATGAATCTTTAGATAGTAACAATATGGTTAAATTATAAGTCTCAATAGAAATGAGCCTAAAGCTACAGTTCTGAATGACATATTACCTTATCTTTAAATTCTGCATTAAAAGCAAACTCGTTTTCTGGTTTTCCATCAGGAACCTTATACCTTCTAAACCAGTCCACAGTAGCTTCCAAGTAGCCAGGTTTCAGCCGTTTGACATCATTGATATCTAAGAAGAGAAGAAGCATAAGATGACAGTGACAATGATTTTTTTAAAAAAGAAAGAGAATAAGCAGATTTCAAGATGCACAAATAATTACACATTCAACAAAAATTCCAAGTACTTATTTTGAAAGAGCTGTGGAATGACTTATCATGGAAGTTCAAGATAATGTTGGAGCGAAGCCCCTTGTTGAGAAGAGAAGCCATACATTGAAAGGAAATCATCTAGTGTCTCCAAATATCTCTAACATTAAGTACAGAGAACAATCAGTACAATAGTAATCTCTGTTAGGTAAGGGCAAACAGCTGGTGGCTACATAATGAAACAACCAGTTTGGCAAATGTAGATAATTCCTATGAGAAGTGTACAAGATACTGAAAAAGACAGAGGTTATCTTTTTTTTTTTTTTTTTGGAGACAGGGTCTCTCTCTGTCACCCAGGCTGGAATGCAGTGGCCCAAACAAGGCTCACTGCAGCCTTGACCTCCAGAGCTCAGGTGATCCTCTCACCTCAGCCTCCTGAGTAGCTGGGACTATAAGCATGCACATGCCCAGCTAATTTTTAAATTTTTTGTAGAGATGGGGTCTTGTCATGTTACCCAGGCTGGTCTCAAACTCCTGGGCTCAAGCAATCCTCCTGCCTTGGCTTCCCAAAGCACTGGGATTACAGGCTTGAGGTACTATCCCTGGTCCAGAGGCAGAGGCTATATGTCAGAGAATCACAACACTATTACGTACTAAAAGATAAGAAAAATAGATTAGATTGATATCCATTGTTGGGTTATGTATTAAATGTGACTAGACTTTGCTGGATAGTACAGGCACTATATATAACAATACTTTAGTTCTGGCTGACAGAAAAGTGTACTGCTTAAAAAACTTTAAGTTTCTGTGTAGCCATCAACAATGGCTAGCCTCAATGTCATCAAACTGCACTTTAAATAACAAACTCCTGCACAATGCAAGCAAACGGAGATACACATGCTAAAAAGTCAGTTAGGAAAAGTATTATGAGGAAGAGAAATACATTTGACAACAACAAAAGCTTATTTATATTTGTATAAGATAACATTGCTTCAATCCAATTTATTTATTTTTTTGAGATGGAGTCTCACTCTGTCTCCCAGGCTGGATCTCGGCTCACTGCAAGCTCCGCCTCCTGGGTTCACGCCATCTCCTGCCTCAGCCTCCTGAGTAACTGGGACCACAGGTGCCCACCAACATGCCTGGCTAGTTTTTTTGTATTTTTAGCAGAGATGGGGTTTCACCGTGTTAGCCAGGATGGTCTTGATCTCCTGACCTCATGATCCACCTGCCTCGGCCTCCCAAAGTGCTGGGATTACAGACATGAGCAACTGCGCCCGGCCAATTTATAATTCAATCCAATTTATAATCTGCGTAAAGAATAGCATGCATTCTATTATCATAGTATCACTAAAAGTACGGAAACTTTACAGAATGCACTGGGCAATGTTTAAGCACTAGTAAATTTCAAAGAACTTATAATTTACATAAAATGTGTCACCTGATACAGAAATAATTTGGAAATCCAGAAATCCAACATGCAAATGTTGATGTTTTCCAATACCAGAAACCAATTCTCCATTTATTCAGAAACCAACTGGGTGCTCAGTAATTCAGTGTGATTCTGACACTATCTACCTGGAGTTAGCATCAGATCTCAAAGGTTAGGGGCCCAGTCTCATAAGACTGCCCCACTTCAGATGCCTCCTGTACTTCTGACTGATCAGCTATAAATTGGGGGTTTTCACAATCCTCTCCCTAAGTTCCCTAATTTGCTAAAATGATTCACAGAACTCAGGAAAACACTGAAGTTTAACATTTTGTTATACGCATGCAACTCAGGGACAGCAAATGGAAGAGATGCACAGGGGCAAGCTACAGGATGGACAATAGATACTGCCTTAGGTTGACATTAGGGAAAGCTGCATACTACTTGCACCATGGGACCAGCCACCCCAAGAAAGTTTTCACGGTTCTAATAACCTGAACTGCAGGGAAATAATGCCTTAGTAAATGAGTGCTGACAGAGTGACGGGCTTGGCTTCACTAATCATGGCCACAGCATGCCAAGTTCTCTTGTATAAGAAGTACATTGGAAATGCAGGCACCGACCTACAGAACAGAGCCGCACCACCAAGTTAGTGAACAGATGGTGTGAATGCACTCTCACCTTTCAAAATTGAAACGAAACGTTAAAGGATTGGCATTCTTCCAGTCCTTCTTCAATGAATTAACACAAATGCAAATATGCAAATATACATCACATCATTTTGAGGGAACATGCTCTCAAGGTGACTCTTATCACTGCTGACATTGACCTCCATCACCTGGCTGAGGCAGTGTTTGTCAAGTTTCTGTGCTGTGAAGTCATTCTCTCCTGTCCCTTACCCACATTGTACTCGTTGGAAGGAAGTCACCATGCACAGCTCACAATTAAGGACCTCCTTGAGAAGGGAGTATCTACATAAATTATTTGGAATTCTTCTGCTTTGAGATTTATCTATTCTTCCTCATTTGTTTATTTATTCAATCATTTATTTATGTCAATAGAGACTCATGGATATTTATTTTATGTTCCAGGTTATATTAAAATACTACTTTATTTTCTTGCTCAAATTGTTCTAGCTTTGGCAACTCCTATGTATGTACCCAAGAATAAAAACATAAGTCCACACAAAAACTTGTACAGGAATGTTCATGGCAGCATTACAAAGTCAAAACAACCCAAACGTCCATCAACTGATGAATGGATAAACAAAATGTAGTATATCCACACAATGGAATAATATTCAACCATAAAAAGGAGTACTGACAGATGCTACAATATGCCATATGGATGAACCTAGAAAACATTATACTAAGTGAATGAAACCAGAAACAACAACAAAAAAAATCCACATATTGTACCAGTCCATGTATGAGACACCTAGAATAGGTAGAATAGGCAACTCCATAAAGACAAAAAGCAGATTAGTGGTTGCCAGGGCCTGGAGAGGAGGAGGGAATAGGGAATGACTTGAACTAGTGGTGATGGCTGCACAACCTTGTGAATGAATGAAATGCTACTGAAGTGTACACTTTCATTAAAATGGTGAATTTTATGTTATGTAAATTTTAGCACCAAAAAAAAGGGGGGGGGAATGAAGTGCTGATACATGCTACAATATGGATGAACTCTGAAAACACTTATTTCACTAAGTGAAATAAACCAGACACAGAGGCCACCTATATGATGCCATTTACATGAAATGACAGCATAGGCAAATCCATAGGCACAAAATAGATCTGCAGTCACCTGGGACTGAGGGAAGCGGGACAGAGAGTGATAGCCCATGGACACAGGATTTCCTTTTGGGCTGATGAAATGTTCTGCAATTAGACAGTGGTGATGGTTGTACAACTTAGTGAATATACTAAAAACCACTGAATTGTGCATTTTACAGTGGTGACTCTTTGATATGTGAATATCTCAATTAAATGTTTTAAAATAAATAAACATAGCAACTGAGTGCTGGTATGTGGGGAAGGAAAGGACAAAGAAACAGTAAGAACTTACCAGATTTTTTCTGTTCTGGAATGAAGGAGAAAGTGTACTTAGTTAATTACAAGTAGTCATAGAAATAATGCTTGAACAGTGCTTTGTTCCTCCATCCTTTAATAGTTTGAAGTAATGGGCTTACAATTCTGTCATTACAGGTTAAGTTTGGTGGTGTTTATGAATTAATTAGAAAGACTTCAGACTCTTCAAATTTTCTTACCATTATAGTTGGCTGCATCAGGATCATCCACATTAATGGCAATGACTTTCCAGTCGGTTTCCCCTTCATCAATCATAGCCAATATGCCTAGAACTTTCACGCCAATTATTTCACCTCTTGCACATACCTGAGTCAATAGACAAAGTCAGGACAACATTACAGAATGAAACTCTAGAAGACGGTTTTACTTGGCTAACAGGAAGTAAGAAAGAGGCCAAGTTCTTGTGAATTTACCTGGAGACTGTTTCTTTAAGCAAATTTTAAAAACCTAGGTAAGTAAATGTTTCATCAGTCCTATTGAAGTTGAAAACAGGACTTATAGGTCCTATTTTCTTCTAGGTCATAGGGAAACCAGTACATAGCTCAGGGTAATCAATGTTTTTTGTACTATCATTGATTATACTGAAGAATAAGTCCTCCATAGTCTCAAATATGTATCTTAATATGCTTTACCTTTTATTTTATAAAAGTCATTGAGTTAAGCAAGTCATACAATGACTTAAAAAGTTTATGACTTAAAAAACAAAATGGAAACTTTGTTTTTAGTTGTTTACTATTTCTCTGAGCCTGAGAGAGACATAAAGAAATAACTATAATCAGAATCTTAGAACAACCCTCCTTGATGGAGGAATTACTACCATGAATCTCCAACTCAAGAGGTTATTTGGTTTGGGTCAATTTACTGATCACTCTAAATCGTTAGGCAAGGTTTACCATGGATTGAGAGGGAATTTCCCTCCTGGTACCTTTCACCTATTGACTAATTATCCATCTTCTAAAGCAATGCAGAACACGTCCAGTTTTTCCAGATATATGTTCAATCATACATACACAGACACGTTGTTTTTCCAGACTAGGTTTAAATGTACAAATTATAATATACAAATGCTTAAAATGCAAGAGAAGCCTTTAATACCAAAGAGACATCATTATTTCACTAATATTCATCCATTTTATTCACAGTATTTTTTAAAGTATGAAATTTGGTATACATCATTAATCTCTCAACACTAAAGAAAAAAATGTCACATTTCATTACCTTGCTTCCAATTTCACACACATCAATTGGGTCATTGTCACCACAACAGCCAGTATGTTTATCATTGTGCCCTGGGTCTTCCCAAGTCTGAAAAAAATAATACTTAGTGTATATCGTTCCTATACATATGGACAAAATGGATCATGTTGAGAATAATAGATAACATCCTATGACTCTTCAGCTATTTTTTATCTCATTGTTTTAGTTCTTTATTCACATGTAAGAATCTTAACTACGCACAATAGTTTCAATTAAATGTTGTAGCTCCTACTACACATATAATGCTAAATTTAAGCTTTAAAACAGATAATGATCCTATTTAAAACAAGCAAAAGCCAACTACTTAATAACTGAGACAACAGGAAAAACACAAATATAGACCGAAATGTTTACTTTAAAGATGTGTGGTTTTAGGCTGGGGAGGCTGAGGCAAGTGGATCACCTGAGGTCAGGAGTTCGAGACCAGCCTAGCCAATACGGTGAAACCCTGTATACACTAAAAATATAAAAATTAGCCAGGCGTGGTGGTGCATGCCTGTAATACCAGCTACTTGGAAGGCTGTGGCAGGAGAATCGCTTGAACCCAGGAAGCAGCGGTTGCAGTGAGCCTAGATCATGCCACTGCACTCCAGCCTGGGCAACAGAGCGAGGCTCCATCTCAAAAAAAAAAAAAAAAAAACCAGAAAATAAAACACACAAAAATATGTGTGTGTGTGTTTTCTTTTCTTTTCTTTCTTTTTTTTTTTTTTTGGTAGAGACAGGGTCTCACTATGTTGCCCAGGCTTGTCTCAAACTCCTGGGCTCGAGTGATACTCCCACCTTGGTGTCCCAAAGTATGGGATTACAGGCATAAGCCACTGTACCTGGTCTTAGATTTTCTTTATAATAAATTCCCAAAACAGAAGTAGGTAGGCAAGAATAGTAAGATGGAAAGGTTATGTTCTTTTTCTTTTTTGAGACAGAGTCTTGCTCTGTCGCTCAGACTGGGTGGAGTGCAGTGGCACAATCTTGGCTCCCTGCAACCTCTGCCTCTCATGTTCAAGCAATTCTCCTGTCTCAGCCTCCTGAGTCGCTGGGATTACAGGCACACGCCACCACACCTGGCTAATTTTTGTATTTTTAGTAGAGATGGGGTTTCACCATGTTGGCCAGACTGGTCTTAAACTCCTGACCTCAGGTGATCCTCCCACCTTGGCCTCCCAAAGTGCTGGGATTACAGGTATGAGCCACCACACCCAGCCAAAAGGTTACGTTCTGATGTTAAAAGTATCATCACTGACCAGGAGTCAAGACTGAAACGTTTAATCAGGATTTTCCAGAACTTTACATGACTGGTTTTCTTTCCTTCCTAAATTGTAAGCCAGAGTCCTTGCAGAACATCTCACAAAAACACTGATAGCCTGTGCTAGCCAGGATGTTAGGTTTAAAATGTAGCTGTTGCTATTGGTTCTTTTTGCCTCCAACTGGAACACATTACTTGGATTTTTTGGCTACTCAGCTGGAGTAAAGGCAAAAGATAAATGAGAAGGGTGATAAAGGAAGACCACATCTAACAAATCCAACATTAAAAAAGCAAAATCCAACCCACAGAATAGTAAGTATTTCAGCAATGTTCTCCTACAAGGATGATATATCAAGGCTGAATACTATTAATAAATCCATTGAGGCCGGGTGTGGTGGCTCATGCCTGTAATCCCAGCACTTTGGGAGGCCGAGGCAGGCAGATGAAAAGGTCAGGAGTTTGAGACCAGTCTGGCCAATATAGTGAAACCCTACCTCTAATAAAAATACAAAAAATTAGCTGGGCGTGGTGGCGGGTGCCTGTAATCCCAGCTACTCAGGAGGCTGGGGCAAGAGAATCGCTTGAAACTGGGAGGCAGAGGTTGCAGTGAGCCAAGATTGCGCCACCGCACTCCAGTCCGGGCAACAGTGTGAGACTCCGTCTCAAAAACAACAACAACAACAACAACAACAAAAATCAATTAAAGTATAAGGTGAAACACTGTAATTAAGACAAACAAATGACTTTGTGCTTACCTAACAAGCCAGATGGGTCAGACCTATGTTCTACTATCTTATAGGTTGTTTCATAGTAGGTTCCATTTAACAGACTTCATTGTTAATAAAAACAAACCATTGGCCGGGCGCGGTGGCTCACGCCTGTAATCCCAGCACTTTGGGAGGCCGAGGCGGGCGGATCACAAGGTCAGGAGATCGAGACCACGGTGAAACCCCGTCTCTACTAAAAATACAAAAAATTAGCCGGGCGCGGTGGCAGGCGCCTGTAGTCCCAGCTACTCGGGAGGCTGAGGCAGGAGAATGGCGTGAACCCGGGAGGCGGAGCTTGCAGTGAGCCGAGATCGCGCCACTGCACTCCAGCCTGGGCTGGGCGACAGAGCGAGACTCCGTCTCAAAAAAAAAAAAACAAAAAAAAAAACCATTTATCAACAAATTCAACTGAATGTTTATTTAGTGTCTCAGCATTAAATTTTAAGTGCCACAGCACTGGCCTAGCCAAACCAGAATTAAATAGATGTCATTTACTCATTATAGACAAGATCCTAGTGATTCTTCACTCAAATATTAAATAAGAACCTGCTACATACTGACATTGCGCCAGGAATAAATTGGTAAACAACCCTTCTCAAAGGGTTGACTATTTAAGAAAACAGGATCCCCTCATTACTTTACCACAAAGAGCTTGACCTGAAGAAGAGGGAATCAAGACTCTAAACATAAAAGCAGTTATGAGAGCTTGTATGTGCAGGTGTTAAGGCTTTATTTTTTGAAATAACCATACCACCTACAGACTGTGAATAGCTCAGGGAGGCAATATTAACGTCTCAAGGAGAAAGAAAGTGAGGCAAGTTAGATAAGCTAGGAAGTGGCCATCTTGGGATTTGAACTCTAGTCTGTCTGGTGCCAAAAATCAGTGCTTTTGACTACTACCATACACTCTTTCTTGACTGAATAGACTTGCAACTTGGTCTGTAGAGAATTTATATAGCTTACAACCAGTCCAAAAAAGAAAAAATATTTCAGAAAAGAATAAATGTTCAAATCTGAATTTAAACATTGTAAATATTTACCTTTCAGTTTATCTTGAAAATAAGTTATTTAAGGAAGCATTCAAATGAGTTAATTATCCCTTCTTATGTTTTTAAAATCTACCATAGAAAAAACTCTCCACAGGTATTCAAATCTTTTTTATGAATAGCAGTAAGTTAATATTTAGTAAGTTAAAAAGTACATTGTCAGCAGTTGCATGAAGACATACCTGAGGGATGGCACCATAGTTCCAGATATATCCTTTGTACGGGAACAAATTCGCAACATAGCGAAGTTTTCCTTTTTTCACATCTTGTTTAATGGGGTTTAAAGGGTCCTTTGTAGCAATCTGAAATAAAAAATTTCAAATCGTTGCATATTTGGATGTGAAATACTATTCAAATAAGGATCTGAGGAAATGAATTATGGTATCTATGTTCCCTAATTCCACTTTAATGATATATTCTATCCCTAACAATTTTATAATTGAACTAAGGTGCTTCCATAATCAGCCACTAAGTGGAAAGGTTATGTGAGGTATAAAGGAACTATCAAGAAGGGAAGAAGAACATTTACTAATTCTAGAAAGCAAAGACTAAAATTACCTGGAATAAATTCTAATGTTTGAGTAATAAAAATATCGTAATTTTTATTAAAAGGGCAAAATAAATACTATCCAATTTTATTTTCCTTTACAGAATTTAAAATTATTCAAATACTCGGGTATTTATTACACACAAAAAATGTGATTACTGTAAAAAAGTATGTGGTATAAAATGTTATAAATATCCATAACAAAAAGGCAATGATGGTAGGTATCGTCAGAAAGAAACTAACACCATGCAACTGAAATTCCAATGAGAGTATCTGTGGCTGGGGTGACTAAAGAGGGGTCAGTGATGGGCTTACAGAGAGTAAGAGGAGAAAAAGTAATTCTAGGTTTTGGGAACATCGGAAGCAAAGATGTTGGGAAGAAAAGTTTGGGGCATATTTGTAAACAGCTGAGTTTAGCTGGAGCCCAAAGGGAAGACTGCTGGCAATGGGAGATACAACTAGAAAACAGACTGGGACCAGACGGAGAAAAACCTTGGAGTTCAGATGGTTCATCCTTGATCAAGTCAGTGTGACTCGATCAAAACCAATATCCTAAGTCTCACTCAAATGTAAAGTGAAATATTACCTCCATTTTTGCATTAGACCAGCGTGGCACTTCAACTACCATGTGGAACACATCCTGAAAAAACAGAGAAAGTGAGATGGTCACAGGAGCCAATTTGTTCTTTGAGGGAGCATGCACTATTTCTTCCAAAGTCAAACTGTTCATTGTATCAGATCTTTGAAGTCAATTGGATTTTCAACAAAATGCATCAAAAAAAAAAGAGAATGATGGATGAAGAAATAATGCAATTATAGGAAAATATTCATTATAGAATCAAGGTGGTCAGTATATGATTGCTTACTGTATAGTTCTTCTTAATTTTTATTTACTTCTAAATTTTTTGTACAGACAAGCTCTTACTATGTTGCCAAGGCTGGTCTCAAACTCCTGGCCTCAAGTGATCCTCCTGCCTCTACCTCCCAAAGTGCTGGGATCACAGGTGTGAGCCATCTCGCCCACACTTACTATATAAATCTTTTAACTTTTCTGTATGCTTTAAGTGTTTCAGAATAAAAATTGACAGTGGAAAGAATGTTCCTAGGAAGGAAACAGTTCTTAAATAAATATAACAGAACCTGTATCTCTGAAGAAGACCATCTTCAAAACACTCTCCAAAGGCCAGTGTTATTTCCTTCAGAGACACTGCAATTACTCAAAATGTTTTCAGAGCCTCCATTTCAGAGATGGTTTATAAGACAAACCCCAAGTCAGCCTAATTACTTGATCATACTTTAGTTTATAAGGCGAACCTCCGTCAGCCTAATTACTTGGTCATACTTTAGTTTTAGCATCAAACAAAACTCATCAGCTTCATTATCCATATTATTCTCCCAATTTGGCTGTTTTTAGAAATAAAGACCCCCTCAAAAGGTCTTTGACTTTGAAGATAAGAGAATATGCTCTAAAAATATTTTAATCAATGATAGTTCTATTGTAATTGGCTTATAGCCTTAAATTGACTACTATAAAATGGATATATTCAGGGAGTAAATTCTCAGATGTGCAGTTTAAAAACATAATGAAAAACAAACCATACTTTGCCAACCCATTTTGCACACTGGAGTTAAATATGGCATAGGTTATTTAAACTTGAGCTTTAATTATTCAGAATACTATTTTTTTTTTCAAGGAATAGAACTTTAACTGCAGTTTTTCAGTGTTCAGCCTCCACAAAGGGCACAGATGAAGCTAAATCTGTAATAACTGTTTTCTGTCACCCAGGCTGGAGCGCAGTGGCATAATCTTGGCTCACTGCAACCTCCACCTCCTGGGTTCAAGTGATTCTCCTGTCTCAGCCTCCCAAGTAGCTGGGATTACACAGGGGCATGCCACTACACCGGGCTAATTTTTGTATTTTTAGTAGAGATGGAATTTCACCATGTTGGCAGGCTGGTCTCAAACTCCTGACCTCAGGTGATCTACCTGCCTTGGCCTCCCAAAGTGCTGGGATTATAGGTGTGAGCCACCGCACCTGGCCTGCAGTCATGCTTATAAAATGTTCTTTTTTTTTTTTTTTTTTTTGAGACAGGGTCTCACTCTGCCACCCAGGCTGGAGTGCAGTGGCATGAGGTTGACTCACTGAAGCCTCAACCACCCTGGCTCAAGCAATCTTCCCATCTCAGCCTCCTGAGTAGCTGGAGCTACAGGTGCACGCCACGACATCCAGCTAAGATAGCTAGATAGATAAAAGATAGATATATATATATAAAAATTTTTTTTTGGTAGAGATGGAGTTTTGCCATGTTACCCAGACTGGTAAAGTACATTTTAAGAACTTAACTTAAAATGAAAATCACTTGGTTACATCACTCTTTAGAATTACTTCTTTGCTACTTTCCATCAAAACATGGGAACTGATAAGCCACAAGGGACTAAGTCAAAGGTTTCAAGTTAATAATTACCTTGCTGGTACCAAGCAGAAAAACTACACTGATTTCAATTCAAAAGTGTAAAACTTCTGTCATTTTAAGTTCCTGCTGAAACCATGGAAGACTAAAGCATCCATGGGTTTCTGCACCAAGCCTCCTGACACCTCACCTACCCAGTACAACATAAAAACCAAAAGAATGGAGATATTACTTAAATCTAGGACTGAAGAAACTGCTCTATCCCTGTATCCCTCTAAAATAACTAGATGGTTTAGAAAATGTAACCCTGATTGTTCATCCTGGGTAGAAAACCTCAGAACCAATCTTTGACTACATTTCACCTTGCCCACTAAGTTTTCAAGAGTTTTGTCCACTTCTCAGGCGTAAAAATGAGATCTGTAGGTCCGTGAAAAGAAAAGTCAGGGCTTTCGGTTTTCAGTAGCAGTACCCTAAAGATTCACAAGATGGAGCTGTTATGACATGAAAGATCAACTGAAGAGCTCGCCAAGATTAGCTGTTAATTTTGTTAAAACGCCACCAGGCCAGGCGCTGTGGCTCACGCCTGTAATCCCAGCACTTTGGAAGGCCGAGGCGAGTGGATCACCTGAGATACGGAGTTCAAGACCAGCCTGACCAACATGAAGAAACTCTGTCTCTACTAAAAATATAAAAATTAGCCGGTCATAATGAGGCATTCCTGGAATCCCAGTTACTCGGGAAGGCTGAGGCAGGAGAATTGCTTGAACCTGGGAGGCGGAGGTTGCAGTGAGCCGAGATCGCCCCATTGTACTCCACCTTGGGCAACAAGAGCCAAACTCCCTCTCAAAAAAAAAAAAAAAAAAAAAAAAAAGAAAGCCACCAAATGAATACATTGCTTCAAGAAAGATATAGCAAATAGAGCTGAAATAACTAATTCAAAGTTTAGAAACTATATTGAACACTTTAATAGCATTAAATGACAAATATGTGTAGACTCTCAAAACAGTATTACCTAATAACATAAATCTACATAATTAATGGGAAGGAAAAAAATAACAAGGAAGAAAACATCCTTCAGAAAATGGTGAGAGAATTCTACAGCGAACAAAAGCCTGAAGGTCTGGTGCTTTTTAGAAATATAGCTGGGTGAGGCCGGGCGTGGTGGCTCACACCATTATAGGTGTGATTATACCCATTATAGGTGGGATTATACCCAGCACTTTGGGAGGCCAAGGTGGGCGGATCATGTGGTCAGGAGATCGAGACCATCCTGGCTAACACGGTGAAAACCCATCTCTACTAAAAATGCAAAAAAATTAGCCGGGCGTAGTGGCGGGCGCCGTAGTCTCAGCTACTCGGGAGGCTGAGGCAGGAGAACAGCGTGAACCTGGGAGGCAGAGGTTGCAGTGAACCGAGATCACACCACTGCACTCCAGCCTGGGCAACAGAGCAAGACTCCATCTCAAAAGAAAAAAAAAAAAAAAGAAGAAGAAATTAGCTGGGCAAAAACAGCAGGGAGTACCTGCAAAAGCCAGAGTCAATTCATTGATTTTTTTCAACAAATATTTTTTGTGGACCACCAGGATGTGCCAGGTACTTTTCCAGGCTCCGAAGACTAGCAATGAACAAAATAAAAGTTATTTTAACTCCCAAAGTGTTGGATTTCCAAATCAGATACTTCCTGCTGGTAGCCTTGGTGGTGGTTCAGGGGTAGAATTCTCGCCTGCTAAATCAGGTACTCCAGCTTGTAGGCCTCATGCTACAGCTTGGGGTGAGTGACTCATCTGTAAAAATCAATGTTTAGCACACTTTCAAATTCATGTAGATGCTGTAGTAATACTTGTCTCAGCCAGGCGTGGCAACTCATGCCTATAATCCTAGCACTCTGGGAGGCAGAGGCAGGAGGACTGCTTGAGGCCAAGAGTTCAAGACCAACCTGACCAACATAGCAAGACCTGTCTCTTAAAAAAAAATTTTTTTAAAGAGAGAGAGAGACGAGGTCTCACTCTGTCACCCAGACTGGAGTACAGTGATGCAATCATAGCTCACTACAGCCTCCAACTCCTGGTCTCAAGCAATCCTCCTGCCTCAGCCTCCTGAGTAGCTGGGCCTACAGGTGTGCACCACCACACCTGGCTAATTGTTTTTTAATTATGTTTTTGGAGATGAAGTCAGGATATGTTGAGCGGGCTGGTCTCTAATTCCTAGCCTCAAGCGATCTTCCCGTCTATCCCTCCCTAGTAGCTGGAATTACAGGTGCAAGCCATCCTGCCCAACTCTGTACTTATAAGGAGGGGGTGTCCCACATACTTCAGCAGGAATTACTACTAAAGAACAACTTTCTTATAGACATCCTGGCTAATAATTCAGAGTTGCCCTAGGTGAACAACAGTGATATTTAGGATTTTTCAGGGCAACTGATATGAGAAATTCAATGAATTTTATAGCAACGGAGTTGCTATAAAACTGTACTGTTTTTATGCGTTTTAATGATTCCAATATTCGTGCACTTAAAAAATAGCGATTTTAAGAAATTTAGTACTACTCAGTTACAAATTCATTCCTCCTTCTTTAATCCCAACTGTTTCAACTGTTACTTAGCTGGATCTTGGATTTACTATCTTGTTACCCCCATTGTTAGGACTTCCCAGAATGCATCCTCCAATCCTACCATGCTTTGGAGTCTCAGTCATTGGTCTGGCATCAGAGCTCTCAGCTCTGTTAACAGCTTCAGAAAAGAAGGAAGTTAAGTCTCCCTAAAGGGATGATTTTGGTAAACCCAATAATTACCTTGCTGATAAACCAGTGGCGGATACGGGAAAAGGCAAACTATAACTTTACCTCTGACTTCCCAAAGTCAGAAATATAACTATCTATTTCAGGCCAGGTATGGTGGCTTGTGCCTGTAAACCCAGCACTTTGGGAGGCTGAGGCAGGAGGATCGCTTGAGGCCAGGAGTTCAAGACCAGCCTGAGCAACATAGACCTTGTCTCTACAAAAAAATAAAAGTCTATTTCACTTCCCAGATTTATAATCATTTTATCAAGTAGTCAAGACGTTACAACAAAATGTTAAAGATGTCCAGATTCTAAGGAAATTGGCAACTCAACAAGTCTACATTGTATCACTCCATTAATCAAAAAGATTTAAAATAAAAATGTTTCAGGAATAGAAGAAATATCTCCTATATCTTGGTTAGGCTTATAACTTCACTAATTAAACAGGAATATTAATTACAGTAATATAGTGAGGGCCAGTCTCATCTCCAAACTGGTTAGAGTCTTGTGGACCAAGTCAGTAGTCTGACAAGTCATTTACTAATGACCAGGCTATGGCCATTTGGTAGGCTGGTATTACTAACGCAGTTAAGTACATATATAGGGAACATGCTCTTAATTTAATTACATCTCATCTTTAAATCTTAGCAGTTAAGTTCAATGTGTCCTTATTGAGACTTATTTCTTATCTATTTATTTTATTTCATTTTTTGAGATAGAGTTTCGCTCTTGTTGCCCAGGCTGGAATGCAATGGTGCAATCTTGGCTCACCGCAACCTCAGTTTCCTGGGTTCAAGCGATTCTCCTGCCTCAGCTCCCGAGCAGCTAGGATTACAGGCATGCACCACCACACCCAGCTAATTTGTGTATTTTTAGTAGAGACGGGGTTCCTCCATGTTGGTCAAGCTGGTCTCAAACTCCCGACCTCAGGTGATCCGCCCACCTCGGCCTCTCAAACTGTTGGGGTTACAGGCGTGAGCCACCGTGCCCAGCATTGAGACTTATTTCTAACCCTGGATTTGGTAAATTCGATGAACTATACTACAGAATTACACCAAGTGGCTGACATTAGCATTTTCAAGTTGACTCATTGTGTGTTTCTCTAGATAACTTCAGAAATCTAGTAAATACCAGGCTTAGAAAGAAACACAAAAATCACCCTCTGGTACCACCACTCTTATTTATTTATTTATTTTGAGACAGAGTCTCACCTGTCACCCAGGCTGAAGTGCAGTGGCACGATCTCAGCTCACTGCAACCTGCGTCTCCAGGGCTCAAGTGATCCTCCTACCTCAGCCCTCCTGGACCATAGGCACCTGCCACCACACCCAACTAAACTTTTTTTTTTTCTTTTTTTTTGGTAAAGACAGGGTTTCACCATGTTGCTGAGGCTGGTCTTGAACTCCTGAGCTCAAGCAATTCATCCACCTAGGCCCCCTAGAGTGCTAGAATTATGGGCATGAGTCACGGCACCTAGTCTACCCCCCGTTTTTAAATCTTTATTGTTTTGCAATAAAATTTGGAGAAAAAACAGTAGCGGTGGAGAGAATTTTCTTCTAAATTTATCTAGAGAATAAACATACAGCAAGAAGCTAATCCAAACCAAGCTTTCCTTTTTTTTTTTAACTTCTAGATTAGTTTTGGAGTATAAAATCCCTATCAGAAGAACTCATGTAGTTAAAAGAAAATGTTCCATCCCCATAAAGATGCTTTCGAAAAGGTATACCAGATTTCATCATTTCCAACAATACTTTACCTTATTCACTGCTCACCAAATGACAATGGCTCTTAACTCTGTTCTGGCTGTAAAGTTGGTAATATGATTCTAGAAGGATATACTCTAATTTGTTAAAAGTATATGGATACCTGAAATATTTCATCAACAGTGACAGAAGTCTATTTGAGAAGCTATCAGAAAGAAACACGATGACCGAAGTTCACACTGTTGTGCCCCTTATTCACTTAGAATTGTGACTTAGTAAAGAAAGACATGACTTACACCAACCCAAAAAACATTTGCTCAAAAAATTGTGTTAAGATTCCAAGGGAGATCATTAACTTATTAAAGAAATTAAAACACATACACACAAAACTTTTAGAAATACTCATTTGTTTTCCAGTTACATAGATCTTCTACTCATTGCAGCTCAAATAAATGCCTGTATTTGCTACTACACACTACCATATGTACCTACGTAGAGCAATAACTTAATTTGTCATGTCATAATTAAGAATAAGCTGCTGGCTGGGTGTGGTAGCTCATGCCTGTAATCCCGCACTTTGGGAGCTGAGGTGGGTGGATTGTTTGAGCTCAGGAGTTCGGGACCAGCGAAAGTCTGTCTCTACCAATACAAAAAAACTAGCCAGGTACAGTGGTGCGCACCTGTAGTCCCAGCTACCCAGGAGGTTGAGGTGGGAGGATTGCTCGAGCCCAGGAGGTGGAGGCTGTAGTGAGCCAAGATCACACCACGGCATTTCAGCCTGGGTAACAGAGTGAGACCCTGTCTTTAAAAAAAAAAAGGGGGAGGAAAGAAAAAGCTGCTATTTTTGCTATTTTTTCTTTTCAGATAAGCTTTATGATGACTACATTTTGAAAACAGATATTCTAAGCATAATCTGTTTATTTTAATGTCTTTATAATATCAAGCACAAGGGTCTGCATTTCCAGTTGTCAAACTTTTCTGTTTTGCAATGACTAACAATTTTGACCATGGAAACATTCCCAAGAAAAATGCATTTATGCCAAATTGTAGATAATATTCTTTTAAGTTTCTGAAGCATCAATCTGTTTGATTAGAGGCTTGACTTTCTTTCAGAAGGGAAAAAAAGAAACACATATTCCATATTTATACATGCTTCTATATGCTCCCAACAATCACCTGAAAAAAACAGAACCCTACATTGTCAGAATTAGAATTTAACATGAAAGTTTAAGATACGGAATAGAAAAATATCTGATTTCCAAAACTAAAAAATCAGGTCATGATATTTGAGCACTTTAAGATTTACAGAAAGCTTTTATCTACCCAGTGTTTCATACTGTTTATTACCATGTTTTGGAAAATTTCTGGTATCTCAGAAGTTTTATGTTAGAAGATACTCTGAGCTATAGGTGCTTTTATATTTGATCCTAAAATTGATCCAGAGCAAAGGACATCCCTGCAATTTAAAAATATCCAGTGAGCCCTTGCCTTTACCTTCTCTACCCACTGGATTTGGTAATAATCAAAGCAGGGTACCCGAGTCAAAAGATTTTCCAGAACTGGCTGGACTGATTACCTAACGGCATATGCCGAACTGAATAGCCACATTAAAAGGTCCAGATATGGGTTGGGCACAGTGGCTCACGCCTGCAACCCCAGCACTTTTGGAGGCTAAGGTGGGCAGATCGCTTAAACCAGGAGTTTGAGACCAGCCTGGGCAACATAGGGAAACCCCATCTCTACAAAAAAATAGAAAAATTAGCTGGGCGTGGTGGTATGTGCCTGTGGTCCCAGTTATTCAGGAGGCTGGGGCAGGAGAATCACTTGTGCCTGGGAGGTTTAAGCTGCAGTAAGCCACGATCATGCCACTGCACTCCAGCCTAGGTGACAAAGTGAGACCCTGTCTCAAAAAAAAAAAAAAAAAAAAGGTCTGATATGGATATGAGTCCTTGGACATTTTTCCTTAGTGGAGCTGGCTGAGCCATGTTAAAGGTACATGCTCACTTGATCAACATTCCCCCATTATCATCCCTCAGACGACTGACCACATTAGGAACAAAGTCCAAGGCCAAGCTCATAAGAATGTATTCATGTAAAATTAATCACAATGGATTTTTTTATAAAAAAGAAAGAAAATCACACTCTAACGAATCAAGTTAATCAGACTTTTTTTTAAAGGCTATAATCCAAAATGATGTCTACCACACCTTTATTTGTGTTTTAAACAAGTAACTTCCTTAAAAACAAAACAAAAGAATTCTTTCCGGCCTGTCAGACAGGAAGGCTCCTGCCCAAGGTCCACTGAGGTCTAGACCACTGGTAAAATCCAGCGTCATAAGAGCCTGTGCTTTTGAGCTGGGACAGGGCAGGCCAAGGGCAGAGTCTTCATTTGAGTAATCCACTTTATAGACACAACCAGTTCCTTATAAGACTTCAGTGTCCCTAAGTAATCTAAGTGAACACATTTAACAGGACACCAAAATGTAGCTTGTTTCCTATTCTGGAGTAACTTGAAGCAGCAATAAGAGTAGGTACCAAAACATCTATGATCATTCTGGTCCTTGGTAGGAATACAATCAATTATGAACACTGGGAAAACAGCTCTATGTCAAGAAAATGTTTTCTTCCTGTAGCACACCTGTATGCCAGGGTATTATCAATAAACTTAGGGTCATCATTTTATACCTCTTCATTGCTCAAAATGGTCTGAGATGCTACAGTATGGTATACATACTGTAATACAACAAGCAGATAATTCAAGCCAACCCAATGGGGCCAATTCAAGAGGGAAGGATTCTGCAGTTTATATCAACTCCCAGGAAATCAGATGTAACAAATTCAAGTTTCTGAATAAATACAATGCTGATACTCCCACAGGAAAAACACATGCCAATTAGAGGTCCCTCCTGTATTTGTGGCACATAATTGGCCTGGGGCTGTTTGCTCCATTGCCTCCAATTGGAGTCTTACCCAGGAAGGCTCCTTGGAAGCAATGCAAAATTTGGAATTTCTGGCAGTACAGAACTGCAGCAAACTTCCTGGTAGAAGTGCAATGAATTTGTCTATTTCTATCTAATAGTCACGCCCAGAAAAACAGTAAGACAGCACACACAAGAACAAAATTACTATTATTCTAGACGTGCATTGCAAAGTGATGTTCACGTGTGTTGTGTATTGACATCTAGCTAAGGAAGGTCAATAACCTATGTAATTCTTACAACTCAAAAACCTTTGTACTCAATGTGAATCAAACTTCCGTACTGAAGGAAAAAAATTGAAAGGTAGAAAAAGAAAAAGATATTTGTCCTTGTGCCAAGTTGCTAAATACAGTACAAACTACTTCCATTGGAAAGGAGGCTAAGAAGAGATGGGTTTTTAAAAAATGTTTAAAGTTGTACTTATAACACATGTTCTTTGTAAAAAGATTAGACAATATAAGAAGACAAAAACGAAAATAAAACCAAGAGTCACGGGCAGTCCCATGAATCATAAATATTTTGATATATATTTTTATTGTTATTTATTTTCCTGAGACAGGGTCTTGCTATGTTGCCCAGTCTGGTCTCAAACTCCTGGGCTCAAGTGGTCCTCCCAGCACAGCCTCCTAAGTGGGATTACAATCGCCCCACACTCAGCTATTCTGGTGTATACAGTTGTAGACTTTTTCCCCTAGAAAAGTAAAGGTTTTTACCAATTTGTGGTAAACCTACCAATCTGTGCTACGGTTAGGTTTCTTTTCACTGGTATATACAGGAACAGCTATTTCCTTTTAGAAGTCTGTGTGCCTACCTTTATTAACTCTATCTTAACTGTGCAAATCTTAACTGTACTAGCCCATTACTAAATTTTCCTATACTCATTGAATAATCTAGTTTATTTTTACTATTTCATAAAGTTCCCACAGTCAAAATTCTGTGCTGGCTACCTGGTTTATTTTAGAACCAGTAATGAAGTATTGCGACTTTAGTTCCAAATACACATACAAAAAGGACTAATGTAATTTTTTCTTTTTTTTTTTTTTTTTTTTACCAAGACAGATTAAATACTTTTGCTTTTATGCCTCCTCTCGTTCCCCAAGTTATATTTGCTTCTTTAACTAAATAATCTAGTTTTAAGACTAACTTCTTATTTAGTCAATGGTCTTTTTTTTGAGACAGGGTCTCACTCTGTCACCCAGCTGGAGTACAGTGGTGGCATCTCGGCTCACTGCAACCTCTGCCTCCCAGGCACAAACGATCCTCTCACCTCAGCCTTCCAAGTAGCTGAGACTACAGGTACATGCCACCACGCCTGGCTAATTTTTGTATTTTTTGTAGAGACAGGGTTTCACCATGTTGACAGGCTGTTCTTGAACTTCTGGCCTCTACCCGCCTAAGCCTCCCAAAGTGCTGGGATTATAGGAATGAGCCACCACGCCCAGTCTAATCAACCGACCTTTAACTCACAGCACAGCGAGGCATTTTAAGCACTTGTTGAGAGACATATAAGAAAATTCATATGTAGAACTAGTTGATCTGAGTAAACAGACTGTGTCCAAAAGACAAGGATGCCTTACCTTATCTGCATAAATTGGAATATCATGAAATGGAGATATATATTGTCCTTTCTCATTTTCTGCAAAATAAATTAGAAAAAGTTATTACTGTAATTAATTGTAGTGCTAAATGCACATAGTACACATTTTTTTTTCCTGAGACAGGGTCTCTTACTCTGTCACCCAGGAGGGTGTACAATGGTGTGATCTTGGCTCACTGCTACCTCTGCTTCCCTCTTGAAGGCTCAAGTGATCCTCCAGCCTCAGCCTCCTGAGTAGCTGGAGTAGCTGGAACTACAGGCATGAGCCACTATGCCTGCATAATTTTTGTATCTTTTGTAGGGAGGTCGTGTTGCCATGTTCCCCAGGCTGGTCTCCAACTCCTGAGCTCAAAGCAGTCTGTCCACCTCGGCCTCCCAAAGGGCCGGAATTACGGGGGTGAGCCACTGCACCCAACCAATACACATTTTTTTTTTTTTTTTGCAGCAATTCATCTTTATTTCTTATTTTCCTCTGGGCGTGCAGAATCTGATATATTTCACCCCAGGTATATTTGGGATAGTTGGCTCTTCACTGGGTCAGGATGGCTGGGTGCCTTCTCCCCTGGCACGGTTCTCTTCTCTGCAGGGCGAGGGGCAGGGAGCTAGTAGAACCTCGCAATGCCAGCCACAATGGCAGACCCAGTGGAGCCCAGGATGAATTTGGTCAACCCGGAGAGTCCAGTTGCTCCCAGTGACTGCAGAGTAGCCACAAGTCTGCCCGGGGCAACTCCACCCCCATTGGCAATGGCCACTGTGGACATCATCTTGGCTGCTATGGAGGACGAGGTGATTCCCGTCGCAGTGAAGCCCATGGCGCTGAGCACCATGGGCACAGCCTCCACGGCCACAACTCCTCCAATCACGACTGTAGCAATCCTCGCCAGGGGTAAGACTACGGCAAGGCTAGAGGCCACCCTGGCCACTTTGGCCACACCGGTCACTGCTGATGAGGTGAAAGCTGAGGCCACCATGCCTGCTCGGGTTAATTCCCTGGCCCAGAGAAGGAGAGTTCCTGAGAATGTGAAGCTGACCCCACCATCTTAAGCTCGGATGTGTTCCACCAGTACACATTTTTAAACCAAGATATTATTCTCACACTAAGCTGGGCGCAGTGGCTCACGCCTGTAATCCCAGCACTTTGGGAGGCCAAGGTGGGTGGATCATGAGGTCAGGAGTTCAAGACCAGCCTGACCAATATGGTGAAACCCTGTCTCTACTAAAAATACAAAAATTAGCCGGGCGTGGTGGCAAGTGCCTGTAATCCCAGCTACTCGGGAGGCTGAGGCAGGAGAATCACTTGAACCCGGGAGGCTGAAGTTGCAGAGTACCACTGCACTCCAGTCTGGGCAACAGATCGAGACTGTTTCAAAACACAAACAATAAAACATAAAAGTCCTTTTAGGGTCAATTGTGACTTTGCAGTCTGTCCAGTCCTCTATCAGTTTTAGAGAAACTGACAAATGTAATATTACAAAGCTAAAAAAAAGTTTATTTATATTAAGGAAGGATAAAGCACTTAAAATTTGATAACTATATAGTGGGTTCTAATTATTAGTATTTCTTAAGTTCCAGAGAGTTCCACTCGACAAAAACAGTTACTTCAGCTAGTGCCAAATTCTAGAAGTAGCTTTGGTCTCCCATAACAGAAGATATATATAACATATATATTATATATAGAGAGAGAAAATATTAATTGCAAATAACCTAAGTAAAAGCAGTGTATTTATTCTGCATATACAGCTTGAAGATCCACCCCTCACCTTCAAACCAGTCACCTCTGTAAGCCCTTCCTACAGAGAAATTCTGGAGCCAACACTATTTCCAGAAAAACAGTTCCATGAATTATTAGTCAAAAGTTACTGCACTGCCCTTGTTGCTTAATTGCAAAATTAAATAAAATGGGGAGGGGTGGGTAGTTCTCACGCTCCCTGGATTTTTCTGATAGTTAACCTTCAGCTAGATGTTTGCTTTACGGTTCACTTTCCTTTTCCTCCCACACCAGGCTACTTTTTGCTAGGAGCTTTGTTCCTTCAATGCCTATTCCCATTCGTCCCCTCTACTCCCCGCTTCCCGGTCCTTCATACACCAACTCAGAGTTCGAGGTACCTGCCCATTTCCTTCCAAATAAAACTGTAAAGAGATTAAAATAGAAGCGCTTGTGGTGACACATTTACGAACGCCTCCGTTATCGCCCATAATCTACTCCTAGTAGCTGGGGGTGGGGGGAGTAAGAGGATAAAGAAAAACCCCAAGTAGATTTCCTCCACCTACAAGGCCAAAAAAAAGGTGGTGCCCTAAGGAGCGTGGAGGGCGCCAGCCTGCAGCCTCCCGGTTTCCCCGTGCAGCCCTAGGTGCAGGACCCGGGGTAGGTACCCCCTAGACGCCGAATCCTGCAAAGGTAAAAAACTTGGCACTTTCTCAGTCATTCTTCCAGATTGACGTCATCTGTTTGATTTGAGAGGAACAGCTTTCTGTTTCATAAGGATTCCCAGCATCGGCGCTGAGGGAACACAGGCGGCGGAGAGGCAGGAGCGCTACCGGGACCCCGGAGGACCGGTCCAGCGCCTTCACAGAGGCTCCCGATCCGGGCCTCAGTTTCCTCTTCTGTAAAATGAGGGGGTGGACTTGGCTCCGCTCAGCGCCCATAATCTGAGCTACGGCGGCGGAATTAAGGTCTTTAGGAAGTCACTGCCCCCCCTCGGAGTCGCCGTCCCTCCAAACTGAGCAATCCTCTTACGGGCATTATGCTACCTCCAGGCACCTTTCTAGAGTGGGTCTGTGATTTCCTTTTCCCATCAGACCCTGTCCGAGTCGGACACATGCAAAACTAGCTGGGCCCAGGTTCGGGTACCCCGTGGCGTGAGAAAGGGACCATCGCCGTTCAGCGGGGAGGGATGGCCGGAGGCGACCCCCGCTGCCCCGACCGGCAGCTGCAAGTGTGCAATGTGAGGGCCGGCCAGGCCCCACAACGCGTCGGAGACTTGGGGCCGAACGCGGGCCGCACCCTCCCGGGGAGGCGAGGCCCGGGAATGAATGGGCGGACCGGCGCGGAGGGGCCGGGGGCCGCAGACACTCACTGAGGAATACTCGGTACTCCAGGGAGAAGGGAGCGGCGCGCTCCTCGGTACTGAAGCCGCTCATGGTGCCGGAGTCCAGCCGCCGCAGCTGCCACAGAGCCACCAGCCCGCACGCGGCGCCGACAGACAAGCAGAGAGCCCCGCGCCTGCGCACTACGAGTACTGGACCGGTGGGCGGGGCGGGGAGCGCCTTTAACGCGGCTCCGCTAGCGTTCCCACCCCCGCCGGGCCAACCCCGTGCGCAGGCGCACTCCGCACTCCCGAGCCCCGCCCCTCGGGCCCAGCCTCTGCGATGACAGTGGGGGATCAGAGTCTGGGCCACGTGGCTGCCGCCGGCGCTGGCTCTATTCCTTCGGCATTGGGCTCTGACCCGGGAGGGCAAATGCGCAGGCCCTAAGCTTGGACTAGCTAGGAGTTGACGGCCGACCACGCACACAGGGAACTCACCTTTGATTCTCACACACTCCTCCCCGCAGACCTATTCCTTATCTCAAAAGGCGATGATAAGTCATCTGCTTCCCCAGACAGGCCCTGCTTGCGGTCTTAAAGGTGAGCATTTTTCTGATCCGTCTTAACAAAGTTGAGCCATACTGACGCCCCTAGTGGCTAGCAGTAAGGTACTCGCTCCTCCACTTTCTATAACCTCTCTGACTCCGTTGCTTATCTGGGAAGTGAAGATAGTAATAGTAACTATTTCATGAGTTACTGGGATGATTACCCGAGTTAATACACGTCAAAGGCTTGGAGCAGAACCTGGGTCTTTGTAAACACTCTGGAAGTTGTTACTGTCACCCTCCCCAGTGGGGGAAGATTTACTACCCCCTTTCCCCTACCCGCCCCCCACCACCTTACTTAACCCACCCGGGTCCCCAGGGGCTTCAGATGGAAGCATTGGGAAGGTCCAGGCGTGAGCTAGAGTCGCGTGAAGGATTGCTCTTAGGGATAGGCTCCTCTGAGCTTGTTTTCCTGTTTATATTTCATCATGTCAGGCCAGACCCCAAAAACTAAAGTCTGATAGAGGCAATGGGCAAATATTTGCATCACTTACCTACCTCCCCAGGCATACATGTTAAAGAAAAAAAGTATGTCCAAAATCCTCAATATAAATTAGAAAATTATTATTTACATTTCAAAGAATGCCTAGTTTTATTTGTTAAAAAATTTTCATGGCCAGGATTTATTTAAATAACTTTTTCTAGAGCATTAAAGATAATGTGTCTTAAGGACATTTTGAATTAAACTCTTCTTTTCAAAACAATGTCTATTGTAAAAAATGAATATTAAATGAAAACCTAGTAAGATCTCCAGTTAGTTATGGTGTCCCTCCTTTTGTCTCTGTCCAACTCCCAAATCCCACTGACACCCATTAATTTTCAGAAGGCTGTGATTCACTGATTTTTTTGGAACATTACACCACAGTTTTACTGCAGTTAGAACAACAGGGCAGGAAAAAAAAATAGCGAAGCAATAGTTTAGTCACTAATTAGAGTCAAGGCCAGGCATGGTGACTTACGCCTTCAATCCCAGCACTTTGGGAGGCTGAGGTGGGCAGATTACCTAAGGTCAGGAGTTCGAAACCAGCCTGACCAACACAGTGAAATCCTGTCCCTAATAAAAATACAAAAATTAGCTGGGCGTGGTGGCACGCTCCTGTAATCCCAACTACTCGGGAGACTGAGGCAGGAGAACACTTGATCCCAGGAGGCGGAGGTTGCAGTGAGCTGAGATCATGCCAGTGCATTCCAGTGTGGGTGACAGAGCGAGACTCTGTTTCAAAAAAGAAAAAAAAAGTAGGATCAAGTTCAGAGAATATTTTAAGGGGGATGCTCTTTTGATTGGACTGCTCTATCACTTTTCTGCCTTTGAGCAGATGGAACCAATTTTCTTGGAAATACCCAGACTCTCATCTGTGACTGACTTAAGGAGACAGCAGTGATGCAATAATAATGTTCTACATACACTTTCCCTTTGCCTCCTGCCAGTTCACAGCAAGATAATAAAGTCTCACTGACCTCTGAACTTGCACACTGGCTCTTGTTTCATCGAATGTATTCAGAGAGCCAGTCAGTACCAGCTCTGGTAAAACACCCAGCCCTGGTGCATTGTAACTTTCCTTTGCAGTCAAGTGTAGTGAGCCCATAGGCCCAAAAGGACCTTGGTCTACTATGTCTCCCTAGGGCCTAGCACAGTACACAGCCTAGAGTAGATGTTTACTGAATCTTTGCTGGACGAATGGGTAGAGGAATTAATGAAAAGGTGAATACCTTCTTAAGTACATTAGTTTGACAGAGAAGGAGTCCATCTCTTCTCAAATATTATCTTTCTCAGTGACCAAATCTAGTGGCACTTTCCAGTCCATATCCTGTCCCCTTTGCTCTGGGTGACCCTATTGGGTGTCTCTAATTTCCTTCTTTGGCTTGCAACTACACTCTCTTTTTTTTGTTTGTTTTCTTTTTTGAGACAGAGTCTCACTCTGTCACCCAAGCTAGAGTATAGTGGTGTGATTTCGGCTCACTGCAACCTCTACCTCTTAGGTTCAAGTGATTCTTGTACCTCAGCCTCCTGAGTAGCTGGGATCACAGGCATGCACCACCATGCCTGGCTAATTGTAGTATTTTTATTAGAGATGGGGTTTTGTCATGTTGGCCAAGCTAGCCTCGAACTCCTGGCCTCAAATGATTCGCCCATCTCAGCCTCCCAGAATGTTGGGATTACAGGTGTGAGCCACAGCGCCAGGCCATGACTGCATTCTCTTTTCGTGTTCTTCCTACTTCTTTTTTTTTTTTTTTTTTTTTTTTTTGAGACACAGTCTTGCCTCATCACCCAGGCTGGAGTGCAATGGCACAATCTCGGCTCACTGCAACCTCTGCCTCCCGGGTTCAAGCAATTCTCCCGCCTCAGCCTCCCGAGTAGCTGGGATTACAGGGGTGTGCCACCACGCCCGGCTAATTTTTGGTACCTTTAGTAGAGATGGAGTTTCACCATGTTGGCCAGACTGGTCTCAAAATCCTGACCTCGTGATCCGCCTGCCTCGGCCTCCCAAAGTGCTGGGATTACAGGCATGAGCCACCATGCCTGGCCCGTTCCTACTTCTTTGCTACTCATTTCTCATTCTCCCTCTCAGTCTTCTTCATTTCATCATCTTAATCATCATTGTCTTTCTTATTTCTCATGTTCTCTCTCTCTCTCTAGAGAGATACTCTCTGTCTAGATTATCTCATGTATATTTTGGTGTCAACTACCACCTAGAAGTCCTATAACATGAAAACTTTCAAATCTATAACTAAGTCTTTTTTAACACTTGCTGTGATCATGCTCTGTGATAGGTGGGTAGGGATGTAGCCCTACTAGGCCTTATAGTCAGAACTTAGAGTCTAGAGGACAGACAGACTTCAACAGATAATTATAATCAATTTGGGTGAGTAGAGTGATATAGAAAGTACAGGGCATTACATTATGGGAACAGAAAACCTCTTCAAGGAAGTGACCTGTAACCTGCAATCTGAATGAGATGGGATTAATAAGGCAAAGGGGACAAGGCCAAAGCCAGAAAACGGTTAGGTGAGACTAGGCCAGGCACGGTGGCTCACGTCTGTAATCCCAACACTTTGGGAGGCTGAGGCCGGTAGATCATGAGGTCAGGAGTTTGAGACCAGCCTGACCAACATGGTGAAACCTGTCTCTATTTAAAAAATACAAAAATAAGCTGGATGTGGTGGCACGCACCTGTAATCCCAGCTCCTCAGGAGCCTGAGGCAGGAGAATCTCTTGAACCTGGAAGGCAGAGGTTGCAGTGAGCTGAGATCGCACCAATGCACTCAAGCCTGGCAACAAAGCAAGACTCCATCTCAAAAAAAAAAAAAAAAGAAAAGAGGTGAGACTAGAGAAATAGGGCCAAACGCTAGAAATCCTTGGAAGGCATTATATGAGGATTGAACTTTCTCCCAAGAGCAATCGGAAACTTAAGAAGGGTTTTTAATGGGAAAATAACATGATCAGAATTGCATTAAGAAAAGGTACTATCAGCAGCTTAGAACTTGGATTGAGGTTTGATAAGACTAGAGGCAGGGAGACCAATGCAGTCCACTGCAGGGCCCCAGATGAAAGATGGTGGTGGTTTCCTGAACTTGGGTGGCAAAAGAGAAGGCTGATTACAGAGCTGTGTTCAAGGTAGAATCAATGGAATTATTGATTGAATAGCGTGGAAGAGGAGAGAGGTGGAGATTTGAGGATGAGTCCCAGGTTTCTGGCTACAAGTACTGGTTGAGTTGAATGGTGTGTCATTTACTGAGAGAGTCTGGGTGAAATGGAGGGTATTATACCAAACACTGCTAGCTCCCTACCCAATGGCCATATTACCTTCTCTTTTCTAGAAGAATCCTGATTTTGTTCAAGAGACTGGGTGTGGTGGCTCATGCCTGTAATCCCAGCACTTTAGGAGGCTGAGGAGGACGGATCACCTGAGGTCAGGAGTTCAAGACTAACCTGCCCAACATGGCGAAATCCTGTCTCTACTAAAAATACAAAAATTAGCTGGGCGTGTTGGCACGTGTCTGTAATCTCAGCTACTCAGGAGGCTGAGGCAGGAGAATCGCTTGAACCCAGGAGGCAGAGGTTGCAGTTAGCCAAGATATATATATATATATACGCCACAGCACTCTAGCCTAGGCAACAAGAGCAAAACCTCTGTCTCAAAAAATACATAAAATAAAAAAAAAAGAAGCTACAGTCTTGTGTACACCTTTGCCTCAGGGCAGCCAGCCATTCCTTCATCTTCATGAAGTGAGGTTTTTGTTTTTTTTTTTGAGACGGAGTCTCCCTCTGTCACCAGGTTGGAGTGCGGTGGTGCGATCTCAGCTCACTGCAACCTCTGCCCTCCTGGGTTCAAGTGATTCTCCTGCCTCAGCCTCCTGAGTAGCTGGGATTACAGGCACTTGCCACCATGCCTGGCTAATTTTTGTATTTTTAGTAGAGACGGGGTTTCACCATGTTGTCCAGGCTGGTCTTGAACTCCTGACCTCTGGTGATCCACCTGCTTTGGCCTCCCAAAGTGCTGGGATTATAGGTGTGAGCCACTGTGCCTGGCCTCCACTTTGATTTTTAAACTTGAAGGGATGCGATGTGGACAGTCCTTAGGTTTCCTAAAGAATACTGAGGAAGTTTTAAAATTACTTTTTGGCTATAGTTAGGCCTCTAGAATATATTAGTAATATATATCTAGAATATAATAGAAATTATTTGTGAAGGTATTTGTTGCAACTTGATTATCCTTAAAGAAAGTCATAATCTAAGATGGCTGGCTCTGTCTTCGTGGAACGCCACTTTTAGCAACATTGTTTATAATTTAGTAAAGCGGTCCTCTCCCTTCCTCCCAAGTACTTCATAATGGTTGTGTAAACTGTTAACTGATGTAAGATCAGTCCAAAACAATTTAATCATCCAAAACAATTGAATCGCCTTTTGTGTCCTGGGTAGTCTCTGCTCTCAGTATAGAAATTAGTACTTATTAGATGCCTACAGAGTGCATAGGATGTAAACCCAGCCTAGCCTGGGAGTACATTCAGAAGTGAAGTATACAACCAGTTTTTCTAGTGTAAGAATTTTTTTTTTTTAATTTTTTTTTTGAGACAGAGTCTCGCTCTGTCACCCAGGCTGGAGTGCAACGGCTCAATCTTGGCTCACTGCATTCTCTGCCTCCCAGGTTCAAGCAATTCTCCTGCCTCAGCCTCCCGAGTAGCTGGGATTACGGGCATGCGCCACCATGCCCAACTAATTTTTGTATTTTTAGTAGAGACGGGGTTTCACCATGTTGACCAGGATGGTCTCAATCTCTTGACCTCGTGACCTGCCCACCTCAGCCTCCCAAAGTGCTGAGATTATAGGCATGAGCTACCACGCCCAGCCAAGGAATGAGTTTTAAATGAGCAAAGACAATCATGACTGCCAGTGATTTTTTTCAGTCATGTAAATGTGATACAGTACTGTCCAATGGGATGAAGGGAAGGCTGCTAGAGGGTTTCTGGAACATTTTTCCTTTATCTTAAGAAGAGTATAGTTCCGCATGCTTGTTTGAAGTCACGGAGATTTGGGGGCTGTTCGTTACAGCAGCATAATCTAGGAAGAGCTGATTAATACAAATGGCTAACAGTGCTGCAGTTTTCTTATGAGATCTCCACCATGAGGAGAGTTTGCCTGGGAACCAAGCTGCCATGCAGAAATCAGCAAAACAGAAAGATGGAAATAACTTGTGTTCTTAAGATATTATTGGCTGGGCACAGTGGCTCACGCCTGTAATCCCAGCACTTTGGGAGGCTGAGGCGGGTGGATCACGAGATCAGGAGATCAAGACCATCCTGGCTAACACGGTGAAACCCCGTCTCTATTAAAAATACCAAAAAAAAAAAAAAAATTAGCTGGGCATGGTGGCAGGCGCCTGTAGTCCCAGCTACTCGGGAGGCTGAGGCAGGATAATGGTGTGAACCCAGGAGGCAGAGCTTGCAGTGAGCTGAGATCACTCCACTGCACTCCAGCCTGAGCAGCAGGGCAAGACCCCATCTCAAAAAAAAAAAAAAGATATTTTTGAGCTATTGATTTAACTAACCCCGGAACTACTTTGCCTCTGAACTTCTTGTCTCATTAGATAATAAATTCCTTGCAGTTTAAATGTGTTAAATGGAAAGTTTCTATGACTTGAAACCAAAAATGTCTTGGCTAAGGCAGACTGGTAGCTTGAAAAAGGAGTGAAATTCTGACACATGCTACAAAAAGAATGTAACTTGAAGACATGAACCTTCGCCATGTTGGCCTGGCTGGTCTCGAACTCCTGGCCTCAAATGATCCACCCACCTCGGCCTCCCAAAGAGCTAGGATTAGAGGTGTGAGCCACCGCGCCCAGCCAAGACTACATTCTCTTCTCATGTTCTTCCTACTTCTTTGCTGCTCATTTCTCATTCTCCCTCTCAGCCTTCTTCATTTCATCGTCTTAATCATCATTGTCTTTCTTATTTCTCATGTTCTCTCTCTCTCTAGAGAGATACTGTCTGTCTACATTATCTCATGTATATCTTTGGTGTCAGCTACCACCTAGAGGTCCTATAACATGAAAACTTTCAAATTTATATTGAAATCTATTATTATGTTCAGTGAAATAAGCCAAACAAGAAAAGGGCCAATAGTGTGTACCTCCACTTACATGAGGTACCTAGAATAGTGGAATTCATAGAGACAAACAGAAGAGTAGTGGTTGTCAGGGCCTAGAAAGAAGGAGGAAAAAGGAGTTATTGTTTAATGGATGTGGAGTTTCAGTTTGGGGAGATGAAAAAATTCTGGAGGCTGGGTGCCATGGCTCACGGCTGTAACCCAGCACTTTGGGAGGCCAAGGTGGGTGGATACTTGAGGTCAGGAGTTCAAGAACAGCCTGGCCAACATAACAAAACCCCGTCTCTACTAAAAATACAAAAATTAGCTGGGCCTGGTGGTATGCACCTGTAGTCCCAACTACTCAGGAGGCTGAGGCAAGAGAATCACTTTAACCCGGGAGGCGGAGGTTGCAGTGAGCTGAGATCGCACCACTGCACTCTAGTCTAGGCAACAGAGTGAGATTGTCTCAAAAAAAAGAAAGAAAAAAAGAAAGAAGTTCTGGAGATGGATGGTAGTGATGGTTGTACAATATGAGTGTTCATGCCACTGAACTGTACATTTAAAAATGGTTTAGATGGTAAAAAACAATTATAAAAGCAGATATATCTTTTTTCCAAACAAACAAAGTTTGAGACATCTGAGATTAAGTTACTCCAAAATTTGTACATAGGATGGTGTATCAGCTAAAGTCAACCAGGGAAACAAAAGCTACTCAAAGTGTTTAAAACAAGAACTTTAAGGCGGGGAGTTGGTCAATAGATAATAAAAGAGTTGAGAAACCAAACGGAGATTGGCAATGGCAAGAAGCCACTACCATCTCGAGGCTGGAGAGATGGGAGCAAGAGGCACAGTCACCCAGAGGGAGGAGTGCAGGGTCTCTGGGTGGAGCTGGCAGCACAGTGGGCCTGTTTATCTGTACAGAGTTGCTGCTGGAGATGCTGCCTGAGGCAGAAAAGGAAGGGAGACACACCCCTTCCCTTCCTCAACCACTCCTCCAATCTCCTGTCTGTGTCTCCATTGGCTGGGCCCAAATGGTAAGCCAGCTTTAGTTAGTCAGTTTTTACCTGTTTATGCTGCTGTAACAAACAATATAAAAAATCTCATTTGCTTGTGAGAATGAACACGTATTTCTTGTTTGGGTTCCATGGTGGTGACAACGGGTCAGCTGTGGTTCTGCCCCATCTGCCTTCCTATTTTCAGCTCAGACTGAAGTAGCATCCCCCATCTTGGTCTTGCCGCAGAGGGAAAAAAGAAATGGCAAACCGTACAATGGCTCACAAGCTTTTGCTCAGGAATGGTATATGTCACTTTCACTCATTCTATGCACAAAGTCCTATGACTTTGGGCATGGACGTATGAATACTCCCCTAGGGGGAACTGCAAATGCGTAACCATGTTTAAGACTGTATAATCCTCCTACAGGGAGAGAAGCAATTAACTAGGAACGATAATACCCTCTATTACAAGTCCACCTTCTTAGTCATAAATGCTCATCTCTCCCTTTTTGCAGGAAAAACACACTCACTCTCCCTAAAGAGTGACACCAAAAGTCTCAAACAATCCTGGTATCAAGTTTAGTATCTCATGATAATTTCAACATTATGTCCAGATACTGCTCCTCTTCATCCAGAGATGTAAGCAAATGTGACCTATCACCCCACATCTATATCTTTTTATTGTTGTTGTTGTTAAGACAGGATCTCACTCTGTCACCTAGACTGGAGTGCAATGGCACAATCTCAGCTTATTGCAGCCTCAACTTCCCAGGCTCAAGTGATCCTCCCACGTCAGCCTCCCAAGTAGCTGGGACCACAGGTGCATGCCACCACACCCAGCTAATCTTTTATAGAGAAAAGGTTTCCCTATCCCACATCTATATCTGACGTGCAATGGTCAAACAAAGACAGAATAAGCACTGAAATTAACACTCCCATTCATAAACAGAAAGAACATCAGTGGTTCTTAGACTTCCAAATCTTTCTGGGTCTAGGAAATGTTCTTTCATTTGGTCCCAGTTCAGCTACCTGGAAGTAGCCCCCTGGTATCATTCTTGAGGGCTCTTGGCTTTACCCTCTGCATTATCCTTCTTGGCCATATCTATTATAGAAAATATCCACTCCATGAGGATTGAGTAGCTTTCTCAGCCTCCTTCCTGCCCACAGAAACTTCAGAGCCCAAAGGTTTTTCCCCAACAGTCATAGTCCCTTTTAAGCCAGGCTGGTGTGTCTTTGGCTTCACAATGTCCTTGAAAGCTTTGATAGTGCTTTACCTGTCTGATTCTAGTCAGCACTGTATGTCAATCACCACACCTATAATTCTTTGCTTTCTGGGCATAATTACTAAGGTAACTTGAACAGGCCTCCATGGGAGAACCATGCCTTTGGTCTGTTTTCCCTGAGCCGTTTTATCCAACAAAGGACTTACTCGGAGGTGTTGCTCAGCCCCTTGGTCTGTCCCAAGGCTAAGTTTTAAGTTGAGACTTAATCAACTTCATGAATCAAAGCATTTCTCAATATCTACCTTTATTGTTTGGAGATGAACAACAGTTGCATCTATCAACCCTGGAACTTCTGGATTCTCTCTTTTTCCTTTCATCCTTGCTTACAAAACACCAAGTTCTTTTCTGAGTTCATCTATTTATTATAGAATCCTGTCAAGTCCAGCTAAAAGCAACCAAGTCACATTCGTAATAATGTTTCCCACCTCTCTGCCTAAAACCACATGCTATTTAGTATATTGCCTGTCTTTCAGGTGATCAAAGGCTACGTTTTCCTTGCTGCCTACCACTGGGCCCCAAAGGCAACAATACACATTTTGGGACAGCATTCTGCTCTTGGTACCAATTGCTCTATTAGTCAGTTTTTCTAGATAATATTGTAATAAACAACCCCTTACCCCAGTTCAAAAGTGAATTCACCATCTCTCCCTTGAGTCTTCTGTCTCAGTTAATGATGCAGTATCTGCTCAGTCAGCTAACCTGGAAGTTCCTCTGGGTTCTTCCTGGTTGACCTCTGAGGCAGCCACTGGTGGTACCCACCTAACACCTGTTCACTCTCCCTCCTTTCTAACAGTACTCTGCTCAGAGACATGCATTTACCTACCACCCCTAACTCAGTGCCATCCCCAGCCCCGGACGAGGATCCTGATCAGTCTAAGTTCGTCATAGTTATTTCATTCCCCGTGCCCGTGACTGGTCTGGTCATGGGTATGTGACACAGTTCTGGCCGTAGCAATGTAAGGGGAGTTGTAAGAGAGACTTCTGGGAAAGGATCTCTTGCATCTACGAGAGATACATAGGAGGAGGCCCGCTCCTCTTCTGTTGGACGTTGTCACAGAAATTTGCCAGCCACTGCCTTACAAGCTGGAGGAGAGGTAGACTTAGGTAATATTGATAAATCTACAATGAAGGTGCATAGTGGGAAAACCTTAACTCTTGATGGTGTCATTAAACTGCTGAATTAACAACCCTGGAGCTTCCCTGCCTCAGATCTTGTAACATGAGATAATAAATTGACTTTCTTGTGCTGTCGTGTTTAAACCAGTTAGATTCAGGGTATTCTGTTTCTTGCAGCTGAAAAACATGCTAATGGATCCAACTTCTCAACAGCCTTTCACCCTTTCCCCAGATTAGTTAACCCAGACTAATTAAATTGGGGATTGACTCTAGGTCCAGGGAGGGCATTGATTTGTCCAAATCATTATAATCTCATCCTCATTAACTGTTCAGAAACCCCATCCCAGAACACGGGATTCAGAATGTGTCTGGATTCAGAATGTGGCATTCCCCTGGCCTTAGTGATGGGTTCAGGAATAGGTACTTCACCTAATAATTTGAGCCATTGAGAGTTTGGCACTGCTTGCTGTTAGAGAAACTCATGATGATAGAGATTCCTGTCCCCTCCCCACTTCTCTGAGTCGATGTAAACAAGGAAGCAAGCAGCTTTGATTGCTAGTGGCCACATTCTACACCCTGAGGGAAACCAGAATGAGGATGCATGCAGGTCACACAGGGTAGATGGAAAAGCAGAGGAATGGAGATGACCTGGGTCCCTGAAGACACTGTTGAGCCCCTGGACCAACCAGTCCTCTGCACTTAGCTGTTATGTGAGCCATTGTATTCTTTTTAGTTTAAGCCAGCTTGAGTCATTTCTGTTACTGGCAACTAAAAGCATCATAAGTGATGAGCCATCCTGCTACATCCTCCCAGGCCAGGGAACATTGAACTGAGCTCTCAAACATCTCTTGAACTTCTTGTTTCTTCTCTATCCCTATTGCCTTAGCCAATCCCAGATTTCTCACCTGAATTCCTGGAAATACCTCTGGCCTTACTGGCCTGCAGCTCCCTTTCCTTTTAGTGTACTCTACGTGCTGCCAACATGAGCTCTAGAAGATGAAGGTCTCTGCGCGTCCCTTTCCTGCTTCAAACCCTCCTCTCTAAGTGGTGGCCCCTAACTCAGTCTCTAAGACTTATTTCAGGCTTCTTATGGGAACCCTTTTCTGACATCCCTCTGGCTGTTCCCTAACATTTTTGGCCGACCATGGTACCTGATTGTAGGTTTTTCTCTTTTCTCTCTCTGCTCACTGGACTGTGGAGAGGCCCAATGTTCCCAGACTCAGTAGACACTAAGTATGTTGAGTTTGTGTTAACATACTAGAATTAAGTTTCACCTAAACTCACAAATATTTATAAATGTGTAATTTGGTGTTGTGTTAAGAACACTGGACTGCCGTCCACAAAGCCTAAAATGTTGTTTTGCTGTCAACACCTAGGAGCTATGGGGCCCTCGGTAATATGCCTTCACCTCCATGCAACTTAATTCCCCATCCGCAAAGTGGAAATACTGCAGTTATGTTAGTGGTCACATAGCCTACTCTCTACCTTTTTGGAAAGGATCGCTATTTTGCCTGAAAACCTCATTCACAGTGAGGAAGCAAAAGGGAAAAACTACTAATGCAATGGAGAGTAAAAATTAAACAACTCTTTCATAATGAGTTTATTTTCCATAATTTATAGCATAGGTAACAGAATCATTTTGCAAAGACATGGACTAGAGAAGAATAAAAGAGGCGATTATGATCATTAGAGGTGGCTTCGGAGGACCAAGAGACAGTACTATGGACAAACAAAATGCACTACACAACATACTCCTCCTGGGGGGCAGTCAAAACACAGAAATGTAGATCACTCAGTCTCTAAAACAGATTAACTTGGCTGTTCTAACTTCCACACAGAAAGGAAGACAGAGAGGGTGGTGATGGGGGGAGAGTGATTACTCCTGAAACAGAGAGTGATTTAATACCACCACTGGCTATGTGACAGATAAACTAATTTGCCCAAATCACTAAGCTTGGGTTTTTCCACCCACATTAATTTGGTTGCTTGCACATGACAACAGCATCATTTGTTGGTGACAGGATTCAAAGACCTAGGCATTGCAGCTAGCAGGAGAACACAAACAACTACAGCCAGTTCAGCAGCTTTTGCTCCTTCCGTGACCACAGGGCAGGGGAGCCCGTGGCAGCTTTGAGGGCTTGATGTGGTATTGAGTCAAACTAAATTTAAGCCTTTTACCTAAACTGCAGGTATTCCTTCTATCCCAAATCTTTGGAAGCCATTGAAAGTGATGCAAATGTGTCTCATGTCCAAAACAGCAGCCTGGAGCCTGTGGCTGGCTGATTTTATTTTTAGGGTTATGGGAGACCTCCATCAAGCCTCTTTTCTGTTATTCTGAACCTCAGTTTCCCAGATATAGGAAGGAGAGACCACAGCAGCTTGGGGAATGGCAAAAACCTGGGCTTTCTGGTCAGATAGACTAAGGTTTGAGTCTCACCTTCAGGACCTCCTAGTTATATAACCTCCAGTAAGTTACTTTATTTCTTGATAAGACTTGCATTTCCAATCTATTGTATGGGAATAATAACAAATACCTTAGTTAATTACTTCATTCATTCAACAGACATTTATTGAGTGCTTCCTATGCACCAGGCAATATCCTAGCTGAATCCACAAAGGTAAGTGAAATAGACATAGTTCCTGTTCTCATGGAGCTTATGGTCCATTGTGAGAAATAAATAACAGACACAAAGTACGTAGTACTATGCCTGGCTGTGTTTTTGTTTTTTTGTTTTTGTTTTTGTTTTTTTGTTTTTTTGAGATGGAGTCTCACTCTGTTGCCCAGGCTAGAGTATGGTGGCGCTATCTTGGCTTACTGCAACCTCCGCCTCCCAGGTTCAAGTGATTCCCCTGCCTCAGCCTCCCAAGTAGCTGGGATTACAGGTGCCTGCCACCATGCCTGGCTAATTTTTGTATTTTTAGTAGAGATGGGGTTTCACCATGTTGGCCAGGCTGGTCTCGAACTCCTGACCTCAAGTGATCCACCCACCTTGGCCTCCCAAAGTGCTGCGATTACAGGCATGAGCCTCCATGCCTGGCCTATGCCTGACTTTTAATAGACACTGAATACATATTTTGAGTTAACCAGAAATTTAATTATTGAAATTCAATAGCATTTTGGTATCTACTAATTCCCTTTTCAGTTATCCCAGTCCTCCCTCAGAACCTCTGTACATGATGTTCTCTCTGTCGGGATTTGTTTTTTCCCCAGTTAGTCACATGGCTCCCTCTCTGACTTCTTATCTATACTCAAACGTCACTTCTTGCAGAGGCCATTCCTAACCATCTGTTCAAATAGCCCTCCTACTTCTATCACACTATATCCTTTTACCTTGTTTTAGACCCATTCTTAATGTATTTAAAAATCATTGACCGAGCACGGTGGCTCACATTTGTAATTCCAGCACTTTGGGAAGCCGAGGCGGGCAGATCACCTGAAGTCAGGAGTTCGAGACCAGTCTGGCCAACAGATAAAATGCCATCTCTACTAAAAATACAAAATTTAGCTGGGTGTGTTGGCAGGCACCTGTAATCCCAGCTACTCCGGAGTCTAAGGCAGGAGAATTGCTTGAACCCGGGAGGCGGAGGTTGCAGTAAGCTGAAATCACGCCATTGCACTCCAGCCTGGGTGACAAAAGTGAGACTGTGTCTCAAAAAAAAAAAAAAAAATTCACAAAAAAAATACCCCTTAGATTTAGGGCAAATTTTTGTGCTAAAATCTCTACAATAAAATCATATTATTATTATTATTATTATTATTATTATTTGAGATGGAGCCTCACTCTGTCACCTAGGCTGGAGTGCAGTGGCGCCATCTTGGCTCACTGCAACCTCTGCCTCCCAGGTTCAAGTGATTCTCCTGTCTCAGCCTCCCAAGTAACTGGGATTATAGGCACACACCACCACACCTGGCTAATTTTTGTGTTTTTGGTAGAGACGGGGTTTCTCCATGTTGACCAGGCTGGTCTTGAACTCCTGACCTCAAGTGATCTGCCCACCTTGGCCTCCCAAAGTGTTGGGATTACAGGCGTGAGCCACCACACCCAGCCAAAATCATGTTTTTAAAAGATAGATTTGAAGATACTTTACAATAAAAGATATAAGAATAACCAATAAACACACAAAAAGATGCCCAGCATCACTAGTCATCAGGGAAATTTTCTTTTCTTTTCTTTCTTTTTTTTTTTTTCTTTTGAGGCAGAGTCTTGCTCTGTCACCCAGGCTGGAGTGCAGTGGTGCAATTTTGGCTCACTGCATCCTCTGCCTTCCAGGTTCAAGTGATTCTCCTGTCTCAGCCTCCCAAGTAACTGGGATTATAGGCGCACACCACCACACCTGGCTAATTTTTGTGTTTTTGGTAGAGACAGGGTTTCTCCATGTTGACCAGGCTGGTCTTGAACTCCTGACCTCAAGTGATCTGCCCACCTTGGCCTCCTAAAGTGTTGGGATTACAGGTGTGAGCCACCACACCCAGCCAAAATCATGTTTTTAAAAGACAGATTTGAAGATACTTTACAATAAAAGATATAAGAATAGCCAATAAACACACAAAAAGATGCCCAGCATCACTAGTCATCAGGGAAATTTTCTTTTATTTTCTTTCTTTTTTTTTTTGAGGCAGAGTCTTGCTCTGTCACCCAGGCTGGAGTGCAGTGGTGCAATTTTGGCTCACTGCATCCTCTGCCTCCTAGGTTCAAGTGATTCTCGTGTCTCAGCCTCCCAAGTAGCTGGGACTACAGGTGTGCGCCACCATGCCTGGCTAGTTTTTATATTTTTAGTAGAGATGGGGTTTTGCCATGTTGGCCAGGCTGGTCTCGAACTCCTGACCTCAGGTGATCTACCCACCTCAGCCTCTCAAAGTGCTGGGATTACAGGCATGAGCCACCACACCTGGCCCAGAAATTTTCAAAAGGCTAATACTGCTAAGTGTTGGCCAGGATGCAGAACACTGGAATACACTGCTGATGGGAGTGCATAATGGTAGAGCGACTTTGGAAAGCACTTTGGCAGCTTCTTACACAGTTAAATTATACACAGACCATGCAACCTACCAATCTCAATCCTAGGTATCTACCCAAGAAAAATGGAAAACATACATACACATACATATAAGGACTTATACATGAATGTTTATAGCAGCATTATTCATAATAGCCAAAAACTGGTGATAACCAAATGTCTATCAACTGATGAATGGATAAACAAAATGTGATCTATTCATACAGTGGAATAGTACTCAGCAATCAAAAGGAAAAACTACTGATACATGCTACAGCATGAATGAATCTTGCAAACATCATTTTAAGTGAAAGAAACCAGACTCGGCTGCAGACTGATTCCATCTACATGACATTCTGAAATCAGATCATTGTTTTCTGGAATCAGGAGCATGGGAAAGGATTGACTATAAATTAGTACAAGGAAACATTTTAGGATGATGGAAATATCTTCAGTGTCGCAGGGACATAACTATATACAGTTGTTAAAACTCATCAAGCAGTACACTTAAGATGGATGAATTTCTTCATATGCAAGTTCTGCCTCAATAAAGCTGTTCTAAGAATGTTAAATATATTGAGAGATACATGCACAGAAAAGGACTCTATGCTTATCTCCTGTGGTAGGATTTGGGTGCTTTTCGTTTTCTTGCCTTTGCTTATCCAGATCTTGTAAAATTTCCACAATGATTATGTAGGGCTTTTGTAGAGACAGAGAAAAACAACAATAAAATGCCATGATCATAAATAATTGGGTTATTCAACAAGGAATGTATTGTTCATTCAACATTGTTTGTTGTAATGAAGCCCATTTAGACCGCCTCCTTCTCATCTATCTTTCATCAGTGGCACTTCTGAGGGGTGAGCTGAGGAAACGGGTGCAAAAAGGTACAGAGCTTAATAGCAATGCTTTGTCCATCCAGCCCTGGGCTTGGCTCTCACCTTGCTTTTTGGATGAATACACAGTAGACTAATGATAGGGGGACTCTCATCTTCCTTTGCCAACTTCGCCCTCCATTCCAATGCAAATTAGCTCATGCATCCTCCAGGCCCCAAGAGAGACTCCTCAGCACAGGGCCGGGCAGACTGTGGTTTGTGGGGTCCGGGCCCGGCATCCGCCTCCAGCTCACATTGGTCTGTTGGGTGCTGCCTGGTCTTGGTAAAGTCAAGAGGCCATTCATCACTGGAGACCCACAATGAGGGTGACCACTCATGCTGCACATGGCAGGACAGGACACAGAGTCCCTCCAGGAGGCCCTCTGGGTGGGGATGCTCAGTGTCAACAGGCCTCTGGCCCTTTTCCCCCATCACACATCCCGTTCATCTCCGAACTTTCCGCTTATGAAAGGGCAGTCACCTTAGGAAACCCAGCCAACCTGGAGGTGGAGGATGGCGCGTCAGGAACGGTCCACACCGCCTGCCCTTGGGTGCCTTGGCTGCACAAGGCCCCGTTAAGGTCCAGGTGTCAGAACATAGGAATCCAGTGAGGATAATAAGTCTATAATTATAAAATAGCTTCATAAAAACATCTTGTAGAGGAAACATACAATTTTCTAGCCACTCTAGTCAAGAAGTAAAGCCCAGCAGAACCCCAGAGCAGCTGGGGTGGGCACAGGTAAGTGAGACACATCACAGCTGTCCTGGAAGCCTCTGTTTTGTCACCCATAAATGGTAAGTTGGGAGAGACCCTGGTTCCCAACCTGGGGTATTTGTCCTCAGGATTCACACAGGCACTATTGTCAGGAACTACTTCTAGCATCTAAAAACTCCAACATTATTCACAGTAGCCAAAAGATAGAAACAACCTAAGTGTCCACTGATGGATGAATGAATAAAATGAGGACTATCTAGACAATGGGATGTTATTCAGCTTTTAAAAGAAAGAAATTCTGACACATGCCACAACATGGATGAACCTCGAAGACATTATGCGAAGTGAAAGAAGCCAGTCAAAAAGGATAATACTGTACGATTCCTCTTGTATAGAAGTACCTAGAGTGGCCAAATTCACAGACAGAAAGTAGAATAGTAGTTACCAGGGGCTAGGAGGAGAGGGGATGGGGTGATACTCTTTATGGATACAGAGTTGCAGTTTGGGATAATAAAAAAGTTCTGAAAATAGATAGTGGTAATGGTTACACAACAATGTGAATATATTTAATTCCAGAACTGTACACTTAAAAATGGCCAAAATGGTAAATTTTGTATTATTTATATTTTACCACATCCACAAAGAAACAAACTCCCTACATACCCACAACGTCTCACTGCTTCATTAAAGCATTAAGTCACACCTGTTATCACTCAGATCTGAATGGGCAGGTATAGCCTAGAAGAAACAAAAACAACAGCAAAATATGTTAATTGTGATCTTCAGTGAGAGTTGAAGGAGTTTTTTGGGCAGTTATAACCTGTCAAAGCATGACATCTTTTGGGGGAGGATAAAGGGGCTGTGATGGAAAGGTTGGCTTGAGTGAGTACCTTGGTATCCGTACCTGCCCCCAGCCCCAAATACTGATTTTGTACTTGGGGAGGCTATGCTAAAGGAGAAACACACCCCATAGGAGACACCAGATGGTGTCTTCAGACAGTTCACACCTAGCCATAGGGATAGGCATTTGGGGTTTGAGATGGCCCTTTCTCTGGCTTACTTTTAGAGCCTGGAGTCAGACTTCTTCACATAAATAGCCCAGAACCAGCTATTTATTCACAAAAATAGCCCAGAACTCTCTGGCCTATGTGACACATGACACTGACACAGTACCAGAAATGCATGGCACCAGCTAATACCACTGAGGGGCAGGACGGCATACCCTCTCTGAGACCCTCATCCATCACCCCCAGGACAAAGTCATGATGGCTCTTGGCAGCCTGCTCAGCATGAGGGTAAGAACAACTCAGGCCGGACATCACGAGAGTAAACACAATAGATTTCTTTCCAGACCAAGAGCTTGGGCACCAGGAGGGGCATTCTGGTTCACTGTTAGGCAAAAAACCTTTGGGGAAATTACCACCTCACCCATCATGCCCACCTTCCTTGAAAGGCAGCATGCAGGGCGGGAAGAACAATCAGAAGACAAATTTTAATCTAAATCCTGCCCCTCTGTGGCCCTGGGAATTTGGCCCCTTTGAGCTTCAGTCACTTTGTGAAATGACAATAACGTTCAATCTCCTTCAACCTCATTACTATGGATTAAATGAGACAGTGTCTGGGGACATGCTTGGAGAATATATTGTACAACTGCTTAGGAATTGTATTCTGCCCCTGTACCTGGAACTTAGAGTGGAGCAAACAGTAAACAGTCATTGTGTATCGGTTAAGGGAACAGAGCCTCAGAGCCCTGACCCCTGGAAAAGTTTCTTTTCTGTTTACTAAATTTCTAGCAACATCGTGTTTTCTATAGAGGTGGGGGGAAATGTCCAGTTAACTGCAAGATGAAGGGGCCTGTGAAAGGACCCCCCAAGGCAATCCCATGTGCCCCTGTCCCCTGGAAAAAAGCCACATTTCTTCAAGTTGATGCAGGGGTGCTGGGGGAAAGCCAGAGTAAACAGGGCTCTCCTGGTACGTCTTTAGGGCACACAAGTCATTTGTGCTGGGGAAGAGTTTAGTGTGTGTCCTTCAGGAGTCTCCAAAGGGCACGCTGGCTGCAGCTTCGGTTGACCAACTTCTCCCTCCCAGGAAGCAGGGAGGAGAGAGACCTTGGGCAAGGCTTTGTACCTGCAGCCCCAGTGAGCAGATGTTTCCCAGTGTGGAAAATGCATACCGTGCTTCCTCTTCCTCGTTGTCTGAGTACTTAAAAGGACACCTCCTGTGGCCCTGCAGCATTACAATGTCTGTGGCATTGTAAGTTCTTGCCTGGGTCTGGGAGTCCCTCCTCCGTTCTCTAAGCTCAGATCCAGAGGGCAAGACCTAGAGTGCCCTGCAACTGAGGCAGCCTCCCCAAGGCTCGTTCTGAAGCTGCCAGGCTCTGAGGACAATGGCTTCTTGGAACTTCTTGGAACAAACAAGACAAACCAACACATTAGAGCTAGCAGCGGGGGCACACCATGTTCTTCTAGAAAAGGATCAAGGGGAGTGGCTTCAGTAACGGAAAATGAAGGACTCCCTCACATGGACACAAAGCATCAAGGGACAGGCCGGCTTTGCTTTTCGCTTCTTCCTAGCTGCCTAATTAGGACTTACTCAGTTCACAGTGTTCTACCTTCCTTACTGGGGCCCTCTTGGAGCCAGCTGGAGATGATAAAAACCACACAGGCATTGGAGTCAGATGGCTTCGCATGCCATTTCCACCTGAGAACCTTGGGCGAGTCACGTCTCCTCTCCAGGCCTCAGTTTTTGCATCTGTAGAAGAAAGAGAAGAAAACCTATCTCCAAAGCGTTGTGACAATTCAGTGAGATGATGTTTGTCAAGCCCACCACACAGAAGGGTTTCAGGGCAAGTTGGTTCCTTCCTGTCCCCCGCATTTGCCTCTACTGAGGGTGAAGGCAGCAGAGAAGACATCACCAGCAGCCGCCCACCACTGCCTGGCTCTGGAGAGGGAGGCACCATGCATCCTCTCCTAACCTCACCAGGCCGCTGTCGCGCGCATGTATCTCGTGTCCAATCGGGGCCCTCAGGCAGGGGCCAGCCCTCCCGGGACCACCTCAGATATCCCAGGCTGGAATGGTGAGGGGCAGGTGGGAGCAGCCAGGCCCTTCCCTGGCCAAGCCGTGGTGGGCCACCCGCCCATTCCGCAGCGGGAGGCGGCCGGGCCTGGGGGCCCCACTGCTAGGGCCCGACTCAGAGGGCAGCCCGGAGTCGCTGGGGCGCACCGCCACGAAGACCCGCCTGTGCAGAAGCCCGCCGGGCCGCTCGGAGTAGGCCTCCTTGTGGTTCCCCAACGGGCGCTGGCAGAGGCTGGCGCGGAAGGCCGCCTGGAAGCCGCGGCGGAAGTTCTCGTTGAAGTAGCCGTAGATAATGGGGTTGGCGCTGCTGTTGAAGAAGGCCAGCCAGTGCGCGAAGGGGAAGGCGTAGACGGTGACCAGGTGCAGCTGCGGCGCGCTGAGCTGCCCGTAGTCGATGAGCAGCAACAGCGCCCAGAGCGGCAGCCAGGACAGTGTGAAGAAGAGCGCCACCATGACCAGCATGTGCACCACGCGCGCCCTGCGCCGCGCAGCCCGCCCGTCCGCCGCCTCCTCCCCACCGCGGGCCGGGCCCGGGGCCTGGCAGAGCTTGCGAGCGATGCGGGCGTACATGACCACGATGAGCGCCAGCGGCGCCAGGTAGATGTGCGAGAAGAGCACAGTGGTGTAGACCTTGCGCATGCCCTTCTCGGGCCAGGCCTCCCAGCACGAGTAGAGCGGGTAGGAGCGGTTGCGGGCGTCCACCATGAAGTGGTGCTCCTCACGGATGACGGTCAGCGTGACGGCCGAGGGACACATGATGAGCAGTGCCAGGGCCCAGATGACGGCGATGGTGACCAGCGCCTTCCGCAGGGTCAGCTTCTCGCGGAAAGGATACACGATGCAGCGGAACCTGCCGCCGAGAGAGAGAGAGGCGGGATCTGGGTGGGTCCTAGGGTCCCCGCGAGGGGAGGGAGGGTCGGATGCGGGCACCTGACCTTCCTTATCGCATCTAGGGCGGCTTCGAAGAACAGCTGAGACCTGAATTGGCTGAGTAGTCAAAGAACAAAGGCAGCTACAGGATTTGTGAGAAGGGAGGAGGAAACCGCAGATCATGTGGGAACAATGAATCCTGTGTGCACTTTTGCACTTTTCTTTTTTTTTTTTTTTTTTTTCCTGAGACAGGGTCTCCCTCTGTCGCCCAGTCTGGAGTACAGTGGCGCAATTATGGCTCCCTGCAACCTCCACTTCGCGGGCTCAAGTGATTCTCCCACCTCAGCCTCCTGAGTAGCTGGAACCACAGGAATGCGCGGCCACGCCGGCTAATGTCTTTTAATTTTTGTAGAGATGAGTTCTTACTATGTTGCCCAGGCTAGTCTCAAAGTCCTGGGCTTAAGCGAGCCTCCGGCCTCGGCCTCCCGAAGTTCTGGGATTACAGGTGTGAGCCGCCTCACGGGGCCCTTTATGTACTTTTGGGGGTAAACTGATTAGCTGGCAGCTAGCAGAGCGATCAGAGTGCACAGTCTGTCCTTGAGAAGGACGATTAGGTGCGTCCAATAACACAGTTTCTGTTTATGGATTCTCCAGAAAACCTCAGGAGGTCAGATGTAGAGCCTACATATCAGGCTGTCCCTATGTCATCTTGGCCATAGTCAGTATCTCCACAATGCAAGGACAAGTCTGCACCATTTATTTCCTCATGAAGACAACTCAGCATCTGTTATTATACCCTTTCTTATTTTTTAAAGGTGAGGCCTTTAAGATAGTTATTATGCTGTTGATTTACAGACAAGGAAACTGGGACTCAAGTGTTAAGCAATTGGCTCAAGGTCACACAGCAAGTTGCAAGGACCAGCCTTGAACCCAGATTTGTCTTGCTTCATATGCCATATAAACCAGTAGCTGTTAACCCTCCATGTGCATGAGACTCTCCTGAAGCATTTCAACAACAAAAACAAAACCCGTTCCTACGTATTCAGGCCAAGGATTCCAACCTAATTAGTCTAGAAAGGGATTTTAGCATTGTTTGTTATTTGTTGTTTTTGTTTTTAAAGCTCCTGGGGTCAGGTGCCATGGTTCATGCTTATAATCCCAGCACTTTGGGAGGCCAAGGCAGGAGGATCACTTGAACCCGGGAGGTGGAGACCAGCCTGGGAAACATTGTGAAACCCCATCTCTACCAAAAAAATTAACCAGGCGAGGGGATACTTGCCTATTCTCCCAGCTACACAGGAGGCTGAGGCAGGATAATCACTTGAGTCCAGGAGGTTGAGATTGAGACTGCAGTGAGCCATGATCAGACCACTGCACTTCAGCCTAGGCAAGAGAGCAAGACCTTGTCTCAAAAAAAAAAAAAAAAAAAAAAAAAGCTCCTGGGGAAGTCTACTGTGCAACCAGAGTTGAAAACAGCTGCTGTAAGGGTAGGTAAAAATCTCCCCCTGCAGCGTGGTGCAAAGGTGATTGCTCAACTGCAAGCTCTTTGAGGGCAGATGCCATGGCTTTTCATCTCGGTAGAGTGTGATTAGATAAATGCCTGAATGACCAGAGGGGAAGTTACTCAAAATACTTTCTGAGCCTTAGTTTCCTCATCTGTGAAATGAGGCCAATAGTATGACCTACTCTATGGGGTAGTTGTGAAGATTAAGTGAGATAACACTATGCTTCTTGAGACATTTCAAATGCTTAATAATGAGGAAAAAGGTGGAGGGCTCCTACTCCCCAGAATGGCTTCTGTCATCTACTGATGCCAGAAAATAGAAACCTGGAGAATGTACAGTCAATCTTACTTGTTTAATGGAGGTTCCGGGAAACCTTGCCCAGTGGGGGTCTTACGGTCACGTGGCTGTTTAGAGTCAGAACCTGCACTGGAACATAGGTCTAGAGCTGACTGTCAGTCAAGTGTCCTTTCCACTTCACTACACTGCGTCCTGCCCTCCTGCCAACCCAGTTTTTGGCCTCATAGCCTGACCTTTTACCTCTCCCACAGCCTGACTCAAGCCTTGTTGTCTTTGACCTACTTTGACCTACTGGCTTCATACTTCACACCCTCAAGAAAGCTCCAGAGAATAGTGGCTTATGCTAGCACTTTGGGAGGCTGAGGAGGGCGGATCACTTGAGACCAGGAGTTCGAGACCAGCCTGGCCAACATGGTGAAACCCTGCTCCACTAAAAATACAAAAATTAGCCATGCATGGTGGTGCACACCTGTAATCCCAGCTACTCCAGAGGCTGACGCACGAGAATGGCTTGAACCTGGGAGGCAGAGGTTGCAGTGAGTCAAGATCGCCATGGCCCTCCAGCCTGGGTGACAGAGCAAGACGCTGTCTCCCCCTTCAAAAAAAAAGAAAAGAAAAGAAATCTCCAGAGAATAAATAATTCTTAAAGCCTGCAGTACTGGCTATGAGTGCAATAGCAGTAAATGGGTAGAGGAGAATCTTGGGGTAATCTGGGCAGGCTTCCTGGATGAGGTGGGACTTGAAGAATACTGCAAACACCACTGGGAGAAGTTGTACACTCTCATTTCATTCAACAATGATAACAAAACAAAGGTTGATGAAAGGAAGGGACTTCTCCTGATCACCCAGCTAGTTAGTGGCCTTATGGAGAGTAGAACCCACTTCATTACTCCAGCTGCCTACTTCACTGAGTTACAAAAAACTGGGCTTGAGGTGGAGAGAGGATGTGAACACTAGATTCTACAAAGGGCAGGGCTAAGATATGCCCATGCTGGGGAGAGAACAAGGAGGAGGGAATGGGTGTGCAGAAGAAACAAAATACTATTAGCAACTGATATTTGGACTCTGTGCCAGGAACTGTGCATAAGCTTTTACAAGCAGGAGCTCACTGAAGCCTCCCAACCATCCTGTAGGGTAGCTACTATTTTACAGGTGAGACTACAGGGGCTCAGAGTAGTTAGGTGACCCACCCAACATGATACACCAAGATAGGAGTGAGCACACCTCCAGCTGATCTGCCTGCCCACCTTTCCCTGGGGTGAAGCAACCAGAGGATGCCCTTCTACCACTAACAATGCTGTGGGGGAGGAGCACTCATGCAGTGCAATATGGAGGCCTCCTCAATAAATCAGTGCTTTATTGATTGCAAAGCCTCCTTGTCCCTGGCTCTGCTCCATACCTCTGGCCACATGATAGACTTATACTTACCAGGGAATCCGATGGAATGTGAAGCTGAAAAACCAGAAGGGGTGAACATGGGGATTGAGTATGGCCTGGGCTGCCAGGAACCAGCAGGAGCCAGTGGGGACAGAATGAGGAGCAGGGAGGAATCCTTCCTCCCCAGCCATACTGAGACCCACCCCTAAGCTGTCCCCCTTAGCTCTGGCTCTCCTGGCTTAGATTCCTGCTGCTCAGGAAATGAGGATTGCTCTTGAGCTCCTCACAGACCCCAGGAATCTCAACGAAAGCCAACTAAGGCTGCCTTCAGGCCTTCCAGAAGGGGGTGGTAGTGTCCTTATCAGGTTCCCCAAGTTTAGGGAGAGGGCAGCTGGGTCCACAACCCTTCTTCTTGCAGGTCAGGATTTAGCCCCACTTACCACAGTGCAGCCCCAGCCTTCCAGCCAATCCAGCATTAGAGGCAGTGGCTCCTCTTAATGCCAGGCCCTAGTTGGCCTAGGGATAATCCATCCAGGAAACCTCTCACCTTTCCACAGCAATGGCCACCAGCGTGAAAACGGAAGCTGACACAGACATGCCCTGCACCAAGCCGCTCATCTTGCATGTGGCATTGTCGAAGGGCCACCCTGCAATGACAGAGGCCCCCACAGAGTGAGAGATGGCCACCCATCAAGAGCCAGAGACCGCAAGCCCTCTAAGCCAAGTCCCCTCTGAGCTTGGATCTTTCCTCCATGTCCTGCAAGCAGTTATCTGGTCTCTGCTTGCACACTTCCAGAAATGAGGAACCAACCAGCCCATAAAACCGTGGACAGTTCTCACTACAGTCATCCCCTCGTTTATACAGTGCATTGGTTGTAGGACCCCCCAAGAATTCCAAAATCTGCACATAATCCATTCCTGCAGTCAGCCTTGCAGAACCTGTGTATAGAAAAAGGAAGCCCTCTGTATATACACGGTGATAATGGTTTGACTGTATCCCCACCCAAATCTCATCTCGAATTGTAGCTCCCATAATCCCCACGAGTCATGGGAAGGACCCATGGGAGATGACTGAATCATGGGGGTGGGTTCCCCCATGCTATTCTTGTGATGGTGAGTAAGTTCTCATCACGAGATCTGATGGCTTTATATGGGGCTTCTCCCTTCACTCAGTTCTCATTCTTCTCTCTCCTGCTGACTTGTGAAGAAGGACATGGTTCCCCTTCCACCATGATTGTAAGTTTCCTGAGGCCTTCCCATCCCTGCAGAACTGTGAGTCAATTAAACCTCTTCCTCTATAAATTACCCAGTCTCAGGTATGTCCTTATAGCAGCATGAGAATGGCCTAATATACACGGGTTTTGCTGTATTTTTAATCTGCATTTAGTTGAAAAAAACCCTCATATAAATGGACCCATGCAGTTCAAACCCATGTTGTTCAAGGGTCAACAGTATTAGTGAGATTTTCTTTATATTGACCGATGATTTCTTTCCATGAGCTTTAGAGCATCCAGTCCTGCCTGGCTCTCTGCTCCCATAGCCCTGGCTCAGGTTCTAGGTCAGTGGTTCTTGACACTGGCTGCTCATGAGAATCACCTGGAGAGCTATGCAAAGAACAAATGCTCAGACCCATGCCAGGCCAGTTACAATCAGAGTCTCTAGTGATAGGACCCAGACATCAGTTGTTTTGTTTTGTTTTGTGTTGTGTTGTTTGAGATAGGGTCTTGCTCTGTCATCCAGGCTGGAGTACAATGGTGTGATCATGGCTCCCTGCAGCCTCAACTTCTTGGCTCAAGCGATTCTCCCGCCTCAGCCTCCTGAGTAGCTGGAACCACAGGCATGTGGTTTGCAAAAAGCAAAGTATAAAGACTGTCTGTAGTATATTACCTTTCATGTAAGAAAAAAGAGATTAAGAAAATATATGCTTATTTTCTCATTGTACCAAAGAAATACAGAAAAGATAAATCAGAATAATGAGATTAGCTTTCTAAACAGAGAGAAGATAAGAACTGGGTAGAAATAGTGGGTGAATGGGCTAGGTGAGATAATGAGAGTGATGCCTCTCTGAGTATATCTTTTTATGGTTCTGACTTTTTAGAACCATGGCAATGTTTCACTCACTCAAAAAATAAACAATTATCATCTATCACAATGTGGTTGGGGAGGGGGACCCAAAGTGAAATACAAACATTAACAAATAAGCTTAATTGTATTACAAATGAATAATATTGTATTTAAATTGAATAATATTTACATTGAAGGGGTGAAGAAGAAACGCACTAACTGGAGTAACTTTGCAAAACATTTTGGCTGTATACTATAACAGCAAAAAGAACTGTATACAAATTCTGTACTGTCACTAATAAATGTGTGTACTCTTGACAAAACTGAATAAACGGGATCTAATTATGGGAAAATATCAGGCAAACCTCAATCACAGAAAGAAGTATGTTAGCAATAATGAAGCTACCTTATGTGTATACTAAGATTGAACCAATAAGTAAATATGTTGTAGATAAATACAGCTAGATTTCTCACTGTCTGAAAATGAAGTTACCAATAAGGAAGAGGGTCAAGTTAAAATGAATCCTGTGACAGTGGGTTGGAATCAAAGGTATCAGTCTGAACTCATGTTAATACACATACAGGTGGACAGATACAGAAATAAAGATATGTGTGTGAAATATTTCTGTTAGTATACATATATTTCCTAGCTCTGTCCCTTGAGAGCACCTAGAAGCAATGACACCCCAATACCCATGAGCACACCTAGAACCCAGACCTTGGCTTCTAAATACTATTCTCAGCCAGTTTAGTAATCCCAGCACTTTGGGAGGAAGAAGCAGGAGGATCACTTGAGCCCAGGAATTCAAGACCAGCCTGGATAATATAGTGAGACTCCAACTCTACGAAAACAAAAATTAAAAATAAAATTAGCCACACATGGTAGCACATTTCTGTAGTCCCAGCTACTGGGGAGGCTGAGGTGGGAAGATCTCTTGAGGCCAGGAGTTTGAGGTCACAGTGAGCTATAATCTCACCACTGCACTCCAGCTTGGTGACAGAGCAAGACCGTGTCTTTTTAAAAAGCAACAACAACAACAACAACAACAACAAAACCCTTGTGGAACTATATACTAAAAAGGCAGATTTTAATGTATGTTAAATTATATCTTAACAAAAATATTTAAATGTAAAACATGCATACATTCACAGCACATTTTCTACGAATGCATACAAAAGACAGAAATATAACAGAATGGCTGCCTCTGGGTCAGAGAAGAGATGGAGAGTGGAATATGTATACAGAAGGAAACAAATAAACAAAAGAAGAGCTTTGCAACAGAGTGGGAAATCACATAGTGCCATGAACTGTAGACTGAATGAATGACTCAACCTTCTGTATGTGAGTTACAAAAAAAAAAAAAAAAAAAAGAAAGGAAGAAAAAGCTGGGCATGGGCTGGGCGCGGTGGCTCAATCCTGTAATCCCAGCAGTTTGGGAGGCCGAGACGGGTGGATCACAAGGTCAGGAGATCGAGACCATCCTGGCTAACACAGTGAAACCCCGTCTCTATTAAAAAAATACAAAAAAACTAGCCGGGCGAGGTGGCGGGTGCCTGTAGTCCCAGCTACTCGGGAGGCTGAGGCAGGAGAAAGCTGTAAACCCGGGAGGCGGAGCTTGCAGTGAGCCGAGATCCGGCCACTGCACTCCAGCCTGGGTGACAGAGCGAGACTCTTTCTCAAAAACAAAACAAAACAAAACAAAAGCAAGAAAAAGCTGGGCATGGTGCCTCACTCCTGTAATCCCACCACTTTGGGAGGCTGAGGCAGGCAGATGGCTTGAACTCAGGAGTTTGAGACAAGCTTGGGCAACATGACAAAACCCCATCTCTACAAAAAATAGAAAAATTAGCCAGTCGTGGTGGCACATGCCTGTAGTCCCAGGACCTGGGCCCAGGGAGGTCGAGGCTATAGTGAGCCATGATTGTGCCACTGCACTCCAGCCTGAATGACAGAGTGAGACTGTCTCCAAAAAAGAGGCCGGTGCAGTGGTTCATGCCTGTAATCCCAGCACTTTGGGAGGCCGAGGCAGGCAGGTCACTTCAGATCAGGAGTTCAAGACCAGCCTGGCCAACATGGAGAAACCCCGTCTCTACTAAAAATACAAAAATTAGCTGGGTGTGGTGGCAGGCGCCTGTAATCCCAGCCACTCAGGAGGTTGAGGCAGGAGAATCGCTTGAACCTGGGAGGCAGAGGTTGCAGTGAGCCGAGATCACACCACTGCATTCCAGCCTGGGTGACAGAGTGAGACTCAAAAAAAAAAAGGGCCGGGCGCGGTGGCTCAAGCCTGTAATCCCAGCACTTTGGGAGGCCGAGATGGGCGGATCACAAGGTCAGGAGATCAAGACCATCCTGGCTAACACGGTGAAACCCCGTCTCTACTAAAAAATACAAAAATCTAGCCGGGCGAGGTGGCGGGCGCCTGTAGTCCCAGCTACTCGGGAGGCTGAGGCAGGAGAATGTCGTAAACCTGGGAGGCGGAGCTTGCAGTGAGCTGAGATCCGGCCACTGCACTCCAGCCTGGGCGACAGAGGGAGACTCCGCCTCAAAAAAAAAAAAAAAAAAAGAAAGAGAGAGAGAGAAAGAAAGAGAAAAAAAGGAAGCTGTGTGAAGTTTTATTTAATTGCAGAAGATTGTATTAGAAACAACATAAATACAAATCAGCATCAATTGTAGTACATTCATACGATGGAATTCTAAGCAGTTGGTGAAAAGAATGAGAAACTCTTTTATCTATTAATATGGGATAACAACATGTAAGTTGATTTTAATGAATCTTTTTTACAGCATACATGATATATTTTTAAGTGGGGTGTGGTGGGAAGTAAAAGTACGGGACTGTTTGGAACCTTAGCATGTGCTTAATTTGCTTGCACTCGCATAAAATATTTTTTGAAAGAGACACAAGAAACTGGCAACATTAGTTGCCTCCCAGGAGGGATAGGAGCCGGGATGCCAGAGGACAGGGGCAGAAGGGAGATTTTTCACTGGAGAACTTTGGTAGCTTTTGACTATTGAACCATCTGAATGTTTTATGTATTCAAACAATATTTTGAATATGAGTGTGTGAAAAAGACTGAGAGACACCACCTTAACCAGGTAGTGACCTCATTATATCACTGTTGACTGGTATGCATGTATTTATGTGTATGCATGTGTGCATCTCTGCACATATATGCATCTCTGCACATATGTGCCTGAGTACACATGTGTGTGTGTCTACATGTTGGAAAGGAGAGGGATGCAGTTTATGTTCAGCATCAGCAAAGGAAGCTGGGACTCAGCAGTGGGTAACAGTTCCACCAGACAGAGCCAGTACTGTGGAGGGGAGCTGACTCTGCACTGTCTCCACTTCCTGGGTCCTAGAACCTACAGAAACCCGGGCTGTGGCTCCCTCTGCCCTGAGTCAGTGAACTCACTCCGAATGGCTCTGGATCCTGAGGACCAGTGAGCTGCTGGGAGCTCTGAGCTCAGAATCTGCAGGCTAGGACCTCTAGGGGTCTCTGTATCTCTGAAAAGCAGTCCCTCACCTCGAGTCTCAGGTTGGTGGAAACTTGATTCTAAAACAAGAAAGGCCAGTCGCATGAGAGAGTAGAGAGTAGATGGTGCTGTTCTGACATCTGCAGGATGCACAGGCAGGAATTTAGAGGTCAAGTGGTCCACTGAGTGGCCGGCCAGTCCCTGCTTAGACACTCCAAGGGATGGAGAGCTCATTACTTACAGGCAGGACTGTCTTCTGTGCCCTGATCAATTTCCAGCTCAGATGAGTGGAGTTTTAGTTCCTGACTCAGAGGAAACCTGCCTCCCTTCCACTTCTCCCCATTGGCTCTAATTCTGCCCATGGGAGCTCCATGAGAGAGTGGGACTGAATGGTATAATACAATAATTAGAAGTATGGGTGTGAGAATGTGGACCTTGACACCTATTAGCTGTGTGACTACAGACCAGTTTCTTTTTTTTTTTTTTGAGACGGAGTCTCGCTCTATAGCCTAGGCTGGAGTGCAGTGGCCGGATCTCAGCTCACTGCAAGCTCCGCCTCCCGGGTTCATGCCATTCTCCGGCCTCAGCCTCCCGAGTAGCTGGGACTACAGGCGCCCGCCACCTCGCCCGGCTAATTTTCTTGTATTTTTAGTAGAGACGGGGTTTCACCGTGTTAGCCAGGATGGTCTCGATCTCCTGACCTCGTGATCCGCCCGTCTCGGCCTCCCAAAGTGCTGGGATTACAGGCTTGAGCCACCGCGCCCGGCCCAGACCAGTTTCTAAACCACTCTGAGCATGTTTCCTCTTCCATAAAATGGGGAGGACCATAAACTCTACTTCATTGGATTGTTGTGAGGATGAATTAAGATAATGCATGAAAAGTAACATCATGCCAGGCACAAAGAAAACAGGGAATTCATTATATCTCTTATTTCTAGTCTAACTCTTCAGCTCCAAGACTGTCTTAAGAGTTCGAGACCATGGCATGGCCAAGAGGCCAGCCCAGCAATGATGTCTGTCTTTCAAGCTTCGATTTCTGGCCTTATCTGAGAAGTTGAAGTGTGGGTGGGGGACACTCCTGCTGCCAACTGCCTGCACTCACCAGTGATGAGGTTGTCCACAAGGGTGGTGGGCATGCAGAAGATGCCCACCAGCAGGTCACTGACGGCCAGGTTGAGGATGAACATGTTGGTGACGGTACGCATGTGCCGGTTCTTGAGCACGATGAAACAGACCAGGGTGTTGCCCACCATGCAAAGCAGGAAGATGAGCGCATAGGCCACAATGAACATGGCCGCCACAGGGGAGGTGTGCTGGTAGTAGGAGGAGAAGGTGAGGTTTGCAGCTGGAGTGGCCTCAGCGTTAGTCCCATTCTGACTTAGGGGCCAACTGCTGTTGGGAGGCTGGGAGGGCTCCCCTAGGACCAAAGGAATATGTGGGTCAGGACCTTAGGCAAAGAAGAGATTACCAATTTCTCACCACTAATGAGACCCTCCGTATCCCAATCTTAACCATGCCCTGGTCCCCCAAGTATGTCTCCAGCTCCAGTTGCAACTGGATGCACTGATCCAAGACTTTCAGCCTAAAACCACTCAAACCCTGATCTTGTACTTCATGCCCTGTCTTGCCCATAACTCATTCTCCACTGTGGGTTATTCTTTATTACCCCCCCCCACCCTATTTAGGTTCCAACTTTCTTGGCCCTGCTGTGTGCCCCAGAGGCTAACCTCTAAGTTCTGCATTGCCCTGGTTCTCTTGTCTTCTGGCTTCTAGCTGGGTTCAGCCAATGCCAGGCACAAAGGAGATGGGAGGGCAGGAACAGAGAGAGAGGTCAGGGTATTTGTCTTCTGACTCCCTTCCTGCCTGGCCCAATTCTTCCAGCAGCTGTTTTTTCCTACGGCCACAGCCTGCTCTTATTGGGTGAGTCCCCTTTCATGGCTCTAGCGCTCGCATGACTACAGTAACGCTCTTCCCTCTCCTTGCACTCATAGGCCTGCAAATGGTAACAGTTTCCTGTGGTTGTGAATCCCTGGGTGCTTCACTGTTTCTAGCTGGTTCTCTTACCGCTCCCCTCTTCCATTAAACTCTATTCACTTAAACCCCTTCTGAGTGCACCATTTGTTTTCCGCTGGAACCCAATTATTATGCCCTTAAACTCTTTGATGTTTTTCCCCTTCATCTCCTCCACGGAACTTTAGTTGAGAAAGGCAAGAAGGCCGTAGAGAAAGGGAGAATGAAGGGGGACTGTGAACAAGGGCTAAGGAGCAGAGGCACATCACATTCAGCAGAACATCCAAAGCAGAGGTTCCTGCTCGACCTTTGCCTCCTCCTGTCCCGTGATCAGCTGTTCTGCCTGCATAGCATTTAACAAAGCACTTCCACATCTGTTATTTTATTTAGCTCTCTGAGCCATCCCATGATGTAAGTCACTAGGTGTTAGCCTCATTTGTTTCCTTTTGTATTTTTTTTAAACCCTCATTGAATTACCCTAAGGTGTTAGTTTCGTTTGAATTGGAGGTCAGAGAGGTTCCATGACTTGCTCAAGGTCCCATGATGATGCTGCAGCAGAGCTGGCCCTGCTCTGTGTGTCTGTGAATTAGGACCAGGCTTTGGTGTGTGTTTCCCCAGGCTTGCTTCGAAGGGAAGGCTCAGTGTCCAACCACAGCTCTTCTGGGAAGTCATTAGTTGGGGTGACTCATGATGTTGTCTCATAAACTCTCCTCCTGCCTTCCTCTGGGACTGAATGAGGCCTGTTCCAGGGGATGAAGAGTCCCTACGGAATCTTTCTGTCACACCCAGAACTCAGCCACTGGCCTGGAGGCTCAATGGAGGCTGGGGGCCTGGAGGCTAAAGACCCTCAGGGGAGCAGGGCCAGTGAGCTGGCACCATCAGGGCTGCAGAGTAGTTCTTCTCCCGGTCTCTCTTGGGACTCTCATGCAGCTGCTGTAGTTATCTGCTGGCTAAGCTGGGGCTGGGAGGTCCAAGGTGTCCCTCACATGGCTGGTGATTAGTGCTGGCGATTGGCTGGGATGTCTTTCAGTTCTCCACGTAGCCTCTCATCCTCCAGGAAGCTAGTGTGGGCTTCTTCAGAGAACAGTGGTCTCAGGGTTCCAAGAAAGCAAGAAAAGAAGCTACAAGCTTCTTAAAACCGAGATTCTGGAATTTTCACATCACATCTGTCACATTTTATTGGCCAAAACAAGTCACAAGGGATGCCCAGATTCAAGCCAGTGGATAGTTTCACCTCTTGATAGGAAGAAAAGCAATATAGCATTGCAGAAGAGGTGTGGACATGGAAGTGTGATTCATTAAGGTCCATTATGATAAAATCTACCACTATCCCCATACTACATTTGGTTGACATGATTCCAAAGTCTTTTTTAGTTCACAGGTCCCCACTCTGTCTCTTTTCCCTTCTGCAGTATATTTGTCGTATGGACTGAGTGGTTGTTCTGTAGAGCTTCTGCAGGCTGGATTTTTCTGATTGCTTCCTCATGATGTCATTTTACATGTTCTGCTCTCTGTCCACTGTATTACCTGCACTTGGTAGTCAGATCTAGAGTCTTGATCAGATTATGTCCAGTGGCCTTTCTCTTTGTGGTGCTAGGCTCAATCGGGGCTCAGGTGATATATCTCTGCCTCCTGGGCTCAAGCAATTCTCCTGCCTCAGCCTCCTGAGTAGCTGGGACGACAGCCATGCACCACCAAGCTGGGTTCATTTAAGGTTATTTTGTAGAGATGAGGTCTCACTATGTTGCCCAGGCTGGTCTTGAACTCTTAAGCTCAAGCAGTCCTCCTGTCTTGGCCTCCCAAAGTGCTGAGATTACAGGCATGAACCACTGTGCCATCAGCTTTTAACATAATATTTTCAGCAGACACTAAGGATCATTGCCTAGACTCCTCACTGCAATTTTTTTTTTTTTTTTTTTTTTTTTTGAGACAGAGTCTCGCTCTGTTGCTCAGACTGGAGTGCAATGGCTTCGATCTTGGCTCACTGCAACCTCTGCCTCCCAGGTTCAAGTGATTCTCCTGCCTCAGCCTCCCGAGTAGCTGGGATTACAGGTGCACGACACCACACTCAGCTAATTTTGTAATTTTAGTGGAGATCCTGTTTCACCACGTTGGCCAGGCTAGTCTCAAACTCCTGACCACAGGTGATCCACCTGCCTCAGCCTCCCAACCCTCATTGCATTTTAAATACAATCCATGCTCCTTTCCGAGGCCTCCAAAACACTTCATGGTCTGATCCCTGTTGACATCTCTCTGACCTCACCCCTTTGCGCATTATGCTCTGGTCACTTTGCCATCTGCTTAGCTCCTCACACACTCCTGTTTCTTCCAACCCCAGGGTCTTTGCTCGTCCCTTCCTTTAGCTCTCAGCATAAATGTTGTCTTCCCACAGCATCTGGTTTATGTTCGTCAATCTGTCAATAGTTTGTTTGTTTCTAGATTGATTGTCTTTTTCCCCATGCTTGACAGCATATGCAAAGCAAGGATCTTCTCTGTCTTGGTGGTGGCAGTGTCCTCAGTGTCTTGTCAGTGCCTGCCCAAAGTAAATGGTTCAATAAATAGCTAATAGTTATGGAATAAATAAATATCTGTAGGAAGGAAAAAGAGAAAGGAAGGTGGATCCTGAAATCAGGTGAGAGGGTCCTGCTGCAGGCAGGCAGTGCTGATGTTGGAAGGTCTTCTCCAGGCCCCTCCAGAAAGAACCCCCATGAGAGGCATCACTCATCCCAGACCCCGTTGGGAGACTTGCTTACCGCTGCCGAGCCTCAAAATTAGCTCTGAATCATCTCCCATGACTGGGGGGATCTGTGGGTGTGGATGGGCAGAGGAAATTACCAGAATCTTTCAGGCTGGACTCCAGTCCATGTCCCCCACTACCCTTCACTTGACCCTCAAGTAAGCTCATCTTCTGAAGAGTGTCCTGAGAAGTATCTGGGAGTGACCCTGCCCATTGCTAGAGCCTCAGCTGAGCCTGGGCATCATCTCTGGACAGGGCCCAGATTCCAGCACTGCACATGAATCCCTTCTTAAGGAGGAAAAACTCCTTCCCATTCCTGGCAATTCCCCAGGAGGCAGGCAGGCCTCCCACCCCATCTGGGCTGCATGCTAGCGGCCAGAGACCTCATTGACACCTTGGACTTGTTCTTCTTGGGATCTGGCGGGTGCCCTTGTAATTACAGCCTATGAAATTTTTATCCACTGAACCCAGTGAAGCCATTCCTCTACTGGAGGAGCTTCCCCGTCTCAGGGTGTGATAATGGTTGTCTCTGGGGTACCCAGGAGAGGTCAGGGTGTGTGATTCTCAAAGTGGGGTCCCGACCACCCATGTCAGCATCACCTGGAACTCATTAGAAACAGAAATTCTTGGGCCACAACCCTGGCCTTGGGAACCAGAAACCCTTGGGACTGGGGCCCAGCTATCTCTGTTTTACATTTTAAAGCATCCTTCAGATGATTCCAATGCACACTGTGGTTTGAGAACCACAAAATTAAAAGCCTTGAGCCAAAGACACCTCGAGTGGATACACACAGTCTGGGAAGTCTCAGCCCTTCTTCCTGCCTCCTTACCTCTGTGTGAACCCAGTATTCTCATATTTAAAATAGAAACACAGGCCAGGCACCATGGCTCACCCCTGTAATCCCAGTACTTTGGGAGGCCAAGGTGGGAGGATCACTTGAGTTCAGGGGTTTGAGACCAGTCTGAGCAACAGAGTGAAACCCTGTCTCTACAGAAAATTCAAAAATTAGCCAGGTGTGGTGGTGCATGCCTGTAGTCCCAGCTACTCTGGAGGTTGAGGTGGGAGGATCACTTGAGCCTGAGAAGTCAAGGCTGCAGTGAGCTGTGATTACACCACTGCACTTTAGCCTGGCTGATAGAGCAAGACTCTTTCTCAAAAAATAAAATATAAAATAAAACAGAAAAACAGACATTTTCTGGGTGTGACCTAGGGTAGGTCATGTCACCTCCCTGGAAGCCAGACTCCTCATTGGTAAAATGGAGATAAATGAACACTTACCAAAGAAGGGCTGTGCTGAGGACTTGATGAGGTGACCTGTGAGAACTGAGATCACATCATACACATGGCACTCCGTGTGAGGCAGCAGCAGCGGGGCTGATAGTTATAAGCCACACAACGGATGTGAGCATAATTTTTTATAATACAAACTGAAAGAAGTGCGAATAAGAAAACAATCCCTGGTCAGGCGCGGTGGCTCACACCTGTAATCCCAGAACTTTGGGAGGCCAAGGCGAGCAGATCGCCTGAGGTCAGGAGTTCAAGACCAGCCTGATCAACATGGTGAAACCCCATCTCTACTAAAAATACAAAAATTAGCCAGGCATGATGGTGGGCGTCTGTAGTCCCAGCTACTCAGAAGGCTGAGGCAGGAGAGTCGCCTGAACCCGGGAGGTGGAGGTTGCAAAGAGCTGAGATCGTGCCACTGCATGCCAGCCTGGGTGACAGAGCGAGACTCTTCCTCAAGAAAGAAAGAGAGAGAAAGAGAGAGAGAGAAAGAGAGAAAGAAAGAAAGAAAAAGAGAAAGAAGAAAGAAGAAAAAAGAAAAGAAAGAGAGAGAGAAAGAAAAAGAAAGAAAGAAAGAAAGAAAGAAAGAAAGAAAGAAAGAAAGAAAGAAAGAAAGAAAGAAAGAAAGAAAATAATAGAAAGAAAACAATCCCTAAATGAATGAGCTTAACCCAGAATCAGTCTGGGTGTTTCCCCGAGTTCACAGGCCTCCTACTGATGGCTTCATCCTTGTTACCATTTGCTTGTTGATCCTGGGAACACATGGGTGCTCCACCTCTTCCTGAGAGGCTGCCAGGGAACCCAGGCCTGGATGGAGAGGGGCTGAACCCACTGAAGAACACAACACAGGGCTGCCGAGTCCATGCAGCACGAACAGGACTGATGGCTGTTCACTACACGAAACAAAAAGTTCAAGTTCATTTGTAATCTAAGCAATGCAATTTTGCTTTGATTGTTGGGTTAACCTTTTCTTCAGTGGGTCCAGAGCCTCTCCATCCAGGCCTGGGTTCCCTGGCAACCTCTCAGGAAGAGATGGAGCACCAATGTGTTCCCAGGATCAACAAGCAAATGGTAACAAGGATGAAGCCATCAGTAGGAGGCCTGTGAACTCAGGGAAACACCCAGACTGATTCTGGGTTAAGCTCATTCATTTAGGGATTGTTTTCTTTCTATTATTTTTTCTTTCTTTCTTTCTTTCTTTCTTTCTTTCTTTCTTTCTTTCTTTCTTTCTTTCTTTCTTTCTTTCTTTTTCCTTCCTTCCTTCCTTTCTTTTTCTTTCTTTCTTTCTTCCTTTCTTTCTTTCTTTCTTTCTTTCTTCCTTCCTTCCTTCCTTCCTTCCTTCCTTTCTTTCTTTCTTTCTTTCTTTCTTTCTTTCTTTCTTTCTTTCTTTCTTTCTTTCTTTCTTTCTTTCTTTCTTTCTTTCTTTCTTTCTTTCTTTCTTTCTTTCTTTCTTTCTTTTTCTTTCTCTCTTTCTTTCTTCTGTCTGTCTAACAGATTGACGATTGAAGTATTCAGTACGGGCCAGTGAATGGATGTGCCCTGTAGGGAGGGGTGCAGGGTGCGGGGACAACAAACCAGCTCTTCACAGTCGAGGCACATCTGTCCAGAGCCCTGGTGAGGGACCCGCCCCCAGATCCAGCCATTCCACTTCTCACGGTTTACCCTACGGAACAGAGTGAGGTCTCAAGGTGACAGGGAAAGTATTGACCATGGGACATAGTAATGGTTACAAAATGGTATGTACATACATTATAAGTCTGTACTCTGTATAAAAAGTGTACGTTTATGTGAACTATAGATGAACAGAAAAAATAACTGTTTGTCCACAAGGGGTGGTGTTTCCTCAAGTGATTTTTATTTTTGGTTTTTCTAGCTTGCATCTAACCTTTCTAATCAGAAGGAAACTCTGATACATGTGATAAAATACTGATGATGTCACTGGTTCTTGGCCCCGACTCATATCAAAATCACCTAGCTTTTAACAATACAGATCCCGCCCCTTCCAACTGGATCAGAATTTCTGCAGGGTAGTAGGGTGATATGGATGATGGGCAGGGAATGGGGTTGTTCAGGCACTGGTATTTTTCACAAAACTCCCCTGGTGATTTCCATGTGTAGCCAGATTTGAGAACCACTGAATCATACAGTCCCTGCCCTCCCACCACTCACAGTCAAGTTTAGTGTGGCTTAACATTTTGGGGGTCATCAAATTCTTTAAGACTCTGATGCATTTTGATTCCTTCACAGCTGCTTTCCTAGGGCTTCCTTTTGTTGTGGCAATCAACAGTTCCTGTCTGGAGGAATTTATGGTCTCCAAAAGCATTGGATCCTCTCCCAAAAAGAGCCCTGGATTTTGACACACACTTTCAGGGGAGTGTTGGGCATGAGGGTTTGGGCTCACCCTGCATCCATGACCCCTTGTTTCTTGAGTACCGATTTTTCCCCTGGGGAGTCAGCCTCCTCCTCACATGGAGCTTTTGAGGGACCGTCCATCAGGAGTCTGCACCAACCCCTGGCCAGAGGATGCCAATCAGACCCCTTCTGCTTTGGATTTGCCTCTGAGTCTTCATAATACAGCTTTTCCTTCCCTTGGATGACCTCCCTACACCCTTCCAATGGATTCCCAGTGTTGGTTAGGTCGGCCAGCACTTGTTTCTGTTGCTTGTAATCCTAGTGTCTTGGTGAATACAAGGGGATTCAAGTTAGTCATCTATGGACCTCCTGGGAGTCTGCAGAGTCCAGGTTCAGAATCCTAGTGTCAGAGGAAGTGGTAGAGATGGACAGGGGTAGCACCATAGACCCCCCAAGGTTCCTGTTCCCTAGATTAGATGTTTGCGCTCACCTCGCTCCCCAACACCATCCCACATGCTGTCTCTTAACAGGCCATGTAATCTTCCACGGAGACTGTGCTCATGCAGAGAGGAAAGGACACGGACCCAGGAATCGGAAAGCATGGCCTTGAGAGCTGGCCCCATGGTGGTCACTGACTGCATATAAGAGAGGTTGGGGGCTGGGCACGGTGGCTCATGCCTATAATCCCAGCACTTTGGGAGATGGAAGGAGGCAGATCACAAAGTCAGGAGTTCGAGACCAGCCTGGCCAACCTGGTGAAATCCCGTCTCTACTAAAAATACAAAAAATTAGCCGGGTGTGGTGGCACAGGCCTGTAATCCCAGTCACTGGGGGGACTGAGGCAGGAGAATTGCTTGAACCCGGGAGGTGGAGGTTGCAATGAGCTGAGATGGCACCACAGCACTCCAGCCTGGGCAACAGAGGGAGACTTCATCTCGGAAAAAAAAAAGGAGAGAGAGAGAGGTTAGGGGGCTGGGAAACTTGGTTTGGAGGAGAAGCTTGGGAACTTGTCTTAAAGCTGCTTTGGTACAATTTTTAAAGGGAGGTATAGTTAGTTTGGGGTGGCTGGGAGACTGATGATAGTAGACCCTAAGCCCCCATGCCACCTCTTGGTATTCCTAAGAGAACTGGGGAGATCTGCTTCATCTCTGTGTTCTCCTTGGCTTTCGAATGTGGATGACCTGGGCTTCCTGCCTCTCCCAACCTCATGGAGTTGTTAATACATTCAGAGAGACAGCAGAGTAAATTACAGAGGTCCTTGCGGAACTTCAGACTGCTTATTGCCAGCATTAGCTATCTGCCAGGCAGCTGTGTGGAACCAGGAGGTCGCAGTGTGGTTTCAGTTCATTTGGGTTTGTTCCCAGGGAAGCAAGCCTTGGCAAAAGCTTTCTTAGCACTACTTAGGAAAGTAAAAAGTAGATGTGGTAGAGGATCTAGGAGGAAGGAGGCCTCTTGAGAATTGCAGCCTCCTACTCTTCCTCTTGCAGGCTGAACCAAAGCCCCTCCATCCCAGGCACCCACCACAGCAACATGGATTTTGCAAGCCTGGCCTCTTTTTGGTGAGTGAGAGCAGGCTGCCCTTCCAAGAATCATTTGGATTGGCAAAGGCCAAATAATTTGAGGGCTGAGTTGCCAATACAGCCATCCAGAGCCCCCAAACGAGCCCCTCTTTACACTTCTCTTCTACTCTGAGCCCTTTTTATTTCTCCTTACTTCCTCCAGGAGGTCTCTGTTTTTACCCATCAAAACTTGTATTCAGAAAAGGTTCTGATACAAGTCATTTACCTCACAGTGAAAACTGAACTGCCTTTATCACATACTGAACCTGTACTCCCAGTCTATTTAAAAGAATTCCAGGCCTCAGAAAGTGGAAGTAGAAGAGGCTTAAGGTGGGAGAGGAGGGGAAAGTAAAGGGGAGGCAGGGATTTCCCCTCTCTTTCTCTTGAAAAGGCTAAACATATGCCTAGAGCACCTTTCTGGGTTCAATGGCTGTCTGCTTCCTCAAGGTCTGCTGGTTCAGTTTACCTGCAGTCCTGGCCACATTTCACATCCTGCTTCAGCTAAGTGTAGAGATTTTTTTTTTTTCTTTTAGTTAAACTAGAAATGTCTTAGGGGTAGAAACCATGCCTTGTTCAGCTTGAAATGCTCCTCATTATCTGGCACAGGGCCTAGAACATAAATATGATTAATGAATGTTGATAAGTAAGTTAGGTACTAAAGGCTATGAATTCTCCTAGAAGCACTGCTTTACCTGTATCCCATAGGCGCTATTAGATAGTATTTCCATTATTCATTATTGTTGAAATATGTTTTATATAACATCAAGCTATCTCTGACAAGGAAAGGAGAATTATCTTCATTTCACAGGAAAATCAAAACTCAAAGACAAAAAGAGACTTGCTCTAAGAATACAGCATGCAGTAGTGGTAGACCTCCAGGTTTTGCTTGGCTCTGGGATTCAGGGTGCATCAAATAAGCCAGGAGACATGTTCTGAGTTTGAGCTCCTGCTCAGGCTCTGCCACCTCCAACCATTTTCTCATCCTCTTTGGGTATCATCAGGTCACATATAAAGACCTCTAGGGTCCATTAGCAGCAATTAGGGATCCTCGATTTGGGGGGAACTTTGCCTTCCTGAGGCTTCTGCTACAAAGCCGACACTTTATGAACAGTGCATATATCACCTAAAACCTTGCCTGAAGCAGGCACACAATGGCCAGAGGCAGAACCAGGGTCACTCTGTGCTCAGCTGAGAAGTAATAAAACAGTACACCTAACCCCTTAGAGATCCATTACCTCCTAACGAGGCATCACCGCTTGGAGTCCTAGGTTACTTAATGTTCTCTCTCTCTCTAACCCTAGCAGAATCTTCTTTTCGGAAATATTCTGATAAACTTCTTCACGTGGATGAGGAAATGACTCATAACAAAGCGCTGTGTCTCTTTTGGGCTTTTGCATTTCAAAAGGAGTCAGACATTAAATTAGAAAAAGGAAAGCTCTAATAATGCAATTTCAGTTATTAACGAGAGAGCTACAAAAAGCTTTTGAGCATGAGAGACTGAATTTAATTCTCTAGGTTTGTGTCTTTTTTTTTTTTTTTTTTTTTTTTTTTGGAGATGGAGTCTCACTCTGTAGCCCTGGCTGGAGTGCGGTGGCATGATCTGGGTTCACTGCAACCTCCACCTCCCAGGTTCAAGCAATGCTCTTGCCTCAGCCTCCCGAGTAGCTGGGACTACAGACGCCTGCCACCAGGCCCAGCTAATTTTTGTATTTTTAGTAGAGATGGGATTTCACCATGTTGGTCAGGCTGGTCTCAAACTCCTGACCTCAAGTGATCCGCCTGCCTCACCCTCCGAAACTGCTGGGATTAGAGGCATGAGTCACGGTGCCCAGACTCAATCTTTTTTTTTTTTTTTCTTGAGGTGGAGTCTTGCTCTGTCTCCCAGGCTGGAGTGCAGTGGCACAATCTCAGCTCACTGCAACATCCACCTCCCGGGCTCAAGCAATTCTCTTGCCTCAGCCTCCCGAGTAGCTGGGATTACAGGTGTGTGGCACCACACCCAGCTAATTTTTGTATTTTTTAATAGAGATGGGGTTTCACCATGTTGGCCAGGTTGGTCTCGAACTCATGACCTCAAATGATCTGCTCGCTTTGGCCTCCCAAAATGCTCTGATTACAGGCATGAGCCACTGTACATGGCCTTTTTGGCAATTTTGAAATGTACAATACTCTGTTATTAACTCTATGCATCATGCTATGCAATATAATTCAAAAAAAGAAAACCGTTTCTTCTAACTGAAATTTTGTACTGTTTGACCACCATCACTCCATTCTCCCCCACCACAGAGCCATTCTACTCTGTGGCTCTATGAGTTCTATTGTTTTACATTCAATATATAAGTGAGAACATGTGGTATTTGTCTTTCTGTGCTTGACTTATTTTATGTGGTATAATGTTCTCCAATATTGTCCATGTTGTTTTAAATGACACAATTCTGTCTTTTTAAAGGCTGAATAGTATTCCATTGTGTTTACATACCCCATGATCCTCATCCATTCATCGTTTGATATACACTTAAGTTGATTCCATAGCCTGGCTATTGTGGATAGCGCTGCAATAAACCTGGTGGTGCAGACATCTCTTCAAGTAACTAATTTCAGATTTTGGGATAAGTACTGAGAAATGAGCTTGCTGGATCATATGGTAATTCCATTTTTAGCTTTTTGAGGAACCTCCATACTGTTCTCCATAATGGCTGTGCAAATTTATTACATTCTCACTAACACCACACAAGGGTTCTCTTTTCTCCACATCTCCACCAACACTTACTTATCATTCATCTTTTTGGTAAAAGCCATCCTGACAGGTAGGGATGATGTCTCATTGTGGTTTTAACTTGCATTTTCCTAATCATTAGTGATATTGGGCATTTTTTCATATACCTGTTAGCCATTTGTATGTTTTCTTTCGAGAAATGTCTATTCAGATTTCTTACCATGTTTTAATTGGGTTTTTTGTTTTCTTGCTGTTGAGTTGTTTGAGCTCCTGGATTTGTTCTTAGTGAGTATAATATAGGCTCCTAATGAACAATACATTATTTTCTTTCTTTTTGAAATGCTTTTTTTGTTTCGTGTGCTTATTATAAAAGAATTCTAGGCTGAGCGTGGCGGCTCACACCTGTAATCCCAGCACTTTGGGAGGCCGAGGTGGGCGGATCACAAGGTCAGCAGTTCGAGACAAGCCTGGCCAACATGGTGAAACCCTGTCTCTACTAAAAACACAAAAATTAGCAAGGTGTGGTGGCACATGCCTGTAATCCCAGTTACTCAGGAGGTTGAGGCAAGAGAATGACTTGAACCCAGGAGGCAGAGGTTGCAGTAAGCCAAGATCAAGCCACTGCACTCCAGCCTGGGTGACAGGGTGAGACTCTGTCTCAAACAGCAACAACAACAACAAAGAATTCTGAGCACCTTAAAAGAGACAGTAAACATGACAGAACCCTCACATCCGGAGAGAACCCCTGTGTTTGTGATGCTCTCTGCCTGCCACATCCCATTGGCCCCAAGATATCAGCTGGGGTGAATGGTTCCTCAAATTTTCAGCACCCACCGAGTCTGCACCTGGGAGTCTCTCTGCTCTGCTTTCTCTGAAGTCACAAAAAGGGACAACCCAAAACTGCGGGAGTGGGGCAATACTAGACCAGTGGGGAGGTGAAGCAGCCAACACCACCTCTCAGGTGCGGTAAACCTCGGGTTCATGCTGCATTTTTCTCAGAGTGTCCCCAGCAGGATAGAACCCCTCAGTTGCCCACAGCTAAAACCAGCTCATTAAGGCACCTATTTCTTGCCTCTTCTCCCTTCTTCATCTCACTCTCCTCATTCCCTCACTTCCACTGCCCAGCATCATCTCCCAAATAAACTCCCTATACCCAAGCTCTTGTCTTAGAGTCTGCTTTCAGAAGCAGGAGAATCAAACAAAGATGTTAGTGACTACCTCTTTGTGTATACACTTGTATATGTGTATTTCCAATAATAAACCTATGTAATTTTGCATAAAGGAGATCATACTACACATGCATTCAAAAACCTGTTTTTTTCTAATTACTCACAGTAGGTAGCGAACATATTTCCATGTCAATAAAGAAAATCCTAAGCACAGTTTTTAATGTCTGCATAGTATGCCATTGCAGGTGTGTCTCATTTTTTATTTAATTTACGTAATTTATGGCTATCTGGATGGTTTCCAATTTTGCACTGTGATGAACATGCTCAGGCACACATCTTTGCAAGGGTGCAGCTCAGAATTTGAAAAAACTCTGAGCTGAGCAAGTGCTTTGTTGTCTCCTAAGTGTACACTGTGTTTGATCATTTCTTCCGGAATTTTAATAGAGGTCAAAACTAATCTTAGCAGTGTAGAGGCTTTTTAAATAAAAAATCTATATTTCCCTTTTTTGAAAATCAGGACATTTGCCCATCTTCAGTTTTCTGGCACTTCCTTCATTCTCTGTAATTTCCTCATAAGCAATAATTGTATCTGTAAATACCTCTGGGCCCCTGGGATGTCATATGTCTGGGCTACAATGAGTGAGCTCATTTAGGTGACTTGATGTCTTCTTCCTATCACTCGACTATCTTGGGTCTCAATCTCCTCCTTATCCTCTTTATTCCACAATTTGAAGTAAAATTGCCTGTGCCTTGCTCTGCCTGCCCTCGAGCCTAAGCCAGAGCAGATTCCTTCTTGTTATTCTTAGACTTTGAAAGCTCTTCACTCTTGTCTTTGCCAATTTCCCCCGACTTCTGTTCACTGGAGCTGCAGTCTTTGCTAACACCATTCTTACAGATCCTGCCAATCTTCCAGATTCCTCTTGGGTTATTGATTCCTTCCTGCCTCTTTTGTGTGTGTGCTTTTCATACCCTGGCTCATTGGAAAACTACAAGTGCAGCCTCACAAGATTTTCTATAAAACTTGATTTTCTTTTTTAACAGCAGTGTTTGCAATTACTAATTGGAATTTTGGGGTTTTATTACCTCTTGCAGCAGCTGTCTCATACTGGCAGGTTGTACAACACATCTTATTTTATCCTCACAGACACCCTGTGAAGTCAGTTGAATGTTAAGTTCCCGCATTTGATAGATGGGTGACCCGTGGCACAGAAGGGTTTAGGCGCCATCTCAAAGACACTCAGCAAGACAGTGGACCAGCCCTCGGTTTTCCAGTTTCTTAGCCTAAATATGGTTCCCCTTGTTCACAATGGCTGAGAGAGGGTTCTGGTAAGGTGGGAGCAAGCAGCCTTATGCCTTGGGCCACTATCCCTTAAAATCCTGGAGGTGAGGTCCATAGTTCACTCTCCTTTCCCTAGGGAGAGAAATTCTGCATGGAGGATATCACCTCTAGAATCTCATCTCCCCCACAACCCCACCCCTTCAAGCAGACAAAGTGGGTGACAATTCCTCTGAAGCTAACAGCCAAGCTGTCCTCACCTCCTCACTTGGTCTCAAATGATTCTCTGCTCAGACAGCAGGGACCGTGTGCGGACACACACACAACACGGACATAGAGTTATCCCTAGGTCTCTCTCTTTCTCTGTGTGTGTGTGTGTGTGTGTGTGTCTTGTACATGCACACACATATGTACAACACAAATACAGAGGCACCCCAGGTCTTTCTCTCTCTCTCTCTCTCTCTCTCTCTCACGCACACACACACACACACACACACGCACAACATGAATACAGAGGCACCCCCAAGTGTTTTTCTGCCTGTCTTTTGTCTCTCTCTCTCAGTGTCTTCTCTATGTCTCTGTCTGTCTCTCTCTTTCACACACACACACACACACACACACACACACACACACACACACAACGAATACAGAGCACCACCAGGTCTTTCTCTCCATCTATCTCTGTCTGTCTTTTTCTCTCACATACACATGCACACACACACACACACACCCTATGAACCCATGGGCACCCCAGGTCTCTCTCCCTCTCTCAGTGTCTCTGTCTCTGTCACGAACAGAGTGTCACATCGTCTGACTCTGGACAGCCGTGGGTGATCAGCTGCCCGGCCCCTCTCCTCTCCCTCGGCCCCATGCCTGGGGTACCGGCCCCACCGCTGGATCCCAGCCCCGGACCACTCACCCTCCATGCTGCCCCCTGTTGCGGGCTCCGGCGGTCTCCGATGGCGGGAGGCAGCGGGCGCCTTCGGGCCAGCGGGCGGAGGGACGGTCCCGGGCACTTGGTTGTGGGCTGCGCCCCTGCCTCCACTCTCCGCTGGTCCGGTCGGTCCGGTTAGAGGCGGGAAGGGGGCGTGCGCTCCCAAGCCCCAGGCCCTGGCCGGTTTCCCTCCCCTCGGGCTGACTGGCTCCCGCGCAGCGCTGCTGCCCGCCGGGCTCAGCCGCCCGCCGCTCCGTGCCTCCAGGCCAGGGGAAGGAGGGGGCTCGTGCAACGCAGTCGTCATGGCACCCGCGCACCTGTGCCCGCCGAGCGAGGGCGCCCCGAGCCTCTCGCATGGCGCTGTCTCCACAGAGCCCGAGCGCCCCTCCGAAGTAGGGGACACACCCCTCCTCCCATTGCAGCCCTGGCAGCGGCGTCCCGTAATTCCGCGCCTCTCTCCCTTGCCCCACATGCCAGCCTCTGTCCCCACTCCTCATCCTTGCCCACCCCAGCCTGGGGTCCAGCACCCTGGGCCTTCCTGAGAAGGGGATGAGAGGTAGCTGTGAAAACAGGAGGGCTTAGGGAGGGAGGCAGGGGAACCCCACCAGCTCCGGGCTCTCCCAGAATGGGGACAAGGTCTGCAAGGTGACCACGACTTTAGAATTAACCAGTCCAGGCATTCACCGGGTGATACCCTTGGAAAAGTTTCTTATTATAAAAATACCTGCACCTGAGACTGTTTCTGCATCTGTAAAAATGATTTTGAGGGGAGTAAATGTGATACCAAAGTTTCAGCCCAGCCCATAGTAGATGCTTAATAAATGGTTCCTCCAGCAGAATTGGAGAATACTCATCTCCAGCCCCTGTCAGGCACCCAGCAGACACAACCATAAATTTCTGTCACATGAATAAAGATCCCAGGTTCTATCTGCACTCCTATGTTTGTTGCAACACTGTTTACAATAGCTAACATTTGGAAGCAACCTAAGTGTCCATCAAAAGATGAATGGATAAAGAAAATGTGGTACATATACACAATGGAGTACTATTCAGCCATAAAAAAGAATGAGATTCAGTCATTTGCAACAACATGGATGGAACTGGAAATCATTATATTAAATGAAATAAGCCAGGCCCAGAAAGCAAACATCACATGTTCTTACTCATTTGTGAGATCTAAAAATCAAAACAATTGAACTCATGGACATAGTAGAAGCATGTGGTTACCAGAAGCAGGGAAGAGTAGTGGGAGGATGGGGTACCAAAAAAAAAACTAGAAAGAATGAATAAGACTATTTGATAGCACAACAGGGTGCCTATAGTCCATAATAATTTAATTTTATATTTTAAAATAGCTTAAAAAGCATAATTGGATTGTTTGTAACTCAAAGGATTAATGCTTGAAGGGATTGATACCCCATTCGCCATGATGTGCTTATTTCACATTGCATGCCTGTATCAAAACACCTCATGTACTCCAAAAATATGTACACCTACTATGTACCATCTATTTTTTTTTTTTTAAAGATCTCATGTTCTAGGCAGATGAAAGAAAGTGAATAGTCTGTTCCTTCCTTTTTTTAGGAGTCAGGAGTTTGCTCACTGGACACTGGGGAACAGTTGGCATCAGGATTCTTCCTAGTCTCGCTTCTTTCCCTAGCTCCTCCTCTGTCCTGAGCAGTGGGCACAGTCTCACAGCTAGAAGGTCCTTAGAGGTCATTGAGTCTAACCCTGACCCAGAGCAGGCATTCTGACCCTAATCCCCAGCAAGAAGTATCCCCAGCAATGGGTACCTCTGCCTTCATGTCCCTCTCTCTTCCCCTAGGGCAGCCCTTCAGAGGTTAGGAGGGAGGGAAGTTGCTTCTTCAATGCTGCTGTTCTACTGGAGAAACACAAGAATTTCACTGGGCTTTTTTCTTTCTGTGACTTGCCTCAGTCTCTTCATCTGTAAAATGGGCATAATAATGGCACCTATCTCCTACGGTTGTGAAGATTAAAGCAGTTACTATATATAAAGCATGTGAAACAGTGCTTTGCATATAGACAGTAAACAAGAAATATTATTCATCTCATCACTATCTTGAGTCCACCTCCCTGTAGAAGTGCTCACATTTCTTGAAGTCCCTCTGATAAAACCCAGAAGTGTGTCAGGTCATATTAAGCCCCCTTGAGCAATGCAGAGATTGAGGCACTGTGCTGTAAAGTCTGTATAGCCCAGCACTGCCATTTAGAGTTGGTGTGCTTTGGGAAAGTTATAAGTCTTTTGCCTCAGTTTCCTCTCATCTACAAAATAGGGATAATAGTACCTACCACCTAGGGTTATGAGAATTAAATGAGTTAACATATATAAAGCCCTGACAACAGTACCTGGAACATGTAGGTACTCAATAAATATGAGCTATAATTACTGGGGCAATAGACTTTGTTTTGGGTTTTTTGTTGTTGTTGTTGTTGTTGCTTGTTTTTTTGACAAGGTCTTACTCTGTCACCCAGGCTGGAGTACAGTGGCACAATCTCAGCTCACTGAAACCTCTGCCTCCCAGGTTCAAGCGATTCTCCTGCCTCAGCCTCCCTAGAAGCCGGGATTACAGGCGCCCACCAACACACCCAGCTAATTTTTTCGTATTTTTAGTAGAGGTGGGGTTTCATCATGTTGGCCAGGCTGGTCTTGAACTCCTGACCTCATGTGATCCACCCGCCTCAGCCTCCCATGGTGCTGGGATTACAGGCAGGAGCCACTGCGCCTGGCCGGAGGCACTAGACTTTGAATAATGCAGTCTCACTTTTTCACTTTCTTCCCTTTCCTTCCTTCTTTCCTCAGCAGCCACATGATTCTAGTGCCTCATGGTCAATTGCTCCACCATCTTTTTTATTTGAATAGTTCCAGATCACAGAGCCTTTTCTTCCTTTTCCCTCCTCTTCCACAGACATTTTTCTTTTACCATTAAAACCTTCCTATAGTGTCAAGTCCACATGGTACCAGACAAAACAAATTCCATGGATCTAGCCTTGGAGAGCAGGCAGGGCAGTGTGTCTGAGTGTGAATTCTATCTCTATTGTTTGTTAGCTGTGTGACCCAGGGTAAGTCACTTAAGCCCTCTGATACAGTTTGGCTATGTTCCCATCCAAATCTTGCCTTGAATTGTAGCTCCCATAATCCCCATGTGTTGTGGGAGGGACCCGGTGGAAGGTAATTGAATCATGGGGGAAGGTAATTGAATCCTGTGCTGTTCTCATGACAGTGAATAAGTCTCACAAGAGCTGATGGTATTACAAAGGGCAGTTCCTCGGCACACACTCTCTTGCCTGCCACCATGTAAGACATGCCTTTGCTCCTCCTTTGCCTTCCGCCATGATTGTGAGGCCTCCCCAGCCATGTGGAACTGTGAGTCCATTAAGCCTCTTTTTCTTTATAAATTACACAGTCTCAAGTATTTCTTCATAGCAATGTGAAAATGGATTAATACACCCTATAACCTCATTTTCCTCATTTGCAAAATGGGATTTATACTACTTCTTCTCAAGGCTGCTGTGTGGATTAAAAGTCACAGGCCATTAAATACAGTGCCCTTCCTCATCCCCAAAGTCATGGGTGGAGGCCAGACAGTTTGGGTAAAAGCTGCTCCATGCAGATAAAGAAAAGTGCCCCCTGTCTTTTTCCTCCTGTTTTGGACTGAATTATGTCTCCCAAAATTGATATGTCGAATTCTTAACCCCACAATGTGACAGTATTTGGAGATAGGAAGTAAGTAATTACAGTTAAATCAAGTCATAAGAGTGACACCCTAATGACATAAGATGGGTGTCTGTATAAGAAGAGAAAGAGGCTGGATGTGGTGGCTGACACCTGTAATCCCAGCACTTTGGGAGGTTGAAGTGGGTGGATTGTTTGAGTCCAGGAGTTCAAGACTAGCCTGGGCAACATGGCAAAACCCTGTCTCTATAAAACATATGAAAAAAAAAAAAAAAAAGCCAGGCATGATGTTGTGTGCCTGTAGTTCCAGCTACTTAGGAGGCTGAGGTGGAAGGATCACTTGAGCCCAGGGGGCAGAGGCTGCAGTGAGCTGACATCACACCACTACACTCCAGCCTGGGTGACAGAGCAAGACCCTGTCTCAAGGAAAAAAAAAAAAGAAGAGAAGAACACACCAGGAATTTACATGCACAGAGGAAAGGCCATATGAGGCCACAGCAAGCAGGTGGTCCTCTGCAAGCCAAGGACAGAGACCTCAGGAGAAACCAAGCCTTTCAGTACCTTGATCTTGGACTCTAACCTCCAGAACTGTGAGAAAATAAATTTTTGTTGTTTAAGCCAGGGGTCCCCAAATTTTTGTTGTTGAAGCCCCAACCCTTGAGTCATGGCCTGTTAGGAACTGGGCCACACAGGAGGAGGTGAGCATCAGGTAAGTGAGCATTACTGCCTGAACTCCACCTCCTGTCAGATCAGCAGCAGCATTAGATTCTCCTGGGAGCACAAACCCTACTGTGAACTGCACGTGCACGGGATCTAGGTTGCACACTCCTTATGAGAATCTAATGCCTGATGATCTGAGGTGGCAGTTTCATCCCCAAACCATCAACCCCCACCCCCCTTCCGTGGAAAAATTGTCTTCCACAAAACCAGTCCCTGGTGCCAGACAGGTTAGGGACCACTGGTTTAAGTCTGTGGTATTTTGTTATGGCAGCCCTAGGAAACCAAGACACCTCCCTACCCCAAAGCAGCTCCTGGGAAACCTGAGGCCACATTATTCTCCATCGCAGATCACGCTTTTCTCCGAAGTTCACCTGACTGCAGGGCTGGGGCGCTTCTCTGCCCTGAACCTTGGATGCAGAGTCTTTCAGTCAAACAAGTCACGATTGCTCCTATCTTACAGATGAAGCCATCAAGGGAAATGCCTTGCCCAATATTACACAGCTAGAGTGGAGGAGAGAGACCAAGAACACTCCCCTGGACTCCTTGGGCGCTTGCCCTGCTGGACCTTAGCCCTGCCTCCCTCAACTTTTTTGGCCCTTTGGGAGAGCATCTGAGAAAGCTAAGGGTGCACCCATCCAAGGTGTAGAAGCAATCCCCGTCCATCTCAAGGAGCCCCACCACTTCCCTGGCCTGCAGGGTTTCTAGCTGCATGCATTCTGGCCAAGAGCTTGACCTGCACCTTCATCCTCAGGGGAGCTGCTCCCCATCCCACCCCACCTCCAACAGCTACAGCTGGGAACATGCGCTGTGGCCTAGGGAGCCTTTGTGCAGAAAGCCCCACCATCCTGGAAACTGATTTCCATCTGAAAAGCTGGATGCCAGGAGGTGGCAGGAAGAAAGTAGAACTGAGAAGTTCTTTAAAAGGGGAAAGCCTCCTGTGCCCACTGGATTCCATGTGGACACCTGCTTGGAAAAGCATCTTAAAGGAGCAGTGGAGGAGAAGGTAGAGGGTGATCTCAGAATCAGACTTTCTCAGGAGTAGTGAGGGCAGTCAAAGGGGACAACAGAAAGCCAGAAATCCAGATATTTTTATTTTTATTTATTTTTTTATTTTGAGACAGAGTCTCGGGCTGTTGCCCAGGCTGGAGTACAGTGGTATAATCTTGGCTCACTGCAGCTTCCACCTCCCAGGTTTAAGTGATTCTCCTGCCTTAGCCTCCCAAGTAGCTAGTATCACAGGCACATGTCACCATGCCTGGCTAATTTTTGTATTTTTAGTAGAGACAGGGTTTCACCATGTTGGCCAGGCTGGTCTCAAACTCCTGACCACAAGTGATCTGCCTGCCTCGGCCTCCCAAAGCACTGGGATTACAGGTGTGAGCCACCGCGCCTGGCCTCTAGATATTTTTCATAAAAAATTTCAGCTCCCAATTTAAAAATGTTGGGCAACAAATTCACAATTATTTTTAAACACGGTGCAGGCCAAACAATGTATCTATGGGTTGAATTTGGCTCTAAACCCTCTTTCAACTTCTTAACATCTCTAGAGACCAGGAGTTCTCAATCCTGGCTGCATATTAGAATCATTTAGGGGAGGTTTAAGAAAAATAACTGGCACTGAGCCTCTAACAAAGACTAAGTGAAGCTTACTTGATTCTATGGAATCAGGCCAGTTCAATTGTATTCATCTCTGTTTGCACAGGGCCTGCACATCAGTGATTTTCCAAAACTCTCCAGGCAACTCCGACATGCAGGCAAGATAGAGAATCACTGCTGCAACCCCTCTCAGCTTTTCACCTGCCACAAGGCTCCTGGTCTCATAGAGTTCGTGCAACTGCGGGAGACATGAATGAATGAGTGAGTGAATGAATGAATGATTACCTTGTTTGTGGTCCACACACCATACTCTCCCCAGTGATCTCCCCAAATCATGCCCCTCATCATCTATTTCCATTCTCCTGCAGGCTTCCAGGTACTTCCTGGTTAAACCCAATCTCTTCCGCAGGCCACCCAAGAGGCCCACGGCCCAGTCCTTGTCCATTTCTCCACCCTCCAATCCTACCGCTTCTCCCTCCCACCTGACCCGCTCCTCACTGAGCACCTTGCTGTTCCGCTAATTACTCCATACCTTGGGATGTGCTATGCCCTCTGCTGGCTATCTTTTTGTGCTCCCTCTCCTGTCCCCCTCCTCACCTGCCCATCAGCCTGTCTCTTGTCCCATCCTCTCTGCTCCCACATTTCTAGAATAGCTCTTAGATCTGTGATTCCCAAACTCTGCTGCACTTTAGAATCTCCTGGGGAGACCTGAAGTCATCACACCCCATACGAATAAAATCAGATTGTCACAGTGTGGGAACCAGATCAGTTTGTTAGTTAGTTAGTTTGCTTATTCCAGCCTGGGTGACAGAGCAAGACTCTGTCTCAAAACACAGTGGTGCAATCTTGGCTCACTGCAACCTCCACCTCCTGGGCTCAAGCAATTCTCCTGCCTCAGTCTTCCAAGTAGCTGGGATTACAGGCACATGCCACCATGCTCGGCTAATTTTTTGTATTTTTAGTAGAGAAGGGGTTTCACCATTTTGCCCAGGCTAGTCTCGAACTCCCAACCTCAAGTGATCCACCTGCCTCGGCCTCCCAAAGTGCTGGGATTATAGGCCTGGGCCACCATGCCCGGTCCCAGATCAGGAGTTTTTAAAGATTCTCAGGTGACTCCAACATGCAGCAAGATTTCAAAATTACTGTTCGGGAGATTCTAGCCATATTTCTCTTCCCATGCCTGTTTCCCCAGCTAGTCTATGAACTTCCCACAGGCTGGGTGGTAAACAAGCAGAATATTTTTTTTTTTTTTTTTATGAGACGAGTCTCACTCTGTCACCCAGGCTGGAGTTCTGTGGTGCAATCTTGGCTCACTGCAGCCTCCACTTCCTGAGTTCAAGCGATTCTCCTGCCTCAGCCTCCTGAGTAGCTGGGACTACTGGCGCGTGCCACCACACCCGGCTAATTTTTTTTTGTTGTTGTTGTTTTGTATTTTTAGTAGAGACAGGATTTCGTTGTGTTAGCCAGGATGGTCTCAGTCTCCTAACCTTGTGATCCGCCCACCTCAGCCTCCCAAAGTGCTGGGATTACAGGCGTGAGCCACCATGCCCAGCCAGAAATTTTTTTCTCATGGTTATGGAAGCTAAGAGTCCCGGATCAAGGTTCCAGCTGACTTGGTTTCTGGTGAGGAGACTCTTCCTGACTTGCAGACACCCCTTCGCGGCCCTTCCTCGGTGTGTGCACACAAGAGAGAGAGGAAGCTCCCTGGTGTCTCCTTTTATAAGGACACTAATCCTAGGGGATCAGGTCCCCACCCCAGGACCTTGCTTAACTTTCATTACTTCCTACAGGACCTATCTTCAGTCACATTGTGGGGTTAGGGCTTCGATATAGGAATTTTGAGGGACACATTCAGTCCCTAATGCCCTCCAAGAGCAGAGACCCTTTCTCTTGCACAGCACCAGGCCCCGTGCTAGCATCCTCCCTGGTCGTAGGCCCTCAGTGGGTGTTGATGGAACCCACAAGGCCTGTGTTGGCCTCACACATACTCCTCATCCTCTAAGCAGAGTTGGAGGCATGTTCTGAGATGCCTGAGAAGGTTGGTAGGTGCCCGGGAGAAGAGTTGGCATGAGGCCCAAGAGAACCCTGCGGGATACCTCCCCTGTGGTGGGGAAGCCAGGCACCTCCCATGGAGACTCAGTCTATCTCTGGCTGGAAATGCACATGGGCCTCTGGGACAAGGAAGGCCATTGGTGTAGCTACCATTTTGAAAAGGCTCAGAATCCACAGAGAAGGGGGTCTCTGTGTGGTGAAAATATGGCGCCTGGAGTCAGACCCCCAGCACATCCCCCGCATTTTCAGTGTGTTTGTTTATGGTGGTGTGAAAGGATGGACTGTCCCCTTGAAAAGCAAGGCCAGGGGAGCTGCAGAGAGGCTGAGGCCTAGGCAGGAGTGGGGTCCCTTCCTAGGAGCCAGGAGGCATCCCTCGGTCTCCAGCCTAGGAGGAGCTGTTGCTTCAAAAGGTTTTAAAATGCTTATTAGTCAGCTCTCCCTAGGGAAGCAGGTCAGCGTCATTATCTGCATTAACAAATGACAAGTGAGGGTTCCAATGGCTGACTCACTTCCACAGCACAGCCAGGGCCGCAGTGGCCACAGAGGAGATGCCAGGAGTGCCACGTAGAGGAGCTCCCAAACCCCAGTGCCCAGTGAGGGCCACAGAAAGAACCCAGGGCATGCAGCCAGGAAACCTGGGCATTCTTCTGGGTTCCACCAACTCCCTGCACGTCCTTGGGTGGGTTGCTCCACTTGCCCCTTGACCACTGTGGAACATTCCCTCTGGAACTCGGGGTTCCCATCTATGAAGCAGAAGAGGTTTGCATCAGAACTTTTCCCCTCTGACAGCCCACCTTCTCCTCTGGAGAATCTGCATGCAAGGAGTCTTCCTGGGATGGGCTGGGACGTCCTGAGGAACTCCAGCGCTCTGTCTGGGGTCCTGCACCCTGGGTGAGGGCAATGAGAGCTTTTGGGGTGGGCACTACTAGGTCAAGAAGGATTCAGGCCACTGTATCAGGAAAACCACATCTCTAAAAGGTGGTGGGAAAGTGGTGAAGCCTCTTAGGAAGAGGTGGGCAGTTATCTGGGATGGCTGGGGCAGCCCTGGGACTCCTCCAGCTTAGATGGGGCCTTCTGTAAACCATTTACTGGGCCCTGGACACCAATTCTACAATACATGGACTCCGCTCTGGATGTGAGGCTGGGCATGGTGGTTCACACCTGTAATCCCAGTGCTTTGGAAGCTGAGGCAGGAGGATCTCTTGAGGCCAGGAGTTTGAGACCAGCCTGGACAATATAGCAAGATTCAATCTCTACAAAAAAATTTAAAAGTTAGCTGGGAATGGTGGCACGTGCCTGTAGTCCCAGCTACTGGGGAGGCTGAGGCAGGAGGATCGCTTGGGCCCAGGAATTCTGAGGCTGCAGTGAGATTGTGCCACTATACTCTAGCCTGGGCAACACAGTGAGACCCTGTCTCTCAAAAAAAAAAAAATGGCTGGATTTGGATCTGAATTGTGCCCCTCACCGCCAACCTCAACTCATGTCTGATCTTGGCCAGGTTGTCCACCTCCTCCTCTCCCCAGATTCTTCATCTATATTGAAATAATAGTAGCTGCCTTCCGTGTTGTTATGGGGGTTAAACGAGGTGAGAAGTGGAGAGCACTTAGTGTGGTCACAGACACCTGGTGAGCGGCTAGCACGTATTTTTATTGATGCTTTTCACTTCCTCTACTCTTTTTTGACACCTCTAGGTTTTTCCTTTCACCTTAAGCTTTGGGTAGCTCTTGCCTTTCTCTAACAGAAACATGGAGCAGCTGATAAACTTGGTCCCAGGAATGTTAACGCTCAAGATACCCTCCCAGGGGAATCTATTATAAGGAAATATGATGCAAAATCTAGAAAAGAGACAAAGATGAAAATTACTACTACTACAACTACTACTACTACAACTACTACTACTACTACTACAACTACTACTACTACTACTACAACTACTACTACAACAACTACTACTACTACTACTACAGCTACTACTACTACTACTACAACTACTACTACTACTACTACTACTACAACTACTACTACAACTACTACTACTACTACTACTACTACAACTACTACTACTACTACTACTACTACGTTGTTCAACAGTCCTGCCTGTAAGAATGTACCACTGTAACTTTGTTAGTTACTATTAATTAAAGGCACAGACTCTGTGAGGTTACTTGTTAACTTATGAATTGGTGTCCAGCAGAAAAAAATAATCCCAACTTGAGTTTATCAGCTGGCAGGACATTCATGCCACAAATCACATGGGAATCCTGTTACAATGCAGATTCTGATTCAATAGGCCTGGGGAGAGACCTAGACAATATAGTTCTTTTTTTTGAGATGGAGTTTCGCTCCTGTTGCCTGGGCTGGAGTGCAATGGCGCGATCTCAGCTTACTGCAACATCCACCTCCTGGGTTCAAGCAATTCTCCTGCCCCGGCCTCCCGAGTAGCTGGAATTACAGGCGCCCACCACCATGCTCGGCTAAGTTTTGTATTTTTAGCAGAGATGGAGTTTCACCATGTTGGACAGGCTGGTCTCAAACTCCTGACCTCAAGTGATCCACCCGCCTTGGCCTCCCGAAGTGCTGGGATTACAGGCCGTGAGCCACCGCGCCCGGCCGACGCTGCCGTTCTAAAACACTCCCACGTGCTGTTGATGCTGATCTTCTGAGGTCCACATTTTGAGTAGCAAGGGCTGGTCCACTAGGAATCCCCTTCTGAATCCTGGCAGGACAGCACTCCTGGCAGGGGTTAAAATAAGATCATATGGACAGGGCAATGCCTCATCAACAGCAGCAGTCTCATCCTGGTGGGCTTTCAGGCACAGTGGCAGGCTAAGGGACAGCATTGGGGACTGACTGTTCTCTCTCAGCTCACGTACACCGACTCCTGGCCACTCCACTTAGGAAAAGCCCCAGCCACAATGCCATGGCTTGCAAGTGTCTGGAAAGACCAACATGAGGAATACTTCCTGCTGTTTTTCAGTCCTGTGGAAGCGGACTCTGCTGGTGAGCACAGGGACCTGAACTTGGACTGGCAGGTGGATACCACACGGCAGTTCTCTCACAAGCAGAGGCCCACAAGCATCAGTGCACATCAACCATCTGTCCATGCGGTCATTCAGTAAACATACATGTGTACCCACTATGGGCCAGGCGTCACTCCAGGTGCTGGAGACACAGCAGAAACCGAGAAGGACAAAGATCCCTCCTTCACAGGAATTTTATTCTAGCGAGAGTAGACAGACAAGAAGCAATAGATATAAGTAAATTATAGCGTATATTGGAGAAGCACGATAGATAAAGGAAACGGTGAGCAGGTTAAGGCCGATAAAAGTGACAGGAGTGCAATGGGGCAGGCCACAGTAGGGTGGTTAGGGTAGACCTTGGTTTGAGTAGACTTGAAGGAAATAAGGGAGTTGGTCATGGGAATATCTCGGTGGGTGTGTGAGGGCTGTGGGGAGCAAATGCGAAGGCCCTGAGACGTGAACGCATGTGGCGTGCTGGAGCACCAGCTGGAAGCCAGTGTATCTGGAGTACGAAAGAGACCACAGAAGTAACAGAGGGCGATGACTCCAGAACTTGAAGACCATGGTGAGGCCTTGGCTTTTATACTGAAATAAGTGGGGAGCCATGGCAGGGCTCGGAGCAGATGAGAGAATTGGGATTTAGAAGGTCTCTCATCTGCGTGAAGGATGAATAGGGAGGGACCCTTTAAGGTGCAGAGGTGTGGGTCCTACTTCCAGAGTCTGGTTTAATGGGGCTCATGTGGGCTTGGTAATCTGCATTTGAGAAAGCTCCCATGATTGGTTCTCTTGGAAATAGTCCAGAGATGCAGCACCAGCCCCAGCACAGCGCCAGGTGGCCCATTCACAATTTTCTATGCAAATGATGCCAGTTACTGAGACTGCATTGTGAGTGACACCCGCTGGAGGCATGCACTGAGGCAGTCCTGCAGTGTGCACCCTGGAAGGCACCCCAACTTAAGTGCTTCCTGGAAGCAGGGTGCCCCAGGTGCTTCTGCAGGCATTAATTTGGATGTACACACATAGGGTAGCAAGGGCTTCAGTTGGCTCCCAGCCAACACCTTGAGTGTTTCATCATCCTCAAAGGCCTGAGACAGAGCCTCTGTAGATTCCTGAACTATGAAGATGGAGGGAGTGGGGACCTGTCAATCTTCTCATCCTCTGTGGGACTAAATCTCCCATTGGCCAGATGAGTTCCAGGTATGTGTGGCATGCAGCTCTGCATGGCACTGAGAAGAAGTGAGGTTTTTATCTGGGCACTAAAGGCTGTGCCCACACAAGGGTGGGCATAAGCAGATGTGAGAGGAAACTCTCTGGTGTGTGACCTGGGCACCATGCTGATGCACTTACCTTTGTCACCTGTTCTTAATCCTATGGGATTAAGGAAGGCAGTGTTGGCATCCACTTTATAGATGAGGGAAGTAAAGCTTCAGAGAGGTCTTTTCACAGGAATGGGTTGGGAGAAGGACCGTGTCAGCTGAAGAAAGCAATCAACCACTTCAGTCCAAGCCGGCCTCCTGAGGGGCCTGGGGCTCACAGCAAAGACCGTGGACTTGCAACCCAGTTTAAACCAACCCCAGCTCTGCTCCTTCCTAGTCATGTGCTAAGCCTGTTTCTTCATCCATAGAGTGGGCACCAAGAGGGGTGATGTTAACGATAAGCGAGAAACACACTGGCCGGGTGAGGTGGCTCACACCTGTAATCCAGCACTTTGGGAGGGTGAGGTAGGCGGATCACCTGAAGTCAGGAATTCAGGACCACCCTGGCCAACATGGCAAAACCCTGTATCTACTAAAAAACAAAAAAAACAAAAATTAATTGGGCGTGGTGGTGGGCGCCTGTGGTCCCAGCTACTTGGGAGGCTGAGAAAAAGAATCACTTGAACCTGGGAGGTAGAGGTTGCAGTGAGCCAATATCACGCCACTGCACTCCAACCTGGGCAACAGGGTGAGACTCCATGTCAAAAAACCCAACAAACAAACAAACAAACAAACAAACAAAAACCACATACCAGTGCCTGCCTGGTGCTGGTGCTGATAAACACTAGGAGCTCCAGGGGTGCTCCTGCTTGGACCTAATGCAGCTGGGCTGTGTCCCTTTTCAGGCATGGATCGAGCCTGCCTGGCCTGGAGACACATAGTCAGAGCATAGCCTGGCCGCTCATGGGCTGGAGAGGTTTTCCTGCCCAGTGACCTGAGTCACACTCTTCCCCCAGGCCTGCCCTTCCTGCCCTTCACATCTGGCTCAGGACTCTGCCGAGGCCTTCTGGGACAGCTGCCAATTCTCGCCCTGTCAGGAACTGCTTCTCGCTTCCCAGGACTGTCTTTCTGCAAAGGGACGGGCACATCTCGTGTGAAGAGCAGATCCAAAGCGGGGCTCTGGGGTACAACATGGTATTTGGGTGAGACTACAATTAGAATCCTGTAGCCCCACACAGCTTCCTGTCTACATTATTCCACTGTCTTTTCCAGCATCACAGTACTAGTCCTAGAAACTCTTGCCTGGGAAGACAAAGTTGTAAATAACTTTATTGTTCGTTTCAGGGGCCTTCTGAAGGAATCATTTAAAGCATTTGCTTTAAGTGATTGATCAGAATGATCAAACTGATCAACTCTTAATCGCATCAAAAGACAGTTTACGCACCAAGACTCTTTGAACCCTTTGCCTCAAAATCCCCCCTTGCTGTGTCCACCGATCCTAAACTATGTCCTGATCTTTACCCAATCCTAATCAAGGTTTCCTTCTCTGCATTCAAAGTCCCACCTAAAACCAAACTCTGGAATCTCTCATCACTTCCTGACTGTCCTGGAATCTCTCATCACTTCCTGACTGTCCTGCCCAGTCTGACGCACTAGGAAAACTGTCAAGTTCGAGCAGGAAAAGTAGGATCAGCTTCCCCTGATTAACAGGTGGATCTGGTGATGTTTTCGGTGAGGCATCCTTCAACAGGAAACTACACAGGTGGGAGTCCTCTCTCTGACCTCTGACCTTTGGGGTGGGGGAGGCCAGCGGCCTGAGTCCAGGCTAATCCACAGGGGACAGTTATAAGTGATCACAGGGCCTTCAGGAGCTAAGAAATAGTGACCATATGAGTTCTGGAAAGGCCCTTGGGGGTCTCCTGGTGCAGCTCCTTAGTTTTACAGACAGGAAACCGGGCCTGGAGAGGAAAAGAGATTTGTCCAAATCACAAAGCTAGCTAGGATTGTTATAGGGATTAAATGAGTTAATATCTCTAATGCGCTAAGACACTGCCTGGTACCCACTAAGCTCTATGTGTGTTTGCTAAGTAAAAATAATGGGGCCAGGCGCAGTGGCTCACACCTGTAATCCCAGCACTTTGGAAGGCCGAGGAGGGTGGATCACCTGAGGTCAGGAGTTAAGACCAGTCTGGCCAATATGGTGAAACTCCATCTCTACTAAAAATACAAAAATTAGCCGGGCATGGTGGCATGTGCCTGTAATCCCAGCTACTAGTGGGGCTGAGGCAGGAGGATTGCTTGAACCTGGAAGGTGGAGTCTGCAGTGAGCCGAGATCATGCCACTGCACTCCAGCCTGGGCAACAGAGTGAGACTCTGTCTCAAAAATAATAATAATAATAATATAATAATAATAATAATAATAATAATAATAGATGTGCCAGGAGTGGTGGCTCATGCCTATAATCCCAGCACTTTGGGAGGCCGAGGTAGGTGGATCACCTGAGGTCATGAGTTCGAGACCAGCCTGACCAACATGGTGAAACTCTGTTTCCACTAAAAATACAAAATTAGTCAGGCATGGTGGCGGGTGCCTGTAATCCCAGCTACTCAGGAGGCTGAGGCAGGAGAATTGCTTGAACTGGGAGGTAGAGGTTGCAGTGAACTGAGATCACGCCTCTGCACTCCAGCCTGGGCAACAATAGCTAAACTCCATCTCAAATAATAGTAATAATAATAAACAATGGAGCGTCTGGCCTAAAACTCAAGGAAAACTTAAGTTGGCCTCTCAGACTTAAAAAAAGTAAAACCTGACTTTAACATTGAACCTAGAGCAGTAGTTCTCTAACTTGAGCAAGCATCGGAACTACATGGAGTGCTTGTTAAAACAGAGTTCTGGGCCCAACCCCCGAGTTTCAGATTCTGCACATCTGGGGTGGGGTCAACAATTTGCATTTCTTTCTTTTTTTTTTTTTTTTTTTGAGACGGAGTCTCGCTCTGTTGCCCAGCCTGGAGTGCAGTGGCGTGATCTCGGCTCACTGCAAGCTCCACCTCCTGGGTTCACGCCATTCTCTTGCCTCAGCCTCCCGAGTAGCTGGGACTACAGGCGCCGGCCACCATGCCCGGCTAATTTTTTGTATTTTTAGTAGAGACGGGGTTTCACCGTGGTCTCCATCTCCTGACCTCGTGATCCGCCCGCCTCGGTCTCCCAAAGTGCTGGGATTACAGGCGTGAGCCACCGCGCCCGGCCATCAATTTGCACTTCTAACCAACTTCCTGGTGCTGCGGATGCTGCTGGCCCAGAGACCCCTCTTTGAGAACCATGGACTCAGAGGAACAAATTACTAAGGGAGTAATTTCTGGCACTGGTAAGGGAGAAATTTGGAGATAGCGGGTCTCTTCATCCTTTCCCAAATACAGTTTTCCCCTGATGTTTAGCCATCCTGCAGCAGCGCGGCTGGGGAGCACGCACCAATTCTGCTTGGCTGCACCTGTGCCCACCTGTGAATAATCCACGTTTCATCCCGTTCCAACTTTCTTTACCTCGTGCTTTCAACAAGAGGGCACCCCTCTTGCATGTGGGCTGGTTAGACGCCCAGGCGATAGGAGGTCCGTACAGTGAGAATGAATCAAACACCAACCAGGCAGATGAAACCAATGCATTCTTTATTGCAGACTGAAGCTTAGGGGCTCACTCACTGTGAGCTCTGATTTGGGGGCTTCTGTGGCTGCCCACACTTTCCGAGACAAAGGCAAACTAACTCTCCCAAGCAGAGGAGAAAACAACTTTCAGAAGCTGCCCCTTCACAGACCTGAGGTGAGGGACCTGGGACAGCAGGCAGCTTGGCATGCAGGGGTTAATCAGAAAGGCCAAGTCTGGAGGGCCGGGCACACCTAACCCTCATCTCCTGGTGACTGCAGGTCACTCCCTTCCTCAGGAGTGCCACGCAGACTCTGAAACAATCTAACAGGCCAAGGGCCTCCCAGGGCTGGGTTAGGGAGGAGGCTGAGCACAGGCTCGGCTCCCTGGAAGTGGCAGGGAGAGAACTTCACCCTCTGCTCGGAGGACATCCCCAGCCTAGGTCCTTGTTTCTCAAACTCTGAAGTGCTTATAGGAATCAGGTGAGGGTCTTGCTAAAATGCAGGGTCTGAGTCGGGAGGTCTAGCGTGAGGCCTAGACTCTGCATTCCTAACAAGCCCCCAGGTGTCACTGCCGCTGCCGGTCCACAGACCACACTTTGAGTTGCAAGGCTCTGGTCATACATTGCCTTTGTGCACAACAGAGAAGCATGCCTCATCTTCAACAAGGAGAAACCCCACTCCAGGACACAAGGCAGGTGGGGCCAGCACAGCCTGGACAGGACTTCAGTCCCCACTTGCCCCCAATACCCACCGATGAACTCGGTAGCTCTGCAGATCCTGTCTTGACTTCCTCATCCTGAAAACCCTTTGCCAAGAGTTTGACCAACCAGGCCCTGGGATATGAGCAGAATAAACAGTCTCTTGAGATACTGAGCACTCAGCTCAGTGATGGCCCAACGACGGCCCAAACTATCAGTTCCTTGCCAAGAGACAAGAGACCTGGGCAGGGACGGGGGAACTGGGAGCATTCTGAGCAGGGATTACTGCTCTGAGCAGTGGTCTGAGCTCTCAACACCTTAGCCTCAGGAGTAGTAAAGTGGCCACTCGTCCACAGGACACAGGATTTGGGTGGCCTGGCTTTGCCTCAAGCCCTGGGGTCTCAGGTGCCTCCGGAGATTCAAATGAAGGTGCAGATCAGGTGGGGTCTGGGGCACTGAGTCGGCTTGCTCCACAGATGAGGAGAAGTTGGGAGGTAGATACCTGAGGACCAAGCAGTCAAGGTTCTTCAAGCCACAGGTGTTCTCAGGAAGCAAGAGCCCCAGGCCCTCTCCTGGTAGGGGACCAAACATCCCCGCTTGCCAGGCACTGTCCCAGTTTTAGCACTGAAAGTTCCATGTCCCGGGAAACCAGGACAGCTGGTCACCCTGTTGCCTGACCATACCCTAAGATGCCAGGTTGAGGGCCTCAAAAGAACTAGGTCATCAGGGCTTTGGGCGTTGGCCTGGGAACTGGCTGGCTACAAATCTGGTGTCCACAGCGCCTTCTGTCCCCAGGGGGCCATGACAAGGCAGCCAGGCTGCTGCTGATGGGACGGTGATGAGGGTGGCCATCTAATCACTTTAGACCAGAGCCGCAGGTGCAAATGGCTCTGCTGTTCTCTGGGTCACCTCTCCTACAGCTCAGGAGTGATGCTAGAGGGACGGAGCACTCAGGACTTCCCACCCTGCCAGTTTGTTAACTGTGGGGAATGACAGAGCTGAAGAGACTTGCTCCCCATTCCCAGCCTGCCAGTCCTCGGGCTCCTATGTGAATGTTCTTGCCCTGCAGCAGTGCCAGCTCATATTCCCACCACAGCTCTCCCAGGACTTCTAGTTCAGGCTCCCGCCAGTCCAGGGACCACAGGACTGAAGATCAGGCCCTGCGGAGGGCCGCATCCAGGTCAGTTCTCAGGAAGCAATAAATAGATGGAGGTTGTCTTCTCTTCTCAGGGCAGCGACTGGCTCTCAGCACTAAAAACAAGGTCTCAAACCCACAGAGGCTCAGAAAATACCCAGCAATGCCCACTTGTGCCTGCTGATCTGGAGGTAACTTGGAGGCATGTACTGCTTAAAAACCTCCAGGGAGCCCAAAGGAGGTAAAGGGTCCCTTTTTTTCAAGTGACAAGGCTCAGAGAGGGCAGGAGATCTGCCTGAGTTTGCACAGCAGCTGTGAGTGCTGAGTCCAGGCTGCAGGCCCCACCTTGCCTCTTCCCTTGGGCATTCCAAAGCCCACTACTGCTGTAAGCTATCTATCCAGACCAGCTGTACCCCACCCACCACGTGCTGCTCGGCCCACCCTCCCCCAGCCCCCAAGCTTGGCCTCCCATGGGCCTCCCTCCCTTCCAGGATTATAGGCCAGTGGCCTCTGTCCCTTGCTGGGTGGGCATGAGGAGGGTGGCCTAAGGTAGGGGGGCTCTTGCGCCATCCGGAGACATGAGCATATCAAACTTGATGAGCGGCGGGGCGATCACGCGCACCTCAGCGTTGAGTGGGTTGAAGCGGAGGTTGATGCTGCGCAAGGCTGGCATGGCGGCCAGCTTCTCCACGGGCACATCTGTTGGGGACAGAATGGACAGGTTAGAGCGGTGGGGGCCAACCAGACAGAAAAGAAGGACGATGGGCCAGGAGGACTCTGAGCACATGATGGTGAGGGGCAGCTCTCCATTACCCACTGCACGTGGGCTCAGCTCCTGGTGCCCAGCCCTATGTGAGGCAACATCAGGCCCACCAGGATATGACAACCACATGGAGGAAAGCATCCTAAAAAATAAGAGTCAACTGCTTCAAAAAGTTAAACGTAGGATTGCCATATAACCCAGCAATTTTACTCCTAGGTGGAACTGAAAGAATTAAAAACTGGCATTCAAACAAATACTTTTATACAAATGTTCACAGCAGCACTATTTACAATAGTCAAATGTCCACCAATAGATGAATGGATAAATGAAATAATATATACATATAATGGAATACTATGCAGCCATTTAAAGGAACGAAATTCTGATACAGGCTACATCATGGATGAACCGTGAAAACATTGTGCTAAAGAAAGAAGGCAGGCACAAAAAGACAACTACCTCCACTTATGTGAGGTACGCAGAGTAGTTAAATTCATAGAAACAGAAAGTAGAACAGAGGTTCCCAGGGGCTAGGAGAAGGGGAATTAGGGAGTTATTGCTTAATAGCTACAGTTTCTGTTGGATGAAAATATTTTGGAAATAGATAGTGGTGATGGTTGTGCAACATGGTAAAAGTAATTAATGCCACTGAGCTACAGTGTGTTTAAAAATGGTTAAAATTAGTCGGGCTATAGTCTCAGCTAGTCAGGAGGCTGAGGCAGGAGAATCTCTTGAGCCCAGGAGTTCAAAGTCAGGATGGGCAACATAGCGAGACCCCAGTCTCTATTTCTTAAAAAAAAAAAAAAAGTTAAAATTGCACACTTTGTTATATATGTTTATCACAATTTAAAAATAATGTAATATGCCAAAACCACTGAATTGCATATTTTAAATGGGTGAATTGTATTGTATGTGAAGTATAGCTCAATAAAACTACTAAAAAACAAAGACTATTATGTGCATAAAGAATATTTTTGCCAAGAGATAGGAAGTTGCATACAGTGGCCTATGGAAATACTTCTTAACTATGGGAATGCCATTCTGTATCATGACATCATACCCCTAAACAGTCCCTAAAAAAGCAGACATGACTATCTTGGGTCTATCTAAGGGAGGTTAGTTACAGTTTGAGTTTATCAGGACTCTTGATAAGGTGCCCTACTTATATCACTGCTCCATAAGAGCTATCTGGGAAGTTCCAGACTATATCGGATCATCACTATGTTGGATCATCACTTAAGAGATGGAATGTTCCCTGGAATCAAAACAAACACATCTCCTGTCCCAGCTCTGGTTTCCAAAATTTAACGTGTAGAATTTGGAAATCAAGTTTCAAGCTGTCATCCACCTAACCTACATAAGATACTAGGGCATTTTCCAACACTTATCAAAAATGCCACAGTGTAATAAATATAAAGATAGTAGTGATCTACTAATTAATTAATTCCAGGTCCAATATTCTCAGTTATAACTGAAGAGGCAGCGCAGCCTAGTGTCATAGACGTGAAATTTAACAGACAGCCCTAAGCTGATGTCCCAGCTTTACCTCCTAAAAATTTGTATTACTTCCCGTACCTTGTTTTCCTAATCTTGAAAATGGAAATAACTAATATTTCCTCAAACAGAATTAAATTGGGGAGCGACTGCTTAAAGGATATGGGGACTCCTTTGGGGTGACAGAAGTATTTTGGAATTAGATAGAGGTGATGATTGCACAACACTGTGAATGTCCTAAATGCCAGTGAATTGTATACTTTATGTGGTTAAGTGGTTCATTTTATGTTATGTGAATTTTGCCTCAGTTTTTTTTTTTTTTAAAGAACCAGAATAAGGCAGCAGCTATATTAATACTTGGTAACCTGTTATAGTTCCTCCCACCTAACCTTTAGGATCACTCAGACAAGATTAGGACGCTTGCCCTCGATGCATGCCCTATCCAGACTGAGGCTCTGGCTGCATCTGCTCTTCCCTGGTCCAACTCTGTGAGCAGCCAGATCCCATAGAACCTCCCACCCTAGCACAGGACGGGGCCAGACCTCATCCCATGGAGTCCTGCAAAACCTCAGGCCGATAGTGATGGCAAGAGCCAGCTCCTGTCCTCTCCTGGGCACAAAACATTGCCCAGAGTTGGGGGGTTTTTGTTTCTGTGGTTATTTTGTTGTTAATTTTAAAACACACTGGTGGATATTATGCACATATTTTACTTTAGGCAAATGGTACTGTACTATATAGATCTCAGGCCACTTCTATATATATATAATATGTATTACATATATAATATATATTTATAATATATATTTTATATATTACACACATATAATATATATTACATATATACATATATATATTTTACTAAGCACCAATAACAATCTTTTTTAAAATTTATTTTTAACTGTCGTAAAATACAAATAAATTTACCATCCTAACCATTTTTAGGTGTACAGTACAGCAGCATGAATACATTCACATTGTCGTACAACCAATCTCCAGAACTCGATCTTGCAAAACTGAAACTCTATACCCATTTAAACAAAAACTCCCTATCCCTCCCTCCTCCCAGCACCTGGCAACCACCACTCTACTTTCTGTCTCTATGAATTTGACTACCCTGGGTACCTCATATAAGTGGAATCATATAGTATTTGCCTTTTTGTGATGGGCTTATGCCGCTGAGCATAATGTCCTCAAGGCTCATCCATGTTATGGCATGTGGCATTGATAAGGCAGGATTATTCAGCCTTAAAAACGAAGAAACGCCAGGCGCAGTGGCTCACACCTGTAATCCCAGCACTTTGGGCGGCCAAGGCGGGTGGATCACCTGAGGTCAGGAGTTCAAGACCAGCCTGACCAACACGGTGAAACCCCGTCTCTACTAAATACAAAAAATTAGCCAGGTGTGGTGGCACATGCCTGTAATCCCAGCTACTTGGGAAGCTGAGGCAGGAGAATCACTTGAACCTGGGAGGTGGAGGTTGCAGTGAGCTGAGATTGCACCATTGCACACCAGCCTGGGCAACAAGAGCTAAACTCCGTGTAAATAAATGAAGAATAAAAAGGAAGAAACTTCAGACACATGTCATAACATGAACAAACCTTGAGGTTCACCCGTCAATGGTCACTTGGGTCGCTCCCATCACTTGGCTATGATGAACAATGCTGCCAAGAACAGGAGTGCACCAATATCTCTTCGAGACCCTGCTTTCCATTCTTCCGGATATATATGCAGATGTATGTGACCCCCACCCAGATAAAAATAGAAAACATTCAAGAACCCCCAATAGGGTTCCTTTGTGCCCCTTTCCAGTTTATACCCCTGATCTTCTTCTTCATTAATTTGGTCTATTCCTGAACGTCATATAAATGGAACCACATAGCATGGGCCAGGCTTTTACTCAAATGTCTTTAGGACTTTCAGTTTCAGAAAGTCTTAAACTTTTTTTTTTGTTTGTTTTCATAATTGAGATTTTATTGGTTGAGGATCAGTACAGACATTTCAATTTGTACACACTTCTTAACTTATGTAACAAAATTCTAAAAAGCCATGTATTGTAATTCTTTTTTAAAGTTATTCCAGTGACTTTCCAGCTTAAAATTTGGAAGCAAATTTTTCCTTAAGAGGCTATCAAGTACCAGTATCTTTACATGTTGGTCAGCTGTTACATATGGCCCATCAGTTCACAACTGAAGAGCATGTACACTACATATTCAAATCTGTAATCTTTCACAGCACAGTAACAAAGTTATTAGGAAAACAGGACTAACAACCAAAGATGTTACAGAGTGCACACAATTCCGACAGGGAGCGCCATGATCAAGGAGTGGTTTTCTTTAGGAAACAATTCTACCAAAAAACATGAGAATAGAAGTAAAATAAAATGTTCAAGACATTAAATGCGGGACTGACTCCATATCGCCATTTAATATGCTTTGTATTACAGGATATAAAAACTAACCCCCCATCTATGGAATGTTAAGCCGACACCCAAGACAGTCAAAGCCTCCCATAATTCAATATCCCACACTATTTTCTGGTTGTACCAAAAAATAAACAACCAGCAAATGATTTCACCTTTTTTTTTTTTTTTAGACGGAGTCTCGCTCTGTCGCCCAGGCTGGAGTGCAGTGGCCAGATCTCAGCTCACTGCAAGCTCCGCCTCCCGGGTTCACGCCATTCTCCTGCCTCAGCCTCCCGAGTAGCTGGGACTACAGGTGCCCGCCACCTCGCCCGGCTAGTTTTTTGTATTTTTAGTAGAGATGGGGTTTCACTGTGTTAGCCAGGATGGTCTCGATCTCCTGATCTCATGATCCGCCCGTCTCGGCCTCCCAAAGTGCTGGGATTACAGGCTTGAGCCACCGCGCCTGTCCGATTTCACCTCTTTAAAAAAAGCATTTACACTTAAAAAATGGGATCAGGTGCGATTCCCTCCTTCTTAAAAATGTTTCTAGAGCTACTAAAAAACTTGCATTTACAAAATAGTTGATAAAGATATTCCTCTGGATTGTACAAGAAGGGAGACAGGGACCACTGGTAAGACATGGTATGAATCAGACTTGGCTTCTTTCTCTCCTGCTTCATCAGAGGCTGGACTCTCCTCAGTTTTCGTTTCCCCGTTTTCTGCAGGTAAATCTTCTTTAGTTTCTTGGTTAGCCACTTCGGCCTGTTTTCCCTTTGCTCCCCTTTTCCCTTTTGTTTGCACTTTTTTGTCTGAAGATTTATCCTTCGCTGCTGCCTTTTTCGGCTTCGCTTCCACTTTGGCAGGAGGTTTAGCTGACAACCTCGCTGATCTCCTCTTGGGCTCTTCCTTGGTGGCCCCTTCGGTGGAGCTGACCTTCCTCTTGAGCATCCCGGCGGCGGGGAAGGCGTGTGCTGGGTGCCTGTGGGCCGCAGCACACCGAGAGCCTTCGCGAAACTGGGCTGCCTGGCCGCTGCCACTCCTCCCCTTTAAACTTTTTTTACTCAGAAAAGTTGAATATTATTGTCTTAAGTCTCTTCCTCCCTTCCTTTTTCATTTGGAAATAATTTCAAATGTATAAAATGTTCCAAAACTAAAAATAATAACAGTAGCAAAAATACCAGATGACCTTTAGCTAGATTCGCCTTTTTTTTTTTTTTTTTTTGAGATGGAGTCTCACTCTGTCGCCCAGGCTGGAGTGCAGTGGTGTGATCTCAGCTCACTGAAACCTCCACCTCCCGGGTTCAAACAATTCTCCTGCCTCAGCCTCAAGAGTAGCTGGGACTACAGGTGCGTGCCACCATGCCCGGCTAATTTTTAATATTTTTAGTAGAGACAGGTTTTACCATGTTAGCCAGGATGGTCTCAATCTCCTGACCTCATGATCCGCCCACCTCTGCCTCCCAAAGTGCTGGGATTATAGGCGTGAGCCACCATGCCCAGCCTAGATTCGCTAATTATTATCATTTTATCCTATTTGCTCTATCATTTGTGCATGCATTTTCTCTCTCTACACACACACACACACACACACACACACAGTTTTTCTGAATCATTTGAGTGTACCATACATACATCATGGCCCTCAGGGTGTATTTCCTAGGAACTGGGACATTCTCTTACATAACCACAGTGCAGTTAAGGATTCCAGGTGTTCACACATTGATAGAATGTGTATCTAAACCCATGGCCCAGAGTTCAGTGTGGTCAGATGCCCTAACATCCTGTACAGCACTTCCCCCTCTAGTACCAGACCCAGTCTGGAATCAAGGATTACATTTACTTCTAACTCTTTGGGCCCCTTTGTCTTTTATGACATTGACATTGTCATACCCCCTTCCCTTTTTAAAAGTTCCTCATTTTGTGTTTGTCTGGTGTTTCTTCACGATTCGACCAAGACTTCGCATCCTCAGCTGAAGACTGCACAGATGCATGTCCTTCCTGGGGTATCACATCAGAGGCACACCAAGTTCATCTTTATTGTTCATTTGATCACTTGATCAATGTGTAACTTGCTTCTCCACTATAAAATTACTATTTTTTTTTTCCTCCCTTGCAACTAACAAGAAGTCTGTGGGGACACATCTTAAGAGCGTGCAAATATCCTAAATGCTGGTTCTCACCAACATTTAGCATTCATCACCCTTAGACTTAGCATCCACTAAAGATTCTCACCTGACCTGACCTTTGTGATGGCTGCAAAATGATTTCCCAATGTTAACAGCCCTCAGCATTCTACTTCTCTTCCACTTATCTATTATCAATATAGACTCCTATGTTTCTAGTGATTTATAATTCATTATTGGACTTCATTATCCTGATGCTCAAATTGTCCAGATTTGACAAGTGGGAGCCCCTTTGGCCTGGCTCCTGTATCTTTTGACATGGCTCCAGCACTTTCTGGATGCGCTGCCTGACTTTCTAGGAAGACATGTCTTGAGTCTTCCCTGTTCCCAGCCCTGGAATCAGCCACTTCTCCAAGAAGTCCTGGTTCCTTTCAATGGGGAAGAGTATTAGTGCCCAATAGTAAGTGTGACTGACTAAGCCATGTTTTACATTCCATGCACGAGGACTGTGCACATCTAATCCATCTGCTTTTGACTGCTGCCTAATATATCATGCTGTTCACCCACCACACTCTACCTCTCTACTCTGCCAGCGATGACACCCAGGCCTCTATCTGTCCTTAGGAGCCAGTGTGGGAAGTCATTGGATGTATGCCCAGGAGCAGGACTGATTGCTCTGTCAAAGAATATGTGTATATACATCCACTACCTGCTCTCTAGAATTCCTGTTGAATCTCCCAGGAGCTTCCTATCCTGTTTCCTATCCCAACAAAGGCTTTCAAAGAGGCTGCTGACCTGTCCTGAGAGAGTTTCCTGGAGATGTTCTCAAATTGCATCTGGAATCTTCCAGGCCTCCTTGTTCTGCTGTGGGTCACAGCACAGAACAAACCTATCCCTTCTTGTTCATGACACTTCTGAAGCCTGAAGCTTAGAAAACACCACCACCTTCTTTAGGCAAAGGCCCCAGATCCTTCGCTTCGTGTTGGGAATGGATGGGTGGTGGTTATTAAGATAAACAAGCTCTGGAGTCAGAAGGATATGCCCAGCTTTCCAGTGACTGTGGTGCCTCAGGCAGGATCCCTGTACCTGAGCTTTCTCACCTGTAAAATGGGGTCATACTGCCCACCTTGCACAGAGGCCCCAGAAGTTGACAAGACGCCTGCATGCAGTACAACAGCACAGTGCTCCAGCAACATGTGTCCAGCTAGTGCAGGTTCCCTGCTCCCTGTCACTGGTCTGGGGCCTGCATCTGCTGAGCAGCAGCCCAGATCGCTGGGGATAAGCCCACAGAGTTTGGCCAGCAGAGTCTCAAGCCTGAGTTCACCACCGAGATAACTCGGATGTCGGCTCACATAGAAAGGAATGAGGGTTGAGCCTCAGATGTCTCCTGAAAGCACTATGGCTCCTGGAGCCCCTCACCACCACTCATAGAAGGCCAAAGCTCCAGATTTGGCCTCCACTGAAAGCACCAACTAGAAAGTTCCTGGACACACTCATATTCATGGGCCACTGACAAGAAGCTGTACAGATCACGGCAGAGAGAACACGGGAGGTAGGAGGGTCCTGAGAGTTGGGAAAACCCAGGCTCAGTGGGAGGAAGTAATTTTGCCTGGGGTCACCCAGCCAGTGGGTGGCAGGGCTGACACAGAGACGGAGAAGATTCTTGGCCACAGAGAAGCGCTATGTAGGAGTCCCCAGGCCCCATAAACAGGCAGCCAGATTCCCTAACAGGAGGAGCTCGCCCACCTTTAGACTCTGGGGTGACCTGGCCTCTCAGTTCCCTGAAGGCAGGCTCTGTGTATGAGACCAGGGGCCCAGTCCATGGCCTTGAATGCTGGGGTCACAGGGAGCTCTGTCCCCAATAAGAAGACTGGCTATAGGGCAGCTGGGGTGGGGAGGGGGTGCTGGTCATCACCTGCCTGGAGCAGGAACCATGTGACCGGTGAGCGAGCCAGCAAGGAGGGGTGGGAGAGGCCGGGACTCCACGGCAAATGGAGGCTCAGGCAGGAAAAGACGCAGAGACAGGCTGTTTTCAGAAGGCAGGGTTATAAGCAGCCGTGACTCCTCGGAGAAGAGGAAAAGCAAAAACAAGTGATAGGAGTACCCACTCACCGCCTTCGCTTTCTCTGGAGCTCATGCGGGTGCAAATGTCACATCACACAGCTGCCAGCAACCTGGCCTCACTCATCCCGGCCTCTTGCAGGGTGTGGGGGCTAAAGAAAGGTGCTGCCTATGGTAGTTCCTGAATCTCTTCTTTCAAGCAGGGCACCCATTTTCCCTACTAATAATGGCCGGGAAGAAAAGGGCTAATTCCTTGGACTCTTGCGCATCTCCACATTCAGCAGCTCTGTCGCAGCCATTCCCCAGCGGCACAGCCAGCAGCGTGGGCAGGGGTACAGATGCCATCCCCTGTGCCCCGATCACCCAGAATAAGAAAGACCCCTCGCACTTGGCTTTTATTTCATGGGGCATCAACCTCCATTGGACACAGAAGGAAATCAAGGTGCAAGGAGGTGTAGCACCTTTGTCTAAATGGGCCCAGCAAAGGGGGCTGCTTCTGGGAACCGATGTTTGAGGCCCTACGCTAGACAGTTCCTCACAATGACCCATTTCTCAGGTAAGAAAACTTGATTCCCAGTTTCTTGATGCCCAAGGTCCCCACGCCAGTAAGTGGTGGAGGCAGGACAGTTCTTGACCCCAGAGCCCATACACTTCAACCCACAACACAGAGGGGCAAGGCCAAGGCCAGAACCTGGTCTCCTTGCACTGGCCCCTGGCCCCCAGAAGATAACAGTGATAGGCAAGTTTCGCTGAGCAATTCAGTAAGGGCTGGAGCCTGGGCTGAGAGATCACAACCTCAGTTGTCAAGATATTCCCATTTGAGAAATGGGGGCTCAGAGCTGCTGTCACCCCTTCTTCCCATCTGCTACTGAAGACCACTCATCCTGCCCCAGTTTCTCCAGAGGAGGCTGAACAGGGGCTTGCTAAGGACCCTCCCCACTCTGGACTCCGTGTCTCCTCTGTCCCTCAGCTGGGAAGGCCAGTGGCCCCCACAGTGGCTAGTACTTCTGAGGGTGGGAGGGGGGTCCCCCTGTCATGCTGCTGCCACAGGCTTGCTGGGCATGGCACAAAGACCCGCTGCAGCCCAGCCCTGGAACACATCCCCATGACTGCAGGCCTAGTGGGAGCGGCACTGCCGGGGTCTCAGCTTGTTGTTTCCATGTCTGCCATAGAGCTGGCCTCTCCGGGGTCTGTGGCATTTTCTGAACCACCCTGCTAAAGGCCAGTAATAGCTTTCACAGGCACAGAGCAGGGATTAGGTATAGCTCTTTCCCCTAGTTTAACTGCAAAAGTCATTTGAGCAGCTTAGAGGAAGGAGCGATGGGACCATCAAACATGCCAAAGCTGGCAGAACCAACACATCAGAGCAGTCAAGCTCACAAGTGACAAGCCCAAGAAAGCAACTGGGAGTTTCCGGATAAAGCTGAAAGATCGTTTATGCTCACAGCATCCTGACAAGAGAGGGAGATCGCTGGAGGCTGCAGAGGAGAATATGAAATGATCTGCATTTTGTGGATGCGGAAACTGAGGCTTGGAGAAGTTAAATAAATGTCCCGAGGCTAGACAGCACAGTGGTCTCTGGACTCTGTTGTACCTGGAGAGGAAAGGGACCTCAGCTTTACTTTCAGTACCATGGGCCATGCTCCCATCACCACTTACCACGTCCTGCTTCTCCCCAAAATCCCAGCTCAAAGGCTGCTTCCTTTGCCACTCCCCTTCATCCCCCTCCAAACTCTCTGAACACTTTCTTTATACCACACTCATGTCATGCACCATGCTCTGCAACCTGTGAATATGTCTGTTCACTCCTGTAAATGTGACACAAAGCACAGTGCCCATGGGGTGCTCCGTATCTGTTGGATGAATGAATGTCTAACCTTCTGAACTAGACCACGAGTCCCTTCAGGCTGAGACCACCCTGAGCTGGGCAAACAGCAGATCCACCATCAATGCTGCTTAATCAGCTCTGTGACCACAGCTACACTCAAGAGTTGGGGCCCATTCCCTGGCCTCACCCATTCTGTGCACATTTGCCAGTCAGGGCCAGGCCTCTGTGGACCAAGGCTATGATAAAACACTTACCCTAGTCTTCCCCTTTGACACTAGTAATCTAATTTAGAAAATGCAAAGATATTGATGAACAAAAGTAAAATCATCACGTCCCATCATCTAGAATGAATCACTATTAATGTCTTGGTATATGGCCTTCCCCACTGTTTAATGTGTTTGTGTATGTGTGTATATACACTCACACACATATGTATTTCCAAATGGCCTCCTGGATAGCATGTCATGGCATGCTATTCTTCATGACATGCCATAAATATCTTTTCAGGTTGCAAATTGGTGACTTTCTATGGCTGCATCATAGTCCGTGGGATGGATGTACCATTTTGGCTCCTGTTCCTATTGTTGGACATCCAGGTTGTTTTCAAAGTTCCACTTTTTTGTTTTTGTTTTTTGAGACAGAGTCTTGCTCTGTTGCCCAGGCTGGAGTGCAGTAGCCTGATCTTGGCTCACTGCAACCTCCGCCTCCTGGGTTCAAGTGATTCTCCTGCCTCAGCCTCCCTAGTAGCTGGGATTACAGGCGCATGCCGCCACACCCAGCTAATTTTTGCATTTTTAGTAGAGATGGGGTTTCACCATATTGGCCAGGCTGGTCTCGAACTCCTGACCTCAAGTGATCCGCCTGCCTCGGCCTCCCAAAGTGCTGGTATTATAGGCTTGAGCCACTGCACTCGGCCCCCAACATTCCACTATTCCAGATAATGAGAGGCTTTGAGTCTACAGGGCATTCTGGGGTTACTTCCATCTCTTTCAGCCTATGACCGTAGAATGTAGGATGTGAGGTTCTAGAGTCCTTTTATGAAGCCAGAGGAATGTTCCTTTAACTTTCCCATGGCCTCCAAGTATATGGGCTTCTGTTGCAAGGCTTCATGTCTTAGGTGGGGACTAAAGTCAAGGACTCAGTGGCCTATAGCAGGGTGAAAACCTCAAGCAGAATTAAACTAGGCACTGCCTGGCCGTCCTCCCATTGCAGACAGCAACCCTGGACTCCCACCTATGTCTGTGGGAAGTTTAGAGTAATCAATAGTAGTAGAAGCAGAGTGGGCAGTGTTTACAGAAAATTACTTCCCTGAGGTCAGCTTGCCCCCATCTCACTAACTGTTAGCAATATTGATGGGTAAACTTGATTCACATCAGTGGAACTGACTGAGAAGCAGGATGATTACAAATGATGGCTCCAGAGCTCTCTCCTGGTCCAGTGTGGCGTCCACAGTGGCACCCTGTGAGAAGGAGGGGGTCAGGACCTGGGGAAGTGTCAAGGGCGGTGAGCGCCTAGCACAGAGGTAACCAGAACTGCTGGCTGGCCTCTGATTCCAGCATTGCTGGAGAATCTAGGCCAGCCCTGGCCCCACATCTCAGCCTCAAGGCAGCTCTAGTGCTTGGATACAAAAACAACCAAGATCAAGGCTGCCCTGCTGTGCTGTGCTGAGCTGCACACCCCCTTTCAAAATGCCACAAGAGATAAGCAAGCAGACTGTGGTAACCTGGCGGAGACAGGGGGTCATGCCGCAACAAGGCGGCTCTGGGGTCACACACACACACCTCTCAGACCACTCCACCACACCCTGCTGGGCAGAGTCAGGTGGGGACAGGGGCTGAGCCTTCCCTACCTCCACAGGGCCCTGGACTGGGCATCCTGGCAGGGGTGGGGCCAGAGTAAATGGAAATAGTACAGCTCCAGCCCTCAGAGAGCCAGGAGCACACTGCACAGCCTTGATAATCCTGCAGGCTGACTTCTAGCCTGCAGAAAAAGCTACACTGCAGGTAGACTGGAGTTCTGAGTCTCCTGCTGATGAAGGGCCATTTGGCAGGGTGAAAAGGGCCAGGGATACAGGCCCTAATTTTGGCACTGCCATTTAAAGTTGTGCACCCTCAGGCAAGCCCCTTCACGTCTCTGAACCTCAACCTTTCATCTTTAAGACCATCCTTCCACCTCATGGTCTGTGGGGTGGGATCATCGGTGCTCTCCAGGGAGGAGGGGGCTAGTGAGGTGCAGGAAGTATGGTGGGCACGCCCATTGACAGGATGGGAAGCAAAGGATGTTTTAAGAATCTACTAATATCAAGCCTGTAATCCTAGCACTTTGGGAGGCCGAGACGGGCGGATCACGAGGTCAGGAGATCGAGACCATCCTGGCTAACACGGTGAAACCCCGTCTCTACTAAAAAAATACAAAAAACTAGCCGGGCGAAGTGGCGGGCACCTGTAGTCCCAGCTACTCGGGAGGCTGAGGCAGGAGAATGGCTAAACCCGGGAGGCGGAGCTTGCAGTGAGCTGAGATCCGGCCACTGCACTCCAGCCTGGGTGACAGAGCGAGACTCCATCTCAAAAAAAAAAAAAAAAAAAAAAAAAAAAAAAAAGAATCTACTAATAAACCTAGAGACAATTTTCTGTCCTTAAGTATGAGCTGCAGGGAAAGAAAAGCAAAGGAGAAAAACCCTTGGCTTTGATTCCTCCTCTGTGCCCCAGGCTGGCCAGCAAGGGTGGGCTAATGGGCATCGAGGGGGCCACCCACCACAGCCTTTCCCTCCAAAGACTCCCCTGCACCCTGATCTAACATGTAATCAAAGCCAGATCATAACAGTTCTTTGCAGAAATGACTCAGTCTTCTTATTGGCCACTCTGGAGACAGCCAAATAAGCAGCTGAAACTGCTGAGCCCATGCCTGACATTTATCCTCCTTGCCCTCTGCACCCTCCCTCCTCCTCCCTTCTGCACTCCGGCCACTGGAAGGCCTGTGCCCTCCCACAGGCTGCTCTCAGGGCTCTCTCAGTTCCTCTGCTTTGGTTAAGGTGCTCTGGGAAGAGCCTCAGAAAAGAATGACAATTTTGCTGTCCCCTTTCATGTGCCTGTGTTCCCTGCCTTGGAGTTGGTGGTGCACACCTGGGGCAGAAGCGTTCATCAGAAGTTCTGGTCTAGCTCAGTGGTTCTATCTAGCCTGAACACTGGAATCATCTGGATAAAGCTGCCTCTGCAAAAGTTATGACAGGGAGATAAATCTGACATAGCGGACTCCATCTTGCTTCTAACCTCACAAGCTGTCCTTGATCATTCTTGAGCGTAAGCCAAGCTAACTATGGGAGGAATTTCTTTGTAGTTTAACCTTAAAACAAAAACAATAACAGTCCCTTCCCAAAACTAACTCCCTCCTTGCTCAGGGACCACCTTTGTAAAACTAACAAGTTAAGCACAAGGTTAGAATTATGGTTCAGAAGTCGTGTGGCCAGGGTCACAAGATTCCTAACCTCCCCGACTGCTGCTACAGATAACATCACAAGTGTAAAACCTATGATTGGTGTTTGAGGTATCTTTCAGACTCTGCATTCTGATAAACCAGCCGGCACCACCTGGACCGGTGTATTAGTCCGTTTTCAGGCTGCTGATAAAGACATACTAGAGGCTGGGTAACGTATAAAGAAAAAGCGGTTTAAGGGACTCACAATCATGGCAGAAGGTGAAAGGCATGTCTTACATGGTAGCAGGCAAGACAGAATGAGAGCCAAGTGAAAGGGAAAACCCCTTACAAAACCATCAGATCTCGTGAGACTTATTCACTACCATGAGAACGTACGGGGGAACCACCCCATGATTCAATCATGTCCCACCGGGTCCCTCCCACAACACGTGGGAATTATGGGAGCTACAATTCAAGATAAGATTTGGGTGGGGACACAGCCAAACCATATCAACCAGTAACCCATACCAAGAAACTGGCTCAGCTGGTCTTGCACCCAGGAACTGACTCAGCACAAGAAGACAGCTTCAACCTCCTATGACTTTATCCCCAACCCAACCAATCAGCATTCCCCTTTCCCTAGTCTCCTGCCTGACAAACTATCCTTGAAAAATTCTAACCTCTAAATTCTCAAGAAGGCTGATTTGAGAATTCTCTCCCATCCTCTGGCTTGGCTGGCCCTGTGATTATTAAACTCTTTCTTTGCTGTGAAACCTGCTGTTCTCAGTGAATTGGCTTTCCTGGGCAGCAGGCAAGAAGAAACTACTGGGCAACTACATTGACAGCTTTAAAAAATCATGAAGCCCGAATCCCACCATCAGAGACTCTGATTTAATAGGCATGGGGTGTGGTCAGGACATGGAGTTTTAAAAGCCTGCCCAATGATTTGAATGCACAGCTAGTCTGAGCACCACTGGTCTTCTCAGTGAAGATTAATGAGAGAATCTGGTGAACATTTTTGCACAGTACTTCTATTCTGGGTGCCACCCTCCCCCGACTTGCAGAGTTGACCAAAGCTAGCAGGAGTGGGGCTGACTGCCTACCTGGCCTAGGGAAACCTGCCTCATTACCTTACACTGTTCTCTTCACCCCAAAGGGGTTTCCTTCCAACCAAAGTTATGCACTTCAGCCATAATGTTCCTGTGGCTTTCTATCCCCCTATAGCTATGTGCAAAAATCTCTCCCTATGCAAAGCACTGTCCTGAATAGTCTGCAGCAAGACTACTTGGGTTGGAATCCTGGCTCAGATGGAGTGACCTTGGCCAAGTTATTTAATCTCCCTGTGCCTTGGTTTCCTCACCTGAGGAGAATAATAGTATCTGCCCCATAAAGTTGTCATGAGGATTAAACAAGAGCATCCTTGGAAAGTGCTTAGAGAAGAGCTGGGTGTGCAGCAAATGGTCACTAGCACACGGGACAATGCCAGGAGCTCTGTGAGAGCAGGGAGTGTGTTTGTTCTATTTGTGTCTCGAGCTCAGCTCCAGCACAAAGTAAATCACTTAGTTAAAAACAGCAACTGGTGAATGAAGGAACATTTCCCAAATGCCTAAATTTAAAAGTGTCCCCAGAGTGTTGACAAAAATTGCATGCCACATTCTGGACTGAAATACAGTTATAATTAAGCATTAATTGGGCTCTACTTTGGCCCACTTCCTTGTTGCTGGAAGTCACACAGCACAAGATCCTGACCATGTGTATCTCAGTTGTTCCTGTAGATAGGATTTCTGACATTAGGGTCCAAAGATTGTTTATAAATCAATTCATGTCCCTGTTGTTCCTATAGACAGGATCACTGACATTAGAATCATGAGCTTTTGCTGCAGGATAGCTTAAGATGTTTTTCAGATCCCCAATTCCAGCAACCAGTCTGGAAACCCCCACAGAGGATCAGTATCAGCATGAAAGCACAGCTGCTTCCTCTCCCTGTCCCATGACCTCACCCTGCACTCTTCCACCCATTAATGATCTCCATGCTTCGGCCCACTCCCAAACTGTTAAAAACTCTAATTCCAAATTCCTTGGGGTGACAGATTTGAGGTATCCTCTCATGTCTTCATTCAGTGACTCTATGATTAAACCTCTTTCTCTGCTGCAACCCAGTGTCTTGGCGTACTGACTTGCTGAGTGCATCAGGCAACAAACCCATCATGGTTACATGCCCATGTCCATATCCCCACAAGCCTTTTATTCTTTGGATAAGGCATCCTTGCAAGGCTGGGCTTGGAGATCCAGGGCATCAGGCGGCTCTCCAGCACTCTGGACAGAGACAGGGACAGGCAGTAGTGGAGAGTGGCAGTAAATGCAGCCTGGAAGTCTTTTGTTGTGTTTTATTTTTTAATTTAATTTAATTTATTTTTTTCTTTTGAGACACAGTCTCACTCTGTCACCCAGGCTGGAGTGCTGTGGTGCAATCTTGGCTAACTGCAACCTCTGCTTCCTGGGTTCAAGCAATTTTCCTGCCTCAGCCCCCCGAGTAGCTGGGACTACAGGTACACGCCACCATGCCTGGCTAATTTTTGTATTTTTAGTAGAGACGGGGTTTCACCACGTCGGCCAGGTCAATCTCAAACTCCTGACCACAAGTGATCCACCCACCTCAGCCTCCCAAAGTCCTGGGATTACAGGCATGAGCCACTGCGCCCGGCCCTTTTCTTGTGTTTTAAACAAGGATCAAAGAACTTCTTGCTGTTGGCCTGTGTGCTACCAGCAGAGCACCAACAGTATCCTGGACAGCTGGAGGTTTTGGTTCACCCAGGTTTCACCACACAGTGGTTGGCACAGAGAATGCCATTTGGGCAAAGACCAAGTGTGTGGCTTGCTACTTCCCTGCGGGTGAACACAAGTGGGGCAGGGGCTGCAAACAGGAGCTTCCTGCACTCTCGTGTCTGAAGGCCACGTCTAATTTGCACTAATTGCTGTTGACACCTGTTTGTTTAATCCCAACCTCTCCCTCAGTGCGGCTGCACAGCCAGCAAGCACTGCCTGCACTGTTTGTCTAATGACCACCTCCTAAGTGCTGGCTAACACGATCAATGCCTGCACCTACTGCTTGATGCTTGTGAGTACAACTCAGAGCTCTGCATACACCAAGCAAGGGTGTGCAGGGCAGAAGGCATGAAGCTGCTGGGCATGCAGACAAGAAGCTACCACCTCAGAGGGCAAGTTATTCTTTCATGGGACTTGTGACACTCAGCGCACAGGGGTCGGGGCAAGGCTCAGACTCTGGGAAGCTGGCTGTGCTCAGGGAGCAATCCAAACTCCATACCCAGGGAGGGGACAAATCAACATCCCTCCAGATGGGCGTGGAGCCCCAGATCCAGGGGCAGGAGAGAAGTGCCACAGGTTTGACTTTGTCCTCCCAGATGTGCCAACCCAGAGGGTCCCTGCCCAGTCCAATCCTTGTCAGGCTCAAGACTGTGCATCATGATTGCTCCCTCTTCCAGATACTAAGTGGCCATCTCGAATCCCTTTTACCGATGTGGTAAGGAAGACAGGGAGGGAGGGAAGGAGGAAGGATCCCCTGCCACCCCAGCACTGTCAGTCCATTGCAGCCAGCCTGCCATTCTGTATTGGCCAGTTACTGGCTCTAATCTTTCCATGCTACACCAGTGTCACTCTGAGATCTTGCCCAACTCATTGAGGTCTTGCCCAACTCTAACAGACCATGATTACATTCCACAAGCCCTCATTTGAGCTGCCCCTTACATTCTTAGAGAGCAACTACCACCATACAGAGAGCTCACTGCATGTCAGCATGGTTTGAAGTGCACTGCATATACTGACTCATTTAATCCAGTATCATCCAGAGACGGAAATGGAGATACTGAGAAATTGAACAACTTGCTGGAAACATAAACCCACATTTCCTTGATCCCCTGCAGTTAGGGTCGGCCAGTCAGTGCCCCAGAGAGGATAGGGTGTGAGTTTCTGTCTTAGCATCCCAGGGTCCAGGCCACCTGCATTGGCCTCCCAATCCCTACTTGGCAGTCCTGCAGAATGACGTGAGCTCACCAGTTCCACTGTGGCCTCCTGCTCTCCCATTCCTGACTATGGGAGGGAATAACTCACCTGGAGGGTTCATCAGCAGTGTTCTGAGAGTAACGGTTGGCAGCCCAGCCTGCAGCCACTGCCAAAGCCTCCCATGCTTTTGTAAGAACCTAAGTCCCCATGAATCCCTTTTTACTTAAAATGCCCACATGGTTTCTGTTTCCTGCACTTCCTGATCAGGTGTCTGGGAGATTAGGGGAAGCACAGTGGGGGAAGGTGCTTTATAACCAGGAGGTATCAGGCATGGGAAGGTTAGTCATCATGATCTACAAACCAGGACATAGAGGGGCCCCTTTACATATGCAGACACTTACACGGGGGGAGGATCAACAATCCCCTTGAAGTCCATGAAGGATTTTATGCTTTATAAAATGCGGTGTGTGCATTAATTTCATCTTATCCTCTGGAGAGGGCTGTGAGGATATAGGTAAGGACTATCTTCCTATTTTTCAGATTTGAAACTCAGTCTCTGTTTCCAGTTAATCGACCTCACACAGATGGTGTTGAAGCTGGGACTCAGACACAGACCTGCAGCCTCCCCACACAAGCTCCTTTCCATCATCCTTATAGTGGTAAGTGGGGGATTCCTCCTGTCATTTACCCTCTCTGCAGAAACTATTTGTCCCCACTCTGTGAGCCACAATGGGACCCAAGACTGAGACCTGAAATGAAGGAGCAGCATGCTTCCAGGTGTGTGCATGGGGAGAAGAAGGGGTGGGGGGGATCTGGGGGACCAGGGAGGGTGTGCCACAACTCTGCTGGGGGCTGGACGCTCAGAATCTTTCAGAAGGCCAACTATGGCAAACCTTCCCTGGCCAGCTGCCTCTGGCCCTGGGCCCTGCAACCATTGGCTAGCCTCCATCATACCTCTGAACAGTGCCCTCTGGTTCCTCTGTCCTGGCCCCTGGGTGCATGCAAGAAGTATATGCAACAAGTGGTCCCATGGGTTAGAGGGCCTTCAAGGAGTGAGCAGGCAGCATGTGGTCAGGACTCCAGGTGGGCTGAGTGGCAGGTGGTGGGCTAAGGCAGGAGGTGATCACAGTGACGCTGCCTCCAGACCCGATTCCAGTGGGTGGCACTGTCCTCCCCACTCTGCAGATGAGGAATTCGCAGAGAGGAGGAGGCCTGCTCATGCTAATGTTGTGTGTGGGGCTTCAGACCTTTGCCTTTCTTACTACAAAATTCTGAGAAGCCAAGGATAAGGAAGGGAGGAAAGGCAACAGTTGAACGTGGAGAGTGGTCAGGATTGAGCGGAGTTTGATTCAGAGGCTCTCTACCCTGCAGGGAGACACAAGTCATCAGGAGAGAAGCAGAAGGATGTGTAAGAGGGAGCCCTGGCTTCTGCTTCTGCTTCTGTTTTTGTTTTGTTTTGTTTTGTTTTTTGAGACGGAGTCTTGCTCTGTTGCCCAGGTTGGAGTGCAGTGGTGTAATCTCGGTTCACTGCAACCTCTGCCTCCCGGGTTTATGCCATTCTCCTGCCTCAGCCTTCCGAGTAGCTGGGACTATAGGTGCTCGCCACTACGCCCCGCTAATTTTTTGTATTCTTTAGTAGAGACGGAGTTTCTCTGGCTAACACAGTAGAGACTGTGTTAGCCAGGATGGTCTCAATCTCCTGACCTCGTACTCCACCCGCCTCAGCCTCCTAAAGTGTTGGGATTACGGGCATGAGCCACCGCGCCCTGCCTCTGCTTCTGTTTTCACCATGGGAGTCTCCCTTTCTTTTTTCTTTTTTTCTTTTTTAATTGTTGTTGTTGTTGTTGAGACAAAGTTTCCCTCTGTCACCCAGACTGGAGTACAGTGTTGCAATCATAGTTCATTGCAGCCTTGAACTCCTGGGCTCAAGTACTCCTCTTGCTTCAGTCTCCTGAGTAGTTGGGACTACAGGTGTGTACCACCATGCCTGACTAATGGTTTTTAAAATGCTTTTGTAGAGATGGGGGCCTCATTATGTTGCTTAGGCTGGTTTTGAACTCCCAGCCTCAAGCGATCCTCCTGCCTTGGCCTCATAAAATGCTGGGGTTACAGGCGTGAGCCCCCAGGCCTAGTCAGGCGTCTCCCTCTCTGTGTCATCCAGGCTGAAGACAGGCAGGCAGTCCCAGGGGACACTGACAAGACTTTTGTGACCATGTTTCAATCTGCCTTATGAGCCCAAAGGAAGTTCTGAGGGCGGCTGGCACTGACAGGTCAAGGCACCCTCCCTGGCAAGCTGGGAGGTCTGAAGCCTCCCACTATGCCACTGTCTGGCCTGGCAGGAGGCAGAGCTTTGGGTCCAGAAGCATTTGTTTCGGCCAAGATTCCCTACTTCCTGCTGACCCCATTCTACTGAGGGTTGGTGGGTCCATAGGATGGGCAGCAGGCCAGGTGTTGGCACAGTCCTTATTAAATGAGGACTTACTATACAAACAAATCACCAGGGATTCTTGCTCAGGTGCAGATTCTGACTCAGGAGGTATGAAGTGAAACCTAAGGTTCTGCATTTCTAACAGGCTTCCGGGATGCCCATGCTGCTGGCCTATGGATGCCACTTTGAGAACTGAAAGCCCAGGCAGAGCTCCTCAGGCTTCAGCATGCATGTGAATCAGAAAGCGGGGCATTGGGGGGCAGGTATTACAACAGACTGCTGCCCCCTCCCGGAGTTTCTGATGTAGGTCTGGGGCGAGGCCAGGGAATGTGCATTTCTAACCAGTTCTCTAGCAATGCTACTGCTGCTGGTCCTGGGACCACACTTTGAGAAATATCGGCTGGGATAGTAAGAGGTGAAACAGGACAAAGACAGAATTAAGTAAATTCAGCCCAAAGCATCCTATATGACACAGATACTTTTCCTCTTAAAAGTGCTGTTGGCTGGGCGCAGTGGCTTGCGCCTGTAATCCCAGCACTTTGGGAGGCCGAGGCAGGCAGATCACTTGAGCTTAGGAATTTGAGACCAGCCAGGGCAACAAGGCAAAAACCCATCTCTACCAAAAATACAAAAATTAGCCGGGCATGGTGGTGGGCACCTGTGGTTCCAGCTACTTGAGAGGCTGAGGTGGGAGGATCACTTGAGCCTGGGAAGTCGAGGTTGCAGTGAGCCAAGATCATGCCACTGCACTCCAGCCTGTGTGACAGAGCGAGACCCCATCTCAAAGAAAAAAAAAAAAAGTGTTGTAGTGTTGTTACTCTATTTAATCAATTCTTTTTTGTTTTAGTTTTTTGTCTCACTCTTTGGCCCAGGCTGGAGTGCAGTGGTGCAATCACAGCTCACTGCAACCTCAACCTCCCAGGCTCAATTGATCCTACCACCTCAGCCTCCCGAGTAGCTGGAACCACAGGTTCACACTACCACACGCGGCTAATTTTTGTACTTTTTGTAGAGATGGGGTTTTGCCATGTTGTCCAGGTTGGTCTCAAACTCCTGGGCTCAGGCAATTCTCCCACCTTCGCCTGCCAAAGTGCTGGAATTACAGGTGTGAGCCACCATGCCCAGCTTAAATTCTTAATGAAGACTTGTTTTCCTCTAATCTCTTGTATTCTCTGGAGCAGTGGGTGCATAGGAAAAAAAAAAACAAAACAGAGAACTGAGGGTTATGGAAAGTTAAATTCCAGCTTAACTGAAATAATATCTCTTACTGGGCAAAATGAATTCTCTCAAATATGTGATGTTTGTCTTCACCCTCACATGTTCCGGGACTGAATTGCTAAGCAGCACCAAGTGCCGGTGAGCAAGTGGTGAGGCCCCGCTGTCCTGCATCCACCTTCAAGTCATGTGTGTCAGCTACTGGGGTGAACGAGCTGACTGCCCCCACCAATCATGTCCCCATGTCATCACTCAGACTACATGCCTCCACCTCCTTAGAAACCCTCCCACAAGGACACAAGGACAGCTACCCTCCCACTGAGAGTCCTCTCCCTAGCTCTGCATGGCACATCTGCCCTCCCCTATGCCTGTGACCAGGTGCTATTTAGCTATCTAGTGTCTGCTGACACTAATACCTGTAAGCTACTTGAGGTCGAGACTTGCATCTCATTCATCTCTGCAGCCTCTCCTTCTCCAGAGATGACATTTCCCAGGTGGTCTTATTTATAAATACTTAAAAACTTCCATACACCACTTTCTGATTTGAAAAATATAGGAACCATCTCATATCCCAGAAACTTATAAATGGCTCTTGTCTGAACAAATATTCTAAGCTACGAACCCTTTTCTTCCTCTTGCAAGTGCCTAGAGTAAACAACTGTGTCCTGGCAGGCCAGTCCCCAAGGACCCCGGAAGCCTCTCATCTGGGCGGGAGACACCTGCTGCTGTGTGTCTGCCAGGGAGTCAGCTGGGAAAGGGAGAAGCCCCTTGACCCGCTCTGCTTCCCTTTCACCTGAACCGGGCCCAGACCTTCAGACCCAGGGGATTTGGCCACAGGCAGAGAAAATGGTAAGACACGAGAAAAGACTTCCAGACTGAGAGCATGGGCCATGTGGGGTGGGTGAAGGGGAGGGATGAGAGGAGGAAGGCTGTATAATGTGGTTGGAGCATGAGCTGGGGAGGATGGGTGGCTGAGTCAGACCCCCAAATCTCTGCAGGACAACTCATAAGAGCAGCTTTCAATATTTTTTCATCATGACTAAGAGTAAGAAATACCATTTTTCATCACGTCCCAGGAGATAGATAGATAGAGAGACAGAGAGATAGAGAGATAGAGAGATAGACAGATAGATAGATAGATAGATAGATAGATAGATAGATAGATAGATAGATAGATAGATCTGTGCATGCACATAGTAAAACTGAAATTAAAAGTTACAACATAGTAATTACCATTTTATATGTGATGATGTACTCTGACATTTTCTATTTTATTGCATTAAAAAATTGCTGGTCTCAACCCACTGACTTGACAATTCACTAGCAGGTCATAGTATGCAACTTGAAAAACTGCCCTATCCTGTCTCATTTATTTCAGAGGAGCTTCGAGGCTTGGGAATTCCTGCTCTACACAATGCTCCCACCCAGCTGAGCGCCTGCTGTATGCCGCACACCATGCCCAATGCTGGCAGACGTGGGGATGGCAGAGAAGGGTCACACACATAGACCAGAGGGCCGTGTGCTAAAGGTGGCAACAAAGGCATCCACGTGCCACACAGACCGGAAACCTGAGGGCATTAAGCCACCAGTGAGCACCAAGGTCAGGCACCACCTCCCAGTGGTTGGTATCAGAAAGCAGACAGAAGTATCCTTGTCCCTCTCAGCCTCCATGCCCTGTTGAGATCCCAACCTCCCCCCTTCTCTCCCTGAGAATGGCTCAGAGGGTGGAGGAAGATCACATGGCAGCTCTATTTGGAAACACGAGGATGACTGAGTTGATCCTGGCAGCCGCCTGGATGCTGAGAGCCTCCATGGCTTTCCAGCGCCAGGCTGGGGACGCTTTGGGGAGGTCCCTTTAGAGTGGCTGTCATGATTCACTTGGGGGCTTGTTTCAGAGCTGCCTGTTCCCCACTTACTAAAGCTTTAACGGGAACTCATGCATCTCAAATTTATTTCTCATAAAAATTTTGTTTTATTTTTTCCACCACCCTCTAAGCATTCTAGAAGGAAAAAATAAGCCACTCTGAAGGCATCCTAAGCTTCTACAATCATCCCAGTGAGGTGCTGCAGGAGCTCAGCTACAAGTAGCAAAGAGTGCAGAACTATTTCCATAATGGAAGACCGTGCAGCCCTACCTTCGTTGCTGTCACTGCAGCCCCTCCTTCCTCCAGCAGGCTCTTTCATTCTCACCTCCCTCCAGCCTGGGGATGAAGGCTGTGGCCTGGCTCTCCTGCTGGTTTGGGAGTTGAGAAGCCACTCAGATCACTCGGATGGATCAGGGAGAAGTAGAAAATAGAAGTAGGGAGACTCCAGCAAGGAAACAGTGGCTGCCTCCATATGCCCCCTCTCTCCAGCTCGGGGGCAGGGGAAGAACAACCAAGGCCTCCTGCAGTGGACAGGGACCTGGGATCAGTCAAGCTCTTTCAGGAGCAGCTGGCCACTTGAGGTAAGCCAGGAGCCCCTCCTGGACAGGGGCAGCCCCTGGCTTCTCCATATCACCCAGGCGTGGCCGAGGCCGGGCAGCAGAGGCTCTATCCCAGGCTGAACTGACTGGGAAACACAGCCCAGTCACTGATGTCTCTCTTACCTGACCAGGTGTGTGATAGGCACTTGGCCATGAAGGCTTAGAGCTTTAGTTTCTACCTGTGTCAAAGGGAGACCATCACCCTGTGGATGTGGGACGGCACATGACCATTCTTGGTAAGATGTAAGATGCTTCCGCATGTCGAAATTATTACTGACATTCTGCAGAAAAGCAGAATATGTCTATGCAAGAGGAGCCAAAACAGCCGATCTTTGCTCTGTGGCTGTGCCTGCTAAGAGATATTGTCTGCCTTTTAGAAGGGTAAGGACCAGGAGATCTGGGCCATCCTTGCTGCCCACTTTGGTGCAAGTCACTTCTTGGACTGCAGCCGACATAGATACCCACTTGACCTGCTCCCCTACCTGGGGAAAAGCCACCTTCTTATCTTGAACCACCTTTTGGGGGTGGGGGATAAGCTTCATCTGAAAGATGAGAGGGCGCTGAGATTCACAGAGCTGCTGTGAGCCTTCCAAGGCCACAGTTAGGATATGGGGAAGCCAAAGCCGGTGCTGGTGAAACCCGCCTGTCCACCCACTGCACACCCAGCTCTGGTCTCGCTCAGTTACTGCCCCATTTGGATGAGCAGCAGAAGGAAGCGGAGGCATCAGGAGGGGTCACAATGAACAGAGACAGGAGAGGAAGGACCCAGGCAAGAAGGGCCTGGCCAGGAATGCAGGGGGCGAGGGGCTCAAAAGCAAGCCCCTGGGTGGGCAGGACAGCACAGGAGGGAGAGCTGCGCAGGCCAAGGCACTTCTGGGCAGGCTGCTTCTGCTTAGAGACTACTCAGAGGCCCCAGTGACCCAGGAGCCAATCCAGGGGCAAGACACTTGAGGACTCTGGTCTTGGGAGCATAAGACTGAACCAGAGCCCACCCCCAGGGGCTTCCCAGAGTCCAGGCAAGAGAAGTCCATCCTGGGCACAGGGCTGTTCTGGAATCACATATTCCTGTCCTGGCACCGCGGCAGTGTCACTGTACAACCCGATGCTCTCTCATGATGTGTTTGGGCCTCGGTTGATTCATCTATCCAAGGAAACATCCAGAACCTCAAAGGTCAGCTGGTCTCACCTCCCACCCAGCCAGGGTCAGAGTCCTGCCTGTGGCACCTCTGACAGACGGGCACTCGCCATCACATGAGGCAGGCCATTCCCCATCAGATGGGCCGAAACTACTAGGACCCATCTGATGGAGAATAGCTCTCACCCTGCCTGGGCCAGGAAGGCATAGAGGAAGCCCTAGGCCACAGAGGGAGCCCCACACAGGGCTGATTCCATGTTTATTTGCACTAGAGGAGGGGTCACCCTCCTACCGCTGCCCAGGGCCTACCACCTGTCACTCCAGCTGAGGTTGCCTGCTGCTGACTTTGGAATGGAAGGCTCTCCCAGCAGAAGCCTGGGCCTCAGCAAGGGGTCAGGAGGTACTGGCTCCTCTCTCAGAGAAATGGCCTCATGTTGCTTTTAATCAAATGGCATAATGGCTATAAAAGGGCTTAAGAAAATGAAAGCATAACTGAAGGGGGTTATGATGAACATCACTGGCGAGGCCATGTGAGACAGGATGAACTGGGGCCAAGCCACCGAAGGAGGGTGCTGCGGAGGGGAGGGCACGCAGAGACCCCACTCAGTGCCCAGGTTCTCTGGGCAGGTTGGACCACTAGCTGGAGTTGAGGCGCGGCTCTCTGAGGTCCTAATGAGACAGGAGACACATAATTGCTGCAAGAGGAAGGAGGGACAGCTTCCTGACCTCAGCAGAACCCACCTTCCTGGGGTTTGCTGTTTGCAGAAGGCACCTATCAGACCCCTGGTTCCCTGGTGGTGAGGGCCCTGGCGGGCTGGGCTGACAGGGAGCAGTGTGTTTGTTCTGGAAGGCATAGAGAGGCTGTGCTGAACATGGCTGTCTAGTGGGCCCTGCTCGCCCCTATGAAGAGGTCTCTGTGAAGCCAGGGGACTCAGGGAGGAAAAAGCACACAGCGGGCCAGAGCCGAAGGGTCTGAGACAGCCTAGGCTGGCAGGTGAGATCTGGAGAGGGAGAGCTTGTGGTCCACAGTGGCCTGGCTAGTTCACAGCTACACTGTGGTGAAAGCCAAGGCCATCTACCTGCCAGGGAATGCCAGTGTCCCACCCAGCACCCAGCAGGTGACAGGGCCTCAAAATGTGTACCTTCCCAGGCCCCATGTCCTTTGCTTAGGCATCTCAGACAGAAGGCCCAAGCTTCTCCTCCCGCCTGTGAAGGTCAACTCCAGAGCCCTGTGCCCTGTGAGCGCCTCGTGCAGCAGCCCAGGGCCAGGTGGGCCAGGCCCACTCACCTACGATCTCGTTCTCCTCCAGGTTGATGGTCTCCAGCGCCGGCAGGGCGGTGAGCTGCTCAGGGAAGTCCTGGAACTGGTTCCGGGACAGGTCAATGGCCTTGAGGTGCTGCAGGGCACTGACTTCGCTGGGGAGGCGGTGTAGGAAGTTCCCCTCCAGGCGGAGCTCTGCCATGTGCAGGGAAGGAGAGAGAACAGGATGAGGAGGGGGACACCCCGAGACCACAGTGACTGCCCGCTGTGGCTCTCACCCTGCCGGGGCCAGGAAGGCATAGAGGAAGCCCTAGGCCACAGAGGGAGCCCCGCACAGGACTGATTCCATGTTTTTTTGCACTAGAGGAGGGTCACCCTCCTACCACTGCCCAGGGCCTACCACCTGTCACTCCAGCTGAGGTCGCCTGCTGCTGGCTTTAGAATGGAAGGCTCTCCCAGCAGAAGCCTGGGCCACAGCGAGGGGTCAGGAGGTACTGGCTCCTCCCTCAGACAAAGCTTCAGCTCCAGGCCCTGATGGGGCAAGTCAGGATGGGCAGCCTCTCCCCCTCGGGGCTCCCCATACTCCATTTAGGGGACACCACTCTCCATGGCCCTCCCTGCTCAAGGGGCCACCAGGGGCAGCCACATTCTTTCAGTGTCATGTGCCCCTTCTCCCCTGGCCAACCACAGCTGACCTAACGTGGGTGGGTTCCTGCTCTGAGAGCAGCCGCTCTGAAAGTTGGCTAGCGACACATGCAGGGACCTGCGTCGGAAGGTAGCTGGGTCGGGGGAGTCCCTCTGCTGGGAACCCCGCTGAGGCAGTGCCAAGAGATGGGGCCAGATATAGTGTGGGCTGAAGCTGAGATGCTGCGATTTAGTGACAGAAGCCGGGTGCCCACAGGGCCCTGTGCAGGGAGGAGAGCTGGGGGGCAGGAAGCAAGGGCAGTAGGTGGCAGAGGAGCACAGCCCAGGGCTGACGGGAGGAGGACCTGGGGTCCCCATGCTTGGGTACACACCTGCCATGCCCCTGCTTTCACTGTTCTTCCTTAGGACGTTATTTAATCCCCACAGAAAGGACATCGTCTCACCTGTAGAAAGGAGCTAACATCACAATGCCTATCTCTAGGGCTGTGAGAAGATTAATCTGTGAACACAGGTGAAGCAGCATGACAGGGAGAGGCAGAGCTGAGGTCCTAGGGGCTGCCCAGTCCCCGTCCAGGTGTGGCCTTACAGTGAGTCTCTCCCCACCCTGTCTGACCCGAGGGAAACTGAGGCCCAGAAATGCTGAGTAACCTGAAGAATGTCCCCCAGTTCTTCTCCCAGGGCTGGCTTTGTGGGCATGGGGCCAGTATATTCACACGAGGTCTCACGATCAGAAGGGCCCCACACTTGGGGTGGAATGCCCTGTATGGCCATCTTGAAAGTCTTAATAATTTTATCCTTCAACCTGTATTTTGTCAGTGGAGCTGGGTCATGGAGTCTGAGCTCGCACATGATCCAACCTCCTACTGCCTCCCCAGGATGGCTGCCGGCTCTCCCACCTGGCCTCCGCCTCCCCATCCCCGCTCTGCAATGACACTGCAGCCCTCCACCTCAGCAGGGAGGGTCACAGTCAGGCATGCGTTCCATGTGTCTCAGTGTGGAGCACGTAGGCAGCAGCTCTCCCTCACCCTCACTCAGGGCCCCTGGGGCTTAGCAGGAGTGAGCCTCTTACCCACCCCTGAGCTAGGTACTGGGCAGGTCCTGACACACAGGTTTAAAGAGCCTTGGAGTTGCCTGCCTGCCATGGCTGAGGGTGGTGGACACTTAGGAATGGAAAACCTGGCTCAGCTTCTTCAGATCACCCCAGGCCAGGGTGGAAGGCAGTCAGTCCAGCATCTGGTAAGAGCAGAAACCTAGCAGCTGTCAGGCCTGAGGGTGGCTGCGTGGGTGCCCTGCATTGTGGACAGGGGCCCCGGGCCCTCTGAGTCTGTCCTTCCTCCCTTCCGCCTTCCAACCTTCCTGAGTCTGGTTTGAGTTTGTCCTTCTGGCCTACTCCAGGCACCTCCGGAGCAAATAAGCCACAAAATATGAATTATATAATTTCATGATTCTACACGATTTTAATGCTCTCATAATCGCACTTAAAACTGGCATTCCACAACATAAAGATAAATGGTAAAATTCATGCTAAATTTTGATCTTTCCTTACTTAGAACGACATGAAATAGTAAATGAAAGGCACCATGACACACTGAGAGAGACTGCAAAAGAAAGGGAAAAGCTTCCTATGTAACTTTTAGAAAAATGACCCCTGATTTCTGGAGTCATTTATCTCTGTGCCCCACCAGTTTTGCAGCTGGCCCTGCCCCGCTCAGTGTCCACGCCTGCTCTTCCATAGCCCCACAACGCAGCTGCTCTGAGCTCCCCACAGCCCCTCCCAGGTATCCCTACAGTGAAAGCTGACCCCCTGCGCCCTTCCCAGTGCGCTGCATACACACACACACACACACACACACACACACACAGACACGCACGCACGCGCGCCTGACTACCAGCCCCGCTGCAAGTGCCTTGCTCCAGCACACTGGGGCTCTGGGGAGACAGGAACTACATCTGATTCATCTTCGTCCCTACATCCAGCCTCTTGCAGACACCTTGTGTCACTCAGCAAATACGTGCTGAACAATGACTCTTCTCCCCTCAGGAGGCAAATAGACAGTGCAGGGGGCCTGGACTGCCTCCCATTTTTCCATCTTCAGGGACGTCAGAACCCAAGGTTCCATCAACAGGTCCAGTGCTCGCTTCATGCAAACCCAGGCCTCCCCTGGCAGCCAGGTTCTTGAATAGCCACACCTTAAATCACAGAACGCTGCTATCCAGATCATCATTAGGTCACAGTGTTGGGGGCTGGGCAGAGTGGCTTATGCCTGTAATCCCACACTTTGGGAGCTCAAGGCAGGAGGATGACTTGAGGCCAGCAGCTCAAGACCAGCATAGGAAAACCCTGTCTCTATAAAAAATACAAAAAAATTAGCCAGGCGTGGTGGTGTGTGGTTGTAGTCCCAGCTACTCAGGAGGCTGAGGTGGGAGGATCACTTGAGCCCAGGAGGCGGAGGCTGCAGTGTGAGCCATGATGGTGCCTCTGCACTCCATCCTGGGCAACAGAGCGAGTCCCTGTCTCAAAAGTAAATAAGTAATAAAAATAAAATGCTCTTTACCCACATATTTGTGAGGCTTGCTACCTGACTTTATGTGTGTCTTTGCTCAAATGTTACTCTATCTAAAGTAAGATCCCCTCCCATTGGATTCCCACTCTCTGCAGTATTTACCTTCATAGCATGTTATCACCTAACATGCTGACTTACCTGTGTATTCACTGCCTCTTCCCATAAGAAGGTAGGCTGCACGAGGGTGAGCTTTGCCTGCATTGTAGAAACGTGTGCATGACACTGCCCAGTACATGGTGAGTGATCAACAATGATGAGTACATTATGATGATTATATAAATGAATTAGTGATGAGTGAATGAATGAATGAATATATCACCCTCCCAGTTCTGCCAAATATCTGTTCCATACACACCACTGTTTGCCCTTAAAATTGATTTGTTCTTTTTTACTTATATAAAAAGAAAATAGGCTGGGTGCAGTGGCTCACATCTGTAATTCTAGCACTTTGGGAGGCCGAGGCAGGCGAATGACTGGAGGTCAGGAGTTCAGCCTGGCCAACGTGGTGAAACGCTGTCTCTACTGAAAATATAAAAATTAGCCAGGCGTGGTGGCATACACCTGTAATCCCAGTTATTTGGGAGGCTGAGGCAGGAGAATCCCTTGAACCCAAGAGGCGTAGGTTGCAGTTGCTGAGATTGTGCCATTGCACTCCAGCCTGGGCAACAAGAGAAAACTCCATCTCAAAAAAAAAAAAAAAAAAAAGGAAAGAAAATAGTTGTTAGTGCGTCCCACAAAAATAATGTTATTCATTTCCCTCTGGACACTGTTGCCAGATGAGGAATCAGGGCCCTGGGTGGATTTATACCAGTCTGGCGTTGGCGGGAAGAGCACATTCCAGGCTGGGGGCAGCTGCCCCATGGAGTTGCTCCGAAGTCACTTCGCTGGAACACACATTTCTTCCTAGCTGAGAACATGGTCCACTTTCTCTGGCTAGTTGGTTCTTGTTTAACGCATTTCTCTAAGCCCTCATTTCCTAGGAACAGGCTGTCATGCTCCATGGTCTGGCTGCCAACAGCACCTTCAAATCCGCAGTTCACAGCCTGTGTGTCAGTAAGGCCTGTATGGGCCACAGAGGGAGCAGCCTGGCCTCTGTGGGGCATCAGTGGGTGCTCATAGGGCATTTTTGAGGACACAGCTTTGCTTCCAGGTTGCAGACAGGGAGGTGGCCAAAGTCCTTGATGGTGCCAGCTGTGCCCAGGTTTGTTTCATTTCCATTTCTGGAATCCCAGCATGCCTACACCACCTACAGGAAGGCTCCCCAACAGCTCACCTAGCCCTCACCCCTCCCTCCCTGGGACGTGCTGCATTCTGCACCCCACCAGAAGATCCGCTGGCCTACACAGACACCCAGGACATGAGCCAGTGCCCAGAAGTGGGGTATGGCCCCATGCAGAGTGGGGAGTGGGGCCGCCCTGAACCTCTCCCCCTGAGGCTTGTGGTGGGAGGCTGTACAGTGGGTGTGGGGGTTACAAACACATGCTGTGGGGCAAGGTGTCCCAGGATTCTGCCTGACTGTGTGACCTTGGGCAAGCTGTTTATCTTTGCCTCCATTTCTTCATCTGTGAAATGATAACAGTACTAGATCCTCTTTCTCTGCAGGGTTGTTGTAAAGTTTCGATGAATTAATACATGAAAAAGACTGAACAGTGCTAGGCACACAGTAAATTCCACGTACGTATTGAGATAGACATGAGGATGGATGGACGGAGACAGACTGATAGATACGGCAAACCACGCAGGGCACCCGGAGCAACCCAGAAATCTGGTTAGTACTGAGTTACTTATGTCCTAGATCTGCATGGCTAACTGCCCATGCTTAGACTGAGGAAAGAAGAAAATGCTCTTTGCCTGAAGCAACAAGAATACCCTCTGTTGCTTCAAAAAGCCCCGGTGAATTAGCCGGGCGCGGCAGCGTGCTCCTGTAATCCCAGTTACTCGGGAGGCTGAGGCAGGAGAATTGCTTGAACCCAGGAAGTGGAGGTTGCCGTGAGCCAAGATCGCGCCACTGCACTCCACCCTGGGCGACAGAGTGAGACTCCGTTTCCGGGGTAAAAACAAACAAACAAACAAAAATCTCCCACGGGGCCCTGAGGCATTTGGGAACAGGGGTTTGGAACACCAAGCATCAGGAAGCTGATAAACACAGCCAGTGTCACAGACACACAGCACATTCACTTGGGGGGAATCTCAGAAGCTGCTGGCCCAGGCTCTCACGCTATAGGGCCAGACCCCACACACAGCTCTGCAGGGCCACCAGGATAACTGCCAGAGGGAGGGGAGGAGAATCTCTCCTTGCTTGATTTTGTTATCCCCAGTTTTTTGACATATTCAGAATTTTTTTAAATGGCCTTTTATCAAACCAATTCAGGCATGAGTCTAATTATATCCCCACAGTGGCTGAGAAAAGTAAGAAGCATCTACCCCTGGAGACATTTCCAAGAGCCTGCTGGGAGCTGGCCCCTGTGTGCAGTGTTGGGGGTCACGGCCGATGTGGCCGTGGAAGCTGATGTGGGGGCTGTAATGGTTAATTTTCTGTGTCAACTTGACTAGGCTAAGGGATGCCCAGATAGCTGGGCATGATTTCTGGATGTGTCTGTGAGGTTTTTCTGGAGGAGATCAGCATTTAAATGGGTGGATTGAGTAAAGATCTCAGGCGGGCACGGTGGCTCACGACTGTAATCCCAGCAGTTTGGGAGGCTGAGGCAGACGGATCGTTTGAAGTCAGGAGTTCGAGACCAGCCTGGTCAACATGGTGAAACTTTGTCTCTACTAAAACTACAAAAATTAGCCAGGCGTGGTGGCATGGCAAGAAGCCTGCAATCCCAGCTTCTTGAGAGGCTGAGGCATGATAATCCGAGGCATGAGAATCCAAGGCATAAGAATCCCAGGAGGCAGAGGTTGCAGTAGCTGAGATCGCACCACTGCACTCCAGCCTGGGCTACAAAACGAGACTCTGTCTCAAAAAAAAAAAAGTAATAATGATAGCTAACACCTATTACTACACTAATAGAGCACTACTACATTTGAGGCACTTGTTCTAGGGATTTACATGTAATCGTCATTGTGATTTTTCCATAACCCATTACCATCAATTTACAAAGAGGTGAAATAACTTGTCCAAGATCACAGAAACCCCAACTTCTCCACAAGGTATGTGACTTTCCTCTCCCAACCCCCAAATCAGGATTTGAACCCGAGTCAGCCGTGTCCAGAGCCTGACTCCTCATCTCATCAATCACTGTCCTGTCTCATGGGCTCTGCATCTGTCCCTTCCCCCAAGAGAAGCAGGCCACCGTGGCACCTCACTTCATCCAGTTTTGCACCCCTAATCCCTTCAATACCTGTTCTCAGAATACATAACCAGCAAATCCTTGCTTATTCAGTGGCCAGAGAATCACAAGAGGGGAACCAGGAAGGACCTGGTTATGTTCTAACTCATCGGGTGTCCTTGGGCCCATCCTCTTTCCAGGTGACCTCATGAGAAGGTCTTTCCTACCCATTTATCATAGGCTGTGATGACGAGCTGAGAGGGATGTGAAAGGCAGGATGAACCACACAAGTCACATATTTACTAAGCACCTACTATATGCTTAGCCTTGTAACTGAATGTAAAAAGGGTAATCTTTGTTTTTTGGAGGTTTTTTTTGAGCTGGAGTTTTGTTCTTTCACCCAGCTGGAGTGAAGTGGTATAATCTTAGCTCACTGCAACCTCTGCTCCCCGGGTTCAAGCAATTCTCCTGCCTCAGCCTCCCAAGAAGCTGGGATTATAGGCACCCACCACCACACCCGGCTAATATTTGTATTTTTAGTAGAGACAGGGTTTTGCTATGTTGGCCAGGCTGGTCTCGAACTCCTGACCACAGGTGATACACCCGCCTCAACCTTCCAAAGTGCTAGGATTACAGGCATGAGCCACTGTGCCCGGCCAGAAAAGGGTAATCTTTGAAAATTAAATACACTCAACAAGGCCAGGTGCAGTGGCTCATTCCTGTAATCCCAGCATTTTGGGAGGCCAAGGTGGGTGGATCACTTGGGGCCAGGAATTCAAGACCAGCCTGCACAATATGGTGAAACTCTGTCTCTACTAAATATACAAAAATCAGCCAGGCATGGTGGTACACAGCTGTAATCCTAGCTACTCAGGAGCTGCGGCAGGAGAATCGCTTGAATCCGGGAGGTGGAGGTTGCAGTGAGCCAAGATCACACCACTGCATTCCAGCCTGGGCAACAGAGTGAGAGTGAGACTCTGTTAGAGATACAAGACACATGACACTTGGTTCCTGGATTATGGAACCTTTGCAGAAACAAAACTGAAAGCCAACATGAAAGCAGGAATCAAAAGGGAAAATAAGAGAGGGTCAGTGCAGCTGTGACACATGGATTGCAGGAAGCCAGTCAGAGCCAATGATGCCAAAACAGCCTCCACTTACTCAACAAATATTACTCAGCACCTACCACAGGGCAGGCTCTGCTAGACAGCGGGAAATCATGGCTAATGAGACGGACTAGATCCCAACCTTAACAAGCTTACAGATGAGTGCAGGGAGAAATAGTAAACAAGAAAAGAAGGTTATTTCAGATTGCTGGAAAGGCATTTGAGGTCAGAGTAAAAAAAAAAAAACCAGTTCTGCAAAAAGCCCACGGAAGAACTATCTTCTTCTTGTTGTCGTTTTATTGCAATGGTTAGAACTTTGAGGATGAGAGTGGACATCCTTGCCTTGTTCCCAGCTTGCGGGAAAGCCTTTCATCATTAGGTCTGATGTTAGCTGTAGGATTTTTGAAGATGCTCTTTACCAAGTTGAGGTAGTTTCCCTGTATTCTTTGTGTAATGAGAGTTGAAGTTTGTCAAATGCTTGTTCTTTGTCAAATGATATGATTGTCTGATTCTTCTTCTTAAACATTTTTTTTTTTTTTTTTTGAGATGGAGTCCAGCTCTGTCCCCCAGACTGGAATGCAGTGGCGCGATCTCGGCTCACTGCAGCTTCTGCCTTCCAAGTTCAAGCGATTCTCCTGTCTCAGCCTCCCGAGTAGCTGGTATTATAGGTGCATGCCGCCACTACACCCAGCTAATTTTTTGTATTTTAGTAGAGATGGGATTTCCCCATGTTGCCCAGGCTGGTCTTGAACTCCTGAGCTCAGGCAATCCACCGACCTCAGCCTCCCAAAGTGTTAGGATTACAGGCATGAGCCACCTCACCCAGCCTAGCCTTTTCATATGATATATTACACTGATTGATTTCTAAAGTTGGACCCAGCCTTGCACACCTGGAATAATTGATAAATCCCGCTAACACATGTCATATGCTCTTTTTATACATTGCTGAATTTGACTGGTAATATTTTGCTGAGAATCTTTCCATCTATGTTCATGGGAGATATTGGTCTGTATTTTCTTTTACTTTCGCATTTTTGGTACTGTCTTTGTCTGCATTTGATATCAGAATAATATCAGTTTCCTAGCATGGATTGGGAAGTATGCCCTTCTCTTCTGTTTTCTGGAAGAGGCTGTGTAAAATTGATGTGAATTCTCATTTTAAAAGTTTGATAGAATTCCCCAATGCAATCATCTGGGCTTGGAGATTTCTTCTTTGGGATCTTTTTATTTATGAATTCCACTTATTTGATAGTCATAGGTCTATTCCGGTTGTCTATTTCATCTTGGCTGAGTTTTCGTGGTTTGTGGTTTTCAATAACGTGGTCCATTTCTTCTAAGTTGCCAGATTGATAAGAATAAAGTTGTTTATAATAAACCTGGGAGGTTTTGAGTGGGAACAAAACCATGGAGCTGCTTCTAGGCCCCCTCCCCAAGGGAGGGCAAAGAGAGCAGATTCCTGGGGATGGATGTCCCACCCCTGTCAGTCACCCTCTTGCCCAACCCCTAGGGCTTTATGAATGTCAGCATATGTGCCAAATTCCACCCAAATTGTTAGAGTAAATCTCCAGGTAGCCAATCTGAGCTCCATGGAAAGGAAGCATTCCAGAAAAAGGCCTTGAATTGGACAGAATGGGGCATGCTTCCTGATGTGGGGGGTGGGGCTGGCAAAACAGCAAGTTCTCCCCAGCCATACAGCTTCACTTCTCAGAAGCCATGGCCCAGCAGGGTCTCTGAGTTGCTTCTGTTCCCACCGTGGTGTCCACTGCCTGTATCATGAGCTGCCTGTATCATGAGCTCTAAAAATCCTCTGTGCAGTAAGGTGGGGTATATATACACAATCAGTTAAAAACAGCCTCTCAGCATTAGCTGAGAAGCAGGTGACCACACTACCTGCTTCCATGGCAAAGAGCCTGACCGGGGACCCGGGGACCCGGGGACCCTGAACTGAGGTCTCGCCCTGCATCTTCCTGGAGGTAGGTCAGAAAAGCCACTTCTCCCTTCTGAGCCTCAGGGTCCCCATCCGTGAAGACATGGACTTGGGGATCTCTCCAGTTCTTTTCTCACTGAAATTCCTTGTGGAGAGACAGATTCCTATGACTGGACCATTGTCCTGACTACTTGACCAGAGACCTCTCTTGTCGACAACTAAGGCCCCCAGTGTCTTCACCATCACCGTATCAGAAGCATCATTCAGCAAGAATTTTACATGCACCAAACCCTACACAGGGCGCTTTATATGCATTATCTCCAACCTCACAAAATCACTGTGGAGTAGATGTTTCCCCATTTCTCAGATAGGGAAACTGAGGCCCACAAAGGCCAACTTAGGCCAGCAAGGCTGCTGATGCCTTAGCTTTCTTTTTATCTCTTATACGGCCCCAAACCGGCCGCTTAAGGTTTTCTCTATTTTTTCCAGTTCAGAGGAAGAACAAAAGTGTGGCCAAAGCCCCAGCCGCGGGATCAGCCAGTGTGCTGAGCTTCCAGCCTAACACAGCCACAGCCACGTCTGGCTTCGCTTCTCCCCTCTGGAGTCACAGCACCCCGGCCATCTGCCCAAGGTCTCACTGCCTCCTCTTCTGGACAGAGAGGGCTGAGATCTTCTGGTCCCAGATGACTGCATTAGGGGTTCCAAAGATTCTTCCTGCACTCAGGCCAGGGTTCAGAGTGGAACAACCAGGGCTCCCAGGATGGACCGGGGCTCTGGAAAAAGACCCCACTCCATTCCACTCCCAAGGTTCTACCCAGCCTGAGAGCAGCCCCCATCATGACATTTCCTTATTGATTACACCTACTGAACTGTGGTTTCCGGTGTCTGTTAAATGGACCTCTTCTTCCCCAAGTTCCTCTTATTACTTCCTGTACCATCCTTATCTTGGACAATTGCCAAGGCTGACTCAGAGGCCTTAGATTAACCCCAGCTGAGAGAGAAGCTTGCCGATTCCATTAAGGGACAGACAAAGCTGGCCTGCAGTAATTATACAACCCATGCTCGAAGGAATGTGCCAGCTCCAAAAATACCTGCTCACCAGAGCTCAATCAGCAACTCAGCTCTGAACCTGCGTCAATGAGCAGTCACAGTCCCTGACTGCACGGACTCCCCGGCAGGGCAGAGTCAGATGGTCAGGTAGGCAGTGTCCTTCCAGCGGCCCATGCTCAGTGCTGAGGAGGCTTCACACAGAGACAGCTGCTGCCCACAGGGGTCAGAGGGCATTTCCAGATGCCACACTCACTCCTCAGGGGTGAACAAGGGGAAGGGGAGAAAAAGCACTTTTAACTAGGTCTGGAACAGACTAAAATGAAGTACTAAACATTTTGCCTCTGTGAAAAGACTAAGGCAGGCCAGGTGCGGTGGCTCACGCCTGTAATCCCAACACTTTGGGAGGCTGAGACGCAGATCACTTGAGTCTAGGAGTTCAAGACTAGCCTGGGCAACATGGCAAGACCCTGTCTCCACAAATAATACAAAAGATTAGCTGGGTGTGATGGTGTGCCATAGTCCCAGCTAGTCAGGAGGCTAACGTGAGATCACTTGAGCCCAGGAGGCAGAGGTTGTAGAGAGCCGAGATTGCACCACTGCACTCCAGCCTGGGTGACAGAGGGAGACCTGTTTCAAAAAAGAAAAAAGACTAAGGTAGCTCTTTTTTCTTGCTGTGTGACGTTGGGCAAGTTACTTGTTACTTATGCTCTGTTTGCTTACAACAGTACCTACCCGTGGTATATTATAAATGCTACTATTATGAAGTATATTTATATTTATATAGGCATGGAATATCTCTAGTACTGGTAATGGTGGTTGTCTCTGGACATGGACTTAGATGTCTGGGGACAGGAGTAGAAGAGCAGCCTTATTTTTCCCTCCTATCCTTTCAATCTTCAAAATATCACATTGTGTGCATCTACTGTCTAATCAAAAATAAGTAAGTAAATAGGATATGCTTTTCAAATGGAGCCTTAGAGCTCTGGAGGTGTGGCAGAGACACAAACAGCAACTAGAGAGGTGCTCGGGAATGGGTAAGAAGGGCAGAGGCAGGTATGGAAACATTTGAATCGCAGAGCTAAGAGCAAAGGAGAGCTGCACGGAGAGCCTGGAAGAGGGAAGTGAAGGGAAACTGCAAAGTCTTCTGCCGTACAGGGTTGCAAGAAGTGTTAGCTTGAGCTCTGGAGGACAGAGGTACCAGAGGCTCAGAGCCACACCGTCCTGGTGTTCCAGTGTGCCCTCCTCCGCCAACACACTGTACAGAGTTCTGGGCCAGGGGTGTAAGGGGGCTGTTGAGGTCTGCTGGTTTCTAGGGGTGGTTAAGATACAGGATGGAAGCGATGCTCTCCTGCTGGTGCAGCAGTAATACATCTCCAGGCTGCCCCAACTCCCCTTCACAGGGAATTTAACTTATTTTTTCTAGCTCTGTAGGTTGGTTGGTCTCTGCTGCATGGTTCTTCCGCTATATGTAGCAGAGCCTTAAAATGCCCTCTGACCTCAGTGATCCTGTTTCTGGGATTCTACTAAGGATGCCGAAGCCCATGACGCTTGGGTTCCTTAACACTGCTAGGAAGGGCTGACCCACTGCCCAGAAGCAGCCATGCAGGGGTCACAAACAGTTTGGCCTTTGCTTCACTGAGGTCATCCAGGTAGCTCCAGGGGTAGGGCGCCCTTGAGGACTGATGGCAAAAACTGAGCAGAAGGCCACACCTAGTCACTGCCTTGATATCAGGTAGGGATTCTTGATCATCTGCAATTGGGGTCTGCCCCTTGTGCATAACTCAGGGGAGATAGACTCTCCCAGACCCCACTATTCCAGTGCTGGGCTGCACTGAAGGCACCAGAAAATGTGCTTCTGGCCGGGCGCTGTGGCTCAGGCCTATTATCCCAACACTTTGGGAGGACAAGATGGGTGGATCATCTGAGGCCAAGAGTTTGAGACCAGCCTGGCCAACATGGTTAAACCCTGTCTCTACTAAAAATACAAAAATTAGCCAGGCATGGTGGCAGGTGCCTGTAATCCCAGCTACTCAGGAGGCTGAGGCAGGAGAATCAGTTGAACCTGGGAGGTAGAGGTGGCAGTGAGCAGAGATAGTGCTACTGCACTCCAGCCTGGGTGACAGAGCGAGACTCCATCTTAAAAAAAAAGAAAAAAGAAAAAGAAAATGTGTTTCTGACAGTTTAGATCTGCCCGATCCTAGGCTACAACCAAAACCTCAGCATCCCCCACCAAACTCACAGACCTTCCACGTCCGCCCGGCTCTCCCAGCACATTTCTGGGCCCCCCTTTTCTTTTCTCTTTTGTTCACTAAGTAACATCAGCTATTTAAAAGAGTAAACCCAGAGGGTTGAAGTGAAGTAGGAAGTTGGGGAGGAACAGCGCACTGTGACCCCACCACGCTAACAGCCTTTCTGAGGACGGTTCCCTTGCTCCCCAGGTTTGGAAATGTAATGTGCCCAGAGGACACCCGCCTTCTCCTCCCTCCCCAGAACACCAGAAAATAAGTCCTGTGGGGCCCTGACATACACCGTTCACTGGCACACCCTCTTTCCACCCCCAAATACCGCCTAAGACTCCTGACCAGGCGTGGACAGCAGCAGCTTTGATGGTATGGCCTGAGGAACAGAGGGGCCCGCCCCATCCTCACCACCCTGGCCTGTCAGCATGGACTCAGTTGCTTTAAACTAGCTTCTCCATGCCCTCTGCCCACACCCACCCCAGGCACCAGGCATGTACGGCCTTTGGAGCAGGAAGACCACTCCCCAAGGTGTGCAGAGAGTAGCTGAGGCTGAGGCGTGGCCCCTCTGGCACCAAGGTGGTTGCCAGAAGTAAAGATAAAGCCTGGCGCCTCACTCCCGCCTGTCCTAATTGCTGAGTTAATGAGGAAAATTGCCCCATTTTATCTGGCAGGCACCAGGAGCTGCTGCCTGGAGAGCCCTGTGGGGAGGGTAAAGGGCGGCCCAGTGAGCAGCCAAGAGCCCTCTGCAGACAGGCTCCCGCCAGGTGTCATGCACCCCGTGGGCTCGCCCTGGGCACATCTCCAAGGTCACCCCTGGGAGGGTCTGGCTCTGAGGAGGAAACCACACCCCCTCCTGGAGTTTATGGCTGGCTGGCATCTCCCTGTCAGGGACAGTGTAAGGAACACACACTTGGGGAAACAGAAAGAGGCAAGAAGCCTGCTGCTGCTGAAAAATCAGAGAAAATGAGCCGTGAGCCCCAGGGAACATCTCAACACATTGCTGGATGCTCCCCAACTACTCACAAGCCCTCTGGGGCCCAGTTCCACCAGGCTGTGTTGCCTCCAGATGCAGGGTCTTGGGGTCAGCAAGTCTCCATGGAGGTCTCAGGCCGGCTGACTGGAGCAACCCACCTCCCGGTCCTCCCGCACCCACACACACCTGCTCCCGACCAACCAAAGCCCGCCTCCTGTCCTGCAGCAGCCGCAGCAGCCACCTCCTGTTGCCCTGGCCCAGGCCCAGGCTCTTGAGGTGAGGGAACTCATCGTTTTGGAGGGCAGAAGGAGCTCGCAACCTCCCTTATGACTCGGCTTTGAGGCCCTGCCTGTTCTGTGCCTTCCCGGCCTGGCCTCACACTGCTTCTCCCTGCTAGGATGCTTCTCTTGGCCTTTTCCACAGGGCCTATCCCCTCCCAACCTCCCAGAACTCTTCCCAAATGTTCCCGACCAGGCAGATGACTCCTTCCAGCCAGTCCCTAACAACACACCATCCCTCTGCTCTGTAACACTCAGTCTTGTACCACTTTTCTAGTTTTTTCCCAAACACACCTTTCACTGTACCAAAAGATGCTATAGAAACTCCTTCTTATTTACCCGGTAAAGCCCTTCTCATCTGTCAAATCCACGCTTTAAGCCATTTCCTCTGGAGGTTTTCTGATTTCCTGCTCACTGAAGGCAGAACTGACTTCCACTGCCTGGACACCCACAGACCGTGGGCAAATGTCTGCTGCACCGCCCCTCACATCATGTATGACATGGTGTCTGCTCATAAACCTGCCTCCCCTGCAAGATAGGGAGCTCCTCCGGGGCCACATCCAGCTCTCAGTTTTCTTATCATTCCCAAATGACACAGGTGCTACCAGGACTAAATGACATGATGCAGGGAGAGCGCTCAGCATGGAGCCGGGGGAGCTGAGCACCTGTGAATTTGGGCTCTGCTGTTATCACTCACCCATGCATCCCCACAGCTACACCAAATCCAATGCCTGTAGGAATCCGCTGGATTGAGTTGATGGGCAGGGGTGTGAGAGACTGAATATACAAACAGACAATGACCAGGCCAAATATAAAAACAGAACTCCACTCACAACCCACAGCAGCCTGCCCAGGAAACCAACCCACGATCCACAGTAACCAGCCAGGACACCAGCCTGCCATACGTCAGATTTGTGAGAAGTCAGACTGCTATCTCTAGCAATCATCCAGGAGGCCAAACAATAATCCCTGTAACAACTGGTCCCAAGTGGCCGGGACTCAATTAATAACTAACAGCTTCCCGATTTTTGTCCCCACTTCCAATTAACCAACAAGAGAAAGCCAATATGCCCCCCTCGTCAATCGCAGAGGATGCTCCGCCTCTAGTTAGAACTCCCCCATGCCAACAATCAGAGAGTACCTGAAGTCTTCCCTTTTTTCCACTCTACCACTCTACTGCCTGCCTTTGAGTCTCTGCCAACACACAAGTGATGGTGGCTGACTCCTTCGCTGTAGCAAGCTCTGAATACATAGCCTTTGCTTGTCTCATTTGGCTGGGCTTCGTTTATTGCCATAGATGTGTCTCCTACACCTCTGGCCTGGCAGTCCCAGGACACACTCACTAAAAAGAGCTAAGACTACAGGAAGAGGGGAAACAGGGATACAGGAGCAGAAGGGACAGAAGAGCCACAGCAGGACATGGGGACACTCTCTGCAGGGCCCACCTGCGATCAGACCAATTCCATGTATGCCCTTGGCTTTCTCACGTCTTGTTTTTTCCTTCCATAAAATGGATGAAGGACATCAAGGGGATGGAATCACTTAGAGATGACTCACCCCTGCCAGGGCCTTGGGCCTTGCAGAAGAGTCCCGAGGGCAGCCCCGGGAAACATTGTGACAGGCAGGGACGAAGCAGCTTGTTCCCTCCCCAGCACCGAGGCAGCCCACCTCTGTCAGGCACCCAGAGGAGGACACAGCAGGTCTGTTGAGCTCAGTCAGGCCTGTTTAAGCCTCCTCTTCACACATAAAAGAAGAGGGCTTTTCTATTTGAAAGAGAAACCACAACAAAGGCTCAGGCCCAGAGCCATCTCTCAAGGTGAGGTGAGAGCCCAACAGGGTGCTCAGCTCCCACCCCCCCTGCTGCTACCACATCCCTCAATCCGCTGCCTCTGTGAATTCGATTAGCAGGCACTTTGTGATTCGAAAGCAGCATGAGGGAGTCAGGAGCCACTGGCAGCAGGGAAGGAGTTCAAACAGCATCTTCAACAGACTTCTGACCAGAAGGTGCTATGTAAATACATTTCCGCATCCCACAGATGCACGGGCTAAGGGCCATTTCTCTGGTACATTTCCCCGTGCCCTCTGGAGAGGGCCTACTTACCACTCCCCAAATGTCAAGCACTTTCAAAGCTCTTGCATCCATGCCCAGGCTCTGCCCATGGCACTCTCTAAGAATTCATTCCTCTTCCCAGCAGTCCCTTCCAGCATTTTGTCCATACCCATATCACAGCACCGGGTAGTGAGGACAATGTGTCCTGCAACCCTAGTCTCCGCAGGGAGAGACTCTGGTGGAGACCTAGGCCTCCAGACCTGGGTCTGGGAGACAAAGGTGTTCGAGGGAAGGTCTAATGAAGGAAAAGTACAAATGAACTCTCCTCTCACCCAAAGGGCCTGACTGTGCCCTTCCCCAAGGCCCCAGACAGCCCCACCCTCTATTTTCAATCATTCTATCCTCCTTGGGAAAGCAAATATCCAATCCCAATTGGCTAGGTACAGCACTAGAGGACCCTGGGACTGACACAGGTGGCCTGGAAAGGCAGCCATGGCCTGGAAAGTTCCAGACCTGGAAATCTAGCCCTAGGGGCCTCTCCGTGTCCTCCAAGTCATAGGGATTTTAGCTTTTCAGACACAAATGCAACAAACTCTGTGAGCTTCACTCAGAAACAGCTATATAGACGAATCCCTCCTCCTTGTCCTTCTGTTTGCATGATGGCCTTTCCAGGTCCTGCCTGGAGCTCCCTCCTGAGCCACTGTCCCTGCACTGTATTTGCCACTTCACGCACCCTCTCCCTCCTGGCCTGCCCAATGCCCATACCTCCTTTAGGAAGCTTGCCCAGCCTAAAGTCAGCCCTATGAGATAGGCTTGCTTGGGTCCCTCATGCATCATCAGCATTTCACGTATTTCTTTCTCTAAACCCTTTTCTCTTAGACCCTTTTCATATCCCTATCATGTAGAGCATTCCCAGAACCTGGATGATATTCCCTTTCATGGGGAGAGCACATTTTGTGGATCCATTTCCCAGTTGATGGACATTTGTATGTTTCTACTTTCTAGCTTTCAGGCTGTTAAGAATAATGCTGCCATGAACATTCGTGAGTAATGTGTTTTTGCACGGATGTATGGTTTTGTTTTTGGGTTTTTTTTTTGGTTTTTTTGTTTGTTTGTTTGTTTTTGAGACAGAGTCTTGCTCTATCACCCAGACTAGAGTGCAATGGCACAATCTCGGCTCACTGCATCCTCCACCTTCTGGGTTCACGCGATTCTCCTCAGCCTCCCAAGTACTTGGGATTACAGGCATGCGCCATCACACCCGGCTAATTTTTGTATTTTTAGTAGAGACAGGGTTTTGCCATCTTGAACTCCTGACCTCAGGCACTCCACCTGCCTCAGCCTCCCAAAGTGCTGGGATTATAGGCGTGAGCCACCGTGCCTGGCAACGTGGACGTATGTCTTTACATATCTTGGGTATATACCTAGGAGGGGAGTGACTGGGTCATTTGGTAAACCTGTGCTCTGTGTTTAACCATTTGAGGAACTGCCTGACCGTTCTGCACGGCGGCTTCCCAGCTGCTGTGTGTACGAGGCTTGCCTTCAGTGTGACAGGACTAGGAAGAAGATCAAACCACAAAGTCTGTGTGAATTGCCTGTTTTGAAAGAAGTAGACTATCAAAAAAAGTGTGAAGCACTTTTTTTTTTTTTTTTTTTTTTTTTTTTTGAGACGGAGTCTCGCTCTGCCGCCCAGGCTGGAGTGCAGTGGCCGGATCTCAGCTCACTGCAAGCTCCGCCCCCCGGGTTCCCGCCATTCTCCTGCCTCAGCCTCCCCAGTAGCTGGGACTACAGGCGCCCGCCACCTCGCCCGGCTAGTTTTTTTTTGTATTTTTTAGTAGAGACGGGGTTTCACCATGTTAGCCAGGATGGTCTCGATCTCCCGACCTCGTGATCCGCCCGTCTTGGCCTCCCAAAGTGCTGGGATTACAGGCTTGAGCCACCGCGCCCGGCCCGAAGTGAAGCACTCTTTAGACTGCATCTGTGCTGTTGAGTCTTTGATGATTCCAAAGGGACTTGTGGATTCTGCAGGGTTTCGAGGGCACTGCTATGAATGCCAGTCATCTTTGTGCCGGCAGACATGATTCTGGCTAGCAGACTGTGGCAACAGAGACGGCGCTGGTACAAATCCTTAAGTTCAGGGTGCAAGGGAGGGACAGGTATGAGTCAATGCCTGTGACGAAGGCTGCTGGAAGACAGAGGCTCTGAAGCCTGGTCCAGGGGAGACAGGTGGGAGGGCAAGGAGGCTGGAAGGGGGCATGGAGTTAGGGTCCATGTGAGTCTGGGATGAAGCAGGATCTGCCCCCCTAGGCTTCCTGTGCCCTCTGCAATTCTCCCACTCCACCCTTTCACAAACGTGCAACAGGCGCCCACGCCACAGCTCTGCCACATGGGTCACTGAGCAGCAGTGACCTCTCATAGAAGGATGGAGGGACTGCTCTCTGGAGAAGACGGCAGGCACTGCAGCAGTCAAGGCACACTGCTTGTCCATCCAGAGGAACTATTTCTAGAGCATCTATGAGGCCCACCTGCTGGCCTCCTGCCACTTTGATACCAAGCACCTACATCCACGTGCTCTGCATATGCCCAGCAGAGAAAATGTCAACATCAGCCAGGCGTAGTGGCTCACACCTGTAATCCCAGCACTTTGGGAGACCGAGGCAGGCAGATCACCTGAGGTCAGGAGTTTGAGACCAGCTTGGCCAACATGGTGAAGCCCCACCTCTACTAAAAATACTAAAATTAGCCGGATGTGGTGGCACATGCCTATAATCCCAGCTACTTGGGAGGCTGAGGCAGGAGAATTGCTTGAACCTGGGAGGTGGAGGCTGCAGTGAGCCAAGATCACACCACTGCACTCCAGCCTGAGCGACAGAGCAAGACTCAAAAAATAAAAAGGAAAGAAAGAAAATGCCAACATCCCTGGCATCTCTCACTCCTGAACTGAGACAGCAACACAGGAGAACAACACTAGATTGGAAGGTGAGAAGGGGGCTCATTCAAGACTACTGGGAAATAATGACTCCCAGGGCCTCAGGACCCAAACATCCCGCGGGTCTGTTCAGAACAAGAGAATCACTCCAAGAACCACACCCTTGACCCTTGGTCAATGTGCTTCACAGCCAGCTAGAGGCAGAAGTGACCTAGAGAGTTCCAAGCTGCAGAGAACACAGGTCCATTTTCAAAGTCTACCCATGGGAATGACTTCATGGTGTTACTGACCAGGGACCAGCTCTGGTGGCACTCCCCAGACAGGGTCAGAGCCTGAAGGATGAGGGCTGGCCATGCCCTTCTGGCTAGAGCTGACCAGGGCCTACCTCGGAGCTGACTGAACGTGGTCATGAACTTGCTGGTGAGGGACTTGAGCTCGTTGTTAGCCAGGGTGATGAGGTGGATCTGGCCGGAGACATTCCGCAGGACCTTGTAGATGCCAATGGGAAAGGAGACCAGCTTGCACTCGGCCAGGTCTGCAGCCAAAGGACAAAGACAAACCAGAGTTATCAGCCACAGCTGCCTGAGAACTTGTCCCAGACTCACATGGACCCCACCTCCATGCCTCCTTCCAGCCTCCTTGCCCTCCCACCTGTCTCCCCTGGACCAGGCTTCAGAGCCTGCCCTCTGTCTTCCAGCAACCTTCCTCACAGACATTAGCTCACACCTATCCCTCCCTTGCACCCTGAACTTAAGGATTTGTACCAGCGCCGTCTCTGTTGCCACAGTCTGCTAGCCAGAATCATGTCTGCCGGCACAAAGATGACTGGCATTCATAGCAGTGCCCTCGAAACCCTGCAGAATCCACAAGTCCCTTTAGAATCAACAAAGACTCAACAGCACAGACACAGTCTAAAGAGTGCTTTACAATAGTCTATTTCTTTGAAAACAGGCAATTCACACAGACTTTATGGTTTGATCTTCTTCCTAGTCCTGTCATGCTAAAGGCAAGTCTCGCACAAGCAGCAGCTGGGAAGCCGCTGCATGGAACAGTCAGGCAGTTCCTCAAACGGTTAAACACAGAGCACAGAGTTACCATATGACCCAGTCACTCCACTCCTAGGTATATACCCAAGAGACAAAAACATACGTCCATAAAAAAACACATTACATGTGGATGTTCTTGGCAGCATTATTCACAACCGCCCAAAAGCCGGAAAGTGGAAAAACACAAATGTTGACCAACTGGGGAATGGATCAGCAAAATGTGGTCTCTCCATGAAAGGCAATATCATCCAGCAATAAAAAGAAATGAAGTGGCCAGGCGTGGTGGCTCACGCCTGTAATCCCAGCACTTTGGGAGGCCAAAGTGGGTGGGTAGCTTGAGGCCAGGAGTTCGAGACCAGCCTGGCCAACGTGGTGAAATCCTATCTCCACTAAAAATAAAAAAATTAGCCAGGCATGGTGGTACATACCTGTAATCCCAGCTACTCACGAGGCTGAGACACGAGAATCACTTGAACCTGGGAGGTGGAAGTTGCGGTGAGCCCAGATCACACCACTGCACTCCAGCCTGGGCAACAGAGCAAGACTCTGTCTTCCCCACAAAAAACATTTTAAAAACAGAAATGAAGTACCAATGTATGTTATAGCAGCTATAGCATGGCTGAACCGTGAAAACATGACGTCAGGCAAAAGCAGCCAGTTACAAAGGCCGGAATATTGTACAGTTTCATTTATATGAAATGTCAAGAACAGGCAAATGCATACAGACGGAAAGGAGATTAGTGAATGCCAGCGCTGCAAGGGATGGGGGGCGGGGGAGTTCTTTGTAGGGGAATAAAAATGTTCTACAATTGGGCTGGGCGCAGTGGCTCATGCCTGTAATCCCAGCACTTTGGGAGGCTGAGGTGGCCAGATCACTTGAGGCCAGGAGTTCAAGACCAGCCTGGCCAATATAGAGAAACCCCATCTCTACTAAAAATACAAAAAAAAAAAAAAAAAAAAATTAGCCAGGCATGGTGGCACATGCCTGCAATCCCAACTACTTGGGAGGCTGAGTCATGAGAATCCCTTGAACCCGGAAGGCGGAGGTTGCAGTGAGCCGAAATCACACCACTGCACTTCAACCTGGGCAACAGAGTAAGACTATCACACACACACACAAAAAGTTCTAAGATTGGATTGTGGTGACAACTGCTCAACTCTGAACATAGTAAAACCACTGAATTGTACACTTTAAGTGGATGAATTGTATGGCATGTGAATTATATCTCAATAAAGCTGATATATATACATATATAATTATATATATTATTATATCAATGACATATATATATATAGCAGCAGACAGACACAAAAAGTATAGGGGTTCAGAAATTAGTCTGTCCAGCTCATCAAGGTGTCACTCAAGTTCCCTGAGCCTCAGTTTCCTTAACTGTAGAATGAAGGTACCATCATCTGCCTAGGAGAGCTGTTGGGAAAAATTTAATGTAGTAAAATAATGACTAACAAAGCGCCTAGAAGATATTTAGCAGGAATGCTACAAATATTGTAGCAGCCCTCCGCTTCCACTTTACCTCCTCTTCCCACTCCATCTAAAGCCTCTCTAGGCTTCCAGGCCAGCTTCCATCCCATCTCTCCCAGAAGTCTTCTGGGTCACTCCTGTGCTGGTGTCCAGTCAGCCCCCAACCTCCCACCCAGCAGCACTCATCGACCCTGACAGCACCACCCCAGTTATCTCTCAGAAAACTCTCATCTTTTCCCCAAAGAGGCCAGGCTCTCCCAGGCTTCTAAGCCTTTGAAAATTGCTCCAAAATAAACATGTGAAACTCAATAATATTTCTATATGCCAGCAGTAAAATACGGTTTTAAAAGATTCTATTCTTAACCAGTAAAATACGGTTTTAAAAGATTCTATTCCTAACCAGTAAAATACGGTTTTAAAAGATTCTATTCCTAACAGCAACAATAATACAAAATACATGGAAATAATCACAATTGAAGCCTTTCTCCCTCATCTGCCTCACAGATTTATTCTCTTGCTCCAAGACCCAGCTCAAATGTCACCTCCTCCATGAAGCCTTCTCTGACTGTCCTAAGCAGTCAGTTGCTCCAGAAGCTGAGCCTCATATAATGCAAACAAGACTTCCTCATCCTGTGTTGTATTAACCCCTTTTTGTGCTGTTTTCCCAGTGGACTGAGAAGACCCCCAGAGCATAGTACCAGAAGTCCAGCAGACTCATGGGAAAAAAGGGACAGGTGGGAAAAGGGCAAAATTACAGATGACTGAGGGTCCACAGGGCTCCTCTGCCAGGCAGCCTATAAGGGGTGTTGTTAATGCCTCCTCTGGTCCAGGGCTGCACTTGGTAACCCAGCCCTGCAGCTGTCTGATGTCAATCCCCAGCTCTTCTATCAGCAGGTGGGGTTGGCAGGAGAGACTGCTAAATCCTGCCAGGGAGGAACAAGGTCCCAAAAGTCAGGCTTTCAGAAGAGGGAGAGCAAGGGCTGAGCTGGAAGCAAACAGGCACTGTGGGCTCAGAGTTTGGGGCAAGCTGGGGATTCTAAAAAGAGTAATACTTCCAAACAATAAGCCCTCTAGCACTTTGTGACAGATATATTAAGGGCTAGAAAGAAGTTTTGTTGGAGTTGTTGTGAATTACACCAGTCCCTTTGGGTAGGAGTAGACAGATCTCATCATACATCCCAGGAGCAACATCAAAGTAATGGAAGAAGCTTTCCCTTTAAAACAAAGAGCAAAACAAGGATGCCTTTCATCACTAGTATCCCTGAACAGCATCATGAAAGTTCTTGCCAGGCCGGGCGTGGTGGCTCATATCTGTAAGCCCAGTACTTTGGGAGACCAAGGTGGAAGGATTGCCTGAGCCCAGGAGTTTGAGACCAGCCTGGGCAACATAGTGAGACCCTGCCTCTACAAAAAAACTTAAAAACTAGCTGGGCATGGTGGTGTGTGCCTGGAGTCGCAGATACTTGGGGGGTTGAGGTGGGAAGAAGATCGCTTGAACGCAGGAGGTCAGGGCTGCAGTGAGCCGCTGCACTCCACTGTACTCCAGCCTGAGTGACAGTGAGACTTTGTCTGAAAAAAGATAAGAAAAAGAAAAGAAAAGAAAAGTCAAGTTAGGTCTGGCCAATTAAATAGAAAGCACAGACATTGAAAACAGACCAAGTGATTCTTAGGTGCATATGAAATGACTGTATAAACTCAGAAACTCAAGACAGTCATCTGACAAACAACATAAATTAAAATGGTCTCAGCAAAGCAGCTAATCAAATAAGCATGCGAAAGGCAATAATATTCCTATGCGCCAGCAAGAAAATAGTTTTTAAAGATACTGTTCCTAACAACAATATAAAATATAGAGAAATGAGCATAATGAGAAATGTATCTGATCAATATAAAAAAAAAGTAGAAAAGTTCACAAAGATATTTTGTTTTGTTTTGTTTTGGTTTGCTTATTGAGACAGGGTCTTGCTCTGTCGCCCGGGCTGGAGCGCAGTGGTGCGATCTCAGCTCACTGCGGTCTCGAACTCCTGGGCTTAAGCGATCCTCCCACCTCAGCTTCCTGGGTAGATGGGACTACAGGCACATGCCATCAAACCCGGCTAATTTTTGTATTTTTTGTAGTTGGGGTTTTGCCATGTTACTCAGGCTAGTCTTGAATTCCTGAGCTCAAGTGATCCGCCCACCTAGGCCTCCTGAAGTGCTAGGATTATAGTCGCGAGCCACAGCAACCGGCCCACAAAGACATTTTTAAGAATGGTTTTGTATGTGGAGATATAATGTGTCCATTGATGACAAGTCAAAATATTGAAACACTGGTTTTTTAAAGAAATTAATTTATATATTGTTGAATGTAACTACTACCCAAATCCTCACAAGGTTTTTTGTTTGTTTGTTTTTGTTTTTGTTTTTTTTTTTAACCTTAACTAAATGGTTTTAAAGTTCAGCTAGGGAAATATATAAGCAAGACCCTCTAAAAAAGGTGAGGTTATAACCAATATTATAAGCCAAAAATAATTAAAACAGAGGGCAAAAGGGAAAATAGATCATAGAAAGAAATTATATAGTTCCAAAAATATAGTCCAGAAATAATGTCATAATAAATGCTAAAGGAGGCTTCACAAATAAACTGGAGAGGGAAGGATTAATCAACTGATGTCAGAATAACCCCTTAACAATTTTGAGAAAGACTCAATCTAAGAATCAAAATACATCCTAGATATAATTACACTTTAAATACTTTTTAGACCAAATTTTTAAAAGTAAACAGAATTGAACATTTATACAACCTTTTAAGTGAGGATGACTTCCCAAATCTAGGAGTATAACAGAATCACAAAGGAACAGATCAAAAACTAACTGCATTGAAAACACAGAAAACACTTTGAAGCTTAGAATAAAGCCAGCAACAGGGATCTGTAAATAGGATGCGTACAGAGTCCTCTTTATTACTGAAACTACTCAATATAATTGAATAAAGAAAAAATTGAGACCACCTGAGAAGACAAGGACGTAAGATATTTACAAAGGAAAAAACATAATTAGTAAACAAATATGTAGCTCCTGATGTGTTTCCAAATTGCTTTCCAGAATATTTATGCCAATTTACATGTAACCTATCCAACAAACAATAGGATCATTAAAAAGAAAAGAAAGCCTTGCTAAGTTGATCAAGGGAAATAGTATCCCTGCTTTAATTTGCAATATTTTCAATAGTGAGACTGATTATCGTTCATGGTTAATTAACTGTTTTTCAGCTAGGCATGGTGGCTCACACCTATAATCCCCAAGCTTTGGAAGGCCTAGGTTGGAGGATCACTCGAGGCCAGTTCACAACCAACCTGGGCAACACAGCAAGACCCATCTCTACACAAAATAAAATACAGCCGGGCACGGTGGCTCACACCATAATCCCATCACTTTGAGAGGCTGAGGCAGGGAGATCACTTGAGTTTGAGACCAGCCTGGCCAACATGATGAAACCTCATCTCTACTAAAAATACAAAATTTAACCAGGTATGGTGACGGGCGCCTGTAATCCCAGCTACTCAGGAGGCTGAGGCAGGAGAACTGCCTGAACCCAGAAGGCCGAGATTGTATCACTGCACTCCAGCCTGGGTGACAGAATGACAGAGAGACTCCGTCTCAAAAAACTAAATAAAATAAATTTGTTTGACATGGTGGTGCCTGTATGTAGTCCCAGGTACTCAGGAGGATGAGGCGGGAGGATCACTTGAGCCCAGTTCAAGGCTGCAGTAAGCTGTGATTGCATCACTGCACTCAGGCTGGGCAACAGGGCAAGACCCTATCTCTAATAAAATAAAATAAGTATTAACCATTTGTTTCCCCTGTGGAAAATTCTATTCATGTCTCACTATTTTTCTACTTGGAGCTGTGGCATTTTTTTCTCCCAAATGTTGGTAGAGCTCCTTAAATAGCATTATCAACCCAGGTGTGTTGATTGTTTCTCTTGTTGAATCATTCATGTTACAGAGCGTAGGGTTTTTTTCTGAAGCAGGACATAAAAAGCATATGCACACTGTAATTCCAACTAGGTATAAAATGATACATGCCTGGAAAAGACAATAGAAAGAAAAATAACGAGAATGCTAACCATGGTTATTTCAAAGGATTTGAGCAATTTGTTACTAAATTATAGTCTTCATGGTTGTTTACTTTATACAAAGTAAAATACCATTCTATATTTATATAAAACCATTTGCCAAGTATCTGTATACAGTGATACTGTACTTTTTAAATAAAAAATTAATGTATCATAAAATTAGCTATTTTTCTGAGACAGGATCTCGCTCTGTCACCCATGCTGGAGGGCAGTGGCATGATCTTGGCTCACTGCAACCTTCACCTCCCAAGCTCAAGTGATTCTCCCACCTCAGCCTCCCAAGTAGCTGGGACTACAGGTACATGCCACCATGCCCTGCTAATTTTTGTATTTTTAGTAGAGACAGTGTTTCATCATGCTGTCCAGGCTGGTCTCCAACTCCTGGCCTCAAGCGATCCACCTGCCTCATGCTCCCTAAGTGCTAAAATGAACTTTTATTGGAAAAAATAACTTGGCAAATTCACAGATAAATTGAGGGCAGCCAGCTCTTCGTCAGTGAGGGAAATAGGGAAAAGCAGACCCAAGAAATACAGGAACTCTGCATTGGGCTGGGGCAGAGCTGTGAATAGAAGCTTTCAGGCACCACCACTCCTCACAGTGGGGAGAGAAAGTGCTTACAAAGGAGGAAGAAGCCATAAAACCATGCAAGTTATTTCCAAGGGTACTCAAAGCAGCCTGTCTTCCTGGAGTAGATCAGCCCAGAAATGTCCAGCCCACAGTCTCATTCCAGCCACCTGGGCCATCCACACACTATCCCAGCCTCACACCACCCACCCTTCCAGTCTTTGGTTTAGGCAACATACAAGTGCCAGGCATGGCAGCTCACGCATGTAATCCCAGCACTTTGGGAGGCCAAGGCGGGCAAATCACTTGAGGTCATGAGTTCAAGACCAGCCTGGCCAACATGGTAAAACCCCATCTCTACTAAAAATACAAAAATTCGCTGGGTATGGGGGCGTGTCCTGTAATCTCAGATACTTGGGGGGCTGAGATGGGAGAATTGCTTGAGCCCGGGAGGCAGAGGTTACAGTGAGCCGAGATCATACCACTGTACTCCAGCCTGGGTGACAGAACGAGACTCGGTCTCAGAAAAAAAAAACCCAAAAAACAAACACACACACACAAAAAAAACAAGCAACATACAAGCCCTCTGCGGCTTCATCTGGCCAACTGACAAGTCGCAAGACCACACTTCCCTAATACTAGAGGATGCTGAGGGTCTGGAATGTCGCCGCCGACACCTGCTTCTTCCTTTCACTCTCCACAAATAGCTATTGAGGCCCTCCTGTGTGCCAGGCACTGATCTGCACTGTATCCTGTGACTTTTTTGTGTCCCCAGGGATTCCATCTCTTTCCTCCATTATGTGACCCCTACACCACCCACCAGAGGCCGGGATGCATGTGACAGGGGTGCACCACCAAGCTCCTACCCAGAACAGCCTGGCTGCCACCAACAGCCAAGGACATCCAGGAGTTCCACAGAAGGGCCCTGCTGGGATGTAATGCAAACACCCCTCATCCCAGCCCCATCGCCAGCCGCTAACACAGCACGTGGACTCTCACCCCTGCTGGGAGGAGAGTGGTCCATGATCTCCAGAACAGTTCTCCATGGTCCCGGGACAAGAAAATGGAGATCCAGGAGCAAATCTCATCCTTACCCAGTCATGTTCCCATCTGTACACAAGGGGCAATATACTGCATGCCATGCAAGGGGGATGGGAATGATAACCATAAACAACACCATTTACTATTTCACATGTGCTATATAAGTATGAACTATCCCCTCTGCACACGGGAAACTGTAATAAAGTGACTTGCCCAAGGTCATACAGCCAGAAGTGAGGACGGGGAGATTTGGATCCAGGTTAGGTGGATCAGGAAGCCAGGGGTCCCAACCACTCCACTCTACCGCCCCCTTGAGCCAAAAACACACCTAAAGCAGGCCAGAGAAAGGGAGTCTATGCTGAGCTCCCCCACAAGAAACTGAGGTCTTGACTACAAACCTTCCAGTTCAGAGCCCTCAATGCCTCCGGGGAAGGGGCCAACAGCCTTCTGCACGAGCCAGTCACCTTCTCTCCTCTGGAAATTCCTCTGCAGGTCTCATTCGGAGGTTGGGCACCATCTATACCCATTCTACCTATTTGCAGAAGGAAAAAGCCCCAGGAGCCCCAAGTTCAATGTTGGGCCCTGAGTTTATAGGAACAGACAGCACTGCTGCCAGAGAACACAGCCAAGATGTGGCTGGGGGCCAGGTCCCACTAGGGAAGGGGGACCCTACCCAGAGAAGAGAAGATCCAGGCTGTAGACAGGAGAGAGTTGTCCTCAAGGAGCTGTGGGATGTCATTGAGAAGGTCTCATTCTCTATGGGTCCTCAGCACAGACAGTATATAGTTCATCAAGGCATAAAGAAAAGGCTCCTGGGTGGGGATGTGAGGACTGCATCAAGGAGCATGGTCAGGCAGGGTCCCCACAGAGAGAATTCCTAAACCAGACAGAGGCTGAGCTGGTGATCTCAAAGGTCCCATTCAAGTTAATAAACACAGTGCTGGGCACGGTGGCTCATGCCTGTAATCCCAGCACTTTGGGACGCTGAGGCAGGTGGATCACTTGAGGTCAGGAGTTCGAGACCATCCTGGTCAACATGGTAAAACCCTGTCTCTACCAAAAATACAAAAAGTAGCTGGTCATGGTGGTGCATGCCTGTAATCCCAGTTACTCAGGAGGCTGAGGCAGGAGAATTGCTTGAACCCAGGAGGCAGAGGTTGCAGTGAGCAGAGATCGTGCCACTGCACTCCAGGCTGGGCAACAGAGCAAGACTCCATCTCAATAAATAAATAAATAAATAAATAAATAAATAAACAAACAAACACAGCTAACAGCACTGAATATTTGCTATGTGCCAGACACAGTTCTAGGCACTTTTTCTATATTAACTCATTTAATTCCTTTAACAACCTGAGTTATCCTCACAGCAGGAGAATGAGGCTGGTGTTGATAGGTGTTGATAGTGTAGGGGTCACATATGGTCATTGTGATACAGCGATGGGATAAAAAAATCTGAATGCAAAGAATCAACACCAAAGATTCAAGTAGGGTGACCAGTAGGGTAGTTTAAGCAGGACTTTCCTAATTTTAGCACTGAGAGTCCTTCATCCTGGGGAATCCCTCCTCCATCACTGGCAGATTGGGATGTTTACGGTCACCCTAGATTCAGGGGGATGGATGAGAGTTCTACAGACAAAAAGGAGAGAGGGAAGGGAACCCAGGAGTGAGCCACAGCATGAGCAAAGGGCTGTCACCCCTCTGGGACTCCCCCCTTGAGCTCTGCCTTCTTCTACCATTTCTCAGAGCCTCGCCCTTGCTGCATGAATGCTCAGAGAGGAAGGCTCCTGGCATTGGAATCTTTTAGTGCTAAATGATTAGCATCATTTTGGCGGTCACAGACCCCGACAGGGGTCAGGAATGGCGTGGTGGGTAATTGGCTACAAGGGGCAATGCCAGGCTCCTCCAGCACCATGTAGACAGCAGCCAGACTTTCCCTAGCAGCCCCAGCCGCTGACACCTGGGCTGCAGCAGGGAACAGAAAGATCCTTGCGGGAGGCGGTAGCGGTACAATAAACACAAGCCATAATAATCCTCTCAATTATAATTATTATTGTAAGAAGACCAAACTGTATGTTCCCAAACTTCTAATTAGAACAGTACTTTGTGTCAATAAAGAAGCCTTTTATTCAAATCGCTTGGGTCCTTTATTAAAGCTTATCTCATTAATTCTAGTGAATGCCTGATGAAAGGTAACCAGTGGGCAGAATCAGGGCAGAAGGAGCAAAATCCAAGAGAGAACATTCAGTTGGAATTCAAGAGCGCCCGGTAGAGCTTGCATGGTGACTTAGAAATATAGAACTTTGACCCCTGTCAGCCCCTGCTGAGAAGTGGGCCTGGTGACAGGGCCTAAGAGTGGGAAGTGGAGAGGGACTCCCCTGGCAACCAAGTCACAGGGCCCAGAGGCAAGGGTGTCAGGGACTCAGGCCAGTAAGCACATGGGCTTGTGAACTAGCCAAGAAGTAAGGCTCCCAAGGCTACTGGAGGAACTCTGTGGCCAGAGTGACCCACTCTCACTGAGAAGCTTTCTTCATGGAACCTCAGGGTTAGGAGACTGGGGGTCATTTGGCCCACGTTTGCCAAATGTCCAAGTTAGAATTAACTGGAGGCTGGGCACATGCCTGTAATCCTAGCACTTCGGGAGACTGAGGCAGGAGGATTGCTTGAACCAAGGAGTTTGAGACCAGCCTGGGCAACATAGTGAGACCCTGTCTCTAGAAATACAAAAAAATTAGCCAGTCATGGTGGTGCACACCTGTAGTCCCAGCTACTCAGGAGGCTGAGGTGGGAGGATTGCTTGAGCCCAGGAAGTCAGGGCCTCAGTGAGCCGAGATCGTGCCATGGTACTCCAGCCTAGGCGACGGAGTGAGACCCTGTCTCAAAAAGAAAAAAAAAAAAAAAAGAGAGAGAGAATCATCTGATGAGGCTGGTCTTTGCACCCTCCCCCAGATATTCTACCTTTCAGTGAATCTGGGATGGTGCCAGGAAATTTGTTTTTAACAATATCCCCAGGTGATTCTTACCAATAGGCAAACTTGGGAAACACTGAGTAACACTGTCTCCAATCTGAGGCCTGAAATCTCTCCATGTCTCCATGTGAGGTCATAGAGTTCTCCTTGAATACTGGTGATGGGGGGGCTCACTCTTCCTTCCATAGAATGAGTTTAACTGTTAGAGAGCTCTTTCATGAACTGTGTTAATAACTGCAATGCTCCACCACTCACTAGTCCTGCTGCTCTCTCTTCTGCATGGTAATCCTTTACATAAATGATGACAAAGGACATTATAAACAGTTTCTTTTTAATTATTGTAAAATACACATAACATAAAAATTTAGCAAGCGATATGACCAAGTTTCACAGGAAAACTCCACTGATTTTCAATCAAACATTGCATAGGTAGCCAAGGAGCAATGAATAGCAGCAACTAGAGTGGTGGAAGCTGTGCATCTGTGGGCATGAGTGGAATGAGAGGGATGTCTAACACGTCCATTGTGAGAGGTGGAGGGAAATGGAATCGATCAATCCTAATCACTGACTCTTGGTCAACTTAAAAAAAAAAAAAAAAACTTCAGCTTAACAGTTTCTGCAGTACAAGCTTGTGATTTATGCTTACTCTCTAGTGGAAATCAGGATTGTTACGAAGACTTAAGGCTCATTATTTTGTAACACAATACTCACCTAGGATGTAACAGTGAAGCCAAGTGAACTACAGCTGTTAAACAAGTTCCAGCTTTTCTCAAGTTAGTTGTATTATAGGATGCACTTAGCGTATTTTAGTGAAGTTGAATTATGTTAAATATTGAACACTGTTTGGTTCAATATGTTTGCTTCAATGTGGAAAGACATGCTTTTTTTTTTTTTGGAAAAACTCAAGGTAAGAGCTGTGTCTGGAAACATTTTGGCATGTTTGTTAATTCTAGTTTCATTTAATAACCTGTAACGCATGTAAGTTTAAGCTTTTTTTTTTAAGTTAATGGGAAAAATCTGAAACGCAATACCAATACTTTAAAATTTTGGTCTTGGTGTTTATATGAAATTCTGAGGCCTTGATTTAAATCTTTCATTGTAGTGTGACTTCCTTTTAGGTATATTGTGCTAAGTGAAACTTGTCAAATAAATCCTCCTTTTAAAAACTGCTTTAAAAAACGTAGCATTTTATCAGTGGCAAGGGATTAGCAGGCAGAGCACAGAGGATGCTCAGGCAGTGAAAGTGACGTGTGGCAGACACATGTCATTATACATTAATCTGAGCCTAAGACTGTGCAACACCAGGAGTGAACCCTGATGTGAACCATGGACTTTGGGTGACAATGATGCACCAACATAGGTTCACCAATTGTGGCAAATATGCCCCTCTGGTGGAGGATGTTGATCACGGAGAAGGCTATGCCTGTTTGTGGGCAGAGGGGAGTATATTGGAAAATCTCTGTTTTTAACTCTTAATTTTGCTCTGAACCTTGGGAACCTAACACTGCCCTTTAAAAATTAAGTATTTTTAAAAATGTGCCATCTTAACCATTTTTAAATGTACAGTTCAGTAGCTTTAAGTGTATTTATATTGTTGTGCAATCAACCAATCTCCAGGACTTTTGCACCTTGCGAAACTGAAACTCTTTACTTGTTAACCCCCCATTTTCCCATCCCCCAGCTGCTGGCAACCACGGAACATTATAAACTTTTTTCCAGGCAAAAACATCCCCAGAAACTTCAATCCTCATGATTCTAGCTGCTCCCGTGAGAGGAGCAGGACCAAGCTAGCTCAGACTCAGACTCTGGCCTGGCCAGAACTTTCTCCTGCAGTGTTGAGTCTCTAACACATAATTGCAGCCACCACTGATTGACAACAGGTGTGTGACAGAAGTTGTGCTGGGGCTTCAGACCTTGTATTCCATCCACTCCTCACAACCACCCTATAAATAGGTCACTACTATGCTTACCCCCGGTTAACAGTTAAGGAAACTGAATCACGGAGAAGTTAAACAAATTGTTCTAAGTCATATGACTTATTCAAGGCCAACCAGTTAATGAAATAATAAAAAAAAATTTACAAAGTGCCTGCTGCTTGCAATTAGTGACCTCAGCATTGTCATGTATTAACTCAGTTAACCCCCACAACATCCCCACGAGATAGGCACTATTTATTATGTTTTATTTTTTTTGAGATGGAGTCTTGCTCTGTCGCCCAGGCTGGAGTGCAGTGGTGTGATCTCGGCTCACTGCAACCTCCGCCTCCCAGGTTCAAGTGATTCTCCTGCCTCAGCCTCCTGAGTAGCTGGGACTACAGGCACGCACCACCACGTCTGGCTGATTTTTGTATTTTTAGTAGAGATGGGGTTTCACCATTTTGGTCAGGCTGGTCTGGAACTCCTGACCTCAGATGATCCACGAGATGGGCACTATTATTACTATTCCTTTTGTATAGAGGATGAATCGAGACACAGAGCCATGGGTCTTGGTTAGTAAGCTGCAGAGCTTACTTGGCTAGCAAGCCGCTGAGCTTAAGGGTTTGCCCCTAACCACCAAGCTACATTGCCTCCCTAGAATATGTAACCCGCATTCAGGACAGCCTGCCATGCTGAAACAGAATGGGAGATAGTAGGTTTCCAACGAGCAGACAGATCTTCCATGACTCACAATGGGTTCCCCGGGAACACTGGTATATTGCAGTTCCCATGGAGCTATATAAAAGGGGACTTAGAGTTGAAAGAGCTGGTGAAAGAGTCTTCAGGGTATCAAGAGCCTGGATTTGTCACTTACTGTCTTTGGGACCTTGGGTCCTTATGCCCTTAGTTTTCAAATCTTGGTAAATTGCAACTGATCATCTCCAAGGCCCCTCGCAGCTGCCACTGTGGATTCTAGGATTTGGCCACGACCAGGAGCCACCTTGGGAGCTCTCTAGACTCTCCATGCCTAAGCCTCTCTCCCAGAGTCTGACTGAATTAGTGGGGGCTGGGGCTTGGGAATGGGAGGGAGGGTAAAAGCTCCCTGGGTGATTCTAACGTGCAGCCACGTGAACTCTGCACCATACCATTGCCTCTTCAACTACAGTGTGCCACCTGGGGACACTGCCAATGTGCGATTCTGATGTCACATGTCTGGGTGAGGCCTAAGAATCTGCATTTCCACCCAGCAGGTCCAAGGACCACACTGAATAGCAAGGGCTAGTCCAGTGCAGTGGTTCTCCAAGGGCATCAGCATCACCCACAGCATCAGCATCACCCCAGAACTTGTCAGAAAGGCACATTCTCAGGCACCACCCCAGTCCCATAGAATGAGAAACTCTGGGGGTAGGGCCCAGGCATCTGTGTCTTAACTGAAGCATCACTGGCCTAGAGGGGCCAGGCCTCCTCCTGCTGTAGCTGCTTCCCGTTCTGATGATGATAATGGGTGGTAATGACAGTAACAGAGCTGGCTGCTCCTGCCTGCCTAAGGGCATGAGGTTTACTCACTCCTGGAAATTTTTTGTGCTGGGGTGCCTCCTGCCTCCCCTCTGAGCAGACTATTTCAGGACAGAGCCGCAGACACAGAGTCTCTTCACTCTCTTCTCTTGCTTTGTTCACGCTTCTGGTGCTCAGAGGCACATGTGACCCTCGGTGTGGAGGCCACCCTGGGCTGTAACTCAGGAGGCCAAATTCTCATCCCAGCCCCTCCACTATCAGCCAGGGGGCTCAGACACACTGCTTCTTCATGGGCCTTGTCCCCTCATCTGTAAAATGAGGGTTTGGACTAGATGATTTGGGGTCTCAACCTGGCCAGACATCCTCTGACTCCATGATTCTGCTAAACAAAGGCTTTTCAGGCAGCCCTCTGCCAAAGAGGAGCCCCCCATGACTTGAGCTGCCAGTATCTGAAATGCCACTCAATTTCCAAAGTAGGGACACACAGGATGCAGAAAGCGAGAAAACAACTGCTCATCAAGGGACCCTGCACACTGGGCACAGTTAGGCATCACTTTAACAAAGCTGTTTGTTGCAGTGCTTACAGAGTTGGCTAGCTCTAAAAGGCTTAAGACACAAAGCAGCCAGACTTGCTCCCCCTCGACAAATCCCCTCCCCCAGGGACAACCACTTTTAGGTCTTTGGGGGTGTTTAACTCCTGATCTCTAGAGCAGTGTTTCTGAGCCTGTTTCCTGTCTCATGCCCCTTATAGAGAAAAGGGCATGGGAGGAATAGCTCACCGAGGACCACATACGTCCAGAAAGTCCCACCACAATAGCACACACAGCTACTGGGCCCCGGAGGGTCGTCGGGGAGAGAAGGGCAGAAAGGCACTTCGGGAACGGGCGTCTTCTAAGACGTGGGGAAACCACTCAACTTGAATGTGCCAGTGGGTTTAGGGGGATTTTTTTCTTTCACTTCCTATTTCATGGACTTGCATATTGTGCAAGAGTTTTACAAGAACTTAATGACTTCTTACAAATACCTTCAGTTTAAAGAAAGGAACATCCCTAACATGCAGTGACCCTTGGGGTATGTTTTCCCTCAAAAACCTAGCTCAGTGGAGATGGGTGTTGATGGGGACATGAGGAACAGAGCTAAAGTCCTGCCAGGGAAAAGCTCACAGGAGCTGCTGGGGAGAGCAGCCGACGGCTCACCAGCTGTGCGGACAACCCTCTGACAAACGCCGCACACACAAATCCTGCATCTCAGAAGTGCCTTCTCAAATCCTGCTGCAGAAGCCCCAGCCTCTCTAGGAAATAATGTGCTACAGAGAGTCGGCCTCGGAGAAGAAAGCTGAGCCCCAGGCCCTCCAGCCAGTGGCTGTCACGCTCAAACAGTCAGAATAGCTTCTAACCACACAAGAGACCTAGAAAGCAACATCTTCTCATAATCCAAATTGAGTCCTTTCTTGGGCCAACTCTTTCTTGCTGTGGGACCTCAGGCAAGTTACTTAACCCCAATCTCAGTTTCCTCTTCAGTAAAGCAAGGACAAGAGCTCTTTCAAAAACCTGTATGCGGCCAGGCTCGGTGGCTCAAGCCTGTAATCCCAGCACTTTGGGAGGCCGAGACGAGTGGATCACGAGGTCAGGAGATCGAGACCATCCTGGCGAAAATGGTGAAACCCCGTCTCTACTAAAAAATACAAAAAAAACTAGCCGGGCGAGGTGGCGGCGCCTGTAGTCCCAGCTACTCGGGAGGCTGAGGCAGGAGAATGGCGTGAACCCGGGAGGCGGAGCTTGCAGTGAGCTGAGATCCGGCCACTGCACTCCAGACCGGGAGACAGAGCGAGACTCCGTCTCAAAAAACAAAACAAAACAAAACAAAACAAAAAAAAACCTGTATGCAATCTGGGCACGGTGGCTCACACCTGTCACCCAAGCACTTTGGGAGGCCAAGGCAGGAGGATCACTTGAGTTCAAGAGTTCAAGACCATCCTGGGCAACACGGTAAAACCCTGGTTCTATAAAAAAAAAAATACAAAAAGTAGCTGGGTGTGGTAGTGCATGCCTGTAGTCCCAGCCAGCTACTTGGGAGGCTGAGGTGGGAGGATCACTTGAGCTTGGGAGGCAGAGGTTGCAGTGAGCCAAGATCATGCCACTGTACCCCAGCCTGGGTAACAGAGATAGACCTTTTGAGACTTTGTCTCAAAAAAATAAAAATAAATAAATAAAGTTTTAAAACCTGTATGTAGTACTGGGCACAGTAGCTCACGCCTGTAATCCCAGCACTTTGGGAGGCCGAGGCAGGCAGATCACAAGGTTAGGAGTTCGAGACCAGCCTGGCCAATATGGTGAAAGCCCATCTCCACTAAAAACACAAAAATTAGTCGGGCATGGTGGCAGGTGCTTGTAGTCCCAGCTACTCGGGAGGCTGAGGCAGAAGAATTGCTTGAACCCGGGAGGCGGAGGTTGCAGTGAGCCAAGATGGCGCCACTGCACTCCAGCCTGGACAACAGAGTGAGACTCCATCTCAAAACAAAACAAAACAAAAAACAAAGCAAACAAAACAAAAAACCCACCTTTATACAAATGTTCACAGCAGCATTTTCACAATAGCCCAAAAGTGGAGACAATCCAAATGTCCATCAGCTGATGAACAGATAAAGGACATGTTGTATATCCATTCAATGGAATAGTATTCAGCCATAAAAAGGAATGAAATCCTGACATGCGCTACAACATGAATGAACCTTGAAAACATTTTGCTATGTGAAGGAAGCCAGTCACAAAACGACAAATGTTGCATGATTCCATTTACATAAAATGTCCAGAAGAGGCAATCTATAGAGACACAAAGTAGACTGATAATGGCCCGGGGCTTGGCGGAGGTCAGGAAATGGGAAAGGATTCCTCATGGTACGGGGTTTCTTTTTTGAGTGATGAAAATGGCTTAGGATCAGACAGCAGTGATGGTTATACAATCTTCTGAATATACAAATAAACACTGCATTGTATATTTTTAAATGTAAATGTTACAGTATTTGAATATACCTCAAAAAGAAATGAGGACAACAGGATCCAAAGAACAGGTCGTTCTGATCATGAAATAAAACATCTGCAAGGCTCTTAGCACAGCGCCTGGCAGGTAGTTTGTGCTCAGTAAGTAAGAGATGCTGCTATAAGGATGCAAAAATATTGTTTTTATTTGAGAATCTGAAAAAGATGTGCTTCAGCTCTGTCATCCCTGGAGGAGAGAAATGACCCCTGGATTGCATTTATTCTAACAACCCCTGGACAAGGAGACAACTGCGTGTGCTATCATGGGCTTTGGGACTTCCCCCCCCCCAAAAAAAAATCTCCTTCCTGGCAAGCCAGTAAGGAGAAAAGAAGCCCATATTCAATTAAAATCAAAAGTAAACCCCACACAGAATACAATCAAATGACACACAGTCAACAATTTGAGATATTAAATTATTTTAATTTAACCGATGACTCACCACAAACATATACATACAAAAGGGAATAGAAACAGCAGCCAGGATGACACGAACAGTGTGGCCACCAATGGCTCTAAAGGGACCACAGCTGGTCCGAGTGGAGGAGGCCATGTGGCCAAGCCAGACCTTGGAGAGGCCTGGGCAGGCCCTGAGGTCTTCCTGCAAGGAAAGCAGCAATCAGTCCCTTTTTGCAGATAAGAAAACAAAAGCCCAGAGAAGTTAAGAACTTGCTCAAAGCCACACAGTAAGTAGGCAAAGGGTGGACCTTGACTTCTTCTTGAGAACATCGCCCTACAGAGAAAGTCCAGAAACCCGGATCTGCTGCTGCCTTTAACTCAGGTGTCCTTGGGCAAGTCACGTGTGAGGCCTCAACCTCCCTATCTGTGAAACGCAGAAATGAACACAGGCTATGTCTCTCCAAACGTGGGATGCACAAAACTACTCTCAAGGTTATCTTCAGGTGTGATGAGATGCCAGACAACCCAATCCACCTGCAGCAGGGCAGAGGGCGAGGGGGGCCGCAGCTGGAAACTGCGAGAGCTGTACCCGCTGAACCGACAAGGCACCCTGGGGATAGAGGGCTTCAGTTACCGACTGACCAGATTTCTACAGTACCTTTCTCCTCATCACACAATCTTTCGGGGCTTGATAGAGCAAGGAATCCATCCCTGTAAGCAATGGTTTCTCAGAGCAGTTGTTTGTCTTCCTGAGCTCACAGATGCATGACCAATGGGACCCAGGAAACAGTAACAAACGTCGCCAACCAGTGCCTTGTGCACCATGTCTTCCCTGGACAAACACCACTGCCTGGAGACTGGGAGCACAAGAATCATTTGAACCCAGGAGGCAGAGGTTGCAGTGTGCTGAGATCGTGCCACTGCACCCCAGCCTGGGTGACACAGTGAGACGCCATCTTGAAAAAAAAGAAGCATTTAGGCTGGGCCTTAAAGTATAAGAAGGGCCCAGACACATGAAGAACAGGGAAGAGCATCCCAGGCAAAAGGAACAGCATGTGCAAAGGCCTGTGGCTAGAAAGGCTTAATAGTTCAAAGGACTGATAGTCTGGGCTGTAAAGATGAGGGAAGCCCCAAGCTACTCAAAGTGCAGTCAGAGAATTTGGCAAGTGTCAGGCCATCCACAGCTTTGTGGTATGAGCTTGGGTTTTACTCATTGCGTAGAAGAAGCCAATGAGGGTTTAATACAGACAGAACTGCTAAAGGTCAGCACTGGAGTCCTACATTTGACAGATGAGAACCTGGCCCTACAATGGGGAGTTAGAGCGAGGACCAGAACCCCAGCTTCCTAATTTCTGGACCACAGCCTCCTATAAAACAGAACTCTCATCTTTTCACATCACCCAACTTTACTTGGTGTGAGCCCTGTCCTGACAGAGCTGACTCCACCCAGCGCCAGGCTTGGCCCCTTACAGGCATGACCTCCCAGAGCAGTGGGCCTCAAAGGGGGCAGTTTTGCCCCCAGGGGACATTCGGAAATGTCTGGAGACAAACTTGGCTGTTACAACTGGGGGTGGAATGAGGGCAGGGGGTGCTACTAGTGTTATCAACTGAATGTATGTGTCACCCCAAAATTCATAGGTTAAAACCTAATCTCTAATGTGATGGCATTTGAGGTGGGGCCTTTGGGAGGTGATAAGGTCATGAGGGTGGAGCCCCATGGACGGGATTAGTGTCCTTATGAAAGAGACCCCCAGACCAGTGCAGTGGTTCATACCTGTAACACCTATAATCTCAACATTTTGGGAGGCTGAGGCAGGAGGATCACTTGAGCCCAGGAGTTCGAGACTAGTCTGGGCAAGATGGCAAGACTTGTCTCCATTACAAAAAAAAAAAATTTAAATTAGCCAGGCATGGTGACATGTGCCTGTAGTCCCAGCTATTCAAGAGGCTGAGTCGGGAGGATCATTTTAGCCTAAGAGTTTGAGCCACTGCACTCCAGCCTGGGCAAAGGAGGGAAGGAGGGAGGGGAGGGGAGGGGAAGGAAGAAACCCCAGAACATTCTCTCAAGGAAGGAAGGAAGGAAGGAAGGAAAAAGAGAGAGGAAAGGAGGAAGGAAGAAACCCCAGAAAAGTCTCTCCCTGGCCCCCCAACCACAGAGGACATAGAGAGAAACATCTGTTAATGAACCAGGAAGCAGCCCCTCACCAAACACTGAGCCTGCCAGTGCCTTGATTTTGGACATCCCAGCCTCCAGAATTGTGAAAAATAAGTCTCTGCTGTTTATATTTTGCTATAGAAAGCTGAATGAACTAAGGCATCTTGCCTCAAGTAGGTAGAGGCTGGGATGTTGCTAAACATCTTACCAAGCACAGGACAGCCCCCCAGAACAAAGAATTATCCAGCTCAAAAACCAAAGGCGTCAAGACGGACAAGTGCCCACCCAGGGATACAAAGCCTTCATTTTAAATAGGTGCAGAGCCCTCAAGGGAAGAAAGCCCTCCCCAGGGGCCACAGGAGAGAAGAGGGAGAAGGGTCATTCTTGGCCTCCCAGGAACCCCAATCCAGAGAGAGCACGTCTAGAGGTGGCATGCTAGGCAGAAGGCTCCAAGTCCCCCCTCACCACAGCACACCACAGAGGAGGTAGAGTTGGGAAAGGTCTGTCTCCTTACAGAGGAACTCAGTCCCCTTGGAAGAGCAGCACAGACCCTGCAGTGGGGACCTCTAGCCCCCTCTCCTGCCTGGCAAACTCCCACCTGCTTCCCCCAAGAGGCAGGGAGCCAAGGATGGCAGATCTGAGGCCTCAGTCCTTGCGGCAAACACAGCCAGGCAGCCCCAGCCGTCTGGGGGCTGCTGTGTGAGAGCGACTCCCTCCCCTACGCTCTCAGAGTTGGACTGTGCCAGGCTGACCCTCAGGACTCGCCAGGCCAGGAAACATCACAGCAAAACACACTCCCCTCAACCCTACCAGGTGCCGGCCTCAGCTATGGGCCAGGAACTACAGGCCTACAAGCCCTGGTGAGGGCCAAGATCACCATCCCACCAGGCCAGAAAAACAGCTCCCACTCCAGTCCCTGGCTGCCCCCTTTCAGTGTAAGAATGTGCTAGAGAGATGTCTGCCTCCCCTCCAGACTGGGCACTCCCGGGCACATGCACTGCCCTTCAGGCAGGGCACACACAACAGCTGCTAAATGTATGTTTTTTTTAAAAAGGAGCCAGTGGTAATTTCTGAACCAAGAAAAGGTTGGGATTCAGTGAGTATCTATTAAGTGTTGGGATTCAGTGAGTATCTACTAAGTGTTTCCTGAGTACTCTTGTTCAGCAAAGGGGTTGCAACATCGGGTCCCTGCAGGTGTTGGACAGGAACATAAACACAAGAAGGGAGTGGAAGCCTTGGTCAGGACACTGAGCAACTGCTCACCAGTCACAGCCTGGCCAGGTCCCCGGGCTTGGCTTCCGGTCCTTGGTTTGGCCTGTGACAGGGCGCCATCTGCCGGCTAGTACAGAAGGAAGCAAGCACTCAGCCAAAGCGCAGGCGGGCCTGGGAGGGAGGAAAGGTGGACACACCCCTCGCACTAGCCTTGGTCTCCCTGTTTTGATTCCACAGCTCCCAGCCTAGCTGCTCAGGTCCCTCCCCAGGAGCACATCACATCCATGTCCGTATTCATCATCTCCCACACGCACACATCCAGAGCCCTGCCAGGCAATGCCCCTGTCCCATCCCACGGCAGCCACCAGGACAGGAAGCTCCAAATTGTAAACAGTAAGCCAGTGATTCTCAAAATACAAGGCAAAGAAGAATCAGACACAGTTCATGTTAAAATGCAGATCACCAGACCCTCTCTGAGATTCTTTTTTTTTTTTTTTTGAGACGGAGTCTTGCTCTGCCGCCCAGGCTGCGGTGGCACGATCTCAGCTCACTGCACCCTCTACCTCCCAGGTTCAAGCAATTCTCCTGCCTCAGCCTCCTGAGTAGCTGGGATTACAGGCATGCACCACCATGCCCAGCTAATTTTTGTACTTTTAGTAGAGACAGAGTTTCACCATGTTGGTCAGGCTGGTCTTGAACTCCTGACCTCATGATCCGCCCTCCTCAGCCTCCCAAAGTGCTGGGATTACAGGCATGAGCCACGGTGCCCGGCAAGATTCAACTTTTAAAGCTCTAGAGCAGGGTCCATGAATCTGTATGCTTAACCAATACCCAAATGATCCTGATAGGAGAAACTCTTCATGACCTTGGGTTAAGCAGACTTCTCACATACAATACCAAAAATACCATCAATAAAAGAAAAAACGATAAATAAAATTTCATCAAAATTAAAAATGTGAGACAGGCAGGTGGCACGCACTTGTAGTTACAGCTACTCTGGAAGCTGAAATAGGAGGATCTCTTGAGCCCAGGAGTTCCAGGCTACAGTGTGCAATGATTGTGCCTGTGAACAGCCACTGCACTCCAGCCTGGGCAACATACCCAGACCCCACCTCTACAACACAAAACTAAAAAGAAAAAACCGAGTGTTTTTTAATGGGCAAAAGATTTGAATAGAGATATAATCAAAGACGAATGGATAGCCAACAAGCACATGAAAAGTTGTACAACATCGGCCAGGTGCATTGACTCACACCTGTAGTCCCAGCACTTTGGGAGGCCGAGGCAGGCAGATCACCTGAAGTCAGGAGTTCGAGACCAGCCGGGCCAACATAGTGAAACCCCATCTCTACTAAAAATACAAAAATTAACCAGGCATGATGGCAGATTCCTGTAATCCCAGTTGCTTGGGAGGCTGAGGCAGGAGAATCTCTTGAACCTGGGAGGCGGAGGTTTCAGTGAGGCGAGATTGTGCCATTGCACTCTAGCCTGGGTGACAAGAAGTGAAACTCTGTCTCAAAAAAAAAAATGTTCAATATCACCAGAGAACTGTAAATTAAAACTACAACAATATACCTCTTAATACTATAAAAAAAGAAAAAATAAATCAAACTACAATGAGATACATTACACCCTAGAGAATGTACAGTTATAAACATACTGAGTGTTGAAAAGGATGTGAAGGAACTGGAGCTCTCAATCTCTTTGGAAAAGAGTGTGGTAGTTTTTTATAGTCAAACATATACTTAATACATATAGTTGGCTCTCTACACCTGTGGGTTTTGTATCCACGAATTCAACCAAACACAGAAAATATTGAAAGTAAATAAATAATACAAAAGCAATACAACTATTTACATAGTATTTACATTGTATTATGTACTATAAGCAATCTAGAAATGATTTAAAGTATACAGAAGGATGTGTGCAGGTTAGATGCAAATACTATAACACTTTATATAAAGGACTTGAGTATCCTTGAATATTGGTACCTGTGGGGCTCCTGGAACCAATCCCCACAGATACGGAGGGGCAACTGTACAACCCAGTAATCCTACTCCTGTGTGTTTATCTGAGAGAAATGAAAACCTTACTGACCAGATGCCGTGGTTTGTGCCCATAACCCCAGCACTTTGGGAGGCTGAGGCGGGAGGAATGCTTGAGCCCAGGAGTTTGAGACCAGCCTCTCCCACACAGGGAGACCCCATCTCTACAAAAAATACAAAAATTAGCCAGGTACGGTGGTGCACACATGTAGTCTTAGGTACTCAGGAGGCGAGGTGGGAGGACGCTTGAGCCCAGGGGGTGGAGGCTGCAGTGAGCCAAGATCATACCATTGCACTCTAGCCTGGGCAAAAGAGTGAGACCCTGTCTAAAAAAGAAAGAAAAGAAAGAGAAAACTTTGCTTCACAGCAAAATCTGTATGCAAATGTTTATACAGGCTTTATTCATGATGTTAAAAAACTGGAAACAGTCCAAATGTCCTTCAGTAGATGAAAGGATAAATGGATCATGGAACACCCACACCATGTAACGCTATTCAGCAGTGAAAGGAATGAACTACTGATTCCCACCAAACACAGATGAATCTCAAATACATGATGCTAAAGCGAAAGAAGCCAGGCTCAAGAGTTTATTTACTCTATCATTCCATTTCCATGATATCCTAGAAAAGGCAAAACCACATGGATGGAAAAGAGATCAGTGACTCCCAGGTACCGGGGATGGGGAGGGTTTGGCTGCAGGGGAGCACAAGGTGATAAAAAGGTTCTGAGTCTTGTTGTGGTTGGTTATAAAAACATATGTTTGTCAGAACTCAACTATATACTAAAAAGGGTAAATTACATATATATATATAAATTATAACAATAAAATATATAAGGTCAAGACATGGCAGAATCATCTGGGAGGCTTGCTAAAATCCACACTACCAGCCCCGTCAGAGATTCTATTTTCACAGCTCTGGAGTAGTACCCATAAATCTGCCTTTTTTTTTTTTTTGAGATGGAGTCTCGCTCTGTCACCCAGGCTGGAGTGCAGTAGAACAATCTTGGCTCACTGCAACCTCCACGTCCCAGGTTGAAGAGATTCTCCGGCCCTCAAGTAGCTGGGACTACAGGCATGCATCACCACGCCTGACTAATTTTTGCTTTTTTTTTTTTTTGGAGACACAGTCTCACTCTGTCGCCCAGGCTGGAGTCCAGTGGCACAATCTCGGCTCACTGCAAGCTCTGCCTCCCGGGTTCAAGTGATTCTCCTGCCTCAGGCTCCCAAGTAGCTAGGACTACAGGCGCCCGCCGCCACGCCCAGCTAATTTTTTTGTATTTTTAGTAGAGACGGGGTTTCACTGTGTTAGTCAGGATGGTCTTGATCTCCTGACCTCATGATCCGCCCACTTCGGCCTCCTAAAGTGCTGGGATTACAGGCATTAGTCACCACGCCCAGCCATTTTTGCATTTTAGTAGAGACGAGTTTCACCATGTTGGCCAGGCTGGTGTCTCCTGACCTTAAGTGATCTACCCACCACAAGGATTATAAGCATGAGCCACCGTGCCCAGCTTGAATCTGCATTTTTTTTCTGAAATTAACTGAGGTTTTATTTTTATTTATTTTTGGCAGCAGGGGGCACCAAGTCTCACTCTGTCGCCCAAGCTGGAGTGCAATGGTGCGATCTCAGCTCACTGTGCAACCTCTGCCTCCCAGGTTCAAGCAATCCTCCTGCCTCAGCCTCCTGAGTAGCTGGGAAAACAGGCGCATGCCGCCAAGCCCAGCTAAGTTTTTGTATTTCAGTAGAGATGGGGTTTCACCGTGTTGCCCAGGCTGGTCTCGAACTCCTGAGCTCAGGCAATCTGCCCGCCTCAGCCTCCCAAAGTGCTAGGATTACAGGCGTGAGTCACCGTGCCTGGCCTGAATCTGCATTTTTAATCAGCACTCCTACAGTCCTGATGTTGGTTACCCAGGACCTACCCTTTAGAAAATCCTGCAGGAGTGAAGGAACTGATGGAGCGACATTTGCCCATGAAAGCAGTACATGGGGGCTGTCCCTATCGTTTCATTAACTTGAGACAGCCTAATAATAATGTAAATATTAGATACAAAAGTAGATGTTCACCTCTGATTATTTTGCTCCTTTTCAGGAACAGTGTGGGCTCACTGTGGTTCCAAGAAGACCTGGGAGGAGAGGTAGGTGTGCGGGTGGGCAGAGGCAGGAAGAGGGAGGTTCACATCATTGGCTTAGTTCTGTCAGCCCTCCTCCTCATCTCCACCCCCATCCCTCAGGCAGGCAGCAGGGTGGATGGGGAAAAGCAGGGCTGTGCACTACGCTGACCTATGAACTCTGCTCCCCCTCCAAACAGCTGTGTCACCAGCAGGTCACCTACACTCAGCCTAGCTCCAGCAGCTATAAAACAGAGGAAAAGTACTGCAAAAGCAACGCAGGAGATGAGGGAAGTTGAATACCCTTATACAACAAAACACGTAAAAACACCAGATAAAATGCTGGAACCTGGGAGGCAGAGATTGCAGTGAGCCGAGATGGCACCACTGCACTCCAGCCTGGGTGACAGAGTAACACCTTGTCAAAAAAAAAAAAAAAAGAAGAAAGAAAGAAGAAAAAAAGAAAGAAAGAAAGGAAGGAAGGAAGGAAGGAAGCAAGGAAGGAAGGAAGACCGAGCACACACTGGATAAAAGATGTTTCTCACATCTTTGTTTCCTCATCTGTAAAATGGGGGTATTAACATCACCTCTGTCATAGGGTTATCACGGAAGATTAAATGAGGTAAAACCAGCAAACTGTTTACCACGATGCCTGACATTTAACAAGAGCAAGTCCAAAAGATCAAAAATAGAGAATCTGAGTCCAGGCGTGATGGCTCACGCCTGTAATCCCAGAACTTTGGGAGACCGAAACAGGTGGATCACTTGAGGTCAGGAGTTCGAGACCAGCCTGGGCAACATGGTGACACTCCCATCTCTACTAAATATACAAAAATTAGCTGGGAATGGTGGCAGGTGCCCAGTTGGTTTTTGGGGAAAGCTAAGGCAGGAGAATCACTTTGAACGCAGGAGGTGGAGGTTGTAATGAGCCAAATCTACTAATTGGTAACAAAAAACAATAAATCATAAAAATCTACTACCTGATAAGACAAAAAGCAGTTTCGTCTTTGCCTGGGCAATGAATTTTTTTAAAAACAAAAATAAAAATCTCCACTAAGATTCTGAAACCACAGACCTGTTCTTACTTAGGGTTTGAATATTCACATTCCTTAATTCATATGCAGAAGCCCTTAGGGCTGAAACATTAACAGAAGACGTGCTTCTAGGCTGGTCACACTCAGGCATCTGACCAAAGCAATCACCACCCCTTCGGAGGACACAGCCCCGCAACCCAGGATTACACAGATAGTCCACCAGGCAGGAGCACAGGGTCCAAATTATTATATAAAGTCTGCCCAGAATAACCTACTGTGAGCAAGAGTCAGCAGGAACAACAGATTCAAACCCTCAAGAATGTCCTGTTATAGACAAAACAGGCTGGGCATGGTGGCTCAAGCCTGTAATCCTAGCACTTTGGGAGGCTGAGGCGGGTGGATCACTTGAGGCCAGGAGTTCAAGACCAGCCTGGCCAACACGATGAAACCCCATCTCTACTAAAAGTACAAAAATTAAAAAGTAACCAGGTGTGGTGGCACACACCTGTAATCCCAGCTACTTGGGAGGTTGAGGCAGGAGAATTGCTTGAACCCGGGAGGTGGAGGCTGCAGTGAGCTGAGATCACGCCACTGCACTCCAGCCCAGGTGACAGAGCGAGACTCCGTTTCAAAAAAAAGAAAAAGCAGTAAAGATTTAAAACAAGTATAGGCTGGGACAAGAGGATAGCATGAGGCCAGGAGTTTGAGACCAGCCTACGCAACATAGTGAGACCCCATCTCTACAAAAGATTTTAAAAATTAGTCGGTATAGTAGCAAGTGCCTGTAGTCTTAACTACTCGGAAGGCTGAGGTGGGAGGATCACTTGAGCACGGGAATTGAAGGCTGCAGGGAACTATGATTGCGCCACTGCACTCCAGCCTGGGTGACAGAACAAGACCTTATTTCTAAAATGATTAAAGAAATAAAAAATAGAGCATAAGAAAGAAATAAGATTATTCCCTTAAATCGGATTTTTTTTTTCAGTAAGAAGCAAAAGATTCATTGGATCTGAAGAGAAACCAGAGTATATTATATCAGATTTTTTAAATAGAACTTTTTCTCACCCAGGCTGGAGTGCAGTGGCCCGATCATGGCTCACTGCAGCCTCAACCTCCAAGACTCTTGCAATCTTCTCGCCTCCGCCTCCCAAAGTAGCTGACACTACAGGTGTGTGCCACTGCACCTGGCTAATTTTTTAAGTTTTATTTTTGGTAGAGACAGGGTCTCTACCAAAAATATAAGCAGTTAGCATGTATTGAGTACCTGCTGTGTACTAGGTGCTTGGGGGCTCCCAGGGATGTGTGTAGTAGAGTCTCAGGCCTCAGGCCTTTTCAAATCCTGCTCCTCTGCATCACGATCATTCTTTAAAAGCCAGCCCCCATGCACACAGCAGAGCTGGGAGCCTAAGACCTGGAGAGGAGCGGGGTGCAGGGAAGCCTGGCCCGCAACCACAGGCTGGAGGGAAGGGTGGGGTCAGACTGAAGCCCCTCAGAGGCCCAGGACCCATGGAAGCCCAGATGGAAAAGGGGCAGGGAAAGAGAGCCTGGCTCAGGGGAGGGAGACAACCTAAGGGGCAGTTTGCAACTCTGCATGCTCCTTAGAAGCATCTAGAAGATGATGCTGGGGAGGGGTGAGGGGCTGGGAGGAAAGCAGCTTCAACTCAAGGTGAGGGCCTCCCAGGGGCCAAATGGAAAGGAGCCCACATCTCCAGGGATGGAGAAGCCTGGAGTGGAGTGAGAAAGGCTGGGATCTATGCCTCGAGTTACAGGAGGAAGCAGGCCTGGCTCCAGCTCTAGCCAGCGGTGCCCCAGGAGCACTGGGGCAGCGTTCGAAGTGCTTACCAGGGTTACTTGCCTGAGTAAGGTGAGAGCAAGCCTGTAACTGAGCTCTTCCAGCCCAGTCTCTACAGGCGATCTCCCACTCTGCAGCAACACCTGTGGCTCTGGAGCACCACCCCGGGAGGGAACCCAGCAGGAAGGGAAAAGCCAGGGAAGCCTGTGCCTCTCCCAGGGGCCTCGGCTTTGAGAATGAGTTACCCCTGAACTCTCATCTGTTGTCGAGATGTGTGTTATTTCCATAGTGGCAGGTAGCCCTTTCCCTAAAATCTGTTCTCTAATTTTAAGAGTAATACGTTCATTATAGAATATTTAGAAAATGCAAAAATAGTATTTTCTAACTCCCATTTGCATATTGGTTATTTCCTTCCATTTTCTTTCCTACATACATGCACAGGTTTAACATAATTCGTATCTCACCCTACGAATTAGTTTGGCATTCTTGATTTTTTCCGATTCACATTATATATGAGAATGTGCCAGTCATTTTTTGTTTTGTGTTTTTTTTTTTTTTTTGAGACGGAGTCTCGCTCTATTGCCCAGGCTGGAGTCCAGTGGCACAATCTTGGCTCACTGCAAGCTCCACCTCCCGGGTCCACACCAGTCTCCCACCTCAGCCTCCCGAGCAGCTGGGACTACAGGTGCCTGCCACCACACCCCGCTAATTTTTTTTGTATTTTTAGTAGAGACGGAGTTTCACCATGTTAGCCAGGATCTCGTGACCTTGTCTCGATCTCCTGACCTCGTGATCCACCCGCCTTGGCCTCCCAAAGTGCTGGGATTACAGAGCCACTGCACCTGGCCGAGAATGTGCCAGTCTTTATTCAATCATACAATGAAATATTATGCTCCATTGTTGATGGCTACGTAAATAGCATTATATAGGCAGGGCAAGGTGGCTCACGCCTGTAATCCCAGCACCTTAGGAGGCTGAGGCGGGTGGATAGCTTGAGGTCAGGTGTTCAAGACCAGCTTGGCCAACATGGCAAAACCCCATCTCCACTAAAAAATAAATTAAAAAATTAGCCAGGCATGGTGACACACACCTGTAATCCCCGCTACTTGGGAGGCTGAAGGAGAATCACTTGAACCTGGGAGAGGGAGGTTGCAGTGAGCCAAGATTGTGCCATGGCACTCCAGCCTGGGCAAGCAAGATGACTCCATCTCAAAAAAAAAAAAAGCATTGTATAGCTGTAGCCAAATTTTTTTACGCAATTTTCTGGTGCTGGATGTTTAGGATGCTTCAGATTGTTAGCAGTTTTACATGAGAACCATATGGAGTTACTTTATGATTCAATTCAATTACCATCTCCTCCAGAAAGCCTTCCCAGACTACTTCAATACCCAGCAATATCTCCCACCTCTGAACTAGGACAACCTGTGTTCCATCCGACACACCTTAGCATGGAGCCTGTGTGTCACTGCTCTCTGAAGACCATCTTGTGGGTGGTGGGCTGGTCTCAGGTCCAGGACTCTACTACACACATTCCTGGGAGCCCCCAAGCAACCAGTATACAGCAGGTATTCAATACATGCTAACTGCTTAGACCCAGCCCCCTTAGATTATATGAGCCTGGTCAGCTCCATTTCCTAAGGGTCAGGATTACAGGTGCCCACTATGGCCAGGTTGGAAATTTTGCTTCTTCTCTGGCCACTGCACAGGTACAAAGGATCCCTGTTATTCAGCCACAACTTTAAGACCCAGTCCTGGCCGGGCGCAGTGGCTCATGCCTGTAATCCCAGCACTTTGGGAGGCTAAGGCAGGTGGATCATGAGGTCAGGAGATCGAGACCATCCTGGCTAACATGGTGAAACCCCATCTCTACTAAAAATACAAAAAAAAAAAAAATTAGCCGGGTGTGATGGCCGGCGCCTGTAGTCCCAGCTACTCGGGAGGCTGAGGCTGGAGAATGGTGTGAACCCGGGAGGCGGAGCTTGCAGTGAGCCGAGTTTGCACCACTGCACTCCAGCCCGGGTGACAGAGCGAGACTCTGTCTCAAAAAAAAACCAAAAGACCCAGTCCCCTCCATATGAAAATCTTGAGCTTCAGGCAAGATCGCCATGGCTAAAGCCTCTCCCAACTTGACTAGAGCTTCACAGCAGTCATGACCCTGGCAATCACCAAAACCTGCTCCCACCCCAGGGCTGCATGGTAGAGACATGGCCCAGACTCCGGTGCCAGACAGTCAGGGTTCCAATCCCAGGCATGGCAGTGGTCTGGTAGAGACCACTGGCCAGAGAACTGCTTGGGTTCCTTGGTGGGTATGGCCCCCCGGCAGTGCAGGGGAGCTGGTCGCAGCATGCCCTGTCCTAGCTGCCCTGCACATTTCACCTGATGCAGGGTGCCCACTCTTCAGCTCACAGAAATGCCCACCTGGCCACCTGACCTTGCAATCTCCAGTCCACAGGGGTTGAAGTTCATGGGGTCCTCAACACGACCTTCCAAGCTCTCCGCCTGCCAGGCACCATCCCTCAACACCTGCCCCAATGCTGCTGTGGTAATTGGGCAGGGTCTCTCCTCCAACTCAGGCACACCCCCGCCACTGCCTGGAGTGCCTGTTTCCTCACCGCTGCCCCCTGAAACATCCTCTCTCAAACAGCACCCACCCCCAAGCAGCTTCCCCAACGGCCCTGGTAAGAATTGTGTTCCCTCCCCTGCGGCCTCTCCACTCTTGCCACATCTGAGTGAAGTGGAGCTGCTGTGTCCCTATCCCCTGTGATGCTTTTTTTTTTTTTTTTTTTTTTTTTTTTTGAGATGGAGCCTAGCTCCATCACCCAAGCTGGAGATGCAATGGCAAGATCTTGACTGACTGCAACCTCCACCTCCTGGGTTCAGGCAATTCTCCTGCCTCAGCCTCCCAAGTAGCTGGGATTACAGGCGTGTACCACCACACCAGGCTAATTTTTTGAATTTTTAGTATGTTTTCGTATGTTGGCCAGGCTGGTCTTGAACTCCTGGCCCCAAGCGATCCACCTGCTTCGGCCTCCCAAAGTGCTGAGATTACAGGTACGAGCCACTATGCCCGGCCCCCTGTGACATTTTGAAGCAGGGGTAGGTTACTCACCACAGACATCTGTCAATTTGCACTGAATCCTCCACTGGAAGGCAGTAAGAAGCACACCCAGCACAGACCTGGCTGGCTGACACCCGCAGAAGGTGCATTTGCGAAAGGAAGGGCTTAGGTCCCACCGCCAGCTTTTGGGAATGAACAAAAATTAAAAATAATAGCTGCCATTAATTGAGCTCCCTATGTGCCAAACACCTTACAGACATTCCAATTACTCTTAACTGCCCTGATGAGGTAGACACAATTACCATTCCCATTTTATAGATGAAGAAACTGAGGATCTGAGAGGTTAAGCAATCTGCTACAGTACCAGGTGAGTGGGTGGCAGAGTAGGGATTCAAATCCAGGCCCATATGACTCAAAGCCTAGCTCTGAACCGCAGTCTCAGTGGTAGAGAGCTTTAAACAACCATATTACTGACCAGTACAGGATTCCAGAATTCCTTCACTGAGGGCTCACAGTCATCAGCTCACTAGCTTAAGGCTCCTTCCAAAGGCTTCCCTCCAACACCAATGACAATCTTCCGTGAACCTGCTGATAGAAGAAATGCCTCTCGCCTTAGCTAAGCTCAGCAAACACTTCCACATGTTTACAAAGTGCCTGACACTGAGCTGGGCTCTGGGGCAGGGCAGGGGGAAGCAAACAACCACAGGGTCCCTGTGCTGTACAGATGCTGAAGGGGTGCTACAGAGGAGAAAGGGAGCAAAGAATGGATGAGGTAAGGTGGAGGGCTTCCTGGAAGAGGCAGTGATCAAGCTCATCTTGAAGGCTGAGTGTCTCTCCACTTCCTGGACCACCTCTCTCTGCCTCTGACTGCCTTTCCAGTCTCTGTGACTTTGCTGAGGCAGTAATCACCATGGAAGGAAGCACTCCTTTGTGAGACAGACAGACAGACAGACAGACACACACACACACACACACACACACCCCTACCTGCCTGTGAAATTCCTCTCTGTGTACCTAGCTCCAATTCTGCCTGCCTATCTGCAAGATCATCCCCAAGGCAGGACTGTGCTCCAGGCCTCTACAGTAGTGCCTGCACTCCAGGGGTGAGACACATGCACACACACACACACACGCACACAAACACACTCGGGCATGTGCACACACACACAGGCACACACACAGGTAACTGCACCGTATCCCCTGCTGCCCCTTGCACTTGGTGGACAGTCAATAAATATCTGCTGAATTCAATTAAATGGGATGGTTTGCCTAAATGCTTGGGAGTCTTGGGGTAATTGATGGAATAAAATGCCCTGGCCAATTCAAAGCAAAAAATACATAAGACACAATTCAAGAAAAATAGTGGAGTGTAAAGAGCTCTCCTAGCTGGGCAACCTCAAAGAAACCCATTTTGCCGTCACCTTTCTTCATGGGATGACTGAGGCTTGCCACGCCCAGCTGGCTTCATTCACCCCAGGAAGCCTGTGAAGATTCAACAAGATAACATTCAGGAGGCACCCAGCACGGGGCCTGGCACACAGATGCTACTTGGCCAGGACCAGCTCTGTTTTTTCACCTAGTCCAAGGGTACACACACTCAGTCATTGGCAGTCAAAGGACAAGCAGGCAGGCCCCATCACTCAGTGGTTTTCAAACCTCTTTGACCAGGACCCACAGTAAGAAATGTCTTACACAAACTACACACTGTTACAATGAAAGTTCTACAAAACACTTATTCTCAGGATGAGGTTGTGCACTGACACTTGTGTCTTTCATCTCTATTTCATTTCTAAGTTGATCTCACAACTGCTTCCAGGGAAGTTGGGAAAAGCCCTGCCCTCACTCACCCAGAGTGTCAGAGCCGCTCTCCACCGTCTCGTTGACCTTCCTTGCTACTCTGGCCACAGCCTCACCCATCTTCTTCAGCATGCAGACACAGGTGTCCTGCCGCCAGCCCCCAGGCTGGTCTGCTGCTCACAAAAGGACCTGAGCCTGGGGAAGATGCAGTGCCATGAAGTGCCTGCCTGTCAGCCAGGGGCCCACCCAGGCATCCCCCTCTAGCATCCTTCTCCCCCAGGACCCAGGCTGCCAGGAAGCCTGCAGGGAGGGCCCCAGGCCACTCACCTCCTCTTGCAGGGCCGAGAGCTCAGGCCACATCCAGCTTGGCCTTTGCACAGGCTGGTCTGCCAGTCAGAGGGTGGGGGCAGCTGGGTCCTACTGGTTTTCGGGGAGGATCAACATGTGTGACCTCACCAGACATGGGGACCAGGCCTGAGCCAGCAGCTAGGGAGGTGTGAGGACTCAGGGGTGTGCTGGCCTGTGATTCACTCTATAGGCGGGGCATTGGGAAGGAGGTAGGGTGCAGCCAACTGCAGGAGAAAGACACCTGTCCCTCCATCCCACAGCCTCTAAGCTGGTGCCCTGTCCACACCCCACCCAGGATAATTTCCTCAGCTCCCCTGTTCACTCCACCCGTATCTGCCTTGTACATGGCAGGAAGTGGGGACATGAAGGCAAATTAGAGCCCTGTGAGCCCATCAGAACACACGGACTGGCAGTTGGCGGTCTGTAAGAATTCCTTTCCCATGTGCCAATAGGAAGGAGAGTTTACAGTACTAGCCTGTGTGATTATCAGCCTGATGCTGCGTCTTGCCGAGGCAAGAAAAGCGGGTGGCAGGGGAGAGGGGTGGGTGGAGATGGAAATGAGAGAAGAGAAAGCGGGTGGGGGAGGGGGTGGGTGGAGATGGAAATGAGAGAAGAGAGATTGGATCACTAGAGGAAAACAGGCTGAAAGAAAGGTGAGGAAGACAAAATGATAAGGTGTTAAGACATAAGGACTTGCAAACACCCTCAACTCCCGGTTTATTACAGAGAAGGAAATGAGCATAGAGAGGGGCTAGGTGACCTGGCCAAAGTCAAACTACAAGTGGCAAGAATCGGGTCAGCCCAGCTCCATATCCAGTGTTCACTTCTTTATAAAAATAGCAGCACCCCGGCCGGGCGCAGTGGCTCACGCCTGTAATCCCAGCACTTTGGGAGGCCGAGGCGGGCAGATCATGAGGTCAGGATATCAAGATCATCCTGGCTAACACAGTGAAACCCCATCTCTACTAAAAATACAAAAAATTAGCCGGGCATGGTGGCAGGTGCCTGTAGTCCCAGCTACTCAGGAGGCTGAGGCAGGAGAATGGCGTGAACCCGGGAGGTGGAGCTTGCAGTGAGCCGAGATCGCACCACTGCACTCCAGCCTGTGTGACAGAGCGAGACTCCGTCTCAAAAAACAAAACAAAACAAAACAAAAAAATAGCAGCACCCCATGGAGAGAGGAATGAGCTCAAGTCCAAGGTCAGCACCCTGCTTTGCCCCCAGATCCCAGTCCCAGCTTCATAGACAGCTCAAGAAGCTCCAATGAACTCACTCCAAGGGCCAAAGGCAGAAGGTGGTGAAGGGCAGAGAGAAGGGGCATGGGGACAGTGCTAAGAGCTAACAGTCACCAAGAAAAAGTTCCCACATGGTCAACTGGACAAGCAGGGCAGGCAAGACCAAGCCAGGGTGGGCCAAGCCCACCCATCTGCTTCGGGGAGTTACTGTGAGTTTAGTATGTGTGTGTATTTCCACTAAGGAGGCTGGCACTAAAGGTTTGAGACACACGCATACAGAGCAGTGGGAAAACACTGATTTTGGAGACAGGTCAAATGCTCAACTCCCCCATTTATTAGCTGAGAAGACTTGGGAGAGTTTCTTAACTCCTCTGAGCCTGTTTCTTCATGTGAATAGGAGATCTAGTAATACCCAACTTGTTAGGTTAATATGAGGATTGAACAAAACACATATACGAGCTAGCTCAGAGCCCAGGACACATAAATACTCAATAAAAGTTAAGATGATAAAGCAGTGCACATGTGGATGTAACACCAGCATCTAACCCCAGTTTAATACTCATGTGACTCTGAACAAAACACTTAGGGAACTCATCTTTGAGGAATGAGTGGAATTTCTATCTCTCCCACCTCCAGGAAATCTCCTCTGATTGCCTCAGTGTTCTCTGCTCCCTCTGAGTTTCAGTAGCACTTAATGACTTAGCACAAGTCACCTGGATTATTTATGAGCTTTTAAATATACACTTGTCAGCCAGGCGCAGTGACTCATGCCTGTAATCCCAGCACTTTGGGAGGCGAGGCAGGTGGATCATTTGAGGTCAGGAGTTGGAAACCAGCCTGACCAACATGGTAAAACTCCATCTCTACTGAAAATACAAAAAAAAAAAAAAAAAAAAAAAAATGGCCAGGCGCGGTGGCTCACACCCGTGATCCCAGCACTTTGGAAGGCCGAGGTGGGCAGATCACCTAAGGTCGGGAATTCAAGACCAGCTGGCCAACGTGGTAAAACCCCATCACTAGTAAAAATACAAAAATTAGCCAGGCGTGGTGGTGGGTGCCTCAGGAGGCTGAGGCAGGAGAATCACTCGAACCCAGGAGGCGGAGGTTGCAGTGAGTGAGATTGTGTCATTGCACTCCAGCATGGGCAACAAGAGCGAACCTCAGCCTCAAAAAAAAAAAAATTAGCCAGGCATAGTGGCACATGCCTGCAATCCCAGGTACTTGGGAGGCTGAGACAGGAGAATCGCTTAAACCCAGGAGGCGGAGGTTGCAGTGAGCCGAGATCGTGCCATTGCACTCCAGCATGGGCAACAAGAGCAAAGCTCCGTCTCAAAAATAAATAAATAAACAAACAAACAAACATACACTTGTCTCCTCCATTGGCCTGTGGGCAGCTTGGGGGCAGGGAATAGATCTACACTGTGCTTCTCCCCACACACTGAACACAGGTGCTTGGTTAGTATCCCCTAACGGTGATGATCAACAGACATCATTTGTGTTTCCAATCTGAATACAGGTCAAGAGACTCTTATAACAAATCTAAGACACTGTCTAAATTGAAAAGGGTCAAAAACCAAAAGGCTAACAGTGCCAGGTGGCCAATCTGCATAAGGTGAGCCAGTGCAGGGCAGAAGGGAATAGAAAGGACTGTGGCAAACTGGACCCAACAACTTCACCATGCTGCCTCAAAGACTGTACCCCTAAGCCTAAATCATAGCCATGTTGCTAGCATCTTCGTGACTTTTTCTAACCCCTTTATGAATGGGAAAGCTGAGGATCCAACAGGGGAAGCAAATCAGCTAGATGAAAACAAAAAACCCACGTATCCTAAGTCCCAGCCTCGGACTCTTCCCACCATTCCATGCTCCCTCCTTTCTCCATCTCCAATTCATCATCAATAATCATAAACATTTACTGAGTATCTCCTAGGTGTGAGGGATAAGAATGAAGAGGGAGAAAGAAATGCAGGAAACAGTTCCGACTTGTGATTCTGATGAGGAATAGCCTTCTGAAGAACAGCACTGAAGCAATCTTGGCCTCACAGCAGAGAGGGAAAGGAAGGGAAGCCACCAAGCTGCCCAGGGTCTGGGGTAGCCCTGGTGGGATCGCCTGGGCTGAACACCTTCAATCAGGCACTATGCCTGCAATTCTACTAGCTGCCACCGGGTGGGGGAGGTGGTGCCTTAGACCAGCGTCCCCAAACTTTTCAGTTTCCTGGAAGACAATTCTTCCCACCGCAGGAGGAGAGGGATGAAACTATTCCACCTCAGATCATCAGGCATTAGATTATCATAAGGAGAGCACAACCTAGATCCATCGCATTCGCAGTTCACAATAGGGTTCAGGCTCCTAAGAGAATTGAATGTGGCCGCTGGTCTGACAGGAGGCAGAGCTCAGGCGGTAATGCTCACCGGTGCTCACCTCCTGCTGTGCAGACAGGTTCCTCACAGGCCATGGACCTGTACCATCCACAGTCCATGGGTTGAGGACCCTTGCCTTAGACCACTGTAGAAAACTAGTCAGATTAAAAATTTCACCACCGGTGGCAAGTTCCCAAACATTCTACTATGTGGGTCAGAGTGGACACAGGCACAGGAATAGAAACATGTAAAGTCTAGGTGTCAGGGCAATTCAATCGGAAGAAGGGTCCCTTTTATGCCAGAGGATGGAGGATGCTCTGAGTATGGCACAGATGTACTCTGGACCCCCAAAAGGTTCCTGCTGCCTAAAATCACCATGCTAAATTATTAACTAGCTAGGAAGCCATCCTCCCTTGACCTAAAACTGCCCCTTCCTCCACAAGGAAGAATTGTTTCATGAAGTCCAGCTGACAGGCCTGGGCTCCTCAGGGTACCTGGTCAATGCCATCTGCAGGGATGGTGGTAGTGGAGAGTCACAGAGTGTCCCGAAAGGGAGAAACAGACACCATCAGCCCACATGGGCCAGATCTCCACTTGGGGCACCCCAGCCAGCTGGCACTACTGGTCCCAGCCAGTCCCAGGCAATAGAGGGTAGGCCTTCGAAAATGTCAAGGAAAGTACTCCAAATCCCAGAGACGCTTCAGCACAAGGTCAAAGCTCATACTCACACTGCCTACATCCTCAAAGCAGGGCCCTCTCCACACACCCCCAACCCCGTTCCTCAGAGTGAGCATCCTGGTCCGGTGAAACGTTTAAATCCAGCAAACGTCTCCTGGGCACCTTGCATAAGGCCCCTACTGTAGGAGTAAAGGGGCAAAGATGGGGTATGGGCTAGAAGAAGCTTCCCACTGGGAGGCAGGATGAGCCTGATACTAGTAAGGCTACAGGGCCAGGCCTAAGGGGGCATGAAGGCACATGGCATGGCCAGGGGGAAGGGACAGGGGCTGAGCAGCAGGTGCACAGAGAGATTCAGGAAAGAGAGACAGGGAGCCAATGGGCTCCCAGATTACTGAAGAAGGGAACTGCAGGCCTCTTGCAAGGCTGTCCTCTGCTTCTCTGTAGTGAACTAAGAGAAGTTTTTTGAGGAAGGCAGCCGAATCCATAGTTTCGCAGTTAACAGTGTTGTGAGCAGTCCCATTTGTAAAATGGAAATACCACTTTCCTCACTGGATAATTGTGAGAAGTAACTGCTATGTAACTTTTGGGAAAGGACTTTGCAAACCATTACATGTTTCCCACACCAAAGCATTACCAGTAGGTAATTAAACAGGTGCAGAGAGGAAGTTTGGATGCAATAAATTCAACACCAGACAAAAACGTTGTCCTGCTTTGTGGGAGCTGGCAATACAGCCCTCCTCTTCCTATAACCTGGTTTCACCTGGACTCAGGCTGGCTGGGGGAGGGGCGATTTTTGCTTAAACCCTGACCTGGCCCCCTGACTCCAGCCCTTACCATCAAGAACTCTACCTTATCTGCAGTCCGGAGACCTCTGCAAAGGAGACGCTGCGACAGCCCGTCCCCACCATCTGCTCCTATATTTAGTTACTGGTGTCGTCAGTTGGGAACGTTAGAGCCTGGCAGCGGCTCGGATGGGCAACCGGAGCCTCCGGAGCCATGTGTGCAAGCTGGCCCTACCGCTGGCTCCAGCCCGGGCTCTGGACCATGCCAAGCCAGGGAGCGGGTGAGGAGGTGAGGAGCGACCCAAGCAGTCCCAAACCCCACTTCACGTCAGAACGAAGTTGACCCACTTTCCCACCCCAGGGTAAGAAGCCCGCTTGGACGTGAGCGGGACCTGCTGGCTCCCCGTTTTCGTGGCATGGGGTTCGGGAAGCTAAGCGCGTGCTCCCTCGCTAACATCCTAGGCATCCTCGGACTGAGCCTCCAGCACTACGCAAGATGGCCAGGCAAGGGTCCCCCCGCCCTTCGTGCCAGGACCCGCCTCACCCCTGGTGCCTGCAGCCAATGGCACCTCGTCCGGCTGGCCCGGCAGGCGGGGACTGGGAGAATAAAGCAGGCAGAGGGAAGAACGCTAGTGATCTCAGAGGGCCCGGGGCTCCTACGCTGCCCAGAGGCCGAGAGGCACGTTCTGGAGCAGGCGTCTACAGCTCCCCAGAGCGGAAGCAAACCCCGAAAGTGTCGCTTAGGGGACGAAATGCACAGCAGCCTCTCCCAGCAAGGGCGCCTCCCGCGAGGAATGGAGGCCCGCCTGGGAGCGCTTCTCCGAGCTCCCTATTCCCTGGCACGGCTGCACCCACTGCCCGGAACCATCGGAGTCCAGCTGCAGTGAGCAAGCAAGAGCCCGCGCATGCCGGGCGCCTTGGCACCGCCAGAGCCTCCGCTGGTGCAACCGCTGCTCTTTTCCACTGGGTGACCTGGGGGAGGGGAGGGGACGCTGCAAAAATCGGGACACTTCTCGCCCTCTCTCCCCCAGCCCCTGCAACGCTTGGCCTTGGACTACGTTTACTTTGCGGGGCAAGAAGCGTGTGGTCCCGCTCCGGGCCGCTTTTGGCTCCACTTACGGCGACAATGCCTCCTAGCGCCCTGCGCCTCGCAGTCACGCTCCCTCCGCCGCCGGCGGCGCCCCAGGCGAGTTCCGAGCCGGCGGGGCGGGGCGCGAGGGGCTGCGGGAACTGCGAGCGCGGCCACTCCGCCAATCCCCGCGCCAGGACCGGCGCCGTGGCGGGAGTAGGCTGGGCCCGGGCTGCGCGCAGCCAATCAACGTGGGAGCGGCGCGCGCGGAGGAGGCGCGCGCGGAAGGGCATCCCGCGCGCTCCCGCCCGAAGGGAGTAACCGCTTTGTGTGCTGCCTCTGGAGGGAGAACGCCAGAGAGGGCGGAAATACGGAGTGGGACGTGCGGTACATCCCAGGATCTATAGGACCGGGGCTCCAGATTGGATTTTCTCGAGGGAATGGAGTTGAATTAGCCAGATCAGGGATACTTCGAAACACGTGAACATGGAGCATAGGGAACTTTTCCTATGATGACTTCGGGTGCCCATTGTTTTTAGTATATGGAAGGCTCTGTGTCTCGGCCCTGTGTCTCCAAAGCCTAATGTTCTCATCTATATAATATGACTTGAGGGCGGGGCGCCGTGGCTACGCCTGTAATCCCAGCACTTTGGGAGGCCGAGGTAGACGGATCACCTGAGTTCGGGAGTTCGAGACCAGCCTGGCCAACATGGTGAAACCCCCGTCTCTACTAAAAATACAAAAATTAGCCGGGCGTGGTGGCTGGCGCCTGTAGCCGCAGCGATTCGGGATGCTGAGGCAGGAGAATCGCTTGAACCCGGGAGACGGAGGTTGCAGTGAGCCGAGATTGGCACTCCAGCCTGAGCGGACAGAGTGAGAATCTGTCTCAAAGAGGGGAAAAAAATATTTAATTCTGCCTCTACGGGGTCTAGGCAGTCAAAGAATGCACATTCCCTTGGGCCTTGATGGATATTTAGAGTTTACTTATGCCCTCTCCACCCCCAACAATATGTTAAAGTTCATCAGAATGTGATCTTATTTGGAAGTAGGGCCATTGCAGATGTAATGACTTAAGGTCATGCTGGAGTAGGGCGGGCCCCTAATCCACTGAGACTGGTGTTGTAAGAGAAGAGACATAGAAGAGACGCACAGGGAGAACCACTGGTGGTGATGGCGACAGGGATCAGCTGATGCATTTTCAAGGCCAGCAGTGCCAAGCACTGCCAGCAGGGACCAGAAGCTAGGAACGTGCAGGGAATAGTTCCTCCTTCAGAGCCTCCAAAAAGTAACTAACCCTCCAGACACCTTGATTTTGGACTTAATAGCTTCCAGAGCTGTAAGTGAATAAATTTCTGTTGCTTTACACCACCCAGTTTATGTCCATTTGTTATAGCAGTCCTAGGAAAAATCTACAATAGTAGAAATAAAGAGAAGAGGATGGTAAATATCTCCAAACTAAGTCTTTTGAAACTGAATGCTTAATATATGCAAGGTCCTGCGTCTTGGGGTATACTGACATGAATCAGACATAGACCCTGCCCTCAAGGAGTTACCCAGTCAAGTAGATACTTAAGCAGCCATGTTTTCTGAGCCCTTGTGCCTTCCCAAGGAAGACTATGGAGACCTCTCTCAACCCATCAACACCACATCCCTACCAGATATATACCAAGTACCAGATATAAATAACTAATGGGTAGAGTCCCATTCTGCCCAAGCTGAGATGCTGCTTGTCACTGTAGACAAAACAGACATAGTTCTTTCTGTTTTCACTGAAAACCAGCATGACACTTCTACCCGACTTTTACACGTGGATGTCTTCTCTCCCCCGCTAGTCCATATGCAGACCTGAGACAGCCAGTACGGTGTTTCTGCACCCATGGTAAGGGCTCAGTATATACTGCTGGTTGATGGCCCCAGCCTGGGGTTTCCAACATTCATGCTTTCCCTCAGCCAGTCCCCTGTCCCAGGCAGTTCATCCTGGACCCTCTAACTCCACAGAGACAAGATCCCTCCCTAGCTCAAATCTACCACTTCTATTCCTACTGTGTTTGCTTCTCAGAGCACTTGGTGCATTACACCCATTATTGTATCATCTGTGCACAAGTCTTTACTCCCAAGAGTCTGCCTGATTGCAAATACCAGAGCTTGATGCATGTTCAGTGCTTGTATCCATCAATGTTTCCTGTATATTAAAATACCCCAAAACTTAGATGTAGCTTAAAACAACAACTACTTATTTAGTTCATGATTTTATGGGTCAGTATTTTAGGCTGCGTTTAGCTGGGCAGTTCTTCTGTTCTCAGCTGGACTCCCTCATGCGTCTGGGTTCATTGCCAGGCAGTCAGAAGGCTCTGCTTCTGGGAAGTAGCTAGCTGCCAACTGAGGCAAGTAGGTCGCATGTCTCTCATCTACTAACAGGCTAGCCTAATTTGTTCACATGGAACTGGAGGGCTCCAAGAGCAAGAGTGGAATCGTGCAAGGTCCCTCAAAGTCTAGGCTCGAAATTGGCACTACTCCACTTCCACAGTTGTATTGACTAAACCAAATGGCAAGGCCAACCGAGGTTCGAGGGTGAAGAAATAGACTCCATCTCCTGATGGGAGGAGCAGCAAAGTCATATTGCAAAGAACATGAGTACAGGGATGAGCAGAGAGTTGGGGCTAATTTTGTAATCTGTCACAGGACTCAGTAAGTATTCTTGGGCCGGGCACGGTGGCTCACACCTGTAATCCCAGCACTTTGGGAGACTGAGACGGGAGGATCACTTGAGCCCAGGAGTTCAAGAGCAGCCTGGGCAACATGGTGAAACCCCATCTCTACAAAAATTACAAAAAGTAGCCGGGAGTGGTGGCATGGGCCTGTAGTCCCAGCTACTCAGGAGGCTGAGGTAGGAGGATAGCTTGAGCCCAGGTGGAAGATGAGGTGTCAAAAAAAAAAAAAAAAAAGTATTCTCACGATACCTAGCATGTAGTGGGTACTCAGAAAATATTTATCAACAGTGGTAAGATTTTCACTCACTATGTTTACTGACTCCATTCAATGCAGTCAATTGGCAAAATATTATCCCTCACTGCTGGGGTCTAGAAGCCTCATGCCGTTCGTGGCCATTTTCAGTTTCAGAACAGCAAGTGAGGGAATCAGGGAGATAGGGCTGTGCAAGGGAAGCCCCTGAGGCTTCTCAATGAAGAAGCTCAACTGGCCCCAAACAAATAGGCTCCTCTGAAGAGATCCGGAGTATTTTTGGAGGCCTGGACCCCTTAACGAGGTGGTCCAAGCCTGGCCACCTGAGTCAGAAGCTGCACACCCTGAACAGACTCAGATGTTTGCCAGGGCTTGGCCACAGCCTCTGGAGATGTTTGAAACCCTTGCAAATTACTTGCAGATAGGAAAACTCTTGTGCTAAGACAAAATTGTTCTATGGCTATTCCCTGAAGGGTCTGCCCTTCACTAGGCAGGATAAATTATCAGGGCACTTGTGAAAGGGACACTATCCCATTGACAGAGTCAGCATCTCAACTCCTGTGACTGAAGACCCTGATGGAGTCTGCTTCTCATCAAACAACTTCTAGGCCTGCTAATTGGTTAATTTGTGCACCCGCCCCCCACCCACCAGAAAAAGAAAAAAAGATATGTTGTAGTCCTAACCCCTAGTGCCACAGAATGTGGCCTCATTTGGAGATAGGGTCTTTACAGAAGGAATCAAGTAAAAATTGAGGTCATTAGGGTGGGTCCTAATCCAATATGATTGGTGTCCTTATAAGGAGGGGTCATTGGTACACAGGCAGACATGTATAGAGGGAAGATCATGTGACGAGACACAGGGAGAAGATGGCCATCTACAAGCTAAAGAGAAAGGCCTGAACAGATCCTTCCCTCACAGCTCTCAGAAGGACCCAACGAATACCTTGATTTCAGATTTCTAGACTCCAGACTATGAGACAATGAATTTCTGTTGGTAAGATACCTGGCCTGTAACACTTTGTTGTGGTAGCTGTAATATAATATAAAACTGTAAATCTCTCCTTTTCCATTCTATTCTCCTCATATTGGCCCTTATCTCACACCTCTTGTAAGAAAATCACCTTTGCCAGGTGCGGTGGCTCATGCCTGTAATCCCAGCACTTTGGGAGGCTGAGGCGGGTGAATCGCCTGAGGTCAGGAGTTCAAGACCAGCCTGGCCAACATAGTGAAACCCCATCTCTACTAAAAATACAAAAAATTAGCTGGGTGTTATGGTGGGTGCCTGTAATCCCAGCTACTAGGGAGGCTGAGGCAGGAGCATCACTTGAACCCAGGAGGCGGAGGTTGCAGTAAGCTGAGACTGTGCCATTGCACTCTAGCCTGGGCAACAAGAGTGAAACTCCGTCTCAAAAAAAAAAAGCAAGAAAGCAGGGAGGGAGGAAAGGAAGGAAGGAAGGAAGGAAGGAAGAAAGGAAGGAAGGAAGGAGGGAAGGAAGGGAAGGAAAAAGGAAAGAAAAGAAAAGAAGACAGGCCGGGCACGGTGGCTGATGCCTGTAATCCCAGCACTTTGGGAGGCCAAGGTAGGTGGATCACCTGAGGTCAGGAGTTCAAGACCAGCCTGACCAACCTGGTGAAACCCTGTCTCTACTAAAAATACAAAAATTAGCCAGGTGCTGTGGCGGACACCTGTAATTCCAGCTACTTGGGAGGCTGAGGCAGGGGAATTGCTTGAACCTGGGAGGCGGAGGTTGCAGTGAGCCAAGATTGGGCCATTGCACTCCAGCCTGGATGACAAAAGCAAAACTCCGTCTCAAAAAAAAAAAAAAAAAAAAGGAAGGAAGGAAGGGAGGAAGGGAGGAAGGAACCTTTAAATAAGAACAAACCATGAAGTTCCTTCCTTCCACAGGTGTGAGTCAGACCCTGCCCCACACATCATCCTGTTTCTTACTGTGTCCTCCACCTGGGGCCGCACCTCTCCCTGGAGCTGAGCTACCAACAGCCAGGAACTAGAGGTCACTCCAAGTCACTGCCATCCTAAGACAGAAGAGTAGTTCCCCCAGTACCTCTTCCAGAAGGTTCAGCCTGTTGAGAGGTGCTCACCCCTCTTACCCTGCCAGGTACTGCAGGTTTACGAAAATTAGCAAGAAGTAGTCAATGCCCTCAAGGCAGTTGTGCTCTGCTATGGAAAAATACGATTCTAATCAAAGGTGACTCAAAAAGCATTTCTCAAGCTTCAGTTGCCATACCACCTTGCTGATTTTTGCTATATCTGAGCCCCACCCAGTGGTGAGCTGGAGTCACTTGTGCAGACTTGGAGCTTGCTCCTTCTGCCCATCTTTTCCCAGCTCTGGGTACAGTGCCATCACCTGGATTACTAGAAATAGGCATGGCGGGAGAACTTAACACCTTAGAAATCAGCACACACCACAAATCATGACCTGTTTTTTTTCTGAAGGAAATACTTTACCAACACACTATAGTATTATTTACTTACATTTGTCCTTTGACTCACTTTTCAACTTAAAAAAATTTTATTTTAAAAAGAAATTTTATATCATTCCACAAGTGGAAAATAGTATCATTTGCCATAGATAAAAAGTAACCTTAAAAATAGGGCCTTGGGGCTGGGCCCAGTGGCTCACGCCTGTAATCCCAGCACTTTGGGAGGCTGAGGCAGGTGAATCACTCGAGGTCAGGAGTTTGAGACTAGCCTGGCCAACATGGTTAAATCCTGTCTCTACTAAAATTATAAAAATTAGCTGGGGTTGGTGGCGTGCACCTGTAGTCCCAGCTACTTGGGAGGCTGAGGCATGAGAATTGCTTGAACCCAGGAGGCAGAGGTTGCAGTGAGCAGAGCAAGACTCCATCTCAAAAAAAAAAAAAAAAAAAAAGAGTCAGTCTTTTAGAATCCAATTCTGGTTGTGACATCTATACTTGAAACTGCCTTTGCTAAGTTATAACTGAGGAAATTATGACAGTGAAAGAAATCAGTCCTAACCGACTCTCTCTTACTTCTAATCCTTAAGCTGTCCTTGTTCATGCCTGGGCGTAGGCCAAACTAACTTTGGGAAGGAATTCAGTTCATGATTTTACTCTGAAACAAAATTGATAATAGCCCTTTCCTGAAAAGACTCCCTTCTTGTGGCCGGGCGTTGTGGCTCACGCCTGTAATTGCAGCACTTTGGGAGGCCGAGGCAGGCGGATCACGAGATCAATAGTTCGAGACAAGCCTGACCAACATGGTGAAACCCTGTCTCTACTGAAAATACAAAAATTAGCCGGGTGTGGTGTTGCACGCCTGTAATCCCAGCTACTCAGGAGGCTGAGGCAGGAGAATCGCTTGAACCCAGGAGACGGAGGTTGCGGTGAGCCGAGATCGCACCACTGCACTCCAGCCTGGGTAACAGAGTAAGACTCTGTCTAAAAAAAAAGACTCCCTTCTTGACCAGTCTGCCTTTGCAGGACTAACAAATTAGCTACAAGATTAGAAATTACAGTTTAGGGGTCATGCAACCTTTGGCTCCAAGAGTCTGAACCTCCCCAAATTGCTCCTGGGGATAACATCACTATGGTAAAACCTAAGATCGGTGCTTGAGAGATTTTCCAACCCCTGCACTCATGGATCAGTCGACACCACCCAGACCCACAATCTGGCTCAACCAGTTCTGCCATCGCACCCAGGAACAGAAGACAGCAAGAAAACCTCACTTCAACACCCTATGATTTCATCTCCATGCTAACCAATCAGCACTCCCCACTTCCCAAGCCCCTACTTGCCAAATTATCTTTAAATGCTCTGATCCCCCAATGCCCAGGGAGACTAATTTGAGTAATAATTAAACTCTGGTCTCCTGCACAGCCAGCTCTGTGTGAATTACTCTTTCTCTATTGCAATTCCCCTGTCTTGATAAATCAGCTCTGTCTAGGCAGTGGGCAAGGTGAACCTGTTGGGCAGTTAAATACTCCTGTCATATTCTATTCAACAGAAGCAAGTCACTAGGTCCAGCCCACACTCAAGGGGACTGAATTACACAGGGCAAGAATACCAGGAGGTTGAAATCATTGGGAACCATATCAGCTAGTGCCAATCACAGTAGCTAATACCAACATTTCTTATAAATGGAATAGACTAAGGCCACGTGTGGTGGCTCACACTTGTAATCCCTGGACTTTGGCAGGCCGAGATGGGTGGATCACTTGAGGTCAGGAGTTAGAAACCAGCCCGGCCAACATGGCAAAACCCCATCTCTACTAAAAATACAAAAGAAAGAAAGAGAGAGAGAGAGAGAAAGAAAGAAAGAGGAAGGAAGGAAGGGAGGGAGGGAGGGAGGGAGGGAGGGAGGGAGGGAGGGAGGGAGGGAGGGAGGGAAGGAAGGAAAGGAGGGAAAAGAAACAAAGCACAAAAAACCATTTCCCCTGTGCATCCATTGATCCTTTCCCTTTTGCCTGTTTTGTTTTGTTTTGTTTTGTTTTTAAGCCATACAGAGCCAACAGATACATCACAGTCTTTCAGGTTCTCCCTATGGGACTAAGAGGCAGAAAAGACAGAAACAGAGAGAGGCACGTAGATATTTAAGAGAAAGAAAAGACAAGTCATTGTAACTGATTAGATATGAGGAATAAGGAAAAAGAGGAATTGAGGTTGACCTTTGGTTTTTGGCTGGAATGATCAGAAGGATCGTGATGTTATGTACCAAGAGAGGGCATGCAGGGGAGGGGGCAGCTGGCAGGGGAGACAGCAGGCTTTGTTTAGGAGACATCCAGTTAGAGGGACACCTGGGGAAAGTTAGATATCTGAGCTGGGGGCTCAGCGAGGAATCTAGGCTGAAGCTACAGATTTGGGAACCATTGGAAGAAGCTGAAGCAATAGGAGTGGGTGTGTGGCTGAGGGAGGTGTGGACTGAGAAAAGAAGAAGACCAACGGCAAAACCTGGGGAACATCAACATTTCTGTGAGGGGCAGCAGGGCAGCAGACTGGAGATAAACACCAGAAAGGGTAGGGCATGGGGGTTTATGCCTGTAATCCCAGCTACTCAGGAGGCTGAGGCAGGAGAATCACTTGAACCTGGGAGGTAGAGACTGCAGTGAGCTGAGATTGCACCACTGCACTCCAGCCTGGTGACAGAGCAAGACTCCGTTAAAAAAAAAAAAAATTAGCCAGATGTGGTAGCATTGACCTGTGATCCCAGCTTTGTGGGAGGCTGAGGCAAGAGAATTGCTTAAGCCCAGGAGGTCTATGCTACAGTGAGCCCAGATCACAAAACTGCACTCCAGTCTGGGCAATAGAGGGAGGCCCTCTCAAAACAAAAACAAAAACAAAAAGAAGGCCGGGTGCGGTGGCTCACGCCTGTAATCCCAGCAGTTTGGGAGGACGAGGCGGGCGGATCATGAGGTCAGGAGATCGAGACCATCCTGGCTAACATGGTGAAACCCCGTCTCTACTAAAAATACAGAAAATTAGCCAGGCGTGGTGGCAGGTGCCTGTAGTCCCAGCTACTCGGGTGGCTGAGGCAGGAGAATGGTGTGAACCTGGGAGGTGGAGCTTGCAGTGAGCCGAGATCGCGCCACTGCACTCCAGCCTGGGCAACAGAGCGAGACCCCATCTCAAAAAAAAGGAAGATGCCAAGAAGGAATGAGGAAAAGCAGAAGAGACCAGTGTCCAGAAATTTGAGGGAGGACAAAGGGTCAAAAAAGAGAACAGTAAGAGGAAGACCAAAATATCCACTGGATGTAACATCAAAGCAGTTTCTGACTGAGTAGAGGTCAAAACATAAGTGAGGAGTGAATGGATGGAAATGAGACAGTGTTTGGCAAATGTAGACAATGCTATTAGGAAGCTTGGCTGGAAGGAAAGAGGAAAGCATGGTCATAGCTAGGAAGGGCCTTAGGACCTGGGAAAGGTTTAAGGCTGGAGAGACTTGGACATATTTAAACTCTGATGCCAACAAAACAGAAGGGACAGAGAAAATCCAGTTGAAGATACTGGAGAACACAAGACTAAGAATGCTGAAGCCTCTCAACCTTATTTTTATAGCACAAAATGGGGCCTTTTGGATAACGCTTTATCTTAGCTCAGACTACCATAACAAAATACCATAGACTGGGTAGCTTAGGCAATAGAAATGTACTTTCTCACAGTTCTAGAGGTTGAGAAGTCCGAGGTGCTGGCTGATGGTTCTGGTGAGGGCTCTTTTCCTGGCTTGTAGATGGCCACCTTCTTGCTGTGTCCTCACATGCTTGCTCCAGGTTCTCTTCCTGTTCTTTTTTTTTTTTTTTTTTTTTGAGACAGAGTCTCACTAGGAGTGCAGTGGCATGATCTTGGCTCACTGCAACCTCTGACTCCCTGGTTCAAGCGATTGCCCTGCTCCAGCCTCCCGAGTAGCTGGGATTACAGGCACACGCCACCATGCCCAGCTAATTTTTGTATTTTTAGTAGAGATGGGGTTTCACCATGTTGGCCAGGATAGTCTCAATCTCCTGACCTGGTGATCCGCCCGCCTTGGCCTCCCAAAGTGCTGGGATTACAGGTGTGAGCCACCACGTCTGGCCTCTCTTCCTGTTCTTAAAAGGGCACCAGTCCTATTGGATTAGGGTTCTAACCTCATGGTCTCATTTAACCATAATTAACTTTTTATGGGCTCCATTTCCAAAGACAATCACTTGGAAGGTTATGGCTTCAACATGAGAATTTTGAGGGGAATTCCATCCATAGCACCCCATGGACTCACCTTTCTATCTATCAGCTATTTGGCATTTTGTGGGCTTTATTACTGCCAAGCTGTAGCTCCCTTCTCCTCACTGCACCCCTCTCTTCTCCCCCTGCATTTCCCTTCTCTGACCATGAAGGTAGAATTCATAGGGAGGATATGGTTAAGAAAGTTATCTGGAGATCAGAATACAAGATGTTCTTCTAGAAGGAGGAAGGACCCTGGAGTTTCCAAGAGAAGCCAAGCCCTGGGGTGGCTCAGTGTGACTGTTTTATGGAAACATATTTCCATCAAGGATGTTCCTAAACATGCTTTAGCTCCAGTTGTTCAGATATGTCACAATAAAAGTGAGTTTCATCTGGGCGCAGTGGCTCATGCCTGTAATCCCAGCACTTTGGGAAGTCAAGGGGGGTAGGTCACGTGAGGTCAGGAGTTTGAGATCAGCCTGGCCAACATAGTGAAACCCTGTCTCTACTAAAAATACAAAAATTAGCCAAGTATGGTGGCAGGTGCCTGTAATCCCAACTACTCCGGAGGCTGAGGCTGGAGAATTGCTTGAACCTAGAAGGCAGAGGTTGCAGTGAGCTGAGATCACACCACTGCACTCCAGCCTGGGCAGCAAAGGGAGACTCTGTCTCAAAAAAAAAAAAACAAACAAAAACAAAAACAAAAAAAAAAAAACAAAACCGGTGAGTTTTTAGGACTATATCATTAAACTTTTCCCTGTGCCATTTTAGCCTCTAACCACTGGGCAATCCAGCCCTTGCCTATCACTCCACTTCTCCTCACTCTGAATGTCCTACAAATCATTTATTTATTCAAAAGATATTTACTGACCACCTTACATGTGCCAGACACTGTGCTAGTCCCTGAGAAAAAGTGGAGAACATGACAGGCTGCTTTCAAAGAACATACAATTTTAGTGGAGGGGCAGATATTAATTGAATCCTCAGACAATTATAACTGGACAGGTCCTGTGGAGGAGAGGCACACAGGGACATGAAAGCCTATCACAAGGAGATTGGGTCTTGGCAGAGAGGGTAGGGAGGGCTTCCATGACAAAATGAATCTGACTGGGAATGGGATTATAAGGGGTGCATAGGAGTCAACTAGGTGAATATTAGAGAATACATTAATTTCCTGTGCTGCATATAAGAAATAATAATGAATTTGCTCAGCCTTTTTTTTCCAACAACAAGCTCAATGGTTTAAAATAACACAATTATTATTATTATTATTATTTTGAGAAGGAGTCTTGCTCTGTCGCCCAGGTTGGAGTGCAGTGGCATGATCTTGGCTCACTGCAACCTCCGCCTCCCAGGTTCAAGCAATTCTCCTGTCTCAGTCTCCTGAGTAGCTAGGATTACAGGTGTCTGCCACTACACTGGCTAATTTTTGTATTTTTAATAGAGATGGGGTTTTGCCATGTTGGCCAGGCTGGTCTTGAACTCCTGACCTCAGGTGATCCACCCACCTCACCCTTCCAAAGTGCTGAGATTACAGGTGTGAGCCACTGAGCCCAGCAAAAACAACACAATTATTATTATTATTATTTTGAGATGTAGTTTTGCTCTTGTTGCCCAGGTTGGAGTGCAATGGCACGATCTCAGCTCACACTAATCTCCGCCTCCTGGGTTTAAGCAATTCTCCTGTCTCACTCTCCTGAGTAGCTGGGATTCAGGTGCCTGACACCACACCCAGCTAATTTATATATTTTTTTAATTAAAAAAAATTTTTTTTATAATTTTTATATTTTTAATAGAGATGGAGTTTCACCATGTTGGCCAGGCTGGTCTTGAACTCCTGACATCAGGTGATCCACCTGCCTTGGCCTCCCAAAGTGCTGGGATTATAGGTGTGAGCCACAGCACCCAGTGAAAACAACACAATTATTATTATTATTATTATTATTATTATTATTATTATTATTTTGAGATGGAGTTTCACTCTTGTTTCCCAGGCTGGAGTGCAATGGCACAATCTCTGCTCACTGCAACCTACGCCTCCCAGGTTCAAGTGATTTTCCTGCCTCAACCTCCTGAGTAGCTGGGATTACAGGCACACACCACCACACCAGGCTAATTTTTTTGTATTTTTTTAGTAGAGACAAGGTTTCACCATGTTGGCCAAGCTGGTCTCAAACTCCTGACCTCAGTTGATCCACCCACCTTGGCCTCCCAAAGTGCTGGGATTACAGGTGTGAGCCACTGCACCCAGCCCAAAACAACACAGTTATTATATTGCAGTTTCTGCAGAAGTGGGTCCCTCACAGTGCTTCAATTAAGATGTGAGCTAGGGATGAGTTCTCATGTGGAGGCTTAATTGGGGAAGGGTCCACTTCCAAGTTCTCTTGGTTCTTAGCAGAGTTTATTTCCCATGGCTATAGGACTCATGTTTATTTAAAGCTAGTGTGCATGACAGAAGAATCTAGAGTGAGCCTACTAGCAAGATGGAATCTTATATAACTTAATATAAGCACAGGAGTGACATCCCATCACCTTTGCCATTTGGAATCACAGGCCCAACCCACACTTAAGGGTGTGAGCACCAAGATGTGGGGATCATGAGGGCAACCTTAAAGTCTGTTCACCACAGAGAACAACAAGGTAAAGGGAATAGCATGTGCAAAGACCTTAGAATGGGAGGAAGCATGGCCTGTTTGAGGAATCGGAGCACAGTAAGTGTGAGAGAGAGGGTGGGAGAGGAGGACAGACCATACAGGGCCTTATTCAAGATCCCAAGAGTTATGGGGAGCCATGGAAGAAAGAGTAATGATGCAATCCAATCTACATTGGTCGTTATTGCTACCCCACAGCTTCTGAGTCCAGTTCAGTGTGGATGGATGAATTACCCATCCAAACCCAGCCAGAAGATACAGATGCAAGGAGCTGTCACCAAGGCAGGTGGATCCCATGGCTAGATGGCAACTCCATGAGGTCTGCCCTTGTTCACCCCTGAGTCCAAAGCTAGGGCCATACCGGGAGCTAGACAAATACTTCTGAATGAATTCATTGATGGATAAATGGAAGCCAAGTAGCTTGTCTAAAGCCTGCATGGAGAATCAGATGCCCAAGAGTCAAGTCAGCATCTTCCACCCTGAATCCAACAGTGCCCACCCAGTCATCGTAAAAATCTGGGCTCCACCCAAGAGAGGTAAGAGGTTCCCCTGGGCAGAGGGAGCCTCTTTTTTGTTGTTGTTGTTGTTTTTTTGTTTTTTTTTTTTGAGACGGAGTCTTGCTCTGTCGCCCAGGCTGGAGTGCAGTGGCGCGATCTCGGCTCACTGCAAGCTCCGCCTCCTGGGTTTACGCCATTCTCCTGCCTCAGCCTCCTGAGTAGCTGGGACTACAGGCGCCTGCCACCGCGCCCGGCTAATTTTTTGTATTTTTAGTAGAGACGTGGTTTCACCGTGGTCTCGATCTCCTGACCTTGTGATCCGCCCGCCTCGGCCTCCCAAAGTGCTGGGATTACAGGCGTGAGCCACCGCGCCCGGCCTAGAGGGAGCCTCTTATCTCTTGCCTCAACTTGGCGAGGACTTGGCTCCCAGGATCTGTACGCAGTGTTCTTTGCCTTGGGCTGTGGCTGGCACAGAGCAGGGCACACCATTCACTGTTTGGATGACAGTGCATTTCCATTTCAAAAGTGCTCTCTCTGGTTGAGCTCAAGCTATGAAAACCAGCACATCCCACCAGGTATGGTGTGGCATTAAGCATCCTACCCACTTTGATGGTTGCTTTCACCTGAAGTCCAGGGGTTATAGGGAGTGGTACCCATGAAGAATCTTCTACTAAATATCAGGATCAAGAGGAAGAAAGACATGAATGACAGGTGTTGAATTGTAGTAAGTAGGCAGAAAATAATACCGGTTTCAATAGATGACTTTATTAGGCCTATGTAACACCGAGCAACTGTACCTCATTTTCTGAAGTCTACAGCTACACACAAAAGGCATCACCTGACAAGACCTCCAAATGAGGGAAATACTAAAACTAAAGCATGGAGCCCTCCAGCATACTGGGCAGACAGACACACTGCTAGCCTGCTACTCCTCTCTAGCCCTAATGCCCCTGGCACCTTCCTGAATCCAGTTTGGTGCTTAATTGCCTTTCCCATCAGCCATGCCTTGGCTAGGCCTGATAGTCAATCCTCAGTAGAGCAATCTCTGAATGAAGGGTTTTTCCTCCTATTTTTTGGACAACAAGCTCAGAGCTCATGGTCATACAGCAAGCTGGTGTTTAGAGCTAGCATTTAAACCAAGGTACGCCTGATGTCAAAGCCTAGGCAGGTATGCCTGATGTCAAAGCCTAGGCACAGTGACCTGTTTCAAACAACTGTGAGAAGCCAGAGAAATTTCTAGAGATACAGCAGATCACTCTGGACAAGCTAGCTACTCTGAGGCTGCTTCCTCATTTGTAAAATAGGCATAATAATGCCTACTGTGTATGGCAGTGGTATGAGAGATAACATCTCTAAAAGACGCCTAACACAGCACCTGACGCAGCTTGGACACTTAAACATGCTCTCTGTTATTATGATCACTTTCTCAACACATTCTGCCTTATATTTCAGGAGCTCAGGAGATGGATGCTGCTCACCCCACAATGAGTTAAGCAGATGTGCTGATAAAGGGTGGGTGTCCAAGGGACACCTTGCATTCTTTAGGAGTGCAGGAAGCCAGCAACAGGTGCAGGAGAAAATGCAGAGGGCCACCAACCAGGATCTTGTGTTCTAGTCCCAGCTCCACCAGGTCCTAGCTATAGGACCTCAGAGAAGTCACTCAACCTCTTTGAGCCTCAGCTTCACCTGTAAAATGTAGATAAGAATAATAAGCAGGCTGCCTCCATCACTGGGCTGTGGCTCAGCTTAAATGAGGGTAATTGTTGTTAAAGTGCTTTGTGAAGTGGAAAAGTGTTATCTAAATGTAAGGGGCTATTATCCTCACAATGATACAGATCTAGCATGAGTGGCTACAACACAGAGGGTGGAAACCAGCCTCCCTCTCCCACTGGGAAAGACAGAACTAGAGGGAACAGGGGCAGCAGGTGATTGCAGGTGATTAGAAAGAATGAGTTTTGGGAAGCCAAAGTGGCTGAACATTGGAATCAATGACTGCAGAAGCAGAAGGGATACCCCTAGGTCAGGAACACTGGGCCACTTCCTTTTTTTTTTTTTTTTTTTGAGACAGAGTCTGGCTCTGTCGCCCAGGCTGGAGTACAGTGGCATAATCTCTGCTCACAGCAACCTCCAAGTCCCGGATTCAAGTGATCCTCCTGTCTCAGCCTCCCAAGTAGCTAGGATTACAGGTGTGCACCACCACGCTCAGCTAATTTTTGTATTTTTAGTGGAGACAGGGTTTCACCATGTTGGCCAGGCTGGTCTTGAACTCTTGACCTCAAGTGATCCACCTGCCTTGGCCTCCCACAATGTTAGGATTACAGGCATGAGCCACTGAGCCTGGCCTTTTTTTTTTTTTTTTTTTTTTTTGAGACAGCGTTTCCCTCTTTTGCCCAGACTGGAGTGCAATGGCACAATCTCAGCTCACTACAACCTCCACCTCCTGGATGCAAGTGATTTTCCTGCATCAGCCTCCCAAGTAACTGGGATTACAGGCATGCGCCACCATGCCTGGCTAATTTTGTATGTTTAGTAGAGACGAGGTTTCACTATGTTGGTCAGGCTAGTCTCAAACTCCTGACCTCAAGTGATCCACCCACCTCGGCCTCCCAAAGTGCTGGGATTACAGGTGTGAGCCACTGTGTCCGGCATTCATTTCTTTCAAACTCCAGTAATATCGATTAATTAAAAAAATTCAGAGACAGGGTTGCCCACATGTGGGATATCTTTCATGTTTGATCCTGGAAGTACATCAGGTATGAATCTAAAGATTCCTGTGTCTGTGGGGTCACAATTGCATCAGCAGCTCCCCAGTCCCCACCTATTTAGATAAACTCATTCAGAGATAATATCCACCTGTACATTTGAGGCCATGTAGAGGGCCTCCTTGTCTCCCATGGTAGGCTCTGGGGATGGGGAAGAAATAGATTTATCCTTTAAATTCGCGTCTGAGGCTGGACATGGTGGCTCACACCTATAATTCCAGCACTTTGGAAAGCTGAGGTGGTGAGAGGATCACTTGAGAGGATCAATTTGAGACCAGCCTAGACAACAGGGTGAGATCCCAAAAAAAGTTTTAAATGGGCAGGGCACATGCCTGTGGTCCCATCTACTCTGAAGGCCAAGGCAGGAGGATTGCTTGAGCCCGGGAAGTTGAGGCTGCAGTGAGCCATGATCATGCCACTGCACTCCAGCCTGGAAAACAGAGCAAGACCCTGTCTCAAAAAATCAATCGATAATAAATAAAAAATATAAACTTGACTGGGTGCAGTGGCTTGTACCTGTAATCCTAGCACATTAGGAAGCTGAGCGGGGAGGATTGCTTGAGCCCAGGAGTTCCAAGCTGCAGTAAGATATGATCTTCAGCTTGGGTGACAGACCAAGAGCCTGCCTCAAAACATATAAATAAATCAATAAATAAATAAAATTCCTCAGCATAAGCTCCATCAAGTTCAAGACATTTTGGTGAAAATGCAACTACTATGTGCCTGGGCTATCTTTTGGGGGCAATAAAAATGTTCTGGAATTAGATAATGGTGATGGATAAACAACTTTGTAAACATACTAAAAACCACTGAATTGCACATTTTAAAAAGGTTGACTTTTGACTGGGCACGGTGGCTCATGCCTGTAATCCCAGCACCTTGGGAGGCCGAGGCGGGTGGATCACGAGGTCAAGAGATCGAGACCATCCTGGCCAAGATGGTGAAATCCCGTCTCTATGAAAAATACAAAAATTAACTGGGCGTGGTGGCACACGCCTGTAGACCCAGCTACTCAGGAGGCTGAGGCTGGAGAATCGCTTGAACCCGGGAGGTGGAGGTTGCCATAAGCCAAGGTTGCGCCACTGCACTCCAGCTTGGAGACAGAGCGAGACTCCATCTCAAAAAAAGAAAAAAAGGTTGACTTTTATAGTAGATAAGTATATCTCAATAAATCTGTTACCAAAAAAAAAAAAAGCAAGTTTTTAGAAAGTGTGAAAAAATTAGTTGAGTGAGCTTTTTATTTTTTATTTTTTGAGACGGAGTCTCGCTGTGTCGCTCAGGCTGGAGTGCAGCGGCACTATCTCGGCTCACTGCACGCTCCGCCTCCCGGGTTCACGCCATTCTCCTGTCTCAGCCTCCCTAGTAGCTGGGACTACAGGCGCCTGCCACCACGCCCAGCTAATTTTTTTGTATTTTTAGTAGAGACGGGGTTTCACCATGTTAGCCAGGATGGTCTCCATCTCCTGACCTCAGGTGATCCGCCCGCCTCGGCCTCCCAAAGTGCTGAGATTACAGGCGTGAACCACCGCGCCGGCCTTGAGTGAGGTTTTTTAGGGTTTTTTAGAGGTGAAGAAATCCACAGATACACAACCACACTCACACACATGCACATGCACACACACATTTTATTTCAAAAGAGCACAAAGGCAATTTTGTGCTGCTACTTCTGAAACCAGACAGTTATAGACTTTTTTTGTTTTTGTTTTTGTTTTTTGAGACAGTCTCGCTCTGTCTCCTAGGCTGGAGTGCAGTGGCACTGCAACCTCCGCCTCCCTGGTTCAAGTGATCCTCCTGCCTCAGCCTCCCAAGGAGTAGCTGGGACCCAATGTGCACAATGATGCCTGGCTAATTTTTGTATTTTTGGTACAGATGGGGTTTCACCATGCTGGCCAGGCTGGTCTCGAACTCTTGAGCTCTGAAGCTCAAGTGATCCACCTCAGCTTCCCAAAGTGCTGGGATTACAGGCATCAGCCATTGCGCCTGGCCTGACTGTTGACTTTTAATTGAGGAAAAGGTGCAGGAGACAGCAGAGGTCCTAATGGGAAAATCTAAAACCTCAATTACCGAGGCAGGAGGATCACTTGAGTTCAGGAGTTTCAACATGGTGAAACCTCGTCTCTACTAAAAATACAAAAAATTAACCGGGTGTGGTGGCACGTGCCAGTAATCCCAGCTACTCGGGAGGCTGAGGCAGGAGAATCGCTTGAACTAGGGAGGCGGAGGTTGCAGTGAGCCGAGATCATGCCATTGCACTCCAGTCTGGGCGACAGAACGAGACTCTGTCTCTAAATAAATAAATAAATAAATAAAATTAAAACCTCAGTGGGGCATGGTGGCTCACACCTGTAATCTCAGCACTTTGGCAGGCCAAGGTCAGGAGTTTGAGACCAGCCTGGCCAAGAGACTAGCCTAGCCAATATGGTGAAACCCTGTCTCTACTAAAAATACAAAAATTAGCCAGGTGTGATGGCAGGCACCTGTAATCCCAGTTACTTGAGAGGCTGAGGCAGGAGAATTGCTTGAACCCAGGAAGTGGAGGTTGCAGTGAGCCGAAGATCACGTCATTGCACTCCAACCTGGGCAACAGAGCAAGACTCTGGCTCAAAAAATAATAGTAATAAAAAATAACACCTCAATTAATTTCAGTATGACTTTGTCAAGAGGCAATTATTTGCTAAGCACTTTATATGCTAACTCACAGGGCTACCAGATGAGGTAACATGGTTATTGCCACATTACAGATGAGGCTCAGAGAGCATAGGTACCTTGCCTGGGGTCACACAGCTTGTAAACGGCAGAGTTGGGATTCAAATCCAGTCTCTTTGTTCCCAAACCTGTGCTCTCTTCACTTCCCCCAGGCTGTCTGGCAAAATAAATAAAAAGCCACCTGTCCCCAAAACTTCCAAATTGTACTTTAGTTCCTTTATTCCATTTCATCCCGTCTTTAGTCCTAGCCTCTGTGTCTTTTTTTTTTTTTTTTTTTTTTGAGATGGAGTCTCGCTCTGTCACCCAGGCTGGAGTGCAGTGGAGCGATCTCGGCTCACTGCAATCTCTGCCTCAAGGGTTCAAGGGATTCTCCAGCCTCAGCTTCCCAAGTAGCTGGGACTACAAGCGCATGCTACCACGTCCGGCAAATTTTTTTTTTTTTTGGTATTTTTGTAGAGACGGGGTTTCACCATGTTGGCCAGGCTGGTCTTGAACTCCTGACCTCAGGTGATCTGCCTACCTCGGCCTCCCAAAGTGCTGGGATTACAGGCGTGTGTCACCACGCCCAGCTTAACTTTTTTGTAGCATCTTCACCCTTTGCTCTGGCCAGAAGGGTCTCTCCTCACTGTCCCCAGAACACCCCCAGAATTTATAAATAAAGACAGTTCAAAGAGTGATGCACTTTATTTTTTAATTAATTAACTAATTTTTTTAGAGACAGGGTTTTACTCTGTTAAGCTGGAGTGCAGTGGCACAATCATAGCTCACTACAGCCTTGAACTCCTGGGCTAAAGAGATCCTCCTGCCTTAGCCTCCTGAGTAGGCTGGAACTATAGGTGCACACCACCATGTCTGGATAATTTTTTATTTATTTTTATTTTTGCAGAAATGTGAGAGGAGGGTCTTGCTTTGCTATCCAGGCTGGTCTTGAACTCCTGGCTTCATGCCATCCTCTTGCCTGAGCTTCCCAAATTGCTGAGATTATAGGTGTGAGTTACTGTGCCCCTACTGGACTGATGCACTTTATAAACCACACACTGTAAGCTCTACACAAATGTAAACTAGTATCTTCTCCTTTCCTTCCACTAGAAGTGTCTCTGTTGGCATGTCCAAAGTCTCAGAGTTTTTCAAGGTTAAACTCAGTCCTCTGCAACTCTGGCAGCTTCCAGATGGCAGGATAGGCAGGGGACTTTTTTTTTCTGGATTCTTGGGACACTCACCACAAAATCAGTACCATGTAATGCCCTGGCCTGCCCTGGGCTGTGTAAGTTCTTTTGTCTATGTTCTTGCCAAGCACCTGTTTGACCCTCTGAGCAGTGAAGCAATAGCTGTTTTCCACTCAACCTCTCTTACCCTTATTTTTCTCATTTGCAAAATGGGAATGATGGTAGCTATGTTGGCCTTACCCATGAGTCTCTTCCCAGTCCCACCTTGGGCATGTTGTGGGCAGAAGCAGTGCTGCCTTAGTGCAGTGGTTCTCAAAGTGTGATCTGCAGAGCCACTCAGGGATCTGAGACAATCTTCTTTTCTAACTACATACCTGTGTGAGGCTGGGTTTTCTTCATATACTTGAATCAACACATTACAACTGCTTGAACACAGAAACAGATATGAGAATACAGCTGTCTTCTATTAAGCCAGATGTTAAAGCATTTGCAAAAATATGAAATAAGGCCGGGCGCGGTGGCTCAAGCCTGTAATCCCAGTACTTTGGGAGGCCGAGGCGGGTGGATCACGAAGTCAGGAGATCGAGACCATCCTGGCTAACATGGTGAAACCCCGTCTCTACTAAAAATACAAAAAACTAGCCGGGCGCGGTTGTGGGCGCCTGTAGTCCCAGCTACTCGGAGGCTGAGGCAGGAGAATGGCGTAAACCCGGGAGGCGGAGCTTGCAGTGAGCCGAGATCGCGCCACTGCACTCCAGCCTGGGTGACACAACGAGACTCCGTCTCAAAAAAAAAAAATAAAATAAAATAAAATAAAATAATGCCACTGTTCTATTTGTTTTAGATAATTAAAAAATATATGTCAACATGTAATAGGTTATTATTTTATGAATTAATAAACATTTAAAACATTCTCAGTTTTAATTTTTTTTTTTTTTTTTTTTTTGAGACGGAGTCTCGCTCTGTCACCCAGGCTGGAGTGCAGTGGCCGGATCTCAGCTCACTGCAAGCTCCGCCTCCCGGGTTCACGCCATTCTCCTGCCTCAGCCTCCCGAGTAGCTGGGACTACAGGCGCCCGCCACCTCGCCCGGCTAGTTTTTTGTATTTTTTAGTAGAGACGGGGTTTCACCGTGTTAACCAGGATGGTCTCGATCTCCTGACCTCGTGATCCGCCCGTCTCGGCCTCCCCAAGTGCTGGGATTACAGGCTTGAGCCACCGCGCCCGGCCAATTTTTTTTTTTTTTTTTAAGAGACAGGCCTCACTCTGTGGCCCAGGCTGGAGTGCAGTGGCTATTCACAGGCACAATCCCACTACTGATCAGCAGGGACTGAGTTTTAATTTCTAATACAATAATTATCAGTACATATAATCCACACAAACAAAATATCTTGGAAATCCTCAATAATTTTCAAGAATATAGAGGTACTGAGACCCAAAGTTTGAGAACCCCTCGAGGAAATAATAGAGTTCCAGATCTAGATTTTTCAGGTACTTGGTGGTCTAAGCCCTCTCCTATGCCTCAATTTATCTCTAATACAATAATACTCATTGTTGTGGCGTGGGTGCCTCTTGGTTTCTTCCGTTTCCTAATGTTTAGATCTTGCTTTATGTGTGTATACAGGGATGGTCTTTGGAAGGATACACAATTAACTGGTACAGCGGTTGAAGGGAGTTCGGAAACTGGGAGAAAGTGGCACCATAAACCTTTCTGCTCTGTTTGATTTTAAAATACAGTACATCGTGGATGCAGTGCCTGAATTAATAATGAACAATTAGAAGTAAAATTACATTTGTAATCGTAGGAATGCATGAGAGACTCAAGTCTGCTCAAGTAAAGTGGTGTTAACCGGCAAAGACAAACAATAAGACAAAGAAAGTTATCCTTGTCTGCCCCTTCACCGGACTCACAAACACTTAGCTCAGGTTCCCTCTGGCTCCTCTCCCGCCCGCTGGGGTTAAGCCACTCTCATCCTCAGCCCCGCCCCTCGGCCCCACCCCCTCAACAACTGCAGCCACGCCCCTCACCGCCTCGCCCCGCCCCGCGGCGACGTCACCTCCGGCCAACCCGCTTCCCCAACTCCGTCTGGCTCCCGCCTTCGCCCGCTTCCGGTCGTCGTCGTCGCCGCTGCTGCCGCTGCTGCTGCTGCTGAGGCTGCTGGCGGAGGCCGGAGGATCGGGCGGCGGCGGCGGCGGCGGCTGAGAGGGCGGCGGCGGGAGCGGAGCGGGACGAGAGAACGAGAGGAAGCGAGCGAGGAGCGCGCAGAGCGCGCTTTTCCATCCGCCTGAGGAGCCGAAGCAGCCCCGGCCCCGCCGCCGCCGCCTGCCCGCCGGACAAAGCCGAGAGCCCGCGCCCACAGCCATGTCCTCGTCAGCCGGCAGCGGCCACCAGCCCAGCCAGAGCCGCGCCATCCCCACCCGCACCGTGGCCATCAGCGACGCCGCGCAGCTACCTCATGACTATTGCACCACGCCCGGGGGGACGCTCTTCTCCACCACACCGGGAGGTGAGCGCCGGCCAGCCGTCCGCCGCGCCCGGTGTCCCGCCGCGGTCCTCTAACTCCTCGGCGTCTCGGTGCCCGGCCGCTTCGCCCCCGCCCCCGCCCCCAGCTCCACCGAAGCCCCGGGGACGCTGCCTTTGGGCTCGCCCGAGCGTTCGGGATCCTTTACTTCGTGTTCTTTCTTGCCCGCAGCTCGAGTCCGCGTGCGCCCCACTCGGGAATGGGGCTGTCCTGTCGCGAAAAAGAGCTCTTGTTTCCGCTTCGTGGCAGGCTTACGCACTCGACCCAGTTTTCTCTCCCCTCTCTGCCTCCTTCCCGGGCGGATTTGGCTCCACTTGGCCTTGCATTACATTCTGCATTGCCTGTCTCTTGCAGATTGTGCAAATTAATGCGTGATTTTGAAGCTGGCTCCGGGCCTTTTTAAAAAAGAACTTTGGGAGAGGAATTCGGCCCTGGGATCCTGCGATGGCTTGTTTTACTGCTTTTAGAACACCGGGAGGAGGCTGGAATGCCTAGTGTGGAAGCCTCACCCAGCGTTATCCCGCTTTGACAGCATTGTTTACTTTGCTGGATGAGGCCCCACGGGTGAGGGGAGTCCCCAGGCCGGGAGGATAGAGTGATAAAATAAAGCTCAAGTAATAGCCAAGGGAAAGTAGGTGGGGGTGGTAGGGCCCTGGCAGCTGTCTTTCGGCGGCGACGCCTTTTAAATGGATTGAAGGACCTTTGTCAAGGACACCCCAGTTGGGTGGGGTGGTTGCTTGATGCTGTGAAAGGGGCTAGAGAGAGGCAGTCCAGAGAGAGGGTGGTTCCCTGGCATTGCTTTTCAAAGCATGACCAGGAACTGTTTACAAATAAGTAACACTGGGGTAGAGGTGAAGCTTGGTCACGGGAAGAGAGCTCAAAGGTTGTCTGTGCCCTAACTGGGCTGTCCTCCAGAGGGAGGAGCCTGGAAAGCGATTTTGAGGAGCCTTATTGAAGGGAACGGGGCCTCCTTTTTAACTTCAGAACTTTGTCTTCTTTTGGTGCTGGGGTGGCCTCTTGCTAGAGGGTGGGGACTTCGCAGCTCCTGCCGTCTAGAGGATTGCTAGCCTTGTTCCTGTGGGCAGGGCTCAGGAGCCGTACTGCAACCAATCCGGTGCAGTTAGACCTGGACCATCCTTAGATGAGTTGCACAATAGCAAGGCCTGTGGAGTAAGACCTTCTTGCCAACACCAAGGGATAAAAATCTAGGAGAGAGCTTTACAGAGAAATTCAGCCAGGCCGCTCTAGGTGGGGGGGCTGCCTTGGAAGGCTTTTTAAATGACCCAGGCAGAAGTTCATTAATATGTATGGAGAGCTGGGTTTAAGGAAATGTTAACTTTGCAGAATAGTCGAGTTCTTAGGTGGCTTAACTCATGGAAGAAATCTCCCCCCGATATGATCAGTTCAAGACCAAGTCCTGTGTTTGAGCATGGGACAGGGTCTCGCTCTGTCGCCCAGTCTGGAGTACAGTGGCAGGACCTCGGCTCACTGCGTTCTCCACTTCCTGGGCTCAAGCGATCCTCCCACCTCAGCCTCCTGAGTAGCTGGGACCACAGGCACGTGCCACCACGGCTGGCTAATTTTTTTGTATTTTTGGTAGAGCCTGGGTTTCTCCATGTTGCCCAGGCTGGTGTTGAACTCGTGGGCTCAAGTTATTCGCCCCCTCAGCCTCCCAGAGTGCTGGGATTACAGGCGTGAGCCACTGCACCCAGCCAAGATCTTGCTTTTTAATCCTGAAAAATTTTGGCAGACCAGAATCTGCTCCATATAAGAGTTGTCTTGAACTTGAACTGATTGCTTTTAAGAAATAGATACTGCCGGGCGCGGTGGCTCAAGCCTGTAATCCCAGCACTTTGGGAGCCTGAGACAGGCGGATCACGAGGTCAGGAGATCAAGACCATCCTGGCTAACACGGTGAAACCCCATCTCTACTAAAAAAATACAAAAAACTAGCCAGGTGAGGTGGCGGGCGCCTGTAGTTCCAGCTACTTGGGAGGCTGAGACAGGAGAATGGCGTGAACCCGGGAGGCGGAGCTTGCAGTGAGCCGAGATCCGGCCACTGCACTCCAGCCTGGGCGACAGAGCGAGACTCTGTCTCAAAGAAAGAAAGAAAGAAATAGATACTGTTTTCTGAGGTGATGGAAAGGGATTGATAACTTCTTCCAGAATTCTTTGTGGTATTGTTCAGTAAATGCCTGCGCTTCCAGCAGTTCAGAACACTTCATAGTAACAACTGCACTCAGCTATAGTTTATTTGGGAAAGGAACTAAACTTTCAGCTATATATTAATCCCCTGAGGGAAGAGCCACCTAGATGCGTTTTTGGCTTATGTCAAATAGTCAAGCTACCGTGCTTTTAAAAATAAGGGCATAGTCTTTAAGCGTTGCTTCAAAGATAGAAGCCTATCTCATAGCCTGGATTAATTCTTAAAGTGCTTGCAAAGATTCTGCCGGAAATACTGATTCGTTACCCCTCCTCCTAACACTCAATCACTGTTTTCTCAAATATCACTTAACTTCCCCCCAAATTGTTTCTACACACAGTTTTTTTGTTTTGGATTTAAATACTTGTCATCTTGGCTCTTCTTTAATGTTGAGCCTGTATTTATTGGGAGAGCCCATCGTAATCTTTGGATTTGTTTATTTGTTTGTTTGTTGTCTTTTGGAGATGGAGTCTCGCTCTGTCGTCCAGGCTGGAGTGCAGTGGTGTGATCTCGGCTCACTGCAAGTTCCGCCTCCCAGGTTCACATCATTCTCCTGCCTCAGCCTCCCAAGTAGTTGGGACTACAGGTGCCCACCACGCCCGGCTAATTTTTTATATTTTTAGTAGAGACGGAGTTTCACCGTGTTAGCCAGGATGGTCTCGATCTCCTGACCTCATGATCCGCCCGCCTCGTCCTCCCAAAGTGCTGGGATTGCAGGCCTGAGCCACCATGCCCAGCCGTAATCTTTGGATTTTTAACATGAGGGCTTATCTATTATCTTTATAAGGACATGGTACTGTTGCAGTTGGATTTAATCACTATTAAAGCAATGAATGCTGTTTAGGTGTTCTTTACTTACTGATTTAACTTCCCCCTCTGATGGTTTGTGTATCTCTAATGCTACATTCATCTTCCTGTCACCATGTAATTTTATTTCCCTCAACCAGGGTGCAATAGTTTGTTATCTGGCCACCCCCAGACGCCTGGATTAATGTGGTTAGGTATCATTAGTAAATTTTGCGCACCCAGGGCAGTGGTTTGCACAAAAGGGGACAACAGACAAAAGTAGGAAATACAGTCCTTGGTCTGAACAGGTTTAAATTCTTGATTTGGGGGTAGGGGCAGACAGAGAAGATTTTTAGTTCTGAAAGGGTAGAGTCAAGTGCTAACATATATTTCAGACTTGAAAACATTTAGAAAAATGAGTGGTAGGTTTGTATTGGAAATCTCTGTTTAGTGGTAAGGGAGGGGATTAACATTTCCTGCCTCAAACTTCTGGAAACCTTCTGGAGGGTCACGTACACGTCAGAGCATTCCAGCATAACAACAGTTGATGGATCGAATGCCCTAAATGATCAGACTGAGCAAGGACATTCACAGCCTAGCAAATTTAGAGTTTCTCCCTCCTTGAAGAGTCCTTTATTCATTGGGGATCAGAGGAGATACAGCTTACCCTTGAGGTTTCTCAAAATTGCCTTCCTGTGGTTTGGGAAATGAGAAGTGGGTGAAAACACACTTGCTGTAACCTCTTGGATTTCTCGTATTGCTAGAAGAGTACCCTTTCTCATTACAAAGGAAGAAGGGATTTTGTGTTGGGCGAATTTCAGGCCAAAAAAAAGGCTCTTGGATTTTATTTATTTATTTTTTCTATCCGCCTGTGGAGGAGTGGATGATATTTGGTTCTTCCATTGAGAAGCTACTTCTGCCCTCAAAAGAAGGTAAAGTTACTATAGTCGGCTCCACTTTTAATAACACTAGTGACCTGGAAGAAACCTAATGCTTTCATTTTATTATTAAGAGAAACTGGGACCCAGAGAAGTTAAGTAACTTGTTAGTATTAAACAGCTAATTATTGTCCGTGGGTCCCTCAAATTTAGTATCCTGATCACTATTCCATTTTTTTCCTCCACTGTTTTGAGATGCTTATCTTACTAGGAAAGGAAGTTTGCAGACATTTTTAAAGAGACTTTTCTACCTCCAGAATGCTAGCTAATGATTCTTTCTGCTACCTTATTTCCTTTCAAGGTGCTGAACTGCCCCCTTGTAGAAGAGTTGTTTTGCTCTGGGGAATGAGCAGAAACATAGACACGTCTTTTACCCTTTCTGTTTGCCTTTCTTTTCCAGCACAGCATTCTCATCAGCTATGGAAAAGTATGCTGTTACCATAACAGGGGCAACAGAGGGGAACTAACTGTGATGGTCTGAAATTTTATCTGAGCTGTAGCTCTTCCTTTCTGCCTCTTGGATAGTTGATGTGATTGGTTCACTGGGACAGAATTTCATAAAGGCTGTTGGATGGGTTTGGAAAAAAGGAGAAAGCAGGAAGAAGGGAAAATAATCCACTTGTTGTGAACTATCCCAAAATAAAGAGTATTGGGGGTGAAGAGAATTGCTTTTTTTTTTTTTTTTTTTTTTCTTTTTTCTTTCTCTGAGACAGTTTCACTCTTGTTGCCCAGGCTGGAGTGCAATGGCGCCATCTCGGCTCACCACAACCTCCACCTCCTGAGTTCAAGTGAGTCTCCTGCCTCAGCCTCCCGAGTAGCAGGGGTTACAGGCATGTGTCACCACGACCGGCTAATTTTGCATTTTTAGTAGAGACGGAATTTCTCCATGTTGGTCAGGCTAGTCTCGAACTCCGGACCTCAGGTGATCCGCCCACCTCGGCCTCCCAAAGTGCTGGGATTACAGGCATGAGCCACCGTGCCTGGCGGGAGCTGCTTTTTAATCTGGTTCCTTTCTTGGGAGGAGTAAGTAGAGTTCTGGGAAGGAAAGCCAGCTTCTGACCATGTCATAAAATTTCTAACTCGGTATCCTTGGGCTGAGTTTATTCTAGACCAGTAACTTCTGAACCCACAAATGGTGCTTATTGAACTCTCTAACTAAGTTATTAGCCAGAGGACTTCATTATTACATGTGAGAAGTGCATAAACAACATAGTTTAGGGTGTTCAAACCCTTTGCCTTGTGTTTGAGCAAGATGGCATTTACTTGTATCAGAGTAACACAAAGTATGTTGTCATTTTGTGGGAGATTCAACTTTAATCTCATATTCATCAGCTGCCAATATATATGTAGAAGAGAGTATACCTCAGTTTTTATGTTGGGTGCATTTTTGCTGGCAAGGGACTGAATTCTAAGCCTGAGGAAGGCAGTAGCCCTCATCCTCAAGGCAGTGTACTGTGTGGAGGGAGCGCCCTTGCCTGACCTAAGCGAGCTACCGTCTGACAAGGGAGGAGAGCACAGGTGGATAGTGCAGCATGCACGACAGAGCTGTGCACAGCACCCTACCGCTCTCCTGAGGCCTGCTGTGTGCAACAGGAAGAAGGAAAAGTCACTAGCCTGTAAACTGGCACTACTAAGGTTATTCAGCAGAAACCTTTTGAGGATAGGAGTCTTAAAGACAGTTTTATAAGAGGGATCTTGCGTGGTTTGGAGACTGTAGGCTTGATTGTGTGTGTGTGTGTGTGCGTGCGTGCGTGTGTGTGTGATGATTTGCAGATCAGATGGGGTAAAGTTAACATGGAGAAAGTTAGTTAATCTGGTTACAGAGGAAGAGAGCCTGAGCAGGAGGACAGTTTATTGGTGAATGGCAGAAAAACTTTCATCAAATTGGTGTTTATAAGTTTTTTTTTTTTTTTTGAGATGGAGTCTCGATCTGTTGTCCAGGCCGGAGTGCAGTGGCATGATCTCGGCTCACGGCAACCTCCACCTCCCAGGTTCAAGCAATTCTCCTGCCTCAGCCTCCCGAGTAACTGGGATTACAGGTGACTGCCACCACGCCTGGCTAATTTTTGTATTTCTTGTAAAGATGGGGTTTTACTGTGTTGGCCAGGCTGGTCTTGAACTTCGGACTTCGAGTGATCCACCTGTCTTGGCTTCTCAAAAGTGCTGGGATTACAGGCATGAGCCACCGTGCTTGGCCTTTTAAAAGATTTTTGACATTTATTTATTTATTTTTATTTTTTTGAGACAGAATCTCACTCTGTAGCCAAGGCTGGAGTGCAGTGGCATGATTTTGGCTGACTGCAATCTCCGCCTCCCAGGTTCAAGCAATTCTCATGCCTCAGCCTCCTGAGTAGCTGGGATTACAGACATGCACCACCACACCTGACTAATTTTTGTATTTTCAGTAGAGACAAGGTTTCACCATGTTGGCCAGGCTGGTCTCAAACTCCTGACCTCAGGTTATCCACGCACCTTGGCCTCCCAAAGTGTTGGGATTTCTGGTGTGAGCCACCGTGCCCAGCCTGTGGGCTCAAAAGATCTGAAATCCATGAAAGAAAACCCTGTGCGCTCTCTTTAACACCCAGTAGCTGTCCATGCAGTATGTAGCTGGTTCTCAGGCCACAGCTTAAAGCCGAAAGCTCAGAAATCTTTGAGTGTTTACATCTAAATAAATAATCGTTCAGCTCTCTAGGACAAATGCTTGACAAACAGAAACTGTTCATTTTATTGAGTAGTTATAAAAAGTAAAAACTTTAAAAAGGATAAACAAGGATAAACTGGAAAATACAATTCAGTGCTTGTGTATTCCTTGGGATTTTCTGTATACAAGATCATGTTATCTGTGACTAGAGATTGTTTTATATTTTCCTTATCAATCTGGATGCTTTTGATTTATATTTCTTGCCTAATTGCCTTAGCTAGAACCTTAAGTATTGAATAGATGTGGTGAGTCATCAAGAATGGACATCCTTGCCTTGTTGCTGTTCCCTAAGAGGGGGAAAAACATTCAGTCTTTCACCATTTCACTATTAAGATGTTAGCTGTGTTTCCATAGATGTCGTTTATCAGGTTGAGAAAGTTTCCTTCTACTCCTAGTTTGTTTTTATCATGAAATGTTGTTGGATTTTGTCAAGTGCCTTTTTTCCCTCTATTGAGATGGTCATGTGACTTTCGATTTTCATTCTATTGACATGATAGATTAATTGATTTTGAGATGTCGAATCAGTCTTGGATTCCTTGGATAAATCTCAGTTGGTCATGGTGAGATTTATGGTCCTTTTCACATATTGCTGAATTTGGAGCTGGGCACAGTGGCTCACACCTGTAATCCCAGCACTTTGGGAGGCTGAGGTGGACAGATCACCTGAGGTCAGGAGTTCGAGACCAGCCTGACTAACATGGTGAAACCCCGTCTCTACTAAAATACACAAAATTAGCCGGGCATGGTGGCGCATTCCTGTAGTCCCAGCTACCTGGGAGGCTGAGGCGGGAGAATCACTTAAACCTGTGAGGCAGGGGTTGCAGTGAGCCGAGATCATGCCACTGCATTTCAGCCTGGGTGACAGAGCGAGACTCCATGTTACAAAAAAAAAAAAAAATCAGAATTTGGGTTGTTAATATTTTGTTAAATTTTGCATGAGGGATATTAGTTTGTATTTTTCTTGTGATATTTTGGTTTGGGTAATACCAAATTCAATTTTAATTTTTTAAGAAATGGTCTGTTGTTTATAGCAGAAGTGCTATTTACTGGTGAAGATAGACCGTTGCAGCTTAGGTTCTAAGAAGCACTTACCAGAAAGCATGAAAGGCTTGCAATTCTTCATTTTAAGATGTCATGATTAATCATTAGTGCCTCAGAGAGGAGCTTGTCTCATTATATCAAAGACTGTTTATGTTTGTGTTAGGTGTTGGGCTGCTTTTAAGTTGAAATAGAACTATTCTCTGGTCTGATAAGTTCCTAGAACTTTTATGAATTGGCAGCAGATAAAAATAGTAACGTAGACCAGGATATCCAATAGGATTATTTCAAGTTCCTTACTATAAGTAAAAATGGAAGATGTTGATAGATATCCATTATTTTATTTATTTGTTTGTTTGTTTTTGAGACAGAGCCTCACTCTGTCACCCAGGCTAGAGTGCAGTGGCATGATCTCAGCTCACTGCAACCTCCACCTCCAGGGTTCAAGGGATTCTCCTGCCTTAGCCTCTTGAGTAGCTGGGACTACAGGCGTGCACCACCACGCCTGACTAGTTTTTTGTATTTTTAGTGGATACGGGGTTTCATCATGTTGTCCAGGCTGGTCTTGAACTCCTGACTTAAGGTGATCCACCTATTTCGGCCTCCCAAAGTGCTGGAATTACAGGCATGAGCCACCGGTCCTGACCTAAATATCCATTGTTTTTAAATAAGAGGTACCCAAGAGGATTGAAAATGAATTTGGGAGGTAAGCAAATAGTTGGAATGAAAGCCAGGTTTGAATCTGAATGTTTTCCACATACCATTAGCAGTGATCTTTCCTTATTTTTTTTATTTTTTATTTTTTATTTTTTTTAGATAGTCTCTCCATCACCCAGGCCTGGAGTGCAGTGGCACCATCTCAGCTCACTGCAGCCTCCACCTCCCGGGTTCAAGCAGTTCTCCTGCCTCAGCCTCCCGGGTAGCTGGGATTACAGGCATCAACCACCATGCCTGACTGATTTTTGTGTTTTTAGTAGAGATGGGGTTTTACCATGTTGGCCAGGCTGGTCTTGAACTCCTGACCTCAAGTGATCCTCTCGCGTCGGCCTCCCAGAGTGCTGGGATTGAACCACCATGCCCAGCCCTGTTTCTTTTGTTAAGATAAAAATTGTCTCTGTTGGTTTATTAGCATTTCAGCGATTTGATGGTTGTGCACACTGAATGTGGTTTGGCCACCACCCGTCTCCCTGGAGAATACAGAGTTAGGCAGCTTTTAATTTCCTCTGGGTTATTTGCCATAGAGCTTTTCAGGAGTCTGTCTCTTCATCCAGAGTCTCCATGAAGAACAGATGGTTAAAACTGAAGTTCATTCATGAATGTTCTATAACTCAGTCAATAAGACATGGACCTTGTTTCCACCTAAGTTGAAAGAATAAAAAGCAGAGAAAACGCTTTGTTAAGTCCTTTCTGTGTTTTCCTTTCTTATTTTCCCTTCTTATGGGGGTGGGAGAGAGAGAGACAGGCTTAGACTTCTTTTCTGAGTGCATTAGAAGCACTTGCTGCTTGTTCGTCTTGTATCTGTTTCTGATCTTTTGGTGGGCCCTTAACATGAGGCAGAGCTGGAGAATTGTCAAGAATTCCTGGTAGAAAATTGAAGTTACATGCCAAATGCTTTGTCTGGGCTTGAAGGATACCTTCCTCTTCATGGTCCCTGCTGCCCTAGCAGTGTTGGTCTGTATGTATATATTTATAAGATATTTTGTAAGCATCTTTTTTCTTAGTTCCTTATAATGATTTTTTAATATACTATCTCTTGATTTTTTTAAACATACATAACAAAAATTTCCATTTTAGTCATTTTTAATTGCGCAGCTCAGTGGGATTAAATATATTCACCGTATTTTGCAACCATCACCACCATCCATCTTCAGAACTTTTTTCATCTTCCTAAACTGAAACCTCATACCGATTAAACAATAACTTCCCATTAAGCACTACCACCGCAGCCCCCAGCAACTAATCATCCTACTTTGTGTCTTCATGAATTTGACTACTCTAGGAACCTCAGTTAAGTGGAACCGTGTGGTAATTGTCCTTTTGTAAATGAACATTCATCAGTGTTCATGCTTTTTTTCCTCGCCATTTTGCTTTTTTTTTTTACATTTTTTTTATACCTATGAAAGCAACAAAGTTTTAAAAGTCATACAGTCTTATTGACCATACAACAAAAACCCGCATTCCAACATCCCATTCCTTTATCTCCATTTCCACTCCCAGAGAAACCATTTTAAATTCATTTAGCTAATGTGCACTGCAGCCTTGACCTGGGCTCAGCCTCCTGGGATCACAGGAGTGCCACCAAGCACAGCTAATTTTTGAAATTTTTGTAGAAATGATTTGTCACCATGTTTCCAAGCTGGTCTTGAACTTCTGGGCTCAGGTGATCCTCTCACCTCAGCCTCCCAAAGTCCTGCCATTTAGGTGCGAGCCCCCACACCCAGCCTGTTTCTTAGTTCGGGATATTAACAATTCGTTTTCTGCTATGGCAGATGAGGATTTAGTTGCTATATACACCCTTCTCGCAATGTATATACTTCTGTCCCCTATCCTCTTAATTTACCTTTCTTACCCTTTTTGGTTAAACTAATATGTATGTAATATTTACTAAATTTAGGTAAATATTGAATGCAGATTGGCTGACATTGTTGGTTTCCTGCTCAATAGCCATTCCCTCTTCTTGCTTGCTGCTGGATTCCTTCATTTTTTAAAATGGCAAGGTACTAAGCCCCGGGATATGCACCGTGACAGCTCTAAGCCAGTCATAGTCTCCCCAGTGTTTGCTCTGGTGGGCATCTGAACCAGTTCTGGCCAAATGAGATATAAAGGAAGTCTGCTGGTGGCTTCTGAAATTTTCCCCTTTGACAGAGAAAGTCCCAGGAGGAAAGCCCTGTTTGACTTCATGTTCTCCTTTCCTGCTTGGAACTCTATTTTATGAGGATGTAAGTCTATCTCAGCCTTTTTGGAGGGCTTGTGGGCAAGTTACTTAATGTTTCGTTTTCCAGGCCGTCTATTTGCATGAGTAAATGCTTAATTTAATTCTGGAAGCAGACTTAGTTAAACAGAATTTTATGATGTGGGGGGTCGTCTCTGTAAAAATATAGTTAACAACTACCCTGTAAGTTAACCATGTTGCCGGGCACAGTGGCTCAAGTCTGTAATCCCAGCACTTTGGGAGGCCAAGACTGGCGGATCACGAGGTCAGGAGATGGAGACCATCCTGGCTAACACGGTGAAACCCCATCTCTACTAAAAAAAAAAAAAAAAAAAGAAAACTAGCCGGGCGGGGTGGCGGGCGCCTGTAGTCCTAGTCCCAGCTACTTGGGAGGCTGAGGCAGGAGAATGGCTTAAACCCAGGAGGTGGAGTTTGCAGTGAACTAACATCAGGCCACTGCACTCCAGCCTGGGCGACAGCGAGACTCCGTCTCAAAAAAAAAAAAAAAAGTTAACCATGTTATAATGAATTTTCTCTGTGTGATTTTATTTCAGCTTACATAGTTTCTTAAGTATATAGCTTAATGCATGGATTATTTATCATTTAAAGTACTTGATATTGAAAGAGGCCCTTACGCTTGAATGACCTTGTTTCTATACTAGCCATCTTGGCAAGCATAACTTTGGGCTGTATTCATTGACCTTCTTGCTTTCTGCAGTTTGAGAATCACTGGTGTTTAGATTCAAAGGTAGATAGGGTTTTCCCCCCTCTCTATCAAAGGGACTCAGTTTTACTCTCATATTACCCTAGTAATGTTAGTATCTAGAAAGTCCTGGATGAAAGTATTAGATTTATCCTAATATCTGGTCACTAAGGGATGAAAAATTTATAAATAGCTAATGTTAACCTAGATCTAAAGCTTCCTATTCTGAAATCCAAACAGGAAGACAAAGAAAAATATGTACATTTTTGAAACAAAACAGAAAAATGAAACTTAAACAGTGTAAAAGAGCATAAAATGCCAGTAGACTGCCACTTTCAACAGTTTCTGTTTATAGTACTTTTGCTGGCTACCATTGTTGCTGTAAATAATATATGTATACTATGATTTCTTGATTTTTTAACATTAGACAATACTGTTAACTCCCCGTTATGAAAGATGAGGAATCTAAGATACTTTTATTACTTTCTGTCTCGTTTCTCATCCCTTCTCCATTTACTAATTTCTGTAAATTGTATTATCATTTTTGGCTCTTCTAGTAGTTATCTTTAAAACTCTGAATAATATGTGTCTCAACCTGTCAACTTTAGCTCTCCACTATCTAAAAGTACACCATTCACCTGTCTTCCTGCCTTTACTTTGCTGATATGTAACCTCATTATTTTTATAATATCAGGGTTTGTTTGCAGGCATGGTGGCTTACACCTATAATCCCAACACTGTGGGGCCAAGGCAGGAGAATTGCTTGAGCCCAAGAGTTTGAGACCAGTCAGAGCAACACAGTGAGACCCTATGTCCACAAAATATAAAATTAGTTGGACTATAGTTCCAGTTACTTGGGAGGCTAAGGTGGGAGGATCACCTGAGCCCAAGAGGTCAAGGTTGCAGTAAGCTGTGATCGTGCCACTGCACTCAAGCCTGGGTGATAGAGCAAGACCCTGACTCTCAAGAAAAAAAAAAAAAAATTAGAGTTTGTAACATTTACATACTCTTCCTTAACTGTAATTCTTCTATGCTTTTACTATAGTTTGACTGTAAACGTTGAAAATCAAACAGCATATACAATATTGTGATTTTTTTTTTCACAACTTTCCAATATAAGACTAAGGAGCATGATTATTTTCATAGAAAAGGAATGGAAAATTGTTTTTCAGTTTTTGTAACACTCCATCAATTGATCACAATCATGCCCCATTTTAATATTGTGTTATATGAGCTATGGATTTCTTGTGTAGTCTGTTTTCCTTCTTCAGTAGCTTAAGGTTAGCTTGTTTCTAGTTACTTACGGCTGCACTGGTTGACATTAAATTGAGCTGACATAGTGTTGGAGGGAGTTTGGGTGAAATGTGAATTGCTAGGAATTCCTTGCTTCAGAAAATGTACATCTGTGCATGCATATGTATAAGAGACCTTAAATATTTTAGATTTTTTAATAGATTGTCTTGGAATTTATGTAAGTTTGTAGTAAACATAATATTCAATAAAGGAAATAAAGGGTTTTTTCCTGCCATTTTATCCATGATTGAATCTTAATTTTTTTCTTTGAATAATTTTGGTTTTTTAAAAGGTCAGTTTCTTTTGAATTACACTCTAAAATCATTAGTGATTAACAAGCTGATTCCCTATTTTTGCTTTATACCCACTACAATTAAATTTTTTTTAGCTTGCAGAGAGTACTAAAATTCAAAAACTTATAAATACTATACTTTCATAGTCATATTTTCCCTGACTATATTTGAGAACATTTACAGCATTAAGACGCTACTTCTTCAGTGTGTCTTGTTGTCTGAATTATTTGCTGTGTTGGCATTCAAAATCAAACATATCTTAGGAATGCATTAAAAAACTATTAGAAATCATAGGTGAGTTTGCCAAGGTTGCAAGATAAAAGAGCCATATAGAAAAACCAGTTCTGGGCCCGGCACAGTGGCTCACGCCTGTAATCCTAGCACTTTGGGAGGCCGAGGCGGGCAGATCACTTGAGGTCAGGAGTTTGAGACCAGCCTGGCCAACATGGTGAAACCCCATCTCTACTAAAAATTCAAAAATTAGCTGGGCGTGGTAGCACATGCCTGTAATCCCAACTACTCGGGAGGCTGAGGCAGAAGAATCACTTGAACCCAGAAGATGGAGGTTGCAGTGAACTAAGATCACGCCCTGCACTCCAGCCTGGGTGACAGAGGGAGACTCTGTCTCAAAAAACAAAAAACTGGCCAGGCTTGCGCCTGTTATCCCATCATTTTGGAAGGCTGAGGTGGGCGGATGGCTTGAGCCCAGGATTTCGAGACCAGCCTGGGCAACATGGTGAAACCCTGTCTCTACAAAAAAATACAAAAAAAATTTTCTTTTTTTTTTTGGGTGATGTGTGCCTGTAGTCCCAACTGCTAGGGAGGCTGAGGCAGGAGGACCACTTGGGCCCAGGAGGTATAGGTTGCAGTGAGCCAAGATTGCATTTCTGCCCTCTAGCCTGGACGACAGAGCAAGACCCTCTCTTGAAAGAAAGAACGAGAGAAAGAGAAAGAAAGAAAGAGAAAGAGAAAGGAAAGGAAGAAAAGAAAAAGCAATCCCACTTACAATAGCATGAAAACAATCTGATAGGAATAAATTTAGTCACAAAGCATAAAACTTTTACTCTGGAAACTACAAAACATTGTTGAAAGAAATTAAAGAAGACCCAGATAAGTAGAAAGACATTTGGTGGTCATGGATCAGAAGACTTAATATTGTTAAGATGGTAGTACTCCACAAATTGACTTTCACATTCAGCACCGTCCCTATCATAATCTCAGCTGGCTTCTTTGACAAATTGACAAAATTCATATGGAACTTTAAGGGACCTAAAATAACCAGAATAATCTTGAAAAAGAAAAACTAAGTTGGGAGACTTACACTTCGTGGTTTCAAAACTTATTACACATCAAGACAGTGCGGTACTAGCGTATGGATAGACATATAGATCGATGGAATAAAATTGAGAGTCCAGAAATAAACCCTCACAGTAATGGCCCATTGATCTTCAACAAGGGTGCCAAGACAATTCCATGGAAAAAGAATAGTTTTTAACAGATAGTGCTGATACAACTGGATATGCACACAGAAAAACTGAAGGTGGACCAGATGGCTCAAAGACCTAAATGTCAGAGCAAAAGCTATTAATGTACAACCTTTAGAAGAAGACAGAGGCAAATCTGTATGACCTTGGATTAGGCCGTGGCCTAAGATACAACTCCAAAAGCACAAACAAAAGAAAAAAAAAAAATTCCGTTGGATATCATGAAAATTAAGAACTTTTGTGCATAAAAGAACGTCTTGAAGCAAATGAAAAGATAACCCACAGAATAGGAGAAAATATTTGCAGTCATATAAGAGATTTATATCCAAAATAAATAACTTATCATAATTTAGTAATAAAGGTTCTGAATAGACAGTTTCTTCAAAAGAAGATATACGGTGGAATGGCCTGTAAGTACATGAAAACAGCATGTTCAACATCATTAGCCATCAGGGAAACACAAATTAAGATCAAACCACAGTGAGAAACCACTTCATATCTGCTATATGTTGGCTACAATATATAAAAATTAGAACTCTCACACACTGCTGATGGGAATGTAAAATGGTACAACCACTTTGAAAAACAGGCAGTTCTGGCTGGGCACAGTGGCTCATGCCTGTAATCCCAACAGTTTGGGAGGCCGAGCCGGGCAGATCACGAGGTCAAGAGATCGAGACCATCCTAGCCAACATGGTGAAACCCTGTCTCTACTAAAATACAAAAATTAGCCGGTCGTAGCAGCATGCGCCTGTAATCCCAGGTACTTGGGAGGCTGAGGCAGGAGAATCGCTTAAACCCAGGAGCCCAGGAGGCAGAGGTTGCTGTGAGCCGAGATCGCACAGTTGCACTCCAGCCTGGTGACAGAGCGAGACTGTCCCCCCAAAAAAACTGAAAGAAAAAAATGGCAATTCTTCAAATGGTTAAAGGTAGAGTTACCATATGACCCAGTAGTTCTACCTTTTGTTTGTTTGTTTGTTTGAGACAGGGTCTCACTCTGTTAGCTAGGCTGAGCGCAGTGGTGCAATCATGGCTCACTGTAGCCTCCATCTCCTGGGCTGAAGTCATCCTCCCACCTCAGCCTCCCCAGCAGCTGGACTACAGGCATGCATCACCACGCCTGGCTAATTTTTGTATGTTTTTAAGAGACAGGATTTTGCCATGTTGCCCAGGCTGGTCTTGAACTCCTGAGCTCAAGTGATCCACATACCTTGGCCTCCCAAAGTGCTGAGATTACAGGTGTGAGCCATCATGCCTGGCTAATTCCACTTTTTTAGTTTAGTATATACCCAAGAGAAAGGAAATGTGTTCACACAAAAACTTGTACGTGAATGTTATAATAGACAAAAAGTGGGAACAACCCATTTATCAGTTGATGGACTGTTGTTTTTATCGACTTACCAGTCCATCAACTGATAAATTGATAAAGTGTGATATATACATACAATGAAATATTTGGTAATGAAAAAGAAATGAAGTACTGATAAATGCTACAACATAAACGAACTTTGAAGACATTATGAAAGTGAAAGAAGCAGTCACAAAAGACCATATATTGTATGATTCCATTTATATGAAATGATCAGAATAGGTAAAAAAAAAAAAAAATAGAGAGACAGAAAATAGATTAGTGGTTGCCTAGGGCCAGAGGGTGTGGGGAGATTAGGTGGCATCTAAGGGGTTGAGGGGAGGTTATGGGGTAATGAAAAGGTTCTAAAATTGATTATGGTGATGATTGTACAGTTCTGCATATGAACTAAAACTATTGAGTTATGCACTATAAGTGGATGAATTGTAAGTGAATGCTATTTCAATAAACTTGTAAAATACCATATCTTATCGGCTCTTTAAGATCATAGAGGTTCTTCAGAGTTTCTCTTATATCTCACACATTTAGGCAGAATCTCTACTACCTATATCCTAGTTGGTTTAATTGCAATTCTTTAATGTATATGTTATTGCTGATACGTAATTTAGAAAGCTTGCTTCTGTGCTGTGCTTTTTCACCACCTCATCTCCACAATTTCCAGGCCTGATGTACTACAGAAGTAAGAATAATCTTGTTCCAATTTGCAGGTTGACTCATCTGACAGTGAAACCTTACCCTTCTGAAATCTAACCATGAACAAAAATGTGGTAACTCAAACAGATAGGCAAAGTCCATCGATAAAGCTCCTTCCCTTTGTTCATTGGAAGGCCATCAGACCCCCTTTCAGCCTATTTGCCCTTATTTTACATAGCATGCTAATAAGCAAGTTGCTGATTTCCAAACACAGCAGACTAGAAACACCAAGTTAGAAAGGGTGTTAAAGGTGTGCTATACAGATTGAATTGTGTCTCCCCCAGATTCTTATGTTGAAACCTTAATTCCCAACATGATGGTATTAGGAGGTGGTGCCTTTGGGAGTTAATTAGGTTGAGTTGAGGTCATAAAGGTGGGACCCTCATGATGGGATTAGTGCCCTTATAAGATGGAACACCACAGAGCTGTGGCCGCCTCACCCCATGTAAGGGACACAATGAGAAGGCAGCTACCTACAAGCCAGGAAAAGAGCCCTCACCAGAAACCATCCATGCTGGCACCTTAGTGTTGGACTTCTAGCCTCCAGAACTATTAGACAATTTCTGTTGTTTAAGTTGTGCAGTCTGTGGTATTTTGTTATGGCAGCCTGAGCTGACTGAGCCATAGTAGCCTGGAAAAAAGGCAGCTCTTAGTCTGACAAGAGACAAGGACACTGGGGGGGAAGGGTGCACCAGCACAGCCTTGACCACCTGAACTCTGTATAGTGATTTTCAGCTCTACAGAGCATTAGCTTGATAGGGCTTGAGACTTCTTAGGTCATAATATAGTATAATAAACAATTTTCATAATAATGACTGTGATTCATTAAGAGGGTTGAATCATTTTCTGTTGAAGGCCATAAAGGGATTTAAAATCTGTATTAGAAGTATTTCCATTCAAGATAATTGAAGTTGTTCACTCTTTGAAAGTTGAACTAAGTTTTGTGCTACCCAGAATACCTCGTTCCTCATAATATCTAGATGCCTTGTTGAGTGCTACTCTAGTTTTTGTTTTTCAAAGCAAAGAGGATGAAGGTAAGTTTCTACTTTCCTCATCCTAAAATTATATTTGATCTAAATTTTGAGGCAGGATCTTGCTCTGTTGCCCAGGGTGGAGTGCAGAGGTGCAGTCGTAGCTCACTGTAGCCTCGAACTCCTGGACGCAGGCTATTCTGGCTCAGCCGCCATGTAGTAGGGACTTCAGACCAACAACACCTCACTTGGCTCTTTTTTAAATAATTTTTTTGGAGACAGGATCTCCCTATGTTGCCCAGACTGGACTCAGACTCCTGGGCTCAAGCAGTCCTCCTGCCTTGGACTCCCAAAGTGTTGGGATTACAGGCATGAGCCACCATGCCCAGGCTCTCTTGTCTTTTTGATAATAGCCATCCTAAGAGATGTGAAGTGATACCTCATCATGGTTTTGATTTGTATTACCTTGATGATTAGTAATGTCGAGCACCTTTTAATGTACCTATTGACCATTTGTAAGCAGCATAATTGTTTATCAGTTAAAGTGTATTCTTCAGAACTGTTGTTTTTAAAACATTCAGGTAGTACTTACTGGTAAGCAGATTGTTTTGTAGAATAGAGAGGGACTGCCAGTTTCAGCTTTGATAATAGCTGTGAGAAGAATGTCAGTCTCAGTCCTTCTTTGGAAAGCCTTTAAAAGGGACTGTTTATTTTTTCTCATACTTGTTTATTCTTTCATTTAAAACTTTTTTTTTCCTAGTATCATAAATTTAAAACTTTTTTTTCTTAAAGATGTTAATATTAGGGCCTAGGTCACGTATAAATAAGACATAGCCCTGACATAAGAAACTCAAAGTCTATAAAGAGAGACAGATGTATAAACAGGAGTCCTGTAATACGTGATGTGTGTAAGATGGAGAGGAAGAACCTTTTAAAAAAGTGAGGGGTGGGGATGGCTTCATAAAGGAAGTGATGGTTGGAGCTGAGTCTTGGAGGATCAGCAGGAGTGTCCCTGGCAGAAGAGAAAGAGGGCATTCCAGATGGCAGAGGAGCCTGTTTACAGGCAGGGAGGTTAGAGATTATGCTTTTGACTTCAATTGTAAAATCCTTAAAAGTTAGGATTACATGGGATTTAAATTAAATTGCTGGATAGTATATGGTGATAACCCCTTAAATTGTTTCAAACTCTTTTTAACCCTGTTTTACAGGAACTCGAATCATTTATGACAGAAAGTTTCTGTTGGATCGTCGCAATTCTCCCATGGCTCAGACCCCACCCTGCCATCTGCCCAATATCCCAGGAGTCACTAGCCCTGGCACCTTAATTGAAGACTCCAAAGTAGAAGTAAACAATTTGAACAACTTGAACAATCACGACAGGAAACATGCAGTTGGTAAGAGAATGGTGGTGTTGGGGACCTAGAGCGTGGCTCTTAGAATTTGAATGTCTGGTTGCTATAGGTTGAGAAGCTATTGATTCTTCAGTTTTTATTTTTTGTTTTTTTGTTTTTTTTGTTTTGAGACACAGTCTCATTCTGTCACTCAGGCTGGAGTGCAATGGCACGATCTCAGCACACTGCAACCTCCGCCTCCTAGGTTCAAGTGATTCTCCTGCCTCAGCCTCCCGCGTAGCTGGGATTACAGGCGCCTGCTACCACGCCTGGCTAATTTTTGTATTTTTTAGTAGAGACGGGGTTTCGCCATGTTGCTCAGGCTGTTCTTGAACTCCTGACCTCAGGTGATCTGCCCGCCTCAGCCTCCCAAAGTGCTGGGATTACAGGTGTGAGCCACCACGCCTGGCCAGTTCTTCAGTTATAGCTAATGTTCAGTTATATGTCTGTAAAGTTTCCCTCCTCCCCCAAAGGTTTCTTGAAATGCTCTGAAAACCCTGAGTTCTAAATCATAAATCTGATGTAGTTGGTGGGAGAAAAGAATCCAGAATCAGTATGATAAACTCCAAAAGTGACTTCTCGAACCATGCCTTAAGGACTACCTGGCCTAGGCTTCATTGGACTAAGAATAACACAGAAAACAAAACAATTTCAGGCCGGGCACAGTGGCTCATGCCTGTAATCCCAGCACTCTGAGAGGCCAAGGTGGGCAGATCACGAGGTCAGGAGATCGAGACCATCCTGGCTAACACAGTGAAGCCCCATCTCTACTAAAAAATACAAAAAATTAGCTGGGCATGGTGGCGGGCACCTGTATTCCCAGCTACTCGGGACGCTGAGGCAGGAGAATGGCGTGAACCCGGGAGGCGGAGCTTGCAGTGAGCCGAGATCGCACCACTGCACTCCAGCCTAGGTGACATAGCGAGACTCCGTCTCAAATAAATAAAAAGAAAGAAAGAAAGAAAATGAAACAATTTTCATAGCCCCCGTTTCCATCACCCTCAGGCAAATAGACCTTGTTTCTTTTTTTTTTTTTTTTTTTTTTTTTTTTTTTTTTTTGAGACGGAGTCTCGCTCTGTCGCCCAGGCTGGAGTGCAGTGGCGCTATCTCGGCTCACTGCAAGCTCCGCCTCCCGGGTTTACGCCATTCTCCTGCCTCAGCCTCCCGAGTAGCTGGGACTACAGGCGCCCGCCACCGCGCCCGGCTAATTTTTTTGTATTTTTAGTAGAGACGGGGTTTCATTGTGTTAGCCAGGATGGTCTCGATCTCCTGACCTCGTGATCCGCCCGTCTCGGCCTCCCAAAGTGCTGGGATTACAGGCTTGAGCCACCGCGCCCGGCCAAGACCTTGTTTCTTATATGAATTTCTTTTTTATAGTATGAGAAAAGCAATATGGTTTATTTCCTCTATTTTCCGGAACTGCCTTTAAGATTTACCTAAATTACCCCTCCTCCAACACATTCTTTTATTCTTTATCTCTGTAGAAGCAGAATGGTGAGGTAGGAGTGGCCAACTGCTGAAATACTCCTCAGGGACTGCACTTAGTGATCCCTAGATGTGGGCCAGCATTCTGCTTTGTGATATTTCAGATGAGTTTTTTAATGGACAAAGTGTCAGTTTGGAGCAGGGCCAAAGTCCAAAGCCTCCAGAAGAATGTGCTCCCCTGAGAGACAGCAAAGAGCTCCCCAGGAGCTGCTGTTTATTCAACCTGAAGACAAAGAGACACTGGGGATGTTTTCACTTGTGTCCTTTTCCCCAAAGCTTCCCCCCATGGGCGATGGAACTGCCATTCTTCTTTTTCAGATTAAGACCAGCCAAAGCAAAGCAGAGTAATTGTTTCAAGGCAGCAGAGAGTAGGACAGTTTGAATTATTTTTTGTCTCTCAGATAGAGGGAATGACAGTTAAAACTGTTGTGCTTTTTTGTGTATGTGCTAAACTCTTCATTTCATTTGTCCTAACTAGGGGATGATGCTCAGTTCGAGATGGACATCTGACTCTCCTGCAAGGATTAGAAGAAAAGCAACACTGATACTTGTGTGCACCTGATTTGGCTAATAGGATCAACAGTGAAAAGACAGAAGAGGCAATACCTGCAGTCCCCATTACAGTCTCCACCTCCCCCTCTTCCTCTGGGTGCCAAATGATGGGAAGATGAGCTTCATCTGACCATTTCTTCTCCCTGTCTCCTGTTCCCCTTCCCAGTTAAACAGGTTAGATTGAAGGCTGTGTTTCTGTAGAGCTAAGCAGCCCTTAGAGGACAACAGTTCAACTCTGACTTTCCTAGTTGTTTTTTTATTGAGAGCCACCCTCCTACCCTGTAATTTTGTCCCACATCGAATCTCAACCTATCAACAACTGCCTGTCTGGGAAGGGATACAGAGGTTTGGTGGGCCTAACACCATTCATGTTCCTTACCCTCTGTCTCTCCTCCCTCTATCCCACCTATGGTTCAGTGTTGCAAGAGTCTGGGCTTGGGATCTTTACAACCAGCAGGGGGAAATGATAAAAAAGAGAGCTGCTTTCCCTTTTACCTTGAGGTATTTGTCCCTCGGGACAGAGCACAGCTTGTGCAACTCTAGTAGCATTACCTTGTGACACTGTTTTGAGGTCCACTTTCTTTCTTTCCTCTGGGAGGAATGTCTTCTGTCTTTGGTATTATAGTTCATCTTCCTGTTCTTTTACTTAGTGCATTTGTGCAGATATTTTTAACTCTGTACATCAGAAGAGAGCCCTTGGTAACCAGTTTTGCTCTTCTTCTGCCACTCTTCCCTGCTTGCATCTTGTTGCTGGCAGAGTCCTCTTGTACTTCAAGAAAGCGAAGTGATTTTGTCTGCTCCTAAAGCAGGTCCATACCAAGTAATAGAAGCACTTTAGCCTCTACTTGGTGGGTAAAGCCTCATCATAGTATTCTGTCAGATAATGCCTAAGAATGACCTCTGAAGAACGTTGACCCATTTGAGTACCCGGTCTCAGTTGTCATTTTTAAGTCCAGTGAGCATTGTGATAGTTGTTCTTAGATTGCAGTTTCTTATGTTTTGAGTTTGAAGTTGATTTTCAGAATGTTCTTAGAAAAGAACTGCATTTTTTCCTTTGTGGATCTGCTTTGTTTGGCTGCTGGAATAGATAAGCATGGGCTTAAAAAATGTATTCCTCCCAGTTTTCTTGCCTTTCCTGTTGTATTCTGAATTTCTCTCCCTACCTTCCTCACTTTCTTCCTCTCTCCTTCCTTTCCTTCCTTTTTCTCTACCAGGCCATTTTTCAAATTTACATCAAAGATACCTCAAGTGTTGGTATCTGAGAATATCTGTCACTCCTCTTATCTGAGAAGTGACCTTTTATTTTTAAGATGACTACAGACCTATTTTTAGATATGTTTTCAGTACAATTTTGAACAGCAACTTTTTAATTAAACATCTTCCAGTGTTAGGAAGATGAGAAATGTTCATAGGCGAGTCTGCTGTTCTATGTCACCATCTTTTGTCTCCCCTAGTCCCCCAGGAGCTCTTTCCTTTCCCCTCTAGTTTTGAGTGTGCATGTTTGGAGTTTGTAGTGGGTGGTTTGTAAAACTGGACCATTCTGCCTTGCTATGGGTTGTTCATGAAAGCCTCATTCTTTTCTCTGACCCTTTAGCTTTTGCATTCACCCTCCTTCCCACCTACCTCTCCTGGAACTATTGAGCAGCATAATAATCCCGGGAGAATGATTCCCCTCATAGAAAGACTAAAGCATCCATCCCCTTATAGTTAAGTAGCCACTGGTGTCCTGGGAATTTCTGGTTAGATTTGGTGCCCTGAACTTTTTTATTAAGAAATCAGATCCCAGGGTGAGAGTAACAGCCATTTGGCCAAGAAAGAAACCTGTTTTTCTTTTGAACTCTGAAAAGACCCTGTTTGTGAATACATTTTAGAAAGAAGAGAGAAAGGATGTCTGCAGAACTTTGTTCTGTTTTCTGCTACAAAAATGTGAATAGTTCAGAGTGAAAACCTTTTGTGATGGTTGATGTCTCAGGAATAAGCTGGATCTCCAATGTTTTGGGGATGCTTTGAGTCTCAAAAAAATTGATAATCAGAAAAGTATTTTTTGTTTGTTTGTTTAGTGTATCCCTGTTCTGTTTAATTAAACTCCAAGTCTCATTTTACATATTCTTGGAAAAACCTAAGTTGCGCTGTAATTTACATAAGAAGCATGCTCAGGACCTCTCTGCACCCTGGGGAGCCTGATTCTTTGGGAATGAAGCTTTTCGTTCTTCATACACTGGCCTTGGCATCCTGTGGAATTTGACCCAACTAGCAGCTAGTCAGTCCGTCAGTGAGCGGAAGAGTGAACTCTTCTTGATCTTTATTGCTATGTGTGAAAACTTGGCTTCCTCACTAATTGGTGGGGAATGGATTTAAAGCATGAGCTTTAGTAGTATCAAGATGCCATTTTCCTTTTTCTTGCCGTCTTGGGGAGCTTCTGCATGTGACCCCCTAATCAGAAGGCATGTTTTTAGTATTTCTTGGGAGTGTCAGCTGTATAATGCGGCAGCTGTTCAATCCCTTACCCTTCTCTGCCAGGACTTCCTTAAGGCTTGGTGCAGTTCTTTCCCAGAGGCCACCACTACTAGACAGTCTGTGACCTCCATAAGTTGGCATTTAAAAAATAATTTCACAGGGCATGAGATAAACTTCCAATAGATGATACCTTTGTGTCATGCCTCATAGAATTATTTTTAGAACAAGCCAGAGTCCATTGGGTGGTTTGCCTCTGCATGTTTGGAGGGAACCTCACAGATGAAACCCTTAATGAATGTGTCCTGGGTTTTTTAGAGGGAAGGAATACTCTTAAGTTACCACTTTGACTGAGACAGCTCTTAACATCTTAGTTTCCATTTGTAGTTTTCTTTTTACGAGGAACCCATGCTTCTATACTTGTGGGGACAATTGATCATAATGAGAAGTGACTTTCCTTCAAATTCCAACAGCAGACATGCATTGTCATGGTTCTGCCTTCTTTATAGTGTGGTTTATTGAGTTCAGCAGTTCTCATATGCTGTTTAAATAGGTACAGCATTTTCAAGGGCACAGATACAGAGAAGCTGACTTTCTAGGCATTGGGCTTCCAACCAAGAGTTTTGTCCTTCCACCTGTATTAGTTATCTGTTGCTGTGTAACAAATTACCCTAAATTTAGTATGTTAAAATAGTAAACATTATGTGTCAGTTTCTGTGGGTTAAGAATTTGGGAGTAGTTTAACATGATGGTTCTGGCCCAGGGTATTATGAAGTTACAGTCAAGATGTGAGCAGGGGCTGCAGTCAGCTGGAGCTGGAGAAACCACTTCCAAGTTCTCTTTTTGTGGCCGTTGGCAGGATGCCTCAGTTTCTTCCCATGTGGGTCTCTGCATAAGGCACCTGGCTTATCCCTGAGCAGCTGATCCCAGAGATTGTGGGGCAGGGCAAGGAGAAAGCTGCAGTGCCTTTTAAGACATAGGCTTGGAAAGGACACACCATCACTTCTTACCCTAGTCTTTAGAAGCAAGCCGCTAAGCTCAGCCTGCACTCAAGGAGAGAGGACACATACCTCTACCCCAGTGGAGCAGTAGCAAATAATTTATGGACATATCTTAAAAGCACCACACCCCAACTGAGGATGAAAGTAGGTCAACAGGGAGGTAGGTTTAATGTAGATAGGCTGAAAGACAGATTGCTATCAAAAACAATTCTCCAAGATGTGCATAACCAAACTGGGACAGAAGGCAAACTCCCCAAAGCTACCTGCTGGTTTTGAGAGGGTGGTAAGAAATGGCAATTCCTAGGAGTAGTAGAAAATAATATGCCTAACTACCAAGAGCTCAAGTATGCTTATTTGCACGTCCTAGACTTGGTGTCCGTAAGACTCATTTACCACTTTTATTTGCCTGTAGCTAGGAATTAATGAAAGGAACTGGGGCCTTCCAGCTGAGCCACTAAACCTGTCTTGTTTGGAATGGGGATTGTCCAGCAAAGGGAGCAAACATGAATTAGATGTTAAGCTATTGAGCTGAAGAAAAGAAAGCAGTTCACATTTAGGTGAAATAGATGACGTTATCAGGAAGCCAGGTTCCCACCAGCGTGGGTGCTTGGTCCCTGGTCTCTCCAGTCTCAACAGACTCAGGTCAGGTCTCTCACCCAGGAAGCAACCACTCAATAAAATAGGGAACATCTAAGAATGACAAATGTCAGTGCTTGATTGCTCCTCTAAATCCAGTGCACAGGTTAACCCTGCATGCCCGCCCATCTTCCTGGGCTTCTTGATGGCAATGTGTTCTTAAAGAACTGGTCTTGTGTTCTCCCTCAAGACAAACTTAAGTTTTTCAGTTCAACACATTCTAGTGAATGGCTACTATGTGTTTCTGGCACTCATTCCTAACCAAGTCGTCTTTCTTTCTTCTTTTCTTTTCTTTTCTTTTCTTTCTTCTCTCTTTTTTTTTTTTTTTCCTGAGGCAAGAGTTGCGCCCTGTCACCCAGGCTGGAGTGCTGGAGTGCAGTGGTGTGATCTCGGCTCACTGCAGCTTCTGCCTCCCAGGTTCAAGTGTTTCTCCTGCCTCAGCCTTCCGAGTAGCGGGGATTACAGGCATGTACCACCACGCCTGGCTAATTTTTAATTTTTGTAGTTTTAGTAGAGACGGGGTTTCATCATGTTTGCCAGGCTGGGCTTGAACTTCTGGCCTCAAGTGATCCGCCCACCTCAGCCTCCCAGAGTGCTGGAATTACAGGTGTGAGCCATTGCACCCGGCCAAATATGCAAATTCTTGTTTAGATTTATGCTCTGTCTCTTCCCAGCTTTTTCTTATCTGTAGCCCTGCTTGCTTGAGAGTATACTTGGATAAGAAGTACTGCTATTGAGGGAGCTATAAGAAAAGGATACTTCTTCCAGAAGTAAATAACTCATCTTTAGAGTACCCTTAAATGAATTTTGTTTTTCTTTCTTATTTTGAGGTGGATTGGTCTTCTCTTTTTTTGGGTTTCCAGCTCTTTGAGACTCTCAGACCTTATCTTTCCAGCTCAAACACCATTGGTTAAATTCCCTCATTCTCATTAGAATGCAGCCTGCTGAGTATGTGGGTTTCACTGCCGGAGTCCGTCCATTAGCCAGTATACATAGAGGGCCTGCTTCAAATCAAGGCAACTGGTGAAGGGCTCAGCATGTTGGCAGCAGTATCCAAGAGATTGAATCTATTTCCATTTTCCTCATCTAGGATAACAGCTGCTTGAAGCCAGGGCTCTTAGCCCTTTGCATTCCTCTTTAGAGAGGAAGCCACACTGCCTTTCTGTGTCTGGTTCAGAGCTCTTCCTTCTTGGCATGTTTTCTGGACTACATGCACATGGGCAGCTATTGATTAATCTGCAAAACCCAGTCACTTGCCTACCCATAATATCTGGGAAGGCATGGTATTTGTTTTAAAGAAACGTTTCTTTGGGAGGGCAGTTTCTGTCTGGACTTTGAGGTGGACTTAGTTATCCCTACAGTTCTTTTAACTATCAGCTTTTAATAAAAGATGAAATCAGATATTGATGCAGTTGGGTCACAATTCTTTAGGATGCTTCTACCCCAGGGCTGCTTCCTGTTCCTAGTCATGGTTTTCCAGTTTAGTAGTGGAGTTTCTTGAGGCTAACTTAGAGAAATTTCTCACTGAAAACTTTAAGAGTTATTGATACTTACTTGTTTTTTCAGTTAATCATTTACATCACCTTTCCTACTCTCTGGAATTTAAATTTATTTCTCTAGGCTGGTCCTGGAAGTTGATAACCTTTTGGCAAAGCTTAGATTTAGGAGAAGGCTTATGAGTCCCTGTCCAGAGGGTCTGTAGATTCTCTTTGCTTATGACTCTCTGCCTGCAGCCCTGGCAGACCATACTGTGTGTCATGGATACCCAGTGGAAATATTACTGAGATGAAACACATTTCCCAGGGTATTTAAACTCTCACTCTGCCACCTTTCTAAGGGCGGGAGGCTGGCAGAGAGATGCTGCAATGCTTGATAATCATTTGGCCACACTGAAATTTCCAAAGGGAGCTCTTGCCGGTGCTTAAAACCAAAACACCTGGACACTTAGAAAATTCCATGAATCTAGCACAAAATATCCATTCTTGCCCAAGTGTATCCCCTTTCTCTCCAGCTTAATCTTTTTTTTTAAAGCCCAGGCCAAGGGTACTTTTAACTGGAAACCAGGGGAGGAGGGAAGAACACTAGCAGGGAGCTAAGAGGCAGGTTGCTGGGTAAGCCATCCTGCTCCTACCTGGTGCCTGTATCTGAATTGCTGAGTGCCGTGCGCCAGTGCCTTTCCTTCACCTGCAGATGGAGCCCATCTCTTTCCACCTGGGTGAGGAGACCCTCTGCTACTCCAGGGGTAAACTTTAAAGAAGGTGTCTTGAAGAGCCCAAAGGACACTCACATGCTAAGGTGTCCGTTTTATGCATCTTTAAAATATTTTATTTAAGAAAAAAAAATAGCCCTGCCCTGTCTTAGTGCCACTAATGGCCCAGTTCCATCCATTCTGAATGGAAAAGCAGAGACTGCCAGCACTTTCCTTGGTCTTCCCTTTGTCTCCCATGATGTGTTGTCCCCTCATCCCTCCCATCCATTTCACTGTGTGTGGATGGATAGCAGAGGGTACCACGCAGTCCTTGAGGCAGTCCTGTGTGATTCCATGATCAGTTGTTTTTGTATTCTAACTATCCTTCCAAACCAGCAGATGTTTGGAAATTAGGGAAAAAATTAAATTCTCATCAATGGTTGCTGTTATAGTTAAATCAATAAAGATCTTGAATATCAACTTGGTGTTTTAATTTTTAAAAAATATCAGGTGAAATCCTGCTAAGGTTATTTCACATTTCAGGAGTTTAAGCTGGGCGGGGGGGAATATGGGCAGAGGTAGTTGGCTGTTTATCTGTTAGTTCTCCACACTTGCGGAGCATGCACTTTGTCCATGTGGACCTGTGTATGCAGAGGAGATGGTGGGACTCTCAGGGAGCATGACCCGGGTCCTGTGCTCAGGAGCTTGGAGGCAAACGTGTATATGCTGGGCTGACGGCACCCAAGCATGTCCTTTTCTTAAGTACCAGCCCTGAGGAAGCCCAAACAACTTTTCCTTTCTCAGAAGAGGGGCTGCCTGTGCCCCCGGGAGCACTGGTTAGATGTCCATCATGCCTGGTATCTCAAACCAAGCTGTGCTGCATGAGCGTCAGATTCCCTGCTGTTACTAATCTAGCAGGTCTCATGTATTAGTCCGGAGAACAAGAATTCTTTCATGTGAACAGAGGTCCACAGAATAAAACTGGACTGGAGGAAGCTTTCCCATTGGAACTGTGTAGAGGTTTGGGGCACAGGCTTTGGAATCAGGCAGCTTCAGTTCCAGCTGTGCTGCTTAGTAGCCGAATTACCCAGCAGAATTCCTACTCTACAAGCCTCAGTTTTCTCTAAACTAAGGTTAAGAAATAACTGTTTGGCCGGGTGCTGTGGCTCACGCCTGTAATCTCAGCACTTTGGGAGGCCAAGGCAGGTGGATCACGAGGTCAGGAGATCGAGACCATCCTGGCTAACACAATGAAACCCCGTGTCTACTAAAAATACAAAAAAATTAGCCGGGCGTGGTGGCAGGTGCCTGTGGTCCCAGCTACTCGGGAGGCTGAGGCAGGAGAATGGCGTGAACCTGGGAGGTGGAGCTTGCAGTGAGCTGAGATCCGGCCACTGCACTCCAGCCCAGGCGACGAGAGCAAGACTCTGTCTCAAAAAAAAAAAAAGTAACTTTTTCCAGGTGGTTGTGAGGCCCAGTTGATGTCATAAAGAGCCCAGTGCCTAGTACACTCAGTTCAGTAAACAGCAGTTAAGGGACTCAAGCACAGCCTGGTTGACATGGACACCCAAAGATTATTCAGCCCCCTCTCCCCTTCCCTCCAAGTGTGTAAGTTTAGGAGTGGAACAGGTTTGAGCACTGCAGCTACCACCTACTCATGGAACCTGTAGAAGAACTAAAGAATCTAAGGAAAGATGGGACCAAAACCTTAAAAGCCCTTTCCTACATCCTTTACTGTGCCCTAAAGGCAATTAGGATAGATAAGGATCTTACTGCTAATGAAAGGGAAGACTTCTTTTTTTTTTTTGAGACTGAATCTTGCTGTGTGTGTCGCTCAGGCTGGAGTGCAGTGGTGTGACCTCGGCTCACTGTAACCCCTGCTTCCCGGGTTCAAGTGATTCTCCTGCCTCAACCTCCTGAGTAGCTGGGATTACAGGCATGTGCTACCACACCCGGCTAATTTTTGTATTTTTAGTAGAGACGGGGTTTCACCACGTTGGTCAGGCTGGTCTCAAACTCCAGACCTCATGATCCGCCCGCCTCAGCCTCCCAAAGTGCTGGGATTACAGGCGTGAGCCACTGCGCTGGCCCGAAAAGACTTTTAAAGATGGAGACAAACCCCAGGTTAGGGGTGCTATCCCAAGGTCACAGCCACTCCCCACATCTCTATGGATCCCGTGCTTCTGTTTCTTATAATGTTTCTAGTTTCTCCATGCTTACATACTGCCAGGCCCACCCGCTTGCCCAGCCAAGGAGTGTAATGTGTCCAATTTTCTCGCAACTGACTTGGCACTGCTTGAGAGCAAGTTAAAATAACTCTTGAATACTCTTAAAACCCTAGGTTCAGGCCAGGTGCAGTGGCTCACATCTGTAATCTCAACATGTTGGGAGGCCAAGACAGGACCATAGCTTGAGCCCAGAAGTTGGAGACCAGCCTTGGCAACATGGCGAGACCCTGTCTGTGCAAAAAAAATCTAAAAAATTAGTTGAGTATGATGGTGCATGCTTGCAGTCCCACCTACTTGGGAGGCTGAGGTAGGAGGATTGCTTGAGCCCAGGATGGCAAGACTGCAGTGAGCCATGATTGTGCCACTGCACTCCAGTCTAGGTGACAGTGAGATCCTATCTCAAAACAACAGAAAACATCCCAGGTTCAGACAGGACACAATTCTCCTAAGTAGTATTTCCTGTGACTTACAGAGCCTTCAGCAAGCACATGGCCTAGAGCATGGAGCCATTCCCTAGGCTCCAGTAGGTAGGCTTTGCCCCAATTACTTTGTCCAGGCAACAGAATGACTCTGCTGCTGACATAGCAAACACTGGGCTTTCAGCAGGGGTCAGCAAAACACAGAGTTTCACTACTTTGTGCACTACTTTTGTTTGACATGAGGCAATGCCCTGTCGTCAAGGGTTTGTTCTTGGAGTCAATAGAGCCGCTGACTGTAAACACGCCCACAAGCTGTAGCTACAAATAGCTCGACCTTTCGCTCTCTGGCACCAGCCATGTAAGAAAGTCCTGGGGTGATTTTCACTTCTAAGAACTAGTTCAGTAGTATAATTGGGTTCAAATTTTTGGTTCTAAAGGCTAAGGCTTGGATTCCAAGATAGGTGAGCACAAACCTCTAGTTGCTATTAAGCAGTAAGTGCCCCTAGGGCTCAAGAGACCAGAGCTCAGCTCTTGGCCCTGCCACCCCTAGCTGTGTGGTCAGGCCCTGAGGTCTCACAGGGGTCTCGTTTAGGAATGGGGATCAGACAAGCTGACCTCACAAGTTTGCTCGTGCTCGGCTATTCTGTACATGGTCAGATGCAGAATCTTGTTGTGATTCTGAATTGTTGGGTCTGGGCAGTCTATTTCTAGTCCAGGCAGTGAACAGCTGGATCAGCTTTGTTGTGGAATCAAGGCACTGAGGTTTCTCAAGCCCAGGCCTGGCTCTAGCCCCTTTCTGGGCCACGACTATAGTATTGACTCAAACAAAGCCTCAGTTGAGTTCGTCTGAGCTCAACAGGGTTCACAAATGATTGGAATCATTTTCTTAAGGTTGTAGCGTTAAGTGGGTAGGCTTCTTGGGAAAGCAGGATCTGGTAGATACACTGTGGGCTCACATTCCCAATAAAGTGGCCCCTTTGCTCCATGAAACTACAAAAAAAGTGCCTCTGCTTTGGCAATGTTCAATGAGATCAAGCTGTTAAGAGCAGAATTGCTTCTTTTGTTTGTTTTATTTAAACAGAGACAGGTTCTCACTATGTTGCCCAGGCTGGTCTTGAACTACTGGACTCAAGCGGTCTTTCCACCTCTGCCTCCCAAAGTGCTGGAATTATAGGCGTGAGCCACTGCACCCAGCCAGAATTGTTGCCTCTGAGGTCTTTTTACCCGGAAGATAACTGTGGTCAGGGGTTTTGGGGGGTAGAGCTGCCTCATTCAGGCTCCTTTTGCTGTGCTGCCCATGTGGAACCTGAAATTAAGTCCGTCTTAGAACCCTGAGTAACAAAAGAGCTGATAAAGGTTATATTAAGGGCATATGGCAGGGACTGGGTTTAGCAGGCTTTAGAAGCTTTAGAGGGAGATAGGGATAAGGCAGCATTTCCTATTCAGTCTACAGCTTAAAGCTGATGGCTCTTCTGAGCCTGACAACAGACATTTAATATGAATGCGTTAGGAATCACCAGCGTTCCTTTTTCTTTTTTTTCTTTTTTTTTGAGACGGAGTCTCGCTCTGTCGCCCAGGCTGGAGTGCGGTGGTGCGATCTCAGCTCACTGCAAGCCCCACCTCCTGGGTTCACGGCATTCTCCTGCCTCAGCCTCCGGAGTAGCTGGGACTACAGGCAACCACTCTGCCACCACACCACACCCGGCTCATTTTTTTGTATTTTTAGTAGAGACGGGGTTTCACCGTGTTAGCCGGGATGGTCTCGATCTCCTTACCTCGTGATCCGCCAGCCTCAGCCTCGCAAAGTGCTGGGATTGCAGGCGTGAGCCACCATGCCTGGCCCACACCAGCATTCCTTTTACAAGTGGAGTCTGGACAGTGAATTGCTCACCTGAGGTCACACAGCTTCCAGTGGCTGAGCTGTGACCATAGAGCAAGTATCTTGCCACCCAGGGCAAGGCCTTCACCACTGCTGGATAGGAAGCTCAGAGGCCTCATTAATAGCACACATTGAGAGACTGAGGTGAATTGTCAGCAACTTTAATAGATTCAGGTTGTGTCTGCCTAAGCAGACTGACATGGGGATGTCTGAAAGCTCCAGCTTCTGTAACCTAACATGGCCAGTCCTCTTGGATGAGTTCCTGCCTCTGCCTTCACAGGCACCAGCTGGCCCAGGAGAACTAGACAATGGCTTTATTGTTGTACAGCTCATTAGCAGAAGCCCACTCCAGTGAGCCTCTGGACAAGGCCAGTAGATTAACACTGGCCAGCCAGAAAGCTGTGGGGCTCCCCCAACCCAGCCTGAGGCAATGAGAGTGATGGACTCTTTTTAATCTATACAGCGATCCTTAATCTTTGGGGAGGGGCACAGGTCACACACAGACTACTTTGGAAAATACGTGAAAGCTATAGGTGACCTCATCCCACCTCCAGAATACATGCACATATGTCTCAACTTTCACATACAGTTTCAGGGGGTTCACAGGTTTTTTAAAAATCCATTAGAGAACTCAACGCACTTGTGCTTTTCCTCACCACTGTCTTTTCAGTAAAGAGAACATCCAGCAAGCCCCCTGCACAGGCTTCTTCCTCCCTCTTCCTGACAGTGGCCTCTGTGCTTGGCCAGACTCCACCGAGCCCTTCATTTACAGAGTGGGCAGCCCTTCCTCTTCAGTTCCGGTGGGCAGAGCAACTTTGCCCCTCTCTCTTTCTCCTTACTGGATTAGATGGCTATCATGTCTTCCAGGAGCTTCCCGGTCTTCCAGAGTGCAGGTAAATCCAGTCTCCCTCCAGGATGTCATCAGAGGCACCCACATTCTTCCACAATCATGTCTTTGTGGTGATCTAGGAGCACTCTGCCATTGTCCACATACAGCATGCTCAGCGGCTTGGTCTTCACTGGGGCACAGCAAGTAGAAGGGACTCGGTGGGGCTGGTAACGTTTCAGCAGACTCTGTAAAGGAAAGGAAAGGAATGTCAATTCACATCCTGATGGGCAGGTCAGAATAGTAGTATTTCTGGGTAAAGAGTAAAAAAGTTATGGAGTTAAAGTCATTTCCTGAGTGCAAAAATAGAAGAAAATTATTTCCATAAAGGAATTAGCTTGCCAATATATCATCAACTCTAAAGTCTAAACTGACTTTAGCTCTGTGCTTGTTTTGTGAAAACAGCCTTTAAACAGATTCAAAAAATCACATGTATCTGGGTAGAGTAGTAGCTAATTTTTTTTTTTTTTTAGTAGTAGCTAATTTTTATGTTCTCCTATTATTCTAATCTAAAGCAAATACTATTTTTTTTTTCTTTTTTGAGATGATCTTGCTCTGTTGCCCAGGCTGGAGTGCAGTGGTGTAATCACAGCTCACTGCATCCTCAACCTCCTGGGCTCAGGTGATCCTCCCACCTCAACCTCTTGAGTAGCTGGGACTACAGGTGCATGCCACCATGCCTGGCTAATTTTTGTATTTTTTGTAGAAATAGGGTTTCGGCATGTTGCCCAGGCTGGTCTTGACCTCCTGGGCTCAAGCGATCCACCCACCTCAGCCTCCCAAAATGTTGGAATTACAGGAGTGAGCCACCATGCCCAGCTGTGAATACCAATTTTTAAAATATTCCAAGAAACTCATGGTTTAGTTCTAGAAATATGAAGCAGAATAGTTAGTCATGTGGAAATTCTTATGGGATTTGCTGTCAGCCAGAGAAGGACAGAGAGAGTCAATAGGAGGAAAGGTAACAAGACCTTGGCATTTTGGAACCAGGCCCTGTCCCTGTGGTCTACTAACATCTTTTTAGATCAGAGTGTCAGAGTTGGCAATTGGGACTGTCTGGGTCTTTGTGGTGCTGCAGGTGGGCAATGAAAATCAGCAGGCCTGGGTGAGGCTCAGGACAGGTACTTGGAAGCTCTAGCACCCCCGATGACTCCTTGCATGACCTTAGCCCATGTGCTCACGCTCTCTAGAGACCCTGAACCCCGCCTGAGGCTTGGCATGGAGGATATACTGCAAGCCCAGGAGATTCTCATTCCAGACTTCATGGAGTAAAATGAAAACATTTTGGTCCCATATGACCTTTGACAGCAGGGCAGGGCCACCTATAACATCAGATCTACCGTATTAGGCTCTATTTTCTGTTCTCTCCATCTTATTCTCATTCCTAACTCACCAGCCCTGTTCTTCCTCCACCACCTCCCAGACCTTAGGCTGACTAGTGGCACCAAGTGGCAGCCTCTGGCCTTGTCTACTTCTTTTTCTTGTTTTTGAGACAGAGTTTCACTCTTGTTGCCCAGGCTAGAGTGCAATGGCATGATCTCGGCTCACTGCAACCTCTGCCTCCTGGGTTCAAGCGATTCTCCTGCCTCAGCCTCCCAAGTAGCTGGGATTACAGGCACGTGCCACAATACCTGGCTGATTTTTGTATTTTGTGTCACCGTGCTGGTCAGCCTGGTCTCGAACTCCTAACCTCAGGTGATCCACCCACCTCAGCCTCCCAAAGTGCTGGGATCATAGGCATGTGCCACCGCACCTGGCCGGCCTTGTCTACTTCTGTAGAATGAGTAGTCAATTCTCAACTAAAATACTGTAGCTGGAACAGTGTGATTCCAACCATGGCCCCATAATGCAGCCAAACATGCCTGTTACCTACCAACTACTTTACATGTCATATGCATGTCATCTCATTAACCCTACAGCATCCCTATGAAATATGGCATTGCCCTCCTCATCTTACAGGTGGAAAAACTGAAGCTTGAGAGAATAAGCAACCTAATCAGTATCACACAGCTAATAAGGAGTCAAATGCAGGCCTGCCTGTCCCCAAAGTCCAGATTCTTCCTTTCCTAGAATGTCAGGGCTAGGGAAGTGCTGAGACCCTCTGGTCTACCCCCACCCCCTAATTTTATGGAAGACAAGGATAAAGTCCCAGGGAAACAATGTGTTCAAGGCTACCCAATGACGCATGACCCCATACAGGCTTTATAAGGATGTTACACTCGGTCATCTCTACATCCCTGATACCTAGCACAGGATCTGGCACATTGGAGATGCTTGAATAACTGTGAATGCAGGAACACAGTCATTTAATAGCTAAGCTAGAGCTCTGTCCCCCAAGGCTGGCTTACTGCCTCCCCTTCGCCTCATGCCTGGCATCCCACCTGGATGTATGCATGGTTGGTTGGATGAAACTCCTCCCCGACAGGATTAGGACACTCGCCCTCGCAGCGATAGGCGTTGTACTGCTTGGGGTAGATGATCCAGGAGCCCCATCCGATCAGGTTGAAGTCCACCTGGAACTTGACCTTCCGACACAGTTGACTTCTGTCTGGCAAGTGATGTCGACGGTGCCTCTTGCCCCACTCCCAGGACAGCTGTCCCTCCTGGGCCCGCCAGGAGCTCTCGGCTTCCCACAGCAAGGTGGACCCACCCAGCTGTCTCTGCTCCTGCGAGAGGTTGGAGTAGAGCATAAGGAGCACATCGGTGGCAGGCGGTGTGGGGGGCCGCTGCCAGCACTCTCCAGCTACCCTGGACATCTGCTTCTCCAGGGTCCCAGGGTGCTTCAGCCACTTGGAGAGTGGCCTGGTCACCTCCAAGACCATGTTGCCCAAGGAAAAGGTGACCTGGGACAAAGTGACAGTGAACAGGTCCATCTGAAACCGCTCAAAGCAGCTGGCTGAAGCCTGCTCTGTGTCAGGCTTTGGCTGGTGGAAAATCTCAATGGCAAGTGAGCCCTCAGTGGGGAGGTCCACGGGGCTGGACAGCTGCAGCCGGAGCTCAGCCCATGCCAGATCCTCTTGTTGGCTCAGGAAGGAGAAGTCAAAAGCAAAGGTCCAGTTCTGCCCATCCACCTCCACATCTGGGTAGAAGAAAACCAGGAAGGAAGCAGGGTGAGTGAGGGCCTCCCCCAGCCTCAGTCCGTGTCACAACCAACATAGCTCTTGCTGGAGGCCTTACCTTATATAGAATTACCTTTGAATTCTCACCCCAACCCTGTGAATTGGTAAGATTTTTGAGTCCCTTTTACAGATGAGGAAAACTGAGGCTCACAGTGGTTAAAAGACCTGACCAAGGTGTCATTCTTGGAAGGTGGCAGAGCCAAGAGTAAACCTGGATTTGCCCAACTGCCAAGCCCAGACTCCGAATCACTGTTCTTCCAATCCCCCTTCCAAGATAACTTGCAAAGCCAGAGGACAGTCAGTAAAAATGTGATGAGTTGCATCTCCCTCTCCCCTCTCTCCTCTGGTACATAAAGTCTGACCAACACGGAGAAACCCCATCTCTATTAAAAATACAAAATTAGGCCGGGCGCAGTGGCTCAAGCCTGTAATCCCAGCACTTTGGGAGGCCGAGACGGGTGGATCACGAGGTCAGGAGATCGAGACCATCCTGGCTAACACGGTGAAACCCCCTCTCTACTAAAAAATACAAAAAACTAGCCAGGCGAGGTGGTAGGCGCCTGTAGTCCCAGCTACTCGGGAGGCTGAGGCAGGAGAATGGCGTGAACCCGGAAGGCGGAGCTTGCAGTGAGCTGAGATCTGGCCGCTGCACTCCAGCCTGGGCGACAGAGCGAGACTCCGTCTCAAAAAAAGAAAAAAAAAAAAAAAAAAATAGATCGGTGTGGTGGTTTGCACCGGTAATCCCAGCTACTCGAGAGGCTGAGGCAGGAGAATCATTTGAACCCAGGAGGCAGAAGTTGCAGTGAGCCGAGACAGTGCCATTGCACTCCAGCCTGAGCAACAAGAGTGAAACTCTGTCTCAAAAAAGAAAAAAAAACAAAAACAACAAGACAAAACAGAGTGGCCTGTTTTACAGACACATTGAGTTAAATGTGAATATCATGGAAAAGCTCAGAGCTCTCAGGGAGGCACAGGCAATAGAAGCCAAAGACTGGGCCGGGCTCAGTGGCTTACGCTATAGTCCCAGCATTTTAGGAGTCCGAGGTGGGCAGATCACAAGGTCAGGAGATCGAGACTGTTCTGTGAATGGTGAAACCCCGTCTCTACTGAAAATACAAAAAATTAGCCGGGTGTGGTGGCAGGCACCTGTAGTCCCAGACACTTGGGAGGCTGAGGAGGGAGAATGGCGTGAACCCAGGAGGCGGAGTTTACAGTGAGCTGAGATTGCGCCACTGCACTGCAGTCTGGGCGACAGAGCGAGACTCCATCTCAAAAAAAAAAAAAAAAAAAGAAGGAGCCAAAGACTGGTCACCCTCTGCCCACTCCCCGGTTCCTAAGAGTTTTTGGCAACCTTACAAATAGGTTTCGAAAGGCTTTTTAGGCATGACTACCCACCTACAGGATGCTCGCCCATTCCTTTCCCAGGTCATTCACACACCTAGGGCACACAGCAATCGCATGCACCCAGAAGCTTCCAGAAGGCTGAAAGTGGGAGTTGCCCCATTACAATGCAAGGTGGATTATTTCCCAAAGAAATTCACTTTCTCTCTGACCAAAGATGCTCTATGAGACAATACATGAATAAACTGTTAGATGCTCAGACTGGACCTACCTCAGAGATCATCACCCGGAAGACACACACACCCAGCCCTGTTCCACTCACCCAAGACAACCAAACCCAAACTGGATGACAAGGAGTAGGGGAGCACACTCCATTTATTCTGGTCCTGGATTGATTTTCCCTGATGTCTGGGAATAGCACAGATTTGTGGATTTTCAGGTCACTTAATAGTGATGCCGGGCGCGGTGGCTCACGCCTGTAATCCCAGCACTTTGGGAGGCCGAGGTGGGTGGATCACCTGAGGTTGGGAGTTTGAAACCAGCCTGACCAACATGGAGAAACCCTGTCTCTACTAAAAATACAAAATTAGCTGAGCTGGGTGTGGTGGCTCACACCTGTAATCCTAGCTACTCAGGAAGGCTGAGGCAGGAGAATTGCTTGAACCCAGGAGGTGGAGGTTGCGGTGAGCCGGGATCGCGCCACTGAACTCCAGTCTGGGTGACATGAGCAAAACTCTGTCTCAAAAAAAACAAAGTGATGAACTTTCTTCAAGCTCAGTTTCCTCTTCTTTGCAATGGGAATAATGCTGCACCACCCTCTCTAATTATCACAAGGATCCAGAGAAATAAAGAGGTTTGAAGGTTTATTGCTAAATAAAAGTCAGGGGTTATTCATTAGAAATAAGACAGGGCGTTTGTAACTCTTTGTGAATAGACTCTGGAGGTAGTTATGATCTCTAATGTAGTTCTAGCCTGGCTGCATAACAGTTTATTCATTGACTGTCTCCTAGAGGATCTTTGGTCAGAGAGGAAGTGAATTTCTCTGGGAAATCCAGCTTGTATTGTAAAGGGGCCACTCCCAATCTCAGCCTCGTGGCAGCTTCTCCCACCCCATCTCCAGCAGCTCTTTTTCACTTAATTTCCACTTCCCTCCTCATTAGCACCTATAGGAGGCAATAACCGGCCCCTGACTAGCAGCTTTCCCCAGAAGTGTGGGGAGGAAGCTAACATTACTCAGCACCCACTGCTGCCACCTGTACCTGGAGGCTTGGGGCAGTGAGTTTAAAAACACTTTATCTTGGCCAGGTGTGGTGGCTCACGCTTATAATCCCAGCACTTTGGGAGGCTGAGGTGAGTGGATCACTTGAGGTCAGGAGTTCGAGACCACCTGATCAACATGGTGAAACCCTGTCTCTACTAAAAAAAAAAACAAAATTAGCCAGGCATGGTGGTGCACGCCTGTAATCCCAGCTACTTGAGAGGCTGAGGCAGGAGAATCCCTTGAACCCAGGAAGTGGACGTTGCGGTGAACCGACATTGCGCCATTGCACTCCAGCCTGGGCAACAAAAAGCAAAAACTGTCTCAAAAAAAAAAAAAAAAACTCTTTTAGAAGAAGGCACTCCTGCTCAATGGTTAAGAGCAGGGGCCCCTGAGTCCCCCCATGATGGCTCAAATTCTGTCACTTGCTGTTTGACATTGGTCAGGCTACTTTCCTTCTCTGAGCCTCAGTTTCCCTCTCTTAAAAGGGAGATGGAGGGGCAGGGCGCGGTGGCTCACGCCTGTAATCCCAGCACTTTGGGAGGCCAAGGCGGGCGGTTCACGAGGTCAGGAGATCGAGACCATCCTGGCTAACACCGTGAAACCCCATCTCTACTAAAAATACAAAAAAATTAGCCGGGCATGGTGGCGGGCGCCTGTAGTCCCAGCTACTCGGGAGGCTGAGGCAGGAGAATGGCGTGAACCCAGGACGGGGAGCTTGCAGTGAGCCGAGATCACGCCACCGCACTCCAGCCTGGGTGACAGAGCAGACTCCATCTCAAAACAAAACAAAACAAAACAAAACAAAACAAAAATGGGAGATGGTAAGAGTAGCCACCTCACAGGGGTGTTAGGATTAACAGATAATTCATGTAATGTGCTTTGCCCAGCACAACCAAAATTCAATAAACACTGGCCATCATCAGCTGCCTCATTATTTCCCAGGTCCAAAAGTTAGAAACGAAGGTGTCCGGACAGGCCACAAGGGACCTGGACAGAAGTGCAAAGTCCCCTGTGAACAGGATGGACAGTGGGCAAGGCTGGGCAGGGAAGAGACCGCTCCTTCCTGCTGAAAGAAGTCTGTGACTCCACCACCCTTCCTGCCTTCTCCCACTGCTGCCAGGGTGCCCTGGGACAGGGCTGATAGGTTCTCTGGTTCATCTTAGAATAAGAGTTCTAACATTGTGGGTGTCACTGGTGCCTGACGCAAGGTAGGAGTGTTCTCAGAAAAAAACAAATGCATCCAAATACAACAAACGTGATTTTAAGGTGGGTATGAGGAAGGGATTCATGGACACCCAAAAACCCATTCATATGCTGAATGCAGACTTAGCCACACAGATGCCCCTGATGTCCTGCTGGCCCACCTCCAGTTCTTTTTTTTTTTTTTTTTTTTTGAGATGAGTCTCGCTCTGTCGCCAGGCTGGAGTGCAGTGGTGCAATCTCGGCTCACTGCAGCCTCCACCTCCTGGGTACAAGCGATTCTGCTGCCTTACCCTCCCGAGTAGCTGGGACTACAAGTGCGCATCACCATGCCCAGCTAATTTTTGTACTTTTAGTAGAGACGGGGTTTCATCATGTTGGGCAGGATGGTCTTGATCTCTTGACCTCATGATCCGACCGCCTTGGCCTCCCAAAGTGCTGGGATTACAGGTGTGAGCCACTGCGCCCGGCCCCACCTCCCCTTCTGAAGAAGAAAGTGGCTGGGCTCACGCCCTTGGGTTCTCTTCCTGTCGGACACCACCGTCCCCAGACAGGGCTGTGAGGCAGGGCTGTGAGGGCCTGACACTGAGTGCCCACTCTACATTTTCATAAATTATAAGAGTCGTTACCACCAGTGGCTTCCCGTGTGCCAAGTGTTTCACAGGCATTCTCTAAATCTCCTCACTGTTCCTCTCATCTCACCATTTGCAGATGAGAAAACTGAAGGTCCAAGGTGAAGGTTAAATAGCAACAGATACAGATGTAAACCCAATTGGACTCCAACATCCCTTTCATGCAACTGCGGTGCAGCTTATTCGAAATAAATCCAAGATGGAAGAAGTGGGGCTAGGACATCCCTTCTCCTCCAGTCTCCCTCCAGGCGGGCTCTTCCCACTGCTCTTAGAAAATGAGGCCGATTCACAACGTAAATGTGCCGCATGCCGCTGTACACTCAAAAGCAGTGTTTAGGCCCGGTGCGGTGGCTCACGCTTGTAATTCCAACACTTTGAGAGGCCGAGGCAAGCGGATCACGAGGCCAGGAATTCGAGACCAGCCTGGTCAGTATGGTGAAACCCTGTCTGTCCTAAAAATATTTAAAAAATAGCTGGGCGCGGTGGCGCGCGCCTGTAGTCTCAGTTACTCGGGAGGCTGAGGCAGGAGAATTGCTTGAACCTGGGAGGCGGAGGTTGCAGTGAGCCGAAATCGTGTCACTGCACCCCAGCCTGGGCGACAGAGGGAGACTCCGTCTCGAAGAAAAAACAAAAAACAGTGTTTAGCTGAAAGAGAACAGTCTCCTAATTTACAGAAGGGAAGGCAGAAAGAGAACCCAAGACACACCAGGGACAACAGGGAATCAGGAAGCAGGATTTGAGGCCTAGAACCCAGTTTTCCAGATTCCTGTCCATCACCGCACACATCTCGAACTTTCCAGAAGGGAGAGAACTGGAAAAGTGCTCCCTCCCTTCTTTGACCACTCCCATCCCCGGCCGCTTTTCGGTGGAGGGGCCGAGCAATCCAGCAAATTTCTCATTGCCCCGCCCCCGAGGGTGTCCCCTACTCTGGCTGGTCCCCAGATGACCCTTCTGGAGAGGGTCACTGGCTGGCTGACCCCAGACGCGGGAGCGAGGAGCCCCCGGCATCAGGTCACAAGGGGCGGGCAGGCTGCAGGTCGGATCAGATTAGCCGATGTGGATTGCGCCCCAGCCCCGGGGAGGGCCGTCTGGCCCCCTCAGGCGGAGGGAGGCGCGGGCGGCCGCGACTGCCCAGGTGGCGGGATGTGGATTGAGGCGCGGAAGGGGCTCCCCCTCCGCAGCACCCACCTGCTCGCCGCGCTGGGTGCCCAGAAAGCGCTGCCAGGTACTCGAGGGCGATACCCTCAGATCCCTGCCGTCCTAGACACCCACTCCCCTGCAAATCATGGCCCCGAACCCGGGGTTAACTGAGACACTTGACACCTCCCCGGCGCGGCTGGAGGACCCAAGACTGCCACAGTTCGCGACTTCGGGACAGACCATCCCTGATCTCCGGACCGTGAGCCCGAATCCCCGATGTTACCAGCTCAGCTGCCGATACTCCCGACGTCACACCCCGGGACCCCTTCACTCTCACTCGCAGAAAGAAAAAAATTCGCCAAGACGGAACCATTTCAGTAATAACAACGACCATTTACTGCGCCGTGCCGGGTACTGCGCTGAGCGTTTCGCGCCCATTGTCGTCTCGCGCATTCCACAGTCTGATAGACGAGCTGCTATTTATTACACCTATCCTACAGATGCGCAGACCCAGGCGCCGGGATAAGCAGCTTCACAAGACGGCAGCGATCAGCGCCTCCCACCCTTCTGCGCTGCACTCCGCGCAATCCCAAATCAAAACTCAGAGACTATGGTCCCCGTCGAGGACACACCCTGAACGCTAGAATCCCTACCCGACTCGGCTGTGGATACGCCCCCAGCCACCGACGCTGCACCCGGAGCCTGCTGACACGGAGACACCGGCAGAGCCAGGCCCTGGGCTCGGGACGCCCAGGCGGCTGCATGCCCGGCTCGGAGCCGCAGCCCCCAAACCAGAGCACTTCCCGAGTCCGCCGGCTGGAAGCGGCGGAGGCGCCCCGGGGTGCCCAGCGGAGCGCGGCAAGCGGCATAGCCTACCTTGTGCCTGCAGGCTGCGGATGATGTCCGCCCGCGGCAGCGGGTTGCGGTAGAGGCTCAGCATGTACGCCAGAGGGGACGGCGACGAGGGCTGCCCCCGCGTACGCAGGTGCGCAGTGGCCACTGTCGCATCACCCGCCTGGAGCAGGGCCCACCAGGCGTGCAGGAGGAAGGGCAGGCAGTGGGCGTGCATGGTGGGCTGGCCAGGCCTGAAAGCAGCACCTCCAGCCCTTATATCCTGGGCCTCAGCAGCCGCCCCGCCCCCACCTTTCCTCCCTCCGGGGAAGTTTTAAGTTCATATAACCCCCGTCCGGAGGGTGGGGGGCAGAGAGACCTCCTGCTGGGGATGGGCGAGACCTGATCCTGGTGCGGAGGAGGCCCGCAAAGCTGGCGGAGGACCTAGTTCCAGGGACGGGATCTAGGGCTCCTGGTTTGCCTGGTCTGGACACCCTGGCACCCTGCTCCTGTAGGTACCAAAGGCCTTGATGCTGAGACAGAGCAGGCTTGTCCCGGCAGACTCCCGGGTCAGAACTGCAACTTCCTTACTCGGCCTCACCTGGGATCCCTGCCCCATCCTCTCCACTCACGCTGCAAATGGACCGCTGGCTCCTCAAGAAGCAGGAAGAGAATGCCAAGGGATCCTCGCGGCCCTCAGGCAGACTTTGGCCCAATCTGGCCGGGGCAGCCTCCCTGGCCACTGTCTAGATGGCCTCGGGGAGCACCCCTGGCCCTACCAAATACTGAAGTGCTCTCCTGGGGAAGACAGAAGGCAGGAGGAACTAGGACGATGACTTCTTCGTCTGAAAAGGGAGTGTTCAGCAGAAGCTGGAGCCGGAAGGAGCAAACGGGATGATCCTGGTTCATCAGGCTCTTCCCCTACAGGCAGACATCACCCCAGTAATTTCAGGAGGAAAGGTGTTACCCTTGTTGCCCACATCCCCCAATCCCTGCCTGGTGTGGCAGGGCCACAGAAGACCTGGGTGGCGGCTCAGGGCCACTCACTTTGATCTCTGGGCCCTGCTTTCCTTATTTGCACAAGAGTGATCCTTGTCTGGCCTCCTCCCTTCCAGGTGCAAAGTCAAGTCAGGGCTGGAATGACCTTTAAAGAAATGTAAATCCCCGCTCCAGTGTCAGGCCCCATCCGTTTTCCTTTACACCTGAGGGCGCTTTCTCTTCCCAGCTCCCCCCACCTACCTAGCCTTGACAAGCACGTTAGCTGCGGGCCAACACTTACTGAACACTTACTAAGTGCCAGGCACAGAGCTAAGTGCTCTATACACCTGGCTTCTTTCACAGGATGCCTCTAGCTCCAAAGAACTGTAGGCTGCTGGCTGGGCACAGTGGCTCACACCTGTAATTTCAGCACTTTGGGAAGCTGAGACTGGCAGATTGCCTGAGCCCAGGAGTTCAAGACCAGCCTGGTCAACATGGCGAAACCCTGTCTCTACCCAAAAATATAAAAATTAGCCAGGCATGGTGATGTGCGCCTGTAGTCCCAGCTCCTCTGGAGGCTGAGGTGGGAGGACTGCTTGAGCCTGGGAGGCGAAGGTTGCAATAAGCCAAGATCGGGCTACTGGACTCCAGCCTGGGCGACAGAGTGAGACCCTGTCTCAAAAAAAGAAAACAACAACAACACAACAACAAAAGAACCATAGGCTGCGACCTGAGCAGGTGTTAGAAAATGGAGAAAGGTCCAGCAGGCTCAACTAGGAGCTCCAAGCCTTCGTCCTCTGTCTTAGGGGAAGAGGCTGTACCACCTAACTGGGGGCCTCATCTAAGATTCAGGAGACCTGGGCTGTCCACCACACGAGCCCTGGACGGTCTGTTAGTTTCCTAAAGCTGGAACTGTCTTGTTCATCCTGCTGTCACACAGTATATACCATCATCATCGTTGGAACTCAAAAAATCTGTGTTAAGTAAATCATTCAGGCCAGGTGTGGTGGTTCATGCCTGTAATCCCAACACACTGGGAGGCCAAGGCTGGAGGATAGCTTGAGGCCAGGAGTTTGAGACCAGTCTGGTCAACATAGCAAGACCCTCTTAAAAAAAAAAGAGAGAAATTTAAAAACAAGTAAATAATTCAGTGAGGCCAGACGCAGTGGCTCACACCTGTAATCCTAGCACTTTGGGAGGCCGAGGTGGGCAGATCACCTGAGTTCGGGAGTTCGAGACCAGCTTGACCAACATGGAGAAACTCTGTCTCTACTAAAAATACAAAATTAGCTGGGCATGGTGGCACATGCCTATAATCCCAGCTACTTGGGAGGCTGAGGCAGGAATATCATTTGAACCCAGGAGGTGGAGGTTGCAGTGAGCCAAGATTGCGCCATTGCACTCCAGCCTGGGCAAGAGCGAAACTCCATCTCAAAAAAAAAAAAAAAAAAAAAATTCAGTGAATGGCACTATGTCTGGACTTCCCTGAAGATAAGCATCACCTTGGTGTTTGTTAAACTATTGATTCCCCCCCCCCCTTTTTTTTTTTTGAGATGTAGTTTCGCTCTTGTTGCCCAGGCTAGAGTACAATGGCACAACCTCGGCTCACTGCAACCTCTGCCTCCCCAGTTCAAGTAATTCTTCTGCTTCAGCCTCCCGAGTAGTTGGGATTACAGGTCCCCACCACCATGCCCGGCTAATATTTGTAGTTTTAGTAGAGGTGGGGTTTTGCCATGTCATCCACCCACCTCAGCCTCCCAAAGTGCTGGGATTACAGGCGTGAGCCACTGCGCCTGGCCAAAGTATTGATTCTCAAGTCCAGACCCAAACCTTCAGATTTAGAATTTGGTGAGAGGGCGTGGTCATCTACATATTTCACAAACATCCCAGTGATACTTTTTTCTTTTTTTGAGACAGGGTCTCACTCTGTCACCCAGGCTGGCATGCAGTGACATGATCTCGGTTCACTGCAGCCTCTACCTCCCAGGTTCAAGGGATTCTCCTGCCTCAGTAGCTGTAATTCCTGCCTCAGGAGCTGGGATTATAGGCACATGCCACTACGCCTGGTTAATTTTTGTACTGTTAGTAGAGACAGGAGTTTCACCATCTTGGTCTCGAACTCCTGACCTCGAGTGATCTGCCCACCTTGGCCTCCATAAGTGCTGGGATTACAGGCATGAGCCACCATGCCCGGCCCTCCAGTGATTCTGATCAGCCAACTTTGGGACCCACGTGGGCTAGGGTTCTTGCTGCAGTTTGTAACTCACCTCTCTACATTGTTTCCTCATCTGCAAAACATGTCTAGAGATTACTCCTCCCATGTAGACTAAACGAAATGAATGTAAAAATGCTTTACTGGCTGGGCGCGGTAGCTGAAGCCTATAATCCCAGCACTTTGGGAGGCCGAGACGGGCGGATCACGAGGTCAGGAGATCGAGACCATCCTGGCTAACACAGTGAAACCCCGTCTCTACTAAAAAATACAAAAAAACTAGCCAGGTGAGGTGGCGGGCGCCTGTAGTCTCAGCTACTCGGGAGGCTGAGGCAGGAGAATGGTGTAAACCCAGGAGGCTGAGCTTACAGTGAGCTGAGATCCGGCCACTGCACTCCAGCCCGGGTGACAGAGTGAGACTCTGTCTCAAAAAAAAAAAAAAAAATGCTTTACAAGCTCTAAAACCTGATGTCATTGTAGAGGATGATGCATGCGGGTATTATTGTGAGTGGTCCATGGTTGTCATCTGACTTCCCCAGCCTAGAGACTCAGCCTCAGCCCTCTGTATCAGACCCGTCCCCAGAGGCAGAAGGCACCCTCATCCAGGTCATGCACATATAAATACAAAAATGACAGGTTGTGGTTAGTGCTGTGGGAGCCTCTGACCAGGACTCAGGTTCCAAGGATGGCAGTACAGGGAAGGCACAGACAACTAGATGGAGGTACGGGAGTCAGACTCAGTGAAACCAGCTCCAGAACCCAAGTCTACCAGATCACCATGTGGCCTAGTGTGTAGGTGGTCCCTGTTTAAACATGCTCAGCTCAGCTCAGAGCACCCTCATCCACTGAGACTGGAAACGAACAAAAACGATGGCATGCTTCCCATCCAGGACCAGAAGCTTCTTCTTCTTCTTCTTTTTTTTTGAGATGGAGTCTGGCTCTATCACCCAGGCTGAAGAGCAGTGGCACGATCTCAGCTCACTACAACCTCTGCCTCCTGGGTTCAAGCAATTCTCATACCTCAGCCTCCAGAGTAGCTGGGATTATAGGCATGCACCACCATGCCCAGCTATTTTTTTTTTTTTGTATTTTTAGTATGTTTAGTATGTTAGCCAGGCTAGTGTTGAACTCCTGACCTCAAGTGATCCACCCGCCTCAGCCTCCCAAAGTTCTGGGATTACAGGCATGGGCCAATACACCCAGCCCAGAAGCTTCTTGAAATTAGGGCTAAAGCTTTATTCATCACATGTCCCTTGCACTACAGGCACTTAATGGGTGCTCACTAACTGTTTAAGGTAAAATGAATGATAACCATAGCTAACATTTATTGAGCACCTAATGCACTAGACATTCTGCTAATAATTGCATTGATTTTATCCTCATCCCCACTTCAGAGGTGATGAGAAAACAGAAGCTCAGATAATTTACCCAAAGCCACAAATTTACAAGTGGAAACAGCCAGTATGTGAAGGGTCAGTCTGCTTGTTGCCCAAACCCGTTGCTTCCCCATAGAAGAGGAGTGAAAATGTGCTTTGTACTAAGACTTTTAAGAAAACTCTCAATGTCTTGCCTTTCCCAGGGTCCAACAGCTGCAGACAGCTCATTTCTGATGTGTATTGGCTTAGAGCCCTGTGGAGGCCTGGAATTTCTCTCTGACCCGCAAGAGCAACTAGCTGACAAAGCTCATCCATCTCTGAACTTTCTTGGGCTCTGGCACTATCCCTGGAAGAACCTGAATCTCTGTTGCTTTTTTAGGACCGAGGCTAACAGTCACCCTCACTTTTTAAAGACCTTAGTTGGTCCAGGATCTCTTTCGTATAAGAAAAACCAGAAGTGCCCTTTTCCCAGGTGAGGAATGACACCTTCTCATTTCCTCTGCCCCAGACAGACTGACCGTCAGATTCCCTGACCTGGGAGATAACCTTTGAGGCCATCCCAGCTGGCAGGAGGGTGGGGGCAAAGTCCCTTGAGATTCTCAGATGCTTTCCAGTGCTCTCCATCGAGACATTTGGGACCCTCCCTTGACATGAGCAGCAATGTGTGACATGGTTAAGTGCTTGGACCCTGAAGCTGAGCCTCCAGGAGGCAGAATCTGGATGCTTCTCTGCCACTTCCTACCTAGGGATATTAGACTTAGCATCCTGAAGCTTCTGCTTGCTCAGCTGTAAAATGGAGACAAATAATATCTACTGACAGGAATGCTATAAATAGTAAATGTGTGTGAAATGCATAGTGCACGTAGCATTTAGTCATTCATTCATTCATCGAACAAACCTGCTTGTCTAGTGAGTCTCTGGCAGGCTAACTCAGAGCTAGATTCTCAGGGAATCAAGGACACGTGTTTAGTGAGCATTTCCTGTACAGCCAGGGCGCCTGTATATGTTGCCTACGTAAGCAATCCTGTTCACCCCTCACTGATGTTCTCTGTGCAGCAAGCCTTTCAGGGATGGAGAAACTGAGGTACCCAGGAATTAAAGCTTAAGCTTTGTGAGGGTGGAGGGCACCTGCTTCATCATATCCCTCTGTGCCTAGCATAGCTCCTGGCACACAGGTACCAGTGAGTATTTGCTAAGTGATTGAATGAACCCCGTATTCCCAAAGTGGGGCCCCCAAGCACCCTTGCCTTTCACTTGTTCTTTCCTCCTGCTGTCTGTATTTTATCTCCCCCAGTAAACTCCTAAACTCCTACTCATCTATCAAGACATAGTTTTATTTATTTATTTATTTTTTATTTTTTGAGATGGAGTCTCGCTCTGTCGCCCAGGCTGGAGTGCAGTGGCGTGATCTCGGCTCACTGCAAGCTCTGCCCCCCGGGTTCACACCATTCTCCTGCCTCAGCCTCCCGAGTAGCTGGGACTACAGGCGCCCGCCACCTCGCCTGGCTAGTTTTTTGTATTTTTTAGTAGAGACGGGGTTTCACCGTGTTAGCCAGGATGGTCTCGATCTCCTGACCTTGTGATCCACCCGTCTCGGCCTCCCAAAGTGCTTGGATTACAGGCTTGAGCCACCGCACCCGGTCAAGACATAGTTTTAAAGTCTCCTCTTCTATAAACCTGTAACTGCCCCCGCAGCAATTTAGCAGAGCCCTCCTCCTCCTCCTCCTCCTCCTTCTTCTTCCAGAGTCTCACTGTGTCGCCAGGCTGGTTTCTTCTTCTTCTGACAGAGTCTCACTCTGTCGCCAGGCTGGAGTGCACTGGTACGATCTTGGCTCACTGCAACCTCTGCCTCCTGGGTTCAAGTACTTCTCCTGCCTTAGCCTCCTGAGTAGGTGGTATTACAAGTGAGTGCCACCAGGCCTGGCTAAAGTTTGTATTTTTAGTAGAGATGGGGTTTCAGTATGTTGGCCAGGCTGGTCTCAAACTCTTGACCTCAGATGATCCATCCACCTCGGCCTCCCAAAGTGCTGGGATTACAGGTGTGAGCCACTGCGCCCGGCCAGCAGAGCCCTCTTCTAAGTAAAGCATCAGGGCGGGGTGTGGTGGCTGGTGCCTGCAATCCCAGTGCTTTGGGAGGCCAAGATGGAAGGATCGATTGAGACCAGGAGTTTGAGACCAGCCTAGGCAATATGGTGAGACCCTGTCTCTACAAAAAATTTAAAAATTAGCCAGCTTGGGCCGGGCGCGGTGGCTCAAGCCTGTAATCCCAGCACTTTGGGAGGCCGAGGGGGGCGGATCACGAGGTCAGGAGATCGAGACCATCCTGGCTGACACGGTGAAACCCCGTCTCTACTAAAAAATACAAAAAACTAGCCGGGCGAGGTGGCGGGCGCCTGTAGTCCCAGCTACTGGGGAGGCTGAGGCAGGAGAATTGCGTGAACCCGGGAGGCGGAGCCTGCAGTGAGCTGAGATCCGGCCACTGCACTCCAGCCTGGGCGGCAGAGCGAGACTCCGTCTCAAAAAAAAAAAAAAAAAAAAAAATTAGCCAGCTTGTGCCTGTAGTCCCAGCTACTTGGGAGGCTGAGATGGCAGGAGGTCAAGGCTCCAGTGAGCCATGATCACACCACTCCACTCCAGCCTGGGTGACAGAGTGAGACCCTGTCTCAGAAACAAAAAAAAAAAAAAAAGGAAGAAGAAAATCAACAAACAAAGTAAAGCATCATAGAGCAGTTGTCTAAACTCTCTTCAGTGAAGGCCACCAGCCTATCAGACTGTGAGCTGCCTAGGAGCAGGAGGGACCCCTGACTCCTTTCTCTCTGAGACCCCAGCTCCTGGTTTATAACTGCCCACTGTTTGCTGGAATCTGCAACCTACGTGAATGAATTCAGTCTCATAAAGGCAGGTCTAAGACAAGTCTCTTGCTTCTACCTTTAGTCTGTACCCCCAACTGTTGGTCTTGGAGGCTGATGCCCAGGCTCAGAGGTGCCATCCAGTGACTCTGCTGGGCACATGTGGCTCTCTGTGATCTCAAGCTAGAAATGAGCCTCCATCTCCCGCCTGGTTTTCCAGACCCCTCCCCTGCAAACCCCTTGGAGCCCAGAAGCACTCCAGCCCCATGCAAATACTTGCCCTTCCCCAAAGTTCAAAGCGGTTCTTTTTCCGCCCAAAATGAGTTTGCCTCCTCTTCATTCAACAAAACATTCCTATTTATCCCACAGATCCAGCCCAAGAGTCTCTTCTACCATGAAGTTTTCCTTATATGATCTCTCTCCCCTCAGGCACTCTCCCCGAGACCCCTTCCTTATCCAGGCTCCGATCCAGCCATTCTTTGTTTATGGGACAAGATCTTCGAGCCCCTGGGAGTTTCCCACCAGCAAGCCTGGTGCTGGTTTGCACTGTAGTCTTCAAAGTGCTGGGCAAAGGACCTGGTATACAGTAAATGGAGGTTGCAAACCACCATGCCTGCAGCTGGCCCCGGCTGATGTGGTGTTTTGTCTGCCACCAACTATGTTGTTTTTAAAAGTTTTTTACTGACTGCCATGACTCGCACCTGTAATCCCAGCAGTTTTGGAGGCTGAGACAGGAGGATCATTTGAGTCCAGGAGTTTAAGACCAGCCTGGGCAGCATAGCATGACCTCATCTCTAAAAAAAAACAAAAAAGTACATCCAGGCCAACATGGTGAAACCGTGTCTCTACTAAAAATACAAAAATTAGCCGGGCGTGGTGGTGCTTGCATGTAATCCCAACTATTTGGGAGGCTGAGGTAGGAGAATCGCTTGAACCATGGAGTCGGAGGTTGCAGTGAGCCGAGATCGCGCCTCTGCACTCCAGCCTGGGTGACAGAGCGAGACTCCACCTCGAGAAAAAAAAAAAAGAAAAAGAAAAAAAAAGTGTCTGGGCGTGGTGGCCTACGCATGTAGTTTCAGCTATGCAGGAGGCTAAGGAGGGAAGATGGCTTGAGTACAGGAGGTTGAGGCTGCAGTGAGCCATGATTGTACTACTGTACTCCAGTCTAGGTCACAGACTGAGACCCTGTCTCAAACACAACAAAATGAAAACAGAAAGAAAAGTCTTGAAGATGCCGGGTGTGGTGTCACATGCCTGTAATTTTTGAGATTGTTCATAAAAATGTTTTTGTTTTCTTCTCTTCATTTGAGAAATGGAAAGAAAGTTCTGGGCCCTCATTTCAACATGGCAAAGGTTCCCTAAAGCCAAATAGTCACTATTTCCTTTAGGCAGGGTCTATTCTCTCTTTTTTTTTTTGAGACAGAGTTTTGCTCTGTCACCCAGGCTAGAGTGCAGCGGCTCAATCTCAGCTCACTGCAAGCTCTGCCTCCTGGGTTTATGCCATTCTCCTGCCTCCGCCTCCCGAGTAGCTGGGACCACAGGCGCCCACCACCACACCCGCTAATTTTTTGTATTTTTAGTAGAGATGGCGTTTCACTGTGTTAGCCAGGATGGTCTCGATCTCCTCACCTCGTGATCCACCCGCCTTGGCCTCCCAAAGTGCTGGGATTACAAGTGTAAGCCACCGTGCCCGGCTGGGTCTATTCTCTTAAGTGCTAGAGTCAATCCTTAACTTATTACATCTATTTGCCTGGCCCTGGAGATCCTTGTTATATTTTATTTTATTTTAAAATTATTATTAGTTTTTTCTTTTCTTTTTTTTTTTTTTTTTTTGAGATGGAGTCTCACTCTGTCGCCCAGGCTGGAGTGCAGTGGTGTGATCTCCACTCACTGCAAGTTGTGCCTCCCAGGTTCATGCCATTCTCCTGCCTCAGCCTCCTGAGTAGCTGGGACTATAGGCGCCCACCACCATGCCCGGCTAATTTTTTGTATTTTTTTTTTTTTAGTAGAGATGGGGTTTGACCGTAGCCAGGATGGTCTCGATCTCCTGACCTCGTGATCCGCCTGCCTTGGCTTCCCAAAGTGCTGGGATTACAGGCGTGAGCCACCGCGCCTGGCCTATTATTAGTTTTTTGAGATGGAGTCTTACTCTGTCACCCAGACTGGAGTGCAGTGGACTGATCTTGTCTCACTGCAACCTCTGCCTCCCGGTTGAAGTGATTCTCATGCCTCAGCCTCCTGAGTAGCTGGGATTACAGGCATGCACCAGTACGCCCATCTAATTTTTGTATTTTTAGTAGAGACGGGGTTTCACTTTGTTGGCAGGCTGGTCTTGAACTCCTGACCTCAGGTGATCTGTCCCTCTCAGCCTACCAAAGTAGTAGGATTACAGGTGTGAGCCACTGCTCCCAGCCCCCCTTGTTATATTTTAGATGAGAGAAAGACACTCTGGAGTCAGGAGTGTTTGGGTTGGGCTCATCTCATTGTCCTTCTCCAAAGGGACTAACTCATGCATTGTGGGTAGGTGGCCCAGGCTGGATAAGATAGACATAATCTATTATTCTATAAATGCTTACCATAATGTGTTTGCACTCTCCTATCAATCCTATGAAGTGGATTGGATGGTTACTCCCATTTTACAGGTGAGGAAACTGAGGCTCAGAGAGGTTAAGCAGCTTGCCACGGTGGAGAATTTAGCAGGTGGTAAAGTTGTGAGGGGCTCCAAATCGCTGTGACTTGAGAACCCACACTGGATGCTCCCTTGTCCCAGCAGAGTCACTTATTATTACTTTCCTTGCACAGAGAGGTCTTTCCCAGCTTCCCCCATCTAAACTGACATCCTGCACTCTGTTCTATCACTGTTTATTTTCTCCACAGCTCTTCCATGGTCAGAAATTACCTTGTGGCTGGGTGCAGTGGCTCATGCCTGCAATCCCAGCACTTTGGGAGGCTGAGGCGGGCAGATCACTTGATGTCAGGAGTTTGAGACCAGCCTGGTCAACATGGCGAAACCCTGTCTCTACTAAAAATACAAAAATTAGCCGGGCGTGGTGGCACATGCCTGTAAGTCCAGCAACTTGGGAGGCTGAGGCAAGAGAATCGCTTGAACCTGGGAGGTGGAGGTTGCAGTGAGCCGAGGTCGTGCCATTGCACTCCAGCCTGGGCAACAAGAGCAAGACTTTGCCTCAAAAAAAAAAAAAAAAAAAAAGAAATTACCTTATTTTGTTTTGTACTGTGTGTTTCTTTTTTATCCTTTCCCCTCCCCAGCACTAGGCTGGCTATAAGCAGCTTCTCTGTTTAGTTCGTTGCTGGACCCCAGTCGTTAGCCCAGTTCTCGACACATGCAAGTGTTCATAGTACACGTTTGTTGAATGAATGCATTTAACCCGGTGTCTGCATTGCAGGACACAGAGGTAAGAAGGCAAAGACAGGGAAGGTGCTTCTTGGTGCGGTGGTCACCAAAAGGACGTAAGTCCCTCAGGTCAGCAGCTTCCACTGCTCTCAAGTTCTTCCACCTCACTCTCCTGAGCACATGGTCGGGTACACAGTGGGTCTCACATACTGGGTGCACTGTCTTGGCATGCCGACATCTGGACATCAGCAAGACAATGGCTTCTGTGTCCCCATCTCCTTATGGATATGATTTGTGTTACTGCACTTTCTGTGTGCATCACTCATGCCTCCAGTCTCTCTCGTGGTCCTTGCAGGAGCTATGTGACCTAAGCAGGGCTGGTACCACCCTCAGACAGAGTGACTGGCCCCACATTGTCCAGCTGGCAGGGCCTGGCCTGTCTGACTCTGAAACTCAGGCTCCTCCAGCTCCCATGGCCCCCCAGCCTCTTGGGGTGGAGCCAAGTCGAGGCTTGTGCTTCCCACAGGGTCAGGAGGTGAAGGCACAGCCTGGCCTTGGAACCCCCGCGGAATGGGAAGGTTTTGTGAAACAAACAGAGAGACCACCAGGAGGGTGCCCTCCCCTCCCACCCCGGAAGCTTCTCAGAGATTCCCACAGCCCGGCCAGCTGCCTCTGCCTTCTACCTTCCCACTTCCCCTCCACGGGGAGTCACTGGTGCTGAAGTTAAGCTGGAGTTTGATGACCTAACTCTGAGCCTGGGGGTGGGAGAAAGGCTCTGTGCTTGAAAGGAAGATAGAGAGAGAGAGAGAAAAGCCATGAATAAGAATCAGAACTGACCGGGCGCGGTGGTTCACACCTGTAATTCCAGCACTTTGGGAGGCCAAGGCAAGCGGATCACCTGAGATCAGGAGTTCAAGATCAGTCTGGCCAAAGTGGTGAAACCCTGTCTGTACAAAAAATACAAAAATTATTCGGGCATGATGGTGGGTGCCTGTAATTCCAGCTATTCAGGAGGCTGAGGCAGAAGAATTGCTTGAACCCAGGAGGCAGAGGTTGCTGTGAGCCAAGATTGTGCCATTGCACTCCAGCCTGGGCAACATAGTGAGACTATGTCTCAAAAAAAAATGAGGCCGGGGACGGTGGCTCACGCCTCTAATCCCAGCACTTTGAGAGGCTGAGGCGGGTGGATCACCTGGGGTCAGGAGTTTGAGACCAACCTGGCCAACATAGTGAAACCTCCTCTCTACTAAAAATACAAACTGGGCGTGATGGCGGGCACCTGTAATCCCAGCTACTCGGAAGGCTGAGGCAGGAGAATCGCTTGAACCTGGGAGGCAGTGGTTGCAGTGAGCTGAGGTGGTGCCACTGCACTCCAGCCCAGGCGACAGAGAGAGATTCTGTCTCAAAAACAAAACAAAACAAAACACAAAACAAACAAAAAAAACGCCAGGAGCGGTGGCTCATACCTGTAATCCCAGCACTTTGGGAGGGCGAGGCGGGGGGATCACGAGGTCAGGAGATCGAGACCATCCTGGCTAACACAGTGAAACCCCATCTCCACTAAAAATACATAAAAGTTAGCTGGGCGTGGTGGTGGGTGCCTGTAATCCCAGTAATCCCAGCCACTCGGGAGGCTGAGGCAGGAGAATGGTGTGAACCCGAGAGGTGGAGCTTGCAGTGAGCCGAGATCTCGCCACTGTACTCCAGCCTGGGTGACAGAGCGAGACTCCATCTAAAAAAAAAAAAAGAAAAAAGAATCAGAACTAAGAATAAACACTAAATAAACTAAGAATAACACTAAGCACTTAGGGAGTGCTTACTGTGTGCCGGGCACTGACTGCGCCAGAGATTTATATGTGCAATTAACTCATTGTCTCCCAAAATTGCTTGATGACGGTTATCACTGGGAGCAATTATTAATCATAAAGGGAGCTCTAAAAGTCCTAGTGCTCTGTTTTAGTCATATTTAATCTTTGATAACTTCAAAAGTATAAATGATAGAAACTTACAAAACCAGCTTCTGATAATTTATTGATATTTCTTTTATACTTATTTAGTTTTGCGATCTTTGAGTAATATATTTTCAATTTTATTGTTTTGTTTCCGTCAACATGGGCTATCTTCAAAAAGCATTTATATTAAAAACGTATTATTCAAAATTCAAAATTGTCCAAAAGACCATTGATAATTCAAGTTCAAAGCTGAACAGATAATGACCAGGCATGGTGGCTGTGATCTCAGTACTTTGGGAGGCCAAGGCAGGAGGATCACTTGTGCCCAAGAGTTCAAGGCTGCAGTGAAATATGATCACGCCACTGCACTCCAGCCTGGGTGATAGAGTGAGATCCTGTCTCTTAAAAAAAAAAAAAAGTGAATGAGTAAACAAATTGTGGTATATCCATATATTGAAATACTATCTGACAATAAAACGGAATGCACTATTGATACACATGAAGGGGATGAATCTCAAAACAATGATACGACAATGATGTGGAGTGAAAGAAGCCCAACAAAAAGTAGTATGCACTGGATGATTCCATTTCTATAAAATTCTAGAAAATGCAGACTAATGTATAGTGACAGAAAGCAGATCAATGGGTTGCCTAGGGATGGGGAAGAGGGAGGGATAACAAAGGGCAGAAGGAAAGTTTTGGGAGTGATAAATATGTTCGTTTTCTTTTTTTTTTTTTTCTTTTGAGACAGAGTCTCACTCTGTCACCCAGGCTGGAGTGCAGAGGTGCAATCTCTGCTCAATGCAACCTCTACCTCTGGGGTTCAAGTGATTCTCGTGCCTTAGCCTCTGGAGTAGCTGAGGTCACAGGCGCGCGCCACCGTGACTGGGTAATTTTTGCATTTTTAGTAGAGACGGGGTTTCACCATGTTGGTCAGGCTGGTCTCAAACTCCTGACCTCAGGTGATCTGCCCGTCTTGGCCTCCCAAAGTGCTGGGATTATAGGCGTGAGCCACTGTGCCTGGCCTATTAATTTTCTTAATCGTGGTGATGGTTGTATATATATATGAAAGCTTATCAAAATGCACACTTTAAATATTTGCAGTTGTAGCCTGGTCAACATGGTGAAACCCCGTCTCTGCAAAAAATATAAAAATTAATCGAGTGTGGTGGTGCATACCTATAGTCCCAGCAACTCCAGGGGCTGAGGCAGGAGGATCGCTTGAGCCTAGGAGGTAGAGGTTGCAGTGAGCTGAGATCATGTCACTGCACTCCAGCCTGGGTGACAGAGTGAGACCCTGCCTCAAAAAAAAAAAAAAAAAAGAAAAAGAAAAAGAAAATATTCACAGTTGTGTGTTCATTATACCTTACTAAAGCTGTAAAAATGAAATTCAATGTAATAAACTTTAGAACTATAAAACTTGGCTAGGCACAGTGGCTCATGCCTGTAATCCCAGCACTTTGGGAGGGTGAGGCAGGAGAATTGCTTGAGGCCAGGACTTCCAGACGAGCCTGGGCAACATGATGACACTGTGTCTCCACAAAAACTACAAAAAGTAGCCAAGTGTGGAGGCAAGCACCTGTAATTTCAGCTACTCAGGAGGCTGAAGTGGGAGGATAGCTTGGTCTCAAGAGATTAAGGCTACAATGAGTTGTGATTGCACTCCAGCCTGGGTGACAGAGTGAGACCCTGTCTCAAAAAAATTACAGATATCTCTATATGTATCTTATTTGAAACTCATAAAACTAATATGTGTAAAAAATTTAAATAAACTTTGATGTTCTTTGTAAGTTTATAGCATTTATACTTCTGAAACAGTATACTTAATAGAATATACTTCTATTAGAGCTTAAAAGTGCTCTAAAACTTTTAAGGATATCAGTCTTGTAGGTCTATTGCCTCGGGGTCCCTGGAGTGGGACTCAGGAATCCTTGCTCTTTCAAAGAGTCTTAGGTAAGATGGGAAACAGAGCATAAACTCTTCTCTCTCTCTCTCTGTCTCTCTCTCTCCCTCTCTTTCGCTCTCTGGCTTTTCACAAACACATAAGATAGGTATTTCTAAAGATGAGGGATCTGAGGCTCAGAGAGGCTTGGTGACTTGCCCCAGGTCACACAGCTCATTAACAGCGGTGCTGGGATTGGAACCCAAGCAGTCTGACTCCAAAGTCCACACAGGCAGGGGTTGGGGGCACTTACATCATCTCAAACTCCCCAGTCCCTATTCCTTGTTGGCCACTGACCCCAGAGCTCTCAAGAGCCCCAGGCTGGTGCATCCCCCACTAACATCAAAGGGCCCCAGGCTTCAAAGGCAGGTGAGGAAGATGCACATACCCCATACCTGGCTGAGTATGCAGGGAAGCCTGGGAGAGCTAATACGATTAAGCAGAGACCCAGTGGGGCCGGAAGTAGCTTCCCTGAGTAGATCATTCGCTGGAAGTGACTTGCATACATTCTCACCCACCAACCACCCTCAGAGTCTTTCATTCTAGGTCTACTAACAAAACCTCTGGACACTTGGGAATCAGGACAGCAGTGGGGGCTGTGCCAAGTATGTGTCCATCCCATAGATGGACAAATTTGTTTGAAACCAGTTGCTACCAAATTTGTGCCAGGCGTGGTGCTGAGTGCTTTGGACGTGTCTCATTTTTATCCTGAAATTAGGTACAGGGTAACCATTAAATGTAGGACTCCAAGGAGCTCCTTTGATGTTGCATTCTCTAGGTATAATTATTCCCATTTTACTGATGAGAAAACGAAGGCGTGGAATACCTGCCCAAGGTCAAGTTGGTACTAAGTGGCTAGAATTGGAGCCCAGGACTATTTTGATTCTAACCTCCATTCCCTGCCTTGGCTGTCAGGAGGGAACAAACAGCTAAGACCCCAGCATGTTCTCCTAGCCCTTTCCCTTCACTCTGGGTGTCAGGAGTGGCAGGGGTTAACTCTGTGTCTGTTTGCCCAAATTACCCCACATATCTTTAGGGAATGGGAAATAGACAATCTAAAGCTGAGATCACCTCCTCATGATTCGAGACGTTACAAAACCACAAGGCCTCCCCGACCTTCTTCCATTGCTCCCATGTTCATGCCACCATCCCCCAATCATTCTCCCACCAACCTGCACTGCAAGCACTCCCTGACAAAGGCTGCTGTTTCAGAGCCAGAAAGCGCTGGGGTTATGAGGAGTGAGGGAGGCTCCAAGCGCAGGGCCACTTCCCCCCAGCTCCTGTCTTGGCCACACCAGCCTCTTTCCCAGGGGAGCTTCCAGTCCAACCTTCCCAGCCTATTCTTGCCTACTCCTGCCCTCCTACCCTACCCCTCAGCTCTGTTTTTCTGTCCTCTCTGTCCCTGTCTGTCTTTCCTTCCCCACTGGAAGATCTAAGGTCACATACCCTTTCTCTGTCTGTACCTGCCTCAGGTCCTAAGCTGCCCCAGCAGCGATGGTGGGGTCAGCAACAAAAATTTGGAGGGACCCGCCCTGCTGGGAAAATCGTCCTTGCTGGGAAAGTGCAGCCAAGGAAACTCCCTGAGGGCAGAGGTGGGGGAGCGGGAGGGTTGTTTAAATTAGTACCAGTTAGGCTGGGGTATGGAGGGCAGGACACCTAGATCCTGCTCCCAGCTCAACCCAGACCAGCACATGACCTTGTTGAGCCTCCGTTTCCACATCTCGGATGATTCTTAGCCCTGTCTCCACACTCGACTGTCTTGTGCTTGGTGGAACTCTGAGGCCAGCGGGTGGAAGTGTCTCCTAACATTCAAGGCCTGCACAGCTTCTTCTCCCTCTCCTCTACCCACTCTTTGATGAAGTGCAGCCGATTCCCACACACACCACCCCCTGCTCTCCCTCCCCTGCCTGCTTAGTTCTTATTTATTGTGCTATTGTGCTTTTTTTGTTTTGTTTTGTTTTGTTTTGTTTTGTTTTGTTTTGAGATGAAGTTTCACTCTTGTTGCCCAGGCTGGAGGGCAATGACGCGGTCTCGGCTCACTGCAAACTCCACTTCCTGAGTTCAACCAATTCTCCTGCCTCAGCCTCCCAAGTGGCTGGGATTACAGGCACCTGCCACCACACCCAGCTAATTTTTGTATTTTTAGTAGAGACAGGGTTTCTCCATGTTGGCCAGGCTGGTCTCGAACTCCTGACCTCAGGTGATCCACCGGCCTCGAACTCCCAAACTGCTGGGATTACATATGTGAGCCAGGGCACCCGGCCATACAGTGCCTTGTTTTTTTTTTAGGTTTTTTTTGTTTGTTTGTTTGTTTTTGAGACGGAGTCTTCCTCTGCATCCAGCCTGGAGGTGCCATGGAGCAATCTCGGCTCACTGCAAGCTCTGCCTCCCAGGCTCACGCCATTCTCCTGCCTCAGCCTCCGGACCACAGGCACCCACACCACGCCCAGCTAATTTTTTGTATTGTTTTTAGTAGAGACGGGGTTTCACCCTGTTAGCCAGGATGGTCTCGATCTCCTGACCTTGTGATCCGCCCGCCTCGGCCTCCCAAAGTGCTGGGATTACAGGCATAAGCCACAGCACCCAGCCTTTTTTTTTTTTTTGAGATGGAGTTTCGCTCTGGTTGCCCAGGCTGGAGGACAATGGCATGATCTCGGCTCACTGCAACCTCCGCCTCCCAGGTTCAAGTGATTCTCCTGCCTCACCTAGTGGCTGGGATTACAGGCGCCCGCCTCCAAGCCCGTCTAATTTTTGTATTTTTAGTAGAGATGGGGTTTCACCATGTTGGTCAGCAGGGTCTCGAACTCCTGATCTCAGGTGATCCACCCACCTTGGCCTCCCAAAGTGCTGGGGTTACAGGCATGAGCCACCGTGCCCGTCCTGTATTGTGCTTTTTAAACACAAAATGCATGCCTATTCGCTGTAGAAAAAGTGCAGACTATATAATGGTATATACAGGAAGAGAAAAATCCCCTGTAACCCCGTGATCTATATATAACCATGGTTAATCCTTTGGGGGTACATTCTTCCTGCCCCTTGCACTTAGGTATTGATGTGCACATGCATTTATGTGCACTTAGAAGAATCACACCATGTGAACTGTTCTATAAACTACTTCTTTTATGAAACCTGAACATCTTTCCAGGCCATAAAGCATCCTCTCCACTACCATTTAAAAATAAACGTTGGCTGGGTGTGGTGGCTCATGACTGTAATCCCAGCCCTTTGGGAGGCTGAGGCAGGCAGATTGTTTGAGCCTGGGAGTTCGAGACCAGCCTGGCCAACATGGTGAAACCTAGTCTCTACTAAAAATACAATAATTTGCTGAGCGTGGTGGCGGAGGTCTGTAATCCTAGCTACCAAGAAGACTGAGGCAGGAGAATAGCTTGAACCCGGGAGGCGGAGGTTGCAGTGAGCCCAGATCTCACCCCTGCTCTCCAGCCTGGGCTACAGAGGGAGACTCCGTCTCAAAAAAAAAAAAAAAAAAAAAAAAAAAAAATCTTAATTCTTTAGGCCTCCTCCTCCAGGAAGCCAGCCTGGAGGATTTCTCTAGCCCAGTCAGCCTCTCTCAAGGTCCTTACACCAAGTTCCGTGTTATCCACCTTCTCTTGGACTGTGAGCTTTCAGGGGATAGAAGGCCCCTCCGGACCCTTTCACTCAGTGCCCGGTGTACGTAATAGGTGCTTAATAAATGAGGCTGGAAAGGGTACTTTTCTTGATTGCTGTCAGCAGGAGGAGGCCGAGGCAGAGGAAAAGAGCACTGGACTTGGAGTCGGCGTGCCTCCCTGTCTCTAGCTTCGCGTTCTTGTTTGCAGCGAGGAGGCATAGTGGTCTGTGCGACGCAGGGCCCAGCCCCGCTTGCCCCGCCCGCCCCGCCGCGCCTGGCCGGGCGCCTGGCACAGCCAAGGCGCCCAGCGGAAGCCCCAGCCATGGCAGAACCGACGGAGCCCGGTGAGGTGAGCGCGCCTGGCAGGCCCGCGGGGCTGGAGGCGGAGGCCCAGGCGCCCGCCCCCGTGGGAAAGCGCGCGGAGGGCGACCCGGGTGAGTCAGCCTGCTAGCAGACGGGCTGCGGAGCTAGAGGACCGAGGCCCGAGGCGGCGGTGAGTGTTCCCGCCGGGCGAGGAGCGTAGTCGCCGCCAAGGGGGACCCGCCCCTCTCCCTTGTTCCCCGCACTGCGGGTCCCGCCGCCGGGGCCGGGACACGAGCCTAGCGAGACAGAGACGCTCCGGCGCGAGCTCCCGCCCCGGGCCTGTGGTCGGGCGGGGTGGGGGTTACCCAGGGCTCTGCCCTCAGCAGGGTGTGTCCCCTCCCATCTGTCCCGTCCCCTCGCTGGGTTTCTGTCCAGTGGCCTCATTCTCTTGCTGCTGGTGGGAAGGGTGGGATGTGCCTGGTTGGTAAATTGTGGGGCGCCACCAAACGCGGGTAGCCCCCATTTGGTGCCAGGCTGGGCCTAGTGCGTGGGCAGGAGAGGCAGGATGGGCTCCGCACACCATCACCGCCTTACCACGGTGCTGCACTGCTAAACAAGGGGTTACTGCTGCTCCTGGGCTCAGGAAGAGAGCGGCTCCCCCACCTTTATCCCCCGCCATCCGCCTACCCACTGCTTCACCCTTCCCCCACCCTGCCCCACTCCAAGTCCCAAGGAGCCCAGTTTAAAAGAGCCACTGCCACCGTTTGTCCAGCGCTCACTGGGACGCTGCCTTGTTATAAACATTTTGCACAGTTACCTCAGTTAGCCCTCCCGCTGGCACTATACTGACGGCTGCCTTTTCAGATGAGGAACCGGGGCTCGGAGAGGTGAAGTCACTTGTTCAAGGTCACTGCAGTCAGAGGCGGAGTTACCCTGAGGCTAATTGAAGCCCTTAAGTTTCAGACCCTTGCAAGGCCGGGACCTAATTTTTGCATTTCTATTTTTGTGTTCTTTTCCTTTAGAAGCCCCCTCCCCCAACAGTAGGAGGGTCAAGCCCCTTCAAAATGGATCTCTCTGGCCGTGCCTGGTCTGTCTGCTGTCCTCTGTGGCACTGCCCCGGATGGGTGGGGATGGGGGATTGCTAGGGCTGGGCAGTGCCAACCTGGCAGGGAGGGAAGGACGTCCAGATTTGGTCAAGGGGCCCACATGCCCTCTGCATGAGTCTTGGCAGACTCCAAACAGCCTGCTGTGTGCGGAGCCAGCTTAGGCAGAGCCCTCCTTGTGACGTTGGGATCTTCTCTGGGACTCAGCTGTCCTCATCTGAGTTAGGGGTGGTTATTATGGGGTAACTGCAGACACGAGGTGAAAGTGGAAGGAACAGAGGCTGGAAAGCTCGAAGCCCTGCCTGTCCTGCGTTCCCCCTCCCACTCCCCCCCCAGCCACCCCACAGGTGCCTGCCACTCTGCCCTGTGCCCTCGTCTTCACAGCCAGCCCTCTCCTCTACAGCTGCCGCATCTTCTCCACAGCCAAGTTGTCCGTGGTGCCGTCTCCCTACACTCCCCGCTTCACGGTCACCCTTCACCCCGTTCCATTGTTTGCCTCCTGCCTCCACCCACCATGGCGTCTGCCCTGGCTTGGGTTGTATAAGAGAGATTCCGTGTTACCAAATTGGCTCCAGCCCTGCCTGGCCGCACAGCAGCCTTTGACACGGTTGAAATGCTCCCCACCTCTTAGCTTTTGTGCAGCTAAGCTTCCCTTCCGCCGTCTGGGCCCCTCCTCAGTTCTCTTTGTCTTCTGAGCCTCTTCCCCCTGCCCCAGGCCTCCCCTCCCCTGGGCCCGCCCTCCAAGGCTGTGCTTGGACTTCTCCTCTCCCCTGCCACTACCTGCCTCTCCTAGAGACCCTCACCCATCCTGGGGCTTAAAACCCACCGATACCCATGGTGCCCGGCCTTTGTCTACCTCAGACCAGTCCTCACAGCTCTGGACCCCTGCACCCACCAGCCCACCCGTGCGTCTCCCGTGGGCTCCCTCATAGTCATCTCTGGCTCCACTCATCAAGACTGAACTCCTCTGTGCCTTCTCCAGCGTTCTCTCTGCAGCCAAGCCCCTGGTTGCTGATTCCTTCCTCCCCCAACACCACAACATCCAACCCCAAACCAGCCCTGTGGATCCCACTTCCAAAATGGCTCTCTAGAATCCACCTGCTCCTCCCCATCTCCTCTGTCACCACCTGGTCCCAGCCACCATCATCTCTCTCCTGGACAACTGCAGGGGCATCTCTCTCCTGGACAATTCCCTGCAGTTGTCCAGGAGGGACCTCCCTGCCTCCACCCTGGCCCTCCAGAATCCACTCCTCTCAGGAGCTACTGCGCTAGATGGGATGGCATCACTCCCCTCACTGACACCTTCAGTGCCTCCCATTGCCTGTAGGATAAAATACAAGCTCCAGGCCGGGCCAGGTGGCTCACACCTGTAATCCCAGCACTTTGGGAGGCCAAGGTGGGCAGATCACCTGAGGTCGGAAGTTCAAGACGAGCCTGACCAACATGGAGAAACCCAGTCTCTACTATAAATACAAAATTAGCTGGTCATGGTGGTGCATGCCTGCTACTGGGGAGTAGTAATCCCAGGCTGAGGCAGGAGAATTGCTTGAACCCAGGAGGCAGAGGTTGCAGTGAGCTGAGATTGTGCCGCTGCACTCCAGCCTGGGCAACAAGAGCGAAACTCCGTCTCAAAAAAAAAGAAAAGAAAATGCAAGCTCCAGAACCCCGGCCGGCGGGCCTCAGCCCTCTGGGCTCATTGCTGTGCAGCTGCAGCAGCCTTCTTTCTGCTTCTGGAGTGTGATGTGGGTGTTCCCATTGTAGGGCCTTTGCCCCTGCTGTCCCCTCTGGCTGGAATGCCCTTTCTCCCACTCTTTGCCTGGCACACATCTAATTAGCCTTCAAGTCTTAGCTTAAGGATGACCTCCTTGGAGAGGCCTTCCCCATGACCCCCTGTCACACTCCCTAAGAGCACCCTGAGTACTTACTGTCAGCTGGAATTATGCCTTTATTTCTAGGGCTATGGGTTAATGTCTGCCACCCTCACCAAACTGCAAGCTCCACAGGGCTGTCTGGTTTACTGTCTGTGTTGCTCTGCCTCTCCCGTGCCTAGCGTGGTGCCAGGCACACAGTGGGCACCCAGGAAACACGTATGAAGGAGAGGCGTGGAGACCCAGCTGCCAAGGTTGTCCTGCTGCCATCTGTCCAGCAGGTGGCCTCCCAAACCAGAGCTTCACCTCTGGAGATGAGTACCCACGGCAGTCCTCAGATTTTGGAACAGCTCCTATGCAAATCCTGGGGCCCCCCACTTGAGATCCACATGGCAGATATGTCTTCAGTCCCAGAGATCCCTTGGCACTTGCTTTTTTGAGATTTACGACTTGGCATTGTGATTTTTTCTCTTTTTTGTTTTTGTTTTTATTTTTGAGGCAGGGTCTTGCTCTGTCACCCAGGCTGGAGTGCAATGGCACAATCATGACTAATTGCAGCCTCAACCTCCCTAGCTCAAGCCGTTCTCCCACCTCAGCCTCCTGAGTAGCTGGGACTACAGGCATGTGCCATCATGCCCGGCATATTTTCGTATTATTTGTAGAGATGGAGTTTCACCATGTTGCCCAGGCTGGGCTCGAACTCCTGACCTTAAGCGATCTTCCCACCTCAGCCTTCCATAGTGCTGGGAATACAGGTGTGAGCCCCCACCCTCAGCTTGGCATCACGATTGTCTACCTGCATGTCCTGCAAGGGGACTAGGGGCAACTCAGGCCAGAGACCTGATCTAACCTGTGGAGAGACTGCTCCTGGAAGTTAACATTAAGGCTTTGGAGCCCCATGCCTGGGTTCTAATCTTGGCTCTGGGGCTTCCTCGTTGTGAGGCTTAGGTGATTTGCTTAACTAACCTATGCCTCCCCTGTAAAGTGGTAATACTACCTGCCTCATAGGATTGTTGTGAGACTTGAATGAGGAAATACATGAAGAGTACTTTTTCTGGTGCCTGGCATGTAATCAATGCTCAGTAAATGGGAGCTTTTATCACTGAACAATTCTTTACCCCTACTGGAAGCCCAGTCTCAGCTGGGGAGAGGCTGCCCACTGTTGCACTGGGCACAATTGTGCATGCTTGTGCAGGGCATGCACACACATATGCAGGAACAACACACAACTCTCCCAGCTGTGGCGTGAGCTGGCCAAGGTGCCTCCCTTGCCAGAACAAGGGAGCCTGGCAGATGCCTTGTGCCCCCTGGCACTGTGCCTCCTGTGCCCAGTACCATTGGCTTGGCAAGACAAGTTGCCATGGCAGCAGGTGATTGGGCCTGCAGGCGGGGACAGTGGCTGGCCTTGGCTGAGCTCTCTGGCTTTTTAGAAGGGGATGGCTTGCTGCCAAGGCACAGGCTTTCCTGTTACTTGGCTGCATCCATGGCCACACCCAGGAGCCCTTTTGGGCTCCCAGCCCTGGGAACTGGGAGACTGAGCCAGCCACTCACTCTGGGCATTCCCCCAGGCCTGGACACATGCCCCATTGTCCATCACTCACACTCCACTAGAAAGATCTGGCGTGTATGGCCGGGCGCGGTGGCTCAAGCCTGTAATCCCAGCACTTTGGGAGGCCGAGGCGGGTGGATCACGAGGTCAGGAGATCGAGACTATCCTGGCTAACATGGTGAAACCCCGTCTCTACTAAAAATACAAAAAACTAGCCGGGCGTGGTGGCGGGCGCCTGTAGTCTCAGCTACTTGGGAGGCTGAGGCGGGAGAATGGCGTGAACCCGGGAGGCGGAGCTTGCAGTGAGCCGAGATCACGCCACTGCACTCCAGCCTGGGAGACACAGCGAGACTCCGTCTCAAAAAAAAAAAAAAAAAAAAAAAAGAAAGATCTGGTGTGGGTCTTTTTCCTCTACCCCATGGGGAACTCCTGGAGAGTTCAGGTTGCACCCAACACATTGTAGGTCTCTCTGGAATGTTTGTGGGGTGAATCAAAAAACAAAAAATGAACAGGTAGAGCAGGTAGAATTATGACTTTACTCTCTACTCACCACCTGGAGGAGAAGAGGTGGTGAGAGGAGTGTAAAGTCTCCAGACGTAATTCTACCTGCTCTAGACATTAATACCTAGTTAATAATATTAATTTAGTACCCACTGTGTGCCAGACATTGCTCTAGGTGAAGCCAAGATTTAAACCCAGATGGATACATTCCTGCTGTCATGGAGCTAATATCCTAGTGGAGGGAGACAGACAATAAACAAACAGGCAAACAAAACCAGGAAAACATCAGATAAGGACTACAGGTGCTGTCTGAGAATTACAATAGGGGGATGCAGTAGGGAGGAACTGAGTGGCCGCTTCAGATGTGGGGACAGGGGAGGCCTCTCCAAGGAGGCGACATTTAAGCAAACACCTAACTGGAAGAAAGGAAGATCTGGATGGGGAGCCTTCTAGGAAGACGTATGAACTAGTGCAAAGGCCCTGAGGACAGACCACACTTGACCGGTGTGGAAAGAAGTGAGGTTGAACTTAGTAGGTGAAGGGGATGATGAAGATACACATAAAATGTGTATTAGTACATAAAATGTACTAATCCTAAAGTTACAACTTGATGAGTTTTCACACATGCATTTGTCCGCATAACCCCTATCCAGATCAAGCTATAGCACCCCAGCAGTTTCCCTCAGGTCCCTCCCAGTCAGTGTCGCCACTCACCCATGGGCTGCTCTTCTGGCCTTGATGATTGTCATAGGCTAATTTTGCCTGTCCCTGGACTTCATATAAGTGATGAGATCTTATGCTGTGTTCTTGTTTGTATCTGGCTTTTTCCTTGTTTTTTTTTTTTTTTTTTTTTTTTCTTTTTTCTGAGACAGTGTTTCACTCTTGTTGCCTAAGCTGGAGTGCAGTGGCATGATCTCGGCTCACTGCAACCTCTACCTCCCGGGTTCAAGCAATTCTTCCACCTCAGCCCCCTGAGTAGCTGGGATTACAGGCATGTGCCACCACACCCAGCTAATTTTTTTGTATTTTTAGTTGAGATGGGGTTTTATCATGTTGGCCAGGCTGATCTTGAACTCCTGACCTCAGGTGATCCGTCCGCCTCGGCCTCCCAAAGTACTGGTATTACAGGTATGAGCCACTGTGCCTGGCCTGGCTTCTTTCATTCATCATTAGCTTTGTGATGTTCATCCATAATGTTGCTTTGTATCAGCAATTCACTCATTTCAGTTGCTGGGGTATTCCAGGCTAAAACTGTACTTCCTTTTTTTTTTTTTTTTTTTTTTTTTTTTTTTTTAAGATGGGGTTTCGCTCTGTCACCCAGGCTGGAGTGCAGTGGTGCAGTCTCGGCTCATTACAGTCTCCACCTCCCAGATTCAAGCTATTCTCCTGCCTCAGCCTCCCAAGCAGCTGGGATTACAGGCACATACCACCATGCCTGGCTAATTTTTTGTACTTTTAGTGGAGATGGGGTTTCACCATGTTGGCCAGGCTGGTCTCCAACTCCTGGCCTCAGGAGATCCGCCCATCTTGGCCTTCCAAAGTGCTGGGATTACAGGAGTGAGCCACCATGCCCGGCCTCTACATACACTTTTAAGCAGCTTATATATGCTGGTGAAAGTTCCCCTAGTTCTCTTCCATTTTACAGGTGGGGAAACTGAGGCTCAGAGAAGGGAATAGACTTATCCCTGGTTACTCAGGCAGTTAGGGGCTGACACTGGTGCTGCTGACTCTGCAGAAGGCAGAGTCTCTGGGTTCCAGGGAGGGAGGAGGAGAGAATGAATATTTACTGAGCACCTACTATATATCAGGTCCTCCATAGGTATTATGTCATTTGCCGTCATCCTCAAAATAACCCCGCCAATTAGGCGTGATTATGTTAGTTTTACAGGTGAGGGGCCTGAGTCTAAGAAACATATTTACAGAGTGGAGTCAGGACTCAGGCAGGCCAGTCTGACTCCAAAGCCTGACACCCTCCAAGACATCACGCTGCCACTCAGGGAGGGGTAAAGCCTCCACGTGCCAAGGCTGCACAGGCAGAATGCCGAACTCACAGGTGAATGAAGAGCTTGAGGGGGCTAGTTGGATTAGGCTGGTCCCTCCTCAGGATGGAGGACAGCAGGGAGAAAGGTCCGGGTCTTCTGTTTTCAACCCCTGCCAGGGTCCCACAGACATTTACCCTCTGAGGCCCCAGTTTCATTGTTAACTTGCTGTTAACTTTGGGCCAGGTACTCCCTCTCTGGCTCCTTTTAGCTCTGCTCTTCTGAGTGGGGTTTGGACGGGGAGTCTCTTGCCCTTTACTGTTCTGATCCTGCCCCATGCCCCAGGGCTGTTACTGGGGAGGCTGGAGGGGAGAGGGGCTTTGAGACCTCCAGGGTCTCCACCTCCTCCACATGCTGGTCTTCCTGATTCAGAACAGGACCTCAGGCACCCTTGGGACTTTGTGGGGAGGCCTTTTGTTGGAGGAGGACAATTATTTTCTTGCATTTGGTGGGTTATCTTTAAAAAAAATTGTGGTAAAATATACATAACATAAAGTTTGCCATTTTAACCTTTTGTTTTTTCTTTTGCTTTTTGAGGCAGAGTCTCACTCTGTCGCTCAGGCTGGAGTGTAGTGGCACTATCTTGGCTCACTGCAACCTCTGTCTCCTGGGTTCAAGCGATTCTCCTTTCTCAGCCTCTGAGTACTTGAGATTATAGGCGCCCGCCACCATGCCTGGCTAATTTTTGTATTTTTAGTAGAGACGGGGTTTCACCATGTTGGCCAGGCTGGTCTCTAACTCCTGACCTGGTGATCTGCCCACTTCGGCCTCCCAAAGTGTCAGGATTACAGGTGTGAGCCACCATGCCCGGCCATTTTAACGATTTTTAATTAAACACTACAGTGGCATTAAGTACATTCTTGTAACTGTGCAACCATCAGCACCATCCGTCTCCAGAACCTTTACATCTTCTCAGGCTGGAACTCCTTACCCATTAAACAATCACCGAGGCTTTTAAAATAGTGGTTTTTGGAGATGGCAGATGCCCTCCTTGAGAAGCGTGGGGGAAGTTGTAAGAGAACGTGAGAGAATGTGGAACACTCTGAGGAGAAGGGGCAGGAATTTGAGGGGAGAAAGCAAGGGCCCCGGGGCAGGCAGACTTAGCAAGTCCACCTCCGGGATGCTGCCAGGGCTTCGAGAGTCCCCTGCATGGGCCCTTTCCTTCCTTCCACAGCCACCCCAGCCCACCATCCTGGACTCGCCCTCTCTCCCTGTAAGGAAACAGTGGGCATTTTAACGATTTCGCTTCCTCCTGCCAGCAGCAGCCCACTCCTGCACCCTCTTCAGAGACTTGAAGTTGGGGACAACTGACGGGCGGGCCTAGTGGGTGCAGAAAGGGACTTGTCCACAGGTCTCTAAGTGTCAAACGTCAGGTAGGTGTGAAGTCAGAGCCAGGAGACCAGCTTCTGGGGGGTATGGGAGGTGTTGAGTGTTGAGAGAAAGCAGGGTTTCATTCTCTTTTTGACCCCCTTGGGAAAGAGGTCCCCTGGGGAGCTGGAGGTAGAATCACAATTAAGGCCTATTCTGGTCCTAGAGGTTCCCACCAGCCTTTGAAAGTCCTCGGATGTTTAGCTGGAGAAGCCTGGGGGTCGGGGTATGAGATGGTGTTTCTCAAATATTTGAGAGGCAGCCCCCTGGGAGGAGGTACCTATGCTCTGGTGGTCCCAGTGGCAGAGGTGGGGGGTGGGAGGCAAGGGGAAGTAAAAGACTAGCTGGAGAGTGAGGGGAGCCACTGAGAAGTGGATGTCGGGCTCACGTGTGGAGAAAGGTGAAGGACATCCTAACACCCAGCACACATCTCAGAAGCGGATGGCCTCTGAAGGAGTGAGATCCCTGTCACTGGGAGGATTCAAGTCAGGCAGCAGTTTAGTAGCCGAACACAAGAGCTCTGGAGTCAGAGAGGGCTGGGGGACATTGAGCAAGTTCCTCAATTGCTGTGTGCCTCAATTCCTTCATTTATAAAATGAGGATAGCAATGGAATTTGCTCTAGGGGTTTTGTGAGGAGTGAGATCATGATTCTGACACAGTAGCCAGCACTCAGAACACACCCAGGACAGGACAGGAGTGCATGGAGGGGATTCTTGGATGAGGTGGGCAGTTAGATTAACTCCTCACTATGAGCTCCCCACCCTGATTTTCATGGAAGGAGTGCCCTGGGGCTCATTGTGACAATGTCCCTGAGTTATCGGAAGTTCGCCACCTGCCACCAAATGGGCAGTTTACCCGCTCCCCCCCCGCCCCCGCCACCTCCCACTGATGGGGTCTGAGGACAGTACCTTGTGATAACGCACAAGGCAGGGGTTATTTATCCCATTTTATAGATGAGGAGACTGAGGCTGAGAGGCTCCTTGGCTTTCCCAATGTAAACATGGGAAGGCAGGAATGAGACGAGGATTCTAGTTTCCAGAAGCCTGGTCAGGGGCCTTGACCTGTCGTGATGGCCCTTATGGAGCCTGGCCCCTGGGCTTCCCTCTGTCAGGGTAGTTGCCTCTCTTACTAGGAAGAAGGCAGGTGCAGTCCACCAAGCAAGGTTTTTTTTTTGAGATGTAGTTTCGCTCTTGTCGTCCAGGCTGGAGTACAATGGCGAGATCTCGGCTCACTGCAACCTCCACCTCCCGGATTCAAGTGATTCTCCTGCCTCAGTCAGCTTCCTGGGTATCTGAGATTACAGGCGCCCACGACCACACCCAGCTAATTTTTGTATTTTTAATAGAGACGAGGTTTCACCACATTGGCCAGGATGGGCTCGAACTCCTGACCTCAGGTGATCCATCCAGCTCGGCCTCCCAAAGTGCTGGGATTACAGGCTTGAGCCACCGCACCTGGTCACCAGGCAAAGTTTTTAAGGAAACTTTCTTTCCCTAGAACTCAAGTGTGGAGCCCCCATTCCCTGCCTTTGTCCCACAAGGAGCCCCTGCCCAGGACTTCTTATGGACGGGGTGTAGTGGGCAGAGCACAGCAGCCTCACCCTAGCCCATGAGGCGGGACTCTGTGTGTGTGTGTATGTGTATGTGTGTGTGTGTGTGTGTATTTTTTTTTTGAGATAGTCTCACTCTGTCGCCCAGGCTGGAGTGCAGTGGTGTGATCTTGGCTCATTGCAACCTCTGCCTCCCAGGTTCAAGCGATTCTCCTGAGGCAGGACTCTTATTATGGCCTATATAGATGAAGAGACTGAGACTCGGGGCACACAGCTGGTAAGGGACAGAGCTGGGATTTAAATCCGGCAGCCTGGCTTTAAAGCTTGCCTTTGTCTACCCACAGTGGAGGGGGCACAGTACCATCTCTGAATCCATTACCTCTAGCTGCGGAAGGCACCTTGGATTTAGGGCTGCATGTGTTCCTTCTGAGCCTTGGCCAGCACACCCTTAAGAGGAGCTGGCATTGCTGGGCCCCTGCCAGCTGGAGTTGGGAACATCTCACCCCCCAGGCTGGCAGGCGGCTAAGGGTCAGATTGGCCTATCAGCCAGAGGAAAACCTCGGAGTCCCTTGGAACATGGATTCTCAAATGTGAAACACTCTACCATGGCCTTACACCCTCCTAGCGGGCTTTCCCAGGCTCAGCTCTGGAGATTCTGGCTGAGGAGGGCTGGGCGGAGCCTGGGAGTCTGTCGTGTAACCCCTCTGCCAGTGATTCAAATGCATACACAGGCAGGCTGGGGAACAACTGTTTACTCCGAACTGCCGAACTGCCGGACCGTGAATGCCTGTCTTGGATTGTCTGGGGGTGTCTGGAGGGGCCTTCCAAGCCAGCGGAGCTCCCGCATCTGCTAGTTGAAGTGAATGTGCATTGCATACATTATGCTTCTGAGTTTGCTGTAGAGGTGAGCGGGCCGATAAGCTGGGCTGGGTTCCCCTGGGCCACCCCTGCCTGCTGCTGGGTGCCTGCAAGATGCAAAGGGTGGGTGGACTGGCTGGTGTCTGTGCCTTCTGAGAAGCCTAGATCTCAGTCAGCACCACAAGGAAGGAGACTGAGTCAGGTTGTGACTCCTTATTGCTGGGAATGGTCAAGCAGAGGCAAGGGGGCTTAGTACAGGGCTGCTCCAGGTCTGGCAGGGTGCACTGACTTGCTTCTCAGACTGTTTCTTTTTTCTTTTCTTTTTTTTTTTTTTTTGAGACAGAGTCTTGCTCTGTCACCCAGGCTGGAGTGCAGTGGCGTAATCTTGACTCACTGCAACCTCTGGCCCCCAGGTTCAAGCGATTCTCCTGCCTCAGCCTCCCGAGTAGCTAGGACTACAGGTGCCTGCCGCCACGCCTGGTTAATTTTTGTATTTTTAGTAGGAACATGGTTTCACCATGTTGGCCAGGCTGGTCTCAAACTCCTGACCTCAGGTGATCTGCCCGCCTCGGCATCCCAAAGTACTGGGATTACAGGCATGAACCACCATGCCCGGCCCTGACTCTGTTTCTTTAAATTGCATTTGTTATGTCTGTTGTATTCTGATGGAGGAAGGAGTGAATGGTGTGATATTTGGGGGCTGCTTTAAAACACTCCAACAAGGAAATGGAAAACAGTAGATGAAGCAAGTGTGGCAAAATCTTGATAACTGTCATATCTGGACAACGGGTACATAGAATCGATTATACTACTCTCTACATTTGTACATATGTAAGAACGTTCCAAATTAAAATGACAAATGACTTAATTATTAGAATGTCAGAAATGCATGATGTAAAAAACTCAACTATACAGTAGGATAGTGGGACGTCAGTCTGCTCCCCTCTCCCAGGCCCCAGTCCCTTTTAGGACTAAGTCCTCTTTCCAGCCTCTTCTACAGCCTTCCAGAGGTTGACCGTGTGTATACAAGCCTATGAGTGTAAGTGTGGTTTATTATTTTATTTTATTTTTTGACACAGGATCTTACTCTGTCACCCAGGCTGGAGTGCAGTGGCGTGATCTCAGCTAACTGCAACTCTGCCTCCTGGGTTCAAGCGATTCTCCTGCCTCAGCCTCCCAAGTAGCTGGAACTACAGGCATGCACCAAGACGCCCAGGGAATTTTTGTATTTTTAGTAGAGACGGGGTTTCTCCACGTTAGCCAGGCTGGTCTTGAACTCCTGACCTCAGGTTATCCATTGGCCTTGGCCTCCCAAAGTGCTGGGATTATAGGCATGACCACCTCGTCCAGCCTCAATAGTATTATACATTTATTACTCTTATCCCTGGATACTGGGTTTCCAAGCTCACTGCATATTTCTGTGTATGCACCTGGGTGGGTGTAACTGTTGGACAGGATTCTGTGGTTGGAATCCATGTGACTTATTCATCACCCTAGAGACAGATACCGAGGCTGCCTCCAGCACCCACTGTCATGGTCAACACCACTGTGGCCATCCTTGTCCATGTCCACCTCTGAACCTTGCCCCTTACTGTAGCAAGCATTTTTTCTCAGCCTACATACATCTGCCTTGGGTTTTAAAATAGCTGCATGGTGTTCCTCATTTTGGATGTTCCATAGTTTAGCTAATCATCTCTCTATTGAAAGACTTTTCAATCTTCTCTTTCATCATCTCACTCAAACTATGAATAGCCTTGTTCAGTTGTCAGTTTGCACACATGCAAGCACATTTTTAGGTGAAAGTCCTAGGGATGGAATTGCTGAGGCAGAGGGCCTGTGTCCTTGTCATTTGCATGGATACTGACAGAAAAGTGTGAGAATGTCTCTTTCCCACCCATCAGCAAAGCTGTCTTCTAGCACTCAGGTTCTTTGAGACTCAGAGTGGTGGCCTGGCTGGGATAACACAGCCAGCGAGGGTTGGCACTGAGCCTGGCATGCAGGAAACTGAACCCTGGCCTTTCCAAGGCACCGCTTCAGCTTCTTCGTGCCCAAAGCTTCACAGAGTCTCGGACCTTCCTAGCAAGTCTATGGGCTTCAGCCTTTCGAATGTGCCTGGTAAGCAACCCCTCCAAGTGTCCGCTAGCTTACAGCAGTGTCAGCCTTGGAGCTCGTCACGTGAAAGCCCCTGGGAGGTTGTGTCAGGCCCAGCCTCTGTAGATCCCTGACCCTTTCCCCACCCCCACCTCCCCTGCAGCGTCTTCATAAATGGCTCTGTCGGAGTTAGACATCCTTGGGAGCCTGGAGTGGTGTTGCCTGGAGACAACTGGGCAACAGATCTGAGTTATTTATTTATTTATTTATTTATTGAGACGGAGTTTCGCTCTTGTCGCCTAGGCTGGAGTGCAATGACGCAATCTCGGCTCACTGCAACCTCCACCTCCCGGGTTCAAGTGATTCTCCTGCCTCAGCCTCCCCAGTAGCTGGGACTACAGGCGCCTGCCACCATGCCTGGCTAATTTTGGTATTTTTAGTAGAGATGGGATTTCACCACATTGGCCAGGCTGGTCTCAAACTCCTGACCTCAGGTGATCCGCCTGCCTCAGCCTCCCAAAGTTCTGGGATTACAGGCGCCAGCCACTGTGCCTGGCCAGATCTGAGTTATTTAAAGGAGGGAGAGGGTGGGAGGGAAGGGGTGACAGCCTGTTTATTCAGGGATGGATGGTCCCGCTGCTGCAGGGTTTGGCAGCCTCTCCCACCTCTCATCTTTCTCAGTGTCCAGAGCCGGGGACTCTGCAGCGAGACCCAGTAGAAGGCCACTTGGACCACCTTTCTGATGGCAGTAGGGGTTGGAGAGTCTCTGCATGCCCCAGGGGGCTCTGTACAAGTGCTGGCTCAGAGAGCGAGGAGGTGTGGGCAGAAGGACCAAGCCTTGGAGAGAAATCTTCTGATGTTGATAACCACAACTCCTATTATGAGCTTCCTCTCAGACAGCTATTCGATAACAATTTTAAATTTATTAGTTCATTTGATCTCAAAACTCATCAAGGTAGGTATGACTATCCCCATTTTATAGATGTGGAAACTGAGACTCAGAGACATTAAGTGACTTGCCTGAGGTCACACAGCTAAGTGGCAGAAACCAAATGAAAACTCACGTCTGTCTGATGCAGAAGCCAGAACAAACCTCCATATGTTGCTAGAGATGGCAGGGCCCTTGAATGCACCCACGTCTCCCCACCCCGAGCTGCCCTGGAAGGTCCTGCATCCTGTCCTGCTGTGTGCCACCAATCGTGCTTCTCCAGCACCCTGGTCCCACCCCGACCCTGCAGGAAACACAGGGCTCTGAAATGATCCGAGACTTGTCTGCCTTTCCCACAGGTCTGTGAGCACCTCGAGGGCAGGGCAGGGTTTTACTCATCTCTGTGTCCTGAGCCCAGGGTCAGGCACATAGTGGGTACTTAAAGAGCATTTCCACATGGAGCTTGGGTGTTTGAGCACTCTCCCTCAGACAGGGGCCAGCTGTCTATCTATGGGCCCTCACTCTCTCCCCGACAGCCCTGCAGGGGCCAGAAGAAATGATCCTTCTTTTTTTGTTGTGTACTTGTTTACTGTCCTCCCAGCCCACTAAAATGTCAGTTCCATGAAGGCAGGAACTTGTCTGCCTCATTCACTTCTCAGGGGATAGGACAGTCTTGGAATATAGAAGGGGCTCCATAAATGTTTGTTGACAGACTGACTAATTTTTTTTTTTTTTTTAAATTGAGACAGAGTCTTATTCTGTTGCCCCGGCTGGAGTGCAGTGGCATGATCTCAGCTCACTGCAACCTCTGCCTCCCAGTTTCAAGCAATTCTCATGCCTCAGCCTGCCACGTAGCTGGGATTACAGGGGCGTGCCACTATGCCTGGCTAATTTTTTTGTATTTTTAGTAGAGATGGGGTTTCACCATGTTGGCCAGGCTGGTCTCGAACTCCTGACCTCAGGTGATCCACCCGCCTCAGCCTCCCAAAGTGCTGGGATTACAGGTGTGAGAAACAGTACCCTGCCTGACTGACTAAATAAATGAATGAAATATATTTGTGGAATGAATGAGCCAGGATTCCTCCCTCCTTTTCTCTCTTGATCTGATGGAGCATCTCCCTGTAGAACCTGAAGAATGTTCTGGAGCTAGAATCACCCTCCTGCCACATGTCCTGGGTGCTCTTCAGTCAGGCCTTTAAGTAGTCCCGTGGGGAGGGAGGGAAGCAAGATCTGGTGCCTGCTCTTAGGAATCTCATTGTTCTGTGCAGCATGTTCAAACTGCAGGTCACGGGCAAAATCAGTGTAGTGCCCTGCAGTCAGCAATAACAAAACGAAATAGAATAAGATAGATTAGAGGGCTGTGCGTGGTGGCTCACACCTGTAATCCCAACACTTTGGGCGGCCGAGGCAGGTGGATCACCTGAGGTCAGGAGTTCAAGACCAGCCTGGCCAACATGGTGAAACCCTGTCTCTACTAAAAATACAAAAATTAGCTGGCCATGGTGGCGGGAACCTGTAATTCTAGCTACTTGGGAGGCTGAGGCAGGAGAATTGCTTGAACCCAGGAGGTGGAGGCAGCAGTGAGCCGAGATTGTGCCACCGCCACTGCACTCCAGCCTGAGGCTCTGTCGAAGGAAGCAGGATGCATCCAATGCAGTAAGGCTAAGCGTTTTTTGTGAATAACACACATTCACATAACTGTGTAGCCGGCCCCGGTGTAAAATGTATTTCTTACTTTGGGTCTTGGTAAAAAAAAAGGTTTGAATCTTGTGTGTGAATTTGGGAGTTGGGGGATGTAATCCTTAGGCTTAGACCCAAAGAAGGGTATAACCAATTAAATGAATAATCCTGCCCATAGTATGATGCTGATAACCGAACATGTATCCTGTGCCAGGCGGGGGTGCTCGGGTCCCAGTGCCTGGCAGGGAAGGGAGGGGAAGGAGTCCTGAGTGGACAGAGATCCCATGGGCAGATAGGGGAGGAGTCCAAGGCAAATTGCCTGGAGGAGGAACCTGAACTCAGGCTCCAAACACCCCTCTGCCCTGGCAGGTTCAGGGCTAGGTCATAGTTTGAGCTTGGGTGGCAACAGCAATGACAGGAACAGCTGTCATCAGTAAGTACTGGCTGAGTGCCAAGCACCTTTTATCCTCCAGACTTTCCCAGGAAGCAAGAACTGCTCTTCGCATCATTTTACAAATGAGGAGACTTGGAGCAATGTGGTAACTTGTAGCATGGGGTCACATGGTGGTAAAGTTGCTGTGGCTAGATCCAAGCCCAGGTCTGCCCTGCTTAAAGCCCTTGTCTTTAGGATTGCACACAGAAGGGGGCCGAAAAAATGGGAGTGCTGGATGCTGGAGATGGGGCAGTGGGCCTGGAAGGGCAGATGGCAGACAGGGGATCTGTCTGTGTGGGGACTCAGGCATCAGGGATGAGTTTGCCTGAAGCTCAGAGACCACTGGGCTCAGGGGGAAATCGCAGGCCCCAAAACTCCCACCCTGGAGGGTGCACATGATTCCTGTTCTTGGCAGTAATGCAGTTACAAGGAGCAAGGCCAGGCCGGCCCGTGTTCTGATGTTGTCCACTCCTCAGGCCCAGTGTTCCCCAGCTGTGGCAGATGTCAGGGGAAGAGCAGCTAGGGCCTGTTTCCTGTCTTTGATCAGGATTCATCTTTGCTGGTTTGAATCCAGCTCCTCTGCTTTCCAGCGAGTCATTTGTGCCTGTCAGGAAATAATTTTTGGTTTAAGCGTTCTCTCAAGGGAATCTGGGGTTCCCACAGCTCATGTTTCTGCCCAGGGACTGAACTTGGGAGCTCTCTCCTGAGAGCACCAGCACCTTGCTTGGGCTGACAGGGCAGTGGACGGCCACAGGCGAGTCTGTCGGGGTGTGAGTAACAGGTTACTTACATTCTTTGCAGCAGCAGCTCGTCTGGTTTTGGACTGTGGCAGGTGCTTCGTGTGTGCGCTACACGTAAACACACATACACCCATGCTCACTCATAAAGCCACACTCGCTCCCACTAGACACTTGCACAAACATGGATCCCTGCAAATATGAGTTCACACACGAACAACACAAGCATGATAACATGGTGTCTTGGGCGCTTGTGTGTGTGGGAGGTGGGTGCTGGCAGTGCTGGTGGAGTGCTGGGTGAGTGAGGGTCAGTCCCGACTTCTCTCCTTCCTGAGATCCTGGTCTGGGACCCATGAATCTTTTCTCAGGGGATTTTGGGCTTCTCCTCTGAGCTTCCAGATTTCTCAGGAATCTTCTGCTGCAGTTTGAGCTGCTCAAATTGGCTCAAGTGAGAGCTGGCTTGACTGATTCTTTCTTCCTGCCTGGGGCTGGGGAGACAGCAGAGTACCTTCTCTTGGGTGTACCCAGGGCTGCTCTGTGGCCTTCAACATTCAGTCGTTGTTCCCCTCCCAGGCCCAGGGCGGGGCAGATCTGACTGCGAATCTTTCTTGGGGTTGCAGGAACTCTCCTAGCCCCATGGCCAGCAGATGGCCAGGGCTGCAGGACTTGCTATTCTGAGTAGGGACTTGGCAGGCCCTCTGGAGGGGCTGGTGGTGGGCTGGTGAGGCTGGGCACTGTGGTTTGGATGCAGTCTGTGGCCTGACCCCGAGGAACCTCCAAGCCCTCAGCCCCCTACCTACCAGCTGAACCCTGAGGCTGTTAGAGCCAGAAGGGTTGTGACTGCAGGCTTTCCTGAGAACATCTTTGTCCTGGGCTTTTCTGCTTGGTTCAACAGGAACACCTACTGTGTGTGTGGTGAGTACAAATGAACGTATGAAGACGTGCCAGGCACTGTGCTGTGGACCAAAAGACAGGTCAGGCACAGGTAGGACATAGCTTTTGTTCTCTGGGAGCTAGAGAGGCACACAGTCATGGATTCCAGCATCTGCCGGGCAGGGGGTGAGGTGAGGGGAAGCAAAGTGTGTATATTTGTATGTGTGTATGTGCATATGTGTATGTGCTATGTTTGTGTATGTATATATATGTGCATGCATACCTATATGCATGTTTATAATGTATATATGTGCATCGGCATACATATATGTACATGTATGTGTATACATGTGTGCGTATGCATGCACATGTGTGTAAATGTGTATTTTGCATCTGCTCACACACATGCCTGCCCCTGCCTTAGTCCTGACCTAGAGGAGGGCATTATCCTGGAATGCATCCTCAGGATGGCAGGCTTCAGTTGGGGAGTCTGGCAGGGGGCAGGATGGGATACGTGGCTGTGGCAAGAAGAAGGAGGAAGGAAACTGTGGCCCAGGATGGAGTCCTACAGTGTGCCACACATGATGCCTGGACATTACTTGCCCAGCTCACTGGCTTCTCAAACACCTCTTTGAAGGAGGATGAAGCCATCTTATGGATGCAGAAGTTGGGAATCTGAGAACTTACATTACTTTTCCCAGACCACACAGCCAGTAAATTGTGAGCCACTTTGAGCCTAGCTCTGCTGAACTCTGAAGGTCAGGTCTGTTTCCCAAGGCCACTATGGGATTTTCTCTGCTGCTGTCGTTTTTCACACACCTTGGGTGGCACAGGAGGAGGTATGGAGCTGAGGGCAAGTTTCCCTGGGCCTGTTTCCTCATTTATTAAAATAGGGATCAGAAAAGTATTGACCTTACAACATCGCGAAGCACTTAAGAGCTAGGTGCTGGGGACATGGTGAGACCACCACAATGAGTCATTTCTCTTGTCTTCAGTTATTCTTAGGGGTCATGGGGAATGTGTTCCCCTCTCCCAGCCCAGCACTCTCCAGCCTGACAGAGGTGGTGCCTACACTGCCTTCATTCTGGGGCAACCCCAGCTCGCCCAAATCCCGCTCCATCCCGAATGGGGGTGAGGCACGTGGTAACAGGTGAGAAAGAAGGATTTCCCGAGTGTGGAGCCGCGAGAGGGAGGAAGTGACTCACCAACCACAACAAAGCCCATCTCTCCGCTAGGAAGCACCAGCCAGCGAGGAGTGAACGCATGCACGTGGGTGCATTCACCCACGTGCTCGCGGGGGCGTGTGGGGCCGTCGGGGCTGGCTGCCACCTAGTGCTAGTCCGCGCAGGTGCGGTGAGGGGTGGTGGGGGGCAGGCTTATGGTGCGGGTCACTGCCTGAAACCGCATGATGGGGTGGGGGCAGAGGGACCCCTCTCCATCCAAAACTCTGCTCTGCCGTTCTCCTTTCGCCTCTGGGGGCCGAGGGGCGCGTTTTCTTAGGACCCCGGGGCGTGGGAGGAGCCCCTGCTTGGGAGGACAGTCTGCTTGGGAGGCAAAAGTCCAGGGCGCACTATCTTCTAGCTCCCGTCGCACAGCACAGCGAGGCCAGCCTGGAGCCCACGTGCTGGGCTCGGTCCCGCCGAGGCTCGGCCTGCCTGTAAAGCAGAGAGGAGCGAGGGAAGCCAGGCCAGCGGGTCTCGCGGGTAGCCGGCGTCCGGGACGGGGTGTGGCGCCCAGAGCGCTGCTGCCTCTCGCAGCCAGGAGGCTGGATGTAGGGTTTGGGTGTCTTCCAGAAGGAGTCGCACTAGCGACGAGGGAAGAGGAACTGGCTTCCCGGGCAGTCTCCCCCGCCCCAAACTTTTCCTCCTCGCGGAGGGAGGAAGCGCGGCCGGGGAAGGTGGGGCCCGCGTTCCGCCCGCCCGGGGGTCGCGGCTGGGGTGAGTGTGTCTTTAAATCCGAGCCCCCCGCCCCTCGCGGTGGGGCCGGGGCTCGCGGTCCGGGCGGGGGCGGACGCGGTGATTGGCGGCCTGGCCGGATCCGCCCCTCGGCGCTGGGGACGCGGGGCGCGGGGCAGCAGCTCGGCGCGCAAGGGCCGGGGCGCTCAGCTCCAGTTGGTGGTGAGTGCGGGCTCCCTCTCGCGTGGCCTCGCCGGGTCCGCCTGGCCTGCCCACCTCCGGAGCCGCCTCTGCCCCCGCATGGGCTGGGGAAGTTGGGAGGAGCGAGCCGGAGCCAGAGCCCGCGCCGGGCGCGCCCCGCCGCTGCCTGACTCGGCGCCCGCAGTCCGGGCGCAGCGCGCCTGCCGTAGGAGCACGGATGCCCCCCGGAGCCGCGGGCTGGCAGGTACAGACGTGTCCCGGCCTGGGGCTGGCGAGGGGCGGGCAAATCCAGAATCCCCCGGCACCCCCCATTCCGAGGCTGCTCCAGACACCAACTCCCCATCCTCTGGGGAGGTGAGGTCCTGGGCCTTCACCCAACACCAGCTCAGTATTGATCGCTGGGAGGCAAGAGGGACTCACAGGGAGCAATTGCTGTGTGGTTCTGTGTGTTGGACCTTGGGCTACCCCCTCTCCCGAGTTCCCTGGGTTTGGTGTAGGCATGGGCTGGCGACAGTTCTACTTTTCATTGCCAGACCTGGGAGCACGGCCAGGAGCTAGGGTTCCCCGCGAAGTTAGGGGGAGACTGGGGAGAGGGAAGCAGATTCATGACCGAGATGGGGTGCTGGGACTCATCGCTAGGGGGCGTGAGGCCCGCAGATCCAGGATGAGTCCAGAAGTCTCAGCGGGCACACGCTTTGATTCTTGGCCCAGTCTGGCCGTCTTCCTCTGTAGGCCTGGGTCTCCGAGGAGAGTACATTTTTCAGTTTCAGAGGGTTTTCCTGAAGGGGCAGTGACCTGTCAGAGAGAGAGTGGCCTATGGGAGACCGGCAGCACCGGGCTCCTGAAGGTGGCCGGAATGATTGGAGCTCTTTCATGTCTCTTGGGTTGTCAGAGGTGGGAGTAAAGCTTCATGGCCCCGGGAATATTCTGGGCATCGCTACTCTCCCAGCCAGAGGCCCAGGCACCAACTCCTTAGCTTCTGGGTAGAACAACCTGAACCCAGTGGCTGAGCACCTCTTAAATGCCAGGCAGGGCACTGGGCCATGCCCCTGGAGTGTGCGGGTGGGGGAGATTTGAAGGATTCTGTCCTCAGGAGGCTCAGCCTCTGGGGGGAAAACAGGACATAAACACACAAAGTTCACTGATACAGGGTTTCGATACCAGTCCTGGACTGGTGATAGTGGAAAGCCAAGAGGCTACACACCATTAATTGCTACATGAGTAATACAGGCTGCGAGACTGCCAGGGCAGCAGAGATCCAGTTCCATGCAAGCAAGCAAATGTGCTGAAATGTTCCAGCTCCATGCCCACCCTTACTTATTACCCTGCTCCAAGGGCAGGGAGCAGCAGGGGCGCTGAGGAGGTTCTCTTGCACCCACCCCCACCCACTCCCAGGTTTGTTTGTTTCCTGCTGGTGGATTTCTGAAGTAACCCATTTGGTTTCTTGGCTTGGACTGAGCATGGGACTCTCCTACTTGCCCTGTGGCTCCTGGGGTTTGGGGTCTAGAGCCAGCCTTGTAGGAGGTTCAGAGGCAAACAGGAGGAAGTCCTCACTTCCTTTCTGAAGAGCCTCCATCGCTGGGGGTTGGGGGTAGGTTGGGAGGCTGGCAGGCACTGGGTCAGTTTCCTGTGAGTGCAGACAGACCCCAGGTGGTGCATGCACCCCCCCACTTCCCTGGCCAGTGTTGGGGGTGGGCACAGTAGGGCCCAGGTGACTTGAGGTGGGTGATTCCTGGCACAGCTCTGACCTCACTTCTGTGAGGCTCTGCTGTATCTGGGGCCCTGCCCCCACCCTCACTGTCCCTGGCAGGTTTCTGTTTTTCTGGAACACTTTGTGGAGGTGGCAGTGTGCTCATGCTCGTGGCCTTGGGTGCAGTTCTGGGAGTGGGAGTTGCTGAGCTCACCCGAAACTCTTGGCTGGCACTGTGAGAACTTGTGTGAACACACTTGCCTGCCTCAAAACAGGTGGTGCACAGACGTGGGTTACCCAGGCACCTGTGGGGGATACCCATGGGGGCAGAGACGTGAGTGCACGTGTGTGCTCAGGTTTACAGCTGCGTGGGCAGAGACATAGAGGAACTGGATGCATATGTACATGAGGACAGACACAGGAGGATGATGGGGGTGAGCAAACTACCCGGGGACACAGACGTGTGCGGGGACAGACATACATGAACACATCAGCGTGGGCCACGTATGGGCTGCAGACATGTACATAGAAATACACCATCGCTGGGATCTGAATCTCCCCACGTGGGAGGCAGACATGTAAGTGGACAGACGTATAGGTAGACCCACCAGAGCACAGACGGGGATGGGAACCGACATTCCCAGACAAGACTTGGAGCCACAGGGAAGCCGCTCAAGTACCTGGGCAGAATGGAGTTGGCTGTGAGCTCCTGGGGGGCACAGACACATATGCTTGCCAGAGCCAGCTGACAGCAGAGGCCCGGAACCAGACACAGGTGGGTTCTGAGAGGTGGGCCGAGGCGCGCGTTACCTGGGTATCACCCTTTCCCTGCGTGACACAGTGCCCGGGAGTGGTCCTGTTTGGAGTGGTGATGGTACCGGTGCTCTGTGGTGGAGCTTATTTCTAGACTCTCACTTTGGGGTTTGAGGACCCCCAAAAGCTCAGTCTCCTGTGTTTTCCTCTGAGAGTCATTTGGCCTCTCCACCTCTGCATTACAAGGCTGGGCTGTGCCTTAAACGCCAGCAGGTGCTCTTTGAATTTTGATTCTCATCTTTTCTGGGTCTCCAGAGGCTTCCTGAAGTGAGGCTGTGTGGCCTGGGTGGAGTGCTCCAGCTATTCTTTGCCTACCAGAATAGAGGAGGAACTGCCTGGGGATTCTCCTGAACGCAAGCCTGCGGGTCTTTGACAGGGATGGGAGATTCCCCCGGGGGAGAGAGAGAGCACATGCGGCTGCATCTGTGATGAGAGCCACTGCCCTCTGGGGCGGGCTCCTTCTCCGCTAAGCCCCGGGCTTGCACAGGGAAGGGGTCCACCACCTTGCTATGCTCAGGTCTACCTCTGCCCAACCTGGCACCTGAGAGCCAGCCCAGATTCTAGATATGGTTTGATACTAAGGCACCATGTAACCTCCAGCAAGTCAATTAATGCCTTGGTTTCCTCATCTTTAGAGTGGGGCCACTAATCTCTACCTCCTTGTGGGTTCAGTGGGAGAAAATCAGTGCAAAGCATGTGGCCCAGTGCATGGCATGGAGTGAGTGCTCAGTTGATGTCGGGGTGGGGGCCTTTGATTATGAGCCGTCCCCTGTGGCCAGGACTCTGCAGGGCTTCCTCGGCAGCTGGGTGCATGGCCCTGGGCCTCTGGGTGAGTCCTGGAGCAGGCTGGGTGGGCCAGGCATCTCTCATGTGAAAGCTGGAGGGCTTTGTCCTCAGTCTGTGCCCACTAGTCCCTCCTTAGCCCTGTGGGACCTCCATACACGGGGTCAGGAAATGGCAGGCTGGGCAGGCGTATGGAAGCTTGGGCCTGCTGCCTGCTGGGCCTCTGGGAGGGGAGCCAGTGGTTTGCTAAGAATAGTCCCGAATCATGGCTCTCGCCTCCCAGAGGGCAGCCCAGCCATGTGCCACCCCTGTCTCGGGCCAAGGCCCTTGCAGATGGGCTTTTTATGTTTCCTGTAACTGGTGCTCAGCACAGGATTCTGCCTGGGAGCAGCAAGCTTAGTCTGGGAGGAGACTCTGTTTGCCCTTCCGAGGCTTTTGACTGGGACCTGGGGAAAGAGAAGGTCTGGAAGCACTGGCCTTTATAATCCCTGAGTTCCTCTTCCACTCAGGGCTTTTCCTGACACATCTGCCTTGACCATCTTCCTACCTGCAAATAGACCTGTTGTGATTAAGAACACTGGCTCCGGAAAGAAACCACCTGGGTCTGAATTTCTGCTCCCTCCCTCATTAGCCGTGTGGCCCAGGGCAAGAAACTTAACCTCTCTGTGCCTCAAGTCCCTTGTGTCACAGGGTTAAGGATAACAACTCCCTTATGAGAATGTCACAAAGATGAAAGGAGGTAATCTCAGAGAGCCCCCAAGGCACTGGCTCCTAGGAAGTACTCCATAAACATTAGGTGCTTCTGTTGTTCCCATGATATTAGTCTCTCAGCAGAGGCCAGGGTGCTCAGCACAGGACCAGATGGTGGGAAGGGACCAGAGTGGCATCTTGATGTGGGTTCCTGAGCTTTTTGGCCCTGGGTTCAGTATGAGGTGCAGGGGCTTCGAAGGTAGATTAAACTCAGTCCCCACCAGGAGGTGAGCGAGGTGCATGCAGACGCCATGTCTGGTTCTGTAACGGGGTCTGTGCTAGTTATAGTTTGAGCCGGAGGGAGGGAATGGCTGGCATGGGGTGTGTGTGATACTTCACGTGGGCTTTGAGGGATGGCCAGGAGTTTGAAAAGGGGGAGGGCAAGGCTTCTGCAGCAGAAAGAGCAGTGTGGCAGAGGTGTGACAGCCTTGGGAAGCGTTTTGTATATTTCCCATAACTGGCATGTGGGCTGGCTTTGGCCACAGGGTGCACCTGCTTGGGCTGAAGCTGAGCACTGATGAGAGAGGCAGGTGGGGTATCTAGCTCATCTGCACACCCGTGGAAGGCAGTAGGGAACATCTTTGGGAACTGGGTGTGTCACTGCCAATGCTTTGGGATCCTAGGGAGTTGGGGCTTTCAGAAATTCCATGAGGAGGGAGGATGTGGTGCTGCGAGGGCTGTGGGTACCCTGGGAAATGGCCAACAGGCTGGGTGTGGCCCATGGGTGGGGAGAGGGGTGGGTGCCCTGAGATGACCTGGGACCCTGCCAGCTTCTGCATCCTGCTGAGCCCCAGGCCCTTCCTCTCTGCGGGCTGTGCCGGCCTCTGTCTGGCCTTCCCAGAGTGGAGGCCTGGGACGCTGGGACATATTTTGAAGATTCTATTTAGAAAGCATAGAGGGGACTTCTCCTCCCCTTTTCCTTTTCCTGGAATGGAGAGTCTCCTGAAGGAGTTAACCCCTTTCCTGCTGGTCACAGAGTGGCCCGTGGATGTGTCCCCCACTTTTTTTAGGATCACTATTTTATCGTTGCTCTTTCTGTTATGCGGGATATGTACATCAGGTGCTGAAAGGTACAACACATTCTGCAACTGAGCGCCACCTTCCGAGACTGAACCGGCAAAGAAAGTACACTGAACATCAGCATCTGGCAATATATTTTTTATTTGTGTGTTTGTTTTTTTGAGATGGAGTCTTATTCTGTTGCTCAGGCTGGTGTTCAATGGCACGTTCCTAGCTCACTGCAACCTCTGTGTCCCAGGTTCAAGTAATTCTCGTGCCTCAGCCTCCTGAGTAGCTGAGATTACAGGTGCCCACTACCACGTCCAGCTAATTTTTGTATTTTTTTTTTTTTTTTTGAGACAGAGTCTCGCTCTCTCGCCCAGGCTGGAGTGCAGTGGCATGATCTCGGCTTACTGCAAGCTCCGCCTCCCGGGTTCACACCATTCTCCTACCTCAGCCTCCCGAGTAGCTGGGACTACAGGCACCTGCCACCACACCCGGCTAATTTTTTGTATTTTTAGTAGAGACAGGGTTTCACCGTGGTGGTCAGGATGGTCTCAATCTCCTGACCTTGTGATCTGCCCGCCTTGGCCTCCCAAAGTGCTGGCATTACAGGCGTGAGCCACTGTGCCTGGCCTGTCATTTTTGTATTTTTAATGGAGATGGGGTTTCACCACATTGGCCAGGCTGGTCTCAAACTCCTGACCTCAGGTGATCTGCCCATCGTGACCTCCCAAAGTGTTGGGATTACAGACGTGAGCCACCATGCTCGGCCCCAATATTTTTCTAAAAAAAGACTAAAATGGATTTAAATTGATTAGCACTGTTAAATCACATCTAATATTTGATACTACATGATTTAATATAGCTGAATGATGCAATGATGGAAAATGTGTTTACATCAAAGAATACAACCAAAATGAAGATAGCAAAGAAAACCCATATACTTTTTTTAAACAGGAAAATACTTTTGAAGTATACATGTAACCGCCCATTCTTTTCTTTTCTTTTCTTTTATTTATTTATTTATTTATTTATTTTTTGAGATGGAGTCTCACTCTGTCACCCAGGCTGGAGTGCAGTGGCGTGATCTTGGCTCACTGCAAGCTCTGCCTCCTGGGTTCAAGAGATTCTCCTGCCTCAGCCTCCCAAGTAGCTGGGACTACAGGTGCGTGCCACCACACCTGGCTAATTTTTGTGTTTTTAGTATAGACAGGGTTTTGCCATTTTGACCAGGTTGGTCTCCAACTCCTGACCTCAGGTGATCTGCCTGCCTTGGACTCCCAAAGTGCTGGGATTACAGGCATGAGCCACTGTGCCTGGCCGAAGCTGCCCATTGTTTTAAAGAAAAATTACTGCAAGCAAAGTTATCAACCTTTAGAAAAATACACACATAGCATTGCTAAGCATCCCCCGTTCCAATATGCATACTTGGAAAATACAAAGTTAAATTGTAAACAATAGATGAGCTTCATATTTGTAAGAATATGGAAAGAAATCCCATTTTTAGCAGTGTCGTATAAAGAACTGTCTTTTCATGTGAAATTCATGAATTGTCCTTCTGTTGGGATCATACTTCACAAACCACCATGTTTTTGAGATGAGATTACAGTGCGAGATAGAACATCTTAGCAATGTTATCTTATTGTTAAAGTTAAATTTTTTTTAACTATTTTTCAGAACACCTCCCTTAAGTATGTAGGATTCATTTTTAAAATTCTTCCTAGAAAAAATATACAAAGGAGAGGTATGTTTATTCCCTGTTATACTTCTGGAAGGCACTTCCATGGTGGAGAAAGGGCTTCTCTCTCTTCTGTTCACTGATTGTTTTTGTCCTTGGTGTGTGTTAAGATGTAAGATTTCAGGTTAGTTTTCTGAGCAAACTTTTTTTTTTGTTTGTTTTTGGGACAGAGTTTCATGCTTGTTGCCCATGCTGGAGTGCAATGGTATGATCTCAGCTTACTGCAAGCTCCACCTCCTGGGTTCAAACGATTCTCCTGCCTCAGCCTCCCAAGCAGCTGGGACTACAGGTGTGTGCCACCACACCCGGCTAATTTTTGTATTTTTAGTAGAGACAGGGTTTCCATGTTGGCCACGCTGATCTTGAACTCCTGACCGCAAGTGATCCACTTGCCTCGGCCTCCCAAAGTGCTGGGATTAAAGGCGTGAGCCACCATGCCCAGCCACAAACTTCTTATTACAACCACGGAAGGGGCACACATGGGTCCTGTCTCTGGTATGGATTCACACACATGTGCGCAAATTGAAGTCCAATAAAAAGTGTTTCCCGCAGACCCACCGTGTGCCATGAAAGAGCTTCTCTCCAGCACAGACTGGTTGGTGTTGTTCTGGTTTTGAGCTCTCAACAAGAGCTTTGCCATGCTCTTCACAGATGAGGACTCTGGGACTGTGGCTGTGCAGATGTTTTCTCATGGCAGAGTTATCCAAGAACATCTTTGTGCTCCCTTTATGAGGGCAAGCTGTTGTTCTTGGAGCATCATTTTATTTAATTTTTCTTGGCTTCATTCTAGCAAGTTATGCCCATTGTTTAGGATTTGAGAGGTTACTGCCAGGTATTCCTCCAGGAGGAAGTTTCAGGAGGCAGGTTATCTTCATTGGTCAGTCGTTCAATCATTGTTGACATATCAAGGTCAATATCTTTTTTTTTTTTTTTTCCCTCGTTGGACCACATGGTGACCAAGAACTTGCCCTCCAGGTTCTTGATCTGCACCTGCTTCTGCTCCTGCTTCTTGTTGCCTAGGTTGGCGCCATCACCACCCACCACATTTCCGCTTTGACGTCTGCCCTGTAGTGACTGAGCCCTTCATCCTGGGACCATTGAGGTTGGTGCCAACCCCTGCACTTCCCAGGGACAGCCCTCTCTCAGGGCCCCGGGACCCTGGTTGGCAGGGCCTAGAAGGCTTCATCAGCCAGTCAGGCACTGTGGCTCACACCTGTAATCCCAGCACTTTGGGAAGCCAGGGCAGGTGGGTCACTCAAGGTCAGGAGTTCGAGACCAGCCTGGCCAACATGGCGAAACCCCATCTCTACTAATAATACAAAAATTAGCCAGGTGTAGTGGTGGGTACCTGTAGTCCCAGCTACTAGGGAGGCTGAGACTGGAGAATAGCTTGAACCTAGGAGGCGGAGGTTGCAGTGAGCTGAGGTCACGCCACTGCACCCCGGTCTGGGCAACAGAGTGAGATTCTGTCTCTCAAAAAAAAAAAAAAAAAAACCAAAAAACTCATCAGCCTGATCCGAGTGGTGGTTTAGCTTTGCCTTGACCATCATCTTTTGCCTTGGCCACTACGCCTGGCCAATTTTTTGTATTTTTAGTAGCGATGGGGTTTCACCATGTTAACCAGGATGGTCTCAATCTCCTGACCTCGTGATCCTCCCGACTTGGCCTCCCAAAGTGCTGGGATTACAAGCATGAGCCACTGAGCCCGGCCTAATTTTTTGTTTTAACTGAGGTGAAATCCATTTAAGTAAAATAAACCATTTTAAAGCCCACAATTCAGAGGCATTTAATATAGTCACAATGTTGTACAACCACCGCTTCTATCACATTCTAAAACATTTTATCACCCCGAAGGAAAACCCTGTACCTATTAAGCCGTTACTCACCATTCCCTTCTCTACTACCGTACTTTTTTTTCTTTTAAAAAAAAAACAGTTTTGTTGAGATATGTACACCATAAAATCCACCTGCGTGAAGTGTGTACTTTGGTGAGTATTGGTAAAAGTCATGGGCATGCAGCCACCTCCTAGACAAGTCTGGCAACATTTTCCATCACCTAGAAGGGCCCTATGTTCCCTTGTAGCCGGTCACCACTCCCACCTTGGGCCCAGGCCCACTCATCTACTTTCTGTCACTATGATTTTGTTTTTTCTGGATTTTTCACATACATGGATTCATATAACAGGTAGCTTTTAGTGACTGGCCTCTTTACTCAACATGATGTTTTCTGAGATTCATCTCTGTTATTGGATGATTTAATCAGTTCCATTTCTTTTTTATTGGTGAGTAGTATTCCAATGTGTGAGATATGTTAAAAATAGTGTAAAATTTCTCTGTTTTTTTTTTTTTAGAAGGGCCTCATTCCTATTGCCCAGGCTGCAGTGAAGTGGTGCAGTATTAGCTCACTGCAGCCTTAACTTCCTGTCCTCAAATGATCTTCCCACCTCAGCCTTCTGAGTAGCTGGGACTACAGCTGTGCACCACCATGCCTGGCTAATTTTTGTATTTTTAGTAGACACGGGGTTTTGCCCTGTTGCCCAGACTGGTCTTGAACTCCTGGACTCAAGTGATCTGCCTGCCTTGGCCTCCCAAAGTGCTGGGATTACAGGCGTGAGCCACCATGCCTGGCCTAAAATAATCTTCACAAAAGATTCTAGTAGTAGCTTCATAGAAAGTAAAATGTCAAAGTCCCCTTTCCCCTCCTTCCCCTCCCTCTGGTCCCCGGAAGTGACACTATCAGCAGTGTGCCGAGTGTCCTTTGGTCTTTTTTCTGTACCTCTACATGAATTTGTGTGGTTTTTGATTTTCGGGGTGAGCCCAAACTCAGTCTGCTTTCATCCGGCCATGTATCATGCAGAGGGACCCCAGCACTGCCATGGGAGTTCTGAGCACATGTCCTGAGCTGGAGCCCGGAGAGGCTTTGGGAGAGATGGGAAGAAGCCTTCCTGGAGGTGGTTAATGTAGAGCAGGTCCTGGAGAAGGGTGGCATTGGATCAAACAGCATCAGTGTCCAAAACAGCCTCTCTGGTGACCCGTCCTGGTGGTCTGGGTGGATGTGTCCTCCTGCCGCTTCACCACTGACTCCAACTTGGCTGCCACCGGTGGGGGCTTCTTCCCATCTCTCTGAAGTGTCACTGGAAGGAATAGGTCCAGGACAGGGCAGTTTGTTGGGTTGATAGAGGAGGGACCCTTGGGAAATTGCCCCTTGCCAAAGTCTCTTCAGGCAGCTTGTAGGGGCCTCCCAGTAGCCATCTTGCCTGGCCTGCATGGGTGGAGGATGGGATGCCTGTGGCCTCTGAGGAAGGGGCTGCCTGGGCTCAGATTTTCACCCTCCTGGCTCCACCCCAACCCCAGCCAGTGGGGTCCCAGGGGCTCCAAGTCTTATGTCATGCTGCTTTCCTTGACGCTGCCGTCGATGTGTAAATGAACCCCATCCCCTGCATCCTAAAGTTGGTTGTTTTCATTGTTTTTAAGTCTTTCCTAACTTAATAGTTCAAAGTAGTGCTTTAATTGTAAGACATGGGTTCCAGGAGATAGGAATCCTGTGTGGTGGTTCGAGGGCAGCCACCTGCTCACCCAGGATGGGGTTATCTTGTGACCTGGGGTCCCATCCTGGGCTCAGGAGTCCTGTAGGGGGAGGGGGAGGACCTGGCAGGGAGCTCTGCATAGGTGGGTTTGTGGATGTCTCCCTTTCTCCAGCTGAGTGCTGCTCAAATGTGGGTAATACATGGACTCCCAATTCACAGCCCTATTGAGATCTAATTCACATGCTGTACAATTCACCCATTTAGTAGGTTTTTTTTTTTTTTTTTTTGAGACGGAGTCTCGCTCTGTGGCCCAGGCTGGAGTGCAGTGGCACGATCTGGGCTCACTGCAAGCTCCACCTCCCGGGTTCACGCCATTCTCCTGCCTCAGCCTCCCCAGCAGCTGGGACTACAGGTGCCCGCCACCACGCCTGGCTAATTTTTTGTATTTTTTAGTAGAGACGGGGTTTCACCATGTTAGATAGTATGGTCTGGATCTCCTGACCTCGTGATCCACCTGCCTCGGCCTCCCAAAGTGCTGGGATTACAGGCGTGAGCCACCGCGCCCAACCATTTAGTAGCTTTTAATACATTCAAAGAGTTGTCGTCTCACCACAGTTTAATTTTACATTTTCATCAACCTCAGAAGATACCCCGTACCCATTAGTAGTCACTCCCCACCCCCAGCCCACTAGCATGCTCTCTATTGCTATAGATTTGCCGATTCTAGACATTTCATATAAATGAAGTCATACAACATATGGGTTTTTTGTAGACTCCCTCTCTCTCTCTCTCTTTTTTTTTTTGAGACAGAGTCTCGCTCTGTTGCCCGGTCTGGAGTATAGTGGTGTGATCTCAGCTCATGGCAACCTCTGCCTCCCAGCTTCAAGTGATTCTCCTGCCTCAGTCTCCTGAGTAGCTGGGATCACAGGTACTTGCCACCATGCCCAGCTAATTTTTGTATTTTTAGTAGAGATGAGGTTTCACCATGTTGACCAGGCTGGTCTTGAACTGCTGACCTCAGGTGATCCATCTGCCTTGGCCTCCCATAATGGTGGGATTACAGGCGTGAGCTACCGCACCCGGCCCTCTCTCTCTCTCTTTTTAAAGGTCTCACTCTGTTGCTCAGGCTGGGGTGCAGTGGTACAGTCATGGCTCACTGCAGCCTCAACCTTCTGGGCTCAGGTGATCCTTCCTTCTCAGTCTCCTGAGTATCTAGGACCACAGGCATGTGTTTCAAATTTTTTTTTTTAATAGAAACGAGGTCTTGTGTTGCCCAGGCCTTGAACTCCTGAGCTCAAGAGTCCCTTTTGAACAACAACAAACCCCTCACTTGCTGATTGACATTATTCTTACTGTACTATAACTGAAATGTGTATAAGACCAGGCATAAACACCTTAGACTTAAAGTTTTTACAAAACTATTTTAAAAACCAGGAAATAGTAGTAAAACCAGAAAGCCAACTCATTTCCAGTGAACAATGTGACTTTAATTGGAAGGATGTTAACTGCACCTACACTGCCAACCTTGGGTTGATGGAGAGAACTGTGCCCTTGGACCTCTCCTGTGTCCCCTGCCTCTGTTTCTTGGGCCTGCTGTACAGGAAAGTACTAATAATGTTGGGCTGATGGGATGGTTTGGGGTAATCAGACCTCACATTTAAGCCTAGACTGCACGTGAGCAATCCCTGAATGTCTGTTTTAATAGGGCATCGCCTGATACCTGGAAAGCTGGCTTGTTTGATTGAAGATAAGCATGGAATAGTGGCATTATTGAAATCTGCTTGTAGTGGCTCTTAAACCCAGTTCTTGTAGGAACCAGGGATTTGGCACAGAGATAGGCTTTGCTCAGTTCACGCAGTTCACGCAGATGCTCTCAACATGCACATGGTCCTGACTGCTAAGAAGCTGGGCCTTTGAATGGGCACCTCCAGGCCCATGGGCTATGGGGTGGCTCTGTTCTTCCTCCCCACCCCCTTTTTTTCCTATTTGAATCACAACCTTTCTTTGTGCTGGGTGAGATGATACCATTTGGCCTTCATGGAGAAGGAACTGGATTGTAAACACAGGAGCAAACTTGAGGCTCAAATTGTAGGGCACTGCTTGCTTATGAGATGATTATTCAGAGGACCAGGGGATGCTCTCATTACTTTTTGAAATTAACATTAAAGATAATCCTTTTAAAGTGTACAATTCAGTGGCATTTAGTACATTTGCAATGTTGTGCAACTATCACCGCAAACATTTCCAGTTCCAAAACATGTTCATCACCCCAAAAGGAAAACTCCATCTATCCATTAAGTAATCCCTCCCAGTTTCCCCTCCCCCAGTCTTTGGCAACCATGGATCTGCATTCTGTCTCTGGATTTACCTATTTTGGATAGTTTGTATAAGGGGAATCATGTCATATGTGACCTTCTGTGTCTGGCTTTTTTCACTTAGCATAGTGTTCAGGGCTCATCTGTGTTGTAGCAAGTATCAGTCCTCCATTCCCTTTTATGGCTGAATAACTTTCCATTGTATGGATAGGCCACACTTTGTTTATTCATTTATTGTTTGATGGACATTTGGGTTGTTTCCACTTTTCAACTATTGTGAATAGCTGTTTGGCTGCTATGAATGTTCATGTACAAGCATTTGTTTGGATACTTGTTTTTGATTCTCTTGGGTATATACTCAGCAGTAGGATTGCTTGGTCATATGGTAAGTCTTTAACTTTTTGAGTTTGATGTTCTGGAATTAGACAGTGGTGATGGTTGTACAACTTTGTGAATATACTAAAAAACATTAAGTCATATACAGACGGTCTCTGACTTACGATGGTTCCACTTACGCTTTTTCAACTTAACGATGGGTATATCTGGATATAACTCCGTGGTAAGTCAAGGACCTCCTTACATCCTGCGATTTGTATCACTCTACCATTGTAAAGTTGAAAAAGTATAAGTGGAACCATCGTAAGTCAAGGACTGTCTGCTGTGTTACCAGAATTAAATATGTGTTTGACTTTTTTTTTTTGAGACAGAGTCTTGCTCTGTCACCCAGGCTGGAGTGCGGTGGCGCGATCTTGGCTCACTGCAACCTCTGCCTCCTGGGTTCAGACGATTCTCCTGCCTCAGCTTCCTGAGTAGCTGGGATTACAGGTACCCACCACCACGCCCGGCTAATTTTTGTGTATTTAGTAGAGATGGGGTTTCACCATGTTGGCCAGGCTGGTGTAGAACTCCTGACCTCAGGTGATCCACCCACCTCAGCCTCCCAAACTGCTGGGATTACGGGCATGAGCCCCCGCACCCGGCCTTGACTTATGATATGTATAATTTATGATGGGTTTGTCAGAGTGAAACCCCATGGTTACATCAAGGAGCATCTGTACTTTAAAGCGTGAATTTTATGGTATGTGAATTATATCTCAGTTTAAAAATTTCACAGATCCCCAAGCAGGCATTCATGGAGTCTGGATTGAGTCGTATTCTCAGTTTTGGCAACCCAGGGTCCTGCATCACCTCTTGGGAATCCTGGGGTCTCCCTTGGTGGGCGAGGACACTGTGTCTCACTCCATAGTCCCATTTTTGGGGGTAGTCGGTGTGAGCTGTAGGAAGCAAATGGGCTCACTGGCTGCCTGCCCCCCTACCTTGGCTCATTCTGGCCCTTTCCAGCTGCTGCTGCTGCTTCCTTGTTTTGAGTCAGGGCCTTGCTCTGTTGCCCAGGTTGGAGTGCAGTGGCATGATTGCAGTTCACTGCAACCTTGAGCTCCTGGGCTCAAGTGATCCTCCCACCTCAGCCTCTCAAAATGTTGGAATTACAGGCATGAATTACCACTTGTAGCCCGTTTCTGGCGCCAAAACAAGAGGTGCTTACTGTAGAACTGTTTCCTTAGTTTCCCCTCCCGTGAAGTGGGTCTGTGAGCAGCCCAGCCATGGCCACAGCCTGGGCTCTGCAGACAGTGATGTCTGTTGCGGGTCAGACATGCCACGCTGACTTCCTCTCCGGATCCTCTTTTCCTCTGTCTTTTGTGTTGCTTTCCACAATGGCCTGTGTGAGCCTCAGGACCAGTTCCTCTTTTGCGATGCTGCTTCCTTCTAAGATTGCAGCTGAGGGCGGCGGTGGCCCCCTTCCCTTGTCTGTCTGTTCAGTCCTCACTGCACACTCACTTCCCCCCAGTCTGGCCTGTCTCAGTTGGCAGCAACCCCATGCTTCTAGGTGTCCAGGCTAAACACTGCAAAACTGTCCGTGGTTTCTCTCTTTCTCTTACATTTCAGAAAAGACGTGCCAGGAGGTTCACTGGCCTCACCTTCAGCATGGATGCAGGATGAGCCATGTCTTCACCTGTCCTCCGCCGCTGGCCCCACCTCCAGCATCATCTGCACTGTTGCAGTGCCACCTGATGTTTCTGCTGGTTTCTGCCCTTGTCCCCAACCAACTCTTCTAACATAGCAGCTAGCAGACCTTGTCAGAACTTAAAACTCAGGTCAGAGCACTTGTGTTCCAAGCTCCCTAGGGGCTCCCTGTATCCTTACAGTGAAAGCCAGTGTCCTTACTGTGGCTTCCAGGACACCACCATCCAATACCCAGCCTCATGCTCACCTTGTCGCAGCCCCACTGACTAGCTCATGACTCTTTCAGTACCCTAGGATCACCCCACCACAGGACATTTGCATAGGCTAGCCCCGCCACCTGGCGTGCTTTTTCTCCAGAGAGGCACAGGGCTGCCACACCACTTCCTTCAGGTCTTTACTCTCATGTGAGGCCTCCCCTGCATACCTTGTCTAAACTTTCACTTCTTGCCTGCATCTCCTTGTGTACTATTTTACTAATTTATATAGTTTATTTCTGTGTCTCTTGCTAGGGTGCATGAGGCAGGGATTTTTGCTCTGTGTTTCTGGCTCTTAGAACAGTGCCTCACATATAGGTGGTATCCCAGAAATGTTTGTAGGATGGCTACAGGAAGAGAGAATGCATGAGCCCGTTTTACAGATGAGAAAATGATCCTCAAAAAGGTGGAGTGGAACCTGGTCTCTTGACTCCCTGCCCAGGGCTCTCTGGCTGAACCACAGTTGCCACCTCTTCTTCCCCATATCCCTGACTCCAGAACAGCCATGTGAACCTTGTGGGTTTGAGTGTTCAGAGCTCCCTTAGAAGTTCCGCTTGTCGGCGGGGTAATTATGGAACTGGCAGCTACCTCCGGGCATTTGCATGGAAAGGATGGTAAGAGCCTGCTCCTGCGGACAGGGGCTTGCTCTGTGTGAGGCACTGGGCTTGGCAGGTTATAGGGATTTCTCAGTTAAGCCTCACAGCATCCTGTGGAAGGGGACTGGTCATGTCTCCCATTCTGCAGACAACGAAGTAGGGAGCTTTTATGTGGGCAGAAATGAAAAAGATCGGTAACATGTTGAACTAGGCAGGATGTGGGGAAGCTGGCTTTCTTAAGCATGAAGCAGCGTTGGTTGCTGTATAAAATGTGACAGCCTTTTGGAAAAGTAATTTGGCAGTATCTCTGAAAGTTGTTTAAGTGCACATCTTTATCTCAGCCTCCCGAGTTCTGGTAACCTGTCCTAAAGAAGTAAACTATCAGGATGCAAGGCTGTGTGCACAAGGATTTCGCAGCAGTAAACCGGAGACTCGCTGTCTCCTTTCAGTTCTGTGTTTTTCCCACCGCAGGGCATCTGCACGGGCCGTTCCCTCTGCTGCTGGGCATGCTTCTTCACATGGCCGGGGCCTTCCTGTCTTCATACGTCGGCATAGGCCTTCCATGACTGTCTTATCTAGAATATGTCCTTTCCCTATCTTCCCCATCTTCTAGCTCAGCCTCAGCCCCTGGTAGCCCACATCACAATGTATACAGTGTATCATAATCGTGTCCCCGGGTGGACTCCCTCCCTCCCTGCCTCCCTCTCTTTCTCTTGTTGGAAGATCTGTTCCATGAGGGTCTGGGTCTGTGCCTGTCTGGTTGACAGGGTCAGTACTTCGCAGCTGTTTGTTGAATGAGTGGTGATGCAATGAAATGGCTTGCCACCATTAAGCAGACAGGGTTGGAATTACCTGTATAGGCTGGGAGGGATGTTGGTATTAAAACACTGGTTTTAAGGCCGGGCGCGGTGGCTCAAGCCTGTAATCCCAGCACTTTGGGAGGCCGAGACGGGCGGATCACGAGGTCAGGAGATCAAGACCATCCTGGTTAACACGGTGAAACCCCGTCTCTACTAAAAAAAATACAAAAAACTAGCCGGCCGAGTTGGCGGACGCCTGTAGTCCCAGCTACTCGGGAGGTGGAGGCAGGAGAATGGCGTGAACCCGGGAGGCGGAGCTTGCAGTGAGCTGAGATCCGGCCACTGCACTCCAGCCTGGGTGACAGCGCGAGACTCCGTCTCAAAAAAAAAAAAAAAAAAAACACTGGTTTTAATACAATGGTGTTGGAATTACTTGTATTGGCTGGGAGGGGTGTTTGTGTTGTCCTGTTAAGGGCAAAAGCTTGTTGCACAAGGAAGCTTAAGAGGTGGGCTTGGATGGGGATGGGAAGGGCATAAGCATTTTCTGTATAGACCTTTGACTTGTGACAGTAAGTACAAGTTACTTTTGTAATAAAAAATCTCGTAGGCTGGGTGTGGTGGCTCATACCTGTAATCCCAGCACTGTGGGAGGCTGAGGCAGGAAGATCACTGATGCCCAGGAGTTTGAGTGGAGCCTGGGCAGCACAGTGAGATCCTTGTCTCTACAAAAATAAAAAAAATTAGACAGCTGTGGTAGTGTGTACCTATAGTTCCCCAGATACTTGGGAGGTTGAGGTGGGAGGATTGCTTGAGTCTGGGAGGTCGAGGCTGCAGTGAGTCATGATCGCACCACTGCATTCCAGCCTGGACAACAGAGGGAGACTCTCTCTCAAACAACAACAACAACAACAACAACAACAACAGCAACAACACCTGGTTAACCAACAACAAAATAAAAAAAAAAGGGAGAAAAAGTATCCCATTAGGGAGTATCAGGACTTGAACTCTGGTCTTTCGGACTCCCAGCCCATGTTCTTACCCATAACCCAACCCTTGCCATATTTCCACACACAACCTCTTAGTATAGCCTCACTGCAGTCCTCAGGGGAAAGCAGAGTATGAGTTATTAGCTATTTCTATTTTATTTTGTCAATTGATATCTAATTTCCAGATAGTGAATCAAGGCATAGCTTGATGAGTTGCTGCGGTTATATCACTTGTGTCTCCCTACCCAGATCAAGGTGTAGATTTCCAGTGTCCCAGAGGTTCCCTGGTGCCCCTTCCCAGTCCTTTTCCCCACCCTCCCACCCCTGCAGGTGGTCACTCTCCTGACCGCCTTCCCGAGGATCAGTCCTGCCTATTCTTGAACTTTGTATAAGTGGACTAATATGGTATGAGCTGCTTTTATCTGGTATCTTTCATTCCGCATCAGCCCCGAGGGAGTCACCTGTGTCGCTGCAGGTATCAGTGGTTTGTACCTTTCCTTGCTGAGTAGGGCTCCTTGGTAGGGACAATTTGCTGATTCTTGTTCTTATTGTTGGGCCTTTGCCATGTTTCCATTTTTGGTGCTTATGGATAAAGCTACTGTGAATATTTTTGTGTCTCTTGATGAACATGAACACCCGCTTCTCTAGGACGTAGAGCCAGGTGAACTGCTGGGTGCTGGGGTAGAATCCTCCTTTCACCAAGAGGGAGATGGAGGAGGTTCCAGAGGGTCTGAGAGAGGAAGAGCCTTGCCCAGGGTCACGTGGTAACTCGATTAGCTTGTCTAACCCTCTTCCTCCCTTCACCTTCCAGTCTTACCAACCTCTGACCCCCAGCTGCAGCCTCGTGGGAGAGTGGTCAGGCTGGAGTTGGGGGTGAGGAGCTTCTGGAGGGCCATGTTTCCAAGTCTCGTTTCACTGGGTGTACCCACGAAGCAGCAGTCTTCTCTGCCTTCCTTGCCCGCCTCCTTCCCCATCCCTGCCTCCAGCGAGAGTGGCTAGACTGCAGTTTGCCCTGTGTGGTGCTTGGTGCTGGGAGAGATGGGGAGGGCTTGCTGTTTGTTGGATGTTGGTGCTATGGGCTGGCCAGGCACAGACCCCAATCAGCACATAGGGGCTGTACTGGCATCTTGAGCCTGGGATGGTGCACATTCGTGAATGAAGATCTGAGCAGGGCCCCGCACACACGTTCCATTCACACATGCTCCTGGCGGGTGCACGTGTGCACAGATGCCTCGCTCAGACCCAGCCTGTCTGGGGCCAGTGCACGCCTAGCCACGAGGCCGCCAACTCCCTGACCCGAGGTAGCGTTTGGGTCTTTCCTCAGCGCCTGTTGCATAGCTCTCCTGACTGTGCCAACTCTCTGGGTGGTGATGCCTTTAGCTCTTTCCATATCTGCTCCATCTCTCCATCCTGAGCTGTGCAGGGGTGGAGACGGAAATGAACAGAGGCATTAAAAACTTTTTTTTTTTTTGAGACAAAGTCTTGCTCTGTCACCCAGGCTGGAGTGCAGTAGTAGCACGATCTCAGCCCACTGTAACCTCCACCTCCTGGGTTCAAGAGATTCTCTTGCCTCAGCCTCCTGAGTAGCTGGGACTACAGGCGTGTGCCACCGTGCCTGGCTGATTTTTTTTTGTGTGTGTATTTTTAGTAGAAACAGGGTTTCACCGTGTTACCCAGGATGGTCTTAATCTCCTGACCTCATGATCCGTCCGCCTCGGCCTCCCAAAGTGCTGGGATTACAAGCATGAGCCATGCGCCTGGCCTATTAAAAACATTTTTTAATGAGGCCTTAATTTTCTTTTACCATGGTAAAATATACATAACATAAAATTTACCATTTTGGCCGTTTAAAATTGTATAATTTAATGTCATTAAGAACATTCACATTGTTGTGCACCCATCACCACCATCCAGCCCCAGAGCTTTTCCTTCTTTCCAAACTGGAACTCTGCACCATTAAACACTAACTCCCCATTCCCTCTCCTCCAGGCCCTGGCACCCACAGTTCTGCTTCCTGTCTCTGAATGTGACCAAGGTATCTCATATTAGTGGAATCGTACAATATTTCTTCTTTTGTGTCTGGCTTATTTAAACATGTAACATAATGTCCTTAAGGTTCATCCATATTATAGCATGTGTCAGAATTCATTTCTTTTAAAAAATGTTAACATTTATTTTTCTTTAGAGATGGGGTTTTGCTCTATCACCAAAGCCAGAGCAAGCACAGTGGCATGGTCCTAGGTCACTGCAACTTCAAGTTCCTGGGCTCAAGCAATTCTCCTGTTTCAGCCTCCCGAGTAGCTGGGACCACAGGAGCGTGCCGCCACACCTGGCTAATCTTTAAAATTATTTTTTATAGAGATGAGATCTTATGTTGCCCAGGCTGGTATCAAACTCCTGGCTTCAAGCAGTCATCTTGCCTTAGCTTCCCAAAGTGTTGAGATAACAAGCATGAGCCACTCTGCCTGTCCTGTTTTGTTTTTTTTGAGGCTGTAGTTGTTCTTTTGAGCATATTTGAAAGGTATTGCACAGACCGGGTGCGGTGGCTCACTCCTGTAATCCCAGCACTTTGGGAGGCCAAGGTGGTAGATCACCTGAGGTCAGGAGTTTGAGACCAGCCTGGCTAACATGGTAAAACCCTGTTTCTACTAAAAATACAAAAAATTAGCCAGGCGTGGTAGTGCACGCCTGTAATCCCAGCTACATGGGAGGCTGAGGCTGGAGAATTGCTTGAGCCTAGGAGGCAGAGGTTACAGTGAGCCGAGATCGCCCCATTGTACTCCAGATTGGGCAACAAGAGCAAAACTTTGTCTCAAAAAAAAAGGAGAAAAAAAAGGTATACGTCTTTGGGATTGAGTGAGGGGATCAGCTTGATGGTGACACTGGCAATAAATAGCGTTTATTATGTTTACCAGGTGCTAGCACTTTCCTTACATTGTCTTATGTAATCCTTACCACATCCTTATGAAGTAGGTATTAACATTATCCTTATTTTACAGATAAGGGAACTAGGCTCAGAGAAGTTCAGTAACTTAGCCAAGGGCACACAGCAAGTTGTGGGCCAGCTAGGTTTGAATGCCAGTTCTACCTGGATCTATAGCCAGTGCTGTGTGTTCTTGACCCCAGCTCTGGCTCTGGCCCTTCCTTCAATACCAGGCTTAGAGTTATTTCTTCAAATCCTTCTTGTCACCTCTCTGGCCTGAGTGTGGAGCTGATTGGTGCCATGGTATGGGCCCCTCCTCCCAGCTCCAGGTCCCCTTCTTGGGCCCCAGTTTCTTCTGAAAGCCTCTTTATGCAGCCTCTGGGCCAGGCGGGAGTGTCTGCAGGGAGGTGGGCCTCAGAGCTTGTAGTGTGAGGCTGGCAGGGGAGGCCTGGCCTGGGGCGGCCACACGGCAGGATGTCCCTCTTGGCAGGACTTTCCATGCAAAAAACAGCTACCAGGACTTCAGGATGGAAGGGACAGATAAACAGGAAGAGGGAGAAACTTAAAAATATTTTTCTTCCTCTCCCGTGGCCTGGCATTTTCTCCCTGCCCCTCCCTCTGCCACTGGAGTTTGAGGTGGTAGAGTGCTGCCCGAAGCTGCCTGGGGGCCTGGAGAGCCACAGCTGGCAGGTGCAGGTTTCAGTCTTGTGGGTTTTGTTTTGCCTGATGGGCTGGTGTGAGCCTAGGCACTGGGGGCCAGATGGCCTGAGTTGGAATCTTTGCTCCACTGTTTCTTTGCCGTGGGTTCTAGGCCAAGTCACTCAGCCTCCTGGTGCATCAGAATGGCCACAATCTGTAGCCACAGGGCTATTTGGAGAAATGATATGATAGTGACTCTTTGTCACGCCCCAGCTGTGGCACTCAGGTGGATCTGTACAGAGGATTTATCAGTTAGTTCTCATGGCCTCAGAGGTGGGCATGGGCTTGGGCTTCACTGACAGATGTTGAAGCATAGAGAGGTGGAGCTTCAGTCAGGGGCATCAGGCTGCTCATGGTGGAGCTGAGGCTCGAACCCAGGCAGTCGGCACTCAACACCCTGCTTGCTCGTTGGTTTGGCATGTGGTACAGACCTTGGCATATGGTACTGTTGGTACTGTGAACTTCTTTCTTAGTTTGATTGGGGTTGGTGGGGTGGTGGGGTGAGCTTTGCGCCCCAGATGTCGCAGAGCAATACCCACCCCCTGTTCAGGTGCCTCCACATGTTGCCTCCTCCCTGCAGCCCCACTAGGTGGACACAGTCCATGGTTGTGCTTCTATCCCATTGCCACAGCTGGGCAGCACATCACACCCCGCAGAGCAACACCTAAGATCCTGGCACGGTCCCCAGGGACTGGGGTTCGGCCTACCCCACCTCATCCTATATTCTGGCCTCACAAGCTCCTTAATTCTTCCCACAATACTGTGCAGGAAGCACCTCTGTCTCCATGCTGCTCCCTCTGCGCAGAGTGCGCTTCCTCCCCCTTCCTGTCTGTCAAATGTGGCTCATCCTTTAGGGCCCAGCTCAGCTGCATCCTCTTTCAGGAAGCCTTCCCCAAGTTCCCGACCATCAGTTAACATCTTCCACTGTGTGGCTCAGTATGATGGGACAGGTACTGGAGTCCCTGCGCTTCTGTCAGCCTCTCCGAGCCTCAGTTTCCTTATCTGTGAATTGGGGATTGTAGGGGTGGGGGAGAGGAGAAAACTTGAACTCATTTGCTCTGGTCCATGTGGAGTTGGCTGGAGCTGGTGCAATATGGCCCTCTTAGGGTTAAGTTCCTCCCATGCCAGGGGTGGAAGTGAAGAGGACAATGTGTGAAATGAAGTCACTTCCCTGCCGGGGGTCTGCCGTGTGCCTGGCCTTCCGCAGTAAATCCTGCTTCCTCCTTGGTCTCTGTATGCCCACCCATTCCTGGCTCCCATGACCCCACAGGCCACCAGCAGGTGGGGGCTCCTGATGGAATGTCTTTCATCTGGCAAGGTCACTTCCTGTCTGGATAAGCCATCCCACTGTTCCTGCCACTGAGGGAGGCTACATGAGGTCAAGTGCAATGCCCAGCCTGCTCCTTTTACTCCTGGAGATGCTGAGGCCCAGGGAGGGGAGAGGATTTCCTGGGGTCAGGCCTCCGGACCGCACTCCAATTGTGGGGAGGACCTTGTGGGCCAGGGTGCCTCCTGTGGTTGTTTCTGGGGAAAACCAGGCCTCACAGGCCCGCTGCATGAGGTGAGGAAGTTTCTCAGCCTCCGTGGGCCTCCTTGGAACCTGGGGGAGCCTGGGTGTAAGACCTACCCTGAGAACTAACCTGGTCTGGCCAGGACATCGTGGCCTTATTTAACCTTCACTGCCCTGTAGGAGAGCAAGGCTCAGAGAGGCCAAGCCACGGGCCTGTGGTGAGGGATGGTACCAGGGTCTGCGAAGCTCCTTCTGACCTCACTGGCCAGTTTTCCCACGGGAAGGTGTTGAGCGTTCCAGCACTGGCACCTCGGGAGCGTCCTCACCCTGTGGGGTCAGGGTCTCTTGGGCTGTCAGGTTGATGCAGAACCATGGTTGCTGGTGTCAGTGGCCACTGTAGTTTTTTTTTTTTTTTTGTCTTTCTTTTTTCTCTAAATAGTGTATTTTTATTGTAGGGAAATGAGAGAAAATAAAGATATCCAGAAAGTTGAGAAAAATCATCTGAGATCCCATTTTCCAGAGATAACCACAGTTCACCATTGATGTTTTGAGATTCATCCTTCCAGACATTTTTCCTCTGTGTGTGTGTGTGTGTGTGTGTGTGTGTCCGTGTGCATGCATATGTATGTTCATGCACATTTGTATACAAGAGGCCTCCCCCTTTTTAATGGAACAAAACTCTAAAATACTGTGGTGTCTATTTTTTTTTTTAAAAAACTAGACATATAGTAGATATTTTTTTACACCAGTAAATAAGCAGCTACTTCATTCGAAGTTTAACATCCATAAAAGAGCCAAGGACAGTGGCTCATGCCTGTAATCCCAGTGCCCTGGGAGACTGAGGCAGGAGGATTAGTTAAGGCCAGGAATTCGAGACCAACCTGGGCAACATAGTGAGACGAGACCCCCATCTCTACAAAAAACACAGACTTCTGTATCCCAGCACCACATCCTCTTCCTGCTTTCAACAGGACTTCTTGCCTGACTTTCAACATCATAGACTAGTTTTGCCTGTTTCTGAGTTTTAGATAAATGGAATCATGTAGTATTTGCTTATGTTGGCTTTTTCCGCTCCATGTCATCTTAAGGATGTTCATCTGCTGCTCCATCCATTTTCATGACCTTAATGATGTCCATGATACATTCAACTTCAAGCACTGTTGGTGTGAAAGATATTTCTAATCTTTCACTAGTATCAACAAAACGGTACTGGATACCTTTGTGGCCCTGTCTTTCCCTGTTTCCTTTGGATACATTGATAGAAGGATTGCAGGGTCAAAGGGGCTGCAGGACAGTTTTGTTGACATTAGTGAAAAACTAGAAATATCTTTCATATTCACAATGGTTGAAGTCGAATGTATCATGGACGTCATTGTGTAGTCATGAAAATGGATGGAGTGGTGGATGAATATCCCTAACAGGATATGGGGCGAAAGAAGCCAACATAAGCAAATACTACCTGGTTCCATTAATCTAAAAAGGCCATTTTAAAGATATTTTAGAATTATTACCGGTTTACATCCTGCCAGGTGCTCAGGAGAGAGTCCGTCCCCAGTGCCCATGCCCACACGGGCGTTTCCACCCTGGTTCACTTCCAACGTGATGATGGACACTGCATGATTCTCATTGTTTCTGGGTCTGGTCTTTTCCCTCCCCTCCCCTCCCCTCCCCTCCTCTCCCCTCCCCTCCCCTCCCCTCCCCTCCCCTTCCCTCCCCTCGCCTCGCCTCGCCTCTCCTCCCCTCCGCTCTCCCCTTTTCTTTCAGAGTTTCGCTCTTGTTGCCCAGGCTGGAGTGCAGTAGCATGATCTCGGCTCACTGCACCTCCACATCCTGGGTTCAAATTCTCCTGCCTCAGCCTCCTGAGTAGCTGGGATTGCAGGTATGCACCACCATGCCCAGCTAATTTTGTATTTGTAGTAGAGACAGGGTTTCTCCATGTTGGTCAGGCTGGTCTCAAACTCCTGACCTCAGGTGATCTGCCTGCCTTGGCCTCCCAAAGTGCTGGGATTACAGGAGTCAGCTACTGCGCCTGGCCGATTTCTAGGTTTTCCATTACGAGTTAGGTTGGACGTTGTGTCTCATGTTCATTGACCATTTGTATTTCTTCTCTTTCTATTTTGCTTGTTATTTTTGGTCTGCTTTACTTTCAAGATGTACTTGTTTTCCCATTTGTTTGAAAAATAATCCGTATGTTGAATGACAGATAATAGACCGGGCACAGTGGCTCATGCCTGTAATCCCAGCACTTAGGGAGGCCAAGGTGGGTGGATCACCTTAGGTCAGGAGTTCAAGAACAGCCTGGCCAACATGGTGAAACCCTGTCTCTACTAAAAATAAAAAAATTAGCCAGGCCTGGTGGCACGCGCCTGTAGTCCCAGCTACTCGGGAGGCTGAGACATGAATCGCTTGAACCTGGGAGGTGGAGGCTGTGGTAAACCTGTATCACGCCACTGCATTCCAGCCTGAGTGACAGAGCGAGACTCCGTCTCAGAAGAAAAAAAGAGAATGAGAAATAATAAAAATATGTTGAAAATATTTTTATCCAGTTTGTCATTTGCCTTGTGACTTCGTGTTTTGTTTTTTTCTGATTGGTCAAAAGCTGATTATTTTTTATGCAGTCTGATCTATCCATCTTTAACTTTTATGTGTTCTGCCTCCAGAATTTTGTGTAGAAAGTTCTTTTCTGCCCCAAGATTATACAAATATTTACTTACGTTCTCTTCTTTCATGTCTGTGGCTTCCCTCGTATCACGTCTTCTTTTATCCTTCTGCACTTCCTTTGGGAGAGTAATGTAAGATGAGGGGCAGCTATAAAGAGCATGCCTGGGAAGCCTGCTGCCTGACTGAGCTGTGCTCAGCCACCTGCGCACCCTTGGGGCAAGTTAACCCGGACTGTCTGGGCCTCAATATCTGCACCTGCAAAAATGGGAGTAAGGTAAGGGTTATGAAGGTGAAATCAAACTGTTTGTAAACATATTCTCAGGGCTCCTTTACACTTAAAAATGGACGACTCTAAGAGCTTCTGTGTGGCTTATATACATATACTTATATACATTTAGCTTATATACATATAGCTACCACACTGGAAATTGAAACAGTATATTTAAAACACATATTTCGGCTGGACACGGTTGCTCACGCCTGTAATCCCAGCACTTTGGGAGGTCGAGGTGGGCGGATCACCCGAGGTCAGGAGTTCGAGACCAGCCTGGCCAACATGGTGAAACCCTGTCTCTACTAAAAATACAAAAATTAGGCATGGTAGCACGTGCCTGTGATCTCAGCTACTCGGGAGGCTGAGGCAGGAGAATTGCTTGAACCTGGGAGGTGGAGGTTGCAGTGAGCCGAGATCGCACCATTGCACTCCGGCCTGGGTGACAGATCAAGACTCCGTCTCAGAAAACTAACAAACAAAAACACATATTTATAAATTCATTTATAACAAACCTATTATATGGCAACATAAATAAAATCTATTATTTTTCCTGGAAAATATATGTTCCAAAACAAAAAATTGAATGGGAAGAGCGGCATTACCTTACAGATTTGCAAGCCTCTTTCATGTCTGGCTTAACAGAAGACAGCTGGATTCTCACATCTGCCTCCGCACTCAATCTGTTGTGATACATTGTTTTGACTGAAGTATGGTGAAGAAAATCGGCTTCACCACAGATACGTATTGTGAAAAGGGAGGAATATTTTATTAGCGTCTAGATATTTTCCTTTGATCCTACATAAAAATTTGACAGGTGGTTGATTCTTAAAGCTAGTTGAAATGTGGAGTCTGAAAGCACATTAATGAACATTTTGTACCTCGTCACGTTAAGATCCTCTGGACTGTGTTGCAGTGTGAATGGCTCTGTTACGGGATTTTGTAATATCAGGCATCTGTCTTTGGGGAAATATTGGCCCTGTGTGTTACACAGATCTTCCAAATGTGGATACATTTCCTGTCAACATTTAAAAAAAGTCACATCTATTACTATCAACACACCTATTATCAGAAAAATCTTTCTGTTTTCAGCAGCGTTTGAACTCACAGTGGGTGACACACGCTTTCCAAAATTATAATTGTCCCTTGAAAGCTCCCAGCTCCAGCTTTATTATTGGCAACAAATTCAGTCAGTTGTTTTCTTTGAAGGGACAGGTTCACTTTACTCATTTTTGTGAAAATATCTGCCATGGTCGGGCGCGGTGGCTCACACCTACAAGTCCCAGCACTTTGGGAGGCCGAGGCAGGCGGATCACCTGAGGTCAGGAGTTCGAGACTAGCCTGACCAACATGGAGAAACCCCATCTCTACTAAAAAAAAATACAAAATTAGCCAGGCGTGGTGGCGCATGCCTGTAATTTCAACTACTCAAGAGACTGAGGCAGGAGAATCTCTTCAACCTGGGAGGCGGAGGTTGTGGTGAGCTGAGATCGAGCCACTGTACTCCAGCCTGGGCAACAAGAGAGAAACTGTCTCAAAAAAAAAGGAAAAGAAAAGAAAAAAAAAGTCTGCCAAATACTCATATCTGAAAACCCACTGTTTGTCTCTTGGTCATTCTGTCAAGTAAAAATGGTGTTCCTGGCCAGGTGTAGTGGCTCATGTCTGTAGTCCTAGCATTTTGGAAGGCTGAGGCTGGCGGATCACTTTAGCCCAGGAGTTGGAGACCATCCTGGACAACATGGCCAAACCCTATATCTACCCAAAATACAAAAGTTAGCCGGGCATGATGGCACACACCTGTAGTCCCAGCTATTTGGGAGGCTGAGGTGGTGGGAGGATGGCTTGAGCCCGGGTTGAGGATGTGGTGAACCGTGATTGTGCCACTGCACTCCAGCCTGGGTGACAAAGTAAGACCCCCATCTCAAAAATAAAATAAAATAAAATAAAAATAATGTTCTTTGGACCAGAGGCTGGGTCAGCTCCAACTGTGATGAACTCTGTGTGATTTCTAGACCCCTGTCATTCTTGGGCTTTACATGCACTTCCCATTTTATCACACAGAATGTCAAGTGGGCATATACCCAAAGGCTAAGATTCAGTGAAATTAATCATGTTTACTGCCTCATCATGGTGACATTGGTGAATTTTGTCACTGCGAGTGCATGTCTCTGGGAACACAGTGAGACCGGCCCATTTTGGGGCTGCTGCCTTGTTTCTCCTGAGCCTCTAGCAGTTTCATCCCCCATGGCTTTTGAGCCACCAAATGTCATTCCAGTGAAAGGCAGTGACGCGTTAGTGCTGCCGTGAGAATCCTGTTGACCCCTGAACCCCTGGAAGGAAGGCGCTGGGCCCTGGAGTCTGTGGAGCCTGCTTTCAGAACTGTAGAATTAGATGACAGATGCACTGCTGAGCCCAGTGCCTGGTACACTCTTGGAGTTCAGCACATGTTACCTGCTGCCATTATTGTCCTTTCCCCCAACGAACCTGAAAGACACAGCCTGGGGGAGTGGAGGTGGAAGCCATCGGGTTAAGAATTCGGTGTTTGTGATTTCAAATCCTGCTCAAGGTGCTAACACGTTTGGTCCTCAGGAGTGAGTGAGGGGTCCAGGGGACTCGATAGGTGCCCCATTTTTCTTGCCCCTCTGAGTGGCGGGGAGGGCACGACTCATCGAGAGACCCAGGGGTCTCAGCCAGGCAACTCTCTCATGGGTGGGATCTGCCTCTCAGAGAGGAGCCCCTTAGAGTCACTCTGTCTTTCTTCTGACCTGAAAGGGCTTCCCTGACCTCTGACCTCCATGTGTCCTCCTCCTTAGCCTTCTCACCTGGGGGTGGGGGCTGTCAGAGGTCAGCACCTTCCGCCCAGCGTTTTCTTTTAGGCATTCAACACATGGTGGCCACTTATGGGCTGTATGTTGTATTCTGGGACCTGGGCTAAAACCCCATCTGTGCTGTCTGGTTTATTTTCACAACACAGACACCTGCAAAGTTGATCCTTTAAAAAAATTATCTTTTTATTAAAAAAACTTTTTTTACGCCAGGCATGGTGGCTCATGCCTGTAATCTCAGCACTTTGGAAGGTCAAGGTGGATGGATCACCTGAGGTCAGGAGTTCAAGACCAGCCTGGCCAACATGGTGAAACTCCATCTCTACTAAAAATACAAAAAAAAAAAAAAAAAAAAAAAAAATTAGCTGGACATCGTGGCGGGTGCCTGTAATCCCAGCTACTTGGAGGCTGAGGCAGGAGAATCGCTTGAACCCAGGAGGTGGAGGTTGCAGTGAGCCGAGGTTGCACCATTGCACTCCAGCCTGGGCGACAAGAGTGAAACTCTGTCTCAAAAAAAAAGAAAAAATTTTTTTTAGAGATAGGGTCTTACTCTTGTCGCCCAGGCAGGAGTGCAATGGTGTGATCACAACTCACTGTAGCCTTGACCTGGGCTCAAGTGATCCTCCCACCTTAGCCTCCCAAGTAGCTGGGACCAAAGGTGTGCGCCATCACACCTGGCTAATTTTTGTAGTTTTAGTAGAGATGGGGTTTCGCCATGTTGCCCAGGCTGGTCTTGAACTCTTGACCTCAAGCTATCTGCCAGCCTTGGCCTCCCAAAGTGCTGGGATCACAGGTGCATACCACCACGCTGGCTAATTGTTACATTTGTGTGTGTGTGTGTGTGTGGGGGGGGGGGGGGGTGTATGTATATGTTAGTAGAGATGAGGTCTCACCATCTTGCCCAGGCTAGCTTTTTATTGTTTTTAAAAAATTTTCCCGGTTTTGTTTATCCAGGTGGCTCCTTTGTACCAAGCACAGGCCAGGCCCAGAGGATGCCATTGAAGGCCAGCCCCAGCTCCTGCCTGGTGGGCCCCCAGGGAGACCCCTGTGGTGGGAAGGCATGGAGGGGAGGGTAAGGAAGGCTCCTGATGCAGGGAGTGGGCTGGACAAGAAGGCTGAGCCAGTCAGGAAGATGTGGAATGAGTGAGTTAGGGGCTGGTGTGTGGCCCTCAAACTTCCACTGCTCCACAGAAGAAACAGCAGCATCTGTTCTGTCGCTGCAGGAAAACTGGCTGGACCAGACCATTTGAGAGACGGCCCAGCCTTGTTGTTTATGGAACATGTCAAGGATCTTCAAAGGCAACATTTCTGCCGTAAACACACTGCAGAACACCCCGCTCCCACCCCCTGGTCCAGTAAGATGCTCCTCGGCTTTCATATTATTTTTGTTATTGATGTTGATTATTTGCCAAGGCCTGTTGATGGTGCCCATTCTGGGGACTGTGAGGAGATGTACTGGCTGGAGTTTAGGGCATGAGAGTTGGGGAGCAGCAGGTTGGAGAAGGGCTGGGTCAGCCCAGTGTGCTCCTGGACTGCCACATGCTGTGCCCTGAGTCCAACTGATATGCTTAAAGTGGAATCTGCCTCCTTGGGATCAGGGTCGTCCCTGGCCCTGGCTGGACGTGCCCAGTGATGTGCATGAGCGGGGGGTGCCGTAGAGAGTGAGGAGCAGGAGACCCCTGTCCCAACACCACCACCCACTGTTCTTGTGACTGTGGGCAGGTCTCCGGCCACCCGTGGACTGTTTCCTCCTTTGTAAAATGAAAGGGTCAGACTTGGGTCTCAAAGGTACTTCTGGCTCTCAACTCTAAGACACACATGGGTGCCCAAGGTGGGTTTCGACTCTGTACGGCGTGTGTGTGTGTGTGTGTGTGTGTGTGTATGTGTGCAGGCCTGTGGTAGCTGTGGGACCAGGCCCAGGGCAGGTGAGGGGCTGGTCTGAGCCGCTGCCCTTGGTACAGACCTGGACATTTCATGTGCCCTGCACCCACAGTAGGGGAACCCTGCAGCAGGGCAGCTTCCTCTGGGTTTGTTCTCTGAGGCAGATGTTTCCTCCAGCTGGCCACCCGGCCCCCTGTCATCCCCCAGAGTCGGGCCCTATTTTTAGCTCCATTGTTACTTACTCTGGGCATCTGGCTGCCAGGGGCATGTGAGAGGCCATGGCTCTGGAAGGGGTACTCTCCCCCTGGGTCCCATGTGTTCTTTGCCTCCTGCCGGTCCCTGCTCTAAGCTTCCCAGTGTCCTTTGGGAAAGCTGGGGTGGCTTCTGCAGAGGAATGAGGGAGTGGTAGGTGGAGTGCAGGAAGAGCCAGCTGAGGAAACGGAGGCTGGGCTCTGTCTTGTCTTGTGGAGAACTCTCTGGCCTGTTTTTTTCACCTGCTTCATGGGACACTTGCCCTGTGCTTCTCCCTTCCTCATAAGGTTGTCCTGAAGTTCCAGTGAGATAGCCAGTGCGAAATGCACTTGATAAAGTGACATTTGGAATCTACAACTATTATAGTGTGAATGCTGTTAGTGGGGCTGCCCCACAGAGGGAACATGAGACCTGGAGTGGGGAGGTAAGGCATGTACTTAGGAAACACCAGGCCACTGGGGTCAGGGCCAGGCTGGGTGGAGCACGGGCTGAGTGCTGCTCGGCTTGTAGCAGGAGGCCCATTCATTTCCACTGGATGTTGATGGATGTACTGAAGGGGGTGAGGGTGGGCTGGCATGCCTGGTTGTGGGACCCACAAGGGTGAGGGCAAGGAAGGGCCTTATGTCCTGGGAGGGCCTTGAGGGCCTTGAGCAGCTCTGTGGGGCAGCTCTGGAACTTCTTCTCTCTAGGAGGGCACAGGGTGGGTCTCAGGGCAGGAAACGCTGCAGCTTCGTCTGAGTGTGCAGCCAGTGCACCAGCGCTGCTCCTGGCTGTTTGACACACAGGGATTTCAGGAAACATTGATTTTGCACAAAGAATTCAGCCGCTGAAATGTTTGAAAACCACTCGTCTATCTCGTCCAGATGGAAATAAGCGTGGGCTGTGCTGTCAGGGCTGGAGGAAAACTTCTAGTCGGGCTTTCTTTTCTGTTCAACACTCAGGGCAGCTGGGATCTGGATTTGCCTAAAATATTGGGGATGTGTGGGGCAAATTCATGGTGTTGAGATAAGAGTGGGTAAGGGGGTACTTGAGTACTGGGCAAAGGAGTTTAGACTGGAGGCCACAGGGGTGGGTGGGATGGAGACAGATGCCCAGAATCCAGGTCATGGTTCTCCCCAGCTCCTTGAAATGATTCTTTAAGTCCCTGCGAGATTGCTGGAGGTTGGAAGTAGGGCTGAAGCGTGCTTTCCCACTGGCACTCTGGGCCTACTCCCTGGTGGCAGCCAGGAGAGTGACAGCAGGGCAGAGCCCTGGGTGAGGTCTCAGGTCCCTCTGAGTTCCTGCTGACCTTGAAATGTCCAAATGCCCGACTTCCTGGAACTGAGCACATGAGCATTCCAGATACTCTTAACCCTATTCTCCCTGGGCCCCCCGCCCCAAAGGCATTTGCCCCCAACACCTGGCTGCATGGAACCTGGAGATGGACAGGAGCTCAGGCTCTTTCAGGAGAAGAAGGCATTGCCTTTCCCTGAGTTGACCAGCTCCTTCCTAATTGTTACACACTGCTCCCTCTGCTCCTTCCTGAAAGAACCAACAGGGCAGCGTCCCTCCCATCCAGATAACACCTTCTTGCTTCCCAGGGACATCCTTGGCTCAGAAGGCTCCCTAGAGGGCAAAAGAGAGACTCTGCCCTCCAGATGGAGAGAGGCTTGTGGTCTTTCTCTGCCACTTTGAAGCAGTAGAGGCCACGTCTCTATCTATAGAGTGGAACAAACATTTAGCAGCTTGGGACTTTCAAAATCGCCGCTGACTCAGGGAAAGCTGCTTCACCATGCTGTCTCGCAGTTAGTTGATGGTGCCCTAACAGTACGCATTTCATGTGTGCATATCCTCCGCTATCTTGCAGGCCCTGGTGGGCAGGGATTATGTCTTCTGTGTTCTGTACACTGTGCACTTGGATCCTGTGCTCTCAGGATCTTGGAGTCACTCTGCCCAAACATGGAGCTGCCAGCCCACAGTGTAGCCTGGCTTTCACTGGTGGGGAAACTTGACATTCTCCTGCAAGAGGAGAAAGAAAGAAATTCTCTCCTGTTCCCATGTGGCATGTGATCACTGAGGGCCAAACCTAAAAATAACAGAGTGCATTAATCAGGATTAGATTTGGCTGCAAGTAATAGGAAAAGCCAGATAACAGTGGTTTACACAAGTTGGAAGTTTATTTCTTCGTCCTGTCTAAGCCCAGAGTTTTGCAGACCAGGTCTGGTATAGTAGCTCTACCCTAGTTTCCTTGGGGAACTTGATGTCCACTGCACCGTTCCCAGGTCGTGGCTTCGAGGGCTCATGGTTCAAGATGGCTGTGAAACTTTAGTTATCACATCTGTGTCCAGGCAGCAGGATCGAGACAGGGAGGAAAGAGGTCTTGTAAGGAAGGATTCCAGAACTTGGCATCTTATACTGACCCTTATGTCCCTGTCTTAGTCCATTTTCTGCTGCTATCACAGAATACCATGGACTGGGTAATTTATAATGAACAGAAATTTATTTGACTTACAATTCTAGAGGCTGGGAAATCTAAGAGCACAGCACTGATATCTGCTTGGCATCTGGCACGGGACTTCTTGCTGTGTCCTCTTATGGCAGAAGGCAGAAGGGCAGATGAGCATGTGAAACAGATAAAACTCACTCCCCAAATCCCTCTTTTAAAAGGCATTGAGCGCTCGGCATGGTGGCTCATGTCTGTAATCCCAGCACTGTGGGAGGCCGAGACAGGTGGATCATGAGGTTAGGAGTTCGAGACCAGCCTAGTGAAACCCCATCTCGACTAAAAATACAAAAATTAGCCGGGTGTGGTGGCAGGTGCCTGTAGTCCCAGCTACTCAGGAGACTGAGGCAGGAGAATGGCGTGAACCCTTGAGGCGGAGCTTGCGGTGAGCCGAGATCATGCCACTGCACTCCAGCCTGGGCAACAGAGCAAGACTCCCTCTCAAAAAAAGGCATGGAATCCACCATAAGGACAGAGCCCTCAAGGCCTAATCACACCTCTTAAAGGCTGCTTAATAGCCCCAGGTCGCTGCTAGGGAGGTAGGGAATGCAGTCTTGGCTCTGGGCAGCTGTGTTCTCCACCGACTGTCCCTGCTTCTGGGGGATGAAGGCATTGTGAGCTTTTTGATTAAATCTGGGCCATTCCCAGGCTGAAAAGCTGGACCAGAGCTTCAGGGCTTGAGTCTCTCACAGAGAGATTTCCCAATGGGGATATCAGTCCTGCCTTGGGACCAGAAAACCCATGCTGTAGGCCAAGAAGCGGGAAGCAGGGGCCGAGCCCGAGGGAGAAAAGCTTTAGAGGTGTTAGCGGACAGCTCAGTGGCAGTGGTTAGAATTAGGGAGGCAGTGACCTCTTCTTAGTGTGGTCAGAGCGTGCCAAGAAAGTGTGGTCTGTGTCTGGGCTGCTGAGGCCTGAGGGCAAGGGCCAAGCTCATTCATAGGACAGTGGCCAAGAGGCCAGGGATGGAAAGGCTTGGGAAAAGTGAGGAAGCTCTGCAGGTTCTGGGACACAAGTGAACACAGTACAGCAGTGGAAGGCCCACCCCAGGACAGGGTTAGACTGGGAGCACAGTCCCCTTCTAGCCCACAGGAGGCCAGGGCAGGGCCCAAGTGCAGTGTGGAGGCCCAGCCTGGTAGACTGCGAGGATCCCTACCCGAGTCCAGCCCCCGCTCACCTCCTCCAGTGGCACCTTGTTGTTGTACATTTTTTAGTTCACCAAGAGAAGCCAGAGATCTAGAGTCTGTGTGTGTGTGTGTGTGTGTGTGTTTTTAGTAGAGACAGGGTTTCACCATGTTAGCCAGGATGGTCTCGATCTCCTGACCTCGTGATCCACCCGCCTCGGCCTCCAAAAGTATTGGGATTACAGGCGTGAGCCACCGCACCCGGCCGAGATCTAGATTTTTATTTGAAATTCATTGATTTCAAAGTACGGGTGGCTAATTAGAGTGGGAAATATGAAACTATGAGGATCATACAGATTGCTCCTGAGAGCGACCCCTTTTGGCCTGTGGGCCACAAGCTGTCTCCCTCTAGTTAGCGTGCGTCCTCTGGGTCCTCGGGCAGAACCAGGAGGAATCCATGGAGCACTTCTCATAAGACCCCTTAACACTTCTCAGTTTTATTTTTGAAATTTTTTAACCCCCATTTTTTTATTTGGAAAAATTTTAAACCTACAGACAAATTGAAAGAGTTCGCCGGACGCGGTGGCTTATGCCTCACCACTTTGGGAGGCTGAGGTGGGTGCATCATTTGAGGTTAGGAGTTCGAGACCAGTCTGGCCAACATGGTGAAACCCCAGCTCTGCAAAAAATAAAAAAATAAAAAAAATTAGCCAGGAGTGGTGGCACTTGCCTGTAGTCCCGGCCACTCGGGAGGCTGAGTCATTAATTGCTTGAACCTGGGAGGCGGAGGTTGCAGTGAGCCGAGATCGTGTCACTGCCCTCCAGCCTGGTGACAGAGTGAGACTCCGTCTCAAAAAATAAAAAATAGGAAGAGTGCAGTAAGTAAACTGTCTCCTGTCTGCCAACACCAGGTAAGATTTGTTCCATTTACTTCTCTCTCTAAATCATATGAATGTCAGACATCAAGAGGCCTTACCCCCGAACGCTTCAGCCTGTATTTCCTAAGAACAAGGGCATTCTCCTTTTAGGCACAATCCAAGGATGTTAACTTATTTATCCAGCATATACTCCATCCTCAGATTTTCCCAGTTGTCCTCAGAATGCTTATTATAGCCTTTCCCCGCTCCCCAATCTGAGATCCCATAGACAGAACAGCAGAGCAGACCCACTTAGAGGAAGGCAACTGGGGGTGCTGGAAAAGGTCCTGAATTCCAGGAACCTGCAGACCGTGATGGCTGGCCTGCACCTGGTGACCGGGGACCGCTGCTGGCTGTGGGGCAGGCTTTGTCATCCTGAGAGCCCGCCTGCCAGGTGAGCTGAGAGGGAGGCTTGCCCCTGCTCTCTGAGGGCAGGCAGGGACTTCCCCATCCCTCCACAGCTTCTCCCAGCTCAATGGGCCGACCTGATTTGCATCCCCACACTCTGCTGGCCCTGGGTACTGGCCTCCATGTGCCACAGTGCCTCTGTGGGCCGTCCGCTCATTCTGTCCACCTTTGCCTGCTTCCTGCTCCATGCCCACCTTGACTTGTCATCTCAGTGTGTGACAGCCATGAGGCCTCCTTCCTGCCAGGACTCAGTGCTCGCTTCAAAGGCTCCCCAGGGACTGCAGGCTGAAGCCTGGAACTCAGGACTGCGCCCCTGCAGTGGTAGCCCCGCCTGCAGAGCAAAGGGCTGCGTTTCCACACGTCCTCTAATTTCTGTTTTTAACTTTTAAACTTTTTTTTCTAGTTTAGAAAAATATAAAAACACTTGAGAAAGAGATAATTTAGCAGGTGAAGGGTTCCTGTGATCCCAGCCCCCAGACAGCTTTATTTTAGCTTTTATTGGACTCTTCCTAGTTCTAAAGAGAAAGAGGCTGAGGGGCAGAGGTCATGAAGGATGGGTCTGTGGGACCCCCAAGAGATGAAGGAGTCGGGGCCAAGAGCCTCTGCCTCCATGAAGCCTGTCACCTGGGAGGTTCACGTCTTTGACTTAGCTCAGCTGTCGCCTATTCTGTAAAATGGGGATCCTAATTCTCGGCTCCCTTGAGGGTTGTAGCAAAGACACAAAAATCCTACCAGGCTGTATGAGTGGAATTATTATCAGGGGAACATGTGCTGCAGTGGGCAGAGTGCATCTGGCAGAGGGCCAGGGTTAAGGACACGGGGCTGGAGGAGCATGGGGTGCTTTGGGGTGGGCGGGGTGAGGGTTCTCTGGGTGAAGAGTTGTGACCTTTGTCCAACTTGGAAACTTATACAAATAACTTCACTTAAAAAGAAAATGTTCCTGACCGGGCGCGGTGGCTCACGCTTGTAATCCTAGCACTCTGGGAGGCCGAGGCTGGTGGATCACGAGGTCAGGAGGTCGAGACCATCCTGGCTAACACGGTGAAACCCCATCTCTACTAAAAATACAAAAAAAAAAATTAGCCGGGCATGGTGGCAGGCGCCTGTAGTCCCAGCTACTCAGGAGGCTGAGGCAGGAGAATGGCATGAACCCAGGAGGTAGAGCTTGCAGTGAACCGAGATCGTGCCACTGCACTCCAGCCTGGGTGACAGAGAGGGACTCTGTCTCAAAAAAAAAAAAAAAAGTTCCTAGGGTAATCATGTTCATTGTAAGATATTTAGAAGTGATGGATGAGCAAAACAGAAGAAAATTAATACCACCCTACAGCTCACTACTCAGGAATAACTTCCATTGCTGTTGAAGTAGATGGCCCCGTCTTTGGTGCCTACTTGTTGAAAACCAGCCTTGGCCCATCATCAGTAACCAGAGAGGGTGGAGAGGTAAAGTAATGACGAGACTCTGCCCTGCCCTCTTGGATCAGATTCGAAAGGGAAGGAGATAGGCCAGTCAGGTACTAGTGGCCCAAACCTGGTGGGGGCAGAGGGTTGGAGAGAACTGGGCTGACTCGGGCTGTGCACCTGTTCTTCCAGGGGGGGAGGACTTGCCCCAGGGCCCAGAGCAGAGCTGGGGCCTCCTGGTTCTTGAGGAAGGCCAGGAGCAGATGGAAACCTCCCCTGAATGGCTTCCCGGACAAAGCAGAATGAGGAGAGTGATGTGATGATCGTGGTTGTTAAGGGAGGGTGGCTGCTGTGGCCCAGCCCAGTCCGACTCTGCCCTGCTGGCTGCCTAGGTTGAGAGCCAGGGACTGCTGGCCATTCACAGATGGCACCTGGGCGAGGCCCCTAGTTCTAGTCTTGGTCCTGAAGGTTTACGTCGGTGGCAGCTGGCGGTTGCTGGGAGTTCAGTGCAGGGTCAGCCGTGGTGTAGGGGGATGAGATGAGGGCAGCTGAGGAGTTGGAGCCCTTGCTGTGCTGTGCGTCGAGCCATCCAGGTGTTGCTCTGCACACATTCACTGATTTCATCTTCATATGGTCCAGCAGGGGAGGTACCAGTGGTCCCCGGTTTACAGTTGGGGAGACAGTTTAGGGAAATTAAGTCATGAACCCAAGATAATGTGACTAATGCATGATAGAAGTGGGGTTCAGGTGGTGTGCTGCCCAGAGCCCGTGATTCACAGAGCCTAAGCCCTATGTCCCCAGCCAGGGGTCAGGATGTGAAGAGTTGCCACTCCTGCAAGCGCTCACTTTTCTTTTTGTTCAATGGGAATGAAAACACCAACTTTCTGGGGCTTTTGCATGCCTCTAACAGATATTTATTAAACTCTTACCTGCAACTGGCACTGGGCTCAGTCCTGAGTACCCTGGGCTGAGCAAGAGGTGTCCTCAGGGTCACAGAGGACTTAAGACTCAGAGCAGTGCCACCCAGTAGAAATCTCACAGGAGCCATGTGCAGCACTTTATTTTTATTTTTTTGAGACAGAGTCTTGTTCTGTTGCCCAGGCTGGAGTGTCGTGGTGCAATCTCAGCTCATTGCAACCTCTGCCTTCTGGGTTCAAGCGATCCTCCTGCCTCAGCCTCCCGAGTAGCTGGGACTATAGGCATGCGCCACTACGCCTGGCTAATTTTTGTATTTTTACAAAAAAGGCACAGTTTTTTCATGTTGATCAGGCTGGTCTTGAGTTCCTGCCCTCAAGTGATCCACCCACCTCAGCCTCTTACAGGTGTGAGCTAGCACGCCTAGCCTTGTGTGGCACTTCAAATAGCTGCCCTCAAATACAGACGAATGAGTGAACTTTGTTGTAATAACATATATTATTTAACGCAGTATATCAAAAGATTATCATTTTGACATGTAATCAGCATAAACTTTGTTTTGGTTCTTGGTTTTTTACTTTTTGAGACAGAGTCTCACTCTTGCCCAGGCTGGAGTGCAGTAGTGTGATCACGGCTCACTGCAGCCTTGACCTCTTTGGCTCAAACGATCCTCCTGTCTCAGTCTTCTGTGTTGCTGGTACTACAGGAATGCACCACCACACCTGGCCAATTTTTTTTTCTTTCTATTTTTGTTAGAGACAGTGTTTCTCTGTTGCCCAAGCTGGTCTCGAATTCCTGGGCTCAAGCAATCCTCCTGACTCGATCTCTCAATGTGCTATTATAAACACGAGCCACTGTGCCTGGCCCCAATATACATTGTTAATGAGATATTTTACTGTTTTTTTTTTTTTTTTTTTTTTTCTGTAGCTAGTCTTCAGAATCCGGTATGTATGTTCCACTTGCAGCATGTCCTAGTGTGGACCAGCCACATTTCCAGGCCTCAGTGATCACTCACAAGGCACAGCCCACCCAGCTTCAGAGGCCAATGGGCCAGTGTCCCCCAAACGCCTAGTATCACCTTACCTTTATTGGCCAGGCCCTTTTCTGAGGTCTTTACCCACAAGATATTATTTAACCTTCGCAACTACCCCATGAGGGAGGTGCTACTGTTGTTCCCATTTCACAGAAGTGGCAGCAGAGGCCCAGAGAGGTTATGGAGCCGAGGTTGCACAGCCAATGAATTACAGAGCTGAGTGGGAAGGTGTCATGAGAGGAGAACATTGTGGGACAAAGGGACGGGGGCACGTCTTGTTTTTAATAGATTTATTGAGGTAGAGTTCATACAATGAAATTCTCCCTTTTTAAGTGTTGTTTTTTTTTTTTTTTTTTTTTTTGGAGACAGAATCTTGCTCTGTTACCCAGACTGGAGTACATTGGTGCAATCTCAGCTCACTGCAACCTCCATCTCCTGGGTTCAAGCGATCATCCTGCCTCAGCCTCTTGAGTAGCTGGGACTACAGGCATGTGCCACTACACCTGGCAAATTTTTGTATATTTAGTGGAGATGGGGTTTTACCATGTTGACCAGGCTGGTCTCGAACTCCTGACCACGGGTGATCTGCTTGCCTTGGCTTTCCAAAGTGCTGGGGTGACAGGCGTGAGCCACCACACCCGGCCTAAGTGTTCAGTTTGATCAGCATTGGCAAATGTACGCTGTTGTGTGGCCACCACATTCATTATCCCCAGCAGTTCCATCCCCCAAAACGTACCCTTGTGCAGTTGAGTCCCTCCTCCACCGACCTGCTCTCTGCTCCTGCAGTTTTCATGGGGTTATACAGTGTAAGTGTCTGGGGCTTGGCTTGTTTCTCTTGGTGACAGTTTTGAGATTCACGCATATGGTTATGTCTATTTGTAGTTTGCTCCTTTTTGTTGTGTTTTTTTTTTTTTTTTTTTTTTGAGACGGAGTTTCACTCTTGTTGCCCAGGCTGGAGTGCAATGGCGCAATTTGGGCTCACCGCAACCTCTGCCTCCTGGGTTCAAGCAATTCTCCTGCCTCAGCCTCCCGAGTAACTGGGATTACAGGCATTCCCCACCACACCTGGCTAATTTTGTATTTTTAGTAGAGACAGGGTTTCTCCATGTTGGTCAGGCTGCTCTCGAACTTCCAACCTCAGGTGATCCGCCCACCTCGGCCTCCAAAGTGCTGGGATTACAGGCGAGAGCCACTACACCCAGCCGCTGTGTGGTATTTTATGGTATGGATCTACCACATTGTGTTCGTCTGTTCATCAGTTGATGGACATTGAGTTGGGCTCAATGTTTGCTGTTATGAATATGCTGCTGTGCACAAGTCTTCTTCTGCACATATTTGTATTTCTCCTAGATAGGTACCTAAGAGTTGAAATGCTGGGTCATATGAGAAGGGTATGTCTCCATTTGTAAGAAACTACAAAACTGTCTTCCAGAGTGGCTGTACGCTCTCACTGCTCACCAGCAGTGTATGTGCGTTCCAGTTACTCATATCCTCCCCAGAGGTTGGTATCGTCAGTCTTTTAAATTTGTCATTCTAATGCATAACCCTGATGACAAATGATCCTGAACATCTTTTTAATGTGCTTATTTGGCATCTGTATGTATATTCAGATCTTTTGCACATCTTCACATTTTTAAAAAACTGACTTGATATTGAGTTGTTAAGAGTCGGCACCTCTTTTTTGGGTCGGGATTAAATGAGATAATATACATCAAACACATTGCAGTCAGAGATTCACCCATTGGCCCTCCTGGTGTCCCCCTCTCTGCACTCAGGGTCTCTGGCTGTCTCAGGCAGCTGTTCAAACCCCATCTCACCCCCAGTGAGTTCCCCACCCCTGCCCCCTGGCAGGCATGTGAGTCACACGCTCTCAACCAACACACAGTGACTGACTAGCGTAATTCCGTACTGGCACATCTCTGTGTGTTCACAACACAGTCTTCCCCTTTGCCTCAGGCCAGAGGCAGTGCAGCCCAGCGAGGGAGGCTTGGGTCTGGAGAAAGGAGCCCTGAGTCCCAATTCTGTCCTTGTGGCCACTTGCCATGTGAATGGGGCCATATCACTCTCTTGTGCCTCAGTTGCCTCATCTGAGGAAAGAGAGCATTTTACTATGTTTTTTTATTTTTTATTTTTTGTAAATGAGATGGGGTCTTGCTATGTTGCCCAGGCTGGTCTTGAACTCCCGGGCTCAAGCAGTCTGCCCACCTCAGCCTCCCAAAGTGCTGGGATTACAGGTGTGAGCCACTGCGCCTGGCCCCTAATATTTTAGCGCGTTCAGGCTGCTATGCCAAAACACCATGACTGGGTAGCTTAAAAACAACGGAATTTATGTTTCATGGTTCTAGAGGCTGAGAAGTGCAGGACTAAGGCATTGATTCAGTATCTGATGAGGGCCCACTTTTTCATTGATCTTGCCTTCTTGCCGTATCCCTCAGAAGGTGTGACAAGGCAGCTCTCTGGGGTCCCTATTATAAGGGCACTGATCCCATTCCTGAGGGTTGAGCCACTGTGCCCAGCCTGGGGTTAGAATTTTAACATATGAATTTTTAAGGGTAAAACATTCAGACCACAGCAGCTAGATGACCTTCAGGGATGTGGCCAGCTCTGAATCTGCTTTTTGGGGGATACAGGGCAGGGACTGTTGAGTGGTTAGGCCTCAGCAGCGATAGGGTCCTGCAGTGACAGCTGTTTGTGGAGATTGCTGTGGTCTCAGCATCTCTAAGGTGGGTCTTGGGATCGTGCCAGAGGGTCTGGGATTCCGGCGGGCAGGGAGGGCAGGAAAAAGGGGCTGGCGTGGTGGCTGGGGTCAATGTCAGATAGCCACCTTTCTGCTACAGTCTGAGAAGCCAGACTCTACTTTGGAAAAGCTACCAGTCATCTTTTTCAAGCCCACTGGGCTTGACATGCTGGGAGGTTGTGGCTGCTGCACCCTGGCAAGGACAAAGAAAGTGGGGGTTTGTGAGCTTTGGATTCGAGGTGGGGAAACCAAGATTGGAATGGTGATGGTTCATTTCCACCAGAACCGTACACAAAGCAATGGACTTCTACTCCCAAGATATTTAGGAATCGGCTCTTAAACCTCTAGCCTATTGTCCCTACCCTAGGACCCAGAATGGGCATCTCTAGCTTCCCCTGGGCTTGAATACTGCCATTGACAAGAGGCTTACCACTCTGGCTGGTTGGGCGAGTACATTGGAGCATCAGGCAGCTAGTGGGTGAGTTGGAGCTAATGTCCCACCTTCTGAAGCTTGAGTCCTCTTAAGGAAATGAGGTAACCTCTCTGCCAGGGACTCCATAGGTCAGTTTTGTTTCCTTTCTTTTCTTTTCTTTTCTTCTTTCTTTTTCTTTTCTTTTCTTTTCTTTTCTTTTCTTTTTTTTTTTTTTTTGCGGTGGAATTTTGCTCTTGTTGCCCGGGCTGGAGTGCAATGGTGCGATCTTGGCTCACTGCAACCTCTGCCTTCTGGGTTCAAGCGACTCTCCTGCCTCAGCCTTCCAAGTAGCTGGGAATACAGGTGCCTGCTGGCACACCCGGCTAATTTTTGTATTTTTAGTAGAGATAGGGTTTTGCCATGTTGGCCAGGCTGGTCTCGAATTCCTGACCTTAGATGATCCGCCCGCCCCAGCCTCCCAAAGTGCTGGGATTACAGGCGTGAGCCACCGCGCCCAGCCAGTCAGTTTCTTTTCTGACTGCCATGAGAGGCAGGAGAATGGCATGTCTGTGTGCCAGACTTTCTCAAATGCCATTGGAGCTGCAGCCTGGATGATTCTGTGGCTTTTTAGCTGGATACTGAGGGCTTCCATGGGTGAGATGGGTCCTGGAGTCCCCGACCGTCTGTTGGAAGCTGTGTATCTCTCTGGGAGGCCTCGTCAGGGTGTTCCCACAGAGAATGGAGTGAATGGGGTTGGGGGTCATTCAGATCCAAGAGGGAAGGGGACAGTATGAGCTGCTTTTGCTGGTAGGGTGAGGTCTAAAGAGGCAGGGAGGAAGCTGAGGGGCAGTTATCAACTGCTGCCCCTTCCCAAAGACCAGCTGTCCTCATCTGAAAATGGACACAATGAGGCCTCATCCTAATAGGGTTCTGGGGATCCGTATGACAAAAAGCATCCAGCAAGGTGCCTGGCACTTCATGAGGGCTTTGGGATGTTAATAATAGAAGCAGAGAAGGTGGAAGAGGGCCTGTGTTTGCAGTGGGGAATGTTATTCCCTTCAAGCAAGATTTCCTCTTTTTTCTTTTTTTTGAGATGGAGTCTTTCTGTCGCCCAGGCTGAAGTGCAGGGGTGCCATCTTGGCTCACTGCAATCTCCGCCTCCTGGGTTCAAGCGATTCTCCTGTCTCAGCCCCCCGAGTAGCTGGGATTCCAGGAGCCCGCCACCATGGCCGGCTAATTTTATTTTTAGTAGAGACGGGGTTTCGCCATGTTGGCCAGGCTGGTCTCAAACTCAAGTGATCTGCCCGCCTTGGCCTCCCAAAGTGCTGGGATTACAGGCACGAACCAAACCTGGCTGGTTTCCTCTTTCTTTTTTTTTTTGTGCCAAGGACCCCCAAGCAGAAGCCCATGGACTCCTTCTCAGAATGCTTTTAAATACATAAAATATGCGGGGTTACAAAGGAAATATGTTTCATTGAGAGAACTATCAAAATATTTAAACACATTGTGTTTAAAAAGTAAACAGTAAACAAATGGTAATATTTGTCTTTAGGTATTATTGCACTAATAAGATAACCCATTAGGCAAATTAAGGTTACATTTTTCTTTTGAAGAACTCATCAGTGACAAGGCTGCAGTGGCTCAGCTTCAGTGGGGGTGTTAAACTGGGGAGTGTCTTTGAGGGAAAGGCCCGCGCCCCGCATGGTGGACACCCAGGCCATTGTGATATTTTTGTTTCGAGGTTTCCCAAGTATTGCAAATCCCACTTCGCAAATGTAATTGCAGCTTCTTTGTAGCTAGTTTTATAAGGCACAGTCAGGCTTCTGTCTAGGATCGCTAGGATTCTCCAAGCTTGTTGAGTTAACCTGAATCGTGAGGACCCATAGTGGGAGTGGGGAGTGGTTTAAGAGTACCAGGTACAGAGTTACTTGAAGCTGGCCAGGTGCGTCAGCCCAGTGTCTGTGGGCAGGGGACCAGGGGCTCACGTGGTCCCTGGTGGGTCTGATAATGACTGTTGTTTAGAAGAGTGGTATCATAAGCGACATCTCCAGATCCCACTGCGATGTGATGTGAAAATGGCTGTGAGCTCCAGGGGCACTGCCTCATACTCCACTGTCCCTGCAGGGGCAGCCCTCACTTATGACAAAAGGAGAGTTAGAAGACAGGAAATAAAGGCATAAACCATTCACCAACCATGCAGGGACATCTCATCCCAACCCGCTTCACCCTGTCTTTCCCTAGCAGAGGTTTGAGCACTAGGCACCCCACCTCACCCCTACCTTTGCTGACCCCTGTCCCTGGCAGGCGACAGCAGTACTGTGACCACTAGGACCACTGATCTGAGGCGCCAGATCCCCCTGAAGCTGAAGGGGCTTTCAGACCATCCCACCCTTCACTATCATTTTACAGTGGCTGTGGACACTGAGGCCCAGAGAGGGGAAGGAAGTGGCCCAAGGCCACTTGTGTGTGGCCAGCAGGAGGAAGGCCCCACGCTGGCAAGGTTCTTTCTGGCAGAGTTGAGAGAGATTTCAGGGTGAGAGCTACAGTGTGACAAGCCTGAGGTTGCCCCCCCCAGATATTTTGGAGGTGGGCTCGATTTTCAAAGGACATTGCCCTCCTCCCACCCCTAGCTGCCTGTTCTACCCCTACGGCCCGCAGCTGTGAACATTTGTGTCGTCTCTGGGCCACCCTTGCAGGGCAGCAGCTGCAGCCTGTCATTGCCTCTGGAGCCCATGAGAGGTGATGGTGGCTGGAATTGGAGCCGGGGGCAGGCAGGGGAGGAGAGGCGGAGGTGTCAGGCCGAGCCCAGCCCTGTGGGGACGGGCCCTGATGCCCGGCCTTGGCCTGAAGCTGTGGCCAGCTGTTGCCTTCTGCAGACCCTTCTGTGTCCTGCCCATCCTCTCCCCCGGGAGAGCTGCCCTGAGCCCTTGTTCTCCAGGCTGTTCCCACATGTCTTTCTGGCCCAGGCTGCTGGGAGGGGTCTGGGAAAGTTTGATGAGGGCTGTTGGGGCCTGCCAGGGCCAGTGAGGTGGACAGAAGGTTCCGCTCTGCTGTTGGCCAGTGAGGGGCCACTGTGGAGCTCCTTCCCCTCTCTGATCTGCCTGTTTTTCTGTTTGGAAACATAGAGGCTCATTCCCTCCACCCTTGCCAAAAAGAGAGAGAAGGGGAGGGAGAAATTAGGGTGTGGAGCACCATGGAGATGGGGCTCTTATAAACACAAGGTGTGTATGTTAACGAAGCCATCACGAGGCTCCTGGGAGTTTTCAAGGGTGACAGGCGTGGGTGGGGGTGGAGGGATCTTTCCAGACTGGAGAGGGACGGGTGCCTGTTTGAGAAGGTTCTGGGAGGGCCGATGAGTCTGGAGTTGTTCTCTCCGAGAGTCCCTGAATGGGAGGTGGCTCTAGGGTAGGAGTCTGAGTGCATGGTGCAGAGGAGGCCTGGCGTCCCCACCTGGGGACTAGAGCTCTGGTTCAGGACCTGGGGAAGAAAGGACAGTGAGCTCAGCCTTCAAACTGACCTGACCCCAGCTTCATGCTGGCCCCATGACCCTACCTTCCACTTCTTGAGGTGATGCTGCTGCTTATGGGAGGCCCGGGGGGAGTGTGGATGGTTGCGAGCAGACAGTCCCTATTGATGTGGAGCAGCTTGTGCCTGATAGGGGCAGCTGGGGAGGTTGCTGTGCTCTAGGGATGCTTATTGTCCTTGTGTTTCTGCAGAGTCAAGGGGTGGCGGGCTGGCAGGGCAGCTTGCCCTGATCCCCAATCCTGGACCATCAGTACTATGTAGGGCCAGTGGCCACTGAGCTCCCAGAAAGTTCCCTGAGCCTCTGTCCCGCCTCTCTGTCGCCCTCTGTCCCTGTGGAATTCCCAGCCCCCTCCCTCCTCTGCAGCTCTGGCTCTTGGACTCCTGAGCCACTACTCCCCCATCCCTTGACCAGCCCTTAAAAGATGTCCTAGCCATCTTTCCTAGCCATTCCTTTATTCTTTAAATAGGTTTTAACCATATTACCCAATGTTTGGAGGAGAAAAATTAGAAAATACAGATAAGCAAAAAGGAGAAAATAAAAATCGTCCATAATCTCATCACTTGCAGATAACTCGTGCTAGCATCCTGGTGTCTGTCCCTCGGACTCATCCTGACGCCCTTTCATGAGTTAAGGTGGGGCTGTGCCTGCACTTGCTGTGCAACCTGCTGTGTCCTAGATGTCTTTCCGTGTCAGCCAATATGATTTTTTTAATGGCTGTTTAACATTCTACCCTATAGATGTCTCATTATTTATTCAGCAAATCCTCTGCTGCGGGCTGCAGGTTGTTTCCAGTGTTGTGTGATTATAAACAACACCCCAGTCAACAAAACATCCTGGTACCCACTTTGTGCACACATCCTGAAGTATTTCCTTAGGAAGGAGACTTGCAGGAGGATTGCCAAATCCCCGAGGGTCCCCGGCGTTCTTCAAGTGGGGTGGGAGCTGTGCCTGTTGAGGATATTGATGTTGATTCAGATTTTTTTTATTTTTGTTTTTATTTTTTTTGAGATAGGGTCTCACTCTGTCACTTAGGCTGGAGTGAAGTGGCTGGATCTCTGTTCACTGAAACCTTTACTTCCAGGGTTCAAGTGATTCTCGTGCCTCAGCCTCCTGAGTAGCTGGGATTATAGGTGTGTGCCACCATGCCTGGATAATTTTGTATTTTTTTTTTAAATTAGAGATGGGGTTTCACCATGTTGGCCAGCCTTGTCTCAAACTCCTGGCCTCAAGTGATCTGCCTGCCTCGGCCTCCCAAAGTGCTGGGATTATAGGCATGAGCCATCACTCCTGGCCACCAATTCAGATATTGATATTGATGTTGAGTTTGGGGCCTGAATTTTCTTTGAACACTTGATCTGCTGAGAGCTCACCTAATCTGGACTTCCCTGGCCTTATTTTATGACATTCGTGGCTGTATGTCCTCCTGTATCCATTCCCATCCAAAGCCTTCAAATCCAATTCTGACTTCCCTCTTTGCATCTATCTGCCCCTGGCTCTCCTCTCTTGGTGACATTTCCTGCTTCTCCTAGCCTGGAAGGTCTGGCCTTTGTCTATACCACCTGAAACAGTCACTTTGAACTCTAGGCTCTGGCCTGCTGTGGATGATTCACCTCTTTCTGTCTCATTTTCACCAGAGGAGTGCAAACTAAAGGGGTTGGGGACTGCATCTTTATGTGTCTCTACGTCCATGACTCCCCCAAAGCATCGGTAAAGGGCCGGGCATGGAGCAGGCACTCTGTGAGCATGTGATCTTCTGGGCCCCAGGGTGTAGGTGGCAAGCCTCCCTCTGTCTCCAGCTGCAGAGTGAACTGCCTCCCTCTGTATGATGGAGGGCGAGAGGTGGCTCAGGTCTCCTGCTGTGGCTTTTCCCATCCCCTCCTTCACTGCATACCCTCTTATTCCACAGGTCTGGGGTCCTGAGGCTGCCAGCAGACTATGGGTACAACGGCCAGCACAGCCCAGCAGACTGTCTCGGCAGGCACCCCCTTTGAGGGCCTCCAGGGCAGCGGCACGATGGACGGTCGGCACTCCCTCAGTGTCCACTCCTTCCAGACCACTAGCTTGCATAACAGCAAGGCCAAGTCCATCATCCCCAACAAGGTGGCCCCTGTCGTGATCACGTGAGTGGCAGGGGGAGTGTGCCCATGTCCCTGGGAGACATGGTGGGCAGGGGGACTTACCTGGGAGTACAGTGACATACAGCACTTAACATGTGCAGGCTGGATTCAGGTTCACAGATGATGACACTGAGGCCCAGGGAGATGAAGCAGTTCATTGGGAGTCACACTGCATGCACCTGGCAGAACTGGGTCTCTGTTATGGGTCTCTGAGCCCATGCTACTCACCACATCCACAGTGTGAGGGAATGCGGAGGAGGAGGCGTGGCTGGGGGACCCCCCCCTTTGAAAATAATTTTTGGCTTAACATTTTCAAAAGAAGTTTATGTAATTGATGGATGAAATTGAGATTTCTTTTTCACCGACAATAATCACAGCTCAAAACTGAGGCTAACACCAGGCTGTTGAAGGGCCTTGGGCTGAAGGAGCTGGAAGCTGCTAGTCGGCTATCCTAATGATGCCCATCAGGGCTTGTTCTGGCAGCGTGTTCTGGTGTTCTGAGATCTGGACATACTGCGTGCGTCCAGAGGAAGAAGGTCATGAGGTGGGCCCTGAAACCCTGTCTGCCCTGTGGGGCTTGGAGGAAGGGGTGGGTGCTGGACAGCTGTGCTGGGGAGGACAGGAAGATGAAGGGGACATTGGATCCATCTCCTGGTACGTTGGGAAGCCTCGTACTTTCCACACCTCTGCCCACTGTGCTTCCCTCCTCTGGGTCTTCCAGGAAGCAGGAAGCAGGAGATGACTAGCTAGGAATTAAATGTGTTACGCACATCAAAGTTTGGCAGAGACTTAGCAGATGGGACCTTCTGTGTAAGGAAACCTGAGGGTGGGAATGATAAACCCTGCCTGCCAGCTCTGGGGCCTGCCAGGAAAACTGTCATCATAATCAATTCTTGGCCTTCTGATAAGGAGAGGAAAAGGAATGTCATATAAAAGAGACTTGATATGTAGTCTCTGTACTGACAGATGACAAAAGTGGCTTGGGGCCTGAAGGTAGCATGGAGACTCGTGCCCCAGGCCTGGCTCTGCCCTTGCAAAGTCCCTTTCCCTCTCTGGGCTTCAGTTTCCTTATTAACATAAGCAGAGATGACATTCAGAATATTTAACCAAGTGGTGTGTCTCAGAACAGTTGCTGACCAGCCGTAAAAATCCTGTACACGGCGCTGTGCTTAGGGCCTGGAGCCAGCCATGAATGCAGCCCTTTTTGGGGGTGTAGAATGTTTGAAGTGGAAGGGACCTCTAGAGATCATCCAGTAGAGGGGTCAGCAAACTACATCCTGCAGGCCCAGTGTGGCCCGTTTTTTTCAAATGAAGTTTTATTGGAATGTTGACACTTCCTTTCACTTACACAATATTTGTGGATGCTTAGGACCTCAATGGCAGAATTGAGTAGTTGCAACAGGCACTGTATGGCCCACAAATCTTCAAGTATTTACTGTGTGGCCCTTTCCAGAAAAGGAATGGCAACCCCTGATCTAATGCATTTTAGCTCAGATGTGAAAACTGGGTTTCAGGGAGGTAGAGAGACTTGCTCCTCATGGGTCACGTGGTACAAGGAGGCAGAGCTGGAGTGGGAACCCAGGCCTCTTCTAGTGCTCCTCTGCCCCACCCATTCCACCTCCTGCCTTTCCAAAAGGCACTTCTTTTGTCAAGAGGACCTAACATCAGATCATGAACTCTGGGAGTCCCTGTCATATTCATTGTTATCATCAGCAAGGGAGCTGTTGTGTCTTGAGGGCACAGTAAATCTTGCTTGAGTGGTTGGGACTTTTGCCTGGTTTAGCATCTGCAGAAATCTTGATTTTTATCTGTGGGTTTTGTTTGAAATAGCCCTGTGTGGAGGTAGAACTACAATTATATTAATAAAAGTTTTCTGTGCCCCCAGGCACTGGGCTAAGCACTTACAATCATTAGCACATTTAATTCTCAGGACAGTCTTGGGAGTAGGAATTCCTGGAAACTGAGCTCCTTGTCCAAAGCTATAGAGTTACCAAGTGGTGGGTGGAGTTGGGCTTCACGCCCCCATCCTGCATTCTAAACCACCTCGCTGTGTGTGGAGTTAGCAGTGTAGGGATTGTCCCTCCGACACAATCTGATGGAGGGACCATCCAGTTATGTTGTCTTCTTCCGGGTACAGGCTAGGCCGCTGTCAAAGTAACCCAGATAGGATGCCTTCCTCAGGACAGAAGCTCATGTGTTACATGCAAGTCCAGGAGGATGTCCAGGCTGGGATGGCTGCTCCGTGATCATCCAGGCCCCTTCTCCCTCATTGCTCCAACATCCTCAACATGTGGCTTTCTCTTATGATCTAAGATGTTCTACCTCTGCCATCACTTCTGGATTTTAGCCAGGAAGAAGGGGAGAAGACAAAATAGAAGGCACCTCTTCTTTTTGGGAATGGCTTGGAATTTGTACACTTTTCCTCACATCTCATTGGCCAGAACTCAATCATGTGACCACAATGAGTTGCAAGGGAGGCTGGGAAATGTAGTCTTCAGCTGGGTGGCTCAGTCCCCAGTCACAGCCCTGGGGCTCTCTTGTTGAGGAAGAAGGGAAGAGTGGATGTTGAGGGACAGTAGGCAGTCTCTGCCACAAATCGTAGCCACAGAGGTTTCCCTGCCGTGGGCTCTGTGAGGGTGGAGCTGGCCTTGACCATGGAGGTTCCTTGACTTAGTTTCCATTCTGCCCCCCACAGGTACAACTGCAAGGAGGAGTTCCAGATCCATGACGAGCTGCTCAAGGCTCATTACACGCTGGGCCGGCTCTCGGACGCCACCCCTGAGCACTACCTGGTGCAGGTGAGCTCAGGCGTTACCATGCCAGCCCACCCGCCACCTCCCACCCCTATCTCTCATGAGTTCCCTCCCTCACCTCCCTCTGGCTCTCCCCCATTTTCCCCATCTCTCTGCCCATCTTCAGAACTGGCAGGGCCCTAGGATGGAGCTAACACTGTGGTCCTCTGGTTGATTCCTGGTTTCCCAGCTCAGCCTTCCTACAAAAGCCCCTTTCAGGGGACCTCCTACCCTAGAGCCAGCTTTGCCCCTGGAGAGCGTCTCCCTGCTCTTTCCTCCAGGCCTGGCTCAGACGTCACCTCCCAGATGAAGGAAGCCCTCTCTGATGTCCCCTCTGGAGGAGTTGTCTTTCCTTTTCCTGCACTTTATGACACCCTTCCCCAGATCACAGAGAGTTATATATTGTGTCTATGTTTTCCATGAACTGCAGGCAACTTGAGGGCAGGATCATGCTCTTCTTGCCCCTATTTCCCCCCTCCCTGTCCCCTGGAGCCCAGAACAGAGCTCCATCTGCAGAAAATACCCCTGAGCCATCTGAGTGACCTTCCTGTGGCTCTCCCCTGCCAGGGTCGCTACTTTCTGGTGCGAGATGTCACTGAGAAGATGGACATGCTGGGCACCGTGGGAAGCTGTGGGGCCCCCAACTTCCGGCAGGTGCAGGGTGGACTCGCTGTGTTCGGCATGGGCCAGCCCAGCCTCTCAGGGTTCAGGCGGGTCCTCCAGAAACTCCAGAAGGACGGACATAGGGTAAGCATGTCACTTCCCAGGCAGAAGCCAGGCCCCACCTCAGAGGGGCAGCTTTAGAGGCGCTGGAGGGGCCTGCTGCATGCTGGGGAGGTAGGGTGGTGGACTGGACCAGGCCCTGCCTGCCAGGACGGTCACTGTGGTTGGTCTGGTTGGGAAATTCTGGTAGATATTGATTGCATGTCCTGAGTGGATGGCGGGGCACAAGGTCAGAAGCCTTCATAGACCCTACTTGGGAGTTTCGGGGGAAGTAGGGGGCATCACCAGGTGACAGGAGGAGCCAGCTCATAATTTGACAGCTTGCTGAATGGTGATCACCGCTAACACTTACGTCCTGACGTTAGTCCTGTGATGGAGTGGCAGTTTGTCTCCCATTTTGCAGAGGAGGAAACAGGCCCAGAGAGGCTCAGTGACTTGCTCCAGGTCACACAGCTCATGAGTGGTACCCCAAGACTCAAACCCGGGCAGCTGAACTCCCAAGTGCCTGCTTTCAAGGACTGTTCTTACCTGCCGGATGTCAAGGCAGGGTTTTGCGTGTCCCTAGGACACAGGCTGAGGCTCTGCTGCGATTGTAGGTTTCTTGGGTGCAGCTGCATCTGAATTGACCCTGGGGTTAAGGTGGAAAGGCTTTGAGCGAGACAGAATGGGTTGGGGGTGTGGGCTGTGCACAGGTCCCATCTTCCTATCTTGATGATAAGTTCCTCAAGGGGACCGTCTGCCCACACATTTCCCTCTGCCTGTATGGTGCTCAGTGAATGAATGATTGCATGGTCATGGGGCATTCTTTTCTTCAGCTGATATTCATCAAGCACCTGATTTATCCAGGACATCATGCTAGGAATTATGGGTACATGTAAATGACCAGGACATGATTTTGCTTACGAGGAACTTGTGGTCCATCAAGGGGGAAAAGATGCACTCGTTGATAATACAAAGCAGGAATTAATGCCAGGAGATTCATATGAAGGACTCTTGGCCCTGACAGGAGGGAGGGGTCACTGCTGACCGGGAGGGTCACGATGAGGTGGCATTTGGACTGAGCTTTGCTTCTTGGGTAGAATTCAGGTTGCAGGGATGGCGTGGGGTGCAGGGCCCTTAAAGAGGAAGGAACAGCCTGGGCAGAGGCCCTGTGGTGGGGCAGTGGTGTGGGTGTCTGTGCGGTTGTCTGTGCGGGATCATGGTGATGGCTTCCTTCCCCGTGGGGCTCCTGGCAGGAGTGTGTCATCTTCTGTTTGCGGGAGGAACCTGTGCTGTTCCTGCGTGCAGATGAGGACTTCGTGTCCTACACACCTCGAGACAAGCAGAACCTTCATGAGAACCTCCAGGGCCTTGGACCTGGGGTCCGGGTAGAGAGCCTGGAGCTGGCCATCCGCAAAGAGGTGAGGACCAGTGCGGTGTGTGGGAGACCCCAGCCCACAGCCCAGCTTTGCAGATGCTCTTTCTGGGGCCAGGCCACCTGCTCTTACTGGCCCATGTTCCCCCACTGTTGTGCCCTGCTTGGGTGAGTGGCTGGCTGCAAGGCTGGCTTACAGGCAGCCAGAGGAAGGACTTCCTATTCTAGCTCTCTGCCTCTGCCCCTTTCCCACCCTGCTTTTCTCCTTGATGCTCAACGTCTTTATTTAGAAAGGGTTCTGGTGGGCCGGGTGCATTGGCTCATGCCTGTAATTCCAGCACTTTGGGAGGCCAAGAAGGGCAGATCACCTGAGGTCAGGAGTTCAAGACCAGCCTGACCAACATGGTGAAACCCCATCTCTACTAAAAATACAAAAAATTAGCTGGGCGTGGTGGCACATGCCTGTAATCCCAACTACTCGGGAGGCTGAGGCAGGAGAATTGCTTGAACCCGGTAGGTGGAGGTTGCAGTGAGCTCTGAGATCACACTACTACACTCCAACCTGGGCTGTAGAGTGAAACTATCTGAAAAAAAAAAGGGGGTGGGGGTTCTGGGCGAGTGAAAAGAGCACTAGACCAGAAGGACCAAGGCTGCAGTTCAACTCTTTGAGAGCCCCGAGGCTCTGAGTCAATTCCCTCGGTGGGTCTGTGGGCCTGTTTCAAGATCCTCTGTCCTCCTGGTTTTCCATAATTGTGGAGGCTTCTGAGACAGCTGACACACTGCAAAGGTGTGTAAATAGAGTGTGGGGTCCCGGTGCCCCCAGAAATTTCATGGCAGGAACCAAGGCTGTGCCGGCACCCAGCTCTCTCCCTCTCCCATCCCCTCCAGGCCTCCTGTGTGCTCTGCTCCCCTCAGCTCCAGCTCTCAGCTGACCACACCTCCCCCATCCTGGCACTGGTGGCTTTGTGAATTCCTGCACCCACTGGGCAGAGCCCTCCTGCCTGGCCACTGTGTGGGCACCCCGATTCCTTCAGAACTCCCAGGAAGGGCATAGAGAGCACCTCTGGCCATGCAGTTCCCTCGGGGCGGGGGGCGTGAGCAGAAGCCTGCCTGTGGCCTCTGCATGGCCTGGTCACTCCAGAGCTCTCAGCCAGGACACTCAGGGAGGGACCTGAAGTTCAGGCATGGCCCTCTGACCCCCACACCTCCCTCTAGATCCACGACTTTGCCCAGCTGAGTGAGAACACATACCATGTGTACCACAACATCGAGGACCTGCAGGGGGAGCCCCACGCTGTGGCCATCCGTGGTGAGGACGATGTGCATGTGACAGAGGAGGTGTACAAGCGACCCCTCTTCCTGCAGCCCACCTACAGGTACCACGGGGCCGCCCTCAGCCCTGGCCCCACGTGCCGGCCATGGGTGCTGCAGGTCCTGCTCCCCAGCTGCAGCCTCAGTTTCACCATCTGCAGGTTGGGCCGAGTGCCCCCCACCCATGTCTCCCACAGTGGGGCCCGTTTCCAAACAGTGCCTGGGAATAGGGAGTGAGGGGGATTCCCAGAGTGGGTGCCTGCCCCATAGGCCGCTCTCCCTCACCTGGCAGGTACCACCGCCTGCCTCTGCCAGAGCAAGGGAGTCCCCTGGAGGCCCAGTTGGACGCCTTTGTCAGTGTTCTCCGGGTAAGTGGGGCGGGCACGGGGGAGGAGTCTTGAGAGTTGTCCCCACAGAGGTGCCCTCGTTCTGTGGTGTGTGTGTGAGCACATCAGGGTGGACGTATGGTGGTGTCTGTCTCCGTGTATATGTCTGTGTGTGTCAGCGCCTTGGTGTGTGTCTCTGGGGAGTGTGTGTACATGTCTAAGTGTCTGTATCTGTGTGTTCCTGTCTGTGTGTGTCTGTGTGTATGTACCTGTGTATAGGTGTGTGCTTGTGCAGTCTCTTATGACAGAGCCCATCACTGACCACTGGCCTAGCTGCTGGCCGTGGCTGGGCTGCCAACTTGCTGTGTGGCCCCAGACTAATCGCCTCACCGCTCTAGATCTCAGTTCCTCATTTCTTTAGCGGAGCTAACAACTCTTGCCCTATAGACTCTTCAACTGACATTTCCTGAGTCCTGGCAGAGTTTCTGTCCAGCCCCCTTCAGGACATTATCTTATTCCACTGGCATCTCGCAGGAGGTGTTAATACTGGCCTGATGCCCTCAGAGTTGCTCTCACTTCCAGTTCTTTGAGCTCCTCCAAGGCCTGGGGAGGGAGCAGGCGGAGCTGATGAGGCTGTGGCTTTGGCAGATGAGGCCGGGACACCTACTGGAGCCCACTTTGTTGCAGACGGTGGGGCAGGGTGGGCTGATGGCATGCTTTCCGCTGCTCAGGCCTCAGCCCAGGACTTCCTGGCCTCACTGGGGCCTGATCCTCATGGTCTTTCTCAGGAGACCCCCAGCCTGCTGCAGCTCTGTGATGCCCACGGGCCTCCCCCAGCCCTCGTCTTCAGCTGCCAGATGGGCGTGGGCAGGACCAACCTGGGCATGGTGCTGGGCACCCTCATCCTGCTTCGCCGCAGTGGGATCACCTCCCAGCCAGAGTGAGTGGCCCAGGGCCCAGTGTCCTGAAGGGCTGTGGGGCCGAGGAGGGGACAGGCTGCCCCACAATGTGGGGACATGTCTAGGAGCCCAGAGCCAGAGGTGGACATTTGGCATCTGGGGTTCATTTCCTGGTTTGCCGTAAGACTTGCTGGGAGAGCTGGAGAAAGTCACCTGACCTTTCTGGGCCTCAGTTTCCCTAGTTGGGGAACTGTCCCCTGCTTCCCACAACGTGATTCAGAAGGAACTTGTAGTCTGGTGTCCCCCAGCGGCCATATGAGCGGAGACAGCAGGCAGGTGGCTGTGTGAGACCTTTGGAAGAGCCCTGCTAATGCACTGACCCCTGCCTCGACAGGGCTGCCCCCACACAGGCCAAGCCCCTGCCCATGGAGCAGTTCCAGCTGATCCAGAGCTTTCTCCGCATGGTGTCCCAGGGAAGGAGGATGGTGGAGGAGGTGAGCTAGGGATGGCAAGGGGCTGGGGCAGAGGTGGTGGAGGGGACGGTCACTCCTCTCACTGGTCGGGGCTCTCTTCCTCCCTGATACCCTCCCCCACCTCTCTGCCAATCTTTTTCTTTCCCTCTCTTTTCTCTTTTCTCCTGCCATTCTGCCTTGACCCTGCTCCCCACCGCCCCCCTCACCTCCCTCTTCCTTGCCCTGGTCCCTGGCACCAGGTGGACAGAGCCATCACTGCCTGTGCCGAGTTGCATGACCTGAAAGAAGTGGTCTTGGAAAACCAGAAGAAGTTAGAAGGTATCCGACTGGAGAGCCCAGCCCAGGTGAGGCATGGAAGGATGTGCGAGCACCCTGCTTCCCTGTGAGCCCCGCGGCCTGATTTCATTAGGGCATGTTGACTGGCTTCTTTCAGACTGACTTTTTCTGGCTGCTGCATCTCCCATGAGAAGAGCAGTTTTCAGAGGAAGGGGAGATAGGGTGGCTGGGCCCGCAGGAAGGACAAGGAAGAGGGGAAGTTTACTTTCCCTGACCAGGTCCCTTCAGCTGCAGAATAAACAGGACGGAGGAAGGGGCTGCTGGCCAGGGCTGCAGGGGCCCCTGGACTCAGATACTCCCCAGGCCACTCATGGCCTCCCACTAGTAAAACTCCTGGTGTTTCTTTGGGAAGACTGGGGTTTGGTCCAGCTGGCTGCTTCTGAAAGACTTATGGCTCTAGGATGTCTCAGCAGACCCTGTACCCATGCCCTAGCGAAAGGAGGTGGGCTTGATAGTGTTTGTATCATACAGCGCATGGAAAGAATCTAAAAGCCACAGAGGTGGCTGCTGCTGCTGCTTTCTTGTTTCTTCTTCTCTTCCTCCTCCTCCTTCTTCCTTCTCTTCCTCCTCCTCCCCCTCCTCCTCCTCCCCCTTCTCCCCCTTCTCTTCCTTCTTCCTTCTCCCCCCTCTTCCTTCTCCCTCCTCCTTCCTCCTCCTCTTCCTCCTTCCTCCTCCTTCTCTTCCTTCCTCCTTCCTTCTCCTTCTTCCTCTTTCTCCTTCTCCCTCTTTCTCCTCCTCTTCCTCCTCCTCCTCCTTCTTCTCCTCTTCCTCTTCCCTCCCTCTTCCTTGCCTTTTCTTCCTCCTCCTCCTTACCCTTACTTCTCCTTTTTTCTCCCCCTCCTCCTTCTTCTCTTCTCCCTCCTCCCTCTCTCCTCCCTCCCTTCTTCTCCTCCTCCTTCTTCTCCTTTCTTCTTTTTTTCTCCTCCTCCTTCAATAGGGTCTGCTTTCTCCTTCAATAGGGTCTCACTCTGTCGCCCAGGCTGGAGCACAGTGGTGCAGTCATAGCTCACTGCAACCTCAAACTCCTAGGCTCAAGGGATTCCTCTACCTCAACCTTCTGAGTACCTGGTACTACAGGTGCATGTCACCACACCTTACTTTTTTAGAGATGGGGTCTTGCTATGTTGCCCAGGCTGGTCTTCAACTCCTGGCCTCAAGCAATCCTCCCGCCTTGGCCTCCCAAAACACTGGATCTTTTTCTTTTTAAAAATATTTTTTAAAGGCCAAGGACAGTGGCTCACACCTGTAATCCCAGCGCTTTGGGAGGCTGAGGCAGATGGATCACTTGAAGTCAGGAGTTCGAGACCAGACTGGCCAACATGGTGAAATACTGTCTCCACAAAAAATACAGAAATTAGCTGGGTGTGGTGGCACCCATAGTACCAACTACCAGGGAGCTGGTGTTTGCCCAGTAGTACCAGCTATCACGGAGGCTGAGGCAGGAGGATCCTGTGAGCCCAGGAGATTGAGGTGCAGTGGGCTATGATCGCGCCGCTGCACTCTAGGCTGAGCAACAGAGCAAGACCCTGTCTCAAAAAACAAAACAAAACAAAACAAAAAAACCCAAACCAAAAAAAAATCCCATACAGTACTTAGAGCCTGCCAGAGTCCCTGGAATGTCACCCCTGCTGTGATTTACTAAACAGTCCCCCTCTTCTTGGACAATTGAGTTGCTCCAGTTCCCCATCAGTGTAAATACTTCTTTGTTGAGCAGCTTCATGAAAATGAAGGCTGTTGTATATTTAGGATTCTTTCTCCCCTTAGTCTAGATTAGGCATCAGCAAACTATGGCTCTTAGACCAAATCCAGCCTGCCGCCTGTCTTTGTAAATGTGTTACTGGAACACAGTCTTGCTGTTCTCTTCTGTACTGGCCCACGACTGCTCTTATGCTAGGATGGCAGAGTTCAGTAGCTGCATCAGGGACCCTGAAGCCTGAAAGTCTAGAGTATTTACCGTCTGGCCCTTTGTGGAAAAAGTTTGCCGACCCCTGGTGGAGATTCCCAAAGATGGGATTAAATTTCACCAAAGGGCGTGGCCCTTCTTAGGGCCTCTCTGAATCTCACTTGCCTTCCAAAGGGTATTTATTGACCCAGCAGGAGAACCTGGAGATCCGAGGGCCCTTGGGGTTCTCTCAGACAACCCACCATGCGGAGGAAGCTGGGCCGGAGTCAGGAGACGGGGAATCTAGCTCTGTTTGCTGTCAGCTGTGTGACTTTCAGGAAGTCACCTCATTTCTCTGAATCTCCGGTTCCCTCTGTAAATTAGGAGTAATTAGGATGGCTCCCCGGAGCACTGCTGTGAGGGTCTTTGTATTTCTTGTGGAGAGACCCCAGTTCTTCTTTTTTTTTTTTTTTCATTTGTTTTTTTGAGACAGGGTCTCGCTTTGTCATCTGGGCTGGAGTACAACGGTGAGATCATAGCTCACTGGTGACTCAACCTCCCAGGTTCAAACGATTCTCCCACCTCAGCCTCATGAGTGCCTGGGACTACAGGCATGTGCCACCATGCCTGGCTGATTTTTGTATTTTTTATAGAGATGGGGTTTTGCCATGTTGCCCAGCTTGTTTTGAACTCCTGGGCTGAAGCGATCTGGCTGCCTCAGCCTCCCAAAGTGCTGGGACTACAGGCGTGAGCCCCTCCAGGTTCCAGTTCTTAAGGGAGGGCCTCTGGCTCGGGGAAGGGTGTTCACACACTTGTCTTCCTCAACACAGAGGGTGCACAACCCTGACCTGTTGGGGGTCGCTGGAGCTAAGTGAGGGAGCCCCTGCTTGTCTCGGGGCTGGGAGCCGGCTTGGGGAGACCAACCCTGCACCCAGAACCACAGTGCCTGGTGTGGTCACCCACATATCTCCCCGGACCGCAGGTAACCACAGCAACTAGGATAGGGTGAGACACTTAGAAGAACTTCCAGCCTGGCAGAACTGTGTCATGAAGGGAGGGGAAGACTGTCTTCTGGAGAGTTCCAAGGCTTAACTCCTGCCCTTGCAGGGATGGGGACAGGGACAAGATGGGGACAGGCCCTTCCTTAACACCCTGTCCTCCCTCTCAGGGAAGCGGCAGCCGACACAGCATCTGGCAGAGGGCGCTGCGGAGCCTGGAGCGGTACTTCTACCTGATCCTGTTTAACTACTATCTTCATGAGCAGGTGGGGCCCGGGAGGAGCAGACCCATGTCCCCTCCTCCTGGGCCTCTTCCAGCCTCCCCACTGCAGTGACTGACTTGCTGTGAAGGGAGATTCCCCAACAAGGAACCGGGGAGGGAAGGGAAACCAGGAGAGACCCAGATTCAGGAGTAGTCCCTGAGCAGCTGGGCACAGGGAGACCCCACCTCTCTCCCCTGGGCCCTCGTTTCTGTCCTTAGCCAGGACACCAGATGTGCAGGTCTTCTCTCAGCCACTCCCTTGTCCCTGCCCCGGGCCATGTTGGCTATCTCCTGGGGCTTCCCCTGCCATGGTGTGGGCAGGGAGATTTCAGGATGGCCCTGTGCCCCTGAATTCCTTGTCTCTCTGCCTCGGGCTGCAGTACCCGCTGGCCTTTGCCCTCAGTTTCAGCCGCTGGCTATGTGCCCACCCTGAGCTGTACCGCCTGCCCGTGACGCTGAGCTCAGCAGACCCTGTGGCTCCGAGGGACCTCATTGCCGAGGGCTCCCTGGTGAGTGTGACTGGCAGTCGGGGAAGTGGGCATGGCTGTGTACTGGCCCTGGCCCCTGAACACTGGATTCCTGTGGGGTTGGGGTAAGCATTGCACTCGCGGGTGAACAAGAGAGGCTGTGGGTGTTGGGATCCTCTTGTGAGCAGAATGGGGTCATGCTCAGGCCCCAGCAAGTATTTGCAGCTTTGGCCGCTGTTCTGGTACCTTCTCCTCAGTCTCAAACCCAAGAGCTCTGGGCAGGGTTCTAGGATCTTTGCCTCCAGCTTCTTGTCTTTGAGCCTCAGCTTCCTGGTCTGGAGAGTGAGCACCATTGCTCTTCTTGCCAGGGCTGGGGGGAAGCTCCAAGTGCTTTGTAAACTGTGAAGCTCGGGTTCCACCCCACCCGCTGCCTGCCTTGGGCCAGGTCCTGACCCTTCCTGCGGCTGCAGTCGGCTGCTGTGGGTCCCAGGCTCAGTGCTCTCCCCACAGCGGGAGGACGATCTGGTCTCCCCGGACGCACTCAGCACTGTCAGAGAGATGGATGTGGCCAACTTCCGGCGGGTACCCCGCATGCCCATCTACGGCACAGCCCAGCCCAGCGCCAAGGTGACCTCTCCTAGGGGCCTGGGTCCCCCAGTGGGGTTGAGGAGGGAGGGCTGAGGGCTCACTGCCGGCCCTCCCGTGCCCAGGCCCTGGGGAGCATCCTGGCCTACCTGACAGACGCCAAGAGGAGGCTGCGGAAGGTCGTCTGGGTGAGCCTGAGGGAGGAGGCCGTGTTGGAGTGTGACGGGCACACCCACAGCCTGCAGCGGCCTGGGCCCCCTGTGACTCCTGACCAGCTGGAGGTGAGGCCCCCTGCCCTCCAGGCACCCCTTCCTCCGAGGCTTCTGGGGAGTGGCCTGGGAGGGTCTTCAGAAGGTCCCACGCTCCTGTATACAGATGGAGAATCTGAGGCCCCGGGAGGAGCAGTGTCAGGGAGTAGCCAACTCAGGATTCCCACTAAAGTGCTCTGGTAACCTGCCTGGCTTTGGGGGTGGTTGTGACCCCTGAGGCTTGGAAGGTCAGGGATGGGACTGGAAGCCAGGGCCAGCCTAGAGCCTGCCCCAGTGGCCTGTGTGCTCCCTCCTGCCCTTCTCCAGACCCTGGAGGCCCAGCTGAAGGCCCATCTAAGTGAGCCTTCCCCGGGCAAGGAGGGTCCCCCGACCCACAGGTTCCAGACCTGGCTCACCACGCAGGAGGTCTTCAGCCAGCACCGCAGGACCTGCCCCGGCCTCACCTACCACCGCATCCCCATGCCGGACTTCTGTGCTCCCCGAGAGGAGGTGAGGGTGATGCTCAGGCTGAGGCCTCTGGGGAAGGACGGGAGGCCTCCCTGCCTCCCCTCTGGCCTGGGCTCTGGGAGAATGAAATGGCCCCGGCTTCTCTATGGGGCCCAGGGATGGTCTCCTGGGGTTTTTCCGATTTGGCCCAAGTGGTTTATTCACATCCCTTCCAAGCTTTGTGTGTGTGTGTACCTGTGTTTATTACGTGTTGTAGGGGGTGTGTGTGTGTGTATTGTGTTACACGTGTGTGTGTGATAGGTGTGTGTTAGCGGGGTGTGTATTCTGTTACATGTGTGCATATGTGTTATAAGGTGTGTGTACATGTGTTTATTATGTGTTGTAGGGTGTGTGTATTGTGTTACGTGTGTGTGTGATAGGTGTGTGTGTGTTAGTGGGGTGTGTATTCTGTTACGTGTGTGTATGTGTTATAAGGTGTGTGTACATGTGTTATGTGTTGTAGGGTGTATGTGTCTGTATTGTGTTATGGGTGTATGTGTTATAGGTGTGTGTGTTATCAGGATGTGTGTATATTCTGTTACAGGTGTGTGTGTGTATTTGTTATAAGGGGTGTGTGTGTGTGTTGAGGGTGAGCATGTCCATGGTGTCCGTGGTGTGTGTGTCTCAGTTGGGGACTGTGTATGGAGTGTGTGGGTGGCGTGTGGAGTGTGGCTGTATGTGTGCATGTGTTTTTATGGAGTTTGTGATGTTTCCCTTGTCTGTGTTGGGGGCTGTGTGTGGAAAACCATCTTTAGGGGAGTGGTGTGGTGTGTGTGCTAGGGTTTGTGGAGGGATCGTTAGGAATGCTTGTGTGTGGCATCTGTAGGTCTGTGACTGTGGGTGTCTCTATAGTGTGTTTACGGGACGTGGATCCCTGTGTGGGGTTGTGTGTCTGGCGTGTGTTGTGGTGCGTGTGTTGTAGGTGGGTCGCTGTGTGCTGTGTGTTTCTGGCAATGGGGTCCGTTTCCTGCCTGAGCCCCTCCTGGCGCATCTCTCTGCGGCTCTCACTGCCTGCGGTCTGCTGCCCCCTAGTGGCCGTGTGCTGCCAGGCTTCTCTGAGGTCAGGCCCCCATCCTCATCGTGGGACCAGGGTTGGGTCCAGCTCAGGTGGGTGGCAGGGCCAGCGGTCCATGTGCAGCCCAGGGGCGCAGTACACAGGGGTGGCATACAGGTGCATGTCCTGCGTGGTGGAGGGCGGGCACCTTGAGCCCCAGGTGCGTACTGTGTTGGCTCACACGTCCTGTTCGGGTGCTTGGTGTGAGGGTGGTTACAGCTGCACAGGTGCAGCTGTTGACACGCACATAGTCTCATGCACTCCGGTGAGTTTTGTTTGTGTGTGCAAGCTTGGGGGCCTGAGAGTTTCTGGCCTGAGGACAGTGGCTGGGACTGCCATGTGGATGGGACTGCCATGTGGATGGGGCTGCCATGTGGACGGGGGGCCCCGTTGGGGTCTGCGCATCCAGGAGGCACCCGCTGACCCAGACCTTGCTCTCCCCACCCAGGACTTTGACCAGCTGCTGGAGACCCTATGGGCCTCCCTCTCCAAGGACCCAGGCACTGGCTTCGTGTTCAGCTGCCTCAGCGGCCAGGGCCGTACCACGACTGCGATGGTGGTGGCTGTCCTGGCCTTCTGGCACATCCAGGTATGTGTGGCCTCTCCAGGGAGATTAGAGATATGCCCAGAAGGGAGTGGACACTCAGGTCCCAGGCACACAGGTCCTGCAGGAGGGTGTGAGGGGCACAGATAGCCTGGTGTGGTCCCAGAGCCCCTTCCCTCAGTCTTGGGCAGCCCCGCAGTCCTCCCCAGCAAGGGGCTCCTGGCATTGGGAGGGGGCTTCTGTCTCAGCAGCTGTCCTCCCTCAGGGCTTCCCCGACGTGGGTGAGGAGGAGCTCGTGAGTGTGCCTGATGCCAAGTTCACTAAGGGTGAATTTCAGGTGAGCATGCCCTGCGGGGTCCCTGGAGCACCTTGGAATGGGAGGAGGAGGAGGAGGACTCCTGCTCACAGGTCTAGGGGTCCTCAAAGCACGTCCCAATGCTGTCACCTCTGCCACCTCATCATATCAGTGCTTCCCTGTTCCCATTTTATAGATGAGCCCAGCAAGGCATGGGACAGCTTGGCTCTGGGGCCCTGGCAGATGGCTGGCCATGGAGATGTGGGCTGGACCCCTCCCTGCCTGGCCTTGCTGCTGGGCTGCTGTGTGCCTTGGGGAGGTCACTGGCCACCGTCTTGTCTGGGTAATGTTGATAACAACCTCTCAGCACCTTCAACCCAGCTGTGGTTGATGACCTTGTGTGGGTCACCAGCCTGCTCTGCTCTGCCTGTTCCCCTATTTCAGATTAGGGCACTGGATGGCCAGCCACAAACATTACAGATTTAGTCATCCATGTATTGTGCACCTGCCACATGCCACAGGCCATCTTCTCAGGCATTCCAAGAGTCATGGCAACGTCTCTCAGAGTTGACCCATGGCTGACCTGCAGCTGACAACACAGTTGGCTCTTGTGTCACTGGCTACCTTCGCTACTTGCCCCTCCCCTGCCCTCGCCACAGTCCTGAGGCCCTGACTGCTGTGCAGCACCTCACACTTCCCAAGCTCTTGCAGCCTCTGGGCCTTTGCATATGCTGTGCCTTCTCCCTTCCTTCTTCTGGCTGATTCTCTGATTCTTTCCTTTTTCCTTTTCTTTTTGTGGTAAAATATGCATAACATAAAATGTACCATTTCAACCATTTTTAAATGTACAGTTCAGTGGCCTTAAGTACATTCACGTTGTTGTGCAACCATTGCCACAACCCATCTAACTCTTTCATCTTGCAAAACAGAACTCTGCCCTCCTATTCAGTAATAATTCCCCATCCTCCCTCCCAGCAGCCCCTGTTCTACTTTCTGTCTCAATGGATGTAACTACTCTAGGAATCTTCTATGGGTGGAATCGTACAGTATTTGTGTTTTATGACTAGTTCATTTCACTGAGCGTGATGTTCTCAAGGTTTACCCACATTGTAGCATGTGTCAGAATTTCTTTCCTTTTAGAGGCTGAATAATATCCCGTTGTATGGATAGACCACATTTTGTTTCTCCATTCCTCCACCAAAGGACACTATTTGCTTCCACCTTTTGGCTGTCATGAATGATACTGCTATGAAGTGCATTGTACACGTAGCTGAGTCCCTGCTTTCCGTTCTTTTGGGCATATACCCAGGAATGGAATTACTGGGTCCTATGGTAATTCTCTTTACTTTTTGGAGGAACCACCATGCTGTTTGCCGCAGGATATGCACCATTTTACATTCCCTCCAGCAACGCACAAAGGTGCCAATATTTCCACATCCTCGCCGACACTCGATTTCTGTTTTTTCTTTTCTTTCTCTTCCTTTCTTTCTTCCTTTCTTTGTTTCTTTCTTGAGATGGGGCTTCACCATGTTGGCCAGGCTGGTCTCGAACTCCTGACCTCAGATGATCCACCTGCCTCAGCCTCCCAAAGTGCTGGGATTACAGGTGTGAGCCACCATGCCCAGCCAATTTTTTTTTTTTTTTGATAATAGCCATCCTGCTGGGTATGAAGTGGTATCTTGTGGCTTTGATTTGCATTTCTCTGATGATTAGTGATGTTCAATATCTTCTTATGTGTTTATTGGCCACTCATATATCTTCTTTGGAGAAATGTCTGTTCAAGTCCTTTGCCCATTTTTGAATTGGATTGTTGTTGAGTTTTGGTTCTTTGTATATTCTGCAAACTAATCTCTTATAAGAGAGGTGATGTGTAAATATGTTTTCTATTATGTGGGCTGACTTTTTACTCATTCATAGTGTCATCTGATGCACAAAAGTTCTTAATTTTGATGAAGTCCAGTTTGTCTGTTTTTTCTTTTGTTGCCTATGCCCTTGGTGCTGTATCCAAGAAATCACTGCCAACTCCAATGTCATGAAGCTTCTCCCCTGTGTTTTATCCTAAGACTTTTATAGTTTTAACTCTTAGGTTAAAATCCTAAGTTTTAGGATTTTTTTTTTTTTGGGGAGGATTCATTTTGAGTTAGTTTTTGTATATGGTGTGAGGTAAGGGTTGTCTAAGTTTATTCCTTTGCATGTGGATATCTGGTTTTTCCAGCACCATTAGTTTAAGAGTCTGTCTTTCCCCATTGAAAAGTCTTGGCACCCTTGTTGAAAGCCACTTGACCATATATATGAGGGTTTATTTTCCAGCAGAATTTAGTCTTCGCATTGGTCCTTCGAATGTGATGGTCAGGCCTCTGCTTCCTTACACCAGGCCCTGTGCTGGGAGCTGTATGTACTCCCCCGTCTCCTTTCCCAGCCCCCAGGAGGTAGGTGCTTTTACTGCTCCCAGTTTGTAGATGAGAAAATGAGGCCTGGGGAGACAAGTTTATTACCCTAGGGCCACATCAGAGAGGTAGGGCTGGGGTATAAGCCAGGCTGTGAACCTCAGAGCCTGTGTTCCAAAGTTATATCATGTGACCTGAAGACACCCCTGTATACCCCATCCTCACCCACCCCCAGATAATCTAGACCAGCTTCCTTTGCAATTAGTTCAGCATTTGCTGAGCCAACAGTCTGTTGGGGAGAAGGGAATATTCAATAGAGCATGAAGAGGCCCAGAGCAGACACTGGTTTTAAGGGCCAAGAGTGCAGCTGAGGGAGCCTGAGAGGGCTTCATAGAGGAGGCAGCATTTGAGTGCCTTTGGGGAAGATTAGTGAGTATGCTTGGTGAGGAGAGGAGTGTGTAGAAAGATCAAGTGTGCAAAGGAGGGATTCTGGAAAGGACAGGAACGATGTAAGGCTGTGATTTGTCAGAAGGGAAGCAGGCAGGACTGAGGGGTGGGGGCCCGGATTGTGAAGGCCCTGGAGGGTTGCACTATGTGTTTGACCTTGACTGTGAGGCCAGCAGGGAGGCAGAGGAGGTTGTGATCAGACTCTCAGTCTGGGGGTCCCAGCAGGCAGTTGTGTGGTTTGGGGAGTGGAGGGAGAGGCAGGAGCTGAGTGAGGAGGGGCTGCAGGGTGAGCAGGAGCAGCCCAGTCCTCATTGGTAGGTCTTGTGGGCTCCTGGATGTGGGGTGAGGATGGCACCTAGGATGACCTCGAGTTTCTGGCTTTGCGGTCGTGACAGCTGTCGAGATGTGGAATTCAGAGGAGGAACAGCTGCAGCAGAGGCTAGGAGTTGGGTCCCCTGTGAAAAGCTGCAGTCCTATCTGAGGTGGCCCCCAGGGGACACAGTTCCCTGCACCTTCCTGGGGACCTGCCTAGAGTCTGGGATTGGAGGTGTGGACTGGGCAGCTCCCTCCTGCTCCCCTGGGCACAGCCTTAGCCAGATCTGCCACTAGTTCCTTCCAGACTATTCTTTTTTCTCCTCCCACTTGGCTGCAACTTCATGCCTGCTGGGGTGCCCAGCCCCAGGCCAGGACTCTCTGAGAAACACACGAGTTGGGGAAAGGCCTTTCCCTGTTCTTAAGTGGCAGCCAGAGAGAGAAGAGGGCGAGTTAGGTGTTCATTCATTCACTGGGCAGCTGTTGCTGGGGCATCGGGCAGGTGCCAAGTGCCACTCCAGGTGCTGGCAGAAAGCCCCCTCACTTAGTGGGGAGCAGGCATGAAAGCAGAAGCAGATGAGCAGGTGGCTGTTGACCATGGGACAGGGCTCTGCGGGGACCTTGCAGAGTGGTGGGGGTGGGTGGTGGGAGGGGTTATGGGTGAGGCTGGAGAAATAGGCTGGGACCGGGTGGTGCAGGGGGCCTTGTGGGCCCCAGTTTCTGTGCCGAGTGCAAGGGAGCCATGAAGAGATCAAAGCCTGGGAATTATACAAACATGGGTTCACATCTATACTTTTGTAAGACCTCTCTGGCCACCAGGGAGAGGGAGGGCTGGGAGGAGGTGGAGATGCTGGTCAGAGGGGTACTGATGTGGAGGCAAAGGGGGATGGAGGTCTGGATCAGGTGCCAGCTGTAGAGAGGTGCAGTGTAGACAGATTTGGAGGGGAACTCAGCACAGGGTGGCTGAGAGGGCCTGGGGGGGAAGAGCCATAGAGTGACCTAAACAGGCTTCAGTTTTCCCTTGCAATAAAGGGCAGATTATATCATTTTTCTTTTTCTTTTTCTTTTTCTTTTTCTTATTACTCAGAGATGGGGTCTCACTATGTTGGCCAGGTCGGTCTTGAACTTCTGGCCTCAAGCGATCTCCCCACCTCGGCCTCCCAAAGTGCTGGGATTACAGGCATGAGCCACTGCACCTGGCCTGGGCGGGGGATAATACCAGATGAGTGGTGTCCAACTCTGAGCGTCTGCGCAGTACCTGGGGCTCCTGGAGGTTAGGAGGAGGGTGGGGAGGCTTCTCACACCCCCTCCTCACCCCTCCAGCCCTGGTATGTGACAGCTATCTGTTTTATAGATCAAAGTTCTGCATGAGGCCTCGTTTGAAGCAGGATTTCTACTGCTTAAAAAATAAGCACCCTGACCAGGCGTGGTGGCTCACGCCTGTAATTCTAGCACTTTGGGAGGCTTAGGTGGGCGGATCACCTGAGGCCAGGAGTTCAAGACCAGCCTGGCCAACATTACGAAACCCTATCTCTACTAAAAATACAAAAATTAGCTGGGTGCAGTGGCAGGCACCTGTAATTGCAGCTATTCGGGAGGCTGAGGCGGGAGAATTGGTTGAACCCAGGAGGCAGAGGTTGCAGTGAGCCAAGATCTTGCCATTGCACTCCAGACTGGGTGACAGGGCGAGACTCCATCCCAAACAAAACAAAACAAAAATAAGCACCTTAGGTCAACTTAACATTCCATGGGTGCATTGGGGTGGTTTTTGTATCGTGTAATACAGAGCATACAAAATGGCAATTTGGAGTCACAGTCGTGCATTTAATATGTCTTGAACATCTTAAATCACTTCGGTTCCCATGTTTTTTTGTAGAATTATTTCCTAACGAAAACCACTTCTTGATTGTGGCTCTCCTGTGAGAAGTGGGTGCACGCTGTGATGTCTTTGGCTGTGGCAGTCCTGTTTTCCTAGTAACTCTGTTGATGTGCTCTGACACTGAAAATCTGTGTGGTGTGCAAGATACTAAGTTGTGGATTGGTAGGGCTTTTATGCCACAGCTTTTCAGAACTTGAAGATACTGGTACTTAATACTCTCTTTTTTTTTTTTTTTTTTTTTTTTTTTTTTTTTTTTTTTTTTGAGACGGAGTCTCGCTCTGTCGCCCAGGCTGGAGTGCAGTGGCCGGGTCTCAGCTCACTGCAAGCTCCGCCTCCCGGGTTCACGCCATTCTCCTGCCTCAGCCTCCGGAGTAGCTGGGACTACAGGCGCCCGCCACCTCGCCCGGCTAGTTTTTTGTATTTTTAGTAGAGACGGGGTTTCACCATGTTAGCCAGGATGGTCTCGATCTCCTGACCTCGTGATCCGCCCGTCTCGGCCTCCCAAAGTGCTGGGATTACAGGCTTGAGCCACCGCGCCCGGCCAATACTCTCTTAAGGAACAATTTACCTCCAAATTTTAGGCTGGAAAATTAATGGAATAACTTCCCAGCACTTTGGGAGGCTGGGGGCATGGATTGCTTTAGCCCAGGAGTTTGAGATTAGCCTGGGCAACGTGGCAAAACCCCGTTTCTACTAAAAGTACAAAACATCAGCCACGTGTGGTGGCATGGGCCTGTAGTCCCAGCTACTCGGGGGGCTGGGGTGGGAGGATCACCTGAGTCCAGGAAGTTGAGGTTTCAGTAAGCCCTGATCACGCCACTGCACTCCTGCCTGGATGACAGAGTGAGACTCTTGTCTCCATAAAACAACAACAAAAAATGTCAATGGGATAACTAAAAAGGAATCATAATCCATACCTTTTTTAGATTTTTGGTACAAATTGCAATGTCTGTGTACTGATCCTCAACACAACCAATAAATCCCAATTGTGGAGGAAAAAGAAAAGCACCTGGGTAGCCTGGCCCCTGAGATGTCCAGGATCCCCCGTCCTCCCTCTGTCTGAGAACTGAGGAGCAGGGCTCTGTGGTCAGCACCTGGGCCTTAGAAATGGTGTGGCCTTTTGGTGAGGGTGCAAGCCTGGTGCTGGGGCTGTGGGTTCTCACCTGCCCCCACCAGCTTTCTGTCTGCTCACCCCCGTTCTCTGGCCCCAGGTAGTAATGAAGGTGGTGCAGCTGCTGCCCGATGGGCACCGTGTGAAGAAGGAGGTGGACGCGGCGCTGGACACCGTCAGTGAGACCATGACGCCCATGCACTACCACCTGCGGGAGATCATCATCTGCACCTACCGCCAGGTGAGCCCTCGCCCCACCCCAGCCACCCTTCCAGGTGTGCACGGCCCAGGGAGTGGCTGATGTGGCTTTGGGGTTGCTAGGGGCCCCTCCTTGGCTCCTGGTCACTTTTCCACCTTCTGGAAGTGGAAGTGATCCATGAAATGGACACATCCCCAGTCCCAACCCACTCATACCAGATTCTGGAGTGGTGGGGGGGATGCGTGCAGGGGCCACGTTCAAAGCATTCAACAACTGCTGCGGCCCTGGGACCAATCAAGGATGTGGCCAATCAGAGTGAACACCCAGGAGCCCTGTGGTGCCAGGCATTAACCCTCTAGTTTCTGAGTCCTGGCAGGGGGACCAGAGGTCCCGGACAGGAGTCAGGTCGTGGTGGGTGGGGACCCCTGGGGTCTTGGAGTGGCTGTTTCACAGCTAGCACGGAGGCCGTCATCTCGGGATGTAGGTATGTCTGTGCTGCCCTGGGTCTGGGGCTGGCTCCCAGATGGGGTGTTTTTTGGTCTGCTCAGTAAAAATTGTTTTTAAATAACTCATCACATTATAAAAATAAAGTTTTGGCCAGGCACGGTGTCTCATGCCTGTAATCCTAGCACTTTAGGAGGCCGAGGCAGGCAGATCACCTGAGGTCAGGAGTTGAAGACCAGACTGGCCAATGTGGTAAAACTCCATCTCTACTAAAATACAAAAATTAGCCGGGCGTGGTGGTGGGCACCTGTAGTCCCAGCTACTCGGGAGGGTGAGACAGGAGAATCGCTTGAACCCAGGAGGCGGAGGTTGCAGTGAGCAAAGATCGTGCCATTGCACTCCAGCCTGGGCAATAGTGAGACTCCTCAAAAAAAAAAAAAAAGTTTCATAATAGTCCAGATTTCATGTAATAATCTGGATTTTCAGCCTATCTGGAAAGAATGTGCCCTTAAGCCTGCCTGAGTCCCCAGTACTCCCTGCTCTGTCACACTCAGCCCTACTGGCCCAGTGCCATGACCACAGGCTAATGTGGGCTCTGGAGTTTTCTTCCTGGGTCTGTGTGGAGTGCTCACTTCTGTTCCTCTCTGGCCCAGTGAATCTGATTGCCTTCTGGGACAGAGGCAGGTGCTGAGTGGGAGGGGCAGTGGTGCGAGCCAGCAGGTAGGGGGTGAGGACTCCATGGTGCTGAGAGGGGGCTGTATGTGCCAGCCATGTGTTCCCCACTGCTGGCCAGCAATTCTTAGAAACAGCTCTTGCCTGTGGCCCCTGCAGAGGGGGCCTGCCCCAAGCCAGCCCTATGCTCGGCTGCAGCTGTGCACACATTGGGGCAATGACTGATTGGGCCCAGCTTTTGCTCAGGGTCATGGATCAGGCCCTGATTGGGGCAAAGGGTGGATGCCTAGCTAGAAGGCAGGGTAAGGCATCTGGGGTCAACCTGGGCCCAAGATCAGAAGTCAATTGGGAGGGGAGTTTGGAGAGATTAAGAGGCTGCCAGGCCAGGGGAAGAGTGACTCACACCTGTAATCCCAGCACTTTGGGAGACGTAGGCAGGAGGATCACTTGAGGCCAGGAGTTTGAGACTTGCCTGGGCAACATAGCAAGACCTTGTCTCTACAAAAAAAAGAAAAAAAATTAGCTGCGCATGTTGGCCTACGGTCCCAGCTACTTGGGAGGCTGAGGTGGGAGGACTTCTTGAGCCTGAGGAGTCGAGGCTGCAGTGAGCTGTTGTCACTCCACTGCACTCCAGCCTGGGTGATGGAGAGAGACTGTCTCAAAAAAAAAAAAAAAAAAAAAAAAAGGCTGTTAAATGTGGGGAGAGGAAGGTGGTTAAGGAGTTTCAGAAGATGGACTTTGGTGAATTTAGGAAGAACTATTTTCTTCAGGGCCATAGTTAGATTGGATCCTGAGTCTCCTTTTGAGTTACCTTTGGGTCCCTCTCACAATGGTCTTGTGGCAGCAATGAGCTAAGAAGCTGAGCTCCTCCCACTTTCAGAGGATGCTGAGAGGGTTGAGAATCGAAGCTTCCAGTTCAGTCTCCAGCTAGAGGCCCAATAGTTGAAAAAGGATGCCTGCTTCAGAGCATCTTAGACCCTCTATCCCATGCTGGCCAGGGTCTGTTAGCCCCTACCTCCCTGACTTCTGAAGCTGATAGGCCTCCCTTCCTCTCATCTCTGCAGCCCTGGAAGTCCATTGTGAGGCACCCAGAGGGTGGAGCAGGGAGCATGACAGGGCCTGAGCCCTGGGGAGAGACGAGGGTTCCCCCAGAGCTGGCCTGGAGCAGTGTCCTCAGAGAGCCTGGGAAGGTGTGTCAGGTGGGAGGGGCTGCATGGCAAAGGCCAGGGGGCCGAAAGGTGCAAAACGAGTTTAGAGGCAGCAAAGGTGGTTTGGTGCATGCATCTGATGACATAGAAGTTGTTGGAGATGAGTTGGTGTGGGTGAGTTGGCACTCCTCCTTGGACATTGGAGAGGGAAAGGTGGTTGGGGCTGTGAGAGGTGATTGCTTTACTCTGTTGGCATTGGAGAAGGAAGGTGGGTGGGGTGTTAGAGGTGGTCACTCTGGCTGCCTTCTGAATGTGAAGTGTTTTTTAGTGAGGAGAGAGGAAGCAGAGCCAGCTGAGGATTCTTACCACTCCCACCAGGTCACCCACCCCCTTTCCAAAGGCCAGGTTGGTTGTGACCTCTGCAGTGGGAGGACGGGGATCCCTGAGCCCCAGGGCCCCTTGGAGGGCCCAGAGGCAAGATGTAGAGTCATTCCAGAATATGGCCACCAGGTGGCGCCAGTGACCTACCTGGCCAAATTCTTCGAGGCACTGAAGAGCCAAGGGACTGAGACACCCTCTGGTTCAGGGGCTTGCACCCCGCATGTCCAAGAGATCTGAGAGCTTTAAACCATGCTGTGGCAGAACTCCACTCCTAGAGAGTCTGATTTAGTTGGTGGGGATGTCTTGGCCAGGGCACGGGGCTTGTTTTTGAAGTCTCCCAGGTGATTCCAGTGCACAGCCAAGGCTGAGAGCCACATATTCTAAGCAGCGGCCCCCAGCTTTAGTGGACTTCAGAATCACCTGGTGGGCTTGTTAAAATGCAGACTGCTGGGCCCCACTCTGGAGCTTCTGATTCTGGAGGTCTGGAGGTCTAACACACTCCCAGATGATACTGATGCTGGCAGGGACCACACTGGGGGACCTGCCATCCCCCCACAATCTCCGTTACAGCAGCTTTATTGACATACAATTCACGATGTATATAATTCACGTGCCATGCAATTCACTTATTTATGGTGCATGAGTCCGTGGTTTTTAGTACATTCACAGAGTTGTGCATCCAGCACCACATCAAGTTTCGAACATTTTTCATCACCCTGAAAAGAAACCTCACACCCACTAGCAGTCGCTTCCCCTCCCCCACCCTCTGGCAGCCACTGATCTTTCTGCCGCTATGGATTTGCATGGTCTGGCCATTTCATATAAATGGAATCATACACTCTGTGGTCCTTTGTGTCTGGCTTCTTTCACTTAGCATAATGTTTGAAGGTTTATCTGTGTTGTAGCATGTATTCTTCGTTTTCAGGGCTGAATAATATTCTGTTGTATAGACATATCCCATTATGTCTGTCTATTCATCAGCTGATAGGCATTTGGCTTGTTGTAGAACTTTTTGGCTATTATGAATAATGTTGCTGTGAGGATTCATGTACAAGTTTTTGTGTGAACGTATGTTTTCATTTCTCTTGATTATATACCTAGGAGTGGAATTGCTGGATCATATGGTCATTCTGTGTTAAACCTTTTCAGGTTAACCACCATGAATTGGTGACTGAGTGGGGATAAGAGGCAACGGTCTTCACTCTCAGCCCACGTTCCTCCCCAGACCATGTTGTCCTTGACCCAAGGATCTCATCCATGTTGCCCCAGTGGGCTGCTGGGAGGTTGTGGAGGCTCAAGAAAGGCAGCGGCCCCGACCACCCCTTCCCTCTAATGGTGACTTCTGGAAATTGGCAGTCAGGTCTCCCCTGCAGTATCAGCTATCCTTCTGGTTTCAAACCCAGAAGTCCCCAGGTGGCCTCCAGCAGGGTCTGTGCTTCTCTGCTCAGAGCAGGCCGGGTGCTGTGTGTGCAGGGGGTGCCATCAGCCTGGTCAGATCCCCCACAGTCTCTGGATGTAAATGAACCTGAGCTCAGGCTTGGGCAGGGCTTTATCCCCTCCACTGGCTTAATTTGCCTGGGAATGTTCTAGGTTCGGTCCACATTTGGCCCATCTGAAGTTTTCCAAAGTCCCGAGAGTCCACTTGGGATCCTGAAATTCAACAGCATGTGTCTACTTGGCTTCCTGCCCCTCACTCCCCAGAGCCCCCAAATGGTGAATTTCTTTTTCCTGGCCCCCTGCCAGCTTCAGCAGTCAGCTTATACGTTAATAATAAGCAGTTAAGAACACAGCTCCTGTGTTATGGCATTTGTGCTTCTTCAGCAATAAAGCTATTCCAGGGCCCTCAGTTGGGAACAGTGGAAGAATTTGGAGGTCAATATCCTTTTGTGGATCAGAGAGGAGGGCTCAGAATGTGCATGAATCTTCATTTGCACCCTGAGGTTGCACAGCAGGAATAAGGACAGTAAGTACCAAAAGCTTAGATGGCCCAGGGAGAACAAAGAGTCTCCCAGAATCCTGATAGCGATGATTTTACTTTTGCCCTTTTCTTTCTGGGCTTTGTGCACTTGCCTGCAGCCTGTCTGGAAGCTGTGATTGTGGCAGGCCCATGGGACGTCTCTGGCCGCTCACCTAGGCTGTGTTTGTGCATTTCAGCATGTGCCCAGCCAGCATGTGCCGCCTCAGTGCTGGGCCCTGTGCGGACACTGGGCGGGGGCCAGTGATGAAAGGTGCGCAGAGCTGACGTTCTAGTAGGGCAGAGAAAGGCAAAATTAAGCAACAGCTCCGGCTCCTGGGCGTTTTGTTGTGTTTGCCGAGGAGCCCTTACATCATCACATTCTGTGTTCACATACCACGCAGTGAGCGGAAGTGCCGTTTCCCACGCTGTTCCTGTGCATAGCATGTGTGGCCGGCCCTTCACGTTCTTTCCTGTCATCTTCTAGGATGGGGCTGATGTGGACCTCGTAGCGCATGTGGCTCTTCCGTTGTGTGGATTATTTCTGTAAGGCTGATACTTAGAAGTAGAATTATTGAATGAGTCAAAACGTAGGAACTTATATTTTTAAGTATTTTGGAATGTTTCAAACAGAAAATTTCAAAGCAGAGAGTATAATTTCCTCAGCCCTCGTGTGCCCACCTCCCAGCTGCAGTAAGTACCCATCTCAGCCAGTCTTATTTCATCTCAAGCCCTCTGAGCTCTGCACTGAATTATTTTAAAGCACATCCCAGTCCTCACGCTACTTCTTCTGTGCATATTTCAGTGCGTACCTCTAAAGAAGGGGGATCTTTTAAAGAAGGTAATCACACCGCCATTATTGCCTCTTAAACAATGGACAGTCGCTACTTACCAGCAAATATCTGGTCAATGTTTAGATGTTTCCACTAATCTCACAGGCCTTCTGCAGCTGGATCAGGATCCAAACAAGATCCACATGTTGCATTTGATTGACGTGGCCCTAAGTCTCTTTTAATCTCAACAGTTCTCCTTTCCCCCTCTGAAATATATTTGTGAGGTGAACTGGTTGTCTTCCTGGGCTTCCTGGAGGTAATTTTGCTAGTTGCACCCCTAGGTTTAAGTTGGCCTGTGCTTCCTGGAAATGGTTCGCGTCCAAGGCTTCACGAGATTCCGGCTCATTGTGGCCAGAATGGTTACTGGGGGTGCCATATGCTGCTGTTGGGGCTGGAAGGTCCTGTCGTCTCTCCTGTTATGACTGGCTTCTGGGCATCGCCACCTTGCAGAATGGTGATCTGCTGGCTCTCTCATTCCATCTACGTTAATTAACTGCAATACTTCCAGAATGAGAGACTTCCCCTCAGGTGTGGTGGGGACAGACAGGCAGGTTCCATGCTTGCTGTTTCCTTTGATTTCCCTGTCTCCAGTGGATGGGTTGGTTTGGGAGATGCTTGTCTAAAAATGAGGCAAAGATGTTGGCTTCAGCAAGACCTAATGTTCCTCCAGATTTGGATGTGGTTGGAGTCTGTGAGGAGGGTCTGGATGACTGGAGTGAGAGCCGGCAGGGAGAGGGATGGGGTAGAGGCTCATGCGGAGGGACGGGGAGTCACTAGAGACCCAGTGCCGGCCACACATGTCCTGATATCTCCTTGACCAACTTGGAACTAGTCCGAGAGGTGCCCATGCTGGGCTGATAGACATTTTCACGACCACAGTCCTCACTTTGCCTGTGTGTGATAAAGGGCGTACTAATGTTGGTTCCGGTTTTACATTTGAGGAGGGAGGCGCTGAGCTTGCCCCAAGAATATGCTGCTGGCAGATTTAGGAGGGGGGCAAGACCCAGCCCCTGACTCCCAGATTGGGCCTCTCCGCCATGCCATATGGCCTCCCAAGTGGGAGGAGGCACCATTTCATCTCTTCCTGCCCACCTTGAGCCCTGCTGCAGGGAAACAGAACTGGAAGCCATGGTCCTTGCCCTTGAGGAAGCCGCAGACTGAGCAGGAGAAGGACGAGGAAAAGAACACATCCCAGACACAGGTTGTGGGTGCAGCTGGGAGGTGGTGGAGCTGAGCCTAGGCACATATTTTCCACTGGGACAGACCTTCCCTGAGGGAACAGCCTCGACCCTTCTCTCTGCCTATGCCTGTCTCAAGCAGCCCGACTTCAGGGGCTGCAGCCTATGGCAATGCCCCTCTGTTCTCCAATGTGTGCAAGATTGAGTCAAGGCTCGGATGCTCTGTGCATGTGAAGGGACCAGATGCTTGGGGCATTTTAAAAACTGCCTCAAGGCTGTGCACTCTGGCTCATGCCTGTAATCCCAGCACTTCGGCAGGCCAAGGTGGGAGGGTCACCTGAGGTCAGGAGTTCAAGACCGGTCTGGCCAACATGGTGAAACCCTGTCTCTACAAAAATACAAAAATTAGCTGAACGTGGTGGCACACCTGTAATCCCAGCTACTTGGGAGGCTGAGGCAGGAGAATCACTCGAACCCTGGAGGCAGAGGTTGCAGTGAGCTGAGATCATGCTGCTGCACTCTAGCCTGGGTCACAGAGTGAGACTCCATCTCCAAACAAACAAACAAACAAACAAACAAACTGCCTCAAAAGGGAAAAAGAAAGAAAGAAAATCCATTGAACTAAGCCACTTCTGGCGCTTTGGATGGAAGTGAGAATGCCGGGCCCTGGCTGAGGAGAATCCAACATGGCCGCCAGCCCAGGGCAGTGACACCCTCGGCTCACCTCGTTGTTTCCTTGTGGGCTTGGAAAGGGAAAATATTTATGACAAAAACCAAAGGCAGAGCGCCTGGAGGAGGCCCTGCTAGAATCATTAATGCCAGCGGCACTTTTCCTGGGCTTTGGCTGGTGACGTTAATTCTTAGTGTTTGGTGTTTAAAACAGCCTGTGTCTCCTGTTTTCCCTTGGGAAGAGTTTGAAGAACAGCTGAGGTGAAGGGAGCCACACAGGGAGAAGGCAACGTCGTCTGGTCTCAAAGCGGGATTTATTGTATAAAGACTGTAGTGCTTTAACTTTGAGCAGTGCTTTTTGAGTGTCCCCTCCTCTCCCCTCCCCTCCCCTCCCCTCCCCTCCCCTTGCCTCCCCTCCCCTCGTCTCCCCTCCTCTTGTCTCCCCTCCCCTCGCCTCCCCTCCCCTTTCTTTGAGACGGAGTCTTGCTGTGTTGTCCAGACAAGTGCAGTGGTGCAACGTTGGCTCACTGCAATCTGTGCCTCCCAGGTTCAAGTGATTTTCCTGCCTCAGTCTCCCAAGTAGCTAGGATTACAGGCACCTGCCACCACCACTCCCAGCTAATTTTTGTCTTTTTACTAGAGATGGGGTTTTGCCATGTTGCCCAGGCTGGTCTCAAACTCCTGGACTCAAGTGATCCACCCACCTCGGCCTCCCACAGTGCTGGGATTACAGGTGTGAGCCACGGCACCTGGTTGCTATTTGAGTTTTCTAAGAACTCACCTTTTGTCTTTTGTGGTCCTCAGACAGATGGTGAGACCAGGACAAATTTTATTAGACGCATTTGACTGAGAAGAAACTGAGGCCTAATGAAGTTTTGTGATTGGCTGGAGGCTGGACCAGAACCTGGCTCCCAACTGCTCGACTTGCTGTGGCAGCCACAACCCGGGGGCAATCTTGCGATGGCAGAGAAGGGAAGGGTTGGAAGGGAAGCTGCCAGCCACTACTGTGTGACTGCCTGAGTTGGTGCAGAGTTGTCTCTGCGACCAAAGGAGCTGCCAGGAGGTCAGAGAGACCAGCTCTGTGTCCCAAGGGCTGAAGTCATTTCTTAAGAAAAATAAAAGGCCAGAGAGCTCTGGCTCTGAGCCCCAGGCAGGGTCTCTCTCAGCCTCTTGAAAACTCTGGCTGTTGGCCGGGCGTGGTGGCTCCCACCTCTAATCTCAGCACTTTGGGAGGCCGAGGCGGGCAGCTCACGAGGTCAGGAGATCGAGACCATCCTGGCTAACACGGTGAAACCCCGTCTCTACTAAAAATACAAAAAAAAAAAAAATTAGCCGGGCGTGGTGGCAGGCGCCTGTAGTCCCAGCTACTTGGGAGGCTGAGGCAGGAGAATGGCGTGAACCTGGGAGGCGGAGCTTGCAGTGAACCGAGATGGCGCCACTGCACTCCAGCCTGGGCGACAGAGTGAGACTCTGTCTCAAAAAAAAAACCACCCTGGCTCCCTGGCTGCCAAAGTTGTTCCCCAGAGACGCGGTTCCAGTAGGTAATGTGTCTCGGGAGGAGGTCCGGAGCAACTTGGGCAGCCCTGCAGTGCTGTGAGCTGTCACATAAAATAGGACCCAAGCAAAGGCTGCTTCCTGGGCGCTTTCACACCCAGCCTAGAACGGCTTCCAGAACGGAGTGTGTGTGTGAGTGTGCATGTGAGTACACATGTGCTCTCGTGTGTGTATGCATGTGTGGGACACATGTTCTCAGTAGCCAAGACCCCTCTCTCTCTCTCTCTTTGAGACAGGGTCTTGCTCTGTTGCCCAGGCTGGAGTGCAGTGGTGCAATCATAGTTCACTGTAGCCTCAACCTCCCGGGTTCAGGTGATTCTCCTGCCTCAGCCTCCTGAGTAGGGGGCACTACAGAGATGCACCACCACGCCTGGCTAATTTTTAAATTTTTTTGTAGAGACAGGGTCTTTGCTCTGGTGCCCACGCTGGCCTCAAACTGCTGGGCTCAAGTCATCCTTCATCCTCTTGCCTCAGCCTCCCAAAGTGCTGGGATTAAAGGTGTGAGCCACCATACCTGGCTGCCGAGACCGCTCATCTCTCTTCCTTCCCATTGTAGGGCAAGCTGATATTTCCATTCTCCAGGAGGACTTTCCTGTTTTATTCAACAACAGACATCCATTGAGCAGCTGTGGTTTCTAAGTGTGCACCACTGGGCTTAGAATTGTTGGTGGGCTTGGGAGGGGTTTAATCTCAACTCCAGCCTCACCGCCTCCCTCACCCCCTGGGTAATCCCCAGAGACCCTGTCTCAGTGCCTGCCTCTCCCATTGTCCCGATTGTGGTTGTTACCAGAGATCCCTGTTTCTGCTGCAAGGTCCACTTCTGAAATCCTGACTCCAGCACCCTGCCTGGCACAAGTAGGGGCTCCACAAATGTCTTTCTAGTGAGTGGATGGAGGGAAGGTTGAGTAAATCATTGCATAAATAAATAGGAAAGCCTGACTGCACTTTCATTATTTAACCCTTTTGGTACTTTGTCCACATTGTTGGTCTTCCAGGACGGGGCATTCTTCTGCAGCAAGCTAAAGAGCCCTGGGTCAGGGGTTGGAAGCCCTGGCTCTGCCAGTAACTCCCTGTGGAACCTTGGGCAAGTCACTTTGGCCGCCTGGACCCCTGTTTTTCCATCTGTCACTTGGAATTGTTACCCTTGTTCTGCGTGCTTTGAGGGATGGTGGTGAAGACCAGTCTGGGGCCCACGGGAGGTGGGATGGGGTGTGTGGGGTGTGCAGGGTGGCTGGGCTGCCAGGCAGGCTCCGTGGGCTACATGCGGGCACAGTGGGCCTCTTGAGGAACGAGACTGTGTCCTCTCAGTGTTAAATCTCTGTGCCTGGCCTAGAGGTGCTGCTGAATAGCGTCTGTTGAACTCATGGCATGCAGAGTGGCCCACGGCACCAGGTCAAGTCCCTTCACACTTTGAAATTACTTAACAAAATATGATGTCACCTTTGGAAAATGGGTTACCCGTATGGATTGAGGGCGATTTTCTCCCTTCCAGAGGTTAGGTACTTCCTGTGCTGGGGTCCCACCGCTGGGCTGGCCTGAGGATGCAGTTTGCAGGGACTCGGTGGAGACCCACCACACACAGTGGCTGCTGCTGCACTTGGGAAGAGGGTGGGCTCCCGGCCCTGGAACCTGCCCTTCAGCCACTGGCCGTCTTCGGGGACTGTCACTTGCCTTCCCAGCCTGGGCCCCACCTCAGCTGGAGGCAGAGGTCACCAGGCCAGGTTTCTTTCTTTTGAGTCGGTGAGCGAGGGGATACCAAGGAGGCTTTAGGCTTCAGTAATGGCAGGGGGTGGCAGGGTGGGGAGAGTTGCTCTCTGGCTGGCTTGATGAAGACCCTGAGCCTGGCCTTGTTGGCTCTTCCTCTTTTTTTTTTTTTTCTTTTCTTTTTTTTTTTTTTAGAGACAGACTCTCGCTCTGTCACCTAGGCTGGAGTGCAGTGGCGCAGTCATGGCTCACTGACTGTAACCTTGACCTCTTGGGCTCAAGCCATCCTCCCTCCTGAGCTCCCAGGCCTGAGTGGCTGGGGCTACAGGTGCGTGCCACCACACCTGCCTCTTTTTTGTTATTCTTTTGGTAGAGATGGTCTCCTTCTGTTGCCTGGGTTGTTGGCTCTTCTTCTTTCTCCTCTGGGGCTGTCTTCTCCTGAGCCTCAGCTGCGTCCAGGTCTTCAAGTGTGTGGCCTCCCCGGTGGACCCGAGGCCTGGGTTCCTGCTTGGGCTCTATTGCCTACTCTTCATGTGACCCTGGCAGGTCATTTCACCTCTTTGACCTCAGCCTCCCTTTCTGAAAGGCAAAGGGGTTGGCATAGGCAACCGAGGTGTCCTGTGAAGCTGGGATGAATGAAAATGCAAGATGCACATGATTGTCATTCATTGATTTGACAAACAGTTATTACACACCTACCAACTGCACTGCGCTAGGTGCTGGAGATGCCACACAAACAAAGGGCAAAAGCCCCCGCCCTCATGTAGTCTGTACTCTAGTGAGGGAGACCTGTGGCAGGCAGCACACACATCAGGGCTGTGGTCTGTTGGACAGCGCGGTGTCCGTTGGGAGAAGCGGAGCCTGTAAGTGTCACAGGTTGTAACTATCTGAGGCTGGTATTACATGGTTTTTTGTTTAGCAAAGGTTTAGCAAAGAAGAATTTGCTTACTAAAGAAGGTAAAGGGCTGGTTGCGGTGTTTAAAAAAAAAAAAAAGTAAAGGCACATTTTTAGAGAAAGTATGTAAAAGGTAAAGAAAGGCAGATTTTTAGAGAATGTATGTAAAAGGTAAAGAAAGGCAGATTTTTAGAGAAAGTATGGAAACACGTTGCAAGGGTGCAGTGGGTAAGTTAGCAAGAGAGAAGCTGGTTGCAAGGAGACAGAAGCTGGCGGGGAATTTTTTTTTTTTTTTTTTTTGAGACAGAATCTTCCTCTGTCACCCAGGCTGGAGTGCAGTGGCATAATCTCCGCTCACTGCAGGCTTCGCCTCCTGGGTTCACGCCATTCTCCTGCCTCAGCCTCCCAAGTAGCTGGGACTACAGGCGTCCGCCACCATGCCCGGCTAATTTTTTGTATTTTTAGTAGAGACGGGGTTTCACCGTGTTAGCCAGGATGGTCTCGATCTCCTGACCTCGTGATTCACCCGCCTCGGCCTCGCAGAGTGCTGGGATTACAGGTGTGAGCCACCGCACCTGGCCAGGCTGGGGATTTTTTAGGACAGCGCTTGTGCTGTTTGCTGAAGAGAGCTTTGTGCAGTACTGATAATGCCGAAGTTGCAGTGAGCTAAGTTGCATTTTTCTATCAGCCGAGGGTCTGGTGATAGCTGGACACTGGAAGATTGTGTCATTTGCGTAGGAGGGCCGTGTCCTGGACCATGAAGAAAGGCAGATTTGGAGCTTATCTGCTTTCTCTGTTTGCTTTTTCCTGGTCCTGCCAGCCTGACTCCTTTCCCTAATTAGGACTCCACAGTTAGGAGGTGCCGACGGGGCGGTATGAGGGCTTGCAGTTTTAAATAAGTAGGGTGGTTAGGCAGGGACTCCATGGGAAGGTGGCGTTGAACAGACCTGAAGGAGGAGCCGTGCTGGCGTCTGGGGGAAGAACTGTCCAGACAGAGGGTGTGGCTTGTGTGCGGTCCCCGAGGTGGGAGCTGCCTGTGTGTTTGAGGAGCAGAGCGAGGGAACGGGAGGGCAGGAGAGGAGGTCAGAGGTTATGGGGACAGGAGGCAGACTGTAGGGCCTTTTCTGGGATTGCTGGGACTTTGGCTTCTACTCTTGAGTGCAAAGGAAGAAGTTGCAGGGTTTTGGGCAGAGCCACCCACTTACTGTTTGTAGAGTCACTTAGGTGCTATGTTGTAAATAGACAGCAGGGGGCAGGAGAGGTGGCAGAGGACCAGCCAGGGGCTGTTGCTGAGCAGAGGGTATCTGGGACCAGGGTGGTGAGAGGTGGTCAGCCTCTGGAGGTGTTTTGAAGTGGAGCCAGTGGGGTTTACTGATTGGCCGTGGGGTTGAGAAGGGCGAAGTGAAGGAGGAGTCCCGGGTTCTGGCCTGTGTACCTGGGAGGATGGAGTTGCCACGGAGATGGGCAGGCTTATGGGCGCAGCAGATTTGGGGTGCACTCAGGAGGTTCACTGGGACATGCTTTGTGGGTTTGGGCTGCCTGACCCTTATCCATGTGGGGCACTTGAGCCGCTGACATGTCCCAGTCTGCAATCCTCAGAGTCTGTCTAGGATCTGGATTCAAGATGATACTAGAAGCCATGAGCCAGCACAAGAGGGGCCTGGGGAGGAGTGCTCAGTGAGCGCCTGCTGCATACCAGGTTCTGTGCAGACCCCCAGTGCGGTGGGGAGAAGGGGGTGGGGTAAACCTGGTTATGGGCTGGTGCCCGCCCCGGGTTTATGGTTGTTTTGAGACAGCCCCTGCCTTGATGAAGCAATTAGAATCTGTCAAGGTGGAATTTAGTGCAACTTTTAATTGAAAGGTTCGGCCTGAGGGCAGAGGAGACTGAGAAGGGCAGGGCTGTTGGGCTAAAAGGCTTGGAGCAGGCGGCTTCACTTTGGGAGAGTGGGGGGCTTATCATAGGCCTGGAGGAAACCCAGCCAGGCAGGAGGAACAGTGTGGGTGAAGGTACAGAGACAAGAGTGAGCAGGGAGTGGTGGGCTTGACTGTGGCCAAGCAGGGGAGGGTGGTAGGAAGAGCTGGGTCTTGGGGTTCATCTCCCAGCTCAGAACTCTGAGTTTGGGCAGGATGCCTACTGTTTGAAGGGTTAATTAAGCATGTGCTAAAACAAACAAACAAAAAACAACCTTGCTGAGCCTCATCTGCAAAATAGGATGGTCTCGCCTCCTTCACAGGGTTGCTAGGAGAATGTGTTAAGGTCTAATCCTCAGATCAGGATGTGACATGCTTGACCCGCAGGTGGCACTCAGTAGACCCCAACGCTCGTGCTCTGCTTGTGTGGTAGCCTGGGGAGGCTCCCCAGCCCTGCCTCAGTGGGCCTTTCCCTGGTGGCTCGGCAAATAGCAGAGCTTCATGAGAGCCCCCGCTGGCAATGCTGGGCTACCTCGATGCCAGGTGGGCTGGAGGTTTGAGAGGCCCGAAGTACCCAGTGGCCCAGCCACCTTTCCTGGCCCTCTTCTATTTTAGGGCTCAGTCCAATGGGTGAGGAAGCCTCGTCCGGCTCCACCACAGCTAATGACAGCCTGGCCTGCCAGGCCGTTTATAAACAACTCCACTATTTTTATCGACAGGAGGTGGCTGACCCATCCTCCTCCCCAGGCAGTGGTGCTAACATGGGACGGTGTTAAGGAAACCAGGGCCTTGACAGGAAGATGGGCGTGTGTCTCAAATCACAGACCTGTGATCCAGCAAGACGTGCCCTCGAAACCTTCTGGGGGCGGGGGTCAGGCGTCACCTGTACACAATGGTCTGAATTCGGAGATAATTCTGCCTTTGCCAGTAGAGCTCAGAAGGAGCCACTCCACCTCTCACCCCAGAGAATCTTCCTCAGACCTAATCCTTACCCGTGTCTCTTGCAACAGGCATCCCCATGGCTGTGGGAGAGGATGGTGCTGGTGTGGTCATGTCCATGGCACAGAGCCAGAGCTGAGGGCGTTTCATGCCCATAGCACATTGCCTCTGAGCTCTTTAATTGAAAGTAGTTTAGAATGGCTCTTGCCCAGTGGAACTGTGGGTGATTTCCTTTCCTTCCTTCTAAGAAAATGTTTTGAAGTAGGCTCTAGGCTTTGGGATGGAGCTTGGGGAAGGATAGAAGCAGCCTAAGGGGGGCCGGGCGCGGTGGCTCACGCCTGTAATCCCAGCACTTTGGGAGGCCGAGGCGGGCGGATCACAAGGTCAGGAGATCGAGACCATCCTGGCTAACACGGTGAAACCCCGTCTCTACTAAAAATACAAAAAATTAGCTGGGCGCGGTGGCGGGCGCCTGTAGTCCTAGCTACTCAGGAGGCTGAGACAGGAGAATGGCGTGAACCTGGGAGGCGGAACTTTCAGTGAGCCGAAATTGCGCCACTGCACTCCAGCCTGGGGCACAGAGCGAGACTCCGTCTCAAAAAAAAAAAAAAAAAAAAAGAAGCAGCCTAAGGGGTGGGGTGGAGAGCAGCCAGTTGCATTGTGGTGCAGACCGTCCATCCTTGCAGATAGGCAGGGTCGCATTGTATTGGCTGCGGTTTATATTTAGGTAAAATCTTTTTTGTTGTTCGCTCCTCAGTCTCTAAACAAATCCTGCCCCCAGTGGCCCCATCCCTTCTGCAGCAGCCACAGGCCATTCCCATCCTCAGATCCCCAGAAGCCCTCACTGGCCTGTGTCTGCAGGGCCAGGCCTTGGCTTGGCCTCCATACCCACTCCAGGCCTGGCCTCTCACCTTCACCCCTCTCTTACCGCCATGAGCTCTTCCCCCTCTGCCCACCCTGGGAGGGGGTACTCTGGGGACTCATCTCATTCTTGGGCCCCCTTCCTGCCTTTCATGCCCTCCCCCTCTCAAGACACCGTTCCACCTCCTCTGTAGACCTCACCCACCCTGGATGTCCCCTCCTCCTTGAGCCCCGCTCTCCCCTTTCTGTCATCCTGGAATGCAGCTGTTCTGGCTGCTTTGAAATGATTTCCATCCCCTCCGGGCACGGAGGGCAGGGCCTGTGAGTAGTTCATCTTTGCATCCCCAGTTTGTGGCTGGGTGATAGGCATGGTGTAGCGGCCCCTCCCTGCTGGATGGATGAGTGGATTAGTGAGCTTTCTGTGGTGCACAGGTGCCTTTTATCCCTCACTTTGCTGAGAAATCCTACCTCCACAAACCTGGGGCCTGTGACTTTAAATGGCAGAACCAGGACCTGAACCCAGCTTATGGGACTCACGTCTCCCAGGGAGTCACAGTGCTGGCTCTAGTCCCCTCGCCCCTCTTGGGCACAGCCCACTGTCCACCTTTCACCCCTGCCCCCATCTCCAGGGCCCCAGAGCTCCTTCTGGGTGGATGGGTGGGCAGGCTTTGCAAGTTACCGTCCACTCTGCGACCCTGGAGGCAAAGACAGCAGAGGCCGTGGAGGTAGAAGTGGGAGGTTGGGGACCACAGGCCCTGCTCAGGCTACTCCAGCTCTGATTCTTGGGACTGTGGGCCATGCCACGTCTGAGGCCGCAGAGCCCACCCCAGGGCTGAGGAGGAGATGCATGTAGTCTGACGTCGTGTTCCTGTGCGGAAGGGCTTCCAGCTGCAGCCCAGCTGTGAGGCGAACAGCCCTTTCCGGCTCCCAGAGGCTGGGTCTTTCTGTGTCCTCGCACAGATGTTCCTGGTGCCCGAGGGATGACCCCTGTGCCACGTCCTTTTCCTGGAGCAGGGAGAGCTGCTGTGGGTCTGGGGGGTGGATGTGAGACGAGGTATGGCCTTCACTCTCCAAACTCCACTTCCATAGCATGCAGGGGAGGGTGCTGGGTGGGTGACATGTCTGTGAGGGGTGGAAGGAGCAGGGTGGGCAGGGTGCCCTGTAGGAGAGCCCGGCTGTGCATGTCTTGGGTCTTATCCCTGGCCTGTGGCCTGTCCCCTGACCCCCCACATTGTGGAGAACCTAGAAAGGACTCTTTTAAGTTCCCTTCCTCCTGAGCACAAATCTCCCATACGTCTTCTGTTAACGGGTCACTTATACTCTCAAGCCTTCGATGGCTCCCCAGTACTGAAGCCATAGTGTGCAACCCTGGCTATAGAGAGTCACCCAGAGGGCTTTTGACAACCCCGATGCCCAGGCCACACCTTGCTAAGATTCTCATTGGATTGTTCTAGGTGGGGCCCAGACATCTGCATTTTAAAGTTGCTCATGTTTCTCATGGACAGCAAGGTTGTGAACCGCTGACCTGGGGATAAACTTTCTAGGTGACACAGGTGGCTTCCATAATAGATCCAGCCCAGCAGAATGGCAGAACCACCTCTTATCCCTCCTCATTCTCCCTCCAGCCAGGCCAGCCCCTCTCAGCCCCCATACTCCAGGCACCAGCCTCACCTCTGTGTTTCCCCCATCTGGTCCACATTCTGTCTGTGCAAATCCACCAGGCCTCCACGGCCCAGTGGCACTCCCACACTCTCTGGGAAACCTCTCTAATTGACTTTGCTGTCCCTCTCGCCCCAGCACGTGGCCTGGTGCCATTTCCCGTGAAGATGCCTAGGCTTGCTTGCTTAAAAGATCGATGCCCCACAGTCTCCCCTGCACTCACACCTCCTCTCCCAAACCCTCTCCTCAGCTGCTTCATCTCTTGCTGCTCGTCGGCCAGGTAGCCTTTCTTGTTACCTGTCCCCAGCCTTGGAGAGGGTGAGGGCTGTACGTGTACCCCTTTCACTTTTGGAAGTCACTTAGGGACCTTTGGGCCCAGAGGCTAAGATGGGGTTTCTCCCTTTCAAGGCTGGAGGATGAACTCACCCACCCAGTAGGCCCAGTGCAGGAGCGGGTCAGTCGGCGGGAGGAGGTTAATGTGCATCCACACGGCAGAGCCCCAAGAACGCAGCCTTAATGACCCCTGCCATCGGCGCCTCCCAGGCCACTGGTCAGAGCACTCATACCCTCCCTGCGGGAGGCCTGAGGGGCTGCAGAGAGAGGAGTGAAGCCTTTCCTCTGGTCCTTGGAGGATTGGGAGTTGGCAGGAAGTGGCAGTAAGGGTCCTCCCACCCTGGACATGGATCCTGCCATGTGGGAGGGCCTCAGCGCACCTCAGGCACCGTGGAGGGTATCTGCAATGAGCTCTCCTGCTGTCCCCGTTCACCCCTCAGAGCAGGACAGTGCTTGTGATTCCATGACGAGGAGAGGGAGGCCGGGAGGCCAGCCATGCCTCTCAGGTGGGAAGTGGGCTCCTGACCCACAGCCCTGGCTTGCTCGTCCTGTAAGTCAGGTGGAGGCAGTGCCCTTGGCTCTGAGGTTGGATCAACCTTGGCGCTCAGGGCAGCGGGGTGGTATGTTTGTGTGTTGGGGGGCACACTGACCCCCCACACTGACCGCACCCTGTCCTGTCCTCCAGGCAAAGGCAGCTAAAGAGGCGCAGGAAATGCGGAGGCTGCAGCTGCGGAGCCTGCAGTACCTAGAACGCTACGTCTGCCTGATTCTCTTCAATGCGTACCTCCACCTGGAGAAGGCCGGCTCCTGGCAGAGGCCCTTCAGCACCTGGATGCAGGAGGTGAGGGGAGGCTGAGGCCGAGAGGGCCTCTTTAGCTACCTCCTGCAGATGGAGCTGGGTCACAGCCGTGCTGTGCCCGTGACAGGCGGGAAGAGCTTCCATCCCCCTTTCTGCAGAAGGCTTCTGTTTGGCCAAGAGTTTGTCTGATCTGACTTTGGGTCCCGAGCAGTTTGTCTGCGCCTGGCAGGCAGTTGATGAGTTTGATGAATGAACAGATGAATGAGGAGGAGGGAGGGACAGAGTGGTGGGGGACAGAGCAGGGCAGCCTTTGGGACTGGGACCCTGTAGCACACATCAGCATAGCCACCCTTGCGTGGATGGCGGCTCTGGGCACTTCATGCCCACAATTGTGGTCAGCCCTCACCTGTGCTCTGCGAGGTGGCCCTGCCCCTTTCTCCCTCCAGCCATGGCCTTGTACCAGTGAGCCAACTCCTCCACAGCTGCTGGCCTTAGCACTAACATGGAGGGGATGTGATCCTGTGGGTGCCAGCCCCGAAGGCTGCCGTGGGGACGTGGGGAGACACACTGCTGGAGCCTGTACTAGGCGGGTCTAGCACGGTGTGATTGTTGCTCTCCCATTTTACAGAGACGGAGACTGAGCATAGAGAGGGTGGGTGACTTGTTCAAGGTTGGTATTAGGGCTGACTGATTGGCTCCAGAGCCCACCATATCCTGACCTAAGACACCACCCTCGCTGTCCAGCCTCCTGGATCCTCTCTGTTTGGCCTCCTGGCTCGTCTTCCACTTGGCTGTTTTAGAGGCAGAGCTGCCACCTTGGCACCTCTAGGTCAGAAGAGAGGCCTCCTTCCCTCCTTGGCAAAGCGGCCTGTAATTACTCCTCTGCCAGGAAGCTGGCCCCTCCAGACCTCACCAGCAGATCCTGGCAGTTCTAATCTGGACTAGAGGCTGGAATTAGCTCCTGGGAAGTGGGTGGGTGGAGAGCAGGGGCTGGTGACCCGGCCAGAGTGGGCACAGGAAGGGTACGGGGACTGAGGCAGGTGTGAGGTGGACTCAGGGCTGTGAAGGAGTGGAGGCAGAGTGGCAGGCTTTGACGGTGGGCCTCAGGTCGTCAGGTGGAGAAGCATTTGAAATACCCCCGGTGCATGTGATGTGTGTTGAGTCAGGAGACCTGATGTGGTCACACCAAGGCCATGTCGGGGCCACCCTCTTGAGCAGGCCTGGGCTCAGCTTCCTCTGTGAGCCCCTGGGGAGGGGTGGAGGTGGAAGGGGATGAGGACGCTTCCTGCTTGGTTCTGCTTGGAGAGCGGAAGCTGGGGGAATCTGGGGCTGAGAGGAAGCTTGATCCCCTCCCCAGCTGAATCCCCTACTGGGGGAGGTCAAGGAAGGAGGGCTGCCAGTCCAGGCCGAAGTGTGGGTTCCATCCTCAGGGGACCTCAGCCCCTCTCTCCTGCGGATGAGTGGAGGGTGGCAGTGAGGGTGGCCCCAGGGCCAGAGCGGGACGGACCCATTCCTTTGTTCTAAGTGGAGGCTGCACCCTCCCCACCCCCAGGACGGTGGAGAAAGAAGGGGACTGGTTGTGGATGGTTTGAGTCTGGCGCCAGGGTCTGGGCTGCTGGGCGACAGGCCTGAGCGTCCAGGGGGGCCAACTGGGGCAGAGGCCATAGCCTTACCTGCCCCTGCATCCGTATTCCTCCTCCAGCCCTCTGCAGGCCCGCTCCTGGGCATCCGTGTTCCTCCTCCAGCCCTCTGCAGGCCCGCTCCTGGGCGTCCATGTGGGAGCATTGAGCCACACAGGGCCCAGCGTGTGCCCGGCCTCCCTTGCTGCTCTCTGCATGGAGCACTCACTGTCTGCCCAGTACTTCTGTACGTGTAGAGTCCTCCTCGAGACAGTCCTGTGAGGTAGAGCCTTTTCCTTCCTATGAGGAAAGAGGCCCAGAGAAGTTAACAGAAGTCAAGGTGCAAACTTGTTCAGGTCACCAAGTTCACGGGCCACAGACTCATCTTCAGAACTCAGTGGCCTGAGTGGCATCCTCCCTCCCCTGAAACACTGCCCCTGCCTCTGCTCTCCTCCCAGGTGGCATCGAAGGCTGGCATCTACGAGATCCTCAACGAGCTGGGATTCCCCGAGCTGGAGAGCGGGGAGGACCAGCCCTTCTCCAGGCTGCGCTACCGGTGGCAGGCGCAGAGCTGCAGCCTCGAGCCCTCCGCCCCTGAGGACTTGCTGTAGGGGGACCTACTCCCTGTCCCCCACCCATAGGGCCCCACGTGGGCCTGGGGTGTCTGAGGTGCTCTTGGCTGGGAGTGGCCCTGAGGGGTGCTGGTCTTGAGGAAATGATTCCCCTGCTTCCTAGAGAGACTGGGCGGAGTTGGGAGCCTTTTTAGAAAGAACTTTTTATAGGACAGGGAGACAGCACAGCCATCTCTTGCAAACCACCAAGGTGTGTGGCTGACCTCCAGGGAGCAGCACTCACTGGAGTGCTCACAAGGTGCACACTCTGCTGTGTGCATCTGCAAACAGGCTGGCGTTTGGCCTCCAAGGAGCTCACTCCCCCAGTTGCCAGACACTGTGGATGTCTTTGTCCTCTTCTCCCTGCTCTCAGATTGGCCTGGCAGCCCCTGGCACAGAGCAGACCCGGCCACTGGGAGCTCCCCACTTCCTTACTCCTGCTGCTCTGCCATTGCCGCTCCCCTTCTTGCTGCCCAAGCACTGCCCTCGGGCGTCTCGAAGCCTGAGGTGGGTGGAGGGGACAGTGTTCTGGATAGACCTATTATGTGAAAGGCAGCTTCACCCAGTTTTCTGGACTCTCATGCTCGCATCTCCAACCTGGGAGACTGCGGGAAGAACACCTACCTGGCCTGGTGGGGCTGGCAGGATGGTGGAGGTTTCTCAAGGAGCTGGAGACCTTGGGGAGCCCCTCTCGGGGAGGAAAGAGCTTCCAGGATGCGGACCCAGCACAGTGGAAGAGGCCTGCTCCACTTGCCTGGGAACCTGGGCAGGAGGCACAGAGGAAGCCACGGCCTGGAGCTGCAGGTCCCCCGGCACCTCTCCCTGTCCCAGCAGCCCAGGATGGCCTGGTGCCCCCACCTGCTGCAGCAGGAGCCCCAAGGAGTGCTGGCCAAGGGCGGTTGCTGGGGTGGTCCTCACGGACAGTGAGGTGTGCAGGGGTGCACTGAGGGTGGTGGGAGGGGATCACCTGGGTTCCAGGCTGTCCTTGCTGAGCATCTTTGAGCCTGCCTCCTGGTGGAAGCAGAAAAGGCCAGACCCTGCTGAGTTAGAGGCTGCTGGGATCCACTCTGTCCACACAGCGGGAGGGCTGCTGGGAGCAGGTGGTAGAGAAGTGCCATGTTTGAGTTGAGTCTTGCAGCTCTTCCAGCTGGGGACTGGTGCTTGCTGAAACCCAGGAGCTGAACAGTGAGGAGGCTGTCCACCTTGCTTGGCTCACTGGGACCAGGAAAGCCTGTCTTTGGTTAGGATCGTGTACTTCTGCAGGAAAAAAAGGAAAAAAAAAAAAAAAAAGGATGTGCCATTGGTCATGATGTTTGAAAAGAGGAGGAGGCCGAAGTTGTTCCCATTTACCCAGTATTGGAAAATATTTGACCCCCTTGGCTGAATTCTTTTGCAGAACTACTGTATGTCTGTCTGTTCACTACCTTTTCAGGTTTATTGTTTTTATTTTTGCATGAATTGAAAGTTTTAATTTCTTTGCAGACAAGGTCTAGATGCGGAGTCAGAGATGGGACTGAATGGGGAGGGATCATTTGTATTCTCACGGTTGGCTCTGACTTTCAGCTGAACTGGGACCACTGGCTGATCACATCACCTCTCTGCCTCAGTTTCCCCATATCTGTAAAATGGGAGAATAATACTTGCCTACCTACCTCACAGGGGTGTTGTGAGGATTCATTTGTGATTTTTTTTTTTTTTTTGTACAGAGCTTTTAAGCTTTAAAAACAGCTAAATGTGAGTGCACTTGGCTGCTAATGCGTCTCTAGTGTCAGACGTTCTGGAACTGTTACAACAGGCTGGGGTCCCTGCCCCTTCAGAGTAAGGGTGGGCGGGCAGAGTGGGTCAAGAGCACCTGCTCTTGGCACTTCCAGCTCTAGAGCGGTCGGGTTTTTGCAGACACGCGTTCCCAGTTATGCCTCACCCTCTTAAACTGGATGTCAGACTGAGCTCCTCCTTGAAGAAAGCAAAGGAACCGGTGAATTCTCGCTAATGTATGAAGGACTACTGCATCTAGGGAAACGGTATAGAGCAAAGTGGAATTGGGGGCCTGTGAAGAAACGTGGATCTCAGCCTCCACTTTCTCCCCTAGCCCGTGTGGACCCCATTGGACCCCTTCGGGCGCCTGGTTGATTGAACACACCTCACCCCTGGTTGAATGCTGGCATTTAAAGAGGCAGTGGGGAGGGTGGGGTAGAGAGAGCACTGACTCCAGGCCTCTCCCCTGGCGCTTGCAGGGTTAGGGGAACAAGGTTGTAGTTCTGAGGTCAGCTGGGGGGGCAGAACGGAACCGAGAGCCCCCACCACCCCTAGAGTTGGTGCTCTCCTCAGACTAGGAGAGAAGGCCCCGGGGATTCGTCCCCAGCCCAGCAGGGTATGGAAGTTGTCTTCTCTGGGTCCTAGAATGCTCTGTGTGGCTTCCAGACACCAGTGTAGAGCTGTGTATACCGGAGTGGGGGAGGGTGGGAGTGGGGTGGCTCTGCAGTTCTCTCCCTGGGATGTGGGGAGGGGCTGGGTGGAGACACACAGGAGTGAGTGGGTGTGCCTGTGTGTGTCCCGAAGTTGCCCTGGGCCTGCTCTAGCCTGTGGGAGGGCGCTTAGCAATGACATGAGTGGCACTGACCCACATTTCAGTGGCTCCTGCTGGTCAGCATCGTCTCAGCCCTCTTGTTAAATGAGTGAACCCAGCCCAGCAAAGGAGCAATCAGCAGAGTTAGGGAGCCTGCCGAATGGGAGACGGCATTTGCAAACCATCCATCTGATAAGGGGTTAATATCCCAAATCCAAAGGAAACCCAAACAATACAATAGTAAAAAAGTAACTCAAAAGAACACACATAAATGACCCACAGGCATGTGAAAGAAATGTTCAGTATCACTAATCACCAGGGAAAGGCCACTGGAAACCACCTCACACCTGTTAGGATGGCTGTAGGAAAAGATGGAAGAGAAGTGTTGGCGAGGATGTGGAGACAGGTAACCCTCGCACCCTGTTGGTGACATTGTCGGTTAGTACACACGTTCTGGAAGATACTGGGGGGGTTCCTCAGAAAACCAAAAATAGGACTATGTATGATCCAGCCATCCCACTCCTGGGTACACATGCAAAGGAAATGGAATCTGTGTCAGAGAGGTGTCTGCACCCCATGTTCACTGCAGCGCTATTCACAGTAGCGAGACATTCGACCAGTGTATCCATCAGTGGATGAATGGATTAAAAAAATGTGGTCTGTATACAATGGGACACTATTCTGCCTTTAAAAAGGAAATCCTGGCCAGGCGCAATGGCTCGCGCCTTTAATAATCCCAGCACTTCTGGAGGCCGAGGTGAGTGGATCACTTGAGGTCAGGAGTTCGAGAGCAACCTGCTCAATATGGTGAAACCCCGTCTCCACTTAAAATACAAAAATTAGCCAGATGTGGCGAGCGCCTGTAATCCCAGCTACTCAGGAGGCTGAGGCAGGAGAATCGCTTGAACCCGGGAGATGGAGGTTGCAGTGAGCTGAGATCGCGCCATTGCACTCCAGCCTGGGCCATGGAGCAAAACTCAGTCTCAAAAAAAGAAAGAAATCCTGTCATTTGTGACAACACGAGTGAACCTGGGGAACACTATCCTAAGTGAAATAAGCCAGGCACAAAAAGACAAATATCACATGATCCCATATGTGGAGTCTAAAAAAATCCAACTCAGAGTAAAATGGTGGTTACCAGACGCTGGGGTGGAATGGGGTGAGGTTGGGGAGATGTTGGTCAAAGATCACAACATTTCAGTTAAGAGTAAGATCAAGGGATCTATTGTATATCATGTTTCCTACAGTTGATAACAGTGTTGTGTATTTGAAATTTGCTGAGAGTAGATTTTAAGTGTTCTCGTAACTTGGTAGCTATGTGTCACCAAATGATAAGTGTGAGGTAAGGCGCATGTTAAATATCCTGACTTAGCCATTTCATAATGTATATATACCACAAGACATCCTTTTATACACCATAAACATACACAACTTTTACTTATCAGCTCATTTTAAGAAAGTACCATTTAGTCTGATATTTCCTCTGTGTTAATCTAAACTAGCAATTTTTTTCTTTTTTTTCTTTTTTTCTTTTTTTTAAAGACAAAGTCTTTTTCTGTTGCCCAGGCTGGAGTCCAGTGGCGCGATCTCGGCTCACTGCAACCTTCGCCTCCTGGGTTCAAGCGATTCTCCTGCCTCAGCCTCCCAAGTAGCTGGGATTTTAGGCATGCACCACCACGCCCAGCTAATTTTTGCATTTTTAATAGAGACAAGGTTTCGCCATGTTGGCCAGACTGGTCTCAAACTCCTGAACTCAGGTGATCCACCTGCCTTGGCCTCCCAAAGTGCTGGGATTACAGGCATCAGCCACTGTGCCCGGCCACTAGTGATGTTTTGTTACATCCTTTGTTATGTCTCTTTCTTAAATACCAGTACATATTGCTGAATTATATAATAAAAAATGAATTAATACACATCTAACCTTTAGGACAGTGCCTGACAGTGCTTGTGAGTATACAATCAGTTTTAGCTGACTTTGCCCAGTCTCTCTCTCCAAGCCCTGTGAGTGCTCAGGAGTCCCCCATTGACCTACACATGTGGTCACTGTCATGTGGCATCCTCACTGCTTCCAGGGTTTCAGACAACCCTGACCCCACCCCCACCCCCATTTCAGGTGCCCATGCTGGGCGGTGTCAGGTGGGACGAGACCTTGGGTCTGTGCCTACTTTCAACCAAGGATTTGCGCAGGTCCCTGGTTGAGCCTCCACCCTGTCTTCCCTGCTGCCCTGGTGGAGACCCGGTACCCCAGCTAGCAGCCTTGATATGCCTGGCTCCCACTCCCTTAAGACATGTTCTTTCCTGGAAGCCCCTCAATCTTCTGGGAGTCCTGTCACACCAGTTTGCCCAGACTAGGCGGGCATCAGCTGGGTCCACCCGGGACACACACCCCTGAGCGTGGTGTTGAGTGCCCTTAGTGTTCTGTGTATAAGGGGACTTGTGCAAGGGGGAGGTCTGTGCATATGGGCTGTGGGCAGTGATGCAGCAGATCACTGCAAAATTGGGCATCTACACAAAGTAGGCACCATGCCAGGCACCATGGAGCTGTGGACAGGGACAGCCTGCCTTCCAGGAGCTGGTGGCATTGCAGGGACAAGAGAGAATGAACAAATCATTTTCGCCAGGTGTGAGAGCTAGGGAGGGCAGGGTTTGAACAGTGGCAGTGTGATAGGCCAGAACCAGCCAGGACCCCACTTCCCTCTCTTCCGGAGTTTCTTTTTTTTTTTTTTTTTTTTGAGACTGAGTCTGGCTCTGTCGCTCAGGCTGGAGTGCAGTGGCCGGATCTCAGCTCACTGCAAGCTCCGCCTCCCGGGTTTACGCCATTCTCCTGCCTCAGCCTCCGGAGTAGCTGGGACCACAGGCGCCCGCCACCTCGCCCGGCTAGTTTTTTGTATTTTTTAGTAGAGACGGGGTTTCACCGTGTTAGCCAGGATGGTCTCGATCTCCTGACCTTGTGATCCGCCCGTCTCAGCCTCCCAAAGTGCTGGGATTACAGGCTTGAGCCACCGCGCCCGGCTTCTTCCGGAGTTTCTAGAACAAGGAACCAGCAATGCTGTGGACCGAGGGGGAGCCGAGGGCCTTTGGTGTTGGGTGGGACCACCACACCCCGAAACCATATAGCACTGAAGGTCTGAGCTCTTCACAATCTCTGCACCTTCCCTCCCATCCTTTAGCCAGTCTTCAGAGCTGGCCAGACCCTGAGAAGGGCCCATCCACAAAAGGCCTTTGGTTTCTCTACTTGTCACAAGAACTGGTTTTGGATGAACAGGAAGAATGAAGCTGCCCACTGGCCATCGCCTGCCTGGTCCTTTCCTGTGGTGTTCAGTAAAGAAACCTCAAACTGTATCTGCAGAATTGGCACACATGTATTGTAACTGGTTTTCTCTTACAAAAAGCTGTTCATCCTTTATTCACCCAAGTACAGTGTAACCATCCACTAGTTGTGAAAATTCAGCCAGTATCTTTATCTCCCTCCCTGTTCTCACTCCTACTCCCTGGGCTCTGGTTTTAAAAGGTATCATTGTGACCCATGCAGCCCCGTGGATGTTTGGGCCTTTCTCCTCTCTGTGCTGTCCCAGGCTGTGTGGCATCCCCGCCTGCTTCTCTGGCCACCTAATACTATGTGCTACACACACCCCTTCCTGCTCAGCCAGCAAGCGTGGTTTCAGCATCCATCCCCACAGTGAAGTAGTTCAAAAGAGCTTGGGTAAATCACACTGCCTCTCTGAGACACAATGTCCTCAACTGTAAGTGGTATTAAAATGCTTATTTTGGGCCAGATGTGGTGGCTCATGCCTGTAATCCCAGCACTTTGGGAGGCCGAGGTCCGTGAATCACCTAAGGTCAAGAGTTCAAGGCCAGCCTGGACAACATGGTGAAACCCTATCTCTACTAAAACTACAAAAATTAGCTGGGCATGGTGGTGGGCGCCTGTAATCCCTGCTACTCAGGAGGTTGAGGCAGGAGAATCACTTGAACCTGGGAGGCAGACGTTGCAGTGAGTGAAGATCATGCCACTGCACTCCAGCCTGGGCGACAGAGTGAGACTCCATCTCAAAAAAAAGAAAGAAAGAAGAAAGAGAGAGAGAAAGAAAGAAAAGAAAGAAAAAGAAAGAAAAAAAGAAAGGAAAGAAAAAGAGAAAGAGAAAGAAAGAAAATGCTTATTTTGTAGGGTAAGTGGAAGGATCAGAGTTTATGGCTGTGAAGTTCCTATCGCTGAGCCTTAGGCACAGCAGGTGCTCACGGCAGAAATTATCTTGTTCTGTGGGTGTGTTGTTAGGAGTCCTGCAGCAGAAGAGTCCAGCTGAGGAGTATCTGAGTTAGTGGTATGGAAGTGACATTACTCATGACTGATGGCAGGGGTCAGGGGCAGAGGGCACCACTGGCTCTCAGAATGCAGCACCTCAGCTCAGCTGTCCTCTGGCATTAGAGGAGCCAGTAAGAGGGATGAAGGCATTTCTTAGTATTTCTTGGGGAAAGCCATGCAGAATTATCCAATGATGAGAGCAGAGGTGGGGTTGGTGGGCCAGGGAGAGTCATTGGGAAGGTTAACTTGGTGGTTTCCCAGAGGAAGCCAACAGCAGGAGAACGCTTGGCACATCGGGCCTGGGAGAGTGTAGCCGGCATTTCCATAAATGTGTTGCAGTTGGGTTAGGGCAGGCGACCTGGCTTCCAGAAAACCTGCCTCCTTTGCATTGCCCAGGACAGCAGGTTTGGGACAGGAAGCTCCAGACTGACTTTAATTCTAGAGCTTGCTGAGGACCTTGGCCAGTCACTGCCTTCTCTGGATGGTGTCCCTTCCTTTGCAATAGCAGACTGATCCTTGCCCCTCTTGCCTCTAGGCAGCCTAAGGGAAAAGGAGAAAAAGCACTTCTCCCTTTCCACCTTGGCCTAAAGGAGGGCAGGGCAGATGCCAGGGTCTGTTGGGCACTGACTGTGTGCTGAGGCCTGCGCTAAGTTCTTTACACACAACATTGAAAACGGGCTGATTCCATCAGGTCTACCTACCCTGCTTGCTTTGGCTTGCTTCTTTTATTCTCCCCCTCCCAAGCTTTTTCTATGAAGTTGAAGGCCGTGGTAGCTGAAGGCCTCGCCGCTGAACACTGGAACTTAATCGTCACTGGCTACTTTATAGATAACATTCCTGGGTCACCATGGTAATGTTCACTTCAGTTGTTTTTTAGGAACTTGGCCAGCGCCTGTCCAGTTCAAACTAGCTGAGACCCCGATCCTTCACCCGAGACTGCCCAAGTGCCCAAGGGGTGGCCTTTTGATGTCAGAGGGCTGACAACTCCACCCTCAGATCATGCAAATGCTGCCATTTTTGTTCATGCACCCTATGAAGTGCCTTGAAGCCTGACTACCCTTGCTCAGGAGGAACCTGTGACTTCATTTTTTCCCAATGCCCATCACCTTTCCCCATGATTTAGAACATCCCACTTCCCCTACCTGTAAATATCCATAACCTTTATCCTCAGGGGTTGGGTGGGGGTGGTTTTCAGAGCTGTTCTCTCACCTCCTCATGTATTGCTCTTGCAAATAAATCTTTCTCTTTTGCAAAACCCACGTCATCATGATTTATTCACTGTGCAGAGGCAGAATGCACCTGGACCTGGCCAATCTTACTTACAATTTTTGTATTTTTAGTAGAGGCAGTTTTCACCATGTTGGCCAGGCTGGTCTCGAACTCCTGACCTCAAATGATCCATCCAGCTCCAGCTCAGCCTCCTAAAGTGCTGAGATTACAGGCATATGCCACTGCGCCCAGCCCATTTGATGAGTTTTTGCAAATGCATACACCTGTGTAATTCAAACCTCTAGCAAGATATATAGACTTGCACTGGGGTTTTTAATGTTAAAACTTATAACAATACTTCAAATAATGTCTTCAGGCCGGGCGCGGTGGCTCAAGCCTGTAATCCCAGCACTTTGGGAGGCCGAGGCGGGTGGATCACGAGGTCAGGAGATCAAGACTATCCTGGCTAACATGGTGAAACCCCGTCTCTACTAAAAATACAAAAAACTAGCCGGGCGTGGTGGCGGGCGCCTGTAGTCTCAGCTACTTGGGAGGCTGAGGCGGGAGAATGGCGTGAACCCGGGAGGCGGAGCTTGCAGTGAGCCGAGATCCAGCCTGGGAGACACAGCGAGACTCCGTCTCAAAAAAAAAAAAAAAAAAAAAAAAATAATGTCTTCAAACACAAATCTTTGTGCAGGTAATAATTAGACCCCTTTGGGTGACATGTTACAGAAAATAGCCCCAGCTAGCTTAAGCAAAGAGGGAGGGTGTAAAAAATATGACTGCCGGGCGTGGTGGCTCACACCTGTAATCCCAGCACTTTGAGAGGCTGAGGTGGGTGGAATCACAAGGTCAGGAGTTCAAGACCAACCTGGCCAAGATGGTGAAACCCTGTCTCTACTAAAAACATAAAAATTAGTGCCAGGCACCTGTAATCCCAGCTACTCGGGACACTGAGGCAGGAGAATCGCTTGAACCTGGGCAGTAGAGGTTGCAGTGAGCTGAGATTGCACCACTGCACTCCAACCTGGGTGAAAGAGAGAGACTCTTATCTCAAAAAAATATATAGATAGATAGATATATGTGTAAAATATATATATGTAAATATATATGTAAATATATATATGTAAATATATATATGTAAATATATATATGTAAATATATATATGAAACCATTAGAGGGCCCTGGCAGGAATGCAGCAGGGACTGAGACTAGGAGGCTGCCCAGGGAGCCCTGGAAGCTCCCTCTTCCAGGGAGTGGAAGTGGGACACTTCCCTCTTCCTGGAAGTGTCCTCCATAGGGGTGCACCACTCACTTCTCCCCTCAGGACAACCTGCTGCTGCTGCAGAGAGAACAGTTGGACCACCTTCCAGCAATTGCACCTCTGGATGCAACACAGTGTTCGTGCCAAGGCCCTGGTCCCCCATCTAGCACACTCCACCCACAGGCTGCTAACTGAGCAGGGCAGGGATATAGAGCTGGCTGTGTCTGCCCCTCCATCCTGCAGCCTGGCTGGGAGCCTCCCCTTTGGTCTGACCAAGAGTTGCCCAGAGCTACTCTGCAGTGTCAGGCTTGTTGTGTCTACTGAGGAAGGATGAGGTTCATACACATTTGGAAAGGAGAGCTTTATTTCTCATAAAGGGTTGCTGCCTGCCGGGTAGTCATTCTGACGGGCTGGGAAACGTAGCCTCTGGCCAGAAGCCAGAAACAGACACTTCAAAGGTGGGGAGAACAAGACAGGGATTTGTGCTGAACAGGGTGTCCAGATACACATATTCAACAGGTTATAGGAGCAGCAATAAATATTCACAAAGGGGAGGCAAGGGCATTCGTAGTAAGGTAACATGCATGTAACATGTGTCCCAGGTTCACTATGGGGTGGAGACCTAACATTTAAATGTATTACAGTTAGGCCCTCTACATTAAAAAGGGAAGCAGAGGACATGAAGGCCCTCTGGGTGCAGCTTCTGTAGACTGGCCAGAACCACTCTGTGGTCAGTGGCTTTTTTTTTTTTTTTAATCAGGAAGGAATGCTTAGTGGTTGTGTGTCAAGCTGCAAAAGGGGAGGGGCTGTGTTAGGCAGTTGGTTGGTTCCAGTGTGAAGCAGTGGTTTCTGTTTAACCCTTACAGAAGAAAGCCTAATGGTTAGCGAGGGAGGGGGCATAATGAGGCCTGTCCAACCTCATGTTCTATCATGGCCGGGAATTCCATTTTTAAGGTTTCTTGGGGGTCCCCTAGGCCAAGAAGTGGTCCATTTGGTCAGTTGAGGGGCTTAGAATTTTATTTTATTTCTCTGGCTCTTCTTTGCCTCTCTCTTTTTGTGGGTGTTAGACCCACACTGTGGTCTGAAGGCCCTTCCTGCTGCCTTCCATTTCCTCCTTTGTTCTTCACAGGTGTTTCCCCAGATAGCTTTCTTGCACAGACCGGAACAACCCACCCTCCACCTTGTCTCAACCTCTCTGGGCACCTGCTTTGTCTCTGAAGGCCAGCACTGCTGTGACACTCCTGCTTGGTGAAAATGACCACCCTGGTTTCCAGCTTCACATGGTACAGTTCCAGCAGACTAAGAGCTGGTTCTTGCCCTGCCCTTCTACGCCATCTCAAGAGAGGGAGCAGTCCTGTCCATGATGGTGGCCATGGGTCAGGGAACTGTTGCTTAATCTTCCCTGTGGATGGAGGATGCTGTAGCCATCTGGGTTGGTGCCTCCAAATCTGTGGATGGAAGTGCAAACCTCTGGTTATCTCCTAAATGAAGGGAAGCTTCATTTTGAAGGCTTTCCACATGTACCTTCAGTTTGTCGTTTAGAAATGCCCTGTTTCAGAGTCTCAGCTATCAGTGAGTGGCATGCTCATTCCCAGCCTTGCTAGCACTGCCCACAGTTTTATGACTCAGAATATAATCTCATATTTGTTTAATTTTATTTCTTTTTAACTAATAGTGAAGGTGGATTTTTTTTTCATGTGTATTGGCCTTTTTTTTTTTTCTTTTATGAATTATGTCCTTTGCTGACTTTTTCGTTTAGGTGTTTGTTTGCCTGCCTGCCTGCCTTCCTTCCTTCTTTCTTTCATCTTCTTTCCCTCCCTTCCCTCCTTCCTTCCTTCCTTTCCTTTCTTTCTTTCTTTCTTTTTCTTTTTCTTTCTCTTTCTTCTTTCTCCTTTCTTGCTTGCTTTCCTTCCTCTCTCTTTCTCTTTCTTTCTTTCTTCCTCTTTCTTTCTTCTTTTTCTTTCTCCTTTCTTGCTTGCTTTCCTTCCTTTCTCTTCCTTTTCTTTCTTTCTTTCTTCCTTCCTTTCTTTCTTTCTTTCTTTCTTTCTTTCTTTCTTTCTTTCTTTCTTTCTTTCTTTCTTTCTTTCTTTCTTTCTTTCTTTCTTTCTTTCTTTCTTTCTTTCTTTCTCCCTTTCTTCTCCCTTTCTCCCTTTCTCTTTCTCCTTCTTTTCTTTTCTTTTTCTTTTTTAAATTCTGTGCTGCTTCTGGGACAGATTCTTACTTTGTCACCCAGGCTAGAGTGCAGTGGTGCAATCATAACTCACTGAACCCTCAAACTCCTAGGCTCAAGTGATCCTTCGACCTCAGCCTCCAGAGTAGCTGGAACTATAGGCACATGCCACCATGCTCAGCTAATTTTTGAATTTTTATTTTTTTAGAGATGGGGTCTCACTATGTTGGCCAAGCTTGTCTCAAACTTCTGGGCTCAAGTGATTCTCCCACCTCAGTCTCCCAAAGTGTTGGGATTAGAGGGCGAGCCACCACACTTGACCTCTTTCCTATTGATTTGTTAAGATGGTAACTTCATCATATATGTTGCATTTATTTTTTAGCTTTAAAATACCATTAGATACACATGCTCTCTCAGAGCCTGTCCTCTCCATTCCTGTGTGTCTCAGTCTATGCTGGAGCTGACCTAGTTTCAGATCAGTAAACTTTGCTTATTTTATGATGTCCTTTATTAGATTACTTACTTTGTCAAGCATTATATCTGATTTCTTTTACAGTCATCATCTCATCCAAGCCTCCAACAATACCACAAGGTGTTATTTTATAGCTAGAGGTACCCATGTCTGATGCCAAGCCCTTGCTCATTTCAGGGCTGGATATGGGAATCCTCTCTGCCATTTTCGATGACAGGTTGGGGGCAAAGAAAGGTGGATCCTGGAAGAGTGCCCAGGCTGGGGTGATTCGGGGAGGAGACTGAGGGGAAAGCATGATGACTTTGAAAGCCCTCCGTCAAATTCTTGTGGTTCTCTGACTTGATGTTATTTAAATCGCTGTGTCCTTTCAAGAGGTTCCCCTCAACAGCCACAAGAATGGGAAATGGCTTGTGTCCTCTGAGTCATATTGGTAGATTATCTACGGGCCTTTTGAGTTTCACTTTGCACCCCTTCTTGGCTATTCTTTCCTTTCCCCACATCTGCCCACCTCACCATCAACAAACCTGCACAGTGTCTTTTCCCTTCAAAAGTCATTGTCATTCTTTCTTTGAACTAATTGACGGCATCTAAGCTGAATTACACACTCATGGCCTTTCACAGTTTATGAAAGTATCCATTTCCCCATTCCCGCCTTAACATTTGAGGTCGCCAATCCTTTTAATTTTTGCCAATCTGATAAGAAAAAAGTCTTTTATTTTTATCTTAACTTGACTTTTCCAGATTAGTAATGAGGTTGGAACATCCTTTCATATGTTTACTGGCCGTTTGAATTTATTCTGTTACATATATGCCCGTTTTTCTACTAGGCTGTCTTTTTTAAATTACCAGGCATGAAATTTTAGTAGAATTTGTTCTGTGGGTAGGTAGATAGAGATACAGTCAGTTCTTTCTCCCAGTTTGTCTCAGGTCCTGTAACGTTTTTAGTGTGTTTTGTCATAGAGAAGTTGTTAAATTTACACATGGTGTATTTTGTGACTTGTGTAAGCAGGCCTTCCCTACCCAAGGTTATAGATCTCTTTCCTGTTTTCTTTGAATATTTCTACAGTGTTGTCTTTTATGTTTAATGCTTTAATTCATCTGGAATAATTTTTTGTGAATAACATGAGATAGTGAATTTTTTTTTTTCCAAAATGGATATCCAGTTGGCCCACGTTTATTATTTTTTGTTATTATTATTTTAGAGATGGGATCTTGCCATGTTGCTCAGGCTGGTGTCGACCTCTTGGCCTCAAGCAATCCTCCTGCCTCAGCCTCCCAAGTAGCTGTGACCACAGGCACGTGCCACTGCACCAGGCTGGCGTACGTTATTTATGGAGTAGTCACATTTTCCTACTACTGGAAGTACGGTTTTCATCATATGTGAAATAAGCACTTATACCTGAGTCCATAGAGTAGACACAGGGTTGTTGTTGCTCCTGGCCTCCATTCATCCTTCTGATAACCATGTCTGATTTTTCCCATCCCCGGGAGAACAAGAACCAAGGCTTGAGCCAATTTGTGCATCTCATTGTCTTGGCACTGCCATTGGCCCAGGGCTGGCCATGTGCTCAGCCAGCCAATTACACCCAATCAGAGCTTATCGCTGACATATGTCTGAGTGACTGGAATAGTCTTAACTATTCTTGTGGAACTTAAAGGGAGAGGCCAGACATGGCTGCAGTTGTCATACAGCCACAAGGTGAAAACAAATATGAAAATGAAACCAACACAACAAGGTCAATGGAATTGAGCTGAGGCAACTGATGTTGCCCTTAAGCTTCCATATCCTATCATGTCTAGAGCCAGGTTACCCCTATGCCCACAAAACTTTTAATCGACAACCCAGATCCCTTTGTGAGCTGGGTTGGGTTTTCTGTCATTGCGAAGGAGACATCTTCTATATCTGTACTCTGCTCTCGCCATTGATTTTTTGGAGGTCTTTTCAAGTTCTTGCTCTTTCTTCCTCCTGTCTCCCATCCTCATTCTCTCCTTCTTTCATTCATTCTTTCTTTTTCATTCTTCTATACTTCTGGAGTGTTCTAGTGTACTTTCATTTCCAAATGGATTTTAGAACCAACATATGGACTTCTATTTAAAAATCTCATCTTGGTATTTTGATTGAAATTACATTTAATTTATTGACTAATTTAGGGAGAATGGGCACTTTTATAATATTGTGTGTTCCCATTAAAGAATAGGTTTTTTCTTATGTTTATTAAGGTTTCTTTTGTGTCTTTTAATAATAAAAGTTATTAATACTCCTCTTTTAAGTCATACCTATTTCTCATGAAATTTATTAATTGTTTATTTTTTGAAATTATGTTTTTTTCTTTTTTTTTTTTTTTTAACGGAGTCTGGCTCTGTCGCCCAGGCTGGAGTGTAGTGGCATGATCTTGGCTCACTGCAAGCTCCGCCTCCTGGGTTCACGCCATTCTCCTGCCTCAGCCTCCAGAGTAGCTGGGACCACAGGCGCCCGCCACCACACCTGGCTAATTTTTTTTTTTTTTTTGTATTTTTAGTAGAGATAGGGTTTCACCATGTTAGCCAGGATGGTCTCGATCTCCTGACCTCGTGATCTGCCCGTCTTGGCCTCCCAAAGTGCTGGGATTATAGGCGTGAGCCACCGTGCCCGGCTGAAATTATGTTTTTTTTCTATTATAGTTTCTGATTGACTAATTAATGCTCATGTAGGAAAAAATAAATATTTCTTTTTGTTTGAATTTGGCCATATTCTTGAACTCACTTAATAACTAAGTTTTTGAAAACTTGTCTTGGGTTTTGGAGATAGGTGATGATATTATCTGCAAATAATAACTATTTAATTTATTTCTAATATTTATAATTAGTATTTCCTTTTCTTGTCTTTTGTTATAAAGGCCAGACCTTCTGTACAATATTTGGGATAGTGACCATTCTTATACTTTCTATGTCTAATGGGAATATTTCACCACTAAATGTAATTTTTGATCTAGGTTTCAAGTAGGCACATAGTCAAATTAAAGAAATTTTCTTTTATTCCTGGTTTGCAGATTTTAAAAAATTATAAATAGATTTTTAATTTTAAAAATGTTTTCTTGACATCTATTGAGGTGGTCATATATTTTCTCCTTTAATATGTTAATTTTAAAAAGTACATTAGCAGATTTTTCAATGTTGACTAAGCTTTGTATTCTTTTTTTTTTTTTTTTTGAGATGGAGTCTCGCTTTGTTAGCCAGGCTGGAGTGCAGTGGTATGATCTCAACTCACTGCAACCTCCGCCTCCTGGGTTAAAACTATTCTCCTGCCTCAGCCTCCCTAGTAGCTGGGACTGCAGGTATCTCACACCTGGTTAATTTTTGTATTTTTAGTAGAAACAGGGTTTCACCGTATTAGCCAGGCTGGTCTCGAACTCCTGACCTCAGGTGATCTGCCCGCCTCAGCCTCCCAAAGTGTTGGGATTATAGGTGTGAGCCACCGCACCCGGCCTACATTCTTAAATGCTGAGACCCTAACCCAGCGGCGCTAGAGGAATTAAAGACACACACACAGAAATATAGAATTGTGAAGTGGGGAATCAGGGGTATCACAGCCTTCAGAGCTGAGAGCCCCGAACAGAGATTTACCCACATATTTATCAACAGCAAACCAGTCATTAGCATTGTATCTATAGATGTTAAATTAACTAAAAGTATCCCTTATGGCAATCGAAGGGATGGGCCAAATTAAAGGAATAGGTTGGACTTAGTTGACTGCAGCAGGAACATGCCCTTAAGACACAGATCACTCATGCTAATTGTTTGCGGCTTAAGAATGCCTTTAAGCGGTTTTCCGCCCTGGGCAGGCCAGGTGTTCCTTGCCCTCATTCCCGTAAACCCACAACCTTCCAGCGTGGGCATTAGGGCCATTATGAACTTGTTACAGTGCTGCAGAGATTTTGTTTATGGCCAGTCTTGGGGCCAGTTTCTGGCCAGATTTTGGGGGGCTTGCTCCCAACACTTAAATGTTTATTACTTGGTCATGGTGTTTTCTTCTATCATATTGCTGAAACTGAATTTCTAATATTTGATTTAGGATATTTGCGACTATGTTTATGAGTGTTTTTTTCACCATGTTATCCTTTTGAACTTTGTTGTCAAGGTTATGATAGCTTTATACATGTGTTAGGTGGTTTTGTCTTTTTCGACATTTTGGAATAGTTCACATAACTTGTGGATCATCTGTTGCTTGAAGTTTTCATAGAACTCAATATTGGACTGGTCTTTTTTTAGGTACGAATTTTTCATAAACTTTTTTCTTCTATGTTTATTAGTCTTTTCGGGCTTCTTACTTTCCCTTGGGTCAGTTTTGGTAAAAAAAAAAAAAAAAAAAAAGGCAACATTTTCTTAGAGTAACACATAGACAGCAATCTTTTTCAAGATGTTCAAGCCAGGCATGGTGGCTCACACCTGTAATCCTAGCATTTTGGGAGGCTGAGGGAGGAGGATCACTTGAGGTCAGGAGTTAAAAATCAGCCTGGCCAACATGGTGAAACCCCATCTCTACTAAAAATATAAAAATCGGCCAGTCATGGTGGTGCACACCTGTAGTTCCAGCTACTCAGGAGGCTGAGGCAGAATCGCTTGAACTCAGGAGGCAGAGGTTGCAGTGAGCCGAGGTCGCGCCACTGCACTCCAGCTTGGGTGATGGAGCGAGACTCCGTGTCAAAAAAAAGATTTTTGGCTTGGTGTGGTGGCTCATGCCTGTAATCCCAGCACTTTGGGATGCCAAGGTGAGAGGAGTGCTTGAGACCATGAGCTCGAGACCAGCCTGAGCAACATAGCTAACACTCCCCTTCTACACCTCACCCCCCAGAGTGGTAGCACTCACCTGTAGTCTTAGCTACTCAAGGTGCTGAGGTGGGAGGATCACTTGAGCCCAGGAGTTCAAGACTACAGTGAGCTAGGATTGCACCACTGCACTCCAACCTGAGTAACAGAGTGAGACCCTGTCTCCAGAAAAAAAAACAAAATGCCTCCTCTGCATCTGTATTTTTGTCCCCATTCTCCATTTCAATGTTTATGAATTTTTACATATTTTTTTCCTTGGTCACCTTTGCCTATTTTACTGTCTGTTTATTATTATTATTATTATTATTTTAATTTTTAGATGAAGTGGCTTTAAGACACTACACTGTCCTTATTTTGCTCACTTTGTCCATGACTGGCGACACATCACTGTGCCCAGCATTTGGAAGCCTTGCTTGACACTGAGAACTAGCTGCTGAGGCTTCTGTCCTGGCAGCTCTGGTGAGTTCTCCCCAAAAAGACATGTCCTGGGGCTGCCTGGGCGTGGGTTCTGTTGGATCCCATTGAGGTGGCTGCCTATGGCTGTTTTCTGGGCTTGAAAGACGGGAATGAACTTGGATGTGTTTGTACTTCCCATGGGAAGGTTATGTTATTGCTCCTTTGGCTAAATTTATAAAAGGATTTTGAGAAAGAATTCAAAGCACACAGGCTCTGAGTGGCCAAAGCATCCTGCTGCTTCCAACCCCTTGGGAGGGAAGCCCTGGGTGTTGGGGATTAGGGGAGGCGTGGAAGCCCTGGGTAGGTGGGCACATCTAAGTCCTAGGTGCTGGAGGGGTCCATGGAAATCCTGTGGGGGGAGGGTGCTGTGGAGTTCCTGGGGGGAAGGCTGTGGCCATGCGAGATGACACTACCCCCTTGGGGTTGCCTAGGACCCTCCCTCCCTCCCTGCCTGCCTTGAGTACCAGGCCATTGCAGTGGGACCAGGCCCTTGGACTGCCCTCTGCCCCTACCCCCTTCCCGGGTGGCTGATGTTCTCCCACTGTCTCTTTGGCTGAGGACAGGCAAGGTCATAGCTTCACAAAGAGATTTTCCAGGGAAGATTTTTGGCAAGGGAAAGTTGGCCCCTGCCGGAGCAGGTCTCTTGGCGGGAGGTGAGAACAGCCGCAACCACAGAAGCCATTTGCAGACGGACGGGTGTGTCTCTGCGTCCCCATGGCACTGCACGCAGGACAGTCCCTGAGTGTTTCCTGAGTGAATCGCTCCACTCTCCTGGCCTCAATCCCTTCATCTCTAAAATAGAATTGATAATGCTTTCCCCCCAGACACCCCTCAGCACAGGCAGGATTTCCCAGCTGTCAGAGGAGCTGGGGCAGGACAGACGTCAACCCAGAAGCAGAGGCCTTTCCAGTGTGGCTCTGAGAAAGCCTGGAGCTGCTTTTACATTAGGGCCTCCCACATGCGAGCACATGTGTGATCTCAAAGCCTGCTTTCACTGGTAACGTGCACAGGCTGCACACGAGGAGCTGGGGACTCGGAGGGGAAGCCACTTGCTGAAGGACACTCAGCATAAGGGGCTCAGCCCACCCCACACTTCTGGTCTGGGAAGGCTTTGGGAACGCTGTCTACTCCAGAGGGTATCAGGAAGGACCCTTATGCCCAGTTCTGTTGAACAAAGACAACCAATGAACAAATGCTTTTAGGAAATAGCTGGGAGACACAATTATGGGAGAAAGTCTCAATCATGAAGCCTTTTCTAGAAAGTCCTAGTATTGTTAGAGGAACCCCTGCTTATTAGGCCTCTGGTTTAATAAAACATGACTAGAGTGACTCCATCTTAAAGTGAATAGCTGGGCACTCACAAGGCACCTATGAGGTTAATGCTTATGGTTTGGAAATAGCCATATTCTAAGCTGACCACCAATTATAACTCCAAAATATTTATGGCCATACAAGACATCTCCCACCAAGCCGGCAGAATGTCCAAATGTTCTAAAAATACAGCCCTCTTGACACTTTTTTTTTTTTTTTTTTGAGACAGTCTCACTCTGTTGCCCAGGCTGGAGTGCAGTTTGGAGTGTAGTGGCACCATCATGGCTCACAGCAACTTTGACTTCCTGAGGCTCTGGTGATCCTTCGACTTCAGCCTCCCAAGTAGCTGCGACTACAGCCGCTCACCACCAAGCCGGGATAATTTTTTGTATTTTTTGTAGAAACAGATCTTTACCATGTTGCCCAGGCTGGTCTTGAACTCCTGGGCTCAAGGAATCTGCCTACCTTGGCTATCCAAAGCAGGTGTGAGCCACTGTGCCCGGCCTGTTTCTTATAAGTGGAAACACTAACAAAGGAGGGTGCGTTCCTCCTGCTTTCTGAGGATGCCCTACTCTGTAACGAAGGAGTTTCCAATGCATTTATTTCTTTCGGTGTGCTCTGTGACTTGTTCCCAGTTCTTTCCTGCACAAGACCCAGGAACTGTCCCTGGGGGTCTGGATCCGTACCCCTCTTTTTCTGGCAACAGTATTATTTTCAAATACACTACAGATAATGAGCAAGAATGAGCTACTGCATCACCCCGCGGGGGTCTTTGCAGCACCAGCTTCCAGGAGCATGTCAGAGTCACGAGGGATTACTTACTCAGGATTTGTAAACTAATCTGCATGGTTTGCTTAATAAGCAAAACTGCACGGTCTAAATGGTTTCCAAAAAAACTTGAAAGCAATTTGGGTTCTTCAGAAAGTTACATAATTCCTTGCCATCTCATTTGCCATGTCGTGGGGTCCGAAAACCTTGTTTTAGTTTTGTTTTTAAAATCATAAACGGATGTTCATGTCTAGACTGCAGGCTCCGGCTTAAACCTGGGCTCTTCACGTTTCCCGTGCCCAGCTTACTCTGTTAGCGGTGGGGAGGGGCTTCTGGCAGACTGGAGACCTGGCCCCTCCCTCGGCCCTCAGCTTCGTGAGAGAGGGAGGGTGTGAGTGCCGGGGACTGGGGCCTTCTGGCCCATCCACATATGGCCTGGAGCTAGCTCTCCTCCTGTTCTGCCTGTGAGGTCCTCACTGCCAGCTGAGAGGGTTGGAGTGACAGAGAGGGGGTCCGGCGTGCCTGGCATGGTGCCTGACATGGGGGTACTCGGGCACACTCCTTACTTTTCCCTCAAGCTCCCTGGAATTCCCATTTCCAGTCTTGCCCACCTTCTTCTGGTCCCAAGAGAGGGCATGGGAGCTGGGGTCTGCTCAGTGAGTGCCCCTAGCTCTGGCCCCCAGAGAGCTGGCACTGTATGCCACCTGTGGGCGTCACTTCCAAATGCCCAGGAGAGTAGGGAGCAACAGCCAGAGAAGCTAAGATTAACCGGTGTAGAGGGAGGGCCCTGAGGAGTCCCCTCTGCCCTGGCCAGGAGGAGAAGGGTGACTTAGGGCACCCGGGCACCGCCTCAGGCCCTGCAGCAGCTGAGGGGAGGAGATACCCAGTGCCGTTGGCTGCAGATGCTGCTTGTCCAAATCCTACCCTTTGCAGTAATTAAGTGAGCGGGGGACTTTGGGCAAGCTATCAGACCTCTCTGAGCCTCAGCTTCCTCATGTATAAGAGGCCCTTAGGAAAATAAAGTGAGGTCAAGCATTTATGCAGGGCCTGTTCCACAGTAGGCACTTAGGCAGTGGTAAGTAAAGGTAAACACACGAAAACCCCTGAAAGTGCTTGGCATTTGTGATGAGTTTGTGCCTCTTAGGCATGTGTGCCAGGGGCAGGGAACCTCGGCTGGCTCTGGGCCAAGTCCCTGCCTCCAAAAATACTGCCTCCCTCAACTATGAGTCTCCAACCATTTCCAGGTAAAAAGGAGAAGAGCTGGCCTTTCTGGGTGGGAGAGAAGAAGTGAGAAGGGGGCTGCTCCTCTCTGCAAGGGAGCCCTGAAGATGAGGAGGTGGAAGGGGAGGGGACATGAACCCAGGCCACCTCTTCTTAGCTTCTTCTCAGGAGCAGGGCTTGGAGTTCCTCTTTCTCCCCCACTCTCTCTCTCTCTCTTGTTCTCCTTCCTCCTACTCCTCCAACAATCTGTTCTCAGTTCTCAGTCATTTTAATTCACTTTGGTCCCACAAACGTTTTCTTGTTTGTTAATTTCCCTTTCAGACCAGGCTTTGTGGGGATGAACAAGCCGTGGGCCCTATCCTCCATGAGCTCCCAGTCCTGTGAGGGGGTGAGGTGAAGTGGGAACATGTCAGCATTCATTCATTCATTCATCAGTGTGCTGTGCCAGGCCTGTGCAGGGGTTATGGAGACAGAGAGGCATCAACAGAAGGAGGTGGTACCAGGGAGAGAAGCCTGGGACCCAGTGTAGGTGCCCACCCATGCAGCTTCCCGTTCTCCCCTCCTGGCCAGGGCCTCTACTCCAGAGGACAGCTTAAGCGAAGGCAGTGTAGGGGGGCGGTGGCTGCAAAGGCCTTCCTGAGTAGAGGGTGGACTCCCTGATGGTGGGGAGCTGAGCAGGACCCCTGGTCAAGTCCTGATCTCATGGGTGTGTGAGAGGAAATTAATTATTGGGACCCCAAAATCACTAAGCCAAAGGGAAAAGCCAGCTGGGAATTGCTTAGGGCAAACCTGCCTCCTATTCTATTCAAAGTGATCCCTCTGCTCACTGAGATGAATGAATATCTGATTGCCCCCTTTGGAAAGGCTAATCAGAAACTCAGAATAATGCAGCTGTTTGTGTCTTATCTCCTTATGACTGGGAAGTCCCCTCCTCACTGCCAGTCGTCCTGCCTTTCAGAAGCGAACCAATGTTCATCTTACTTATGTTTTTTTGTTTTGTTTTGTTTTGTTTTTTTTGAGACGGAGCCTCGCTCTGTCGCCCAGGCTGGAGTGCAGTGGCGCGATCTCAGCTCACTGCAAGCTCCGCCTCCCGGGTTTACACCATTCTCCCGCCTCAGCCTGCCGAGTAGCTGGGACTACAGGCGCCCACCACCTCGCCCGGCTAGTTTTTTGTATTTTTTAGTAGAGACGGGGTTTCACCGTGTTAGCCAGGATGGTCTTGATCTCTTGACCTCGTGATCCGCCCGTCTCGGCCTCCCAAAGTGCTGGGATTACAGGCTTGAGCCACCGCGCCCGGCCATCTTACTTATGTTGATTGATGTCTCGTGTCTCCCTAAAATGTATAAAACCAAGCCGTGCCCCGACCACCTTGGGCACATGTTCCCAGGACCTCTGAGGCTGTGTCACACACGCACGCCCTTAACTTTGGCAAAATAATGACATTTACTGAGACCTGTCTCAGATATTTGGGGTTCACAAGTGGTAAGGTGGGCTCAGGAAGGCCAAGGCAGAGGCTGGCTAAGAAGCTAGAAGCAGGCTGTGGAAAACAGTTTGGTGGTTTCTCACAAAGTTAAACATAGAACTACCATATGACCCAACAATTCCACTCCTTGGTATATATTTATAAGAGTTGAAAGCAGGGACTCAAATAGATACTTGCATGTCAATGTTCACGGCAGTGTTATTCACAATAGCCAAAGGTGGAAACAAGCCGAGTGTCTGTCCATTGATGGACGAGTGGAGAAACAAACTGCGCTCTAGACATACAATGGAATACATTCAGCCACAAAAGGAATAACATTTTTTATCTTTATTGTTATTTTTTAAGAAAGAGTCTCACTCTGTTGCCCAGGCTGAAGTGCAATGGTGCAAGTTCAGCTCACTGCAACCTCTGCCTCTCAGGTTCGAGCAGTTCTCCCACCTCAGCCTCCTGAGTAGCTGGGATTACAGGCACCCACCACCGCACCTGGCTAATTTTTATATTTTTATTAGAGACAAGGTTTCGCCATGTTGGCCAGGCTGGTCTCGAACTCCTGACTTCAGGTAATCTACCCATCTTAGCTTCCCAAAGTGCTGGGGTTACAGGTGTGAGCCACCGTGCCCAGCAGGAATAAAATTTTGATACATGCTACAACACGGATGAAGCTTGAAAATTGTGCTAACTAAAATTAGCAGAAACAAGAGAAATATTGCATGATTCCACTTATATGACGTACCTAGAATAGGGTGAATTCATACAGACAGAAAAAAGAAAAGAGGTTACCAGAGGCTAAGGGAAAGTCATTTTTTAATGGCTGCAGAGTTTTTGTTGAGGATCCTGAAAACTTTTAGGTGTAGATAGTGGTGAATGCATTTAATATGACTGAACTGTACACTTATGAATGGTTAAAATGGTTAAAATGAAAAATACTGTGTTGTGTATACCTTATCAAATTTTTAAAAAAGCAAGTGTCAGGGTAGCATGGGGAGATGGCCCCCCAAGGACATTCCCCTAAAGTGAGTCCTTTCCAGCCACTGTGTTGAAGATGGCTGTGAGGACCAGGAAGGGATGGCGTTAGGGGAGGCTGCGAGAACACTGTGGGCACTCAGGCATCCTGCAGTGCAGCTGCTGGAGAAAGTTCCGGGCAAATGTGAGGGGAAAAGCCAGAGCTTTCTGGGCTACTTCATTTCTAAAATGGGGATAAGTATTAGGTTGGTGCAAAAGTAATTGTGGTTTTTGCCATTAAAAGTAAAGTAATTGTGGTTTTTGGCATTAAAAGTAATGCCATTTAAAAGTAATGGCAAAAACCGCAATTACTTCTTTTGCACCAACCTTATTTGCCTTACGGCGTTGTTGGGAAGACTAAAGGAGCTAATATGTATTACATATACATGTTGCATTTACATGTCATGTAAAACAACATGTGTTGCATGTATGGTTCTTAAAACACCATAGTAAGTGCTCAAGAAATATTTTTTAGTATTTTACTTCTGGTGTTTGTGAGAGAAAAATAATGGAAGTGAAGGGCAGGGAAAGGGAGTGAGGTCTCTCCATTTCTCCAACTTGGAAAAATGCTTTACGAAATGAAATCACATGAAGTCCTAGAACCCACATTACCATGGTGGAGGACAGGCGTGTGCAGTAGCTATGTCCCCTCATAATTACTGCCTTCTGCCACTGGCAGAGCCTTGTGTGAAGGTCCTGGTGCCTGATGGTGCTGATTCCTGTGAATAAATGTAACTGTGAAAATGAACCTCAAATGCCCTGTGGGTTCATTTTGCTGGCTGCCCAGATAGAGCTGATTTTCAAGACAGGGGAATTGCAATGAAGAGTTTAATTCACACAGAGCCAGCTGAATGGGTGACTGAAGGTGTATTACTCAAATCAGTACTCCCTGAAAATTCAGAGGCTGGGGTTTTTCAAGAATAGTTTGGCAGCAAGGGAATGGGTGCTGCTGATTGGCTGGGGATGCAATTGTAGAGGTGTGGAAAATGGTCTCAGTGCTTGTTGAGTCTGCCTCTGGAGTGGGGGAACCACAGGAGCAGTTGAGCCAAGAGTCATGGGTCCAGGCGGGGCCATCTGGTTGTCAGAAATGCGAGTCTAAAAGAACATCTCCAAAGGCCAGTCTTAGGTGTTCTTCAGTAGTGAGGTTATGTGCAGGAGTAATTGTGGAAGTTGCAAATCTTGTGCCCTTTGGAATAATGGGGGTTAATCGTTTATGCCTACATCTTAGCAGAATTCAGGCTCCTCCTATCCTCCTAACCTGATGGTTTTTCGTTAGTTTTACAATGCCGTTGAGTTTTGGGGAAGGGCTAGTATCAGTTAGACTGTAAACTAAATTTCTCCCAAAGTTAGCTTGGCCCAAGCCCAGGAATGACCAATGGCACTTTGGAGGTTAAAGGCAAGATGGGAGCTAGTCAGATCAGATCTCTTTCACTGTTACAATTTTCTCACTGTTATAATTTTTGCAAAGGCAGTTTCATAAAGCGGAGAGAGAGACAAGTATGTTTTCTTCAGGGTCAGCCTCCTCTTGTGATGGTTGAGTCTCACAAGGAGTTTGGGTTTCCCAGGGAAAAATCCAGTGTCCTGCCTGCCAGCAAGCTGACGTCACTGCTCTTTTAAGAGGAAACTGGGAACCAGCTGTTGTGGAGATTAACTATGAGTGCAGATGCACAGTTGGAGCCCATAATAAACAAAATATTCTGATTCTGCCTCACCAAACAACAGCAGCTGCTCTGGTTCTGCTTGAGTATCTGGGCCTTTGGGAAGAGAAAGTTAATAGGATCAGGGCTTCTTCCAGCATGAGAAAGATGGTGTTGTTCATGGGATGTACCCATTGTGCAGACTGGCAAGGGCAGGGCTGCTGGGCCCACCTGTTACCGGACGGGGGTCCCGTTCCAGACCCCAAGAGAGTGTTCTTGGATCTCGTGCAAGAAAGAATTTGAGGTGAGGCCGGGCGCGGTGGCTCACGCCTGTAATCCCAGCACTTTGGGAGGCCGAGACAGGCGGATCACGAGGTCAGGAGATCGAGACCATCCTGGCTAACACGGTGAAACCCCGTCTCTACTAAAAAGAAGTACAAAAAACTAGCCGGGCGAGGTGGCGGGCGCCTGTAGTCCCAGCTACTCGGGAGGCTGAGGCAGGAGAATGGCGTAAACCCGGGAGGCGGAGCTTGCAGTGAGCGGAGATCCGGCCACTGCACTCCAGCCTGGGCGACAGAGCGAGACTCCGTCTCAAAAAAAAAAAAAAAAAAAAAAAAAGAATTTGAGGTGAATCTATAAAATGAAAGCAAGCTTATCAGAGAAGTATAGAAACAAAAGAATGGCTACTCCATAGGCAGAGCAGTCCCGAGGGCTGCTTGTTGGCTATTTTTATGGTTATTTCTTGATTAAGTGCTGAATAAGGGTGGATTATTCATGAGTTTTCTGGGAAAGAGGCAGGCAAATCCTGTATCTGAAGGTTCTTCCCTCTTTTAGACCATATAGAGTAACTTCCTGACGTTGCCATGACATTTGTCAACTGTCATGGTGCTGGTGGGAGTGTCTTTTAGCATGCTAATGCATTATAATTAGCATATAATGAGCAGTGAGGAAGACTAGAGGTCACTTTCATTACCATCTTGGTTTTGAGGGGTTTTGGCCAGCTTCTTTACCATAGACCTTGTCCTATCAGCAAGGTCTTTGTGACCTGTTTCTTGTGCTGACCTCCTATCTCATCCTGTGACTTAGAATGCCTAGCCTCCTAGGAATGCAGCCCAGTAGATCTCAACCTCATTTTACCCAGCCACTATTCAAGATGGAGTCGCTCTGGTTCAAACACCTCTGACACACCAGGCCATGCCATTGAGTGTCAGGGACTAGACAGCTTGTGGGATCAGGGCTGAGACTCTCCAAGCTGAAAGCTGCAAAGAAATCACAGTTCCAGCCCCCTCATTTGCAACTGGGAACTCAAGTCTGGAGGGAGAGTTTTATGTGCTTGCAATGTACAAGAGCACTGATTGCGGTTGGGAATCTGTCTTGGACCAAAGTCGGAATTCATACTATTGGACTGGTTTCTATGACTGGGTCTTCAGTGAGTGTGTGGCTGGGGTCTTTTCATTTGTGGCTTAGGTTGGATGTCAGTCCTTGGCTGCTCTCCAGGATCCTGTCTGTGACTGAGACTCTCTGTGCATCACTAACTCTAACCACCCCCTGAAAATCTCACCTGTGACCTTGGTCTCAACTGCACCAGTCACATCCTCCTGTCCTCAACAGTAAAAACCTGGCAGATGCTCAGCCTGCCCCTGCCCTAGGAGTGCTGTGGTCAGCTGAGCTGTGGAAGTCGAGACTGGAAAGGACCTCATCAGCCAGTGTAGGCGAAAAGAGGAGAGGAGATCCTGTGAGCAGACTAAGGTGGTAGACCTTGTCCCTCTGTGGCCAGAACCTGCCCAGGCCAAGTGGGCACCAGCTTTGCCCAGAGAAACAGCTGCCCTAGCTGCAATTGACCCCAGTTGGTGATGAGGTCTATTGAGGAAAAAAGAATCAAGAGCAAACAACCAAGAACATCCATCCCTCCCAGGACGGGGGTCTCACTTCTGTTGTCAGCTACAGGGAAGAGGGGCGGCTGGCTCAGCCCCAGCTCCACCTTCTCCTGGGCAGTGTCTGGCCCTTCCATGACTCCTTCGTGGAAGGAGAGTGAGGGGAAGCTGCTGCATGGACTGGAATCAGCCCAGTGGTCCTTCTGCCTAACCACATTGAAAACAGGGCCAGAGATTTATGTATGTATGTATGTATTTTTAGAGACTGGGTCTCACTCTGTTGCTTAGGCTGGAGTGAGTGCAGTGGCACGATCATAGCTCACTGCAGCCTTGACCTCCTGGGCTCAAGTGATCCTCCTGCCTTAGCCTCCCAAATAGCTAGGACTAACACGTTTGGCTAAAACCAGAGTTTTACATATATAGAATCCTTGAGCCACGACCAGGAGTGGATGTTAGGCTTCTGTGGCAGGTAGCCTACTGTGTAGGCTTCTATGTAGGAGGTTCGCTTCTGTGTAATATGAGAGCTCACGGTTAGAACCTTCTAAATGTGGGACAGTTACCTTAGGAGGTAATGAACTCTCTGTCTCTGGGGGAGTTCAAGCAGAGGCTGGAAAATTCCTTGGTGGGGTTCATTCATCCACTCATTCATCTTCCATCTACTCATCCATCCAATATTTTTTATTTATCAAATTTATGCCAGGTGCTGGACTAGTTGATTCAACCATGAGTAAGATAGAAATGGCTTGTGGCTTCACAGTGCTATGATGGGGAAACGCTGGGGACTACAGAAGAAGGGTGGAGGACGGCATGATCTAGACCTGGCAGTCAGGGAAGGCTTCCTGGAGTAAGTGATCTTTGAAGCTGAAGGCTGAAGGTTGAGGAGGACTTAGCTACAAGGAGTCAATAGAGTGTGAGCCAGTCAATGACACCGTCAGATGTGTGTCTTAGCTGGTTTCCTCAGAGGCAGACCCTGAGGCACAGATCCACAAGTATATAGTTTCCCCTGCGGGGGTGACTCCAGAAAATACCAGTGAGGGGGTACGGTAGTGAGACAGGAAAGGGAGGCAGCCAAGAAGGTGTATGTGGTCAAGCAAGTCACTTCTGTGTGCAAATGGAGCTTCCACCTGCTGTAGAACTCTGGGAGCCAGTGTGGCATATGTCCTACAGTTATTCCCTGGATGGAGTGAGCTGGGGCACTTATACACCAACTTTCCTCAGCCACTGGTTGCGGGTTTTTCTGGACTGAGCGGGACATGGACACTATTCTCAAATACTTCTGGCCTCTTGATGGGGCAGGCAGGGTGGGCTCCAGCACAGGCCTTAGATAGAGGTGCAGGGGCTGGTGGTTGTGGTGGGGTCCGAGGGGATCTGTGCAGGGTGCTGGCATCACCGTGGCTGCAGGGTGAGTGAGGGGCATGCACGAGCCCTGAGATCAGTGAGGAGGCCAAAAGTGGAGAGGGCCAAGCAAGTGATGCTGGGGGCCTAGGCTGGAGAGGCTGTGGTTATGAGGAAGCGGCAGATGTCAGGATGTGGAGTGGTGTGGAGGAATGGAGATGCTGGTGAGCAAGAGGAACCACAGCCTCCCAAGGCTGCAGCAGCCCCCTCACCACAAGGAACTCCCTCGCTCCCTCACCCCTACACCACCTCCCCTCCAGCAGGCACCTCCTCTGTCTAAACACATCAGAGATGCCAGGCTCACTGTGCCGGCTTGTCAGGACCACAAAGTGTGTATGGAGGGAGATGATGGTGCTGCAGCAACTGCTTAAAAAACAAAAGCTGGGGCTGGGTGCGGTGGCTCGCGCCTGTAATCCCAGCACTTTGGGAGGCCAAGGTGGGAGGATCACTTGAGGCCAGGAGTTTGAGACCAACCTGGGCAACATGGAGAGATCCTGACTCTGCAAAACATTAAAAAATTAGTCAGTCATGGTGCATGCCAGCTACTCAGGAGGCTGAGGTGGGAGGATCACTTGAGCCCGGGAGTCAAGGCTGCACTGAGCTATGATCGTGCCACTGTACTCCAGCCTGGGCGATAGAGCAAGACCTCATCTCTAAAAACACAAAAAACAAAAAACAAAAAACCTGGGTTGTTGTCAATGCCAGCCCAAAGTCTTGGAAGAGACCCCTTGGACTGTGTGTGCATATGAAAATGAATGTCATCCTGACTACCTGTGGCTTCCAGTGTGCCCACGTCTGTCTTCCTGTCGGATGCAGCCCTCAAGGGGACAGGTGCTCGGCATGACTTTCTGTCCTTGGGGGCCCCAGGACCTGGATCATAGAAGAGGCATTCAGTAACAATCTGTCAGATGATGGAGAACGTGAATGGAGCCCTGCTTCTGTGCTTCCTGCCAATGGGAGGGAGGAGATGGGGAACAATTGTGTGGTGGTTCCAAGGGCAGGACCCCACTAGCGTTGGGGAAGGGGATGGTGTTGTCAACCAGGGCTTTTAACTGCAGGCAAAAGAAGCCAAGTCTGGATGAGATAAGTAGAAAAAGAATGTGTTAACTGGGCATCTCACAGAGTCACCTGGATGGCTGGGCAGCCTGAGCATCCAGGAACAGTGCCCCTAAATCCTGCCTCGGACTGGCCCAGTGGGGACACTGTTGCAGAGCCCTAGCTACCTCTGGTTGTTCCTCTGACCCCATAATCCCTAGACACTCTCACCAGCATCCCCAGGAACTCCTTCTTCCTGCAATGACAGCTCCAGATTCCATGGGGAGCAAGGTCGGCACCTGCATCCCCTGGGCAGTATCATCCCAGTGCAGGTTCCTACATTTGGACTCAAATTACAATAATTGGTGGAAGGTTTATTCAGACTTAAGCTGTAGGGAGTGGAAGAAATAGTGCAGTGTCTTAGGATGAGCAGCAGCAAAGTTTTCCAGCCCTAGATCTGAAGGGACAAGGGGCAGGGGCAGTTACTAGAACCGGGAAAGAAAGAGAGGTGCAGGCCGGGTGTGGTAGCTCACACCTGTAATCCCACCACTTTGGGAGGCCGAGGTGGGAGGATTGCTTGAACTCAGGAGTTCAGCAACATGGAGAAACCCCGCCTCCACCAAAAGTACAAAAATTAGCCAGGCATGGTGGCATGCGCCGTAGTCCCAGCTACTCAGGAGGCTGAGGTGGGAGGATCACCTGAGCCTGGGAGGTCAAGGCTGCACTGAGCCATGATTATGCTAGTGCACCTCCAGCCAGGGTGACTGGTGGTGTCGTGGCAGAGGAAAAGATGGGACCAAACAAGCTGCATTTGGAAAAATATAAAAATAAAAAGAGAGAGTGAGATGTGCAGAGGCCCCTGGAGAGGTGCAGTGACACGAGGGACAGAGCCAGCCCAAGCCCACCTCACTAGCGACATGGAGGGGAGCAAAGGCCCTACTATTTGTACTCCACCTCCCTAATCTGCCCACTGACAAGGCTCAGACAGGTCAGTCCCCTGGGTCGGAGCAGGGTGAGCAGGTGGGGACAAGACCTGAAGGGCAAACGGAAGGTGGCTAGCACAGCGGAGACCTCCCCAAACAAACAGGGGGGCCTCAGGTGTGCCAAAGCATCCCAACGTCCAGGCGGGGTGGAAATGAAAATGTCATGCTTCGTCTTGAGTTAGGGTTGGTTCTTTCTGGCACTAACTTCTTCTGTGACTATGGTTAAATCCCTTCCTCCTGCTAGGTCTCAGTTTCCCTGTGTATGAAACCAGATGAACTTCCAGCACCCTCCTGTAGCACCAGGAAGGCTTAAGACAGTCCTGAGAAGGGAGTAAAACAGACTGTCCTTTTGGAGAAACTGGGGCCCAGGAGGCAGAGAGACTTGTGGGGGTCGCTGCCACATAGATATTGAGCAAGACTTCCATTTCTTGTCAGGGCTGTCCCCTGAGCCAGGCCCGCCCTGGCCTTGTGACCCTGCTTTCCCCGGGGGGCACTGCCCACCCCCATGTTTGTTTCCAGTGAGGGCAGCAGCCACCGTGAAGTGTCGAGGTCTCTCTCACGCTCTCGTTTGAGTGTGTGTCTGTGAATGGGACATGTGGTAACAGTAGTTTCACCCAGGCTTTTGGTCCTTGGTCACCCCTCCTGCCCCACCTGGGGATTTAGGGTTAGTGTAATGTCACTGCTTGGCATTTGGGCCTGTGGGTCCCATACAAACTTCAAAGAACTTAGTTTATAGGGAGTTTCAAAGAGAGTCGGAAGGGCTGTGCCCGCTGGACCCTCTGACAATGACCCTGCACAGCCTGCACAGCCGTGTCCAGGAAGCCACCTGGAATCTTGCCACCCACTCCATGGGACTGTGTGCTGAGGCCTGTGTCCCAGGCACGTGAAACAAAGACCATTTCATCTTATGTTGGAACCCGAGACTCTGGGTTTTTCTGCATCCAAGGCCTAGGAGGCCCACAGAGCCCACCTTGTTAGAACCAATGCTCCTTTCCTTGAAATCGTGAGACAGGGGAGAGCTTTTCAGCTTTGTGCAAAATGGTTCTGTTGAAAGTAAAACTTTCAAAACAGATAGCCGTGGATCAATTATGGCCCACATGCATGTTCTCTTTGGCTTGCACCGTGTTTGCCCACAAAGGTTTATTTTCACAAAGTGAAATTAACTGCCACAGTTAGAAGTCAAATTGTGGTTTGACTTTTAAAAAGTAGAAGACCTGGCAGTATGGGGCTCACGTTCCTGCATGAAATGTTTGGCTGGAGCAGCACTGCAGCCCCTCCCCCCGCACATAAGATGCGCACTCTTCAGTTCACCACAGTCCTCACCATGCCCTATTGTCTTCCAGCTGGGAGCTGAATGCCTGTTGCCATTTATCACCACGTTTATGCTGCTGCTTTCTTGAGTCAGAGAATTATGAGGAAGGTAAACTATTTTGGGTCCCCACGTTTCTGACAGAAGTGGGAAAGCAGTTTATATACGTTACCTGCCCGCCTGTTTTCACTGGGTTGCTAATGTAGAAGTTTATCTCTGGAGTTTGTTTGGTCCCATCTTTTCCTCTGCCGCAACACTGCCATGATGATCACCAGAACATCATATTTATTGGCCCTTTATCAAGCTATGTACACGGTGAGACAGGTCAGGACAGGCCTCCATTTGTCTCAGGGGCAAAGCATTGTGGGCAAGGAAGACAGAGCAGCTGGAGCTGATGGGACTCCAGTTAAAGCAATGAAGTGGCTTTGCCACACCACAGAGGGCTCAAGGGAAGGGTCCTAAAAGACCAGTCCTGGGCAGCCTGGTGGGAGCTTGGCCTTTCTGCCCAGCTCCTGGCTGAAGCTGTGATTTGTGTAGCTGTGACTGCAGGGCTCGAGAACGACAGAGGGCTTAGGCAGTTTGGACAGGGTGAATCGGGGTTGGCGTGTATACCCAGCCACCTCCCTGAAAAATAGTCTGAGTCTCCCTTTTCCATCTATTTGATGGGTGTCCAATCTTTTGGCTTCTCTGGGCCACATCGGAAGAAGAATTGTGTTGGGCCACACATAAAATACACTAACACTAACCATAGGTGATGAGCTAAAAAAAAAAAAAAAAAATCGCAAAACAAAAATCTCATAATGTTTCGAGAAAGTTTGCGAATTTGTGTTGGGCCACATTCAAAGCCATCCCGGGCCACATGCGGGCCTCGGGTTGGACGAGCTTGGTCTAATGGGAATACGAAGACAGCCCTGGCTCCCACTGTGAGAACCCCTTCAGTCCAAGCACACGAGTCCTCTCCAAGCTCACTGTTCTCACCACACGGCCCCACTCCGGTTTCCTGGAGGCTCCCCCAGAAGCATTTGGGGGACGTAGTCCAGGCAGGTGCCTCCTCCCAGGTGGGGCAAGCACCTGGCGTGATAGCGGAATTTCAGGTGGCCATGTTTCAGGTTGCATCTCGCCTCATGGGAACCAGACTTGGGAGCCTGATCACAGGTGCCAAGGAGGTCATCGTCCCAGCCAGAGTCCTGATCCCAGACCTGCAACCTCAGGGGCCCCCCTGTGGCCAGGAGCACATCCCCAAAATCCAGCGGCATTGACCAGATGGGGTTGTTATTGCTCCACTGGGTGTTCGTCCTGAGCTCCTGGCCACCAAAGAACACCTTCACATAGGCATCCGTGGCAGTGAACCAGTCCCCCCACAGGCCCCACGCTTGGATGAAGGTCACCTCCAGCTGGGCCAGGCCCCTCTGTCGAGGGCAGCAGTCCTGGGTGGTGACCGCTGAGCCATGGCACACACACTGGCACGGGTCTCGGGGGCTCTTCTGCCGCCCCGGTGGGCACGGCCGGCTGCAGTCCCTCCAGCGAGCCCTGTCCGTCAGGTACTGACTCAGGGCCCTCCTCAGTGCCTCCCGCCGCGGGTCCTGGCTGTCCAGCAGCACATGCAGGGGTTCCAGGCTGTAGTCCACCAGGCCAGGGCTGCCGAGCAGCGAGTTCACCCAGGCTGAGTACTGCTCGGGCCCGGCCTGGCTCCCGAACAGCAGGTCGTTAATGGAGGTGTGATGGCCGCCAACCACTTCCGAATGGCGCTCCCGGTAGGTTTGGTGGAAGGAGGCCGTCATCTTGTGCTTCTTCTTCTTCTCCTCACAGGCTTTGGCTTCGGCAGAGGAGCTGCCGCGCGCGCCTATGTTGACCTGGGCCTCGACGTTCAGGCAGTCATCCACCTCGTCGTCCGTGAGCCCTTCCAGGGCCAGTTCACAGGTGCGCAGGGCAGTGAGGGCCGAGATGCGGCCGCCCAGCTCCACAGCCCGGATGAAGTGGGTGCCGTAGTTGGAGATGAGCCTGAGGTAGGCGGGCTGGGTGGAGGCATTGAAGTGGAGGGGCAGGTCCCCGAGGGCCCTCTTGAAGTCAGGGTGCAGCGGGGGAGTGTGTACCACATGGTAACTGTGAGAAGAGAGAGACGTCAGCTGGGCCCAGGGATAGTATTTCCCCCATTCAATAAAACAACTCCTTGAGGACTGCTCAAGGTCACACGTAAGTGGGCAGAACTAGGACTGGAACCCAGGGGCCTCCAGAGTGCAAGTGCTGTGGCATGGGGCTGGCAGGGTGCCTCCGCTCTCACCCGTCAGGGACCTCAGTGCTCTGTGTAGGTGTTTTCTCTTTTCCTTTTCAAAATAACATTTTTTTTCCTTTCCTTTTAATTTTCTTATTATAAAAGCAATGATCCTGGCCGGGCACGGTGGCTCACGCCTGTAACCACAGCACTTTGGGAGGCTGAGGCGGGAGGATCACTTGAGCCCAGGGGTTTGAGACCAGCCTGGGCAACATAGTGAGACCCTATCTCTAATTATTTTTTTTAAGAAAAAGAAAAAAAGAACATAAAAGCAATGATCCTGCACTGATGGTATCCATTGGACTTTGAAATCTGGTCATGTGGCCTTCATCCATCTGTCCCTCTGGATGGGTCCCACATGCCCTGGATCCTGACAGCTTGGGCCATACTCTGCCTCTCTGTGGAGGAAACGTGGCCTCCAGGTCTGAGGAATCAGAGCAGGTGACTTGGGGCTGGCCCACAAACACTGTGCCTTTCTCAGATGTGGAATCTGGGTCCCAGAATTCCTACTCCCAGGGGCTAGGGTAGCAACTGCTGTGGCTCAGCAGTGTGGCCCTGCCACAGGCAGATGTGAGTATTGGTTGAGTGGATGATTGAAGCTCAGAGAGAAGTGAGATGTTCAAGGTTACACAGCAATGAGGAAGGATGACCCGGCCAGGTCTCCCGCCTCTGTCCCTATCCAGGAAGGACTCCATGGAAGGCTGGCTGTGCCCAGGAAAGGGAGGGTTGAGTACTCACTAGACCTAAATGGCACCCTGCTGGCTCTCAGACATGGTCTCACTCACTTTCTCTCTACTTGGTGTCTCACTGGGCACTCTCAGATGGGGGACCTCGTGGATGAGAGGAGGCCACAGGGCTGAATCACCTGAAGTCTGGGAGCCGGGACTGCGGTTTCTTCCTGGTAGAAGCAGCCTCCAAGTTTGATTGGAGGACTCTGCCTTTCCAGGGCTCCTAGACCACCCAGAGTTTCTCACACCTTTTCCAGCCCCCCACCCCCAGCCCCAGCTCTCACCTGTAGAAGCGGCACTCCACTGTGTCAGTGCTGAAGCTGTACTGGTCCTGGTGGGTCTTCTGGGCTGCAAAGTTGGCTGCCTGTGAGTGTGAGCCGGCCACAGACACATGCACGTTGCCGGCGGGGTGGGGAGTCACATCCAGCCCGACCTTCCAGTCGTTGCGGATGCTACGAGCCGCATCCCGGGCCACAGCTTCAGTGGAGCTGACTTTGGCCCTGGTTACATGGCGCTGGCAGCCAGAGCCCTGGGCCCGCCAGTTGGTGAGTGCCAGGGGCAGGCGCTGGAGGGTGCCCTCCTGTAGGGCATTTTCACAGAGGGTGCAGGTGCCGTCGGGCCGCAGGAACCTTTGTGTGTCTACTGGGAAGGAGCCCGAGCGGCGGAGGCTGGTCACGTCCACACCCTCCCCGGCCAGCCATGCACCGGGCACAAACTTGTGGCTGCGCTTGCACTCTGAGCGTGTGGCTGTGTGGCAGGGAGCAGGGACCGGCAGGGGCAGCAGCAGGAGAAGGATGCCCAGGAGGAGCAGGCAGGCCGCCATGGAGCTGCAGAGACAGGGGGCACTTGGGCTCTGGGAAGCCATGGGTGGAAGGATGGAGGATGACTGCTCCTTTCCCCCATAGCCACGGATTATCAGGGCACATGGAAGGGGAGGAGCTGAGATATCTCTTAAGTCATTATTCAATGAATGTCAGAGCTGGTATGTCCCTTATAGGCCTGGTTCAGCCCCCACATTGTACAGATGGGCCCAGAGAGGGGAAAAGCCCTGTGCAGGGTCACACAGCCAAGGGGAGCCCCTTGCTAGAATTCCCCTAAGGTCTAGTGGGGATCTAGGTGGATGACTCTGTCCCCAGGACACAACTGTGGGTGGTGGGGTGGGGGCTGTGGCCACAGAAGAGGAGACAGAGTAGCTGTAGCAGATTTGGGGAGGGGCCTGGGGACCTAAGGAAGCCTTCATTCTGGAGAAGTGTCATTTTTGGCCCCAGAACAAGCCACCCTTTGCCCACCCTGACTCACTCTGCTTCTCTGTCTCTGTCACTCTCTCTAACCTCTCTCCCTCCCACTGAGCCCTTAACAGAATTGGAAGAGAAATGAGGTCCTATATTGCCCCTATTCTTCCCATTTTCCCTTTGGGGCCCTTCCTCAGAGCTTTATGGAAGAACTCTAGAATAAAAGCTGCCGACCTGGCCAGGTGTGGTGGCTCACACCTATAATCCCAACACTTTGGGAGGCCGAGGCGGGCGGATCACTGGAGGTCAAAAGTTCGAGACCAGCCTGGCCAACATGTCAAAACCCCCTCTCTACTAAAAATACAAAAATTAGCTGGGCGTGGTGGCAGGTGCCTGTAATCCCAGCTACTCAGGAGGCTGAGACAGGAGAATCGCTTGAACCCGGGAGGCGGAGGTTGCAGTGAGCCAAGATCGCACCATTGCACTCCAGCCTGGGTGACAGAGTGAGACTCTGCCCAAAACAAACAAACAAACAAACAAACAAACAAACAAACAACAAAGGAAAAGCTGCCAACCTGACCACACCCTTGGATCTTGTGTGGGGAGAGGCCTCGAAGTTTGCTCTTCAGATCCCCTCCTGCTGCCCCTCCCCTCTTTGCCACTCCCTGCCAAGCTCTGCAGCCTTTAGCAGTGACAGGGGCCCCCCTGTTGCCTACTATGGGCAATGATTGTTTAGAAAGTTCTTCCTAATTTTAAGGTGTTTCTGGGGCCTCACCTGGGCCTGTTACGATCCGGAACCTCCTTTCTCTAACCTTATCCAAGGTGAGCTCTTCAAAGGTCTTTCCCCTTGGGTACCACAGGCTCTGACACAAGAGGGCTATGGAGAGCTCCCATTGTAGCTGGAGCCTCCATGCCCTGCCCAAAGGTGTGACTTGAAGGGTGGAATTCCAGGCAGCATGACTCGCCCCAGGGAGGCAAAGAGGCCAGGGGAATCTTCAAAGGCCCTGGGCTCATCCCAGCTAGGAGGCGGGCACGGTCATAACCTTAATCCAGGGAACTCAGCCTTCATCCTGACTCTCATGGTATTCTGTCCCAGGGAGCCTCTTTCCATCTTTCTTAGAAGTTTTAATGTCAGCTCTTGCAGGGCCTTAGAAACTGCATGCTACCTCTTCATTTCATACAAGAGGAAACTGAGGCCCAGGGTGGGCACAGGGCTGCCCAGCGAGTTAGTGATTGGCGCTGTCTGTGACCCAGGTGTCTTGTCTTTTAGGTCACGGTACTTCCTGCTCCATCAGGCTCTTCCCCTCCACCCAGAGCCCCAGGCCCCCAGGTCCCTGCTCTCTCCTTACCTGGAGTCCCGTATGGAGAAGCAGCTACACAGGCGGATGTCCTCTCTTCACTGAGGCTCCTGGAATGGTGGCGTCAGCCCCCCAGGCAGCCCACTGTGGCTCCTTGCACCAGCCACCACTCAGATCACTTCTACTTCCTGCCCCGCCCCCAGCTGTGGTCACAGGTCCTTTGTGCTCTCCCCTCCCACGAGCACCCACCCTGTCCTCAGCCCTCATCCGGCCCCCCACTGACAGCCCTCAGGAAGCGAGCAGCAGGGCCAGAGGCTCATCTGTCAAGCAGAGCTGCTGGGGCTTCGGGACTCAGGACACACAGGTAGAGGAGGACGGGGCACTGAGGACTTCGAGACCCGGCCCTGGTGTTGATGATCAGGCCAGCAGGGCCATCTCCTTGCTTCTGACGCACAGCATCACATGTGCGGGATGTAAGAGGCATGCAGAGGCGGGGCTGAGAGCGGGGCCTGCACGCCAGTCTGCCGAGTCTTGGCCAGTTCGGTTATGCACCAGCGGTGTGGACTGGTAGGGTTCTTCAGCCTCACTGTGCCTCAGTTTCTTCACTGAACAATTGGGATAGTAGTCATGTAGACCCTAGGGGTTGTTGTGAAGGGCTTGGAACTGTGCCTGGCCCTTCTTGAGTGTCAGTGCCTGTGACCATTCCCTCCTCCCTGAGTGGGGAAAGAGAGATGTTGCTCTAATCTTGCCATCCACTTCCTGCTCAACCTGCATCCCAGTCTAGCCCAGGCTCTGAACCCCGAGCATGTTCCTCAGACAGGGTCTCCTGCTCCTCACTTTGTGAGGACAGCCAGTGGTCTCCACGCTGGCCCCAGCCCTACTGAGGTCATGGGTGTTGGTGAGAGTGGTCTGGTAGCACCAGAGGACGTGTCTTCTGCACTCTTTGCCTTGCTTGAGGTCAGGGTTGGGTGAGGTTTCCATGGGTGGAGTGACTCACTCACAGGGCACTGGGGGACAAAATCACATGGCTTCTGGGGTGGGGGCAGCTGGGTAAGGGGGGAGGTGGTTCTCACAACTTGTTCTCATAACTGTGTATATGATGGGAAGAAGTAGCCACAGGCTCCAGACCACATGCGACATCATGTCTCATGGGTCACACTTTGGGGCTCATCCCTTGCGTTTATGTCCCTGCTTGCGTCCCTACTCTTACAGAAACAGGGGCTTATGCTGTCTTCTCGGAATCTGGCCCCATCTTCTCTCCGCGGTGTCCCCTCCCTCTTCTAGAAATTGCAGCCTCCTGATCCCTTTCCAGCTCTCACCCATGGCCTGACTTGGATGCTAAGGCTGTGAGGAGTTTCTTTCCTGACCATGACGGGAAGGCCAGTTGGAGGGACATAGAAGTCCTACAAAGTATCTGCAAGAAAAGAGAGGCAAAGTCTAAACAGGTTCTGATCCCAGCTTCACCCGAAACTTACTGTATGCCTCACAGCGGTAGATATCAACCCCCTTTCTGAGCATTAGTTTCCTCATCTATAAAATCAAAGAGATGACTTTGGAATTCTACAGATCCTTCCAGCTAATGATAAAATGTGCATATGGTAGGTTTCAAGTGGCTTACGATGTGGCTAATGCCCAAGAGATGCTGGTGGTTGTTAGGGCATCCATTAAAGAGCCAAAATGACATTGAGGTTGATGACTGTTTTTGGCTCGTTTAACTGATGACAGCTGTCCTCCTGTCCCTCTGAAACTTGACACTTGAATGTGCATTAAGCACAGTTTTTCCTCAGACACAAGTTTCAACAAGTGCATAATTTGTTCAATCACCAGACACCATGTATATGGTTTTCTTTAGTAACAACTTTATTGAGATGTAATTCACATACCATATAATTCACCCATTTCAAGTATACGATTCAATGGCTTTTCGTATGTTCACAGAGTTGTACAGCCACTGCTACAGTCAATTTAGAACATCTTTATCACTCTCCATAAAGAAAACCTATACCCACTGGTGGTCATTTCTCATTTCTTTTTCTTTCTTTCCTTTTTTTTTTTTTTTTTGAGATGAAGTCTTGATTTGTCACTCAGACTGGCGTGCAGTGGCGTGATCTTGGCTTATTGCAACCTCTGCCTCCCAGGTTCAAGCGATTCTCTCACCTCAGCCTCCCCAGTAGCTGGGACTACAGGCACATGCCACCACGCCTGGCTAATTTTTTTTTTTTTTTGTATTTTTAGTAGAGATGGGGTTTCACCATGATGGCCAGGCTGGTCTTGAACTCCTGACCTGCAAGTGATCTGCCCACTTTGGCATCCCAAAGTGCTGGGATTATAGGCGTGAGCCACTGTGCACAGCCATTTCTCATTTCTTCATAACATTAATCTACTTTATGTCTCTGTTAATTTTCCCATTTTTGACAATTCATATAAAAAGAATCATAGGATACGTGGCCTTTTGTGTCCAGCTTGTTTCATTTAATATAATACTTTCAAGGTTCATCCATGTTGTAGCATGTATCAGTACTTTAGTCCATTTCTTGGCTGAATAATATTACATTGTATGGACATACCACAATTTGTTTACTGATTCATAATTGATGGATGTTTGGGTTGTTTCTACCTTTTGGCTGTTATGAATAATGCCGTTATGAACATTTGTGTACAGGTGTGTACATATGTTTCCATTTCTCTTGGGTATATATCTAGGAGTGGAATTGCTGGGACGTGTGGTAACTCTAGGTTTAACTTTTTGAGGAACTGTTTTCCAACGTGATTGCATCATTTTGCATTTCTCCAGCAGCTTATGAGAGTTTTAATTCCTCCTTTCCAAATCAAACCAAGGTTCCACTAGTTCCTTGCCAAACCTCTATTATAGCCATCCTAGTGGGTGTGAAGTCGTACCTCATTGTGGTTTTGACTTGAATCTTCCCAGTGGCTAATGAAGTTGAACATCTTTCCATATGCTTATTGGCCATTTGTACACCTTCTTTGGAGAAATGTCTATTCAAGTCCTTTACCCCTATTTTGAACTGAGTCGTCTTTTTATTGTGGAATTGTAATCATTTTTTCTACATTTTGGCTTCTAGACCCTTATCAGATATAGAATTTGCAATTTTTGTTTCCTATTTTGGCAGTTGTCTTTCTTTTCATTTTCTTGAGGGTGCCCTTGAAGTATAAATATGTTTTGTTTTTGGCCAGGCATGGTGGCTCACACCTGTAATGCCAGCACTTTGGGAGGCCAAGGCGGGAGGATTGCTTAAGTCCAGGAATTCAAGACCAACCTAGGCAATGTGGCAAAACCCTGTCTCTACAAAAAATACAAAAATTAGCCAGGTGTGGTGATGTGTGCCTGTAGTTCCGGCTATTCGGGAGGCCGAAGTGGAAGGATTGCTTGAGCCCAGGAGTTCAAGACCAGCCTGGGCAACAAGGCAAGCCCCTGTCTCTTAAAAAAAAACAAACAAACAAAAAAAAACCAAATTAGCTGGGAGTGGTGGCACACCCCTGTAGTCCAAGCTACTCAGGAGGCTTAGGTGGGAGGATTTCTTGAGCCTGGGGGTCGAGGCTTCAGTGAGCCAAGATTGTACCACTTTGCTCTGGCCTGGGTGACAGATCGAGACACTGTCTCAAAAAAAAAAAAAAAAAAAAAAGTTTTTTACTTTTGTTGAAGTTCAATTTATCTATTTTTTTTCTTTTGTTGCTTATACTTTTAATGCCATGTCTAAGAAGGTTCTGCCTAATCCAAGATTATGAAGATTTATTCCTATGTTTTCTTCTAAGAGTTTTATAGTTCTAGCTCTTATATTTAGGTCTATTATCCATTTGGAGTTAATTTTTGTGTATGGAAAGGGGTCCAACTTCATTCTTTTGCATGTGGATATCATATATGGTTTTGATTTTTTAGTTTATAAAATATCTACTCTAAATAGAACAGTGCCATAAATCTTGCTATCTTGGAATGTTCATGTCCCTCCAAGATTCAGTTGAAACTTAACCCTCAATGTAATAGTATTCAGGAGTGGGGTCTTTAGGAGGTAATTAGGTCATGAGGGTTCTGCCTTCATGAATGGGATTAGTGCCCTTATAAAAGCACTTGAGGGAGTCTGTTTGTACCTTCTTGCTCTTCTGCCCTTCCACTGTGTGAGGTCACAGTAACAGGCACCATCTGTGGAGCAGAGAGCAAACTTTCACCAGATACCACGTCTGCTGGTACTTTGATCTTGAACTTTCCAGCCTCCATAACTGTGAGAAATAAATGTCTGTTATTTATAAATTACCCAGTCTAACATATTTTGCTATGGCAGCAGGAGTAGACTAATCCAGAAATTGGTGCTGGGAGTGGGGTGCTTCTGTAACAAATATGTAAAAATGTGGAAGCAGCTTTGCAGCTGAGTAATGGGTAGAGGCTGGAAGAGTTTGAGGTTCATGCTGAAAAAATCTTGTATTGCCGTGAACGGACTATAAAGGGTTTCTCTAGTGAGAGTTCAGAAGAAGAGGAGAACTGTAGAGAGAACTTCAATCATTTTAGAGGTTATTTAAGTGGTTGCAAGTGGAACATTGGTAGAAATATAAACAGTAAAGGCTATTCTGATGAGGTCTTAGATGGAAATAAGAAACACCTTCTGGTTAAGTGGAAGAAAGGTGATCCTTGTTATAAAGTGGCAAATAATTTGGCTGAATTGTGTTTGTGTTCTAATGTTTTGTGGAAGGCAGAACTTATGAGCAACGAAATAGCATGTTTGGTAGAAGAAATCTCCAAGCAAAGTGTTGAGGATGCAGCATGGCTTTTCTTGATTGCTTATAGTAAAATACAAGATGAGAGCAATGAATTAAGGGTGAAATTTATAGTTAAAAGGGAAGTAGAACTTAAAAGAGTTGGAAAATTCTCAGCATGGCCAGGTTGTAAAGAATGAGAAAGTGTTTGAGAGAGAATTCCAATGGTGTGGCCAAGTGGATGTTTGATAAGGAGATTTGTATGGATAGTAGAAAGCCAGGTGATATTCATCAAGACTATGAGAAAATGGCCCCCAAGGCATTTTGGAGATCCTCAAGGCTGCTATTACAGGCCTGAGTGCCGGGGTCTTGTGGTCAGAATGGTTTCAAGGGAGGGACCCAGGATGCCTTTGGGGCTTTGGGGTTTGCTGTCCCGGGCTGCATCAGATTTCTACTCCATGCATTCTAGCACAGAGTTCCTTGGTCACCTCAAGTGTGGCTAGTGGGCCCAGGGGCAGTGTAGTCTACAGTGGTTGCCCCTTTGGTTGCCCCATGGATCCCATGCTCCATGGCTGGAGCGCCATGCTTCATGCCCACAAGTGTAAAATTTGATACATCGGAGCATGGTATCCACGCAGTGTTAAACTGCAGTGGGGGCATGGCTACGACCACCTAGATCTCAAAGGATGTCCTAGAGAGCCTTGGGGCCCAGGCAGAGAACTATCATAGATGTGAGACCACTTCAGAGAGCCCCCACTAGGGAAATGCCTAGTGGACCCGTGGGGTTGGGGCCACCTCAGAAAGCCCCCACTAGGGCTCCCAGTGGATCCATGGGGGCAGAGTGACCCTGGAGATGCCAGACCAGGAGAGCCACCAGCATGTAACTCCATTGGAGTCTCAGGGACTGGACTCCAATACATGAGGGCCACTGCGTGGGTGGTGCCAAGCAAAGCTGTGGGGACAGTGCTGCCTGGGGGCATGACTCCCACGCCAGTGTATGCAGAAGGTGGTGGGTCATGGAGTCAAAGATTATTTTCAAGTCTTAAGATTTACTGTTGTTTGCTCTGTTGGGTTTTGGACTTGGTCAAGGCCTGTCTCCCCTTTCTTCTTTCCTATTGCTCCCTTTTGGAATGGGAATGTCTATCTATGCCCATCTCACCATTGTATTTTTTTTTTTTTTCTTTTTTTGAGGCAGAGTTTCCCTCTTGTCACCCAGGCTGGACTACAAAGGCATGATCTCGGCTCATTGCAGCCTCTACCTCCCAGGTTCAAGCGAATATCCTGCCTCAGTCTCCCAAGTAGCTGGAATTACAGATGCCCACCACCATGCCCAGCTATTTTTTTTTTTTATTTTTATTTTTAGTGGAGACAGTGTTTCGCCATGTTGGCCAGGTTGGTCTCGAACTCCTGACCTCAGGAGACCTGCCCACATCAGCCTCCCAAAGTGCTGGGATTACAGAAGTGAACCACCACGCCTGGCCCCACCATTGTATGTTGGAAGCATATAACTTTTTTTATTTCATAGGTTGACAGTTGGAGAGCAATTTGCCTCAGGGTGATTTTATTTTATTTTATTTTATTTTATTTTTTTGAGACAGAGTCTCACTCTGTTGCCCAGGTTGGAGTGCAGTGGTGGGAATCTCGGTTCATTGCAACCTCTGCCTCCCAGGTTCAAGTAATCCTCCTGCCTCAGCCTCCCAAGTAGCTGAGACTACAGGCACGTGCCACCACACCCAGCTAATTTTTTGTATTTTAGTAGAGATGGGGTTTCAACATGTTGGCCAGGCTGATATCGAACTTCTGACCTCAAGTGATCCACCTATCTGAGGATTACAGGGTTAGCCACCGTGCCTGGCCTGCCTCAGTTTGAATTAAATCTTAAGTCTCATCCATATGTGATTTAGATGATACTCATTTAAAATTTGTCATTTCATTTTCTTTTTTTAAGGACTGAGTCCCACTCTGTGGCCTGGGCTCGAGTGTAGTGGTGCGGTCTCACTGCAGCCTCAAACTCCTGGGCTCAAGGGATTATCCTATAGCAGGACGAACCTCAGACAAAACTCCTCAGATACCGGATTAAAGAAGGAAGAGGTTTTTTATTCAGCCGGGAGCGTCGGCAGACTCACATCTAAAGAGCCGAGCTCCCCGAAAAAGAAATTCTTGGCCTTTTTAAAGGCTTACAACTTTAAGGGGTCCATGTGAAAAGCGGTCGTGATAAATCGAGCAAGAGTGGGAAACGTGACTGGGGGCTACATGCATCAGCTAACAGAACACAAAGTTTTACAATGGTTTTTTCATACAGTGTCTGGAATTTACAGATAACACAAGTAGTTTAGGTCAGGGGTTGATGTTATTATTATTACTTTTTTTAACTCCTAGGGCCGGGTGGTGGTGCTAAGGTTGTCTGGCTATTTATCTTACTTTTGTTTCTTTCTATCTTTTTGCTTTCTCTCTTTCCTCCCGCCTTGTGAATTAGGCAAGGTGGTGGGGAGGAGGGCAGCAGGAGTAGTAGTGGTCTCCCTCCTTAATCCCCCCTCAGCCTCTTGAGTAGCTGGGACTATTCAAGATGATATTTAGAAGAAATGTAGACTGGACTTAAACTTTAAAGTTGATGGTGAAGTGAGTTAAGACTTTTGGGGATATTGAGATGGAATGAATGTATTTTGTATGTTAGAAGGACATGAATTTTGGGGGCACCAGGGGTAGAATCCTATAGTTTTCTTTCTTTTTTTTTTTTGATATGGAGTTTCCCTCTTGTTGCCCAGGCTGCAGTGCAATGGCATGATTTCGGCTCACTGCAACCCCTGCCTCCCAGGTTCAAGTGATTCTCCTGCCTCAGCCTCCCAAGTAGTTGCAATTACAGGCATGTGTTACCACACCCGGCTAATTTTGTGATTTTTTTTTAGTAGAGATGGGGTTTTACCATGTTGGTCAGGCTGGTCTTGAACTCCTGACCTCAGGTCATCCACCCGCCTCGGCCTCCCAAAGTGTTGGGATTGCAGTAGTGAGCCACTGCGCCTGGCCTGGAATGCTATATAGTTTGAATGTTTGTGTGCTTCCAAAATTTCTGTTGACACCCCTCAGTGCAATAGTATTAAGAGGTATTAAGAGTATTAAGAGGGTCCTGCCCTCATGAGTGGGATTAGTGCCCTTATGAAAGGGCTTGAGGGAGTCTATTAGTCCCTTTTGCCTTTCTATCCTTCTGCTGTGTGTGTGAGGATAAAAGGTGTTGTCTATGGAGTAGGGCAAGCCTTCGCTGGACACTGAGTCTGCTGGCACCTTGATCTTAGACTTCCCAGCCTCCAGAACTGTAAGTAATAAAGTTCTATTATTTATAGATTACCCACCCTAAGGCCTTTTGATATAGCAGCAGGAACAGACGAAGGCAGCACTGGACATAGAATGCACGAGGGGGGATACAGCATGATTGTGTTTGCTGATGTGCAGCACCTACCACATAAACTACAGCTGTGACCTGAAATCAAAGAGGTCCTTTAACAAAACTAGTTTAGATGGTAATTATTGTGCATATATTAAAGATCCAAAATGCAGTCACAGGTGGTGTTTTCTTCACCCTGAGATAATTCTTTAGTGCCTTTTCTTTACAAGTTTGTGAAACTTTGAGGTTCTTCTCCCTCAGCCTCAACAGTGTTACCCACAGTTCTTGTTTTGCCCTTTGTCTCATAAAATGAGACAAAAGAACTGAAGAAATCTTTCCTTTTTTTCCATTCTGCAAAAGGCTTTCTAGAAGATTGGCACTCTGTTGGTGTAATTGGTTAGATTTTAAACTACTGGGTCCATGTCTTGGATCCAGTAGCTCTATTCAGGTTTTCTGTTTTGCTTTCTGGTATCAGTTTTGGCAAGTTACGTTTTTCTAAATCCTTCACACTATCTAACATTTCACACTTGTGGGCATGAAGTTGTTTACAATGTTCTTTCTCTTAAAAACAAAATCTTTATGAGTTGGTAGTGATGCCCTATTTTGATAAAAGGTTTAAAAAATTGCTTTTTTCTTTTTTATGGATCAGTCTTGATAAAGATTTATACATACCACCTTAATTTTTTCAAACAACCTACTCTTGGCTTTATTGCTTTTCTCCAGTGTATTATTATTTTCCATTTTGTTAATGTCATTAAAAAATTTTTTTTTCACTTCCTTCCTTTTCCCTTTTCTTTGGGCTTCTTCTGTTGTTCTTTTTCTAACTTCTTGAGTTGAACCCTTAGCTCATTAATTTTCAGTCTTTCTTTTTCTTTATTTTCAGTAAGTAAATGCTTCTGTAAGTAATCTTTTAAGCCTCTACATTTCTAATAATCTTGTTAATTGTGTCTCTAAAGTTTTGGGATGTGGTGTTTTCATAATTGCCTAGTTTTAAAATATTTTCTACATTTTCTTATAATTTCTTTTTTGGCTTGCAAGTTATTTAAAAGTGTGCTTTCCACGTTTTCAGTCATGGGGGTTTTAAATGCTGTCTGTTGGTTATGAATTTCTAACATAGTTGCATTGTAGTCAGAGCATGTTGTCTGTGTGACACCCATTCATTAAGGTTTATTGACATTTTTTTCTATGGTCTACCAAATGTTTAGCTTTGTAAATGTTCCTGTGTACTTGAGAAGAATATGTATTTGCTAATTTTTGGAAGCAGGGTTCTATGTTCAAATCTGTGGTCTTTTGAGACAGTCACTGAGAGCCATGTTGAAATCTTCTACAATGAAGGTAGATTGTTTAGTTTCTCTCTATACCTTTCATTCTGTCAGTTTTTGCTTTATATGTTTGGAAGCTGCTTTATTAAACAAGTTTAGTATAGTGTTGGTTTCCCGGATTGAACTCTTTATTATTATGTAGTGGCTCTTTTTATCTCAAATAATGCTTTCTGTCTAAATGTCTGTTTGGTCTGGTATTAATAGAGCTATTCCAGCTTTCCTTTTTTTAGTATTATTTGTAACATGGAATCTACCATTTTATTTTTATTTTATTTTATTTTTGAGACGCAGTCTCGCTCTGTCGCCTGGCTGCAGTGCAGTAGCATGATCTAGGCTCACTGCAAGCTCTGCCTCCCAAGTTCAAGTGATTCTCCTGCCTCAGCCTCCCAAGTAGCTGGGACTACAGGCACACGCCACCATGCCCAGGTAATTTTTTTGTACTTTTAGTAGAGATGGGATTTCACCATGTTGGCCAGGATGGTCTCAATCTTTGACCTCGTGATCTGCCCATCTCGGCCTCCCAAAGTGCTGGGATTACAGGCGTGAGCCACTGTGCCTGGCCTATTTTAATAATTTTTAAGTGTATCAGCTTTCTTTTGATTCGTTCCCACCATGGATGTATTCCATCTTACTTCCAAATTCGCTGTGCTCTTACATTTTAGGTAGGCCTCTGTTAAACATAATTAGTTGGATTTTGTTTTGTCATCCAGCCTGAGGGACTATCTGTTTAACTATGTGTTAAGTCTGTGTATATTTATTGTGATTACTGTTCTAATAGAGTTTGTTTCCACCATAATATTTTATATTTGTTTTATTGTCTTGCTTTTTTCTGTGTATTCTTCCTCCCCCTCTTCCTTCTTTCTTTTAGGTTGATTGAACTTTAAAAAAATTACATTCTTTACTCTCTACTAGTTTAGCTCTTACAACCTCTATTTCTGATTATTTGGTGGTTACCCATAAAAATGCTAATATGCATTCTAAACAAAGTCTAAAATTGTTTACTACTTCCCACCTTCCCAAGGATACAAAGATCTCAGAATGCTGCTAACTAAAATCACCTTTTGGCCGGGTGCAGTGGCTCACACCTGTAATCCCAGCACTCTGGGAGGCCGAGGTAGGTGGATCACCTGAGTTCAGGAGTTTGAGACCAGCCTGGCCAACATGGTGAAACCCCATCTCTACTGAAAATACAAAAATTAGCCAGGCGTGGTGATGTGCACCTGTAATCTCAGCTGCTCAGGAGGCTGAGACGGGAGAATCGCTTGAACCCAGGAGGCAGAGGTTTCAGTGAGCCGAGATTGCGCCACTGTACTCCAACCTGGGTGGTAGAGTGAGACTTCATCTCAAAAAAAAAAAAAATAAATAAATAAAATAATAAAATAAAATAATAAAATCATCTTTTGTTATTCTGAAAGTTATTTTTGTCCAGTATTTTAGTTCCATCTCATTTTCTCTCTGCTAAATCATTTGTTAGTACTATTGCTTGATATAATCAACATTTGTCTGTATTTACCCATGTTTACCAGGATCTTTGCTTATTTATTCTTTGATCTAGCTTTCTTTGGCGATAATTTTTCTTTTCCTTGAAGTGGGCGTTAGAAGTGCTTTCAGTGAATCTCTCTGGTAGCACATGCTCTCAGTTTCTGTTTGTCTGAGCTGTCTATTTCATCCTTGTTCTTGAATTATCATTTGAGGTGGTTGACCCTTTGAAGTTATTGCTGGTTGACTCCCATCAGCGCTTCTAAGTTATTATGTCACAGTTTCTGGCTTCCACTGTTGCTACTGTTTAATTGTCATTCTTCGTAGGGAATTTGTCTTTTTTGTTGAGGAGGCTGTTTTTAAGATCTTTTTGGTTTTGGTTTTCTGAAATTTTACTATGAAGTACATATCTAGAGATGACTTCTTTAAATGTATTCTGTTTGGGATCTGTGGTGCTTCCTGAGTCTGAGGATTCACATCCTTTAACATTCTGGAAAAAATCTTGGCTGTTATAGTGTCGTATATTCCATTTCTCTCGTTTGCTCTACCTTTTGCTTTTTTTTTTTTTTTTTCTGGTACAGGATCTCGCTCTGTTGCCCAGGCTGGAGTGCAGTGGCACAATCTTGGCTCACTTCAAACTCCGCCTCCCAGGCTCAAGCTATCCTCCCACCTCAGCCTCCTGAGTAGCTGGGACTACAGGCACACGCCATTAGGTTTGGCCTATTTTTGTGTTTTTGGTAGAGAAAGGGTTTCACTATGTTGGCCAAGGTAGTCTCGAACTCCTGAGCTCAGGTGATTTGCCTGCCTCAACCTCCCAAAGTGCTGGGATTACAGGCATGAGCCACCATGCCCAGCCTACCTTTTGCCTTTTTGAATGCCACTGGTGATATAATAGTCCTTTTCACTCTCTCTTCCATGTCTGTTATGTTTTTTTCTTATTTCCCACTTTCTGTCTTTTTGTACTGAGCTGCCATTATTTTTCTCCTGTTCTTTTCAATTCATGAATTGTTGCTTCAGATGTGTCTAATGTATGATTAATTCATCCTTTGGGTTTTAAGATTAGGTAATACACTTACCAAGATGCACAAATCAAAGTGGTGGAAAAAAATATACAGTGAATAATCCTTCTCTGGCTCTTTCCCCATTTGTTCCAGTCCAACTGACCTCCACAGGTGCCACTGTTTTTTTTTTTTTTTCCTAATTTATTTGGCGGCCTCTCAGAGTTTCATCATGCCAATAAAAGCAAATGCAAATATCAACAGTTTTTAAAAAAAATTTCCTCCTTTCTCACACAAAAGGAACACTATTATACATCTTGCTGTGTACTTTGTCTTTAGTTTTACTTAATACAGTTTGGAAATCTTACCTTATAGCACGTAATTTCCTCAATCTTTTATTTTAAAAAAATGTTGCATAGTATTTTGTTATATGGATGAACCATAACTTATTGGGCCAGCCTTTTAATGATGGCCATTTGGGTTATTTATAGTCTTTTGCTCTAATGAACAATGTTGCAGTAAATAACCTTGTACACACCTCCTTTTGGACATGTGGAGGATATCTGTAGAATAAATTCCCAGGAATTGAATTGCTGGAACAAAACAGTATGCATTTTCAATTTTGTAATAAATTTGCTATAAATAGCCCCCACAGGGACGAGCACCAGTTTTCACTTTTACCAGCAAAGCATAAGTGGCCTCATTTCCCTCAGTATTACCTATGAAATTTTTTTGTTTAGTTAATTTTTGCTTTTAATGATTTATGTGTAAACTCTGTTTCATTCTTTTTCCAAATTTCATAACTATGTCTCCTAGTTATTGAAACAAATTTTAAACATGTCAACATATTCATTTTGGGTTTTATTATGTAGTTATGCCAATACATAAAACCTTTGGTGCAGCTCATTCTTTATCTTGTTATACAGCTGAATCTCCCTGCTTGGTGGATTGTCTCCTTGAGGGTTTTGCTCACAATGTTAGATTGTGAGCTCATTCTTGGCTGCCCTTTACCTGTGGGAATCCTGCAAAGCTTAGGATTGAGAGCATTCCTCCAAAGTGGGTTTGCACATGCTTTTATGAGACACCTTCCGTTTTTACCGATTCAGACTTATTTATGCTTGTTTTTTGGCTTGGCATGTTCTGACACACGCAAGTGGCATATGGAAAGGTAGACCTGTAGTTCTGATGTTTAAGGAGAGACCATCCTTCTGCTCAGATTTAAGACTGAGAAAAACGAGTTTTTTTCTGGACTCCCTTTCCCAGTAAATAGATCCTTTTAACAGCCTATCCTTTGATTGACATTATTAGCCCTTTGAGTATTTATTTAGGTTTTTACGTAGAGTGGTCTCAGCTTCAATTCCCCTACTCTGCAACCCTGCCCGACCTTATTTCCTGTTGTTCCTGTGGTCACCGTAGCTTGAGGTCCTGGCTTCTCTGGCCTGGCCTGTGTCCTCAGGGCATCCCTGGCTGTTGGCCTGGTTTACCCTCTAGTTTTTGCTTCTTTGTTATTTTTGGCTCCTTAGTATTTCACTTACTTTTTTCCAATTTTGTTTATGCTTTTTGATACATGTATTATGTACATTTTTTATATATGTATTTAATTCTGTCTTTCTAGGTAACAGAAGTGGGTTTTCTAATGGAGAGCTTTTAAGGATAGCTACTCTGTAATATTTGTTCTTTATTCTTCATTCAGTGAATATTTATTGACTGCCTACTATGTGCTAGATTATTCTGTTCCTTCTGTTTTACTTTAAAAGATTCAAAGGACTCTGGTAGGTATAGCAACCACTAGTTAATTCAGATGAAGGCGTTTTTTGTTTGTTTGTTTTGTTTGTTTGTTTTTTCCTGTTTTAACATGGAGATCTTTTTTCTTGTTGTTGTTGAGAGGTAGTCTTCTTGTATCACCCAGGCTGGTCTCAAACTCCTGGGCTCAAGGGCTCCTCCCATCTCAGTCTCCTGAGTAGCTGGGATTATAGGCATGAGCCACCGTGCTCGGCTCCTAGCACAGAAATCTAAGCCCATGATGGTGAGGGCTCTGAACAAGCCTATGGTGGTTACAAATTCATACTGACAACATTTTCATATGAGATTGACCCAATTTAGGGAGCACAAAGAGAGCATTTCTAACACCTTTGTTCTGAGGTTCACCCCACCACATTAACTCTATCAGTTAACCAAACAAGAACCTAGAATGCGAATGTGCATGTTGTGGAAATGAGTAGTAGAAGTAGACTCTCCCGCTGTAATGACCGAATGTTTATGTTTCCATCAAAATTCTTGTGTTCAAATCCCAACCACCAATGTGATGGTACTAGGGGGTGGAGACTTTGGGAAGCAGTAGGCCATGAGGGCAGTAATCAGGTCATAATCCCTTACGAATGGTGTCAGTGCCCTTATTAGAGAGGCTCCAGAGGACTGGAATGAAATGAGGAGACAGCCATCTACAACTCAGAAGAGGGCCCTTGCCAGAGCCTAGCAAGCTGGCACCCTAATCTCAGACTTCCGGCCTCCAGAACTGGGAGACATCAATTTCTGTTCTTTTAAGTCACCCAGTCTGTGGTACTTCTGTTATAGCAGACTGAACAGATGAAGGGACCTGCATTTGTTTTGTTTTAGATCAATGTTAACACTGAGGATTGCTATAAGGATTACTGTAGGAATCTCCCAGAATGAACCTATACTTAGAGGAACTGGAAAGACATCAGGGTCCCCTTCTCTTCTGTCCCTTCTGTATCTCCTGTTCAGATTTTGTAGCCTTTTACCTCCTTTTCTTTCTCCTCTTCATTATTCCCTTTCACCAGATTGCCTTCTTGCCCCTCATTTGCTTCAGGAGACCCATGGTAGCTGTTTAGAAACGGCAGCCCCCATCTTCGCATTTGGCTCCATGACCCCTACTCTTGATTTTGTCTGACACAGACTTTACAGCTTACAAAGAGTTTTGTGTGTGTTATTTCATCTGCACCTAACAATGTTGTGACATAGGCAAAATATTGTTATCCCTATTTTTTTTTTAATTAAAAAAACTGAGACCCAGCAAGAAGTACTTGCCCAACATTCTACAACCAACAAGTGGCAAAGCAGGGAGCAGACCTAGGTTTTCTGGCTTGAGGCCAGTGCTGTCACAGGAGCCTGGCTCATACAGCTGTCTAGTAAATCCACATTCAAGTGAAATTCCAATGTCTGGAAAAATTGGATTTCTAACTCATCCCTGAGCTCCCAATTTTCTGATATTTCTATTAAAGAACAGTAGGTCTGTTACTTCTCTGTGAGAGCAGTGCCCTTAGATTATACAGTTTAAAAATTTGGTGTGGGTTTTGGGAATGTTCTGAGGGTCTGTCTACTATCGGGTCTGGCCAACCAGCCATGCTGAGCCATGGTTGGGGTTTTCTGATGGATTACTAGTGGCCAAGGGCTTGTGAAAACATAAATGTCTCACTGAGCGCAAACCTGAATGGAAAAAAAGAAAAGAAGTTCTGAGTAAGATTCTGACTAATGACTTCTTGGAAGAAACTGAACAGTGTCTGAGACTTTTTCATCTGCCTTTAGCTAGCAAAGTTTCTTCCGAAAGCCCCACAGCCCCATGCATTTGACCAGCACAGGTGGATTCGTACATTCGTCCACCATGCTATTCACTGATGGTCTTTAATGAACACATATTATGCACGAGGTGCTAATGATCATAGAGAGGGCTACAAAGATGTGTAAAATAGGGTTCCATCCTTAAAGGAGCCTACCATCCATATATACATTTTGACACCATAATTGAACTTATAGTTCTGAGAGCCAGACTGCCTGGTCAAAATTCCGGCTCTGCCACTTTCAACTAACAACAATTAACCTTGTATCCGAGTATTTATCTCTTTAAACTGCAGTGTCCTCATCTGTAAAGTAAGACCAACAATGGTACCCATCCAACTGTGCCTCTAACTCAGAGCACTGCTGTGAAGACGAAATGAGGTAATAATGTGTTTAAAGAGCTTGGCGCAGAGTAAAAGATCAAAATAAAAGTGAGGTCATTGGCATAAAACTTTAAAGGTGGTTTGGGATGTGTGGCTTAGCAATGAAGAGCTATCGTGGTTCGGAGGGGAGCAGTGGGTTTGGGTCTCTATGTTACCAGAACAAGATGCATGTGAAGGATTGGCAGGTAGCAAAGACTGTGCAGAGGTTTTCAGGGAGGAGAACAACAGGGTCAAAAGCATGAAGACAAAAAAGAGTGACTCACATGAAGGAAACAGCATGTGTTTCTGGATTGGACTAGGATGTAGAGATAAATGAGTGGGTATTAATCATTATAAGTGTAAGTATCCCATATTTAACATGCACTATCTGCCAGACAACTTGTGAATTTATAATTATCATGTAAATTAATCCTCCCAACAACCCATGAAATCTCCCCATAAAATCTTGAAACTTGCCGGCTAAATATCCTTTCCAGGACAAAACCTCACACAGAGGCAAAATGGCTGGGAGTAGACTCTAAACTGAGCAAGACAGGGAGCCACGTAAAGAGAAGGTCCAGACAAAACTGGGGGAGGGCTACAGAGGAAGTCATTCCTAGACTCTTCAGCCTATTTTAAAGACATTTTTCAGTACAACAGAAGAGGGAGCCCTAGAGTCATGAATCTTGGCCAAGAACTCTTTTCCCATTCTCCCCATTGAGGACTGCCCGAAAATCTATCTCATTTAAACAAAAGCAATGTAAAAGGATTGCAGAGGAGAAACCTAGTCCTATTCAATTTTTTTTTTTTTAAGAAAAAGAAGTTGATTAGCATAGTAACAGGTCATCAGGCAATGATCTCTGGAAAGACATGCACTACAAAATAAATAAAATTTTTCTTTTGATTTTTTTTAATGAACTAGAAGAGTTTTTAAAATGACAGAATTTAGGAAACTAAAGCATAAGTCAGGATTCTAAAAATTAAGAGATGAGATAATTGGACACAAGGAAAATTTGAAAAGAGCTCACACAGAATTTAGTTAGGAAAACAACATTTTTCTTTTCTAAAAAAAACCCCAACCATTTTAGAAATGAAAACAAGCTAGAGTGAATAAATAATATAAATAATGTCATAAGAGAAATAGAAGGTGAAAAAGAGGAAATTAAAAAAATCAAAAGTGGAGACTAGTTAAAAAAAAAAATAAAAGTGATAGATGTGGAAGATAGAGAAGATCCAACCCATGTATAAAAGAGACCCTAAAGAAGAAAACTGAGGTAATGAAACAGAATAAATACATACTGTAGTTAAGTATGTTAATGTACCTCTCTCTTTAACTGATAAAACAAGTGGACAATAAACCAGTAAAGATACAAAAAAATTGAACAATACAATGATAAGCTTGACCCAATTGACATATATAGGGCACTGTACATATACACCAAAGTGTTGATGAAAAGGCTGAACTTTGTAAAATATTTAAAGAGGTTTATTCTGAGCCAATATGAGTGACCGTGGCCCAGGATATGTTCTCAAGAGGTCCTAAGAAAGTGTGCCCAAGGTGGGTGGGCTACAGTTTGGTTTTATACATTTTAGGGAACAAGAGTTGCAAGCAAAGACATAAGTCAGTACATGGAAGGTGTACATTGGTTCAGCCTAAAGAGGTGGGATGTCTTGTGGGGAGGGGACTGCTTCCAGGTCATATAGGTAGATTCAAAGATTTTCTGATTGGCAATTGGTTTAAAGAGTAAGCTTTGTCTAAAGGCTTAAGAAGTCAGTAGAAAGGAATGCTTGAGCTAAGACAAGGGGGTTGTGGGAGCCAAGGCCCTTGTTACATAGATGAAGTCTCATAGGTGGCAGCCTGCAGAGAGCATGTGATGCCATATCAGAGTTAGGTTGGAATTTGGTGTTTTATTACCACAAAGAGTCTGTTTTGTCAGTCTTATGATCTCTATTTTAATATTAATGCTGGCCAGTTGTGCCTAAACTCCAAAAGGGAGGGGGCATAATGAGGCCTATCTAACTTCCCTTCCCATCATGATTGGGAATTCATTTTTTCAGGTTTCCCTTGGCCCAGAGGGAGTCCATTCAATCAGTTGGGGAGCTTAGGATTTTGCTTTTGGTTTACAAAAGAAATATGTCTTTTTTTCAAGAGCATACTGAACATTTACCTAAATTGGCCATTTACTGGGCCATAAAATATATCAAAAAATTTCAATGAATTAAAAATTTACAGAGAATGTTACTCAATGGATTAAGCAGGAAATCAATAACAAGAACAAAAAGTAAACAAAAAAAAAATCAAAATGTTTGAAAATATACAAGGGTTAAATTACATTTAGCCTAAAGCTGCCTCCTTACATAGTTCAAATTTGGCCTAAAGGTTTCTTGGTAAGTAATGAACTGTAACCTAACTGGATGTGTGAACAGACTATAACCTACTCTTTTTTTTTTTTTTTTTTTTGAGACAGAGTCTCACTGTGTCACCTAGGCTGGAGTGCAGTGGCATGATTTTGGCTTACTGCAAACTCCACCTCCCAGATTCAAGTGATTCTTGTGCCTCAGCCTCCCGAGTAGCTGGGATTAGGTGCGCACCACCATGCCCAGCTAATTTTTGTATTTTTAGTAGAGATGGGGTTTCACCGTGTTGCCCTGGCTGGTCTTGAACTCCTGACCTCAGGTGATCCACCCACCTTGGCCTCCCAAAGTGCTAGGATTACAGGCATGAGCGACCATGCCTGGCCTTGTAACCTACTCTTGTAACAAGTAGGTCTTAGCCAATCACAGTAGTCATACTTCAACCACTTACAGGCGACTAATGGTTCAAACCATGCTCAGATAAGGTGAACGCTTAGTTGCCTTTTGGATTGGCTGCAAAGCAACTAATCTGGCTGTTTCCACATCTCACTTCCGTTTTCTATATTTCACTTTCGTTTTTCTGTCCATAAATCCTTTCCAACCACCAGAGTCACTTTGAACCTATTCTGGTTCTAGGGACTGCCCGATTTGTGAATCATTCTTTGCTCAATTAAACTCCGTTAAATTTAGTTTGTCTAAAACATTTCTTCTAACACCAATATTCTTCAAAATAAGTTCCAAGTCAAAGAATAAGTCAGAAAATACTTTTAACTGAATGATAAAAATATGATACACCAAAATACATTGGATGCAAGTAATATTATGTTTAGAGGGAAGTTTATGGTCATAAATGCACATTTCAGAAAAGGAGAAAGATTTACTATTGTAAAAACTCAAAATATGTTACTCTAAAATATGGCTTTAGCAGATCAGAATATGCTACTCCAAAATATGCCTTTGGCATAAGAATGATTTTGAGCTGATGATGATGATTATTTATTTATTTATTTATTTTTGAGACAGAGTCTCGCTTTGTCACCCAGGCTGGAGTGCAGTGGTGTGATTTTGGCTCACTGCAAGCCCTGCCTCCTGGGTTCATGCCATTCTCCTGCCTCAGCCTCCTGAGTAACTGGGACTACAGGCACCCACCACCATGCCAGACTAATTTTTTTTTTTTTTTTTTGTATTTTTAGTAGACATGGGGTTTCATCATGTTAGCCAGGATGGTCTCAATCTCCTGACCTCTTGATCCACCTGTCTTGCCCTCCCAAAGTGCTGGGATTACAAGTGTGAGCCACTGCAACTGGCCAAGCTGATTATTTTTTATGGCAGTGGCTGCTGCCATCATGCTGGCTGCAGCAGGGAGGCACGGCTTTGGCTGCACACTCCATAAAGCTGGGGAGTCTCGCCCCTTCTCAGTTGGGAGGAGAGCTCTCTGGGTGCTGCTGCGACTGCCCAACCAGCAACTTCAGACCCACACCTCCTGCTCTATGGAGCATGCCGGAGACTCACCATCCTGGGTGGGGCTACAGCCATCCAAACTGCAGCTGTGCTCTTTGGGGAGGTCTGGGAGCAGGCAGAATCTGCCTTCGTGGGTGTGGCTGTGACTGCTTTCTCAGGTGCAGGAGCTGGGTGTCTCTGCAGGCTGCACCCTCAGTGGCCTTAGGAAGGACACTCCCCTATCCCTCCGAGCTCAGAGGTGTCTTTTCCCACTGCCTGGCTTCTCTCCACTCATGGTGCCTCCTCTGATCTTGGAGGGGGTGTTGGGGCCGAGCGCAGGGGCCATGAATAGCAGCAGGAGGCAGATTGATTTCTGGGTGGAAGGGAGCAGGTCCCCAGTAAGGCCCCACCTTCAGGCCAAGGAAGGTCTGAAGGCTGGGGGCTGGGCTGCCAGTCCTGCAGACTGGCAGACTGGTGGGGGGACTTGTGGTGCCTCTTCTGGGCCTCACATGGCCACCCATGGACGAATTGGCATGCACTTCCTTCCCTCTGAGGCCCATAAATGCCCAGGGCTCAGCCAGAGTGGGGCAGAGGACGAACAGGGCAGAGATGATGGGAGGACCAGCTTCAGAGAGGAGTACTCTCTCTGCCGATAGCTGCAGAGACCTGCAGAAATGTCCAAATGACCTGCCTGCAGAGAGGAGCTATCCTCTCCTCTAAGCTGTTCTAACACTAAATAAAACTCTTCTTCACCCTTCACTTGTCTGCGTACCTCATTCCTCCTGCATGCAGGACAAGAACTTGGGCAATGGGGCTGTGGCCACAGAGGTTTCTGGCCAGAAAAGGCAACACCCCAGAGATCCCGTAACATTTTGAGAAACTGCAGACATGGGAGAAGCTGTGGAAACAGAGTAAAAATTGCCCTTTTATAAGGGAAATTCAAAGCCGTAAAGGAAATCTCCATTTGTAAAGATGTTTCCTGCTCAGTACCAGAAACAGAAGGATGATGCTAAATCACTGGAAACTCTTATCAGTGGAGAAGGTATCAACTTAAGTCTGCCTAACAAACCTTATCCTATTTCGTATTTTCTTTTCTTTTCTTTCTTTCTTTCTTTTTTTTTTTTTAGACAGAGTCTTATTCTGTTCACCTAAGCTGGAGTGCAGTGGTACGATCTCGGCTCACTGCAACCTCCATCCCCTGGGTTCAAGCAAGTCTCCTGCCTCAGCCCCAGGCTGGTCTCAAACTCCTGGCCTCAAGTGATCTGCCTGCCTCGGCCTCCCAAATTGCTGGGATTACAGGCATGAGCTACTGCCCCCGGCTTGAGATTTTCTTGGGCATCTCCCCACAGCTAGCCTTCTTCACACCCTTGTATTTTTGTTTCCTATAGCTAGAAAATAAATGTTTTCTTTTTAAAAAATTGAGACTTGTGTATCATAAGACTTACCCTTTAAAGGTGTAAGATTCAGTGGCATTAAGAACATTCACAATGTTACACAATCATCATCACTATCTAGTTGCAGAATATTTTTACTATCCCAAAAAGAAACCTACTAATTAGTACTCATTCCCCATTTGCTCCTCCCCCATCCTATCCCCAAGGCAACTGTTAATCTACTTTCTCTCTCTATGGATTTGCCTATTCTTGACATTTCACTTAAGTGGAATCGTACAAGATGTAGCTTGTTTGTTTAGCTTCTTTTACTTAGCATAATCCTTTCAAAATTCATCTATGTTGCAGAATTTATCAGTATTTTTCTTGATATTTCTGAATAATACTTCATGGTATGGTTACACCTCATAAGTTGATGGGTTGTTTCTATTTTCTGATTATTATGAACAATGGGGCTATGAACATTCATATATATGTTTTGTGTGAACATACATTTTCATTGCTCTTGGCTATGTTACTGGAAGTGGAATTGCTGGGTCTTACAGTAATTCTAGGTTTGACATTTGGAGCAATTGCCAAACTGTTTTCCAAAGCAGCTGCACCACCTCACATTCCCACCAAAAGTGTACGAGAGTTCTAGTTTCTCCACAACCTAGCCAACTATCTTAGTCAGTCTGTTTGAGCTACTATAACAAACTGCCTTAGACTGGGTAATTTATAAACAATAGAGATTTATTGCTCATAGTTCTAGAGGCTGGGAAGTCTAAGATCAAGACACCCACAGATTCAGTGTCTGGTGAGGGCTCACTCACTCCATCATAGATGGCACCTTCTTGTTGTATCCTTACATGTGAGAAGGGACAAACAAACTCTCTTGAGGCTTCTTTTATAAGGGCACTCATCCCATTTCTTAGGGTAGAGCCTTCATGACCTAATTATCTCTAAATGCCCCATTTCCTAATACCATATTGGGAATTAGGTTTCACCATATAGATTCAGGGGCTGGGGGACACAAAAATTCAAAACCATAGCATTGTCTTTTTGATTGTAGCCATCTTAGTGGGTGTGAAGTGACATCTCATTATGGTTTTGATTTATGTTTCCCTAAGGACTAATGTCAAACACAGTTTCATGTACGTATTGGTAATTTTGTATATGTTATTTGGAGAAATGTTTATTCAAATACTTTGCCCATATTTTATTTCAGTTATTTGTCTTTTTATTGAGTTGTAATTTTTTAATGTATTCTGGACAGTAGATCCTTATTAGATATATGATTTGCAAAAACTTTTTCCCACTCTGTAGGTTGTCTTTTCACTTTTTTGATAAGGTTCTTTGATGCACCAAAGTTTCAAATTTTGATAAATTTCAATTTATTTTTTTTTTTGCTTGTGCTTTTGGTGTCATATCTAAGAAACAGTTGCCTAATATGAAGTTGTAAAGATTTGGGCCTATATTTTCTTCTAAGAGTCTTATAGTACAATTGACCTTTGAACAAGACAGGTTTGAACTGTGCAGGTCCACATATATGTGGATTTTTTCCAATAAATATATTGGGAATTTTTTTGGAGATTTATAACAATTTGGAAAAATTCACAGATGAACAATGTGGCTTAGAAATATTGAAAAAAAATAAGAAAAAGTTAGGTGTATCATGAATGCATAAAATGTATGTAGATACCAGTCTATTTTATTATTTATAACCATAAAATATACACAAATCTGTTATAAAAAGTTAAAATTTATCAAAACTTACAAATACAAACACAGACCTTATAAGGAACCAGAGTTGAGACAAATGTAAACAAATATAAAGATACAGTATTAAATCATAACTGCTTAAAAACAACTGTAGTTCATGCTGTGCTATTGTGATAACTGCATAGCCACCTCCTGTTGCTATTGCAGTGAGACCAAGTGTGAGTATCTGCTTAAAACACCATGTGATACTAATCACTCTGTGTGGGCAGCTCATCTCTCTAAAAAATGATCTCTTGGCCAGGTGCAGTGGCTCATGCCTGTAATCTCAGCACTTTGGGAGACCAAGGCAGGAGGATCACTTGAGCCCAGGAGTTTGAGACCAGCCTGGGCAACATAAGGAGACCCTGTTTCTACAAAAAATAAAAACAGCCAGGTGGTGGCACAGATCTGTGGTCCCAGCTACTAGTGAGGCTGAGGTGGGAGGATTACTTGAGCCCAGGAGGTTGAGGTTGCCTCTGCCATGATCATGCCACTGCACTTTTTTTTTTTGCAGTGGGGACAAGATCTAACTCTGTTGCCTATACTGAGTGAGAATCTCTCTGATTCTCATGTTTTGTTTTGTTTTTAATTACGTTTAGTGCAATACCATAAATCTTGAATAACACCAGGGGACCCATATGAAGTGCCACTAGAGATGCTGGAGGTGTTCCCAAGTATTAGAGAAAAGTCATTACATTACAATAAAAAGTTGAATTGCTTCATATGTACCGTAGATTGAGGTCTGCAGTTGTGGTTGTCCAGCATTTCAAGACAAATGAATCCAGGATAAGGGCTGTTGTAAAAAAAAAAAAAAAAAAAAAAAAAAAGGAAATTAGCAAAATTGTTGCTGCAGCCACACCAACAGGCATAAAAACTGTGCTTGTTTTGAAATACCCTTGTATTTGGCCGGGCGCGGTGGCTCACGCCTGTAATCCCAGCACTTTGGGAGGCCGAGGTGGGCAGATCACGAGGTCAGGAGATCGAGACCATCCTGGCTAACACAGTGAAACCCCATCTCCACTAAAAATACAAAAAATTAGCTGGGCATGGTGGTGGGCACCTGTGGTCCCAGCTACTCAGGAGGCTGAGGCAGGAAAATGGCATGAACCCAGGAGGCAGAGCTTGCAGTGAGCCGAGATTGTGCCACTGCGCTCCAGCCTGGGTGAAAGCGAGACTCCGTCTCAAAAAAAAAAAAAAAAAAAAAGAAATACCCTTGTATTTAATATTTAAAATTCAGCTTTTATGTGGGTGCAGGATTGCTGTAATAAAGACATACCTATAAACTCTAATATGATTCAAGAAAAAGCAAAGACATTATATGACAACTGAAAGCAAAAAGAAGGTGAAGGATCAAAAGCTGGAGAACTTAATAGCAGCAAAGGATGGTTTGATAATCTTAGAAAGAGGTTTGGCTTAAGAAATGTCAAGATGACAGGAAGAGGAGCTTCCGTTGATCAAAAGGCAGCAGACGACTTCCCAGATACCTTTAAGAAAATCATCGTGGAGGCTGGGAATGGTGGCTCACACCTGTAATCTCAGCACTTTGGGAGACCGAGGAGGAAGGATGGCTTGAGCTTAGGAATTTGAGACCAGCCATGGCAACATAGTGAGACCTCATCTCCACTAAAAACAAAAATAATTAGCCAGGCATGGTGGCATGCATCTATAGTCCTAGCTACTTAGGAGGCTGAGGCAGAAGGGTCACTTGAGCTGTGAGGTCAGGGCTGCAGTGAGCCATGATCACACCATCGCACTCTAGCCTGGGTGACAGAGTGAGATGCTGCTTCAAAAAAGAAAAAGGGGGAAAAAAAGGGAAAGAAAATCATTGTGGAGAAAGGAAATCTGTCTGGGAAGAATTTTTTTTTTTTTTTGAGACAGAGTCTCACTGTGTCACCCAGGCTGGAGTGCAGTGGTGATCTTGGTTCACTGCAACCTCCACCTCCCGGTTCAAAAGATTCTCCTGCCTCAGTCTCCCAAGCAGCTGGAATTACAGGCATGTGCCACCATGCCCAGCTAATTTTGTATTTTTAGTATAGATGGGGTTTCTCTACGTTGGTCAGGCTGGTCTCGAACTCCTGACCTCAGGTGATCTGTCTGCCTTGGCCTCCTAAAGTGCTGGGATTATAGGCATAAGCCACTGTGCCTGGCCTTGGAAGGTTTTTAATGAAGACAAAAGTGCCCTATTCTTTTCCCACAAAGGACGTATGTTAGTAAGGAGAAAAGTCAGCATCAGGATTTACTCTAGGAAGGGATAAACTAACTCTACTGTTTTGTGCAAATGCAGTCAGACATATGATCGGGACTGCCTTTATCTATAAGGCTGCTAACCCCTGTGCCACGAAGAGAAAAGATAAACACCAGCTGCCAGTCTTTTGATTGTACAACAAGAAGGCTTGGACAATGAGAACCCTTTCTGGATTGGTTCCATTGATGCTTTGTCCCTGAAGTTAGGAAACGTCTTGCCAGTAAAGACCGTCTTAAAGTTCTTTTGATATTGGACAATATTCCTGGCCACCCAGAACCCCATCAGTTCAACACTGAAGGTATTGAAATAGTGTACTTGCTCCCAAATACGTCTCTAATTCAGCCTCTAGATCAGGTGGCCATAAGAACATTTAAGGCTCATTACATGCCACAATATATGGAATAAAGGATTGTCAACGTGATGGAAGAAAACCAAGGCAGAGGGAATGTCACGAATATCTGGGAGGATTACACCATTAAAGATGTCATCATTGCTACAGAAAAAGCTGTGAAAGCCATCAAGCCTGAATCAATAAATTCCTGCTGGAGAAAACTGTGTCCAGATGTTGTGCATGACTTCGTAGGATTTATGACAGAGCCAATCAAGGAACTCAAAACAGAGATTGTGGTTGTGGCAAAAAGGTCGGGGGATGGTGGTGAAGGGTTTCAAGATATGGATCTTGAAGAAATTCAAGAGCTAATAGACGCTACATCGGAGGAATTAATAGAAGATGACTCGATGGAGATGAATGCTTCCAAACCACTGCAAGATGATGAGGAAGAAGACACAGAACAAATAGTGCCAGAAACAAACTGACATTAGACAATCTGGCAGAAGGATTCCAATTATTCAAGACTGCTCTTGACTTTTACAACAGGGACATTCTACGGGCACTGAAACTAAAGCAAAGGGTGGAAGAAGGTGTGGGACCATATAGAAACATGTTTAGAGAAATAAAAAAGCAAAAAAGTCAGATCAAAATTAGGATGTATTTCTGTAAAGACACTGAGTGTGCCTTCCTTTCCTGCCTCCCCTTCCACCTCCTCCATCTCTTCTGCCTCTGCCACCCGAGACAGCAAGATCAACCCCCTCCCTTTCTTCAGCCTACTCAACATGAAGATCAAGAAGATGAAGACATTTATGATGATACACTTCTATTAAATGAATAGTAAATACATATGCTTTTTCTTATTATTATCTTTACATTTCCTTTCTCTAGCTTCCTTTATGGTAACAATATAGTATATAATATACACGACATACAAAATATGTGTTAATCGCCTGTGTATGTTAACAGTAAGGCTTCTGGTCACCACCTAATCACCTCTTAAAAGTGCCACCTGGTCCCACCTCTTTTTTTTTTGTTTTTTTTTAAATTTGAGACAGAATCTTACTTTGTCACCCAGGCTGGAGTACAGTGGCACGATTCGGCTCACTGTAACCTCCGCCTCTCAGGTTCAAGCAATTGTCCTGCCTCAGCCTCCTGAGCAGCTGGGACTATAGGCATGCACCACCACGCCCGGCTAATTTTTCTGTTTTTAGTAGTTTTACCATGTCAGCCAGGCTAGTCTAAAACTCCTGACCTCAAGTGATCTGCCTGCCTCAGCCTCCCAAAGTGCTGGGATTACAGGTGTGAGCCACTGCGCCCGGCTTGGTCCCACCTCTTATACTGTCCCAATGACAATTAAATTCCGACATGAGTTTTGGAGGTGACACGCAAACCATAGCAGTCCTGAAGACCGGAGGTGCAGCACGCCATGCAGGGCCACATGGGAAAGATGCCAGCGAGGGTAGGAGGCAGAAGACAGGAGCAAGGGACAGACTGGGACCAGAGCCTTTCCTTGGGAGAGGGAAGGCAAGGCAGGATGAACAGTTTAGGATTGGCCATGTTGAACCATTTCAGTGGGCTTTGGGCTCTAGGGGTGTACCCAGTCGTCTGGCACCTGGCCCTGGGATGAGTAAGGCAGAGGAATGAGTAAGGCAGAGGCGTGGCTCTGCATTGGCTAGTCTGCATTTAAAAGACACACTCCCGGCAGGGCCCTTTGCTGTCTTTTAGAATTGGCTAACTAGTTGGAGGGGCAGTCTCTCCCCAGTTAGAAATGTTTTTTTTCCTTTGTTTTTATTTTAAATTTGATTTTTAGGATGTCAAAATATTATATTGTTATATATAAAGTTTTGGTGCCGCAAAAGGAATAGCACTCGAATATAAAATTTTCCTTTTAATTCTCAGCAAGGCAAGTTACTTCTATATAGAAGGGTGTGCCCTTACAGATGGAACAATGGTGAGCACACACTTGGACAAGGGAAGGGAAAGGGTTTTTATCCCTGACGCATGTGGCCCCTGCTGCTGTATCGTTCCCCTATCGGCTAGGGTTAGACCACACAGGCTAAACTAATTCCAATTGGCTAATTTAAAGAGAATGACGGGGTGAATGCTTTGGCGGGAGCAGGTAGCAGGTAATTGGAATGAGTTAAGGTGGAGCAGGTGATTGGAATGTAGGGTGGAGCAGGTGATCAGAATGAGTCAGGGTGGAGTAGGTAATTGGAATGAGTCAGGGTGGGGTGGGTAATCGAAAAAGGCTGCTTTAAGAGGAAGTTAAGTTTAAAAGTAGAAGGCAAAGAATTGCCAGTATTGACATATTAATTATTTGAAAAGAAATTTAGAACTCATATCTAACAATATGCAGAAAATTTAAAACATTTACACTAAAGTTTATTTCTGGATTCTCATTTCATTTTTTTTTTTTTTTTTTTTGTCACTCAGGCTGGGGTGCAGTGTCGTGATCTCAGTTCACTGTAACCTCTGCCTCCCAGGTTCAAGTGATTTGCCTGCCTTAGCCTTTCAAGTAGCTGGGATTACAGGAGTGTGCCACCACATCCAGCTAATTTTTGTATTTTTAGTAGAAATGGAGTTTTACCATGTTGGCCAGGCTGGTCTTGAACTCCTGACCTCAAGCGGTCTGCTTGCCTCCACCTCCCAAAGTGCTGGGATTACAGGCATAAGCCTGGCCTGGATTTTCATTTCTATCCCATTGATCTTCTATGTTTATCCTTTGGCAATACCACAAAGTCTTAGTTATGATAGCAGAAAATCCGTTTATTTATTTATTTTTGAGGCAGGGTCTCGTTTTGTCACCCAGGCTGGGGTGCAGTGGCGCCATCATAGCTCACTGCACATTCTATGGGGTCTCTCTTCAAACTCTTGGCCTCAAAGGATTCTCCCATCTTGACTTCCCTCAGTGCTGGGATTATAGGCCCAACCCACTGTGCCTGGCCAGAAAATCAATTTAATCTGTTAAAAAACAAATGAACACACACACACACACACACACACACACACACACAAACAAACGCATTCCTACAAAATATAACTCTAGGCCTAAACTGTGGGTTTCAGCCAAATATTTAGCGGCAATATAACATTAATCTTACCTAAAACTTTCTGGGGAAAACAGTTCCCAATTCATTTTATGAGGTCAGAATCACTTTGATCACAAAACTTCACAAGAATATTATAAAACATAAAAATTACAGGTCAGTCTCTCTCATAATCATAGATGTAAAAATTCCAAAAATATTTTAGCAAATTAAATCCAGCAGTATATACAAAAGATAGTAAGACATGACAAAGCTAGGTTTATTCCAGCTTTGGAATGGATGCAAGGATGGTTTATTATTTGGGAATTAATCAACGTAATTTATCATATAACAGAAAAAAGGATAAAAACATATGATAATCTCAGTAGATGTAGACAAAACATGTGATAAAATTCAATACTCTTTCATGATTAAAAAACTCAACAATTTAAGAGTGAGAATTATAGGTAGCATCATACTTGAAGGTGAAATATTAAATCATTTTTCTTGGAAAATAGAATAGGCCCAGGGGACCTACTTTCACCAGTTATATTCAACAGGCACTGGGTTGCAGCCAGTATAAGCAAGAAAAGGAAATAAAGGCCTATGATTGGAAAGAAATAAAACAATCATTTTTTGAAGATAACATATTGAGTAAATTGAGAATGGAAAGAATCTAATAAAAATGATTCAGTTAATAAGTAAATTAGTAATGCCACTGGATTAAAAGTCGACATACCAGCAACAATCATAAAATGAAATACAAAGAAGGATTCAATTTATGGGAGCATCATAATACAACAAATTCCTAGGGATAAGTTTAATGAAGGATGACTGCTATACAAAAGCTCCAAAACACGTACCAAGGGAAATCATGTCAGGGAGAGCTATGTCAACATTCGTGAATTAGAAAATTCAAGGTGTAGACAAGTCATTGCTCCCTAATTTGATCTGCATTTGTAATACAATCCCAATAAAAACCCTAAGATTCTGTTATGGAAATGTACATGCAAATTCTAAAATTTATAGAAAATGCAAAGAGCCAAGGCTAGTCAAGAATAAATAGAAACTAAGTTGGAATGGAGAACTTGTACCACCAAATATAAAGACTTGTTGTAAAGCTACAATAACTAAGTCAGTGTGGTATTAGCATAAATATAGAAAAATAGGCCAATGGACTGAATAAGATCCAGAAACAAATACCCACATATGGTCACCAGAATGGTGACATACAAGTCACTGAAATGCAATGAAAGAATGTTCTTTTCAATAAATGGTAGATGAAATTTGGATCCCAGAGAGGAAAAAGATGTATCTTGAATCTCACTGTACCCCATATGAAATAAATTCCAGCTGGATGTAGAACTAAATGTGAAAAACAACAAATCCATAAGAAAAAAGCAAAAAGCGGCCGGGCGTGGCAGCTCACGCCTGTAATCCCAGCACTTTGGGAGGTGGAGGTGGGTGGATCACTTGAGCCGAGGAGTTTAAGACCAGCCTGGGCAACATAGGGAGGTTCCATCTCTACAAAAAATACAAAAATTAGCCGGGCTTGGTGGTGCACGCCTGTAGTCCCAGCACTAGGGAGGCTGAGGTAGGAGAATCACCTGAGTCCTAGGAGGTTTGAGGCTGCAGTGAGCCTGCCTCAGCCTCTCAAGCAGCTGGGATTACAGGAGTGTGCCACCACGTCCAGCTAATTTTTGTATTTTTAGTGGAAATGGGGTTTCACCATGTTGGCCAGGCTGGTCTTAAACTCCTGACCTCAAGTGCTCTGCTTGCCTCCACCTCCCAAAGTGCCACTGCACCCAGTCTGGGCAACAGAGTGAGACCCTATCTAAAAACAAACAAACAAACAGAAAAAGAAAAAGGAGGCAAAAAACATCAAAATGTTTAAGTAACTATTTGGTAATATTTTTAAAAGGTAAACATACATATACCTATGAGTAAACAGTGCCACTGCTGCCCCCATAGAAATAATTGCTCATGTCCAACAAAGGATATAGACAAGACTGGTCACGGCAGTGCTGTGCATAAATAGCCCAAATGGAAACAACCCAAATGCCCATAAACAATAGGATGGGTGAATAAATGATAGAATATTCACGCAGTGGAATTCTATACAGCAGCAAAAAAATGATGAATGACTGATACAAGAGACAAGTATGGATGAATCTCACATAAAAATGTTGAGTTCGAGACCAACCTGGCCAACATAGTGAAACCCTGTCTCTACTAAAAATACAACAAATTAGCCAGGTGTGGTGGCGGGCTCCTGTAATCCCAGCTACCTGGGAGGCTGAAGCAGGAGAATGGTTTGAACCCAGGAGGTGGAGGTTGCAGTGAGTCGAGATCATACCATTGTACTCCAGCCCGGGCAACAGTGTGAGACTCCGTCTAAAAAAAAAAAAAAAAGTTGAGTGAACAAAACCAGACACGACAGAATACAAACTGTATGATACCATGTAAATGAAATTCAAAATGGGGAAAATTAATCTATGGCAACAGAAGTCAGAAGTCAGAAGACTGGTTATTTTGTGAAGCAGTGTTAGGAATGGAGAGGGTAGGTACATGGAGGGGCTTTCTGGGCAGCTTATGATCCTTCCTTCCTTCTTTCCTTACCTCCCTCCCTCCCTCCCTCCCTCCCTCCCTCCCTCCCTTCCTCCCTTCCTTCCTTCCTTCCTTCCTTCCTTCCTTCCTTCCTTCCTTCCTTCCTTCCTTCCTTCCTTCCTTCCTTCCTTCCTTCCTTCTTTCCTTCCTTTTTTACAGGGTCTTGTTCTGTTGCCCAGGTTACAGTGCAATGGTGCAATCATGGCTCACTGCAGCCTTGAACTGGGCTCAAGTGATCGTCCCACCTCAGCCTCCCAAGTAGCAGGGACCACAGGCAAGTGTCACCATGCCCAACTAATTTGTAAATATTTTTGTAGAGTTGGCGCCTCCCTACTGGTCTCAAACTCCTGGGCTCAAGGGATCCTTCCACCTTAGGTTCCCAAAGTGCTGGGATTACAGGGGTGAGCCACCACACCCCACCTGATGCCTTATTTCTTGATCTGGGAAGGGGTGATATGGATTATGTGCATGTATTTCTTATATTCTTTGAGCACATACTTATTTGTGTCCACTTTTCAGCATGTATGTTGCATTTCAATAAGGAAGTTTACTTTCTATAAAGAGATCTTATAGGTACTGAACTATTTACGATTTGTCTCAAAATAATCCAGTGAGAGGTAGAGTGTGTGAGTGTGTATGTGCAGGGGTGTGGGAAATATATAAATGAAGGTTGGCCACAGCTTTATTATTATTATTTAGTGACAGAGTCTCACTCTGTTGCCCAGGCTGGGGTGTAGTAGTGCGATCATAGCTCATGACAGCCTTGAATTCCTGGGTCTCAAGTGATCCTCCACACCTGGCTAATTTTTTAATTTTTTGTAGAGATGGGGTCTTGGGTCTTGCCATCTTGCCCAGGCTGGTCTGGAACTCCTGGCCTCAGGTAATCCTCCTGCCTTAGTCTCCCAAAATGCTGGGATTACAGGTGTGAGCCACTGTGCCCAGCCTTGCAAGTTAACTATTAAATCTGGGTTATGACTTATACATGAAGCATAATGATACTCTGCTTTTATGTATATTTGAAATTTTTCATCATTAAAGATTAAAAGCTAAAGGCAAAAACTCTTAGGAGGCTGAGGTGGGAGGATTGCTTGAGCCCAGGAGTTCAAGTCCAGCTTATCTTTGAGGAAACTAAAAAAGCAAAACGTCCCAAGCATCAGGTTTAGCAAGAAACGTGGTGGGGATGTAATTTGCGTATCGACCATATTGGAGAGCAGGGCAGACCATTAGAAGTGTCATTTGCTGAAAGATTCCTATGGGAGAATGTGTTCAAGTCTGGACACTCACCCCTGGGACCAGGGGCTGGAGAGGTGTGTACAAAGAGAGTTGAAGATAGAGTCCTGCTCCAGAAGATAGTCGCTGAGTACCCCTAGAACCACAAAACTCTCTCTCAAAGGGCAAAACTTCAAGCTATTAGGAATCATTCTGCCTTCAATTTCATAGTCAAGCTTTTCTTCTCACTGTTTGTGCTCACTGCAGAATCAGCCCATCCAGCCCTGTGGCTTCATCACCATCCAGAGGTTGATGGCTCTCTGATGTCTTTCCAGCCCAGGGAGCACCCAGACCCAAGTGCTCAATGTGTGCTGGGTGTGGATTCCCTTGAGTGAGTCCCAGAAACCTCAAACTCACTTTATCCCAAACAAATTCTTTCCTTTCACATCTGACTGTCTCTTCCCCATTTTCAGGGGATGACTCCCACCCACTCCCAAGGGAAGAACCAATGAGAGCATCTCTATTTGCTTCTCTTCCTGATTGTCCTGCCCCCAGCAGCTGATAGGTGTTATCTAGTATATTCACCAACTTCTGGTTTGCAACTCTTTCCTAGACCTCTACCTCCTGAGTTGGATCGCCATCTTTCCCATGCCCTGTTACACAGCCCCTTGTGTGCTCAGATTCCTCCTCTGGCCAACCCCGTCCCATGCCCCCATCACCTAAGGTATAAACATGCAATTTGGGAAGGGTGCCAAGTAGAAGCCAGGCATCTAAAGGAAGGAGTAGCTCAGAACCAGGGAGCTGGCTGTGGGGGGTGGGTACATAGTGTGGAAATTTCAAATTTATTTTATTATTATTATTTTTTGAGGCAGAGTCTTGCTCTGTCACCCAGGCTGGAGAGCAGTGGTGCGATCACAGCTCACTGAAACCTCCACCTCACGGGTTCAAGTGATTCTTGTGCCTTAGCCTCCTGAATAGCTTGCAATGATAGGCATGTACCACCATGCCTGACTAATTTTTGTATTTTTAGTAGAGATGGGGTTTCACCATGTTGCCCAGGTTGGTCTTGAACTCCTGGGCTCAAGTGATCTGCCCGCCTTGGCCTCCCAAAGTGCTGGAATTACAGGTGTGAGCCACCGTGCCTGGCCTAAAGATCAAATTTTAAAATATGATTTTGAACATTGACTGGGAGCAGACATTGTGTTAAGCACTCAATGTGCATTATCTCATCTAATCTTTACCAGGACCCTACTACATAAGGTCACACAGTAAGTGGCAGAGGTGGGATTTGAACACAGGATGACTGAGTTCAGAACCCTTGCTCTTAACTACTAGGTGACTTCCTTTGCCACCTAGGGCTAGATCAGTTAGGGTGAAGTGCCAGGAATAATTCTTGCCTAACAGCCTCTGGCCCTCTGGCCCCACATTTTCTGATCCTGCTTCTCATTTTGTAGATGAGGAAAATGAAACAGAGAGGTCTCAGAGCAAGCAGGAAGCATAGCTGGAACTGACACAGACTGCCCCCAGGAGTTTCCTGGGAGTGGTGATCCTATACGATGAATGTGGCACTGGCCAGGGAATCTGGATACCTGGCTTCCAGGCTGGGTGCAATCATTTATGCAGGAACCAGTGATGCTGTGGAAGTCTCCTGAGTGTCCACTTCTCTGTCCATGCCCAAGTTAGCCCTTTCTACTGTCAGAGCTATAGAGGGTCAAAGTGCTGGAGCCTGTCCAAGTGCTCTAGGAACTGGGAAGCACCCGGTGTGTGAATAAAGGATCATGAGCAAACTTTACAGAGTCCTTACTGCTGTCCAGCACAGCCTCACTGAAAAGGAAGGATGGTTGCCCTGAGTGCCCAGAGTAAAGGCTAGACCTGCAGGTAGAAGAGAGGCCAACTTGAACTTAGGGTAAGAAACAAAGGTTTTTTTGTTTGTTTGTTTTGTTTTTTGTTTTTTGAAACAGAGTCTGGCTGTTGTAGCCCAGGCTGGAGTGTAATGGCATGATCTTGGCTCACTGCAACCTCTGCCTCCTGGGTTCAAGCGATTCTCCTGCCTCAGCCTCCCGAGTAGCTAGGATTACAGGAATGTACCACTGTGCCTAGCTAATTTTTGTATTTTTAGTAGAGACAGAGTTTCGCCATGTTGGCCAGGCTGGCCTTGAACCCCTGGCCTCAGGTCATCCTCCTGCCTCAGCCTCCCAAAGGGCTGGGATTACAGATGTGAGCCACCATGCCCGGCCTATTATCTTGTTTTTCATGCCACATATATAAAGGAAATTTGTTTGTCAATTGCATCATTCTTGCTATGAACTCTCATCATACCTTTTACATTTAAAAGTCATCTGGCACAAATTAACTACAATCATTTTTTTTTTAATAGGTCGGGCATGGTGGCTTATGCTTGTAATCCCATCACTTTGGGACGCCAAGGCGGGAGGACCACTTGAGGTCAGGAGTTTGAGACCAGCCTGACCAACATGATGGAACCTTATCTCTACCAAAAAATTACAAAAATTAGCTGGGCATGGTGGCGTGCTCCTGTAGTCCCAGCTAGTCAGGAGGCTGAGACGGGAGGATTGCCTGAACCTGAGAGGTCGACATTGCACCACTGTACTCAAGCCTGGGCGACAGAGACCCTGTCTAAAAAAAAAAAAAAAAAAAAAAAAAAGAAAGAAAGAAAGAAAAGAAAAAAAGAAAAAGTGAAAATAATTGTCCCATTATAAAATAAGCACCCTTGGGAGGTAGTGAGCTTCGCATCACTGGGGAGATGCAGAGAGCTGCTGACGCCTGTGCACTGGGGAGAGGAGTAGGCAGGGGTGGAGTATGTGCACTGCGGGAGAAATGGGGCAGGTCAGACCAGTGCATGCTGAGATTCTACTTTTCGGAGACTCTGCTTCTAACTGTAAAGTGGAGTTCTGAGATTTTAGACCCTTTTACATTTTTTAAAAATTATTATTTTTTTTAACTTATACTTTAAGTTCTGGGGTACATATGCACAATGTGCAAGTTTGTTACATAGGTATACATGTGCCATGTTGGTTTGCTGCACTCATCAACTCATCATTTACATTAGGTATTTCTCCTAATGCTATTCCTCCCCCAGCCTCCGACCCCCGATAGGCCCTGATATGTGATGTTCCCACGTTGTGTCCATGTGTTCTCATTGTTCAACTCCCACCTATGAGTGACAACAAGCAGTGTTTGGTTTTCTGTCCTTGCGATAGTTTTCTTAGAATGACGGTTTCCAGCTTCATCCGTGTCCCTGCAAAGGACATGAACTCATCCTTTTTTATGGCTGCATAGTATTCCATGGTGTATATGTGCCACATTTTCTTAATCCAGTCTATCATTGATGGACATTTGGGTTGGTTCCAACTCTTTGCTGTTGTGAATAGTGTCGCAGTAAATATACATGTGCATGTGTCGTTATTGTAGAATGACTTATAATCCTTTGGGTATATGCCCAGTAATGGGATTGCTGGGTCAAATGGTATTTCTAGTTCCAGATCCTTGAGGAATCGCCATACTGTCTTCCACAATGGTTGAACTAATTTATATTCCCACCAACTGTGTAAAAGCATTCCTATTTCTCCACATCCTCTCCAGCATCTGCTGTTTCCTGACTTTTTAATGATCGCCATTCTAACTGGCATGAGATGGTGTCTCATTGTGGTTTTGATTTGCATTTCTCTGATGACCAATGATGATGAGCATTTTTGCATATGTCTGTTGACTGCATAAATGTCTTCTTTTGAGAAGTGTCTGTTCATATCCTTTGCCCACTTTTTGATGTTTTTTTTTTTTTTTTCTTGTAAATTTGTTTAAGTTCTTTGTAGATTCTGGGTATTAGCCCTTTGTCAGATGGATAGATTGCAAAAATTTTCTCCCATTCTGTAGGTTGCCTGTTCACTCTAATAATAGTTTCTTTTGCTGTGCAGAAGCTCTTTAGTTTAATTAGATCCCATTTGTCTATTTTGGCTTTTGTTGCCATTGCTTTTGGTGTTTTAGTCATGAAGTCCTTGCCCATGCCTATGTCCTGAATGATATTGCCTAGATTTTCTTCTAGGGTTTTTATGGTATTAGGTCTTACATTTACATTTAAGTCTTTAATCCATCTTGAGTTAATTTTTGTGTATGGTATAAGAAAGGGATCCAGTTTCAGCTTTCTATGTATGGCTAGCCAGTTTCCCAGAACCATTTATTAAATAGGGAATCCTTTCCCCATTGTTTGTTTTTGTCAGGTTTGTCAAAGATCAGATGGTTGTAGATGTGTGGTGTTATTTCTGAGGCCTCTGTTCTGTTCCATTGGTCTATATATCTGTTTTGGTACCAGTACCATGCTGTTTGGGTTACTCTAGCTTTGTAGTATAGTTTGAAGTCAGGTAGCATGATGCCTCCAGCTTTGTTCCTTTTGCTTAGGATTGTCTTGGCAATGTGGGCTCTTTTTTGGTTCCATAGGAACTTTAAAGTAGTTTTTTCTAATTCTGTGAAGAAAGGTAGTGGTAGCTTGATGGGGATAGCATTGAATCTATAAATTACTTTGGGCAATATGGCCATTTTCAAGATATTGATTCTTCCTGTCCATGAGCATGGAGCGTTCTTCCATTTGTTTGTGTCCTCTTTTATTTCATTGAGCAGTGGTTTGTGGTTCTCCTTGAAGAGGTCCTTCACATCTCTTGTAAGTTGGATTCCTAGGTATTCTATTCTCTTTGAAGCAATTGCGAATGGGAGTTCACTCATGATTTGGCTCTCTGTTTGTCTGTTATTGGTGTATAGGAATGCTTGTGATTTTTGCACATTGGTTTTGTATCCTGAGACTTTGTAGAAGTTGCCTATCGATTTAAGGAGATTTTGGGCTGAGACGATAGGGTTTTCTAAATATATAATCACGTCATCTGCAAACAGGGACAATTTGACTTCCTCTTTTCCTAATTGAATACCCTTTATTGCTTTCTCTTGCCTGATTGCCCTGGCCAGAACTTCCAACACTGTGTGGAGTAGGAGTGGTGAGAGAGGGCATTCTTGTCTTGTGCTGGTTTTCAAAGGGAATGCTTCCAGTTTTTGCCCATTCAGTATGATATTGGCTGTGGGTTTGTCATAAATAGCTCTTATTATTTTGAGATACATTCCATCAATACCTAGTTTATTGAGAGTTTCTAGCATGAAGGGCTGTTGAATTTTGTCGAAGGTCTTTTCTGCATCTATTGAGATAATCATGTGGTTTTTGTCATTGGTTCTGTTTATATGATGGATTACGTTTATTGATTTGCATATGTTGAACCAGCCTTGCATCCCAGGGATGAAGCCAACTTGATCGTAATGGATAAGCTTTTTGATGTGCTGCTGGATTTGGTTTGCCAGTATTTTATTGAGGATTTCTGCATCGATATTCATCAGGGATATTGGTCTAAAATTCTCTTTTTTTGCTGTTTCTCTGTGAGCTTTTGGTATCAGGATGATGCTGGCCTCATAAAATGAATTAGGAAGGATTCCGATTCCTTCTTTTTCTATTGATTGGAATAGTTTCAGAAGGTACCAACTCCTCTTTGTACCTCTGGTAGTATTTGGCTGCGAATCCATCTGGACTTCTTTTTTGGTTGGTAGGCTATTAATTATTGTCTCAATTTCAGAATCTGTTACTGGTCTAGTCAGAGATTCAACTTCTTCCTGGTTTAGTCTTGGGAGGGTGTATGTGTCCAGGAATTTTTCCATTTCTTCTAGATTTTCTAGTTTATTTGTGTAGAGGTGTTTATAGTATTCTCTGATGGTAGTTTGTATTTCTGTGGGATCGGTGGTGATATCCCCTTTATCATTTTTTATTGTGCCTATTTGATTCTTCTCTTTTTTCTTCATTATTAGTCTTGCTAGCTGTCTATTTTGTTGATCTTTAAAAAAAACCAGCTCCTGGATTCATTGATTTTTTGAAGGTTTTTTTGTGTCTTTATCTCCTTCAGTTCTGCTCTGATCTTAGTTATTTCTTGCCTTCTGCTAGCTTTTGAATTTGTTTGCTTTTGCTTCTCTAGTTCTTTTAATTGTGATATTAGGGTGTCAGTTTTAGATCTTTCCTGCTTTTTCTTGTGGGCATTTGGTGCTATGAATTTCACTCTACACACTGCTTTAAATGTGTCCGAGATTCTGATACATTGTGTCTTTGTTCTCATTGGTTTCAAAGAACATCTTTATTTCTGCTTTCATTTCATTATTTACCCAGCAGTCCATTCAGGAGCAGGTTGTTCAGTTTCCATGTAGTCGTGCAGTTTTGAGTGAGTTTCTTAATCTTGAGTTCTAATTTTATTGCACTGTGGTCTGAGAGACAATTTCTTGTGATTTCTGTTCTTTTACTTTTTCTTAGGAGTGCTTTACTTCCAATTATGTGGTCAATTTTAGAGTAAGTGTGATGTGGTGCTGAGAAGAATGTATATTCTGTTGATTTGGGGTGGAGAGTTCTGTAGATGTCCATTAGGTCTGCTTGGTGCAGAGCTGAATTCAAGTCCTGGATATCCTTGTTAACCTTCTGTCTCGTTGATATGTCTAATATTGACAAAGCGGTGTTAAAATCTCCTATTATTATTATGTGGGAGTCTAAGTCTCCTTGTAGGTCTCTAAGGACTTGCTTTATTAATCTGGGTGCTCCTGTATTGGGTGCATATATATTTAGGATAGTTAGCTCCTCTTGTTGAATTGATCCCTTTACCGTTATGTAGTGGCCTTCTTTGTCTCTTTTGATGTTTGTTGGTTTAAAGTCTGTTTTATCAGAGACTAGGATTGTAACCCCTGCTTTTTTGCTTTCCATTTGCTTGGTAGATCTCCCTCCATCCCTTTATTTTGAGCCTATGTGCATCTTTGCACATGAGATGGATCTCGTGAATACAACACACAGATGGGTCTTGACTCTTTATCCAGTTTGCCAGCGTGTGTCTTTTAATTGGGGCATTTAGCCCATTTACATTTAAGGTTAATATTGTTATGTTTCAATTTGATCATTATGATGCTAGCTGGTTATTTTGCTCATTAATTGATGCAGTTTCTTCATAGTGGCAATGGTCTTTACTATTTAGCATGTTTTTGCAGTGGCTGGTACCGGTTGTTCCTTTCCATGTTTAGTGCTTCCTTCAGGAGTTCTTGTAAGGCAGGCCTGGTGGTGACAAAATCTCTCAGCATTTGCTTTTCTGTAAAGGATTTTATTTCTCCTTCACTTATGAAGCTTAGTTTGCCTGGATATGGGATTCTGGGTTGAAAATTCTTTTCTTTAAGAATGCTAAATATTGCCCCCCACTCTCTTCTGTCTTGTAGGGTTTCTGCCGAGAGATCTGCTGTTAGTCTGAGGGGCTTCCCTTTGTGGGTAACCCGACCTTTTTCTCTGGCTGCCCTTAACATTTTTCCTTCATTTCAACCTTGGTGAATTTGACCATTATGTGTCTTGGGGTTGTTCTTCTCGAGGAGTGTCTTTGTGGTGGTCTCTGTATTTCCTGAATGTGAATGTTGGCCTGCCTTCCGAGGTTAGGGAAGTTCTCCTAGATAATATCCTGAATAGTGTTTTCTAACTTGGTTCCATTCTCCCATCACTTTCCAGTACACCAATCAAATGTATATTTGGTCTTTTCATGTAGTCTCATATTTCTTGGAGACTTTATTCATTTCTTTTCACTCTTTTTTCTCGAATCTTGTTTTCTCACTTTATTTCGTTAATTTGATCTTCAATCACTGATATCCTTTCTTCCACTTGATCAAATTGACTATTGAAGCTTGGGCATGTATCATGAAGTTCTCATGCCATGGTTTTCAGTTCCATCAGGTCATTTAAGGTCCTCTCTACATTGTTTTTTCCAGTTAGCCATTCGTGTAACCTTTTTTCAAGGTTTTTAACTTCCTTGGGATGGATTAGAACATGCTCCTTTAGCTTGGAGAAGTTTGTTATTATCGACCTTCTGAAGCCTGCTTCTGTCAACTCATCAAATTTATTCTCCATCTAGCTTTGTTTCCTTGCTGACGAGGAGCTCCAATCCTTTGGAGGAGAAGAGGTGCTCTGTTTTTTGGAATTTTCAGCTTTTCTGCTTTGGTTTCTCCCCATCTTTGTGATTTTATCTATCTTTGGTCTTTGATGTTGGTGACCTACAGATGGGATTTTGGTGTGGATGTCCTTTTTGTTGATGTTGATGCTATTCCTTTCTGTTTGTTAGCTTTCCTTCTAACAGTCAGACCCCTCAGCTGCAGGTCTGTTGGAGTCTGCTGGAGGTCCACTCCAGACCCTGTTTGCCTGGGTATCACCAGTGGAGGCTGCAGAACAGCAAATATTGCTGCCTGATCCTTCCTCTGGAAGCTTCATCCCAGAGGGGCACCTGCCTGTTTGAGGTGTCTGTCAGCCCCTACTGGGAGATGTTTGCCAGTCAGGCTACACAGGGGTCAGGGACCGACTTGAGGAGGCAGTCTGTCTGTTCTTGGAGCTTGAACGCCGTGCTGAGAGAACCACTGCTACTCTCTTCAGAGCTGTTGGACAGGGATGTTTAAGTCTGCAGAAGCTGTCTGCTGCCTTTTATTCTACGATACCCTGCTCCCAGAGGTGGAATCTATAGAGGCAGTAGGCCTTGCTGAGCTGTGGTGGGCTCCACCCAGTTCGTGCTCTTTGTTTACACTGTGACCTACTGAAGCCTCAGCAATGGCAGATGCCCCTCCCCCCGTCCAGCTGCAGTATCGCGGGTTGATCTCAGACTGCTGCGCTAGCAGTGAGCAAGGCTCTGTGGGCGTGGGACCCACTGAGCCAGGCATGGGAGGGTATCTCCTGGTCTGCCAGTTGCTAAGACTGTGGGAATAGTGCAGTATTTGGTCAGAAGTGTGCCATTTCTCCAGGTACAGTCTATCATGTCTTTCCAACCCCTTGCCCTTCCGAATGAGGCAATGCCCTGCCCTGCTTCAGCTTACCCTCCATGGGCTGCACCCACTGTCCAACCAGTCCCAATGAGATGAACCAGGTACCTCAGTTGCAAATACAGAAATCACCTGTCTTCTGTGTTGATCTTGCTGGAAGTTGCAGACTGAAGCTCTTCCTATTCAGCCATCTTGGAAGTGACCTCCAACCCTTTTATGTTTGAAGGCTTTTTGTCAATAAATGGGAGAAAATGCCATTTTAAATTTATGAGCAGCTTTTTCTGTTCCTTTTGGTTTGGAGTAGAGTTAGAAGGCAATTTATCTTTAGGGTATATATAGAGCTTTTGGGTTAAAAAACAAAAACAAAAACATGAGCCTTTGGAGATGCAGAGGTGCAGGCCAGATCTCTGTGACTTTGGGCTGTAGCCTCTGTTTCCACATCTGAAAACAGGGGAATTAATATCCACCTGCCCAGCAAATCAGAGGGTCACTGTGAATGTGAAATGACCTAGTGGGCTGCTGACATCTTGGCCATCTTCACCTTTTGCTCTTACCCTGGTGGTGAGGGCTCAGTCTGTAGTCACATGGCCCTCACCCTGCTAGAGCTCTGCTTGGGGCTCTGCTCTCAGGCCCTTGTGATGGCAGCATGTTTGTGCACCCTATAGTCATGAACAGCATCTCCTCTGTCACCTGCATAGGTCTGTACGATTGTCAGAGGGCTTTCATTCTCATCCATGATCTCATTTAGAAAAAAACTGAGCACAGAATCTACCAAAGCCCCTAGACCTTGGTGTCTTATTTTGTAATTTGCTCATTTAAAGCAATAATATCAAATGCAGTCAGATTAACAGCCATTTGTTGAATCCTCACAATGTACCAGGTGCTCTGCTAAACACTTTCCATACATTTCACCCTCACCACAGACCAAGAAACTAGGTCTATGATTTCCCTATTTTCCATATGGAGAAACTGAGGCTCAGAGGGTTTAAGAAACATCCCCTAAGTCACAGAGCTGTTAAGTGGCAGAACCAGGACTCAAACTGACCTCTGTCTGACCCTCATCGGCACAGCTTACTTGCCTAAAACACTTACAGATCCTATATGTGTCAGGGGCAGTGTGTGGAATCCCCCTGCTGAGAGATCTAGTGCTCAGGTGGGGGTACAAAGCTGCTAATGTTGGAGAGAAGATGGAAAAAAGAAAGCGGAATTGGTCAACAGGGCACCCCTGGCTGGAGTGGGTACCATGGACAGGATGTTGGGGAACCTGGTTTGGAATATCAGAGCTTACATTCTCCCACAGCATGACCTTGGCCCATTCACCTCCACTTTCTGCTTTCAGTTTTCCCTCCAGAAACACTGTTACAATCACAGTGGTCATCATTCATGGTGGAGCTCCTTCATGATTGCTTAGCACGGCCCATGAATCATTGGATTCATCTTCAGAAGATCCCTCATGAAAGGATGCAAAGGCATAAGAATGATACAATGGACTTTGGGGACTTGGGTGAAAGGGTGGGAGGGGTGAGGGCTAAAATGCTACACATTGGGTACAGTGTACACTACTCAGGTGATGGGTGCACAAAATCTCAGAAATCACTACTAAAGAGCTCATTTATGTAACCAAACACCACTTGTTCCCCAAAAACCTATTGAAATAAACAAAGATCCCTCATGAGTGGATACCACTATTCTTTTAATTTTACAGAGAAGGAAATTGAGGCACTTAAAGGTAAAGTAAGTTGTATCAACTCACCTGGATGGTTAGTGTTGGCACCAGGGCTTGAACCTGTGCCACCTGATTCCAGAGTTTTATGGAATTGTGGAATTGGTGGAGCCCTCAGGTTCCCACTGTTATGGGTGGAAGGTATCTGAGTCACCTGGCAGGGAATCCATACAGGTCTGCAGGAACCTCAATTCTTGCCTCCTCCTCAGAAAGAATTCGACCGAGGGGCATAAGGCAGAAGGAGAGACCAATGCAAGTTTCAGAGCAGAAGTGGAAATTTATTTAAAAGGTTTTAGAAAAGGAAAGAAAGGAAAATATGCTTGGAAGAAACCCAAGCAGGCACGTGAAGGTCAAGTGTGGTGTTTAGCCCTGATCCTAGGACTTTCTAGGCTGCTGCTTTCCCATGATTCTTCCCATAGGGTGGGCTGTCCACAGGCACAGTGCCCTCCTTACACTCAGAGGTGAGCATGCACAGTGTGGTTAGGAAGTTGTATGCACACCCATCTGAAGTTTTCTTCCCTTTTCTGGTGGAGTGCCCCCTGAAGGTAGTACTCCATCATTTTGTTTCTTGATGCACATGCCCAGGCTCACTAGTCCAACACCTGAGATTTTGTTGGAAGTCCCTTTTTGCTTCTCCCTGGCACTTGCATTCAATTAACACTTTAATGCAACAGATGTGGACCATCAGGAAATGGCCGCTCCCTGGTGCTGACTGCCAATTTATCACTTTTAGAGAGACAATGTGACAACTGCCAAACGATCATTCAATGTAGTAGGTAGAGGAGAGCTCTCTCCTGCCCCATGCATGTCTGTCTACCTGTAACACCACCAGCTGGAGTTCCCTGGGGACTTTTCTCCTGCTAGGGTCAGGGAAGTAATGAGGGACCCTGGGGCAGAGGAGGAAGCCCTAAGGGTAGAGGCCTCTGTGGATGGTCACCAGGGTAGGGGTCCTCCATCACCAATGGCCAAGAGAAACGGAGGAGGGGTTGTCAGCTAAGTCAGAGGCTGCCCCTCAGTGGCTTCTCCCTTATAGTTTGGTATGGTCTTGGAAGTGCCCACCCCTCCCCTGGCCGCCTTCCTTCTCCGCAACCCAAGGTACCTGGCTCCCCTACTAGCCCTCACACAGATGGTCTCAGATTCTGCTTCTGGATGCTCTGGTGCCATGCAAGGCCCAGGGAAGAAAAGCCTGTTTCTTACTGCTTGCCCTTGTACTTAAGGAGACAGGAGGCCTCTTCCCTCTCAGCTCACAGGCTCACGTTAGCCCCCAACAGTATCTTTTGGGAGACAATTCCCTTGGATCTGTTGTGCTTGTCAGAGCTTTTGTTCCAGACTATCTTTTCAAGTATTTTTGTATAGCAAACAGAGTTGGAAATGGCCTTGGAAGATAAAGATCTTGTCTCCAGGGTGAAGGTCAGATTTGTTTGCTGTCCCCCAGGGTGGGGATGTTGCAGTGTAAGAGAAATGGCTGCGCTTTAGTCATGAGTAAGCTGAGGTGGCCTTCTAGTGCAGCATGACTCAACGGGTTTGGAGTGCAAGCGCACAACTCCACACATTATGTAACCATGCTGCATGAGGCACATTAGGTGACCACTCATGTGAGTTTGTGCTTGGCTCAGAGCCACTATTGTCTATAAAAGGTATCATTACCCTGATGACACTATATGTACAGCCCATGCCCAGGCTCATGCCCACAGAGATAATAAAGCCATGTCAAAACTGCCTACAATTCCTTAAGTGTTTTTCCAGCTACCTGCCACCTGCCCACCGACTCCCCTTGGACCCAGTTTGGTCTAGAACCTGACAATTGGCACTGTGAGCAGAATCTCAATGTAAGTGAGCTTTCTGTCCCCACCAATTCCAGGTTGGCCATGTGGCTGCAACATAGACTGTGGTACCTGGTGGCAGCTGTGCTTCTTGGATGGGCTCTGGTGGAAACCTGGGTGGCAGTAGATGGGTTCCCCCACAAGCATGGAGAAGGTGCTGAAGCAGCTGGAAGCACAGAGCACCAAAGAGCAAACCTTTGCTGGCAGAGTTGGATGGGCATTTTTGACTGTGCAATGGGAAGTACACGCACAGTTTCTGAGGGATGTAGTGCAGGTAAGGGACCTCCAGGCTCAGGTGGGGCACCTGGAGGCCCAGTTACAGAGCTCAGAAAGAGTTAGAGGTTGCTGTGAATGGGGACCTCCAGGTGCAGGTGAGGTTTGCCAGCAGCCCCCTTTTAAGTCTGGAGGTTTCTTCTGCTGTGTCCCTGAGCTGTGACACAAAACCATGGTAGCATCCACATGGGTCTGCCTCCACATAGGCCCTGTGGGACTGGGAGTATGAGGGCAACATGAAGATCTTGCTGTCTGCTGTCCCCTGAGCAACAGAGTCCTTAGTCTCTGACCCAGGACTTTTGTGTCTTCTGCCAGGAAACTGGATTAGCTTAAAAGTAGAGCAACATCTCACACACTTCATAGCTCTTTATAGTTTTGGCAACAAGGATGGGTGCTGATGGAGACATGGCTTTCTGGAAGACCCCATGGATCTAGTAACAAATGCTCTCACCCAAGTGGTGGGTGAGGGTTGTGAAGTAAGGATCCCCCACTGTTCTTATTAATGAGGCTCTCACTTTACCTCAACAAGACTTTTTTTTTTTTTTTTTTGGGAGTCCCCAAAACTGATAGAGAGCTCCAGGTGGGACCAAACTGAGCCTAGCTGGTCACAGGGCTGCTAAAACCCAAAGCATGGGGGCATTGCCCTCCCAGCAGATGGACTACCCAAATTCCACTACTGACATTTCTTCAGACTGATAAACCCAATCTGTGTCTTGTGTTTGGCTTTCTGGACATTGACAATGGTGCACTTTTCATTACAAAAGCTACTCACCAGGGATTGAATTTCTGACTCTACCTCCCTCCCCACATGCCCCATCTTAGTAAGAATCTTAGGTCATGGGTTGTGGGAGCCTCCAGAGAGAGAGAGAGAGAGAGAGAGATCTCCTCCTCTCAGCTGCTCTCTAGGCACTGGAGCTGGGGTGGTGTGTGCACCTATTTTGAAAATTCAGTGGTCAGTCACTTCCGAGTAGGAGGAAGCTTCCTCTTGGATGGTTGGAGAGGACTCTGGGAAGCACATAACTCAGGGGCCCTGGTTTTGCATCTCATAACGTGCAATCTAGAGTCCTTTTTTAGCTCGTTCCGGATGTAGGCCTTCACACTGTACTTTACTTCTCTGGGTGCTTTGCTCTTGCCATGACCTTGTCTTCCAATGGCTGTCTGTAGCCCTCCACCCAAGGCCTCTGCTCAGCTCCACTGGCCTGAGGTAGCCATCGGCTGACTGAGTCAGGGGCCCTGGGAGAATTCCTGACCTGGTTCCCACCCCACAAGCTCCCAGCTTTCCAGTGCTGACTTGGCTAATTGATCTGGAGGCCTTGCCAAAAATCATACCCTGCAGGCCTGTGGAACCATACATGTGGAGTGGCTGTACAGCCCGGCTGGGCTCAGCTGCTTGGAGTTATAAAAAGAACCGCAGTCTCTGTGGTGGGTGGGTGATTCATGTGGCCACTTGGGGAGTCGTCATCAGCTGTTGGGTGAGGTGATGTGTATTAGGCCACACTCAGTTCCCAAGCTTCGACCCTGGAGGCTGATCTCCTTTCTCACCCCCTTAGTCCGGGCTGCAGGAGATATTTCTGCCTTGGGCACAGAACTTAAAAAGTGGCTCACTGTCTATCCTGAGATATCCAGCTCTAGGCACAGTGGCAGGCCATGCACTATGAGGAACTGTCATGAAGTGAATGATTTGGTGAGAAATGATATGCTGACAGTTTGCAGACACTAAAGGAGTGTGAGGAGTGAGGAGTGGATTTTGGAGTCTGAAGAGCTATCTCCACATCCCAACTCTGCCGCTTACTGGCTGTGTGACTTTGGGCTGGTTATTTAACTTCTCTGGACCTCAGTTTGCCTTGTCTGTGAAATGGAGGCAATACCTACCCCATTAGGGTTACATGAAAAAACATAGTAGAATCCATTTTAATCTGATCTTGAGTCCTAAGAAAAGGACAAAGGAGAAGTTATCCCGGGCTGGGTGACACTTGGCTTATCCAGCTGTCCCGGGTGAAGCTCTTAGCAGAAGCCCTGTTTTTTTTTTTTTTTGAGATAGAGTCTTGCCCTGTCACCCAGGCTGGAGTGCAGTGGCGTGATCTCAGCTCCCTGCAACCCTCGCCTCTTGCGTTCAAGCAATTCTCATGCCTCAGCCTCCCAAGTAACTGGAATTACAGGCATTCACCACCACACCCAGCTAATTTTTGTATTTTTAGTAGAGACGGAGTTCCGCCATGTTGTCCAGGCTGTTCTCAAACTCCTGACCTCAAATGATCTGCCCACGTCGGTCTCCCAAAGTGCTAGGATTATAGGCATGAGCCACCATGCCCGGTCAAACACAGCCTTTTAACAGCAGCCTGCAAGACACACACTTTGCTCCACAAATAGATCAATATTACTATTGTTATGGTGGTAGGAGATGTTGTCTCCTTGGGGACCTTTTTACTTAAGCCTGGACCAGAAACCATGGTAGTAATGGTCCTCTTATTTGTGGGGCACATCCGTACAGGTGTGCAGCAACCTCAGTTCTTGCCTCTTCAGAAGAAAGAATTTGACTGAGGGGCATAAGTCAGAAGGAGAGACCAAGGCAAGTTGTGAAGCAGGAGTGAAAGTTTATTAAAAAGCTTTAGAGGCTGGGTGTGGTGGCTCACGCCTGTAATCCCAGCACTTTGGGAGGCTGAGGCAGGCGGATCACTTGAGGTCAGGAGTTCGAGACCAGCCCGGCCAACATGGTGAAACCCCGTCTCTACTAAAAATACAAAAATTAGCTGGGCATGGCAGTGGGTGCCTGTGATCCCAGCTACTCAGGAGGCTGAGGCAGGATAATCACTTGAAACTCTGCAGTGGGCTGAGATCGTGCGTCTGCACTCCAGCCTGGGATTCAGAGTGAGACTCTGTCTAAAAACAGCAAGAACAACAACAACAAAAAAACCCCCAAAGCTTTAGAGCAGGAATGAAAGCAAGGAAATTACACTTGGAAGAGGCCCAAGCAGGTAACTTGAAGAACAAGTGCAAGACTTGACCTTTTGTCTTGGGGTTTTATATATTGGCTTGCTTCTGGGGTCTTGCGTCCCTTCACTTGATTCCTTTTTTTTTTTTTTTTTTTTTTGGGATGGAGTTTTGCTTTTGTTGCCCAGGCTGGAGTGAAATGGTGCAATCTCAGCTCACTGCGATCTCCACCTCCCGGGTTGAAGTGATTCTCTTGCCTCAGCCTCCTGAGTAGCTGGGATTACAGGCGTACCCCATGCCTGGCTAATTTTGTATTTTTAGTAGAGATAGGGTTTCTCCATGTTGGTCAGGCTGGTCTCGAACTCCCGACCTCAGGTGATCTGCCCACTTTGGTCTCCCAAAGTGCTGAGATTACAGGCATGAGCCACCACACCAGCCTTCTCACTTGATTCTTCCCTTGGGGTGAGCTGCCCGCATGCGCAGTGGCCTGCTAGCTCCTTTGGAGGGGAGCACGCACAGTGTGTTTACCGGAGTTGTACGCATGCTCACCTGAGGAGTTCTTCCCTTTTACTGGTGGAATGCTCCTGGAAGGTCAACTCTGCCATTTCGTGTCTTAATGCACATGCTTGAGTCCACTCGCCCAACTCCTGAGATCTTATCAGGAAACTGATGATCACCAGTTTTAGGTGTTTTCTATCTGTAGGGAGATTGCCTTTCCCTGGTGCTGGTTGCGACCTAGTATTATTTTAGAGAGGCAGTGTGACAATTGTCTAACCATCACCTAATGATTGCCTGACTTGCCTGGTGGGATGTGGGGGCCCTCTTCTGCCCTGTTCATGTCTGACTAGCTACTCACTGTAACACTCTTGAGCACACTATTGGAGCTGGTGGGGTTTACTTTGCAAATGCCACCGTGTCACCCGTAGCTTGGCCTGCAGGTCCCTGCACTAGTGCCAGTGTAGATATTTTCTTTCCAAATCTAATCCCTAATTTACACACCCTTTGTGATGATGAGTTCAAAGTCTTAGAGAAATTGTTTAGCCCCTTGGAGAGACTGCTCCCTCAGTGTGGAGGGCTGGGGCTGGGGTCACATGTCAATATTGTTCAATGTGACATGTATTTACTGAGCATCTACTCAGTGCCAATCCCTGGTGAGACAAAAGGTGAGCGAGGAATGGCCCCTGCCCTTGAGAAACATACAAGAAATGCTTCAGCAAGAAGTGTGTGTCTTTCTCTCCACCACAATATCAATCTCCTAAAACTGGAGTAGGGTTAAGAAATCGTAAAGAATTAGTTCATGCACGTGTTCATTGCTTCATGAAGCCTTTATAGGGTCTCTACTGTGTCCCAAGCTCTATGCCAGACAGTAGGTAAAGCTGAATTGCAGCTTTTATTTTGTAGTTATTAAGCCTGTGAATAATTTCAGCACAGGAAGCCTATTGTGCCTTTCAGCACAGTTGACTTATGTCCAAGGTACAGATGTGGAACAGAAGAGAGAGTATTGAATTGTTTGCTGGTGGGAGAGCAGGATGGTTCTGTGTCTGGGAGTGCTTCACAGAGGAAGTGGCTACTGAAAAAGGATTCAAAGGAAGACTCAGCTTGCCAGGTGGATGCATGGGGAAAAGGCATCCTAGGCTGAGGAAACAGCCTGTGCAAAGGCCTGGGGGCTGAGTCATGGACCAGCAGGGCTCACAGGCTCCGCAGAAGTGATCTCATCCACCCCCTCATAGTTTAGATGAGGCTGGGATGCAGAGAGCGGAAGGCACTGCCTAGAGCTACTCAGCCAGTTAACCACAGAGTTTTGATTGGAACCTGGCCTCCTACCTCCCAGCCACAGCTGGTGTTTTCTCCTGCTGGGGAAATGCTACACATCATACACAATGCCATCTTTACCACTTGATGAATCACAAGCAGGTATACATTCAAGTCATCTGAATTTAGTTCAAAGTTTGCAAATGGAGAACAGAGTTAGAGGGTCTGGCTGTGCTTTCCATGGGTCCAGATATATAGTGGGTGCTCAGTAAGTGTCTGTGCCCTCCTGTATGGCCAGATGTGGTTGGAGTCGGGGGCGGGGGCAGTAAAGGCAACTCCCTGTTCTAGAGGGATACGTGGATGACAACTTCCAACTTAGGATGACTTGAAGCTGGGCTTGTGAAAGCTCTGAGCAGCCGGGCTTGGAAGGCAATAATTTCTCAGGCAGAGTATGAGTACCTCTCTGTCACCCAGTTTGAAAGGCAGCAGGTCATCCTGAAAATAAGCAAATGTCAGTTCACCACTGACCTAGCTGCCCTTTCAGTGGGCAGCGAATAAGGCCTTCTCAGTCATTCCGGGCTTTCAGTTTATGGGACTAAGAAAAAGGCAGAAATGCCAATAATATACAGTCATATCTTATTTTATTGTGTTTTGCTTTATTATGGTTGGCAGATACTCCATTTTTAAAAAACAAAGTAAAGGTTTGTGGCAATCCTGCTTTGAGCAAGTCTATTGGTGCCATTTCCCAATAGCATGTGCTCAGTTCCTGTCTCTGTGTCACATTTTGGTAATTCTGGCAGTATTTCAGACTTTTTCATTATTATTATATCTGTTATGGTAATCTGTAACTACTGATCTTCGATGTTACTATTGTAATTATTTTGGGGTGCCACAAACCGTGCCACTAAGACAGCAAATTTAGTCAATAAATGTTGTGTGTGTTCTGACTGCTCCACCAACTGGCCATTCCTTCATCTCTCCCTCTCTGTTGGCCTCCCTATTCTCAAGACACAACAATATTGAAATTAGGCCAGTTAATAACCCTGCAATGCCGCCTTTAGTGTTCTAGGGAAAGGAAGGGTGGCATGTCTCTTGCTTGAAGTAAGAAGCTGGACATGATGAAGCTTAGTGAGGAAGACATATGGAAAGCAGAGAAAGGCTGAAAATGAGGCCTCTTGTACCAAACAGTTACAAATGCAAAGGAAAAGTTATTGAAGGAAATTCAAATTGCTACTTCAGTGAACACAGGAATGATAAGAAAGTGAGGCAGCTTTATTGCTGGTATGGAGAAAGTTTGAGTGGTCTGAATAGAAGATCAAACTAACCACAACATTCCCTTAAGGCAAAGCCTAATCCAGAGCATGACCCTAACTCTCTTCAGTTCTATAAAGGCTGAGAGAGGTGAGGAAGCTGCAGAAGAGAAGCTGGGGCTGGGTATGGTGGCTCACATCTGTAATCCTAGAACTCTGGGAGGCTGAGGCAGGTGGATCACTTAAGCCCAGGAGTTTTGAGATCAGCCTGGGCAACATGGAGAAAACTTGTCGCTACAGAAAAAAAAAAAAAATTATCTGGGTGTGGTGGTGCATGTCTGTGGTCCCTGCTATTTGGGAGGTTGAGGTGGGAAAGTCTCTTGAGACTGGGAGGTGGAGGTTGCAGTGAGCCGTGACTGCACCACTGCACTGCAACCTGAGTGACAGAGTGAGACCCTGACACACACACACACACACACACACACACATACACAAAGTTGGAAGCTAGCAGTGGTCAGTTTCTGAGGTTTAAGGAAATAAGCTGTCTCTTTGATGTAAAATACAAGCAGCAAGTGCTGATGTAGAAGTTGCAGCAAGTTATCCAGAAGATCTGGCTAAGACCATCAATGAAGGTGGCTACACTGAACAACAGATTTTCACTGGAGACAAAGCAGCCTTATATGGGAAGAAGATGCCATCTAGGACTTCCATAGCTAGAGAGGAGAAGTCAATGCCTGGCCTCAAAGCTTGAAAGGACAGTCTGGCTCTCTCGTTAGAGGCTAATGTAGCTGATAGCTTTAAGTTGAAGCCAGTGCTCAATGGCTATTCTGAAAATCCTAGGGCCCTTAAGAATTATGATAAATCTACTCTGTCTGTGCTCTAGAAGTGGAACAACAAAGCTTGGATGACAGCATATCTGTTTAGAGCATGGTTTACTGAATGTTTTAAGCCCACTGTTGAGACCTACTGCTGAGAAAAAAAAGATTCATTTGAAAATACTACTGCTCACTGACAATGCACCTGGTTACCAAGAGTTCTGATGGACATGTACAAGGAGATGAACGTTGTTTCCATACCTATTAATACATCATCTATTCTGCACCCATGGATCAAGTAATTTTGACTTTCACATCTTATTGCTTAAGAAATACATTTCATAAAGTGATAGCTGCCATAGATAGTGATCCATCTGATTGACCTTGACAAAGTAAGTTGAAAACCTTCTGGGAAGGATTCACCATTAGAGATGCCATTAAGAACATTCATGACTCATGGAAGGAGGTAAAAATGTCAACATTAACAGGATTTTTTTTCTGGCTGCCCAGTGCATATAAAAGTTATATTTATGCTATTACATGTACAATAGCATTATGTCTAAAAAACAATGTATGGACCTTAATTTAAAAATACTGCTAAAAAATGCCAATGATCATCTGAGCTTTCAGCAAGTCATAATCTTGCTCAAATCTGGAAGTCTGGAAGAAGTTGATTGCAACCCTCATGAATGACTCTGAGGGATTCAACATTTCAGTGGAGGAAGTAACTGCAGATGTGGTAGAAATAAGCAAGAGAACTAGAATTGGAAGCGGAGCCTGAAGATGGGACTGAATTGCTGCTGTCTCATGATCAAACCTGAGTGGTTGAGGGGTTGCTTCTTTATGGATGAGCAAAGAAAGTGGTTTCTTAAGATGAAACCTACTCCTGGTGAAGATGCTGTGAATATTGTAGAAATTACAACAAAGGATTTAGAATATTCCGTAAACTTAGTTGATAAAGCAGTGGCAGGGTTTAAGAGGATTGATTCCAATCTTGAAATAAGTTATACTATAGGTAAAATGCTATCAGATAGCATCGTGTGCTACAGAGATGTCTTTTGTGAAAGGAAGAGTTAATCAATACCGCAAATTTCACGGTTGTTTTATTTCAAGAAATTGCCACAGCCACGCCAGCCTTCAGCAACCACCACCTTGATCAGTCAGCAGCCACCATCATGGAGGCAAGACCCTCCACAGCAAAAAGAGTATGACTTGCTGAAAGCTCAGATGATCGTTAGCACTTTTTAGCAATAAAGTATTTTTAATTTAAGGCATGTACATTGTTTTTTAGATATAATGCTATTGTACATGTAATAGCATAAATATACCTTTTACGTGCACTGGGCAGCCAAAAAAATTGTGTGAGTCACTTTATTGCAATATTTGCTTTATTGTGGTGGTCTGGAACCAAACCCGCAACATCCCCAAGGCATGCCTGTATGCTTTTACTGCCCTTGTTTTTTTTTTTCTTTTTTTTGAGACAGAATCTTGCTCTGTCGCCCAGGCTGGAGTGCAGTAGCATGATCTCGGCTCACTGCAACCTACGCCTCCCAGGTTCAAGCGATTCTCCTGCCTCAACCTCCCTAGTAGCTGGGATTATAGGTGCACGCCACCATGCCCCACTCATTTTTATATTTTTAGTAGAGGCAGGGTTTCACCATGTTGGCCAGGCTGACCTCATGATCCGCCTGCCTCGGCCTCCCAAAGTGCTGCAATTACAGGTGTGAGTCACCACGCCCAGCCGCCTTTTCAATCTTAACTAAGCATTTATTATGTACTGTGGCTGTCACTTTTGCAGTTTGAGGTGTGACAGCAAAACTAGCATGAACTTCTTTTTCCTTCTTCGCAATTTCACAGACAGAAGTTCTCAAGAATCTCACTGTACAATTTTTTTTTCTTTCCTAATTAAGTTGAAAACTTTCACCTTTTCAGTTAAAAGAAGCATGATACGGCTTCTCTTTGGCACAGCTGCATTGTCAGTAACACCACTCTTGCGTCTTGGGGCCACTGCTAAGTAAAGTAAGAGTTACTTGAACACAAGCAAGACTGCCTAGCTGATCTGACAACTCAGATGGCTACTGACGGACTAATGGGTGGGTAGTGTAGACAGCACGGGTACGCTGGACAAAGGGATCATTCATGTCCCAGGCAGGATGGATTGGGACAGTGCAAGATTTTGTCACACTATACTGAACAGCATGCAACTGAAAACATGAATTGCTTATTTCTGAAACTTTCTATGTAATATTATTGGACTGTGATTGACCATGGGTAACTGAAACCACAGAAAGCAAAACCATGGATAAGGTGGGACTGCTGTATATAGAATAGTCTATGATATTATATATTAAATATATCATAAGTAATACATTTTATATTATAATACAATGCTTTATAGTATAAGCTATATATATTATATATTTAAATAGAAATTATATATTTAAAATATAAATATAAAATATAATATAAAGACATGTATTTAATATATATATGAAATATTTCAAGAAGGCAGAGCGTAGTACGATAAACACCCTCCCACTCCATCTTAACAGTTTACCCCTGTTGTCTCTACCCAAGTACACAACTATGATTGACTGTAACGCCTTGATGTGAGTGAGAAATTTGAATGCAGGTTTTACATCTGTAGCTTTTTAAGTCCCAAAGCTGCTCCTGCCTCCTCATAGAATCCTCCAGTGGCTACTGAGAGCCCTCTGGATAGGCCAGACTCCCTCACAGGGTCTTTCAAGGCTTGTGAAATTGGATCCCTGCCCACATCTCCCCACCAGCTCCTCATGCTCTGGCTCCTGTTTTGTTCCTTCCACCAGGCATGTGGCCGTCTCTGCCTGGGAAGTTCTCTCCTCCTCTTCCCCTTGCTAACTCCTGATGATCCCTCAGGCCTTGGCTGAAATGGCACTTCCTCCAGGAAGCACTTTCTGACAGCTCTAACATGGCTATGGCTACCGCCCTCCAACATGGTGCCTGCCCCGGGCCTAGCATGTCAGTCCACCCTCCCCCAGGGACTGCCTGACCCCTCATCTTTGACTCTCACTGTTTAGTGGCTCTGGCACAGGGATTGGCCTGCTAGGGTCACCTCTGTACCCCCGTGTCCATCATAGAACTTTTAACAAGCTGGTGGGCACATCACCTCTACTTGTTACATGTTAAACATGAGCTGGAAGGTGGCACAGGGAGTGTGCTGGAGGATGAGGGGACCCTGAATGGGGAAACCTGCTGAGGAAGGCTCAGCCAGCTCTAGCAGCGGCTGAGTTGGCCCATTTTGAATGATTGGAACCATCCTGGTTTCCCAACTAGTAACCATTCACTTTCTTCCCCTCTTTCTGATAGAAACCCGACTTTGCTCATCTTCGTATGAGCAGCCATATGCTTCCAAAGAGGGGGCTCAGCCCTCATCGGGAACTGGCCAAGGCATGGGCTCGGGGCACTCTGGACAGTAACACTTCAGGGTGATTCTGCCGCTGGGGGTCCCTGAAGCCTCACCGTATTCTTCAAAAGGGACACAGGAATGTGGGGGAATTCTGTAGGACAATGTCTTGGTTTTCTCAACTCAAAAAAAAAAAAAAAAAAAAAAAGATGTTGGGGAGGGGAAGAGAGGGAGAGAGGGAAACTGTTTAGATGAGGGGTTAGTATATTTTTTTCTTCCAAATGCCAAGCAGTAAATATTTTAGGCTTTGTGGGTCATATTGTCTCGGTAGCAATTGCTCAGCTTCGCCTCTAGCAGGAATGAACCATGGAACACATAAACAAGCGGAGGTGGCTGCCTTCCCGTGAAGCTGATTTACAGAAACGTGCGGCGGGCTCAATGGGCCCTAGGTGTAGTTTGCCCATCTATGGTATAGACGAAAAGAGACCTCTGAGGTATACTGGCCAAATGTGATGTATGGACTTTGCTTGGATACCGACTTGAACAAATCAAGTCTTTTTTTTGAGACAGAATCTCGTTGTGTCATCCAGACTGGACTGCAGTGGCAGGATCTCCGCTCGCTGTAACCTCTGCTTACTGGGTTCCAGTGATTCTCCTGCCTCAGCCTCCTGAGTAGCTGGGATTACAGGCATCTGCCAGCACGCCCCGCTAATTTTGTATTTTTAGTAGAGACAGGGTTTCACTATGTTGGCCAGGCTGGTCTCGAACTCCTGGTCTCAAGCAATCCACCTGGCTTGGCCTTCCAAAGTATTGGGATTACAGGTGTGAGTCACCGCATCTGGCCCAGACCAAGTCTTAAAAACCAAACAAGACAAAAATGTTTGTGATAGTTGGGGAAATTTGAACAATGATCAAATGCAAGATGATTTTAAGGAATTATTGTTAATTTTGCTAGGTGTGACAAAAACATGGTTTTCATTGTTGTTGATGTTGTTTTGATTTTGTTTTTAAAGAAGAGAGAGTCTTTACTAGCTGCTGATACTAAATGGGAGATAATGTAGGGGGTTTGCTCTAAAATGACCCCAGGTGTGGAGGGAAGGGGTAAGGATGACACCAAGCTGGCCACATGAGCATAATGATTGAAGCTGGGTGATGGGAACTGGGGGAAGGGGCCTCCATACTCTTTTGTCTTCCTTTGTTTACGTTTAAAAATCGGTATAATAAAGTCTCAGCCAGGCGCGGTGGCTCACGCCTTTAATCCCAGCACTTTGGGAGGCCGAGGTGGGAGGATCACCTGAGGTCAGGAGTTTGAGACCAGCCTGGCCAACATGGTGAAACCCCATCACTACTAAAAATACAAAACAACTCGCCGGGCATGGTGGCGAGTGCCTGTAATCCCAGCTACTTGGGAGGCTGAGGGCAGGAGAATGGCTTGAACCTGGGAGGTAGAGGTTGCAGTGAACTGAGACCATGCCATTGCACTCCAGCCTGGGCAACAGAGCAAGACTCTGTCTCAAAAACAAACAAACAAAAACAAAACAAAAACAAAAAGAAAATCTGTATAATAAAGTCTTTAAAAAAAAGGAGAGACAAGAAAGAACTCCTGGCTGGGTGCAGTGGCTCACGCCTGTAATCCCAGCACTTTGGGAGGCCGAGACGGGCAGATCACCTGAGGTCAGGAGTTCAAGACCAGCCTGACCAACATGGTGAAACCCCGTATCTACTAAAAAAAAAAAAAAAAATTAGATGGGCGTGGTGATGCGTGCCTGTAATCCCAGCTACTCAGGAGGCTGAGGCAGGAGAATCACTTGAACCCGGGAGGTGGAGGTTGCAGTCAGCCGAGATTGCACCATTGCATTCCAGTCTGGGTGACAGAAGGAGACTCTGTTTCAAAAACAAAAAAAGAAAGAACTCCCTCTTCCACTGCCTCTGGTCCCCATTCCCTCTGGTGAATATGTAATGCCTGTAGTTCATGCAGTCATTTTACAGCTAAGAGGGAACAAGCCTGAGGATGAGACTAATCCCCAAGTATGACAGAGTGGAAGAAGAAGGGACCGAGATGCTGGAAGATTCTGTCAGGCTGCCAAATTAACCAGGTCCAGAACTGGCCTGCTTCAGGATTCCTTTTTATATGAGATAATAAATTAAGCCATGTTTAATGTGTTTGGTGACATGTAAGCCAAAATCCCCTTACTGATCTAAAGAAAGGAACAGTATGGAGGTCTGGCCCCTCTTGCTGCAGGATGTCACCCATGGTATCTAAGAGGATGTTAGGATTGGAAGAAAAGCTGGTAAGAAATGTGCCCTGGACAAAGCTCTCTGAGTCCTTCCATTATACCATAGGGGCACCAGGAAACGGGGGGATCACTGCTTTCTGTCTTACTTTCTGGAACCCCAGAGGGCCAATGCCAGGGGCCGCACTGGACTTGCTTAGGAGGATGCCGATGTTGCAATCATAGACCTATAGTTTTTTTTTTTTTTGAGACAGAGTCTTGCTCTGTCGCCCAGGCTGTAGTTCAGTGGCCGGATCTCAGCTCACTGCAAGCTCCATCTCCCGGGTTTATGCCATTCTCCTGCCTCAGCCTCCCAAGAAGCCAGGACTACAGGCGCCTGCCACCTCGCCCGGCTAGTTTTTTTTTTTTTTTTTTGTAATTTTTAGTAGAGACGGGGTTTCACGGTGTTAGCCAGGATGGTCTCGATCTCCTGACCTCGTGATCCGCCCGTCTCGGCCTCCCAAAGTGCTGGGATTACAGGCTTGAGCCACCGCGCCCGGCCATAGACCTATAGTTTTAGAAGAGGGAATGGCAGAAACAAAACTCCCAAAGGACAGCTGGCCTTTCTGGCATCCTTCCTTACAAACACAAGGAGACCTCTTCTCCCTGCACTCCCCAACATTCAGTAACCACAACCACACAACGTCTACACACAGGGCACAAACAGCATTGTTTCTAACTGATCTCATGGTTCAGCCAGTCTCGGGGGCATCAGCTGTTCTGTAATGCATGACGAATCACTGTGGTTAACTTAACCCATCCTTGTCTCCTAGCTACAGTTATTAGACACTTGCCAAAAAATGTGCAGAGGGAATGCTGGGGAAACAAAGGAGAAGGGTCATGTGGAGAAGGCCACGAGGCACAGCCCCTCTCCCGCACATCTGGAGGCTTCTGGAACTCTGTCAGACTCCTGGAGTTCAGATGCAGCACTAGCCCAGGCTTTGGAGACGGGGGGTGGGAGATGAGGGTGGCGGCCTTGAATTAGGAGCAAGTCACAGATCCTCAGTTAGTGAGTTTGCTCTCAGTCTTCATTTGGCTCCAATTTTCTTTTTCTTTCTTTCTTTCTTTCTTTTTTTTCTTGAGATTCAGTCTCATTCTGTCATCCAGTCAAGTGATCATGGCTCACTGCAGCCTCGACCTCCTTGGGCTCTGGTGATCCTCCCACCTCAGCCTCCCAAGTAGCTGGGACGACAGGTGCACCATCATGCCTGGCTAATTTTGTATTTTTTGTAGAGACAGGGTTTTGCCATGTTCCTCAGGAAAGTCTTGAACTCCTGGGCTCAAGCGATCCACTTGCCTCAGCTTCCCAAAGGGCTGGGGATTAGAGGTGTGAGCCATTGCTCCCAGCCTGGTCCCAGTTTTCAAGGCTTTGTTTAGAACAGTGATTCTTAAATTTGAGCATGCATCAGAGTCCCCCAGAGGACAGGTTAAAACAGATTACTGGGCCCCTTCCCCAGAGTTTCTGGTTGAGTAGGTCTGGGATGAGGCCTGAGAATGTGCATGTCTAACAAACTTTCAAGGGATGCTGATTCTGCTGCACAGGGGGACACTGATTGGAGAACCACTGGCTTAGAGCTGCTGTGCATGACCGTGGCTCTCAGGTAGCAGCAGGAAGAGACTCAAACTCTTCTTCCTCTTCCTTCCCTTTGGGCTGAGGTAGGAACTAACAATGAATGACCAAAGGCCATGGTCCTGGACAGGGGGAACCAATATCACCAATGCTCTAAGATCACTGTGAACCAGGAACCAGGAGACTTGAGGTGCTATCCTGCCCCTGAATGATCTTTCTGTGTGGTGTTGCAAAGTCACCTCTGCTCTCTGGGTCTCAGTTTGCCCCTCTGTACAATAGGCAGGTGGTGCTTTTCTGTATGTGTTGTCATTTCCACTACCAAAAAGTTTTATAAAAATAAGGAGGCTGGGCACGGTGGCTCACGCCTGTAATCCCAGCACTTTGGGAGGTGGAGGCAAGCAGATCACCTGAGGTCAGGAGTTCAAGACCAGCCTGACCAACATGGTGAAACCTCATCTCTACTAAAAATACAAAAATTAGCCCGGTGTGGTGGTGCATGCCTGTAATCCCAGCTACTCGGGAGGCTGAGGCAGGGGAATCGCTTGAACCCAGGAGGCGGAGGTTGCAGTGAGCCGAGATTGAACCGTTGCACTCCAGCCTGGGCAACAAGAGTGAAACTCCATCTCAAAATAATAATAATAATAATAATAATAATAATAATAATAATAAACAAGGAAAACAAAATGAGCTAAATGATCTCTAAGAAGGTGGAGGTAGGAGAATCTTTTGGCAGTGTCACCGTGTGCCTGGAAGCCTGGGAGCTGGAATCTGACTTGGGTTTGAATATGGCTCTGATATTTACCAGCTATGAGTGCTGTGAGCACTGGGGGAGCTGCCCAACCTGGCAGAGCCTTGGACTCCTCTTCTGCAACTGGGGATGAGGATGCTGACCTTGCAAAGTTGCTGCAGGAGTGGAGGTAAATGTATAAAGGGGCTGGCCAAAAAATATTAGCTATGATGGTTGTTTTTGTTATTTTTAATATCTTTTCAAGGCTTGGCAACTCAGAAAGGCAACTCGTCTCCTGCATCCGTGCCTGACTGTGGAGCCTGGTGATCTTCGCTGATGGTCACTCAGAACTTCCAAGCATGTGTCTCAAGTTTTCCCCTGGAATGATTATTCTGGAAAATGCTTGACTTGCCAAATTTTCCATGAACTGTTCTTTCTCTAACTTCTGTTCATTTGATTACTAATTTAACTAATATTTATTAAGGGCCTCCTGTGTGCCCAACACAGGGTAGCCACTGGAGATACAATGAGGAGAGAACCCCAAATGTGGTCCCTGTTCCCTGTGAAGCTTACAGTCTGGGGGAAGCAGATGTTAATCTGTGAATCACAGAGAATCAGGAGAAACTCAACAGTGAAAACTGCTGTGCAGGGGCCCAGAGAGGGTACAACAGCAGGCGGATTTGACCTGGTTGGGAGGCCAGGACAGGCTTGGGGAAGAGAGAACTAAAAGGATGATGTCTGAGGGTAGCAGGGGTTGACTGGGAGAAGAGAGAGGGCTGGGCATTAGGGGCAGAGAGAACAGCCTGTTGTGCAAAAGTGCCTGCAAGGAGCTAGGCTGGAGGGCGGTGGAGGTATTACTCAGTGTACGTGACCTCAGTGACTTTTCACCCCATCTTAACTCTGCTTATCTTTAGAAAACAGGACATCTGAGGTCAGAAGTTCCCCCTCGTGACTAAGCAGCTAAGACTGGTGGGATCCAAGATGACAGTTCACTTGACCTCTGAAGAACTTCTAACTTCATTATAATCTAATTTCCAGGCTAAATGACACTCTTACCAGTATGACGACAGTTGATAATCACCATGCCAATGGCTGGAAGAAACCATGAAACGACAAAAAGGAAGGTGGCAACTCTGGTTCCCAGAAGTTCTCCGCCCATTCCCAGAAAAGACATGAATATTCCTCCCCTTGTTTTCAATGCAAAACATCTTTATTAAAGATGCCCTATATCTGTGACTTCCCAGCACTCACAAGCTGAGCAGTTGGTTTGTGAGCCATGCTCCCACTTCTCGATTCCATGGCCGTTAAATCAAGCCTGCACTGCTTGATGCTCACTCTCAGTTTTGCATACTGACTTTGCAGCACCGAACAGAGAATAATACCTCATCCTTTTTCTTGAGAGGACCAGCTTTGTCAGTAACAGAGACAGGAAGGTGGGCACAGTGAGTCTGATCTTTGTTCCAAGAGAAACAGAGCCTTTGGAGGTTTAATAGCAGAGAGGGCCACGTGATGTCTTAAAACATCTCTGGGTGTAGTTGGAGGAGAGATTCCGGGGCCCAGAGAGGAGTGGGGATATCTGTTAGAACAACCTACAGCAGTGTCCAGAGAAAGGCTGCTGGTGGCCTGGTGGGAGAGAGGGTTGCATTTGAAATGGAAAGAAGTTACTGTATTTGGAATATCCTTTGGAGTCGACTCCGCAGGACTTGGAGGGGATTGATGTGGTGGGTGAGAGAGGTGACTAGGGTGGTCCGGCTGTCTGACTTCCTAATTGGCTATCCAGGGTGGATGGTGATGGCTTTTACTGAGCTAGGGTGGAACTCCTCTTCTCCAGAGCATTTCAGAGCCCTGCTGGTCACTTGTCACACCATGGGTTAGAAGACAAGGTCCCTCCTCCCGTGTTTCAGGATCCTCATCTCCTCCAGGTGTGGATAAAACAGGTAAACACTTAGCACAGCAGCTGGTTCTCAACAAATGATAGCTGCCTGCTGGACCCCCTGCCTCTGAGTCACTCTCGCAGAGCTGTTGGCCTCTTGAGACCTGTCACAAGCTGACACTCTTACTTCCTTGTGGGGGCATCTGGGACTCCGCTGAGGTGGGGACATTTTGTCTCAACCTTGAACCTCCTCATCTTTGTCTTGCAAGATGGAGCAAGAGAGGACGAGAGCTGGTGCTCAGCAGAGGTTGTGCTTTTACAGGCAAGAGAGCAGGTGCCTTGGATCTGAAGCCAGGGGAACTGGCCCTCCTCTAAACTAGCTGTGTGACCAGAGGCAAGTCTCTTTTCCTCTCCAGACCTCAGTTTACCTAACTATAAAATGGGGTGGGGCACAGGACTGGAGACTGCCTCTGAACCCTTCTCTCTCCAAATCTCTGCAATTTTTTTTTTTTTAGACGGAGTCTCACTCTGTTGCCCCAGGCTGGAGTGCAGTGGCGTGATCTCGGCTCACTGCAAGCTCCGCCTCCCGGATTCACGCCATTCTCCTGCCTCAGCCTCCCGAGTCGCTGGGACTACAGGCGTCCGCCACCACGCCCTGCTAACTTTTTGTATTTTTAGTAGAGACGGGGTTTCACCGTGTTAGCCAGGATGGTCTCAATCTCCTGACCTTGTGATCCGCCCGCCTTGGCCTCCCAAAATGCTGGGATTACAGGCGTGAGCCACCGCGCCCGGCCAAATCTCTGCATTTTTGTTTATGCTCAAAGGAACATGAGTGGAGGCTGGGACCACCTTCCTCCTCAGGGTCAAATCCTGGGCCATTGCCCAAGCCCCAGCCCACTCATTCCATCTGTTTCAAACTCTTGCCACAGTCACCTTTTGGGGATGGACACCTCCACTTTGTCTTTCTGACCTACCTGTCACAGGAGCCTTCCATGGGCTCTAGCTAGTCCAGCCTTTTCTCCTCCTGCCTGGGAGGCTCATGGCAGGCTGCCCCCTCCTGCCCAAGCTCGTGCCATTCCCAACCAGGAACACTGCTTCCTCTCTGTCTCCCCTGTGGAATCCTCAGCTTGATCCACGGCAGTGAAATCTCCCTCTGAGTTCCTCCTTCCCAGAATCCCCAGAGTCCCTGGTGTCCCCACTGGCGACCTTGCATGTTCATCTAGAGCACATTTCTCTACCCTTTCCTTACCTGGTTTTCAGACTTTCTGTTGCCCATAGCAGATTTCTCAATTGGTTGCTGGCTTCATGCAGCCAACACAGACTTTCTACATCCCTCTCCCCCAGGGCCTTAGACTGAAAGTGTTGTATTAGGTGTTGAGAGACACACCCAAGCCATTCTCTCCCGTGGGAAGACTCAAGGAAGACACTGGAAAACCCGGACCTTGACTTCCTAGGAGGATCCCCAGCTTTCACCTGGGGATTTCTTTCTTTGGCCCTGTTCAACTACAAATCTGGGGCCGCCTTGCCCTCTCCCCACCTTCTGGCCCAGACTCTGAGGTATGCTCCCATGTCCCCTTTTCCTAACAAAGCCTTCCTCAGTGGAAGAGAGCTTGGACACACAATACTTGCCAATAAAAGCAACCATTGTAGCCCCAGGGAAGGGGGTGGGGGTAAAGAAACAGGGAGAGGTTTTGCTCTCTGCTTGCCAAGGCTGGCTCCAGGGAAGGCCGCAGCCCACGGCTGGTGAGGAAGGCTGCTGGGGCCCCAGCTGTGACCTGCCCCTCATGACTTGCTCTCCTTGAGGCAGGAAGAAAGGGGTGGAATGGAGCTGAGGCCCCTGAGTTTTCTAGGGGAGTCTCTCTGAGATGGCCCCACAGCAGAAAAGGGGCAATCTTTATTCCATGACTTTTTCCTTCTGTCCCACAGGGTCCCCACTCTGCCCCTTGGAAAACTGAGACCCTGAGAAGGGAAGCCATTTTATCCTGAGATCATTTGGTGGGCTTGGGTTTGCAGAGGGCCAGAGCTGTGAAGCTCCAGCCTGGTTATCTCCCAGCCTCTCCTCTCTTTCTCTTTCTTTCTCTCTTTTTTCTATCTCTCTCTCTCTCTCACATACACACCCTCTAACTTTCTTGCTCCGTCAGTCCTCACACACAGAATCCTGTCTGGACCTTGACTTTGCATGTCTTTTTTTTTTTTTTTTTTTTTTTTTTTTTGAGACAGAGTATTGCTGGGTCACCCAGGTTAGGGTACAGTGGTGTGATCTCAGCTCACTGCAGCCTCAACCTCTCAGGCTCAAGCAATCCTTCCACCTCAGCCTCCCAAAGTGTTGGGACTACAGGCCTGAGCCACTGCACCCAGCCAACACACATCTTAAAAGACCAGAAAGAGGAGAAAGAGGAACTCTATTCTTCCCGAATTTAATATAGATCAATTTGGTTGTGGCATTTCCAAATAACTGGATGCTCTGATGTAGCTTGGAATGCTTGGAAGATAATATACTTTAGCTTTCTGAACCTGCTTCTTAAATGCACCAGTCCTCCAAAACCTTGGCATCATTTCCAAGATTCTTTATTCCATGGTTATTACCAAAAAAAATCTCCTTCCACAACTCCCACCCCTGGATTGCTTGAAATATAGTTTATTTGCAAGTTATTAGTTACATATTTACAGAGTAAAGCAAGAGCATGGATCTTCTGTTGGGTTGTTTGTACTGACTCCTGACCTGGTCTCAACACATTGCAAGACCAGCATCAAGCGCTCATCTCTGACTCTTGGTTCTTTCCACCTTGGGATGCCACAGTTGCTACTGGCATCAGGGATGGAAGTGGAGGACAGTTATCACTTACTGAGCATCTATTATGTGCCATAGTTAACACCCATTTCACAGATGAGGCAACTGCGGTTCAGAGCTAGGATTTCAATCAGGGCTGTCTGACTCTGAAGCCAGGGTTCTCTCCTCACAGGCTCAGCCCTGCTCTTGGCTAGGACCACAGGTTAGTGGTGCACCCTGGCCTGGTGTCTGGAAAACGGGTAGATCCAAGGGGTCGATGGTTAGTGAGGGCATCAAGACCATAGTGAAAGAAAGAGGGAGGCTCCCTCCACCGGGAGGCTCACTGTCCACCACACCCCCAAATGCAGCCGGACACCCCTTTAGCCTCCTGGATCTGGAACAGAAACAGAGAGCAGGCCCTGCGGCCAAGAAAGGGGGCGGAGCAGCCATAGAAAGCGGATTCGGGCCACCACTCAGGGAGCCCAGGCGTCTGAGGGGACAATCGCTCCGTGCGCCAGGAGCCCCTGCTCTGGCTCCGCGTGGCACTTCCGATCCCCGGCCACAGGCAGCTGCACTCCCCAGCCGCGCGCCCCGCCCCCGGGCGCCCGGCGCCCCAGCTCCGACCCGCGCCCGGCCCCGCCCCGCCCCGTGTGCCCACCCCCGGCCCGCCCCGCCGCCCCCTCGCCCGGCTCCCGCGGAGTCCCGGAGCGTCACTGCGCGGGCGGGCTGACCGACCCACCGGCAGTGGGCACCGGGGGCGCTGGCGCGTCAGCGGCTCCGCTCTCCAGCTTGCAGCCTCGCGCTCCCGGAGCCAGCGGTCCAGGCGGCGGCGCCGCGCAGGGGACCCGGAACCGGCGGGAGGGAGGCTGCTAGGCGTGGAGGCGGCAGCGGCGGCGGCGGCGGGAGCCGGCCGGTGCTCCGACAGCCCGGGGCGCACCCTAGCCTCGCCGCCCTCAGCCTGGGACTTCGGGCTTGGGCGCTTGCCCAGCCCGCTTCTCAGCGCGGCCACATGGCTCCACTCCGCGCGCTGCTATCTTGCCTGCTGCCTTTGCACTGTGCGCTTTGCGCCGCCGCGGGCAGCCGGACCCCAGGTGCGTGCGGGTTGGGCGCGCGGGGGCCCGTGGGGCCCGGGGTGCTCGCGGTCAGGGTGGCCCAAGGTTGCTCCAGTTACCCGGTCAGGGTTCCCGCGGGTGGGAGGCAGTGTGCACACTCTGGGCTGATTTGCTCTCTTTTCTTCCCCTGTGCCACAGCACTGTCCAGTGATTTCTCTCCATTTCTAGCACTAGAAGTAGACAGAGACCCCAGGAGAGAATTTGGGATCATCGAGTCTCTTCTTAGGAGCAGCGTGTCTGTCTCTTTGTCTCTCTGTGTTTCTTCTTTCCCCCCTTTCCCAGTTTGTTTCTCTGTCCTGTGTGTCTTTCTCGTTCAGTGTCTTCTCTGTCTCCAACTTGTGTGAGCATGGGTGCAAGGTGTGTGTGTGTGTGTGTGTGTGTGTGACTGTTACATACCCAGAATAAGGCTAACAGGTGATTGCCTCCTACTGCAGACCGTACAGGGCAGTCATGCTCCTGCACAGAAACACACATCCTTCCACTGCCCCCAACCTAGCATTGTCAAACGCTGCGGACACAGGCCTCTTGCATACAGACCAGATACACTCCACTCCTGCCCTGCAGCATGGGGTACCCTCCTGGTGGCTCTGAACATGGGGAGGAGTCTCTGGTCATTTCCAGGCAGGGTGCCTCCTTTTCTGTGAGCCTTGTTCATGCGCCAGAGTGGGTCCTCTCTTGCAGCAGTCTTGGGGGTCCTCTGCTATAATGGGGATGAAACTAGAACTGTGGGCATGGGGAATTTTCAGGAAACACCACTTTCTATGTTTTATCAGTGACATGAACTGGGGAGACGAGAGGTAGAGCTGTGTGGAAATGAAAATTCCTCCCAAACTCGCATTCATGAATCACCAGGCCTGGAAGCCAGGGAGCTGTCATTCCTGCCCAGCCTGGCTGGGCTCAAGGAGAGCTGTGTGAGGATGGGCCTGCTGGCATGTGGCCTGGAGCATGGGGCCATGACCTCACAGTTAATTCAGCCCAAGTGGGCAGGTCATCCCCTGTATATCCTTTTATTTTTGAAGATCTATATTTATCCAGTTTGGGGCTCGGCCATACAGAAATCTCAGTGGCCCCTGTCCTGCTTTAAAAAGTTTTCTTTCTAACCTTGGAAAAATAGAGAACTGGGCATTCCCTCCCTCCCCTCTGCAGCCCCACCTTCTCCTTGACACGCGCCCACGGTCCCCTGGGTTTCTAGGTGTGTTTGTTTTGCCAGCTGCGTTCTTGGAAGCTTGGGGAGGAGGGCCCTACCCCAGCCTGGGGTGGTGACTTCAGCACGCTGCGGAGTTTGGGCAGATCTGCCCTTCCCTTTATTTGCCCTGTTGGCTTTTGGGGAATTTTAGTCCTTTTCTGGGCAGAGTCCAAGGTTGGAAGTCTTGTCGCTAGTGACCAGGCTCTGTCTGGTATCATTTGCTTTCTTCTGCTAAGTTTAAAAAGGACCTGGGGGCTACAGGGAGTGATATTTGCACAAAGTACCTGCATATCCTTCATCCAAGTGTAGGAATCCTGGAGCTCAGGAAGCAATGGATGGAAAATGGGTGAACTCGGGCTAACGGGGCCATCTAAGGGTGACACTCAGGGTTCCTATCCCTCCCTGCCCTAGTGGGATTTCCGACTTCTCCTTACCTCTGCACTGACTGCATTGAAGTGACTCTTTGTTTACCTCCGACAGAGCTGCACCTCTCTGGAAAGCTCAGTGACTATGGTGTGACAGTGCCCTGCAGCACAGACTTTCGGGGACGCTTCCTCTCCCACGTGGTATCTGGCCCAGCAGCAGCCTCTGCAGAGAGCATGGTAGTGGACACGCCACCCACACTACCACGACACTCCAGTCACCTCCGGGTGGCTCGCAGCCCTCTGCACCCAGGAGGGACCCTGTGGCATGGCAGGGCGGGGCGCCACTCCCTCTACTTCAATGTCACTGTTTTCGGGAAGGAACTGCACCTGCGCCTGTGGCCCAATCGGAGGTTGATAGTGCCAGGAGCTTCAGTGGAGTGGCAGGAGGATTTTCGGGAGCTGTTCCGGCAGCCCTTACGGCAGGAGTGTGTGTACACTGGAGGTGTCACTGGAATGCCTGGGGCAGCTGTTGCCATCAGCAACTGTGACGGATTGGTAAGGGATGAGACTTTCATTAAGTTGCATCCTCCCCCTCCTGTGCCCCGCTCACGTGGTTTTGAGATTGCTATGGGCATGTTTTGCAGTCTGGGCCAAGGCAGGGGTGGTGCTGCCTTCCTGAGGGAGTGCCGCCTGCCCCCACGGGCCACTAGGTTCACGCTCTGCCAGTTGTGAAGTGGCCGAGTTGGGATGGTGCCTTTATCATGCCCACCCCGTGGCTTTTTCTCCCGTCACCCTCCATGGACCCCCCTGGATCACAAGCTGTCTGGCTGGTATCTCTGAGTGTAGAGAAACACCGGGGTGAGGAAGCCAGGCTCTGGAGTCTGACTGCTGGGGTTGGAATTGTGGCTGAGCCGCTGCCTAGCTGTGAGGATTTGGATGAGTTCACCTCTCTGTGGTTCTTTCCCTTGTTTATTTTGCACACATTTACTGTTCTAGGTGCTGGGGGTACGGTGGTGCCTGAGGCAGACGTGGCTTCTGCTCTCCTGGAGCTGACCTGCGGGTGTTAAGGATGTGGCCTGCCTAACTGGGCAGTGCACTGGAGGCTGCCCCTGCCTGGCTCATGGTGCGGGCACAGTTAGTGGCTGCTATTATGTCCTATAACATTGTGATGTCATGTCCTTCCTCTTCTCCTCCCTGTCTCTCCTCCCAGAGCCAGCCTGCTCTTTCCTGGCTGCTCTGTGTGGCCCCTCTCCTAGGACCCTCACTGCTTCCACACTGCTTCCCAGAGTCTGGGGCGCCTCTGCTGGTTGGCTCCACATTGCAAACCAGAAAGCCATGGGGGGCGCTGTCTTTCTTGCCCCCACCTGGGGCTGGCTCTCGTTCCCCTCGCTGCTCCTCCTCAGTGTGCAGGCCCTTGTGAGCTGGCACAGCAGCCTCAGGGTCCTGTTCGGCGGCTCTTCCCTGCCCCAGAGACACCAGATGTGAGCTGATGGGTCCCAGGAAGAGGCCTGCTTGCTCCTCTGCCCTCCAGCTTTGAGACCGAGAACATTTGAGATGGGGAGGGCTTGTGGGTTCCTTCCTCACTGACAGGGCGGGGAGCATTTGTCACCATCGTCCCACGTGTAGGAGAAGTCTTACCTGCTGATTTCGTGGCTGCCTCTGTCTAAACCAGCGCTTTCCACCTTTTATCATGATGTACCCCTAAATGTTTTAGACATTTCCCCCCTAATCATCAGTCCACCTCAGGATGAGGTGGGTATTTTTTTTTGTTGTTTGTTTGTTTTGTTTTTTTAGAGGTGGATTTTCACTATGTTGTCCAGGCTGGAGTGCAGTGGCTATTCACAGGCACAAACACAAGGTACTGCAGACTTGAACTCCCGGCCTCCAGCCATCCTCCTGCCTCCGCATCCCAGGAGCTGGGGCTATAGGTGCATGTCACTGTGCCTGGCTTTCCTCACGCAATTTTAATACCACAGATATACTGAAGATCTGTTTCTACACTGTATATCTATCTGGGCTTTATATGTTTTTACCTTCCCCAGAATCAATTTTCACCCCATTGAAGGTGATAGGGCCCTCATGGAGAGGGCTTATCTACATGGTAATTGGTTTTCGTAGTTGAGCATGCGGTAGAATCACCTGAGCACCTTGTCAGGGGTGCAGAATCTGCCTCTCGGGGGAGGGACCAGGATCTGATCGACACCAAACTCTGCAGGTGAACTGACGCAAAAGTTCCTGAGAGCGGGCTTTGAGAAAGCAGATTGTCAGAGCAGCTGGGGGAGCCTAAGGCCTTGTCAGGTGTCCGGGCTAAGCCTCCGCTGACAGCCCACTTTGGCTCTGTGGCTCTGTGCCACAGGGGCCCTTGGCCACTCCGCTGGCTAGAGCTATGCCATGGCCACAAGTTTTGGTTGAGAATCCCAAGTGATGTCAGGAATCATCCAGGGATACAGTATCCATGCAGATAGAGAGACAGAAAGTGCTGGTGCAAGCCAGCAGCTGAACTGAATTAGATGGTGAATTCCTTCTAAAGTCATCACACAGGTAGGCCGTAAGCTCCTCAGTGACAGGGCTAGGGCTCCTGCTTCTCTGACTGCCCTCCTGAAGTGAGGCACAGAGGAGATGTTTAATATGCTGAGAACCTAAACTAAAGATGACTGTCACTGACAATAAGTAACTCCCCACCCCCTTTGCATCCTGAAAACCTCCCTTGTCATTGAACCAGCTTAGCAGCCTGTTGACAAGTAGTAACTGACCGCTAGGTGCCACAGGGATCAGGGCCATGAAGGGCCCTGAGCTAGCACTCCTGAAGCACGAGCACATGGCTCCATGGTGTAGCGTATATGGTGACAAGTCATCATGCTCTGGTTTTGGGGGCTGGCAGATGGTGGAGGTGGGACTGTTCAGTGGGGCTGGGGCTGGACATTCCTCAGAGGGTGTTGCTGATTTTCGGTGGCCTCTGAGTCAATGTTCTTCTTAGCAGTGTGACCTTGGGCAAGTCACCCCCCATTTCTGAGCTTTACTCTTCTCATTTGTCCAAAGAGGGGCTATGCTTGATGTTCCCTGGAAGATGGGAATCGATTCTGTGTGGCATTTGCTGAAGCGGGATCGGGTCTCAGAGGCTGTCCAGGTACAGGCTTCGGGAGGCTTGCTCTGTAGCTGGTACAGAACTGAGGCTCCAGGAATTGACTTTCCTGGGTCCCCCGCCCCTTGGTGAGGGGCAGAAATGGACTTTACTGGGCTGAGCTTCAGGCTGGACCACAACATGTACCCTGGCTGTTTCCAGAGGCCAGTCCTCCAGTCCAGTATCTGGACGCCTCCCCCTCCAGGCCCTGGGAGTGGTACTCCCTGACTGCCTTCCACTGGGGCTGCCAGCACAGAGGTCACCCCAGGCTGGGATTCCTCGACTTTCCGCCCACTCCAAGAAACTGCTCTGTGTCCCATGACAGCAAGGGGCTGTGTCCCAGTGACCCAGCTGAGCTCACCTTTGGACTCAAAGGCCATGGTGTAGCATTTCTGATGATAAGATTGAATTCTGCATCTTTACATGGTCTCTGGATTTTAATCCCATATTCTCTAACATCTCAAATGCCAAAGTCATTCATTTCAAAAAATATGTACTGAGTGCTGACCATGGACAAGGTCCACAGGGAGATCATAAAAAAAGAAAGTGACACAGATAATGACAGCAACAGTAACCAGTCCTTCCTTTGGCCTAGACACAGCATGCATGTGTGTATGGGCTTTTATTAACTCCATCCATCTGTAGATGAGGAAACTGAGTCATAGGCGGAGATACGAAGAACAGATAGCTTCCATTAGCACAGGACTTTATAGTTTACAAAACTCTTTCGCTTCCTTCAATCTTGTGAAGTGTGTTTGCAGATATTGTTATTACTCCTGCTTTGCAAAGAGTCAGGTCCCTGTCCTCGAGGAACTTGGGTGCCATGCAGGGGGAAACCTACCAGTAGTTTCAACATTCACCTGGTTTTCTAGAACACAGTGGGGATGGGTGCTCAGTAAATGAGAGTGATTGTTTTCTTTAATGTCAGAGAAGGTGACATTTGAACTGGGCTTTGAAGGATGAGTAGAAGTTTGCTGGGGCCAGAGGGTGGGGAGGGCCCCCTGGGCAGGGGGAAGAGCTTGAGCAGGCTAGCGATGGTTGGACAGAGGAAGGAGCACCATGTCAGGTGGGGCTGGGGAGTGGACACTAGAAGACACGCTGGGCAGGGGGGCTTGGTCTCACCTTGAAGGAAGGGTAGGATGGAAGAGGGGGTGTGGGGCAGGGATGCGGCAGCTTGCTCTCTTGAAGAGGCTGGGCTGGGAGTTGAGAGATGTGGCTATGTGTTTCTGAGCAAGCTGGCCCCTTCTCTGGGCCTCAGTTGCCACGTTGGTGCATTAAGGAAGCTGGAATGAGTAAGCTCAGACCCATTCCAGCTCTGGCATTGGTGCTTTGTGGCATGGGGCTGACCTTGCTGGAGTTTGGAACCAGGACTCAGGCCCCTGTAAACCTGTAGTTGGCGGCTCCCTCCTGCACTGCGGTTAATTCATGCCTAACAGTGGGGTATGGGATACTTCATCTTAATTCCCACCCACTGTTCTGGAGGGCCTTCTGTGTGTCCTAGCTGTGGGAGGGGAAAGAGAAAGATTTAGGAATGAAAAAGCAGGGCCCTTGCCCTGGAGGAGCTCGTAGGCTAATGGGGACCCAGATATAAAAGCAAACTTGAGAATCTGGTGAGAGGCAGCAGGAGAAGGACCCGTTTAGTTTGGTTAGGGCACCTAGGAAGGCTCCCCGGAGGAGGTAGCAATTGCTCAAGACTGTTCAGACATTGTAAACATGAAAGATAGTGCCAGGCTCCTGACCGGCAGAAAGAATGACCCAGCCAGTCCTGAGGATATTCAGGGGCAGGAAATAAGGGATGTGGGGGCGGGGCCTGGTCCTGCCTGCAAAGTGCTTCCTCTGGGGTTGGGAGCAGCGAGCTTGGGATGTTGTTAGACTTGAGAGTCCCAGACTGGGAATGTGTCCAGGTATCAGCAGTGACCTGATGGGCCACTCTTCAGAGCCACTAACACTCTGCACCTGGGAGGAACATGGGGTGGGGACCAGTTCTTCGTGGATCCTGGAGAAGTTGTGGCGTGCAAGGATGGGGTCAGCAGAGTGGGGTCCCTGCTTCTAAGCAGAGCTGCATGCTCACTCTGCCCGTCTAGAATCCAGGCCACCAGCCTCCTGAAGGGTTGCTTCTCCTACGGCCCTCTCTGCCTCCCTAGGTCCTGGGGCCTGATGCCCTGTGACGGGGTGATGGGGGCTTGGCTGCACCGTGTTTCCCCCTTTGCCTTCAGTGCCTCTGTGAGTCAGGGCCTGGCGCGGAAGCAGCCACACGTGTAAGATTTGTCACCATCTGGTTCTGTTTTCCACTCTCTGCAGATCTTGCATTTTTGATGGGTTATACGGAGTAGACCCTGGCAGACGGCTTTGGGAGGGATGGGGGAGGCTGCATCCCAGCCCAGCTGCTCACCACTGAACACGTCACAGAAGCTCTTTGAGCACCTCCCTTTTGTCTTTAAAATGGGACTACAGTGTAATGTAGGGTAGGGCTGGGGGAGTTGAGAACTTCAGGGTAAGGGGCCTCTTTATGGGAGGCTGAAAATATTCCAAAATGATGGCAGTGGTTACACAATCCTGTGAATATACTAAAAACAATTACAATATGCACTTTAAGTGGGTGAATTATATGGTATGTTATATCTCAACAAACCTATTACTGGCTGGGTACGGTGGCTCATGACTGTAATCCCAGCACTTTGGGAGGCTGAGGCGGGTGGATCACCTGAGGTTGGGAGTTCGAGACCAGCCTGGCCAACATGGAGAAACCCCGCCTCCACTAAAAATACAAAATTAGCCGGGTGTGGTGGGGATGTCGGTAACCCCAGCTACTCAGGAGGCTGAGGCGGGAGAATTGCTTGAGGCGGAGGTTGCAGTGAGCCAAGATTGCGCCATTGCACTCCAGCCTGGGCAACAAGAATGAAACTCTGTCTCAAAAAATAAATAAATAAATAAATAAAATAAAATAAAATAAATAAACCTGTTACTAAAAGCACCTGGCCTATGGAAGGGCCCCATGAAAGGTGGTGTTCGTAATTCCAAGGAAATAGTCTAGGTTGGGGGAAAGAGCAGGATGTGCTCACTACAGCTCAGACAGCTGTGAGAACTTGAGCGAGCGTCTTCATCTCGCTGTGCTTAAATTCCTCATCTGTAGGAAGGGCAGAGGAACAGCTGTCTATGGGGTTGTTCAGAGGACTAAATGAGATAACGCAAAGTGCAGGACGTGGTTTATGGCAGGGCCTTAAAAAATGGATAAAAGTCTGCAACCTCCGCCTCCTGGGTTCAAGTGATTCTCCTGTCTCAGCCTCCTGAGCAGTTGGGACTACAGGCATGCACCACCGTGCCCAGCTAATTTTTTTATTTTTAGTACAGTCAGAGTTTCACCATGTTGGCCCCACTGGTCTCAAAATCCTGACCTCAGCCTCGGCTGATCCACCTGCCTCGGCCTCCCAAAGTGCTGGGATTACAGGCATGAGCCACTGCACCTGGCCAATCATGATTACTTTGTAACAGTAACTATTAATAATGATAAATATTACAAATACCATCAGAGTCCCTTTACTGCAATGATATATAGATCACTGGTGTTATCCCCTTGGCCAGGTCCTGGGGATGCGGGGATGAAACTCAGCCCCCTGCCCCTGTACTCCAGGAGCCCACGGTTTAAAGGGGAGGCTAAACTGCGCAGTAGACAGTAAAAAGCAACACAGACCATACTAAGCTTCGGTGATTTGTGGGAATACAGGGAAGCATAGTGCATACCAGGGGTGGCTTGGAGGTGAGTACTGAGAAGGAGGGGTGCTCAGGAAAGGCTTCCAGGGTAGGGGACATTTGGGCTGGGTTTTAAAGGATCAGTAGGAGTTTTCAAAGCCATGGAGTGAAAATTGTAGTCATTCTGTAGGGAAGGAAATCCTGTGTCTCTGCAGGATTCAGGAAATGGCAGGTCATTTCAGACCTCCATAGGAGATGGGGAGTGGTGAAAATGTAATTGGAAAATGTCAACCTCACCACGGAGCTTGGCCTTTTTCCTGCTATCATGGGGAGCCATGGAGGTTTGTAAACAGGAGTCACATCAGTGTTTGAGAAAGCCACTCATCCTTCCAGCTCGATGCTGCTGCACAGCAGACTTGTCTGTGGCTTTTTGGTCTCCTGTGCCAAACAGCTGTCCTTGCCCCGGGGGCTGCTCTTGACTGGCTGGATGAGTGAGTAGGTGTCCTGGGGGCGCCTTGGGAAGCCACAGTCAGCTCCACATTCCAGCTTGTTTTGGAGGTGTGGAGTGTGGAGGCTTGGAGTCTCACTGTGACCGACCCCCTCCCAGACACCCAGCAGGCTTGTCCCCTTACATCTTGACCTGCAGGCCTCCTGCCCTCACACGTGTGTGCCTAAAGACCCTGGGAGGGGCAGGGGGCACCAGAGCGTTGTGTCTGACCCCACATTGGTGCAGGCCTTGCTGCCTTGCTGACCTGCCTCTCTAGCCTTATGGGCTCCAGCTTACAGACTACTGTCCCCACCCCTGCCCTGCCTAGGCTGGCCTGCTCTCGCCTCACTTTTCAGCCCCCTGCCTTTGCTGTGCTGTTCACACCTTCCCTGTCCCCTCACTTGATGTATCGCCCATTTCAACTACCAGTTCCTAGAAATCAGAGACTGTGTTAAATGTGTGCATTTCCTGGAGCATTGAGCATAAGGCTGGGCCCCTGGGTTGGAGGGGCAGGAGGTGGAAATTTCAGATGCACCAGGAGTAAGTAGGTAACAGAAGAAAGAGAAGAGGACCGGGTAGTCATAGGGATGGTGGGATTATGGCAGACGGGAGAGGAGCTGCCCACTCCTGTGCCACTCTGATATTGTAAGAGCTTTGAGTATTTTAGGAGAAATGGGAAATATGGATTTTTAGGTTTACTTTACTTTTTAATAAGTGTTCTAATTCTTAAGCCATTGTATGAACCAAACCCAGCAAGGCAGTTAGCTGGAGGCCTTGGGTTGCTTGTGAGCTCAGCAGCACGTGCTGGGGTGAGTGTGACCCTGGAACCAGACCGCCTGGACTGAAATCTCAGCTCTGCCTGTTACATGCCGTGACCCTGGGCAGTTAGCTCGCCTCTGTGTGGTTCGGTTTTCTCATCTGTAAAGTGGGGATCATAATAGTAATCACTTCATAGAGTTGTCATGTGTGTAAAGGGCATAGTGCAGTCCCCCGTACACTCAGCTATTGCTATTACATGGTGTGGATTACTGGTTGGTTGAGTCTACCAGGTCTGAGGGGATGGCAGCAGGAAAGAAGAAGTCAAGAGCACCCCATTTACCATCGTGCTGAACACGGTGAAACCCCGTCTCTACTAAAAATACAAAAACATTAGCTGGGCATGGTGGCAGGTGCCTGTAGTCCCAGCTCTCGGGAGGCTGAGGCAGGAGAATGGTGTGAACCCAGGAGGCAGAGCTTGCAATGAGCCAAGATCAGGCCACTGCACTCCAGCCTGGGCGACAGAGCGAGACTCCATCTCCAAAAAAAAAAAAAAGAGCATCCCATTTTCTGGCTTCCACTCCCAGAGGTGTCTCTGAGTTTTCAGTGGGGCACACACTGAAGTGGGGGGCTGGTCCTGGCCTCAAGCCTGTTAGTTTTCTCAGGGTGCACCTTGCTTCTCCCTCAGTTTGCTGCTGGCCCTGAACATTTCCACTTGTAGTTCCCAGAGGCGCAGGGCAGGGTGTGGTCACCTGTGTGTCCTCGTGACCCAGCACCGGGTCTGCTGGACAACCGTCTGGGTGAGGAGGCATAAACTCCTGTTTTTGTGTTTTTAACCCCAGTTAGATGAGGGGACAGCATCTGTCATCCTCTCCGTGGCTGTCTGGCCATCTGCTCCTAGGCCAGAGGTGGTGACTGCTGAGGCACGCACACTGCCATTTGCCCTCCTGTGCCCTGGCAGGCCCTGCAGGCCTGCTGTGGCACGCTGTCCCCGGGCCTCAGACCCCCCTGCACGTGCTCACGCAGTCACTCTCCGCAGTCACTCTCCATGGTCACTCTCCGCGGGCCTCAGATCCCCCTGCATGTGCTCATGCAGTCACTCTCTGCAGTCACTCTCCGTGGGCCTCAGATCCCCCTGCACGTGCTCACGCAGTCACTCTCCATGGTCACTCTCCGCGGGCCTCAGATCCGTCTGCACGTGCTCATGCAGTCACTTTCCTCGGGCCTCAGATCCCCCTGCACGTGCTCACGCAGTCACTCTCCATGGTCACTCTCCGCGGGCCTCAGATCCGTCTGCACGTGCTCATGCAGTCACTTTCCTCGGGCCTCAGATCCCCCTGCACGTGCTCACGCAGTCACTCTCCATGGTCACTCTCCGCGGGCCTCAGATCCGTCTGCACGTGCTCATGCAGTCACTTTCCTCGGGCCTCAGATCCGTCTGCACGTGCTCACGCAGTCACTCTCCATGGTCACTCTTCGTGGGCCTCAGATCCCCCTGCATGTGCTCATGCAGTCACTCTCCGTGGGCCTCAGATCCCCCTGCACGTGCTCACGCAGTCACTCTCCGTGGGCCTACCGGGCATGCAGGGGAAACCCATTTACCTCCCCGCCCTCAGCACTGCCTTCGTGAGCAAGTCTCTGTCTTCAGGGTGCACACCCTCTCTGAGAGTGCGAGCTGGTTTCTCATGTTTGCCACTTAGATAACCCAGTTTACTGGGAAATACTGGGTACCTCTTGGCAATTTGTGTTTGCAGCACACAAAACAAGAAAGGGACTCTTTGGAGAGAAAGGGGGCTTTTCCTGACCCGCCTGCCAGGGTGACTGTGGGTCTTCAGTGTGGAGAGAGGAAGTCACTGCTTCCTGATGGTGGCAATGTGAGGGCCTGGAGGACACAGAAGGACTGTAGTATGCATGGGAGTGTCTTGACCCCAGCCAAATCTCAGGAGGCGGGCAGCACAGGCTCTCCTGGGGAAATAGGCAGGGTGGGGAAACTGAGTAACCATCAGTTCTCATTCTTGTGTAACAAACCAGTCTAAAACTTGGAACTGAAAATAACATTGTGTCCTTCCTCATAACTCTGTGGGTGGGCTGGGAGGTTCCTCCACTGCCTGCTTCCAGCCCTGTTCACTTGGCTGTGCTCTGCTGAAGGGTGAGCTGGGCTGGAAGGCCCAAGCTGGCTTCTTTTACATGACCAACATAGTGCTGGCTGTTGGCCGGGCGGCCTCAGTTCTCTCTGTGGTCAGTCATCCTCCAGTAGGCAGTCTCAGGGTAGCATTCCAAGAGGGGGAAGGTGGAAGCTGGAAAACCCCTTGAGGCCTAGCCTTGGGAGTTGCATGTATTAGTTCATTCTTGCGCTGCTATAAAGAAATAACTGGGGCCGGGTGCGGTGGCTCACGCCTGTAATCCCAGCACTTTGGGAGGCTGAGGCAGGTGGATCATGAGGTCAGGAGATCGAGACCATCCTGGCTAACACAGTGAAACCCCGTCTCTACTAAAAATACAAAAATTTAGCCAGGCATAGTGGCGGGCACCTGTAGTCCCAGCTGCTCGGGAGGCTGAGGCAGGAGAATGGTGTGAACCTGGGAGGCGGAGCTTGCAGTGAGCTGGGATCTCACCACTGCACTCCAGCCTGGGCGACAAAGTGAGACTCCGTCTCAAAAAAAAAAAAAAAAGAAATAACTGGGGCTGGGTAATTTAGAAAGAAAAAAGGTTTAATCAGCTCACAGTTCTGCAGGTTGTACAGGAAGCATAGCGGCTTCCGCTTCTGAGGAGGCCTCAGGAAGCTTCTAATCACAGCAGAAGGCAAAGGAGAGCGAAGTATCTCACATGGCGGGAGGAAGACAGAAAGGAGGGGGATGCTACACACTTTTAAACAACCAGATCTCACTCACTGTCACAGTAACAGCCAAGAAGATGGTGCTAAACCATTCATGGGAAACTGACTCTGTGATTCAGTCACCCCCTAGCAGGCCCCACCTCCAACATTAGGGATTACAATTTGAAATGAGATTTGGTGGGGACACAGATCCAAACCATATCGTGGAATAAGGTCACTTCTGCACATTCTGCTGGTCAGTGCAAGCCATAAAGCTGGACAAAATTTTCCAAGAGTGGGGAAATGGACTCTTCCATTTGAGGGAAGGAGTGGTAAAGTCTCATTGTAAAAAGGCTGTGTACAGAAACAAGAGGACTGAATGCAGCCATCTTTGCAAACATTCTTCCACATTGCTCCTAGGCAAGTGATTTGACATCTCTAAGCCTCGGTTTATGTATCTGTGAAGTGGGTGTCCCTACCTCATAGTTTTGCGGGTTAGAAATTATGCACTTAAAGTGCTGCCACAGTGCCTGGAACAATAAAAGTTAGCATTTCTTCTTCTTATTGCTGATGTCTTAGGGTAAATAAGGAAACTGAGGCAGGATCCACAGCAGGTGTGTCTCTAGCTTTCTGGGTGCCCATGCCAGGGCTCTTCCCCCTGCTTTCCAGAGGCCCCCTCCTGTCTGGGCTGCTGTGTGAGTGGAGGCCCAGGGCCTGGGTCCTGGGTCCTGGGTGGTTTTCCAGTCCTCCAGCCAGTCTGATCTTGCAGTTTTACCTCCCTTGTCTCCTCATGACCATGCCTCACTGTCTGCCTTGGATTAATAACTTATTTATGATATGGAATAAAAGCCAGACATCACCTCACTGCGGCTCCTCCAGAGCAGAGCTGGCCTCCCATTCCAGCAAGGGCTGGTTTTATTTTTCTTCCTCTGTGTCTTCAGGCACTGGCTGGGGGGAAGGCGGCTGGGGGCTGTTCAGCAGGCTGGTGAGAGTGATGGCTGTGCTTGCCTCTGCATCTGCCTCCCAGCCCCAGGGTGGTACAGGCCCAGGGTGGTACAGCCCCAGGGTGGTACAGGCCCAGGGTGGGCTCTCAGTGAGGGTCCAGGAGATTCCACATTCCCAGGCACTGCAATGGAAAGTTCCCAAACTATCCACCAGGCCCAGCATTCCATTTTCAGCATGTGGGTCTTGCCCTGCTTTCAAAGCCCTAAAAACAACAACAGTGATAATATTTACCTGCTGCTTCATCCTTAGCAACACTCAGGAGGTCCCTGTCAACATAAGCTCAGGCGCTTGCAGATACCCTTGTGTTATGAAAACCTACATGGATCCCAGCTCAGCGTAATTTCCACCATTCACCCTGACTTTGGCCTGAGTTGGAGACAGCTGTGGCTGGAAGAGGCTTTGGGGGCTTCTAGCTCCCTCTTCATTTTCCAGCGGAGAAAGCTGAGGCTCAAGTTGGGGAGGAGATCCAGGGTCATGGAGTAGCAGTTGAGTGTCAGGTGTCAGGGTGCACAAGGACCAAGGTTCCTTCCTCCCAGGCAATGTTCCTCCCGCAGTTCCAGGCAGCCTCTCCTGTCAGTGGAAAGACCAAGTGTATGTGAACAGAGCCTCAAGGTCGTAAACTGTGTGCTGTTCCCTGATACGATAGCTGTGGCAACCGCTTCAGCATGATGAATGCTAAAAGTGATTGGTCTAATGGTGGTGGGGGGTGAAGGGGCCGGGGGCACTGCGTAGAGGTGTTTATGAGGCTCCCACTGTGATGGGGAGGGCTGCTCAACTTCTCATGTCATTGTCTTCCCTGAAACTGGGAGGCCAACTAAGAAAAACAGATGTCAACGGCCCAGTTAGTGGGATTTGATGCTCGAATGGAACCTTCTGGTGTTTCTCAGACTCAAGCCACCAGTGCTGCTGTTTTATCCATTTTCAACATATTGGAGGGGGAGAGGGCTGCTGTTATGTACACATTACTCGTCATGGAACATTTAAAAACCCTGCAGTCTAATTTTCTTCTGCTTTCAGTAACACGGCTGATGGGGCAGTAGAACAGGCCCCTTTTTAGAGAAATGTCTGGAGGTGAGATCGTTTGTTAGGACCAGGTTGGTCTGAATGCAAACTCTGTTCCCAACGGGTGGCTGAAGGCCTTTGTCAGCCTTTGCTTTTAAGCCAGCCACATATTTACACCTTTGGTCTGTCCAGAAACAGCCTGTCACTTTCCCCTCCAAGCCACACTCACCCCCCAGGCAGAGGTTCACATCCACCCCTCAAGGCTGGCAGGGTTCCACACTCAGAGTTAGCTCCTCCAGTCCGAAGAGGCCTGTGTTCCACAGCCTGGCCTACTGCTGGCCTGGGTGCATCGTGCCTTTGAGATGTTGTCACTTCATAATTCATAGTCCCTGCATAGGGAGATGCTAGGTAAAATATGCCGTCCCCTAATCCACGGCCACAATTTTGGGGAGGTGGACCTCTCACAAGGGTGGTATGCCCAAGGGAGTTTGTTTTAAGGCCTGACCCAAAGGATGCTTGTTTAGCATGGTTTCATTCCAGAGTCAGCTGCACAGCATCAACCGGTTCATCCCCCTGAAGCTCATGTCTAGAAGAGGGAAAGAGATACTGGGACAGGGACAGAGCACCTGCCAAGAGCCGCTGCCACGGAGCACAGAGGAGGGAGCAGTGATGGGGTGGCCTTTGAGCTGAGTGAAAGGGGCATTCCCAGTGGGGTGCACAGCAGGGGCGAAGGCACGGAGGCCCGTGGGAACCGTGGCTCTGGTACAGAACCGATCCTGTGTGGCTCCAGTGTGGGGATTTTTGTTGCTGGTAATTCTAAAAGGGAAACAAACACAGCATAATAAGAATAACCACCACTGGGGTGGTGTGAGCCACCTCCTGTCTCTCCCAGATGGTGGCATTCGCTTCCCTGCACTCCCTTGCCCCTGCAGTCTGTTCGCCAACAGCGGCCCGGGCACTCCTGTTACAATCCGAGTCCTCCGTGGTTCGCGGCACTCCTCAGGGAGAAGCCAACCAGTCCCCGGGCCGCCATTGCTCCTCCTCACTGCCTTCCCTGAAGGGAACATTCCTCCCCAGGGACTGCCAGGGCCTGCCCCTCAGACCCCTCAGGCTTTCACTCGAATGTCACCTTCGGACGTCCTCCCTGGCAACCATATTCACAGTTTCAAGCTCCAATCCTTTCTCTTCTCCATGGCTCCTTCCACTTGGTATGTCACATATTTCTAGTTATTTATTGCCTGTCTCCACCCTGCTATAGAACGTTAGCTCCATGCAAAGAGGAATTTTTGTCTGTATCCCCAGCACCTAGATCAGGGGCTTCTCAGTCACCATCTGATGAATGAATGAGTGAATATGTGCTATTGCAGGCAATGGTTTAGGAGAAGCAAGTTACAGAGACATAGGTGAACATGCGAAGGGAGGGGGTCTGGTGGCTGCAGTGTGGGCATTTGTGTTGCTAGTGCCTGGCAGGTGAACTGTCAGAGTGGGGCCAAATCTGGAACCTGTGCTAGTGGTGCTGGTCCCTGGGCAGGGTTAAGTATAGGACTGTACCACCTGTCTGGGGTCTTCTGGCCAATTGTGCTTCATCTGCTCCTTCCACCCTTTGCAGAGGAGACTGGCCAGTGATACCTGGAGGATCATTGTGTCATTAGGAGTCACTCGTGGGGCTAGAGCTAGCCTGGCATTCTCCTGTGCTCACCTACATTCCGGAGGGAACCTGTCTCTCGGCCACTGCCAAGCCCCTCATCAGTGGCTCATTACAGACCAGGCTGAGTATCAGATGCAGTGATAAACATTTACGTGCATGGTCTTACGTGGCAGACATGGTTTAAAACTAGTCAGCGACCCCCTGGGCCAGGCTGCTGTAGGGTTCATTCAGAGGGGAGGCCTCGCTGGGACAGTGACCTGTCGGGCCCTCTCTTGGGCCTGCTTTCCCAAGAGAAAAGCAATAGGTGCTACACCTACTGCCAAGGTTGTAGCACCTTTCCTGGTGCTGCTCACCATCAGCTGGTGTGCGTCTGAGCAGCAGGGTTCAAACTGTAAGGCCTCCATGCAGGGTGCTGTTCCTCCACTCAGGGCCTGGCAGCCACACCGCCTGCTGGCACTTGAGGGCTGCTTCCTGTCTCCTCATCCCGGAGCCATGGCTGCTGCCAGCACTCAGGGCCAAGCAGTGGCCAGGCAGAGCTCCTTTGCCGAGCTTGGTGGGCTATGGTGGTGACAGAGAGGGAAGCCTCAGAGCCGTGTGGCTCCTGGGCACTGGGGAATGGAATCTGAGGGCGGCTGCCGGCCTGGCAAGGTCTGCTCTGAGTCTGGATGGGCTCCAGAGTGAGGGGTTTGCAGCAGAAGGCAGTCTCTGAGCACCTACAGGTCCTGCCTCTGGGCCAGGACATCTGCCGGTTGGCAAGGGAAGAGGAGTAGAAATAAAAAGTGACCACTCCTCCTTTAAGAACTTCAAGCTTTTGGTCGGGCACAGTGGCTCACGCCTGTAATCCTAGCACTTTGGGAGGCCAAGGTGGGCGGATCCCTTGAGGTCAGGGGTTCAGTTGGTCATGGCCAACATGGTGAAACCCCGCGTCTGCTAAAAATACAAAAAATTAGCTGGGTGTGGATGCGCGCCTGTAGTCCCAGCTACTCGGGAAACTGAGGTGGGAGAGTCGCTTGAACCTGGGAGGCAGAGGTTTCAGTGAGCAGAGATCGTGCCACTGCACTCCAGTCTGGGGACAGAATGAGACCCTGTTAAAACAAAAACAAAAACAAAAACAAAAAACAGAACTTCAAGGTTTTGATGATCTGAGCAACTCTGTTCTCCAAGGTGCCAGAGGACAGAGCTAGTCATCACCTTCATCATCAACATCAGCACAGAGGGACTACTAATAATTGTCCTCACTCTCTGCACTGTGGACCCCCAGCTTGGATGGCTGTGACAGCATTGACTGGTCCTTGGCCACTCAGCAGGTCACAGCTGCTCCCTCTACCTCCCGAGGTCTAGATGGCCTAGAGGATACATTATATTTGTTTCCCTTTTTTTAAACTTTGTTTAGGGAATGGGAGTTGATTCTGTGTTCATGTGGTAGGCACACACTCGGTGCAGAATAGGTGTGCCTTTTGAGATAAGGACATCATAGAAAAGTCAGAAAATACCTGAAAGTTTAAAGAGAAAGAAATTGCCTACCATCTCATTGCCTAGAGGCAATTCCCTAACAGCTGGGTATGTTTCTGCCCAACCTTTTGTCTGCAGGTCTTCTTTTTCACCTCTAACATCATCCTCTACCAGTCCCTTTTTGGGGGGTAAGGACTTTTCCCCTTAGGACGTTCACCACTGGTATTCTTTTTTTTCTTGAGGACTTCTTTCCACTTACAGGCAGGAGATCTGGCCATGTGTGGTAGTTCATTTTTATGTTGCTATAAGGAAATATCTGGGGCTGGGCAATTTATAAAGAAGAATTTTAGTTGGCTCATGATTCTGCAGGCTGTACAAGCATGGCTCTAGCACCTGCTTCTGGTGAGAGCCTCAGGAAGTCTGCAGTCATGGTGGGAGGGAAGAGGAGCTGGCATGCCACATGGTGACATCGAAAGCAAAATAGATGGGGGAGGTGCCACACACTTTACGCAACTAGATCTCGTGTGAACTGAACGAGAACTCACCACCAAAGAGATGGTGCTAAACCATTCATGAGGGATCTGCCCCCATGGTCCAATCACCTCCCACCAGGCCCCGCCTCTAACACTGGAAATCACATTTCAACATGAGATTTGGAGGGGACAAACATCCAAACTGTATCAGCATGTCAAAGCCAGGCCATAGCAGAGCCAGGAGCTACATACAAACCCTCCTGTGGTTCCAGAATGTCACCCCCAGCACTGATCCTGTGGGTTCCCTTCCTGAGCCACCGGGGCTTCCAGGCATATTTCAAAGTGACAATGGTGATCATGAGAATCATGGCCGCAGATGCAAACACTAACATGGCCCTCGTGGCATGCTTGGGACCATCCTAGGTGCCTTAGGTGTATTGCTTTCTCAGAACAGCCCTACAAGATGGTTGTGGTTATAATCCTGAAGCACAAGGATGTTAAGTAAGTGTCCCAGCATTACATGATCTGAGAGTGGTAGAGCCAGCATTTGAACTCAGGAACTCTCTGGCTCTAGGATCTCTGCATTTACCCACCACATTGCTTCTCCCCTGAGAAAGACTTTTGCTGCAAATGCACTGGGCTCAGCAAGACCTCAGTAGCCTTTCACCCAGCATCTCCCAGGGTGTGGGACCTGCAGAGGTCATGACCTTGGGAACTGTGGCCATGTGGTCATCCCAGATAACTATCTCCAGCTGGCGGAGGCTCGCTGCTTCCTGGTGTTTCTTTGAGCCTTTGGCTTGTGGCAGCGCTGATGCTGCTGGTATGGGGCGCCGTGCAGATGTACGTGGCAGAGCGTGCCAGTTGTGGACAAGCCTGGCAGCTTTCAGCCCCATCCTCCAAGAGCTCCTTCTTCCTGCCTGTCCCCAAGGCTGCAGCTCAGTCTGAATCAGCTTTCAGACTTTCTTTGGCTTGGGCCGAGGACTTGGCAGCCCCAGCCTCCAGCAGAGCTCCTGTGGCTTGAGGCTTCCACATCAGGTTTGAATTAGATGAAATCTCAGTGTCGGCAGGCTTTCATCCCAGCCTCGCTGACTCCCGCTTCCGTGGTAGCAGGCAGTCTGCGTGCCACATGCGTGTCGTCTCTGCATGAATGTCTGCTGGAGCGTTTGTCGTCTGTGTGAGTCACCCCTTTGTGTGTCCTCTCTGTGCCTGTGTATTATCTCTGTGCGTGTTTCTCGCCTCCGTTCATGCATGTTATCTTTTTAATTAATAGCTTTATTGAGATATAATTCACATACCATGCAATTCACCCATTTAAAATATGCAATTCAGTGGTTTTAAAAATTATATTCACAGATATCTGCAATCATCACTGCAGTCAACTGTAGACCATTTTCATCACCTAACAAAGAGACTATGTGGCCTTTAGCTATTCACCCCCAATCCGACATGACCCCAGCCGCTGGCAGTGACGAATCTACTTCTATCTCTGCGGATCTGCCTATTCTATTTGTATGAAGACACTTCATACAAACAGAATCATGTAATATGTGACCTTTTGCATCTGGCTTCTTTCTACTTGGCATATTTTCAAGGTTCATCCATCTTGTAGCATATATCAGTACTTCATTCCTTTCTACGGCAAAATAACATTTCATCGTATGGCTATATATATACATATATATAGTGTGTCCATTTATCCATTGACGGGCATTTGACTTGTTTCCATCTTTTGACTACTAGGAATAATGCTACGAACAACTTTTTTTTGCGTGGGCATGTGTTTTATTTCTCTTGGGTGCTTACACTTTGGAAGTGGAATAGCTGGATCATGTGGTAATGCCGTTTAATCACTGGAGGAGTATTGCCAGACTGTTTTCAAAGTGGCTGTGCTATTTTACATTCCCACCAATGTATGAGGGTTCCAGTTTCTCCACGTCCTTGCCAACACTGGTTATCTGACTTTCTGATTCAAGCCATCCTATTTCTTTGTGGTTTGGATTTGCCTTTCCCTGATGACTGATGATATTGAACATCTTTTCATGTGCTTACTGCTGTTTGTAGATCTTTCTTGGAGAAATGTGTGTTCAGATCCTTTTCCTACTTTAGAACTGGGTTGTCTTTTAGTGATTGTGTTGTGAGAGTTCTTTACATATTCCAGATACAAGTCCCTTATCAGGCGAGGAGAGGCCGGTCTCTCATGTCTTTTTGCACCCCAACCTCACCCCCATCAAGCTCAGCAAGCAGTGTGTGCTTCATAAACACTTAAGGACATGTTGAGGGAGGAAGAGATCTGGGTCACTCTGAAGAGTCCCTGCAGGAGCCGTGGTTCCAGGGTGTGGGGGTGTGAGGGGTGGGGCTGCCTCTCCTACCTGCCGTGAATCAGAGACAACAGCCCCGGATGACCCGTTAGAGATTCTGGCCACTGCAGGTTATGTAGGGCGTTGCTTTCAGCTGAACTGACTGATGGACCTGCCAGGGTTGGGGGACTTGAAAAGACCTAGATCACTGAGCCTGTCCCTCCTCCTTGATTTTGGGGTAGAGCAACTGGGAAAATGGCAGTGTCATTTACTGAGATGGGGAAGACAAGGGGAGGAGTGGGTCTGGAAGTCAAACTTAGAGTTCTGCTCCAAAGTTTGAGATGCCCAGTGGAGATCCAGTCTCTATCAAGGAGGCTGTTGGATAATCATAAAGGAATTCCAGGAGGAGCCAGGGCCGGGGATGTAAATTGGAAGTCATTTGCAGCCATGCAGTACCCAAAGCCATGGACCTGGGGACGTGCCAGGGAGAGCTGATGATTGCAGGAGCTGTGTGAGACCAGGACAAAGAAGTGATTGCTGGCCATGGCCATGTGGTAGTCACAGGTGAGCAGTTTCCAGGAAGTGGTGGCTCTAGAAGGCCACTTGGGGTGGGTAGAGGAGAAGCCAGGGGGCATGGAGGTGGTGCGTGTAGACAACACTTTCTGCTGTGGAGGGAAGCAGTGACATGGGCAGTGGTTGGGCAGGGATGGGAGGTAGGGAGTTTCAAAGATGGGGGACACTCGAGTGTGCTTGGATGCGGATAGTAATGGTCTTGTAGAAAGGAAAGTGTGATGGAACTGGAAAGGGGGTGCTAACTGCAGGAGCTGAGTCCTTGAGGAGGTGACAGAGAGGTGATCCTGAGCACAGAGTGGAAGGGGGACACATCCAGCCACAGTAGAGGAGAGGGGGCCCAGCTGTGGGAGGACACTGGCACTGGCACAACAGGGTGATGGGAGCCTTGGAGTATGAGACTGGGGGTGGGGCAGTGTTGGGGGTCTGAGCCATTTGGGAGAGCTGGGACACAGAATGTTAAGCTGTTAGTCTTAACAGGGAAGTGCAGCAGAACCTCAGCTTCATGCTCACGTGAGGTGAGCTGCTGATTTCAAGTGAGACCAGTAGGCACCTGTGTGCACGCGTAGAGTAGGTGGATGGTCGGGCTGAACCAGGGTGGAGAAGAATGCAGGGAAAGAGGGTGAGAGAGTATGGGTGTTTGCAAGATAATTATTGTGCAACTAGACCTAGATGTCCAAGGTGGTGAGAAGGGAAGTGAGGAAGTAAGGATCATATCTTGGAGGTCCCGATGAAGTTTAATAATAACTGGAGCCAAGTGCTAGGGTTAGGTGAGCAGGGCAGTGGGGGAAGGGAAGGAGCCGCCTGCGGTCAAGGTTTCTGGGTTGTAGCAGCCCATGTGGTCTAGCCAAGGAGTGTGGCTGGCAGTGACTGGGAACAGTGCATGCAGATGCAGGTGGCCCTATTGAGGTGAAGCGGCCACCCGTTGAAGAATCTGGTGGAAGCCATTTCTGATCCTTGTGTGTATCACTCCGGCATCCAGTTGCTGGGTTTTCTTTTGTTTCCTACAGTGGAACAGTTTCAAGCTGGATTTGCTGGAGGCCTAGAACCTGAGACAGCATCAAGGGGTGTCCGTGGAAGTAAAGCCCTTGTGATAGAAGTTCCAGAACAAGTTCAGGCCCAAGAATACACTCTCCTTGGGAGGTGGTGGGATGATTGGCTGAGAGGTGGCCTGCTCTGCTACTTTCTCCTCTGGGGAAGCCCCAGATAGGCCAGCCTGGGAAGGAGAAAGGAGAGGCAATCTGGCCCACCCCTCAGCTGGCTTCACTGGAGCTACCATCTTGAAATGGACCTTCTGGGCATTTGGCAAAGGTAGGCTGGTCCAAGCAGCAGCAAGCAAGGGGACTCAGGATCCCCCTTTCCCAAGGCCTGCAGCTGTCCCCTGAGAGCCAAGCCACTTGCAACTGTCTGGACCCCAGGCCAGGTCCTTGCTCATTGACTCTGTACCTGACGCAGATAGAGCCCTGCCCATGTCCCACACGTCTCCCAGTCCTTGGAGATCTCTTCTGTGCTCCCCTTGGAAATCTCTTTGTTGGCTCCGGGTACCCTTGCCTCCCAGTTTACATCCACATACATGCAGTTTGAGAATAGATGTACTTTTATGTACGCATGTACACATACATACTGATTTCAAAATAATTTGGCCTCAATTACCTGCTATAATATTTGGGACCTTATCCTGATAGTAGACAGCTGTGGGTGACCCGCTGAACTTGTTCAGTTGTGGTTCACAGCAGGACACAAGGTGATTTCTAAGCCAGCACTCACCTCCCTAGTTGCCATGTGACCATGTCTTCTTTGGGTGTCCTGGGCTTACACTTGAACTTGGGGCCTTCCCCTGAGGGAACCCATACCGGAAAACATGTTAACATGGCCTGGAGGCCTCTGGATGAAGAGGTAGGCCAAATGTGTTACCTTTGCAACCAAAACGATGTCATGTTGGAGAATCCACAGTCCTTCCCATCTTCCACCCTCACCACCATTCAGCCACACACCTCCCAGGGAAGGCACCTCAGAAACAGCCACATTAAAGGGAGTTTAGCCCAGCTGAGAGTGGTCAGATTTGTGCACTGGAGAATTTCCATTTGGGGAAATTGGACAAGGGCCTACGGGTATGTGGCTCAATTGGATGTAATCAACGATTCTTTGTTTTAGTTTTACTGTGTGAAGAAACTTTCTAGTACATGTTTCCTATTTATTTACCGTTTGTAAAAGAATAAGGTATAGGTAGAAATTCAATATGACTGACATTTATTTTCCATCCTACCAGAATTTATTTCTCCTTTTTTTCTTGATTTTTTATACAGAAATTTGATTTGATTTTAGCACTTTAAAATTAGCCACCACTTTTCAGAAATATAAACGTTCTATAAATTGAGAGACAGGAGTACTCTAGTGAAGAGGCAGAAAGCCAGAAAGTTCTCATTGCCAGCCTGTCTACGCTGTGTGGTGCCTGGTTTCCTGGCCAGGGCAGAGATTCAAGGGAACTTGGGCCAAACCTCTCATTGTGCAGACAGGGAAACCGAGGTCTGAGGGGAAGGAACTGGGCCCATCTTGCCTCCCGGTCTGGTGACCAAGCCTGCTTTCCTGTCTTCTCTGTCTAGGAGGAGAGTCTCTGTGCCCTAGGAGGAGCCCAGACCTGGATGAGAGCTGCCTGTCAAGGCCTGGGTGGGATGCACGCAATGGGACAAGGACAATCTCTGGGAAGGTTCCGCCCTGACCCCTTGGGGGCTGTGGGGATCCACAGTCGCAAAGAAATTTAGAAATTTATTTCTCGGATTACGGATTACTCAGGACAGGGCTTGGTTCTGGCTTCTTTGTCCTAAACAGTTTACTGGGATGGGGAAAGACAGATCTTTTAACCCTTTCCTGGGGAGAGGCCTAAGGGTGTGGAGGCTGGACCAGACCCAGGGGCCTGGGGGTTCCCATTCTGCTGAGAACAGTGAGGGTGTGATGAGGATGGTCTGTGTAGGGGTAAGAATCCTTTTAGGCAGGGGAGGTCACCTGGGGAGTGGGAGGGACTGTTTCTTTTATGGGCTGTGCCCTGCCCTTCCTTCTCATATCCTTGGTGAGAGGTGTGCTGGCCTCCATGGGAGGGTTTTGCCCAGAGGTGGAGAGTTGGAGAATGAGTGTCCTTGCTCTGCAAGGTCAGACCAGAGGCCCAGGGATTTGCAGGTGGTACTAGGAAAGCAATGTTTTCTTGCTCCAAGTGGCTCCTGAGGGCAGAAGCAGGCCTGGGGGATGAACCCAGGTAATACAGCATTGTGGTTAAGAGTGCTGACACTTACTTCCTGGGTGACTGGGCCAGTTACTTAACCCTTCTGAACCTCTATTTCCTCATCCATGAAATGGGTCTAACATTAGTGCCTACCTTATAGGGCTATAAAGATAAAATAAGACAATATATAAAAATATGAGTGGCAGGTACTGTTGTTAATAACAGTGATAAGAAGACGATTTATAAACGTTGGAAAGTAGGGAAGTGTGTTCACGCTGAATACAATGTTAGGAGTGTCCCTATTCAGAATCTGTTACATCTTGAGGGAGGGAGCTCTCTGTCACTGGAGGCATCCAAGTAAAAGCTAGAGGTCTCCTAACTGGGGATGTTGTCGAAGTATAATGCTTCAGACTGGGATGAGCACGATGATCCTGAAAGGTCTGTAGCCCATGATTGTGGGCCAGAGGAAGGGGCGGGCTGGAAGGCAGTGGTTTCATTCTGGGAACTGTATCCCTCATATGAGGCACCGAGCCCTCGAGACCCTGTGGAGTCTCTGGGCTGTGAGGCAGGGAGTGCCAGGCTTGAAGGATCCTCTTTGTGGAGCCATTTAACCAAGCCCCAGAACTGGGGAGGGCCTTGACCAGGTGCCTGGTGTGTGGGAGGCGCTGAGTAGAGCCTTCCACTTCTTGCTCTGGAGAGTTTGCCTCTGCTAGGCAGCTTGAGAGGTGTGATGGACTGAGACGGCGCAGGTCACTGCCCTGGGCCAGCCAGGTTTGTGTGCCCGTGACCTGGATGGAGCAGTGGCCTCTGACTCATGCTGTCTCTTGCTTGCTTGTTCCAGGGGTACAAGGGACCCAGGGGTCCCTCTGGGTATCAGACACGGGTATAGAAAGGGGGATGGGATAAATCATGCAGGGCTTGGCTGAGAGTTCATCACAGGCCCTCGTGGCAACAAAGCTGTGGTAGGCCTTGGAGGCGTGTCCCGGGCCTGGAGCCACCAGCTGGAAGACAGGCCTCCCGTCGGGGTTCTGCAGGTGCACAGTGGCAGACTCCTTTGGATTTGGCCACTACTTTTTGTCCAGGTTTGGGTTCAACCTCTGTCCCTGAGCCTGAATGCCCTGGTCCCCTCCCCACACTATCCTTCCTGCATTTCCACCCTTACCCGGGGGCCTTCCCCTCTACCTCGTATGCTCTTTCCTTCTCGTGTTGGTTTCTTTTGCACCCTAACAATTTCTCCCTTCTGCCTGCTGTGGAAACCTGGGCTGACAGTCCCTGGGTGACCATGTGACTCAGCCTGGATGGGACTGTGAAGGGAGAATCTCCTTGTCTCTGATGGCAGAGTGGAGATGTGTCTGCAAGGACAGGGGATGTATAGCTTGTCTTGGAGGAGGGAGGATGAAGCTTGTGTGTACCTGTAGTCCCAGCTGCTAGAGTAGCTGAGGTGGGAAATTGCTTGAGCCCAGGTGGTGGAGGCTTCGATGAGCCAAGATTGTGCCACTGCACTCCAGCCTGGGTGACAGAGTGAGACCACATCTCAAAAAAAGAAAAAAGAAAGAAAAAAAGACATACAAATGGCAACTCAAACCCCCTTCAGGTCAGGGGGTTTGAGTTGAATTTCTAATCCTTGCAACCAGGAACCTGATGGATAGTTATCCTTCAGGACCCACAGATGTCACCTCCTTTGGGACACGTGTCCACACTTTGTCATAGCACCGGGCAGGACATTGGCTGCCCTCAGTTCTTGGGCCTTATTTTTCCATTTCTCCCTGCCCATAGCAGGCACACAGTAGGTACAAAGTCAAACTGCTCTGCATGGATACATGTGTGCTCAGTATAAGGTTTGACATGGACATTTTAACAAGCACATCAGAACTTTTGCAGACAATTGAGTGTTACTTGATAAAATGGTTACATGGAAGCCTCAAATTTGTTCCAATAATGCCATTTTTCCCTGGAACATTTCTTGGCCTCTTGATTGGGCCTGTTGATGAAGCACAGAAGGCAACCGTCTTGATTTGGCTCCAAAATGATGCTTTCTGTCTGATCCACAGAAACAGCTAGAAGGGGCACAGAAAACGTTGGCTGCTGTTGGGGGCTTAGTGGTAGGTGTTCAGTCGGACTTGGAGGGGGCTCCTGAGATGCAGCCTCAGAACAGGAGGAGGTGGGAAGTGGGAAGTGGGTGGAATTGGGTTGTGTTGTCACTGGAGTTCCAATTCAAATGGAGAAGGTCCAGTGAATTTATAGAAACGCTTCCTTCATTCACTGCTTTGTGTTCACAGCTGCGCTCCCAGTCCTTGTTATGTAGTAAGCACTCAATAGATACTTGTTGAACAAGTGAAGGAATTCAACAAATATTTATTTGTAAATCATGCCTATTATTTTCCATCCACTGCGGTAGGTACTCTTAGTACTTTGTAGGATGACATGGTATGTGTGTGTGTGTGTGTGTGTGTATATATATACATGTGCATATGCAGACACACATACGTTAACCCACATCTAGTTGTATGTTTCATTGGCCCCTGTGATGACTGCCTTCACTGGGGGATAATAACACATTTGCTGGGCTTTGCCATCATATTTTTTTGTTTTTATTTCCAAGGCCAACACCTGATTTTTTAAGGGAATATTTGATGTAGGGAAACATTAGATGAAAAACACGCACTCCTGGCTCATTTGTCGTGAATGAGCATTAGCTGCCCTCCTCCCTGCCCCCAAACCCCCATCCCGCCATGTGCACACCCATGTGCTTTCAACCTGAAATAACAGCGCTTCGTATTGAAGTGGGGGACCAGCACACCTTAGGGATAATGAGCCTTTGCCCCTAGGATTTTCCTGTCTGCCTCAAGGTAAAGCTAAACCCTTGTGATGTGCTTCGGGCTGGAGTGCAGTGCCTTGGTGTGTGTGCATGTGCCTGATGGCAGTGGCTTTTGTGCCTCTGCTTTTTGTAAGCAGTAGAAACTCTGATGTAATGAGATTTTATGCAGAGCCCCATGGATAGACAACACAGTAAAAGTGGATCTGCTTTGCTGAAAGGAGGGTGGGCCCCTTTGCTCAGCTTTCCTATCACCTCCTCCCATTCCCCTGCCAGGGCCTCATAGAATGTCATGGAATCCCAGGGCTCCTCAAGGCCCTGGAGGAAGAGCCTGCACACATGTAGGGTCACATATGTGTACTCACAGATGCTTGCCTGTCAGCTGTACTGTGTTCATGCTCTTCTCTCTCTCTTCCCCCGTGCTTGCCGTCCCTGGTTCAGGCGGGTCTCATCCGCACAGATAGCACCGACTTCTTCATTGAGCCTCTGGAGCGGGGCCAGCAGGAGAAGGAGGCCAGCGGGAGGACACATGTGGTGTACCGCCGGGAGGCCGTCCAGCAGGAGTGGGCAGAACCTCACGGGGACCTGCACAATGAAGGTAGGCTGTAGGTAGGGGCCTGTGCGCTGCTTCTCTCCCTACCTCTGGAGTGTTTCCCGGTAACTTCTGTCCTTAAGCTGTCCATGCCTGGCCTCAGTCTTCTTACCTGTAAAACGGGACTGGGCCACATAGATCTGCTGTACTGGCAGAGAAACCCCATTGCGTTCTAGGAGCTGCTGTAATTGGCTGGAGCTAGGGGCCAGAGGAGCCACTTGTGTCCTGAACTGTGGTCCCTGGGACTCCAGAGGTCTCTGAGGAGCTCACTATTTCTTCTCAAGGCTATTTCTGAGCCAAGGCAGAAGGTAGAATGCCTGCAGTGAGTTTTTCCCCCTAAAGTCAACTCAACCGTGTGGGAACCACAGGAAAGGAGTTATTAGGGCACCTGCAGGGAGGCTGCCTGCTGTCAGGGCATGATGGTCAGCTGTGTGTCCTGTAGACCATTTTACAATCCTATCTTCAAGTCTGTCTACTGCATGATCCTAGGCAAGTTACCTAAGATCTCTGAGCCCTCATTTTCCTCATCAGCAAAGCAGAGATGATCCATGTCTACCTGTAAATGTTATATGTAATGGTGATGGTGTCTATGAAAATCCCAGTATAGGGCTTGGCATGTAGTAGGTGCTGGATAAATGGCAGCTCTCCTTACAGTATTATTAAGGGTAACTGCTGACGTGTTAGGGTGGGAACCCCCTGAGGGAAGGGGCGTCCCTGCGCCCAGGTGACCAGTGCAGGAGCCTACACACCAGAGGCACTCAAGACTTATGGTTGGGCAAATAAACTGGATGTGACAGGTGCTGGTCCTGGGCCCGTGGTCAGCTTCACAGTGTCACAAAGCTCCTTTGGCCAAGAAGAGATGAGGAGGCCATAGGTGAAATCTGGTTATGACTGGACCACACACACCCTTGTGCCAGCTCCCTGTGGGACTGGGCTTGGCGTGAGAAATGCCTGAAAGCCAGTTGTCCCTACAGATGGTGTATCCATTGAAGCTCCAGTTGCTCTCCAAGTATCACTCACAAGAGAGCTGTGGCACCAGAGCCAGAGGATTCTGCAGGCCTAAGGTGGGGAGGGCAGGGCTGGTGGGGCGTCTGAGCGCTGGTGTGGATTTCAGGGCACCCTTCCCTCCACCAGGGGTGGGAAGAGGAATGAGTCTCCCATGGGCTCCATTTTTTTAGGCCAATTCTGAATCCAAAGACCATAAGGTCCCCTCTTTTGGGAAGAGATGTTGGGGAAGTCCAGCTCCAGAGCTGTGAGCCTGGAACATCTGCATCACCAGCCACCATGGTGGGCAGCTGGGAAGCTGAGACCACTGAGCACATGGAGCTGGAGTTCAGACCCAAAGAAATGTAGCTGCGACTCTTGCCCCACACCAGGCTCCAGGGCTGGAACTCCAGTGAGGCCAGGCCCTGGTCCGTCTATGGGCCTTCCTTAGAAACACCAGGGGCAGGAGAAGACTTTCTTGGAAAGCTGCGACTTGTACTTCTATTTGAAGGCCAGTTGTGGGGCTGAGCCCAGTGTGGGGAGACGCATTTCTAGCCGTGCCTGTCTCCACTTCACATACTTGATTAAAGCCAGAGGCTTCAGCTTGGCTCTTTGGGTCTGGTTTTCCACACAGAGAGGTGCCTTGGAGGCCTGGCCAGGTGCTCAAAGCCTGCCTAGCAGCCGGCCAAAGGCTTTTGGGGAATCTCCCTCAGACTGGGGACCTCTGCATCTCCACCTGTCCCCATCATCCACAGGTGTCCCTCCCCTTGGTTCCTCAGACCTGGGAGTCTCCTGGGTCTGTTCTCTTCTCTTACCCAGGCTAGGAGTCCTGGAGGACAGATGCCAAGTCTCCATCTCTGTGTCACTCACAGCAGCAGGCCTGTCCCTGGAGGAAGGAGAGCAGGGAGGCATCAGAGGCTCCACTACACGGGTTTGCTTACTGGGCTGAGTCTGTGGAGGGGGTTCCAGCCCCCTGCTCCACTGTAAGAGAGTCTGAGGTGCACCAGTGAACCTGGGGTGGAGGGGACAATTCCTCTTGGCACTCAGTAAGGCCACAGCTGCTGCTTCCTGAAAAGGGCGTGTGGGGGGACACACCCCACCCATACACTCATGCTCACACACTGACACAAACACACACACACACCCCCATACACCCACACTCACAGACACACCCCACCCATACACTCATGCTCACACACTGACACAAACACACTCACACACACCCATACACCCACACTCACACACAGACACACCCCACCCATACACTCATGCTCACACACTGACACAAACACACTCACACACCTGTACACCCACACTCACACACAGACACACCCCACCCATACACTCATGCTCACACACTGACACAAACACACACTCACACACCCCCATACACCCACACTCACACACAGACACACCCTACCCATACACTCATGCTCACATACTGACACAAACACACCCACATACACACTCCCACACACCCACACTCACACACTGACAAACACATACTTATACCCACCCACATTTGCACACCTGCATACACACATATAGACCCCTCTACACACTCACACACTCTCACAACCCCACATCTACCCATGCTCACACACATTGACACCCCCCACATACACACCCCTTCACACACTCACACACTCTCACAACCCCACATCTACCCATGCTCACACACATTGACACCCCCCACATACACACCCCTTCACACACTCACACACTCTCACAACCCCACATCTACCCATGCTCACACATATTGACACCCCCCCCACATACACACCCCTTCACACACTCACACACTCTCAAACACACACACACACACATATACACACACATCCATCATGAACTCCAAAGAAGAGTTACGTGATCCTTTCCCAAGGCTCTGGGGAGAAACTGAACTGTTCAGAGTCCAGGGGAAGGAATTCCCAGTGCTGGGCCCCCAGGCTCGAGCTGGCCCTCACCCCACGGCCCTGCCTTGGCCCCTGAGGCTGTGCCCTGAATGCTCTCCTGCTCCAAATGCTGCCCTCTCCTATTTAACCCATGGTCCTACTCTCCGGAACCCCGTTCCCACCCCCGATTCCCTCCTGAGGATACGAATGGGGTATGTGCTCCTGCAGCCGGAGCTCCAGCTCTCCTTGGGGCTGCCCATGCCAGGGACGCCAGCCGGGCTGGGGCTCAGGGCAACTGCTTTACAAACAATTGAGATAAAATTCACCATTTTAACCATTTTGAGGCATACGATTCGCTGGGTTTTTAAAACTATATTCACAATGCTGTGCAGCCATCACTTCCATCTAATTCCAGAACATTCCCATCCATTAGTTGTAGTTGCTCCTACTACTAATGTAGTTGCACCGTCCAATGCCCCCTGACAACCACTAATCTACTTTCTATCTTTCTAAATAAGATATCTATCTTTCTAAATAGGATTTGCCTATTCAGGATGTTTCATAGGATGAAATCATACAGTATGTGCCTTTGGTGCCTGGCTTCTTTCACTCAGCGTGTTTTCAAGGCTCATCCATGGGATTGCCTGTCTTGATGCTTCTCTCCTCTTTATGGTGGAACTCCCGTCCAGCGTACGGACATGCCACATTTATCATTCATCTGGTGGACACTGGAGTTGTTTCTATCTTTTGGCTACTATGAAATGCTGCTGTGAACATTCGTGTCAAGTTTTTATGTGAACATACGTTTTCAATTCTCTTGAGTACATACTTAGCAGTGGAATTACTGGGTCACATGGCACCTCTAGGTTTAACTGTCAACTGTATTTTCAAAGCAGCTGCACCATTTTCCATTGGCCTGGGGCTTCTTGGGTGGCTCATGGCAGCTTCCCAGTGGCTGGCGGGCCCTGCTCTGCCCTGAGGGTTGTCTGCTCCTGTCATCCTGAAGGATGAGGGACCCACAGAAGAGGGTGCGGCTGGAGCCCCCCACAGCATCCAAGGCTAATGCTGGCTGCTCCTCCCTAATTCCCCAGAAAGTCTGCAGAGAGAGAATTATGGCTGTGCCCTGATAGAGTGTGGTCATGGCTGGGGGAGGCCTGAGTTTACTTTCTGGACTGTTGTCATGAAGCTGCTGTGTGATCTAGGGTGAGTGGGGTAACCTCTCCAGCCTTCCTGTGACATGCCTGGCAGGGAGGGCTGTGAGAGGTCAAGTGCGGCATTCCACTGGCAGGGCTTACACTTCTGGGCACAGCCCATGTGTTGAGGGTGACTGTTATTTATTCTCCCTGCTCCATGGACAGAGCCTTGTGCCTTCCCCTCCTCTGCCAGGGGCGGCCCTCCTCTCTCCCAGGAGTTTGGTGATGGGCTGCTGCGCTTGCCATTGGCTCAGACACCAGGGCCACCAGAAACTGCCTGCAGTGTGAGCTCAGAGCAGCGCCAGCCTCAAGGGTAAGTGAGGACGAAACCCACCCGAGCCCTGCTCACCAGGCTGTGCGTCCACCCAGAGGGCTTTCCCTGCCAGGCCAGTAGCCACACATTTTTCCAGCTCTTAAGTCTAGGGCTTTGTTCCTTTGCACTATAGCACCACTCAGCAAAGAGGAGATAAAAACAAACGGTAGCACCGAGCCCTGTGTGTTCCCTGTTACCCGTCCTCAGATCCCCGTTACCTGAGAACCCGTGTGGGTAGCAGCGTAGAGGTGGCTCAGGTCTCTGCAGAGGTTTCCGCGGATGCATCCATGTGCGTCACCCACGTGTGGACGGGGTCTGCACACACTCGCTCCCGTGTGTAACATAAATAATCACAATGGACTGGGCAGGGACAGGGCCCTCTGCCCTCTGTGCTGAAGTGGGTTTTCTCCTGCTCTCTGTTCAGCCCCAGCTTCAGTGTCCCCTCCTCAGGAAGCCTCCCCCAACAGGTCTGGATCTCCAGGGGGCGCCTTCTCTGATCAGTCCTATGGTAGCCTTTGATATTCTTGTATTGTTACAATCCAATTTCTTATTTGTCCCCTCTGCTAGGCAGTGGGCTCAAGGGCAGAGGCCAGGCCTTTATCACCTACCCTTTGTCCATCCATTGAATAGTGCGGGGCCCCTCCTGCTGCCACAGCCCTGATACGTGCTGGGGATAGCATGGTGGCCTCTTTACATCCTCAGTCCCAGCCTCCTATCTGGGGAGCTCTCAAATACCTGTGGATAAATGAAGGTTCTTAGAAATTAATGGTACGAGTATCAAAACTTCAGAGTGAGATGGGGGGAAGTCATTAAGAGTTAAGGCTCTGGAGCCTTCTTGAGAGACCCCAGCCTCCTGTCCTGCCTTCTTAGCTTTCCCTGCGACGTCTCCACGTACCCTCACTCCATCGCCCCGGCAGAGTTTATCTTCATTCAGGCTATAGCATAGATGACTGACAGCGCTCAAGCTGTTACCCTTGTACATGGCGGCATCGATGGTAATGTTTCAAAGCATGGGCTTTTGATTCAGACAGACCCACACGAGAAGCTACTTAACATCTTTGAACTTCAATGTGTTCACCAGTGTAATAGGGACAACAATCTGATAGAGTTGTTGTAAAGATTAGATTAGATTGGTTTGCGTTAGATTAGATTAGAGGTCAGTAAAGGTAAGGCCCAGGGCCAGGTACAGCCTGGCAGCTGTCTTGTAGAGGAGGTTGGATTGGAACACAGACACACTCACAGTCTCATCTGCGGCTGATTTTGTGCTTCAGTGTCAGAATCGAATGGTTGTGACCGAGAATGAATGACCCACAGAGCCTAAAATATTTATCTGGCCCTTTACAGAAAAAGTTTAGTAACTCTTGGATTATATAATACAAGTTAATAAATGCTATTTTGCTTTTAGCCAAAAGGGCAAAGCAGCGATGGTGAAATTTGGGGTCCCTGACAGTTCCTGGGTGGGATTGGAGAGGCTCAGGGCTCATAGGAGTATCCGAGAGTTCCTCAGATGCCCTGTGAGGCCACAGTAGCCCCATGACTTTTTTCCTTTATGGAGATATTGCCAACTTTGATTTTTACAGCAACGTTGTGGGTTAGAGATAAAGGGTGGTTCGTCCTCATGTTATAGGAGAGGCGATGGAGGCCAGAGAAGCGAGGGATGGGGCCTGGGATGCCCAGAGAGATAGGATGAGTGGCTCCTGGAACCCAGGCATTCTGCTCCGGGTCAGTTCTCCCCACTCTGCTACTCATTGCTTCAAAGACTTAGCCATGGTCTCGTAGCAGGAAAATGGTTCTTGCCCATGAGTTGACCTGGTATGGAACAATGCCTCATACTACTTTACTTACAGAGGCAGGGAAAAGGGTGCCCGTGATGGAGCCAGAGGTAGGTGGGGGGTGATGTCACAGTGACAGCCTCTCCTGTGGGTTGGACCTCACTCTCTTCCTGTCTTGGTTCCAGCCTTTGGCCTGGGAGACCTTCCCAACCTGCTGGGCCTGGTAGGGGACCAGCTGGGCGACACAGAGCGGAAGCGGCGGCATGCCAAGCCAGGCAGCTACAGCATCGAGGTGCTGCTGGTGGTGGATGACTCGGTGGTTCGCTTCCATGGCAAGGAGCATGTGCAGAACTACGTCCTCACCCTCATGAATATTGTGAGTGTCCACGTGTCCTGGGACTTGAGGGGAGTGGGGTGGGGTGGGCCCCAGTGCTGATCCAAATGGAAGTTTCTGGGGCCTGGTATTTTTCAGGTGAACTTGGGTGAGTCATTGCTTACTCCTTAGCCCAGCAGGCACGCCCTTGGCAGCCAGGTTCGACGGTATAATGAGCCTGAATTGGCCTGATCCCAGCTGTACATACCTGGGCTGAGGTGACCCACCTGGCCTCCTGCCTGTGGACAGTGGGTTCTGGGCTTGGACACGTTCAGAGTCTGGCTCAGGCGTGGCCTGGAGCCTTGCTTGTGTTGGAGTTGAAGGGACTTCCCTGGGACTCATCATCTGGAAAAAATGCCCAACCCCAGGCTGGGGAGACTGGCCAAGGAGCTGTCAATCTGTAAAGTGGGTCCTGAGGCCCTGACACGGGCCTTGGGTGTGCGCAGACAGGCAAGGACAATCGGGGATGTGGGCAGATTCTAAGACCATGGTGAAGCAGAGAGCCCGTGCCCTCAGCTGCTGCCTGCAGTTGTCCTGCAGAGATATAGGACTCTCGTCACAGAAAACCTAGTTTTTCAAGAAAAATCAGAAATGTAGTTATTTTTAAAAGTGTTTAAAAATTTTATTATGGAAAATTTTAATCCAGATATTTAAGTGAACATTTCCAGTTTTTAAATGTTAAAAGAGAAACCCACTGTGGATGCCAAACAAAACACACTGTAGGCCACAGGTAGCCCCGAGTGAGCATCCCTGGGCTAAAGGGGCAGAGACAATGAAGAGCAAGAGGGAAAGGGGGGTGAAAGCATGGGGCCTTTGTCAGGGTGCCTGTGGCTGTGTGGTTCTGGGAAAAGATGGGGACCTGTCTGGGTGAAGTGAGACCCAAGGTAGAAATAGTGCAGTCAGGGGTCAGATGCTGGGGATGGGGGCCGGACCCTCAGCCCTTCCCTGTGAAGTGCAGTACCGGAGGCAGGTGACCCACTGGGAAAGACCCCAGCTCAGCATAGGATGCTGTGCAGTCCAGGCGGGGAGAAGGTGGGCAGCAGTGTACAAGGGAAAATGCCACATCAACAGGAGGCAGCAGGGCAGGTGCCCTTCACCTCTGAGCCTCTGCAAGGTGACCAGGTTAATGGCTCATCATAAACATTCATCTGGAATACCAGAGCTAAGAAAGAAGATATGTACGTGGTGGGTCCCGAAGAATTTGAGCGAGGCCTCTTTTGAAGGCCAAAGCTTCCAGCCCCTGCATGGGCCCTCACTGGCCTTGATGTTAGGGCCCTCTGCCCCTAGGCCTGTTTGGAGAGGATAAAGAGGTTGGCTAGTTGCATGATCATCCAGACCGACAGATGACTGCAGTATGCCAGGGCTGGGATAGAGTCGCCTTATCCTCAGTCTAACATGGGCAGTGCTGACAGGCTGTGAGGGGTGTGCAATTGATTGTGCTACTGCACTAAGAGGAATATTAGTGAGTCCACCAAAAGCACACAGTCTGACTCGGCCCCTTCCTGTCTTTGTGACTTTGGGGGCGAGTTAAGAACCCTCTGGAGTATCTCCTTCTGCGCTTTGCAAGCAGCATTAACAGTACTTACTACCAGAGGTTTTGGGGAGGATAAAACGAGTGCACGACATAGAGCATGGCCATGCAGAGCATATGCTGTCGGTGGGCGGTGGTTGGTGATAATACTGTGACCTTCATAAAGTGACTGGTCATGCATTTCTGGGAATGGAACAGTTGATGGGGAGAAATGTCAATCCCACGTCATGTCAGTCCCCCTGGAAACATTGGTAGGGCGTTGCCTGGGTCCATAATCTGGCTGCCCCTTTGATGAGGTGGTCACTAGAGGGACAGCCCCTTAATGTCTCTGTGACCTTGGGCAGGGAACCTGTGTTGCTCATCATAGGATGCAAGTGATGAAAAACCAACTCAATCTAGATTAAGACAAACGTGGTAATTTCTTGGCTCATGGGTCAGACTGGGGGAGGGACAGGTTGGAGCTGGTTGTGAGAGTAATTGGAACTAGAGGAAGTTTTCAGGCTCGCTTCTCTCTCTGTGACATCCTGATTCTCTCTGACCAACTTCTCTACCAGACATTCTGGCCGCTGACAAGACAACGCTGACTCCTATCCCCATCCATGGCTGGAGACAAAAGGAGTTTCCCCTGTGGTTGCCAGGCAAAAATCTCCCAGGGCAGGACTCTGATTGGCCTAACCTGGGTCACATGCCACTCTTTGAAGAGCATCAGTGCTCCAAGGCTGGAGAGGGGTTAGACACAGCCATGGCCGCTGGAGAAATTGTTCTGAGCTGTCCTGGCACCCCAGTTTGTGTCTGCTACAGTTTAGCCCCTTAGAGCCTCTGCTTTTTCATAATAGTGTCTGCTCTTGGGTTTGTGAAGATTTAGTATCCAGGGTATCTAGCACATGCCTCACACATAGTGGGTACTCAAGTAATGTTTTCTGTCATTATTATTGTTACATCGTTTGTTTTTGCGTGTATAAGTTGTTCCTCACCTGAGTTTGGGAAGGTGAGTTCCTTAAAGGCGGGGCTTTGTCTTTTTAGGAATCCCAACAGCACACACAGCACAGGGTCTGAGACCTGAGAGGTGATTGGTAAACGTGGAGGTGAATGGCATCTATGAGAAAAGCAGGGGGCTGGCACCCATTGAGATGGTAGCAGCAGAGAGCAGCAGAGTTCTCTCTGCAATGTCAACATCAACAAAAGAACAGGAGCAGAGATCAGTTCCAATTACAGGAGCCCAGGGAGCAGGTGGGGGGCTAGAAAGTCTGTCCCTGGTCGCCTCTGTGTATGGACACTTCTTCCATCCCAGGAGCTTAGTGTGTGGTTTTGGACAGAAAGAGCAAAGGCTACCACATGGAGTTGTTTGAGAAAGAGAGGGGAGGGAGAGGATGCCTGTGAATCTGAACACACCCACCATCCTGGAACACTCGACCACCCACCCAGTGTCCACAAATCACAGGCCCAGCCTGAGGCCACAGCTGGGGACCGACCCCATTAGTGGGAGGCCATGCTGAGAGCCAGGTTTGGCTCCTGGAGCCAGCAGGTGGGGGACAAGAGGAAGGGCAGGAAAGGGGAAAGGGGCAGGGGAGACCTCAGGATGCCCAAGAGTGGTAGGAGCCTGGGTCCTACTGCCCAAAGCTGGGGCTGAAGACCCCAGGACTGTAAGCCAGGCCCTACTGCAGCCCCAGAATCCTTCACTTTGTTAAAAGATAGTTTTCAGGAAAAGGTAAACTCATGACTCTCATAGAGAAATAAAAGGGAACATGTGTTAAAGATTTGACTCTACTCATTAATGAGGGAACCAGGCAGATGTTATAACTCATTCAAAAGAGAACCCAAGGACAGAAACATTATAGATTAGGAATTTTACAATGAATGTGCAAAAGGAGACAAAATTAGTGTTGTGTAGGGTGGGAGGGAAGGCTGTTTAGCCTCTGCCAGAGAAGATGGAACCGCCTGCGTGCAGACAGGAAAGTTGCGTTGCTCTTAGTGACCCATGGTGCTCTCTGCTGTGAGGGCGCTTTCTCTGCGTCTGATTCCGATAAGGGGGAAAGGTGCACTGCGGCAGTGCCTGCCTTCCACTGAAGTACAAGTTTTTATTCTGTGGTTTGGGGCCTGACCAGGTGTGAGGAGTCTGATGACTTGCCCTACTTAAAAACCTCTGCCCCCATTCCTGGAACCAGCGGAGCGGCAGCATCTCCCAGGCCACAGCCCTGGATTGGACTGGGTTACAGCCCTCACAGCAGTGTGGTGGGATTCTGTCTCTTCCACAGCTCTGTTCTGCCACCTACTCCTCACTTCCAGGATTCTGGCTGGGGTTAGGAGAGTGAGAGTGCTTGGGGCAGTGGCGGGGGTGAGTTGTCTGGGGGGGACCACAAAGCAGTCTTGGGTGATATGCTCCATTCTTTCTCTCATCTTTCAGAGAAACTCTTTCAGAGGTACCCGGGGGGACCTCCACGAATTCTGTTGCTCGGCTCCTTAACTCTTGGTTGGACTGAGGTGTCGGCAGGTTCTGGAGGGTGGATCAGGTTTGCTAGAGCCCTGCTCCCCAGTTGGCTTGACTGCCAGCTTCAGCTGACATCCATTCATTTGTTCGGAGCTGGGTGCTGTGCTACCTCTGTGGGCCCTCCGTGGGGCTAGGTATTGGGTGGGGTGGGGTGGGAGTCAGGGTTCTTGTGGTTACAGGTGACAGACCCAGCTCACACTAGCTGAAACCAAAGAGGGGTCTATTGGCTGGGAGCTGCTGATGTGCCCACAGGTAGAAGCTGCGGGGCAGGAGCCCCAGGGACCACAGGACGAGGGCTTCAGGCTCCTTAGGGCACGGTCTCCTACTCTGCTGGCCCGTGCTTGTCAGAGGAGCCCAGCAGCAGATGGGCTTTCTCCCCATGATGGGAAATGGGAACACCCCAGGTGCTCACACTTAGGACCCAAATGCCAGAAGGCTCTTTCTTGCCCTCCTAGGGAAGACTGACTAGGGTGGGACATGTGGCTATCGCTGTACTAATTGCTGTGTCTAGAAGGTTGGTTTGGGTCTGCTGGGCCACAGCTTGCCGCTGTGTATGGGGGTGAGGTGCAGCAGGACCTGTGCCCAGAAAGCAAGCAGCACAGCAGGCAGACAGGAAGAATGGCTTCCACAGTGGGGAGCACAAAAGGAAGAGAAAACACAGTCCCCGTCCTCTGAGCTTATACTGCTGTGTGTCCGCAGACCACTGCAAAAGATCTAATTGCAAGCCGGGTGCCATGACTCACACCTATAATCCCAGCACTTTGGGAGTCCAAGACAGGAGGATTGCTTGAGGGCAGGAGTTCAAGACCAGCCTGGGCATAGCAAGTCTCCATTTCTATAAAAAATTTAAAAAATTAGCCAGGCAAGGTGGTGCACAACTGTAGTCCCAGCTACTCAGGAGGTTGAGGTGGGAGGATGGCTGGAGCCCAGGAGGTCAAGGCTACAGTGAGCTGTGATTGTGCCACTGCACTCCACCCTGCCAACAGAGTAAGACCCTGTCTCTAGAATTAAAAAAAAAAAAAAAAAAAGAATATCATTGTAGAAATTATTAGCATTGTTTTTGAGCAACCACTGGGAGGGAGCCAGACTCTTTGTAGACTCTACCTCATTTACATAAGTCTCCCCATAACCCTACGAGAGGTCTGAGTAGCCTCCATGTCCTTACATAGAAACTGGGGTACAGAGACAGGCTGTAACTTGCTAGTCTCCCATCTGGTAGGCCGCGGGGCTGGGATCTGAGCACCGCTGTGTCCACTCCAGAGCTCAGACTCTTCCCCAGGCCTGGTGCCAGCTGGTGCTGTCCGTGGCTGGTGACCCAGCTGTTATGGCAGAAAAGCGTTTCCCTACACTCTTATGTTCAGTTCTGGAGGGCTTGTGAGTTAAACTGAAAGAGACAGACTGGCAGGAGAAAAGAGTTGATTTGCCAGTTCCTTGTATATAAGGTTACTCTATGATGAGTACCTCAAAGGGGTGGTGAAAACTGAGAGCTTGGCCAGGTGCAGTGGCTCATGCATGTAATCCCAGCACTTTGGGAGGCTGAGGCAGGCGGATCACCTAAGGTCAGGAGTTTGAGACCAGCCTGGCCAACATGTCAAAACCCCCTCTCTACTAAAAATACAAAAATTAGCTGGGTGTGGTGGTGTGTGCCTATAGTTCCAGCTGCTCAGGAGGCTGAGACAGGAGAATTGCTTGAACCCGGGAGGCGGAGGTTGCGGTGAGCCGAGATCGGGCCATTGCACTCCAGCCTGGACCACAGAGGGAGACTGCAGTCTCAAAAAAAAAAAAAAAAAAAAAAAAGAAAGAAAAGAAAGAAACAAACAAAACCTGGGGCTTATATTCTTAGCTTAATAGGGAGAGAAAGGGAGAAGGGAGAAAGGTTTCTTTAGGAAAGACAGGTGGGTCTTTAGGAGAACAGACGGGAGATGAAGTCTGTGATGTTTACTTAAGCCGGGTCAAGTGGTATTTCTGTCTTTATGACCATGAAATTCCCTTAAGGGGATTTCCAACAACCTCTTTCCCAGATGCTGCTGCTTTTAAGGGAAGCTGAGAGGGCTTCTTTCTGCATCTGTTGGCTTTCAGATGTCTTCAGCTTACACTGATCTGTATCCTAACGCTGGGGTTCCAAATGGGCCCTCACACAGGCTGGGAAAAAGACCCCCGGAGACGGAGTGCTTGCATGCACGTATGTCCTGAAGGGGCCGTGACCTGTGCCAGCTCCTACGGTCTCTGCTTGGTGAGGGGCTCCACATGCGTGGCTTCTGGGCACTGTGTGCCCTCAGCAAGGCCCCTCCCAGACCCACTGGGTGGCCTGGTCTGAGCCCCTGATAAGGGTTCTAAGAGAGTCAGCTCAAATGACGGGGGTGAGGGTGGAGGGGATGCTCTTTGGGGCTATGAGAAAAACAATGAAACCCACCTCTGAGGTGGAGAGCTGAAGGCAGCGAAGTTTGGAAGGTAGTGGGGAGAGTAGACGGGAGCTTGTTCCCCAGGCAGAATTTAGGAGTTTCCCTCGGAAACCGGAAGAGGTCTTTTGATGGGCTATAAGTCGAGACGTTTCTTTCCATCGAGCAAAGTGTACTTTTGAAACTTGGCATTCCAGGGCTGGCCTGGCCTGAAACGTGGTGCATTCAGAAGGGGCTGGGAAGCCCTCCAATCTGGAGCTATGAGACCATGTGGATGGTGGCAGAAGCGGGTGGGAAGTTCTCTCTGAGCCCTTGATGTTCATGATGTGGAGGCCAGCTGCCTACCTATCCTCCTTCCCTGGTGTTCCCCCGATGTCCCCAGGACTTTACTGTTGGAGGAAGGGAGGTTCAGTGACCCATTCTAATCTTCTTGGCCAAATTAACACGTTCTGACTTTTGACCCTTGACCTCTGACTCATGCATGACTCAAAGCTGTGGCCGGGGAACTTTGTCAGCTTCCACTGAAGACGGGGCCACGAGCGGGCCACGAGGGCCTGCCTTGGAGACTGCTGTTTGGATAGTCTTGTTCCTACCTTCCCTCTCCCCACAACCTGTCAGAAAGTGGGTGAGGAGAGTAATGATCTTCTCAGAAGTTCTGGAAGGCCGTTAGAGGCTGGGTCTTCTGCTCACTGCTGGGTTGCCCTGTGAATGTGGGAACAGACAGGGCCTGGGATGGGTGAGGGGCACAGTTGAGGCAGAGCTTCCTCTGAGGGGAGCCCAGTTCCTCTTGGGGAGAGAGGCTCACAGCATTGAGATGGACTGTGGCTTAAAGGAGCTGTGACAGTTCAAACCTGCTGCTGCCATCACGGGTGTGTGGGCGGTATGGGGTTCAGGGTTCCCCTGAACAGGTGCAGAGGACGGACAGCCAAACTTCCCAGCAAGGGAAGGTGAGCAGATGGGGACCGACAGTCTGCCTCCCTGGGGACCAGCAGCTCATCCTGTCCATTGTGTGGGAGCTTTTATTCGGCTAGGATGCTTGATGCTTGAATACCCTTAGGGGATTTCCATGGGGCCAGTAATAACAGCTTGGCTTTGCATTCCCCTTGGAGCACCTGTCTGCTGTGACCATTTCTGATCCTGATTTCCGGGGCCAGGTCTGGCCCGGCGGGACCAGAGAGAGGAGATCTAGTTCCTGGGATGGATAGTCCCATTGTGCTCTTAACCCAGGGAGGAGGGGCAGAAGCCATTAGTGAAGCACCCAAAGTTATCTGACGAGGCCCTGGGCACAGCTGTCAGCGGCAGCTGGAGGGACAGTCCGGGTGGCCCTGCCTTCCATGTGTCTTTTGCATTGACCTGGGGAGATGCTGTGGATATTCCTGCAGCTTCAGATGATGTGACCAAGCTCCCCCCTCAACCTTTCCGCACATGCTGCTGGGTGCTGTCATTCTCTGTGCCTGTTTCCCCATCTGTACTGGGTCATGTTCCTTAAGGCTTCTTCAAATCTCAGGACTAGAGAACCATTGGAGCGCTTTGAAGCATACAGGGGTAGTTGTTTGCAGCATTTAGTGGGCACCGGTTGTGTACCTTGTATCACAGACAGAGGCCCCCGTCCTAGAAGTTTTGGTCTGACTGCAAAAACAAGCCTTAGTCCTGTGGAATAATCAGGCAACCATGGAGAATGGTACCAGTACCAAGGAGCTTAGAGGGGTTGTAGAGAGAGGAGGGGTGTCTACAGGGGCTCATTGCTGAGCCTGCCTTGAGGGAGAGGGCAATTCGGAGAGAGGAGGGCATGCAGATAGGGTGGCAGATAGCACAGCAGGGTTGTGGGGGCAGGGTTGATGAAGGAGACCCAGGTGTGTGGTGACAGGTGACAGAAGCCTGCAGAGACCTCCCTGGCACCCAGGTGTGGCGGGATAACTGGGGAGGCAGCAGCGTGGACTGTGGCGCAAAGAAGAGGCATGAGAACAGCTCCCCATGGTGGCATCCAAGGTGGATCTGCCCATTCCCAGGGCCCTCTCCTGGCCCAGGGGTGATGGACCAGTTCTCTGGGGCGAGGACCCCTTTGGACATGGGGAGATGGGGGAACCTCCTAGGGCCTGGAGCTGGAGCACAGGGAGGGTGAGAAGAGAGACAGAGAGGCCCTTTCATCATTTCCTCCCAGCCAGGTTGTAGCCAGAAGCTTCCAGTCTCTGTTTCCTGTAGGAACCCTCTTGGCAGCCAACCTGTCTGGACGATAGGTGCCTGATCCACCTCCACCCCCTGCCCGGCTCCACCTGCCTGACAATACATAGATGTTGGGGTGGTTGCCGGGACAACCCTGGCTAGCAGCTCTGCCAATGGTAGGGTCCTACCAGCTCTGACCTGCCTCAGAGCCCGTTTCTGAGCCTGGGGCCTGCTCAGATGGACTGTGTAGAAGAGCTCGCTTCCCCTTTTAGACCTGGGAGGTTTTGGCGCAGTTGGCTGTCAGATCAGGGCCTTGGCGGCCTCAGCCTGGAAGGGTGGCATTTTGTTTACCCTTGACAAGCGTTACACATCCATCATAAAGGCTGGTTTGGAACACCACAAAAACTGCTTTCCTGCTGATGGAGAGTATGGCTTTGCCAGACATTCTCCTTCTGGGTAGATGAATCTCTAAGGAGCTTATTCTCCTTGACACTGGAAGCAGACAATCCTCTTCTTCCCTCTCTTTTTGGTCTTTTTCTCTTCTCTTATGTCTGTTCCCCAAAACTGCTTTTGCTAAAAGTAAAAAAACTCATTCACTGTAAAGCAGTAGTTCTTTTTAAAGTTTATTTTATTTATTATATTTAAAAGTTATTTTATTTTATTTTTTTTGAGATGGAGTCTCACTCTGTTGCCCAGGCTGGAGTGCAGTGGTGCAATCTCGGCTGACTGCAACCTTCGTCTCCTGGGTTCAAGCAATTCTCCTGCCTCAGCCTCCCGAGTAGCTGGGATTACAGGCATGCCACCACACCCAGGTAATTTTTGTATTTTTAGTAGTGATGGGGATTCGCTACGTTGGCCAGGCTGGTCCCGAACACCTGACCTCAAGTGATCTGCTCACCTCAGCCTCCCAAAGTGCTGGGATTACAGGTGTCAGCCAAGGTGCCCAGCCTTTTTTTTTTTTTTCTTTTAAAGACAGGGTCTTGCTTTGTTACCCAGGCTGAAGCACAGTGGTGCAGTCATGGCTCACTGCAGCCTCAACCTACTGGGCTTAAGGGATCCTCCTGACTCAGCCTCCCAAGCACCACAGGTGCATGCCACCATGCTTGGCTAATTTTCTTTTTTTTTTTTTTTAATTTTTTAATTTTTAGTAGAGACAGGGTCTTACTATATTACCCAGGCTGGTCTTGAACTCCTGGCCTCAAGCAATCCTCCTGCCTTGGCCTCCCAGAGTGCTAGGATTACAGCTGTGAGCCATGGTGCCCACCCAAGCAGTAGTTCTTAACCAGGGACATTTGGTAATATCTGGAGCTATTTTTTGATTGTCACAGCTAGAGGGGATGGGGTGCTACTGGCATCTAGTTGGTAGAGGCCAGGGATTCTGCTAAACATCTTAAAATGCACAGAACAGCTCCCCCAACTGAGCTCATCCACGTCAAATTGTCCACAGTGGCCAGATTGAGACCCCCTGACCTATGGTATTAGTTCCAATTGTCACACACAGGAATTTTCAAAGCAAACCCTCTGGGCAGAGAATGATGTGCATCACAGAAGGAGGAGTGCTGGGAATCTTGGTGCGAGAGATATGTGATGTGAGCACCCTTCCTGCGAAGAGAGTTTTATGGTTCACACAGCACTTTTGCTTTCATGGACAGCATCTCACTCCACACATACACACACACACACACACACACACACACTTTTTAGAGGTAGGGTCTTGCTTTGTCATCCAGGCTGGAGTGCAGTGGTGTGACCATGGCTCACTGTAGCCTCGACCTCCTGGACTCAAGTGATCCTCTTGCCTCAGCCTCCCAAGTAGCTACAGGCATGGCTGATTGTACCCAGCTAATTTTTAATTTAAAAATATAGATATATATAGACAGGGTCTCACTATGTTGCTTAGGATGGTTTTGAATTCCTGAGCTCAAACAGTCCTCCTGCCTCAGCCTCCCAAAGCGCTGGTATTATAGGCCTGAGCCATTGTGCCTGGCTGAAATAAGTTTTAAACTAATGGATGCTGTTGATCGAGCACATGCTGTGGGCCAGGCCTGGTTTCAAAGCCTTGACGTCTGTTTTTCCCTCTATCCTCCTGCCTCGGCAAGCTGTTTCCTCCACACCCACAGATGAGCAGAGTCAAGCTCCAAGAGGTAAGACCATGCAGTGGTGAGAAGCAGCAGAGCTCAACCTTCCCAGGCCTCCACACTGCCTCTGTTTACATACAGGCTGCCAGCCTGGGACGTCAAGGCTGCTGCGTTTCACAAATAGGTTGTGGGGGATAAATGCTGAGCACTGTGGGCTTGTGAAAGAGACTCTGTTGGGCTGGGTGGGTCCATCCCTGTGCACCCTGGAGCCACTCTGCACATGCAGCCTGGGCATGAGGTGGGCTGAGCAGCCGGATCTCTGGAGCACCACCCAGACCAGCCTGCAGGCTCCAGGGAGCTCCAGAGACAGCCACCCCTTTAAGAGGTGTGCCGATTAAAAGGCAGCTAAAAGTGCTCACTTGGAACCCACACCAGCCCTTTAAAATATAGGGCATGATCATGAGCTTAGCAGAGAGGGGAGATGGAGCAGCTGAGCCTGCAGCAACTGAGAAAGAAGTCAGGAGACTCAGCGCTCTCCTTCCACTCCCCTGAGAGCAGCCTCATCCTCCAGACCTCATTAAACACCTCCCTAGTGACCTCGGAGGCAGGTCCGTGGCATAAAATCATGGGGAATCTGACCGTCATGGAGTCTTAGATTTGATGAAATATGGTACACATGTGAACTTGTCTGTGTGTGCACACCTGAGCATGGCATCTTGGTGAGGTCTTAGTGTCCCAACCCGAGGTAAACCAGACCCAGCTCTGCCTACTGTGAGGGTCAGCCCTGGAGGGCTGGGGAAGGCAGAGAGCTCAGACCACAGGTAGTAGTATATTGCTGTTAAACATCCACATACATGCACATGTGTACACACATACAACACAGGTACCCACACACATGCACATGTGTATACACATATAATATGGGTACCCAAACACATGCATATACCTGTACCATGTTTAATCACCCACATGTGTAACACAGGTGTGTTTGTATAGATACATGCACCCATGTGTACCACACCAAATTAGATGTGTGCACACAGACAAATTCACATGTGTACCATATTTCATCAAATCTAAGACCACACTGATGGTCAGATACCCCATTATTTTATGTCCTTAAGAACGAAAAAGTGTTACCAATGAAATTCTGTTCATCTCTTAGCACTGTAGACTTATTAGAAGAGAGTTTTTTTTTTTTTCTTTTTTTTTTTTTGAGATGGAATCTTGCTCTGTCACCCAGGCTGGAGTGCAGTGGTGGGATCTCAGCTCACCACAACCTCTGCCTCCCAGGTTCAAGTGACTCTCCTGCCCTAGCCTCCTGAGGAGCTGGGATTATAGCTGCATGTCACCATGCCCGGCTAATTTTTCTATTTTTGGTAGAGACAGGGTTTCACCATGTTGGTCAGGGTGGTCTCAAACTCCTGACCTTGTGATCCGCCTGCCTCGGCTTCCCAAAGTGCTGGGATTACAGGTGTGAGCCACTGTACCCAGCTACAAGAGAGCTTTTAACCTCAGTTAGACTTAGGTCTTTATCATATGTTACTCTTTTTTTTTTTTTTTTTTTTGAGACGGAGTCTTGCTCTGTCACCTAGGCTGGAGTGCAGTGGCGCGATCTCGGCTCACTGAAAGCTCCGCCTCCCAGTTTCACACCATTCTCCTGCCTCAGCCTCCCAAGTAGCTGGGACTACAGGTGCCTGCCACCATGCCAGGCTAATTTTTTTTTTGTATTTGTAGAGAGATGGGGTTTCACCGTGTTAGCCAGGATGGTCTCAATCTCCTGACCTCGTGATCCACCTGCCTCGGCCTCTCAAAGTGCTGGGATTAAAGGCATGAGCCACCATGCCTGGCCTATCATGTTACTCTTGTATACACACAGATAAGGCAACATGAACAGGTGAGGAGTTCCCCTAACTTCTTCACATTCAGAGCAGTGCCCTTGCAGGTCATGTTCCGGCATCATCCTCAGTGTATGACGTTTCCATGCAGCATTGTCCTGCCTGCCATGGAGAGCAGGGGTGGTGCCACCTGAGGGCTCCACCGGCATCCCTGGATTTTCACAGAACCTACGGACAGCATCCTGTGGATTTGATGCTGGAGCCATATCGATTTTGCTGCAAGGTGTCGATGGGACGTTTTCAGACAACACCCAGGATTCACATTCCTGCCTCTGATGGTTTGTTACCTGAAATGATGAGGGCTGTGGTTGTGAAGCCACCAGGAATGACAGAGGCTCTTGCTTGCACTGGCAGTGACAGTCACACCTGGGCTGCCTCCTGGCCAACAGTGATTGTAAACGTGAAAAAGAGGAGCCTGTTGGACTCAATGGGATGCAGCATGTGTCTCGGGGACGCTGGGGGCTGGAGCACGTGGTCTGCAGAGTCACCTTGTGCCTTGTTAGAAGGGCCAGGGTTGCGCACCAAAGGGCTGGTCCAGGGCCTGAGACTCCATGTTGCTGTCGTCTCCTGAGGACTGAGAAAGGACAGGAGGGGTCATTGTGGCCGTTCCTCTGTCTTCAAGCAATGGTGCTCACATCTGCCCAGGTTCAGAGGCAGTAAGTGATCAGGGAAGGCGCATGAGCAGGTGAGGTTTTCTGAGGCCTGGGCTTGTCTTCTGACCATGATTGCTGTCCTCGGGCAAGCTTCTGTGTACCTTTGGGCCTGCCTGTATCCCTGAAAACAGGGATAGCATACCCTTCTCCTCAGAGGTCCTTGGAGAAACGTCTGACACTGGGACTAGGGCGGGGAATATGCAAGATGACCCCGGAGCATCTCCTAGAGCCAGAAAGTAACGAAGTGTTAAAACATAAACCCCAAATCCCCAAACCATGGGGGTGTGTTTACGGGACACAGGAGCCAACTCAAAGAGCTCTCAACCACCAAAGCTAGGACAATTTGAGCCACAAAACAAATCACAGAGAATTATAGCCCAAGGTGTAAAATAGATAAAAGTCCATACTGATAACATAAATGATGGAATAAATAAACAAAGAAGGGACAAATCACCCATGCAGAGTAATTCCAGTTTATTCACGTCCGTCTTCAAGGAGGTGGATTTTAACTCCTCACCCCCTAGATGTGGCCCGCACATAGTGACTTTCTTTAAAAGAATTCAGTCCGGAAATCAGGGAGCAGAGGGTAACTCTCAGTGAAGAAACCTGACAAACACTCCGTCAGCTGGGTGATGAAGGCCAACAGCAACAGTGATGAGTCATGCTGATATCATGCATCCTTGGCATGGCCTGATGAGGATGCACCTTACCCCTGTGGGCTTCCTCCCCTGTAGCCCCCATCTAACCATGAGAAAACCATCAGACATACCCTAATTGAAGGACACAAAATACCTGCTCAGTGCTTCTTAAGACTTAAAGTCATCAAAAACCAGAAGGCGGGAGAACCTGTCACAGAGAAGAAACAGAGCAGAGGGGCTAAGGAGACAGGAAGATTAAATGGAATGTGACACCCTGGATGGGACCAGGACATTTGGGGGAAACTAGAAAAATCTGAATAAAATGTAGACTTTAGTTAATAACAGTATGTCAATATTGGTTCATTAACAGTGACAAACATACCATAGTAATGGAAGATGTTAACATTTGGAATAAATTGGGTGTGGGGAGTTTCTGTACTATCTTTGCAACTTGTAGCTGAATCTAAAGTTATTTTAAAATAAAGTTTATTTTTAGAATAATAGGAATTCCAGGCCGTTCACCATGAGGATTCAGTAAAGTGATGTGGGGAGGCGCTTGTGGGCTGTGCCAGCCATTAGTGGCGATGAGACCACACCGTTCCGCTTCTGTTTGAGCGCGGGTGGGCTTAATACCCCCAGGGTCTTTTTCAGCACTGGCCTCCACCTCTCCCTGTTTAAGACCTGCCTGAGCCTGGCTGCCAAGCGGTGGGTGGACCTTTTACAGCCTTCTTGAGTTGTAAACTCTCCTCATTCTCTCTCCTGGGCCAGACAAAGCCCACCCCAGCCACCCTGCCACAGAAACTGGTTCTGGACAGCAGCTGAATGTAGTGGCTAAGGAAGGGGGCCTGAGAGTCACAAAGATCTGAGTTCAACTCTTGGCATTCTCACTTCTAGCTGCGTGGCCTTGGGCAAGTTACTTACCCTCTCTGAACCTTGGATGTCTTGCCTATGAGACGGGAATAATTCCTCTCTCCATAAGGTGGTTGTGAGGTTGTATGCCAAGCCCTCGGCACAGTGCCTGGCACACAGTAGGTGCTTGGGAAGTAGAGGTGCCTCCCTCCCTCTGATCCCAGTACCCTCTACCATCTTCTCTTGTGCTGCTTTTTCTCCCCTTGGCCAGAGAGAGTCCTGACCTTTGCTTGTTTTTCTGGTACATACCCAGTGGTTATCTCAGGTCAATATGTGGTACTGAATCCTAATGCAGGGGTCCTGGCAGAGGTGACTTTGAACTTGGCGCAGAGGTGAGAAGCAGAGAAGCTGGACACACTCTCTGTTCTGCCCTGTGAGTGTGCCTCATAGCCATCCTGCCTCATGCCCAACCATGGGAAGCGATCTGTGATCTCCCCTGAGCTAGCTCCCTGGCCTCACCTCTGGCTTTGGGAGGCAGCCATGGAGGGCCAAGGCAGACAGGGCCAGGCCCTGGGTGCACAGCCAGGCTGGAGGCTGTCAGCAAGCCGCCTGTGCGTGTTCCAGAGCAGCTGGGGTCCTGGCTGTGGTGCTATGTGTCACATGGTCTCTGCAGTTCTACCAGACACGGCAGCCTTGTCCAGCCACCTCCTTGGCCCATGCAAAGCCTCAGGCAGCTTGAGCCAAATCAAAGATGCTGAGGTCCCTACTCAAGGGCTGGGGATGGCAGGGGTGTGTGCAGATGAGCATACCAGGGCCCCAGAGGACTGGAACAGGGGACTTGGAATGGAAGGGCTAACTCCACCTTTTTTTAATGGGGGAGAAAGGGAATAAAATAAAAGCAGTTTATTTTTATCATCCTTATTTAGTATAAGAAAAGACCCAACTGTTTCTCATTGCCGAGCTCCTTTTCTATCACAGCCTCAAAACTCTTCACTTCTCCTTGTGCTTTAGGCTTCCTTTTTGGGATCATTTTCCGTCTTCCCTGACATTCCTTTAGTGGGGTCTGTGTAACAGTGTTTGTTTATCTGATAATGTCTTCATTTCACCATGGTCCTTAAAAGATGGTTTTGTGAGTTCAGGATTCTAGATTGATGGTTTCTTTATCTTGGTGCTTAGATGGTGCAAATTCAGGTTTTCCATTTGGTAAGTGATCTCTATTTTCTTTGACAGAGGTGTACTTCGAGGGAAGTCCATAAGAGACTGAGATCACTGTCTGTCCCCAGGAAGGGAGCAGACATGCTCAGTGAAACTTCCAGCAGGAGACTGAAGGCCAGCAGAGGACGTGGGTAGGAAGGCTGAACAGGGCTCCTGCCCCAGGGAACTTTCCAATGATGAAAAGCTCCCCGCTACTGGGCACATGTGAGCGCTGGCTGGGAAGAAATTCCCTGTCAGATGGAGGGGGATGGCTTCACCTGTTTGGGCTGCTGTAACGAAATATCCTAAGTGAGTAGCATAGAAACAATAGAAATTTATTTCTCACAGTTCTGAAGGCTGGGAAGTCCAAGATCAGGACACCAGCAGATTTGGTGACTGGTGAGAGCCCACCCACTTTCTGGTTCATAGATGGTGCCTTCTCACTGTGTCCTCACATGGTAGAAGGAGTGAGGGGGTCTCTCAGGGGCTTCTTTTATAAGGACACTAATCCCATTCAGGAGGGCTCTGCCTTTATGACTTAATTACCCCCTAATGCCCTGTCTTCCAATACCATTCCCTTGGGAGTTGGATGTCAACATATGAATTTTGGGGCAACACCAACATTCAGACCAAAGCAGTTGACTTTAGTTATCTTGGTTGCCAGTGACCCTGGAGTTCTCTTGGTGGCTTCACGTGGCTCTTGCCTTCCTCTCCCCTGCTGCAAGCCTCTGCCCCTCTCCTTTTAAGGGCCCACAGCCTTCTTGGTCCAGGGATCATTCCAGCTCCTCCACTGAGACTTCCCTGAGCCCTCCTGCCCAGACACTGTTTCCCTTTTCTCTAGATCCTGGAGCCGGGTGGTGGGGGTGGGGGGCTTGTGCTGCAGACCTCAGAACACCAGACACCTGAAGCCCTTGGTTTCAAGTTGCTTCTTAGTGGTATCTCCAGATGGGCTGTCCCTTTCTGTTTACATAGCATTTGCATCTAGGCCAGTTACCAGGGAGTGGGAGGTGGCATCAGGGGCCCTCACCCCACCTTCTGCCAGTGTTGGACAGTTGAGCTGTGATTCTATCTCCTGCTCAGAGAGGCAGCAGCCCCCTGCCCAGTCCCGCTGTAAGGACCTCTCAATGTCCTGAGCTGGAGATGGCAGCTATTGGAGCAAGGGTCATTGGAGGCTTTGATGAGTGGGTTTGGCCTGTTGAGTGAGGTACAGAAATGAGTAATATGGAAGGATTCTGGCAGCAATTCACATGGTCTGCCCTACAGGAGAGACATGTGGAGGAAGGCAGCAGCCCTGGGCATTTCCAGATGCCCAGAGGCCCAGCAGATGCCCCCGCTGAATGTCCCAGTGACTCCTTTCTTCTCCTGCTCCCGGGATAACCGATGGGTTTACATATGTGTGCGTGGGGCACAGATGGGGCTGTGCAGAGCGTGCATTGCCTGTGATCCTGTCCTTAGTCTGCTTATAGTGCACTCAGGGAGGTCTGCGACACAGACCCACCCCAGCACAGAAGGAAGGCCGTGATCCAGTGTTGGAGGGGCTGGGAAGTAAGGATTACTTAAGGGTCACCCTACTGCAGATTCATGATCATCTCAGCAATCAGCAAAGACTCCTTAGTTTAGAATTCCACCAGGGAGCCTATGTGTGTGTGTGACTGATTGAGTGCCCCCCACTCCACCCTGAAGTCCCTCCTAGGATAAGTCTAGGGTGTGTGGATTGAGGAGGACATTGTCTCTATGCATGGGAGCACTTTACTCCCACTGGGGAGGGGAAGAGGTTGGGAAGGAAGCCCTGCTGCTCGCTGGACTATCATCATTTCTTGTGATGGGCATTGGCATTGTTCCTTGTGGTGGGGTGTTGGCGGGGAGCTGCTTTCCCATAGCGGCTGCTGGTCTTTGGTCTTGCTACTCAATTGGATCCAGATATGGGTGCCAGGAAGGCCTGTGGCAGAAGCCTGACGCTGGCTGCTGTGAATTCCGTCCATTCATGAACTGGGGCAGCTGCCAGTTCTGGGCACTGCGGAAAGTGGCTTGGGACTGGGGATGGGTGATGCATGCAGCTTCTGCTGCCCACAGTTTGCCCACAAAGCGTACGTCTCCTGATCCCCTCCTGGCTCACCCCCTGCCATGGGACTCTCACGCCTGTATGGTTGGAAGTGCTATTCCTCTTCTCCATTTGGTGGACAATGGTTGCTTTGTGGGTTGTAGGTTGATCACTTTGCTTGTGAATGGAAAGGAATTGATGGCTGAAGGGCATGGGGAGATGGAAGTAGTGAGAGCAAGACTATGCAAGGAGCTCTGGTCCAGCTCCTAGGAAGCCATATGGGCAGGAGGCAGAGGCTGGGTTCCACTTCTGCCGGCATCGCATCCCTGACTGCGCCGGCAGCATTGCATCCCTGACTGGGCTGGTGGCATCGCATCCCTGACGGCGGCAGTGGCATTTTTTTGTAGAGACAGGGTCTCGCTATGTTGTCCAGGCTGGTTTCAAAGTCTTGGCCTCAAGTGATCCTCCTACCTTGGCCTCCTAAAGCACTAGGATTACAGTCATGAGCCACTGCGCCTATGCCCAGTCGAGATTAAGCTTTTAAATGTATTGAATAATGTTCTATGAAACAAGCAACATAGAAACAGTATATTCAGTATGATTCCAATTTTGTAAAATAAGATGCATGCATGTACACACGTGGCAGGATACAGATTAACTGTGGTTATTATATATCTGTCTAATAGTAGTGTTGGTGATTTCATTTTCTTCTTTTTTTGTAGTTTTCAACTTTTATTTCTAGTTAAGGTGTTTTGTATTCATAAACAAGGTTATTTAAAACAAAAAAGCTGGAGTATCCAATGGGACCACTCGGTGAGCTCCCTGTCCTTGGGGGTGGACAAGCAGAGGCCGAGAGTCCACCTCACGGACACTGTTCAGGAGCTTCCTGGCGGAGGAGTGCGAAGGGCTGGAGTCTTTGATGAGCTGTGCAGGACACTGCCCCACAGTCCCGGGCCTGTGAGAGAAAGGAATTGTCTAGAGCAGTGCTCCTCAAACTTGCCTGTGCCTGCCAGTCAGCTGGGGATCTTGTTCAATTGCAGATCCTTATTCAGGAGGCCTGGGGTGGGGCTCAAGGCTCTGCATTTCTCACAAGCTCCCAGGTGCTGCTGCTGCTCCAAGGCCCTGGAGTATGTCTCCTGGAGGAGTGTCCACTGCTGCCTCCCCAGGGCCAGGGCACTGTAGGGCAGACATTATGCCAGTGGGAACTGGAAAGGTACACAGGGATATTAGGGCGAGTGGCCTGGGGTTCCCTGAGCCAGGTGACGTGTCTGGAAGAGGCTCTCCAGACGTGGAAAGATGAGTCTTGGTCAGAGTTGCTGAGTTTGAGACCAGGCCCTCTACACTGTGGCTTTGTGGAAAGAGCTCAGGGTTGGGATTACATGGTCTGGGATGTGAATCCCAGTTCTGCAGCTTGTTAGCAGCATGTCCTTGGGCAGGTCATTTTGCCCCCTCAGCCTGAGTTTCTTTATCTGTAAAGTAGGGATAGGTATCTTGCCTGATAAGGTCATGGTGGGGATACCGTATGTTAGGCACCTGCCCAAGTACCTGGCATGCAGTAGGCCTGTGATGAATGTTTCCTTCCCTTAAACTGTATTTTCTTCTTGCAGGTAGATGAGATTTACCACGATGAGTCGCTGGGGGTTCATATAAATATTGCCCTTGTCCGCTTGATCATGGTTGGCTACCGACAGGTAAACTACCTTGTCAGCAGAAGGGTTGTGGAGCCAGAGTGTTGGACCAGCGATAGTGTGGGCTGGAGGGACAAGCATCCAGGAAACTTTGTCTCCAGAATCAGAACCTGAGGCTATTAGAATTGTGGCTTCAGGGGTGGAGCTTTTGGAGGTGGTAAGCAGTAATTGATGGCTTCCTACAATCTGAGAAACTGATAATTCCACACCTTTATCACCGGGAGATCCCTCTTCTTGGGGAAATTGGGGCTTACAGTGGGGTGGCCATCGAGACAAGTCATGTTCTAGTTGAGCCCTGGTGCCCTGTGCTCTGCAATCTTAGACCACCAGTCACTTATTATTAAATGGGTGTAGCAACCAAACTTTCCTGTAAGAGCTATTGTGAAGATTAAATAAAACAATGAACTCAAAGTATAGAGGAAATTCTCAGAACAGCAGCCGCCTTGCAGGTTAGTTGAGGGGATTGGAAATTGTGTGTGTGAAGTTCCCAGCAGAAATGCATCTCAGCATGGTTCTTGAACCATGGCACGTGAACGTCCCTGAAAGCAGGCAGGGCTGTGTGCCAGCAGCAGCTGAGTGGGGACAGCTGGTGATCTTGGGGTGGGTCCTGCAGTCCTCTGGGCCTTAGCATTCCCATCTGTAAGTGGGAGCAGAGAGGCCTACTGTGTCCAGGGCCCTGACCCTCCATGTGGCTGTTGGTGCTCTCCCGGCCCCTGCAGTCCCTGAGCCTGATCGAGCGCGGGAACCCCTCACGCAGCCTGGAGCAGGTGTGTCGCTGGGCACACTCCCAGCAGCGCCAGGACCCCGGCCACGCTGAGCACCATGACCACGTTGTCTTCCTCACCCGGCAGGACTTTGGGCCCTCAGGTATGCAAGGTACTGTATTTGCCATGGCCAGGTGTGTGCAGGTTGCAGGGCAGACAGAGGCTGGGCCTGGAGGCAGATGGGCTCTCCCTGGGGCCCACCACACGGAGATTTGAAGGGACAGGACCTGGACAGCCAGGGGTGAGCTTTGCAATGGTTTATTGGGGACCATGGGAAGTACAGAGGTCCCTACTCTGGTCCCCGATATTTTGGTGGAGGCTGCAGGCAGCTGTGAGTGGTCAGGCCCTGGGTCCTGTGCTTAATGTCCCAGAGCCTGGCTGCTGGAAGACCCTCCATAGGCTTCAAGATGCTTCTCCCCACACTGTGTCCTTCTGTCCTCATTGCAGACTGTGGGACACCTAGGATGGGCCTTGTGTAGGCTGCAGAATGGGAAGTCTGTGCTCTGCCTCCAGCTCCATGCCTTGCTAGCCCAGTGGTCCAAGATCTCTTCATCTCCCTGGGTCCTCCCAATTGTGGAATGGGGAACATAATAATATTTGTCTCCCCCCATTCCAGGGCTGCTAAAGGCCCTGGGGGTGCATGACATGTGTGTGACAGAGTATTGACAACTGTAAGTACTCTGCAAACATGCAGCTTTGATACCCATATGAGGAAACTGAGCCATGGGGTGGTGAAGTGACTTGCCCACGTGGTTTAGCAGACACGAGGCAGATCTGAGACTCAGACTGGATCTCCAGTTTCCATGTTGAAGGCTTTCTATTTTTTTCTGCTTTAATGCTAGAAATTAGTTGGTCAGCCCTGCCTACCCAAAAGATTTCTTGTCTGAATGACTGAAGCCCCAAATGTGGTTTTTACACACCACACACACACACACACACACACACTTACAGACATCCACACACATGTACAGGCCCATGTACACACAGACACATGCACACATGCAAATAGACATAAGCCGGTGTGTACATGTACAGATATACAAACACACGTACACACAGACACACAGAGACACTGCATACATGTAGAGACACAAAGACACATGTACACATATGCACAGGCACTCACATGGACACAGACATGCACACACATGTATATACACACAGAGCATGTACTTATATCGCATGTAGAGCAAATCTCAGCTTTCCAGGACAACAGAGGCCGCAGAAACCTCCTTCCCACTCAGCCTCTTGTTATACTCCCCAAACCATGTCAAATAAAATAACATTTCAGCCCCTCTAACATGGAGAGGGGACTGCAGGCCTAGGCAGGGACATGCCCTTTGTCATCATCCCCACCTTGCAGGCCCCTAGGACACAGGCTTCATACATGGTAGTGCTTAGCCAGTGCTGGCCCCGCTGCACTGCCATGATTCCTGTGTGGCCTGCCTGCACCTTGGCCGGTGTCCTCCCCACCTCCGAAGAGTTGTCTCAGCTGTCCCTCACTGCCCTCCATCAGCCGTTCCTGGTCCCCCTCAACTCCTTCCAAACCATTCCCTTTCCCCTTCCTCCAGCTGCCTGCTGCAGCCTGTCTTGCTCCTTGAATTCTAGCCCTTCTGGCCCACGCCTCGTCCCTGCTAAACCACAGCTCTTTAGCTGTGGCAATGGGTGGGTAGAGGGTGTTGCAGGGTCAGGGGTAGGCTCGGATCTGAGTCCCCTGTTTTCCCCGTGGTACCTCACATAACGCTACCCCCTACTCCTGCATAGAAAGCGTTTAGAGCTTGTTTGCTGATTGACTGTGGGACTGGAGGGAGGCATTGTGGAAGTAATTGTTTGCAGGCCTGGGTGTTCTCTAGTTTAGAGGGGCGCTGATAAACCCTGGGAAGCCGCAGGCTGAGAGGGAAGCCATCAAGCCCTAGGATGTGAGGGTGGCTTGGCCCAGGTTTGTTCGGCTGCAGGTGGGACTTTGTGAGCATCCTTCTTCCTCCAGGAACGTCCCCGCTCCAAGCACTGACCAGAGGGCTGGGCTGGGCACAGACCTCAGTGTGTCCTGCCTCACCTGCCCTCCACCTCGCTCTCCACCTTTTCTTTCTCTCTTCGGCAGGGTATGCACCCGTCACTGGCATGTGTCACCCCCTGAGGAGCTGTGCCCTCAACCATGAGGATGGCTTCTCCTCGGCCTTCGTGATAGCTCATGAGACCGGCCACGTGTAAGTGGAAGCAGCAGGGTGGGCGGGACTGGCAGCTGTGCCATGAGCTCCAGGGAGTTCTGTGACTGTGGGAGACTTTGCCCAGCTTGGCCTGGTCCTGTGTCCTGGGAGGTGTCAGAGGAGCTGGCCTGCCACTGAGGCATGGCCTCCTGCAGTTGCCAGTAGAGGGAGGCCCTACCCTGAGTTGGGAGGAGCCAAGGGGCGTGGGTAGCAATTTGGGCCTGCCTTGGGCCCAGCCTCCAAATCCCAGGGCCATAGGGGACCAGATGTGGCCCTGCCTTTGGGTGGGTCAGTGGCAGTGTCCCTATCACATGCAGAGGGCTGCTGTTTCTGGGTGGTCTTGATCTCTGGCTTCCTTCCATCATGTCCACATTTGAGGCCTTTCTAAGACTCCATCCAGCCCACCCTGATACTCAGCACTCACTGGAGTGCTGGCCTGAGCCCATTGTAAACAGGTGCACTTAGAGCTTAGGCGGTGGGCCAGGCAGAGGCTGGCTTGCCTGATCTTAGGGCTTTGGGTTTTGTTGAGAGTGTGTTCATTCATTCAATATTTCTTGAGCACCTACCATGCACCAGGCCCCATTCTAGGAATGAGGCTGCAGTGGAGGCCAGGACAGAGAAGCCCTCAAGAGGCTACATGCTGGGTGGACACAAATGAGCTACTGTTCAGTAGGTCATGCCATATCACAATGGCAGAACCAGGGGACACCATCAGCCCCGTCAGATTTTATCCCAGCTTTGCTCCTCCAGGCAGGTGAGACCTCCTCTTCACACTTGCAACATGGGGCTGACACCAGGGGAACCTCTGAGCCCCTCCTTGTGGAGATACAAGGTCAAGCTTATAGGCCTGCATATCTACCTAGCAGTCAAAGCCAGATGCAGCCATCTGGGAATGTTTAAGAACTTAGAATTCTTGGGATTTGGCATTAATGACTAATTGTGAAGAGCAAACTTTTAAATGTAAACTGTTATTATAGTAGGTGCCTACCATGTGCAAAGTTCTGTGCCCAGCCTTGCAGCGTCTTGGAGAGACTCAAGATGCAGGCACCTACAGGGGCTCAAGAAATGAGGTTGAGTTGAGTTGAATGAAACCTGGTCTTTGCACTCAAAGGCTCTCGGTGGGAAGCCAGCAAATGACTGTGAGTTTTTAATGGTGGGATAGATGGCTCCTGCTGTGGACGTGAGCCCACAGGTGAGACAGCTAGGACCAGTGGCCAGGTGGGGCTTGATCTGGCCTTGGAAGCTGTAAGAACATAGGTGGAACTCATGGAAGGGGTGGGTGTCTGGGAGTGGTGAACAGCAGGAGCGAAGGCTTGGAGGGCAGGATGAGCCCAATCCCAGTGGGAGCAGCCTTGGAGAGAGGGTTGGTCCTCCCCACTGCATGGTTGGGAAACTGAGGCCAGGAAGAGCAATCTGAGCTCAGGACAGGGTCTCCTGCTGCTGATCTGCCTGCCTGCCTGCCTGGGGCAGAGCCCCTGGGATGTATCAGGACTCCTCTGTCTTCCCCATTCCAGGCTCGGCATGGAGCATGATGGTCAGGGGAATGGCTGTGCAGATGAGACCAGCTTGGGCAGCGTCATGGCGCCCCTGGTGCAGGCTGCCTTCCACCGCTTCCATTGGTCCCGCTGCAGCAAGCTGGAGCTCAGCCGCTACCTCCCGTAGGTTATTCCTGCCCTCAGAGCTGGGATAGGGGAGCATGCGATCTGCCACTCTGAGCAGACATCACACAGCTGGCTGGTTTCCCTAAGTCTCCCCCGGCATGACTCTTCCGTGACTCTCGCCTCTCTGCCAAACCTGGCCTAAAACATACCCCATTAGCATCGCAGGTGGGTTAGCCTAGTGTTTCGGAATGTGTTCAGGTGACCACTTACATAGAATTCTTATTAAAAATGCAGACCCCCTGGCTCATGGAAGATGGTAAGTTAGATTCTGCTGGGGTTGGGTCTAGGAATCAGGATTTATCAAGCATTGCAGGTGATACTTATGCATGCTAAAGGTTATGAGCCACTGGGCTGAGGCTGGGGCTCTAAACCCAGTGGCTCCTAACGACCCCTTTGAACCCACCTGGTTCCAGCCCGGGATCGACTGCCCGGGATCGACTTCTCAATGGATGAACAGTGCTACTGTGGCTTTCCCCTAGGCCCCAAGGAAATGGGCATGCTGAGGAGGGAGCTCCTCCTCTCCCCACTCCCATCCTTAGCCCCAGCAGCACACTCCCAATTCTGGTCTGGCTGGTCAGCTCCTGGGTCTTTAAGGATGTTCAGGTACAGAACAAGTGTTAGACTCAGGACCTCGAGGCCTGAGAATGGGAGACCAAGTGGATTTAGATGGGGGCAGGTGGAGGCAGAAATGTGGTCACTAGCCCCATGCAGGATCTGGCCAGGGCAGCTCACCCAGGGTCCATCCTGCACGGTAGGCTGGTTTTTCTCCTTTCAGTACAGAGTGAGTCCTCAAATTGTCCATGAATCAACTATTAGTCTTGGCCATAACATGTCCCTCTAAGGTGGGCAAAATGACCTCCTAATCCAGCTGCGAGCTGAGTATCTAATCCCAGTCTGGGTACCCTTGCCTTTGGCTGCAAATGGAGCCCTTCCAGACATCGTCACTGGTGGGAGTGAGGTCCTGAGTGAGGGGGCTGCTCAGGGCAGCCCATCCTCCCTGGAAGAGACAGCGCTGGGCACAGGATAGCGGGTGCAGATTCCTGCAGGCCTTGCTCATGAAAACCCCAGCCCCTGGGAAGGGAAAGCCTGGGACTTCCCGCTGTCAGCCTGGCTCACCTTCCTTGTTTCCACTGGCAGCTCCTATGACTGCCTCCTCGATGACCCCTTTGATCCTGCCTGGCCCCAGCCCCCAGAGCTGCCTGGGATCGACTACTCAATGGATGAGCAGTGCCGCTTTGACTTTGGCAGTGGATACCAGACCTGCTTGGCAGTAAGTAGCCGTCTGGCCTCTGCCAGGCAGTGGGGGCCAGGGCAGTGTCCTTCTGTGGCCCAGGCTGATCATTCATAAAGCACCTTCTGCCCAGCTGGCCAGTGGGCCTGGTGATGGGCCCACAGACACAGTGCCAGGCACCATGCAGGGATGCAGAGTGAACACCTGTGGGGGCAGGTGGGCGCAGTGGCTTGGGAATGCATTAGCCCTGGGAAAGATGAAAACAGCAGAGCAGAGAGGGTGGGCACCTGATGGGATCCTGGCTGGGCTCATTCCCTTCAAGGAAGCCCAGATTTCAGACAAGGTGTTGGGCTTCTGGCCTGGTGGAGCAGCAGGTCCCACACCCTCAGGCGATGTGCCAGGTCTTTCAGTCTAACTCCCCACCTGCTGCACCTGCACACCACCTCTCTCCAGAGCGTCAGTTCCACATCTCTGCTGCCTGTGCCTGAGGACATAGATACAAGGGAGCATAACTTTGTCCCTACCCTGCAGGATGGGGCAGGGGGAGAGCACTGAGCCTGAGATCAGCTAGAGTGCCCCAGGAGAGAACCCAACAGCTGCCACCCAGGGCCCAGGCTGAGCTGTCAGAGAATGGGCCATCTCAGGGGTAGGGGGCTTTCTGAAGGAGGCAGGCCTTGGGGACCCGAGTGTTTCATACTACCCATCTGGGGAATGCAGCCCTCTTTTCACCTCCTCGGAATGGGGAGCGCCCCCAACCATGTGTGGACAGCTTCCCCACTGTCTGGGACACGTGATGTGACAAAGCGCCTGAGTTGTGGGCAGAGGACCAGGATGTGGGATTTCAGGGCCCAAATGCTGTACTTATAGGATGCTTGTGTGGCTGGCAGGGGATGATAAGAGGGAATATTAAGGAAACTATGGCTTTTCTGGACAATCTGAAACATAAAGTCATCAACCTCTGGCACAGCTGGGTGTCCAAGTTACAGGGAGGTGGAGTCCCAGCCTCGTCGGAGTACTGGGGGGTCTGGGTTGAAAAGCAGCAGTTCCCTCAATTCTCCTCATGTGCACAGGGCTCAGGGCAGGGGCACTGTGAACCTAGACCTCCCCAGAGCCTGACACGCTCGTCCCAGCTCAGTGACAAATGGCCTCTGTAAAGCGGGGGAGGGAGGCCTTGGAGAGAGAACGGCGAGAGCATGGGCCATGGCTGGGCTCTTTCTCAGTGCCCTGGGGGAAGGAGGAGTCCCTAGAGGCTGCTGGCACTTGGGGTAGAGTTGAACCTGAAGCAGGTGAGGGGCTCTGGCTGCCTCCCCTGCAGTGCCATGGGTGCCTGCACCCATCACACCCTCTTTTCTCTCCATCACTGCCCTTTGCTCCTTGGACAACGAGCCAGTCCAGCCTGGTGACCCCATTCCCTTGCCATGCAGTTCAGGACCTTTGAGCCCTGCAAGCAGCTGTGGTGCAGCCACCCTGACAACCCGTACTTCTGCAAGACCAAGAAGGGGCCCCCGCTGGATGGGACGGAGTGTGCACCCGGCAAGGTACCTGTGGGGTGTGCAGCAGGAGTGGCCTTCCTGGGGTGCAGGGCATCCATCACTGGCATGGGGCAGATCCCAGGGGGAACCCTGACCCCTCCCTCCAAGTGCTTATATGAGTTGGGGGTGATGCTAAAGGACAGTAGTGAGCCCAGTGTGTGGGTACATACACGTGGCGTCTTCCCATAAACTCATACCCTTTCTTCTCTCCCAGCCCACTGTCCTTTGCCTCTGTAATTGGCTGAGGATAGCATGATCTCCTAGCCCATCTGACAGGAGGGCTTACTTCCATTTTACAAATGAGAAGAATGAGGTCCAGGCAGGTTAATTAAGGAACTTGTTGGGGTTCCACAGGGAGTGATTAGAAGAGAAGGGATGCAGGGAAGCCTCTGTGTGTCCTGCCTACTCACCCACCCCCATGCTGTCGCTGAGCACGAGACACACGTGTTCTCCCCACACCAACCTTCATGAGTGTCCTGTGTTTGCTCCCTCATGCATGTGTGGGTGCCAGGACTTCATTTGCCCGGGGGACCCCGTGGCTGGGTCTGAAACCCAGCTCTGCTCTGCTGCCGGCCCTGCCGTTGATCACTGTGGTGACCTTGGGCCATTCATTGAAGTTTTCTGACTCGCCAACACCTGACAACCTCAGAGTTGTTCTGAGGTTACTGACTCATGTCAAGGCAAGTGAGGGAGGGGGGAAGAAGCCAAGTACAGGAGAGGTGGTTCCCCATCATCAGCAGGAGCCCAGCCCTGGGGCCACCCCACCATCCTGCCCCCTGCCTCCTGCCCTAGCCAGGCTCCCCCTATTCACACCTGTCCTGCTGAGCGGCTCTGGGGCTTGTCTTATCACAGGTGGATGGAGCTTCCCCTGGCCTGGCGGGTCCTTGAGGGGTTATAGCTGTTCCAGGTCTTTCCACTTCTCAAGTTTTCCCAGGTGTTTTCAAAGTTCCAGACCCTCCCCAGCTACAGTTTCACAGGACAGTTCATCAGTGGTTCTTAGTCTGGGCTGCATATTGGAATCATCCTGGGAGCTATAAAACCCCTCCCATAGAACAAAGAGTAACTGCAGATGGGCACAGAGGATATTTTTGGAGTGATAAGAATATTCTCAAATTGGATTTTGGTGACGACCGGGCAACTTTGTGAATTTATGAAAGGTCATTGCATTGCACACTTGAAATGAGTGAATTCTATAGTATGTAAATTACACCTCATTATAGTGCCTCCAAAAGTTCCTACCCCTAGTGATTCTGACTCAGTTGGTCTGGGGTGAAGATCAGGCATCTGAAGTTGTAAAATCTCCCCCAGGTGATTCCAAGGTTGAGAACCACTGAGTTCATCTCTCGGGAGATGAACTTTGCCCAGAGAGCTTTGTGCGCATTTTTTTCGTGCTACCCTACGGGAAAAGGGAAGGGAGTTGCCTCTAGTTGGGCCCTCCTCTATTTCCTGGCCCTGTGCTAAGGCCTGTAGAGATATTAGAACAGTCCCACTTAACAGGTGGGTAAACTGAGGCTCAGCAAGCTAAAGTAGCCACACATAGCTAGTATTGCTGAGCTGGGATACAAACCCAGGAATCCTTCACGCATACCCTCCTTCCACTGCATGCACAGACCTCCCCACATGGCTGGCCTGCCTCCCAGAAGCACATCTTGTGATCCCTGGAAGGTAATTTTGAGATACAGAGCCAAGATCAACTCTAGCTAGTGTGGGAAGATCGTGTTATCTCTCTCCTATCAGCCTTTTATTACTCCCGGGAGTGCAAATAATTGCACATTTATTATTGTTCATCATAAGATCTGCCATTTCTGGAGGGCTTTGTATACCCGGTATGACCTCATCAGATGCTATGAGCAGGTACAGTTACCCACGTTGTCCTGTTGAGGAACAGGCTCAGAAAGGCAAGCCCTTTGTCTAAGGCTGCTCAGCTCATGCTAGGGTGGGATTCTGCCTAAACCCAGGCTCATGCTCTTGCTATCCCTTTTTCTGGCTCCCTGGGTGGGCTCAGCAGCAGCAGCAGCCCAGGGTGATCTCATGCGCTCTGCTCTGCCCCAGTGGTGCTTCAAAGGTCACTGCATCTGGAAGTCACCGGAGCAGACATACGGCCAGGATGGAGGCTGGAGCTCCTGGACCAAGTTTGGGTCATGTTCGCGGTCATGTGGGGGCGGGGTGCGATCCCGCAGCCGGAGCTGCAACAACCCTCCGTGAGTGTGCTTGGCAAGGGTGGGGAGGGCAGGGGCTTGAAGGGGAAGGCACTGGGGAGACAGTGCAGGAGAGAAGGGCCCCTGTGGGTGGTTGTGTATGCTAGTGCGTGAGGACACAAAATTGCTGGTAGAGGCAGATCACTCCTACCTGCATCCACTAAGGACTCTCAGGTCTGCCTTCTGTGCGTTTGTCTGAACCAGTGGTTCTCAAGCTCATGTGCAGAAGATTCCCCAGAGTCTGGGTGGCCCTACTTCTTCATGTATGTAACAAGTCCTCTGATGACCCCGATCCTCTGGCTAAACTTTGAGAAACACTGATCTAAGCTCTTTGTTGGAAGAATCAATTCTCTAACTTTGTTTTCTACCACATGGAGAAAATCATCCTTTAATTTTTCTTAACTTACCTCTTTCTAACATCAAAGGTCCTTCCTCTCCTCCCCACTCCTGAGTTTTAGCATTCTGGGGGAGATGTCCATTCTCCCTTCTCATCCCCTCTATGGGGATCTTCTCCCCTACACCATGGTTCTGGGACATCTGAGCCCTAGTTCTCCATCTCCATCTCCAAGCTGAAGCAGCCTTTTTAGAACAGCACCACGAGAGATGGGGACTGGCCAAGGCTGGCTGCATGGGTCGGTTGGCTCTTGGAATGCAGGGATTCCAAACCCCCACAACGACGAGGCTTGGCCTGACCCCTCACAGCACTGAGAGGTATGATGAAGACTGTGGAATCGCAGCATTGTAGGGTCACAGTGGCTCTGGTGTCCTCAGGAGTGGTCATTCATACTCTGTTATTTATCTCTAGGGATGGGAAACTCACTGCCTATTGAAGCAGCCGTTTCTTTGTTTTAGATAATATAGCCATATAGTTAATATAGACGGCCGTATTGACCTTCTACACACATGAACCAAAATGGACTGCCTTGTAACTTTCCTCTTTCGGAAATACAAAGACTGTGGTTATAGTAAATCACCTTGCAGGCATGACCGACAATTATCCCTCAGTATAATTGGTATCAAAGCTACCATTTATTGAGCTCCTCTGTAATAACTATTTTTATTTTATGAGGCTTAAATGAAATAATATGTGTGCTCTCAGCATCATGCTCACACAATTAAATGCTTAATAGAAGACAGCTGCTGTTATAATAATCATTATTATAGTATGTCAAGCATTTTGTGCTAGGTGGGATGCTAAGCACTTAGGTACAAAAATCTGTGCAGTTCTCCCACATGTCTATGAGTAGGGTACTGTTAACCCCAGCACTTGGACACTTTGTATCAAGTCTTACCCAATCCTCTTGACTTAATGGAGAAGAGAGCATAGATGATTATAAAATACCTTTTCTTACTATTCTTCACAGACACACCAGGAGGTATGTAAAATAAGAGGGATTATTATTTTCCCCCTTTCCACAGCAAGGCTAAGTGGCCTGGCCAAGGTTGTACAGTCAGGACTTGGAAGCCAGCACGTCTGATTCCAAATCCAAGTTTCTTTTACCACTCCTTAGTTTATGATGATGTTAAGTGGAAGTGGATGCAAATGGGAGTGGCCGAGTTGTTTATGGGGGCCTGCTCTATGCCAGGGCCTGCAAAACAGTTGAAGGCACCCACAAAGGCGAATAAGATGGATTTCTCTTCCAGCCCAGCTGGAGAGGGTTAGTCAGTCCCTGTGTCAGTCTGTACGTCTGTCCATCACACTCACCGTGGAATAGGTGGTGTATGTCGGAAGGGTAAAGCAGGGAGGAAGAGGGACCTGGAAGGCTGAGTTCCGTAGCCCCCACCCTGGGAGCCATTCTCTGGTTTATGTCAGTGGAGGGACCTTGTCATGCTATTGTGAATGGCTGAGCTGCTCCTGGTGGCCATATGGGAAGCCTGGCCCTCCCCAGCCTTCCCAGCCAGCAAGGTCACCCATTTCTCTGTGCCTGTCCCAGCCCAGCCTATGGAGGCCGCCCGTGCTTAGGGCCCATGTTCGAGTACCAGGTCTGCAACAGCGAGGAGTGCCCTGGGCCCTACGAGGACTTCCGGGCGCAGCAGTGTGCCAAGCGCAATTCCTACTACGTGCACCAGAACACCAAGCACAGCTGGGTGCCCTATGAGCCTGATGACGGTAAGCGGGCCCCACCCCCCTCCCACCCCATGTCCTTGGGCATCTGCGGGGGCTGTGTGTGCCCAGGCAGGGCCTCCCACCCCCGCACCCACCAGTGAAGGTGGAGGGACAGTGGGGGTACCAAAAGGGAGACTGCAGTCAGCAGGCTCGCCATATACCCTTGTGTAGGCCTGTTCCTGGCATACTTCTGGGGTCATCATCCCCATCAAGGCCATCCCTGATTTGTGTACTTATGATGACAGTTTTCTGGCAGATGCAAGGAAAGCGTCTTGAGGAAGGGACACTTCACACACAGGTGTTGCCATGGCCGGTAGCAGTGTTGGCTGTTAGGGTTGCCTGCCTTTCGTCTTTGTCCTTATCTGCAGGGAGAAGAATCACACAGGTGCAGGCACCCTTCCCGTTGCATGACCAGTGTCCTGAGGAGCTCAGTCCTATTACATGCTGTGTTTTTAGGTTTTACTGACTGGGCTGTGGTTTCTGCAGAGTCAGTGAGATGATTTTGGAAGGCAGGCAGTTGGATCTGGTGGGATCTTCATACTGACTCTCTAGGCTGCCCTGGGACATACACAGGACTTCTGGACTCATGTAAAGAGTCTGAATTTGGGGACCATAGTGGTGCCAGTTCCCGTCTGTTTTTGAGTGTTTCCGGTGATGGTTCCATAGCGGCAGAGCATCCAGGGAAGCGTTGGGATTTGTGGCAAGTCAGAGCCTCGGCTGGAAGGGCCCTCAGTGATCCTCTGATTCCAGCTTTCCCCTGCTAGCCTCTCTGTGGGTCCCGCATGGACAGATGCTCATTCTCCATCACACAACCCTTGACCCAGACAGCTCCCATCAGGACGGGCGTCCCTCCCCGGAGCCCGGGCTCCACCCCGGAACCTTCAGCTCTGCAGCTCTGTCTAGAATGACAGACTCTTCAGGTTGGAAGGGACCTCAGAGGCCTGTCGTTGCCAGATTCTTTCAGAGCATCCCTGCAGGGGGTGTCTTCTCTCTGCTTGGATTCCTCCCACTCTGGGGAGCTCCCCACTCCCTTGGCACTATTGGCTGGCTTCCGTTGCTGCCCAGAGAGCTGCCTGCCTGGGTCAGGATCCTGCCTGTGCTGGATTGGAGCCCCCTGAGACCCGGGTCCCTCCAGGAATCTGGTTCCTGTGCATGAAATCCAAGGTGGTCTTGGAGGCTGTGGCTCCAGACTTGAGCCCTTCCTGCTGGAGACAAGGAGTCACCAGCTGTCCTGGGAGCCCAGGGACCAGAGCAGAGCCCAGCAGGTTCCTTAGTAATTGGCTGAGGGAAGCTTGGTTTGAAAGCCTTCCAGATCTGTTCAGAAACCAAACCAGCAACCACAACATTGGGGAGAGGAGGGACTGGGAGGCTTGTGGGGCAGCTGGACTTCGGGTTTTTCCCAGGACTGTTAGACGAATTCCAGGAAGTTAGCTAAGCCTCCAACCTCCTTTTTTCTAAGAAGTACAGTAAGTGTTTATATGTTCTCTGGAACCTCCTTTTTAGGACATCTATAACCCACATAAAGAAGGAAACATTTAATTGTTAGGACCAGAAAGGACTCTCTTTCTCCCTGACTGTTGCTCCATTTTGCAAACCCAGATACAGACCCCTTTTCTGCCTTACTTTCATGCAGCCTTCTAATGTTTACAAACATGTTAAGACACATGTCATACATGTGCACAGTGAAGTTTTTTAAGGGTCAGAGCAGGACTCAAGCCAGACTGCTTGGGTTACAATCCAGGCTGAACCACTTACCATGTGGCTGTGTGGACTTGAGCAAGTTCCTTAACCTCTCTGGTCCTCAGTTTCCTCCTCTGTAATGCTAGCACCTACCTCATTGAGGTATTGAGAGGGTTAAATGAGTTAATTCATGAAAAGCCATTAAAGCTGTATTTTAAGGGCATATGAAGGTTTTAGAAATATCTAGTACATAGTAAGCATTCACTAAGTGTTGGCTTATTATTACTTTATCACTCGATTTTTCTCAATAAGCTGATGTGACATTTTACTGATTAGGGATAATAAAAATAGGGAACAAAGGCTGGGAGAGGTCGGAGCATTTACCCAAGGTCACATGGCTGATAAGTGACACAGCAGGGATTTTCAGCCCCAGCACCACACTCAGTGCTCCCCCAACTGCCCAGAGCTGGCCCCGGAGCTTTCTGGCTGGACCACGCACTGATCTGTCCTGGGCCACTTTCTCTGAGCCCAGCTGGGGACTCAGCACAGTCCCTCTGCCTACAGATACGCAGAAGTGTGAGCTGATCTGCCAGTCGGCGGACACGGGGGACGTGGTGTTCATGAACCAGGTGGTTCATGATGGGACACGCTGCAGCTACCGGGACCCATACAGCGTCTGTGCGCGTGGCGAGTGTGTGGTGGGTGCACCCCGGGCCACCCCGACTACCGGCAGAGGGGGACTGGAGGGCTGCACTGCAACTCCTCCTGCCTGGGAAGATGAGCATTGCCTCACTGGCCCACTCGCAACACCCTGTTGGTCCTCAGCGTAGCCCTGGGGAGCTGGAAGGGGTTAATTATTGCTCAGCCCCATTGGAGGGGAGAGGAGATGGCAGGAATCCTCGTCATGCCGGGTTTAGACCTCACCCAGGTCCCACGGTGAATTTGTGCCAGAATCCTGTCCAGGGACACCTCTCAGGCCAGAGGTCTTCTCCTGACCAGGGCCTGGGGATGGGAATGGGAGCCCCAGGGTGGCGGTGGGGGCAGGGGAGCCTCCTCCCACTGACCTCACCTCTGGCCTCAGCCTGTCGGCTGTGACAAGGAGGTGGGGTCCATGAAGGCGGATGACAAGTGTGGAGTCTGCGGGGGTGACAACTCCCACTGCAGGACTGTGAAGGGGACGCTGGGAAAGGCCTCTAAGCAGGCAGGTGAGTCGGGCTGGGGCTGGGGGCATGATGAGGGCTGACTGGAGTTCTTGCCGTCCCTTGGGGGGCCCTCCCTCCTTGAACTGTGCCACAGTCTGGGGTGGGGAGAAGGGGTCCTGGGGCCCATCTCTAGGCCTTCCTGGGCTGCCCAGGCTGGTGAGCCAGGTGCTGCAGCCAATCACCTCATCTTCCAGGCAAGCTCCTCCCTGAGTCTGGGGCCCAGGAGCTCCAAGAGGCATTTTCCCGCTAGGCAATGTTTTGTCATGGGAGCTTGGCCATCCCTTGGACCCTGGGGTTACTGGTGGGAGGGAGAGGTCAGACAGGTCTAAAGGGGTAGCCAAGACTGGACTGATAATTTTCTTTTCCTCTCTTTCTCATTTTTTTTTTTTTTTTTGAGACGGAATCTCGCTCTGTCGCCCAGGCTGGAGTGCAGTGGCCCGATCTCAGCTCACTGCAAGCTCCGCCTGCCGGGTTTACGCCATTCTCCTGCCTCAGTCTTCCCGAGTAGCTGGGACTACATTAGCTGGGACTACAAGCGCCCGCCACCGCGCCCGGCTAGTTTTTTGTATTTTTTAGTAGAGACGGGGTTTCACCGTGTTCGCCAGGATGGTCTCGATCTCCTGACCTCGTGATCCGCCCATCTCGGCCTCCCAAAGTGCTGGGATTACAGGCTTGAGCCACCGCGCCTGGCCTCTTTCTTATTTTTTTAAACCTGCGGCACTTGCTGCTTTGAATTCCTGGTATCTTTGAGTCCCTTGACTTTCCTCTCTACCTCCAATCTGACCAAACTTGCTGTGGAAAAGAACCCAATATCAGTCATTCACACTTTAGTGTAAAGGGGACCTATTTTCCCTTGGGAGATGTTACACTTTGTCTCACCTTTGATTGTTGGGGACAAGATTGGTGGCTCTGAGAAAGTCCAGGCCTTGGGTCGGGAGGGCCATGGGGGCTCAGGACAGTCATGTGGGGTCCTCACGGCCTTTATCATTAAATTCCATCAGTAGCAAGTAGTTTAAGGTCTGAGAAGAAATGGGGAGAGAGAGTCAGAGGAGCAAAAAGGGAGGGGGGAAGGGCAGAAGTGAGAGGTAGAGGAAGAGGGTCAGGAAAGAGGGAAGTAATAGCCGCTCTCACACACACAGAGGCCCTTAGAGTTTACAGGACACATCTCATTAGATCCTCCCAGCACCCTTATGGAGAAGGTCTCATCCTCAGTTTACAAATGAGGATACAGAGGTTCAGAGAGGTTCTGTGATCAAATGAGATGTTCCTGGGTGCCCAGCAGGGGAGTGGGGGATGCTGGGCAGTGGGACCACCAGCTTAGAATGCTCACGACTTCTGGATCCCCTTGTGTGGCAGGAGCTCTCAAGCTGGTGCAGATCCCGGCAGGTGCCAGACACATCCAGATTGAGGCACTGGAGAAGTCCCCTCACCGCATTGGTGAGTGCCGGGGTGCTGGGAAGGGACAGCGGGGCCCCAGGCCCTGCCCTCTGATTTGGGGGAGCTGGGAGAGCAGAGGGCAAGATTCTAGTACAAGTGGAATTGTAGTAACTGGAATAATGGGCAGAGATCCCCTTTTCATTTTATTTTAAGTTTTTGCTGCATGGGTAACCCATTCCATGGTTTACATTTCAGAAGGTCTAAAAGGGGACCTAGTAAAGAGTCCCCTTCCTACCCCTGTACCCCGGGGGCAGTTTTCTTCCCCAAGGGCAACTACTGTTAATAATTTCTTGCGCATATAGATGGCTGTTAAAGGAAAACCATTTTCTTTTTTTTTTTTTTTGAGATGGAGTCTTGCTCTGTCGTCTAGGCTGGAGTGCAGTGGCGCAATCTCGGCTCACTGCAAACTCTGCCTCCCGGGTTCAAGTGATTCTCCTGCCTCAGCCTCCCAAGTAGCTGGAATTACTGGTGCCCACCACCATGCCTGGCTAATTTTTGTATTTTTTTTTTTTTTTTTTTTTGAGACGGGGTCTCGCTGTGTCGCCCAGGCTGGAGTGCAGTGGCCGGATCTCAGCTCACTGCAAGCTCTGCCTCCTGGGTTTTTACGCCATTCTCCTGTCTCAGCCTCCCGAGTAGCCGGGACTACAGGCGCCCGCCACCTCGCCCGGCTAGTTTTTTGTATTTTTTAGTAGAGACGGGGTTTCACCGTGTTAGCCAGGATGGTCTCGAACTCCTGACCTCGTGATCCGCCCGTCTCGGCCTCCCAAAGTGCTGGGATTACAGGCTTGAGCCACCGCGCCCGGCCTAATTTTTGTATTTTTTAGTAGAGACGGGGTTTCACCATCTTGGCCAGCCTGGTCTCGAACTCCTGACCTCATGGTCCGCCCACCTTGGCCTCCCAAAGTGCTGGGATTACAGGCATGAGCCACTGCACCTGGCTCAAGGAAAACTATTTTCACAGAGTACATCAGTCAACTTTTGCTGCCTAACACTCCACTCCAAAACTTAGTGACTTCAAACAAGAATTGCTTCTTAGCTTGCAGTCCTGTGAGGCATCAGTCTGGGCTGGGCTCTGTGAGGTGGTTCTTCTACCTGTCTGCCTGGACCGACTCATGCAGATACCCTCAGCTGGTAGTTCTCTGGGAGCTGGTTGGTCTAGGATGGCCTCACTCACATGTCTGGTGGTTGGTACTGGCTGTCAGCTGGGGTCATGGAGGTGGCAGGGCCACCAGGCTAACCCAGTATTATTCACATTATGTCTGTCACATAGTCCTCAGGAACGGCTTGTGTCATGTTTTCTAGTGTGCCACATGGCCAATCCCAGATTTAAGGGGTAGAAAAATAGACTAGCTCTTGATGGTAGAAGTGGTGAAATTACAGTGCAAAGGAGCATGCATAGAGGAAGAGGAGGAATATAGAGGCATTCTGCAGTCTACCACCCATTATTCTCATTATAATTATTACATTATTCTCATTATAATAACACTCAAACACCAAGCCACTAAATGAGGTGACATCCTTATGCTTGTAACAGTTATCCAACTATGAAGCCAGGCTGGATTAAAAATGAGAACCCCGCAATAAATTAATAAATTTAAATTAAGGCCATTAATATAATGTGATAGATGTTTGGTTTCATTTTTTGCTGAAACTAAATTGGCTGTCAAAAAATAGACATGTCCAGAAAGGTAAATCCATAGAGAGAGAGAGAGAGAATAGATTAGTGGCGGCCAGGGGCTGGGGAAGGAAAGAGGCATGATGGCTAATGGGTATCAGGTTTCTTTTTGGGGTGATGAAAATGTTCTGGAATTAGACAGTGACGATGGCTGAATCTACTTAAAAATCACGTCGGGTGCAGTTGCTCACGCCTGTAATCCCAACAACTTTGGGAGGCCAAGGTGGGCGGATCGCTTGAGCTCAGAAGTTTGAGATCAGTCTGGGGAACATGGCAAAATCCAGTCTCTACAAAAAAATACAAAAATCAGCTAGACATAGTGGTGCATGCCTGTAGTCCTAAGCTACTTGGGGGGCTGGAGCGTCTCAAAAAAAAATTTCACTGAATTGCACACCTTATTCGAGTGAGTTGTATGGCATGTGAATTATATTTCGGTTCAAATCCCGTGAGCCTGGTTCAGAGCAGGGTCCCAGTGGCAAGTGGGCAGCAGGCTGCTTCTCCCACACTGGGCAGTGGCGTCTGTGTTCAGACCCCTTTGCAGAGGACATACAGGCCACAATGTCCCCTTGAAATGTCACAGAGGCCCCTCTTACCTATTACGTCTGCCAAGTCACACTGCTTGGCACCAATTTCATCATAAATGGAAAAACAAAACACATATCTCTTGGCAGGCTCACATCACACACGAATGCTGCCATTCATATTTTTAGGTTATCGTCAAAACAGCAATTTGTAAATATCTTCAAAGTTTCCTAGATAACTTGCATTTCCTGGAGAATGCATCTGCATTGGCACCTCCCCTTAATACAGCTGCAGCGGGTTCCTAAACTTACATTCTTGAAGGCACCTGAAAGGCATCGTCCCAACAGACCATAGGCACAAGGGGAAACTGAGAACCAAAGTGGATTGGGGGCCTCTGTATGCCCTGATTCATCCTTGAGGGATGTGGGCAGAGCCAGTCTGGGCCCAGGTCTCCTGCCTCCCAGCCCTGTTCCCTTGCCAGCCATGCCACTCTACCACAGCGAGCCCAGGTAAGAGGACATTGGTTCAGACAAGTCCTGCCTGCTATGCCTGCCTGGCTGTGGGGAATGTGCTGGAGTTAGGGGCCGGGGGAGGGAAGGGGCAAGGAGAGAAGGGACATCTATTCCAAAAAGAGGTGAAGCTCACTGACACTGCATCGCCTGGGGATGATTGCAGAACATTAGCAGCCCCTTCCACCTTCTGCTGTCTCCAGAAACCTAGTTCTTCGATCCCCTCGAAGAACTAGTCTTCTGTGGAGGTCATGGCACAGGCTGCTAGCATCGGGGGCAGGCCGAGTGCAGGCTTGCTTGCCTGTTTGTTGGGTGAGTTCCCTGAAGGGTTAGAGTTTTCCGGGGAGCCTGGTGGGGAGAGCGAAGCAGGGGCAACCCAGGAGCTGAACTCTGAAGTTGGCACAGGTTGTGTGTTATACAGGTGTGAGGCACACAGTGGCCTTCAGTGAAAACGTGTGAATATGTGTATGTGAGTGTGAGTGTGTGCATGTGTGTGCATGCCTGTGTAGGGGTGCGTGTACCCAACAGGATATGTAGAGGCCCAGGACAGGTGGCAGCTCTGGCAATGAAGGGAGAGGCTCTGTCCATTGTCATTAGACTCTCCTGGAATTGGGGACATGGACTCTCTGAAAGGAAGGGTAGAGAAGAGAAGGAGAACTCATGCTGTTTGTGTCTCCCATGCGCTGGGCCATGAGTTGCCACTTTTCATGCATTATGTTTAGTAAGCCTCATGGCCATCTATGAATATTGTTATCCCGTTTTGCAGTTAAAGGAAACCGAGGCTCTGACAGAGGTTAGATACAGAGCAGGTCAGTGGTGGAGCCTGGATTCAGGACTGGGTCTGGACAGTGGAGAGTTTATGGTGGTCCACCCCCCACTGTCTGGAATGAGGGGTGCATAGTCGGGGCTCTGCTACAGTGAGGTGCAGGAGTAGTCAAGGGCAATAGGAGGACTGGAGTCTGCACCTGGCCTGAGGAGCTGCCCAGCCTTAGCCTAGACAGTCTGAAGCTGCTGGGGGCCGAGAGCGGTCAGGGAGCCTGAGGGAGAGGCCTGGGGTGGGCAGGAGGCGAGGGGCATCTCTCCAGCAGCCTCCCAGGAAGGAGCAAGGCTCTTCTTTTTCTACCCCTCTTCCCCAACCCCTCCCACCCCCACATTGCTGCTGTGTCTCTGGGCACCTGGGTTCTGGCCCAGCTCCAACTGTAGCCCACTGTGTGTCCAGGACACTGTGTGTCTAGGAGCCTCCAATTCCCCATCTGTATTAACAATAGCCCAGCCCTTAGGATGTATTTAAGGATTGAACTGAAGCAGTTGGCAGAGTGACTGACACATGGTTAGTGTTCTCGGATCCTTAGCTCTTATATGACAGTTACGACCATTTACATCTGTCCCAGGTAGGAGCTCTGTGGGCCCTTCCTCCTGGACACCCCAGGGCTCTGGAGACTTTGCCCTCCCTACTTGGCTAGGGGGCTTGGGTTTCAGGCTGCTGGGCCCTAGGAAGTTCAGGGTGACCAAAGGTACCACTCAGGGACCTTGGCCAGTTGTCGGCATCTACATGTCTCCCACCCACCTGCCTCCTGGGGTCTTTTGGTAGTAAGTTGTGAGTTACTCACTGACTGGGACATTTAAGGGGTAGAAATTTATGGATTTTTAAAATCTCTGCCTCTGTGCTAGGGCCCGTGCTAGGGCCCGTGCTGGGCCGAGGACACCAAGATGGAGATGAGCCAACAGGCTGCTGGAAGAGGCATGGCATCTGCAATCACAGCAGTGCCAAAGGCCAGCACTTTTCTGGTGGTCTAGCGATAGTGCCCACTGTACGTCACTACTTGCCAAGCTGGCTATGTTTCTGAACTCTTCTCATTGTCCTGAGAGCCTCAGTAGTGGGGGGCGGGGATTTCTATTATCCTCCTGGGGCAGCAGCAGCCCTGTGAACTGGGTACAGTTATCATTCCCATTCTCCAGATGGTGAAACTGAGGCAACACAGTGGGGCTGAGTAGTTTCCTCACCATCAATCTGACTCCAGAATCTGTACTCTCAACCTCTATGCTCTGCTATAGAAATTCTAGGGAGGGCAGAATCCCTGAGGATTGGGAAACCAAAGAAGACTCCCTGGAGGAGAGGGGATTATGCTGAGCCTCAACTATGGGTAGAGATTAGTTAGGCAGGAAGAAAGGAAGGCAGTAAGAGTGGGAGGAATGGTGTGCACTAGGATCCAGAGGCAGCAACGAGAGTGTGTATGTGTGTGTGTGTGTGTGCGCGCGCGTGCGCACGCACCCAGAGATGGTGGCAGGTGTGTGTGTGTGTATGTGTGACGGGGAGTGTGTTGACCTGTCTGACTCAGGAGGGCTTGGGTGGGGAGGAAAGGCAGGTGGACAGGAGCCCAGACGGCTCACTGGGAAGGCCTTGAATATCATATTTGGGGCCCGCCCCCTGTGGAGAGGGACAGAAATCTGTGTGACTCTCTCTCCTCACCGGCCAGTGGTGAAGAACCAGGTCACCGGCAGCTTCATCCTCAACCCCAAAAGCAAGGAAGCCACAAGCCGGACCTTCACCGCCATGGGCCTGGAGTGGGAGGCTGCAGTGGAGGATGCCAAGGAAAGCCTCAAGACCAGTGGGCCCCTGCCTGAAGCCATTGCCATCCTGGTGAGTCCCACTCTGTGTGGTGGCAGCCCCTGCCCAACCCCCTTGTCCCCTTAGATCACTACATCTGCTGCCAAGCCAGCGTGGCACCATTTTGGTGTCTTTAGGAGCCTGGGTGAGGGCAAGGCACCTTCCATCCTGGGGTCAGCTCCTCATTTGTACTTAAAAGGCTGCAGGATGGCAAGTGAGGAGAGATAAAGAGAGTTATCTTCTCACTGTCAGACCCCAGATGCTACATGCAGGGAGCCTGTCCTCTTTAAGGCAGTCTTGGACATGGAGCCTGGAGGGAGGCTGGGCAGGGCTGGGTCATCCTGGCATAATCCCACATCTGTGTGCATCATAGCATGGCTGGCAAGGGAGTCCAGGAGCAGCTTCCTTGGGCTTTAAGGCAGCTGATCCAGGGGCTCCAGCCTCCTAAAAAGGGAACAAGGAGCTGACTGGGGCCCATTGCTGCCCATAACCCCCTTCCTAGAGCATGGGCCAGGGCTTGTGGAGCAGGGATTAACCCAGCAGATGAGACCAGGAGGAGCTCTGTCCATGGTGCCCTCAGCACTGGCTGGTGGCAGGGATACCTTGGATGGATTTTGTTCCTGGTGTCACCCTCACCAGCTAGGGGGCTCCTGGAGGACAGGCTCTGTGGCCTATTGGTGTCAGTATTATCAGTTCAATCCAGCACATATTTTTGACTCACCTTATATTTGTTGACCACTCATACACTTATGGCCAGGTGATTTTCAACAAGTGTACCAAGGCCATTCGATGGGGAACGAATAGGGTCTTCAAAATATGGTGCCAGGACACCTGGATATCTACATGCAAAAGAATGAAGTTCGACCCCTTCCTCACACCATATACAAATATTAACTCAAAATAGATATAAGAGCTTAAACCATACAACTCTTAGAAAAGAACAGAGGGGCAAATCTTTATGACTCTGGATTCTTAGATATGACAGGCACTAAAAGCATATACAGCAAAAGAAAAAATAGATAAATTGGACTTCATCAAGATTGAAAACTTTAGTGCATCAAAAGACATTATCAAGGAAAGGAAAAGACCACCTTCAGAATGGGGGAAAATACTTGCAAGTCATATATTTGATGAGGGTCAGTATCCAGACCATTCTTATTAACTGCCTTCTAGAGCCAGGCAGTGTGGCTGCAGTGAGCAGAACAGACAGACAGACAGCCCTGCCCTCCCGTCCGAACTTAGGTCTATGAAAAGAAGAGCATTCCTAGGTGCACCAGCTGCCCTTGGGCCTGGCACACGGCAAGTGTCCAGCCTGAGTTTGTCCCATGGCAGCTGATCTGAGTCCAACCTCCTACCGCACCCCAGCCATGCTGGGCACTACCTCATTCCAGCTTTCACAGGTTCTCCGACCCTAAGGCCTTCTCTTTGGCCCCTCCCCTCCCAGTGCATGCCACCCTTGCTTCCTTCTCTGGTCCTGTGCCAGCTCCCCATCTCTCCTCAGGTGCTCCCCCCAACTGAGGGTGGCCCCCGCAGCAGCTTGGCCTACAAGTACATCATCCACGAGGACCTGCTGCCCCTCATTGGGAGCAACAATGTGCTCCTGGAGGAGACGGATACCTATGAGTGGGCGCTCAAGAGCTGGGCCCCCTGCAGCAAGGCCTGTGGAGGAGGTACCGATTCCCTGACCCACCAGTGCATTGTTGGGGCAGCCCAGGATCCCTTGAGAGGCAGGGGTGGGGGCTAATGTTGTCTCTATTTGATGTGTCCTTGCCTATGACTCAGTTTCTCCTTGAAGATCTCCAGTGTGTGGGACCCCGTTTTGGGCAGGGCCTTTGGGATGAGGCTGGGGGTGCTAGAGCCATATCCAGGCAGAGCCTCTGCCCTGAAAGAGCTCACCCACTGTGAGGACAGACAGCTGTCTAAAGCCATCTTTTCACCAGCGAGATGGAGCTGATCAGGAAGGTGTCCCTCAGAAAGTGACATGGGCAGGCGGGGCATAGGCAGAGGGAGGTGGGATTGGCCCACAAGGCTCTCCATGGGTACTGCCCCTGAGGCCCCAGCAGGGCAATGGGGGGCCTGGCCAGACTAGGCCCACGGCAGCCTGCCCACCCCATAGGGATCCAGTTCACCAAATATGGCTGCCGGCGCAGACGAGACCACCACATGGTGCAGCGGCACCTATGTGACCACAAGAAGAGGCCCAAGCCCATCCGCCGGCGCTGCAATCAGCACCTGTGCTCCCAGCCTGCGTGAGTGCTCCCGGGGAGGGACAAGAAGTCTGGTTCTATGCCTAGCCCGGGCCCCAGGCAGTGGGGCTGCTGAGCCTGCTCCCCTCAGCACTGGGTTATGGAGACACGACCATACAGGCAACACGGGTTTCAGTGCTTCTGGGCTCCACGCCCAGGCCAGGATGCTGATCTCTACCTCTTCTCTGCCCGATTATCAGGTGTCTAGGGACACGGCTCAGCCCACCAGCCCTCAGCCATGGTCCAGCCCCTAATTGGGATTCCCTGGCTTGAGGCTACATGCTCTTCTGAGCACAAGGATGACCTTGGGATTATTTGGGGGAGAGCCTTTGGGGAGAGGAGAGAGCTGTGCCTGGTGGAGGGCTCATGGCCAGGCCTCTGAACCTGTTGCAGAGCCAGCCTCAAGACCTCCTCAGCCTCCACTGGGCTCTCCTAGTACATCCCAGGCAGACTGAGGCCGAGGGTGGCTGGCGGGTAGCAACTGCAGAGGGCCTTGCCCATCCTCCTGCTTCCCCAGGAGTCCTCCCTGGCAGGGGTAGGGTGCTGCCTGGGTCTCGTCAGCTTCTGCTCCCCTGGGCTGGGGGAATCCCAAGGCCAGGCATGTGATCGGGGCAAGGGTGGGAACTAGCTAGAGGTTGCTGTGGCCTCCTTGTCTGTGCCCAGGCCAGACCATGATACCCAGCCCCTCCTCTGCCCGACAGCTTCATAACCAGCCCCCTGTGCTTCTCTTTCACTCATTCCTTTGTATTGTTATTCAGACTGATTTTCCCACTAATGCCTGTAATCACAGAGCATGCAGGGTTAGCTCTGCCTGAGCTCCTGGCTGGTGTCCCCCAACCCCTACCCCTTTGGGCTTTTAAGGAAGAGCATGACTTAGCAAACCTGCCTGCAAGCGACTAAAAGATGCCTTGGGAACCCAAGGAGGAGTAGGAGTTGAGGCTCTCCCTCCTTCCATCCCCACTAGAGCAGTTTTGTTTCCTCTAATGCACCCAGTGGGTATGTGCTTAAGATGCTGTTGGAAGTTGCTCAGTGGCTAAAAGACACTTGCAGGCCACCAGCATAGCTACTCTGTGCGGAAGCTGTGGGTGATGACGGTGACAGTAACAGTGTTCTTGTCCCAGGAGCCCCATGGAGATTGGGGGATCTACCTTGAAAGTGTGGCTTTGATCTGTTTTGTGCTCTGATGCTTCTCAGCACCCAGGACAGTGCCTGCACCAGTAGGTACTCAAATATGTATGCGGCTTTGAAGTAATCATGATGTGAAAATGGGATAACTGAGGCTTAGAGGGCTAAGAGCTTGCCCAAGGACACGAAGGGTGCTAGGATTTAAATACGCATCATGCCTGTTTTTCAGACGAGACACAGCAGGAGAGAAGAGTGCCCTCCCTGAGGTCACATACCCAGGTAGCTGCAGAGCCAGGTGGACAGTTGTCCTAAGCCTCAAACATTCTGAAACCCAAACCCACTCTCTGGCTCCTGCCTGCAGCTGTCTGGGGATGGGAAGTGTCCTCTGGGATGAAGTGTCCCCGTGGTCTCACCTCCTCTCCTTTCACCCTGTTTCCAGGTGGGTGATGGAGGAGTGGGGTGCCTGCAGCCGGAGCTGTGGGAAGCTGGGGGTGCAGACAAGGGGGATACAGTGCCTGCTGCCCCTCTCCAATGGAACCCACAAGGTCATGCCAGCCAAAGCCTGCGCCGGGGACCGGCCTGAGGCCCGACGGCCCTGTCTCCGAGTGCCCTGCCCAGCCCAGTGGCGGCTGGGAGCCTGGTCCCAGGTGATTGTCCTCAGGAGGTGGGAGGGGCTTGAGGAGGAGGTGGGTCTGAGGGATTTTTTGGTGCTCCCTGCAGGCAAGAGAGTTTCTGCCTGAATTGCTCCCCCTACATCAAATCTTGTTTTTCTTAAAGTAGAATAGCTCCCATAGACCCCAGGCCATGGCTCTGTGCTAGGCCTTTCTGTTCATTCGTTATCGCCAGTAAGCTTCACACAGTGCCGGGAGGCATGGGTTCATGTCCCTGTGTTCCAGATGAGCAGATCGAAATACACTCTTGCATTCCAGAAATATTTGCTGAGCACTAGCACAAGGTGCCAGACCTTGTACTAAGAATGTGGGAACCCAGCATCAACCAGACAGAGCTGATTCTTGCCCTCGTGCAGCCCACAGTCCTGTGAGGGAAACGTATTAGACCATCAGTCAACCCACAGCCAAGCACTGACAGACTGCAGTCGGAGCTGGGTGGGGAGTAGCGGGGCAATGTGGTGGAGGATGAACGGTGGTCAGAGGGCTTCTCTGAGGAGGTGTTGCTCAAGCTGAGACCAGAGGGACAAGCCACAGGAAGAGACCAAGGCAGGAACCATCTTACAGTGTTCCAGAAACCGACAGGACAGTGGGGCTGGAGCTGACTGGGAGGGATAGGGGCTGCAAGATAATGCTGGGGAGGCAGGTGGAGGCAGGTGGGGGTCCGTGGCTACAGGCTTTGCAAGGACTTTGCATTTTTTCTAAGAGCAATGGGAAACCAGGGAAGCCTTTTAACGCAGGCATTACAAGCTCTGATTTCAGGTTGTAAAGACCACTCTGGCAGTGCTGTAGAAGGTTGTCAGGAGGTCAGGGTAGCAAAAGGGAGACAGCAGTAAGCCTGCTTAGTTATCTGAGTGCTCTGTGGCTTAGACCTTGGACGTTACCTAGGAGAAGTTGCCTCGAGGAAATTGTCTTGGGTTTTCTTTTAAATACTCATTTGATGTGAACATTGAGAACATCATGCCAAGTAAAACAAGCCAAGCTGGATGCAGTGGCTCGTGCCTGGAATCCCAACACTTTGGGAGGCTGAGGTGGGCAGATCTTTGGGAGGTTGATGTGGGTGGATCGCTTGAGCCCAGGAATTCGAGACCAGCCTGGGTAACATAGCAAAACCTCGCCTCTACAAAAAATGTAAAAAGTTAGCTGGGCATGGTGGTGTGTGCTGTAACCTCAGCTGCTCTGGAGGGTAAGGTAGGAGGATTGCTGGAGCCCAGGAGGTCAAGGCTCCAGCGAGCTATGACCATGCCACTGCACTCCAGCCTGAGTGACAGAGCAAGACCTTGTCTCAAAAAAGAAAGAAAGAAAGAAAGAAAGAAAAGAGAAGTAAAGAAATAAGCCAGACATCCAGATATGTAAGGACAAACACTATATGAGGGCACTTTGCTGGTGATTTCCAGGGGCTGGGGGAGGGAGAATGAGGAGTTAGTGTTTAATAGGCATGGAGTTTCAGTTGGGAAAGAAGAAAATGTTCTGGAAACAGATGGTGGTAATGATTGTACAACAATGTGAATGTGCTTAATGCCACTGAACCGTACACTTAAAAATAGTTAAGATGGGCTGGGCGTGGTGGCTCACCCTGTAATCCCACCACTGTGGGAGGCCAAGGCGGGCAGATTGCCTGGGGTCAGGAGTTCAAGACCAGCCTGGCCAACATAGTAAAACCCCATCTCTACTAAAAATGCAAAAATTAGCCGGGCATGATGGCGTATGCCTGTAATCTCAGCTACTCAGGAGACTGAGGCAGGGAGACAGAGGTTGCAGTGAGCCAAGATCACTCCATTGCACTCCAGCAAAACTTCATCTCAAAAAAAGAAAAAATTAGTTAAGATGGCAAACTTTTTGTTATATAGATATTACCCCAATTTAAAATCCTCATTTGATCACAATGATGTTTATTGTAATAGCAAAACATTAGGACATATCCCAAATGTTTATCTATAGAAGATTAGACCAAAATCATGGTCTGTTCATACAATACAGTACTATACAACAAGAAAAATGAACAGGCCTGAACTGTACTTACCAAAATAGATAAACTTCTATTAATAGAGGATATATTTAGGTGAGAAAAAGCACTTCAGTATGAAATAAAAAAGCACTTCCAATGGATGTCATTTCCTTAATGTTTAGAGGGGCACAACGCAATTTGTAAAAATTCCGGGATGCTCATTTATTAAAGCTGGTAGTGGCATCTGGATAGGGTTTTGTGAATAACTCCATACTTTTCTGTATGCTTGAAATATTGCATTTTGAGTATTTGTAAAGAACCAAAAATCCGCACACAACGCATGCATTTTATATCCATCTCCATCATATATAGCTTCATTTGTTTTGATATCAAATAGAAAGATTGCTGGTCTTCAAAGGACTCCACAGATAAAAGTAACAGAGAGATGGCAGATAGTGGAAGATACTGGCCCTGTTGCAATAAGCAAAATATAGAGATGAATCTCTAAATGTAACTCTGATTAAGTAAGAATTGCAATTCAAAGCACACACAGACACTGGATGGTCTTCAGTATGTCCAAAGAACAGAGGAAAGGTTGGGGGTTTTATTAGAAGGAGACATAATATGTATTGTGTTGAACACAAACTCCTTGGCACTAGACAAGCTTTTGGGAGCTGGCAAACTCTGGCTGGTGAGTGATGGTGCTATGTAAAACCAGCCTTGGAGTCACAGTAGGTTGTTTCGGCAGTTGCTAGGTAAAACTGGTCTTGGAATTACATCAGCCTGTTTCAGCAGCTGGCCTTGTGGAAAATTTAATTCTTGGAGCAGGTGCTAGGTGCCCTGAGTGCTTTTTCCCCTGGCCCTTCAACTCTGATTTAGTTGGGCGTGACAAGTATGACCCTATTCATGTAATCAACTTTCACAGCCCCTTATGAGACTGACTGAGCAGTCAGGAGCTGTTAACTGCTGTTTGTAATGATTCATCCTGGGAGGATGAGCCGTGTTTGTGTGGCCCCATGACCCTTGTGTCTCAGTGGTCACATGCTCCAGTGTGGGAAGTGGGGTCCTGCAAGTTCCTCTCCTTCCAGCTAGGTAAGGCTATGGTCAGCACCTAAAGAGTAACCCAGTCACAATGGGCAGCGCTGCTTTCCTGGAGTCCCTGCCCCTCCACTGAGGACCTCCACAGGCCCTGTTTGTCAGAGTAAGAGTGGGTCAGGTCCAGCGGACGATGTGTGTGGCCACCCCCTGCAAACGGTGGTCCTCTGCTGCCTCCTGCTCCTTGTACCTGCATGCACCCTTCCCCCTCAGGGAAGAAGACACTTTTGAACATACTTCTGCAGGCCCATGTTTGGTAAATCAAGTCACAAGATTATTGACTATCAGAGCTAGTCAGAGAAGGGTCCATGGAGACCCTGTCGCCCAGCTCTCTCAGTTTACAGAGTTAGACACTGAGCTAGGCGAGGGGGTAGCAGATGCCACAACCCAGGCCCCTACATCCTGTTAATAGGATATCATCACGTCAATCCACCTGCCCCAGGTCACACCATGTAGTGGACTGCAACAGGGGAGTTTGCTAAAGTGATACACAAAATATTTAAGAACCCAGGCACAGACCAGACACAGTGCATGCAGGTGGTAGTAGGGAATGGGGTCCCAGAGGTTCCCTCCTGAGCCAGAGGTTAACCATTTAGATTGTGGAAAGGCCCATGGGGTTATAGGCTCAGGGCAATGGCTCTTCACCATTGGTATCAGGAATATTTGACAATGGGTGTGATGTCCCAACGAGGTTACTTAGAAGCAGTCCTTGCATGTCCCTCTGGTCAAGTGAAGACTCGATGCTCTGTTTCATACCCTTTCTGTCCCCGGGCATTGGCTGGGCTCTGAGCTCACTGGCTCGTCTTTCTTCTCTCCACCTGCCCTGACCCCGGCCGCTGTGCCTGGCACTGACCCACCCATGGCAGTGCTCTGCCACCTGCGGAGAGGGCATCCAGCAGCGACAGGTGGTGTGCAGGACCAATGCCAACAGCCTCGGGCAGTGTGAGGGGGATAGGCCAGACACCGTCCAGGTCTGCAGCCTGCCCGCCTGTGGAGGTGAGCCAGAGGGGATGGGGAGGCCAGGTCCAGTCCCTTGGGACCAAAGTCCCAAATACTAGAATTGCTTCTCCCTGCTCATAGGAAATCGCCAGAACTCCACGGTGAGGGCTGATGTCTGGGAACGTGGGACGCCAGAGGGGCAGTGGGTGCCACAATCTGGACCCCTACATCCCATTAACAAGATATCATCAAGTAAGTACAGCCTGTGGACCCTACCCGGCTCCCCAGACCTTTCAGTGGCCCTCGTGTTGCAGCATGGGCCACGCAGTGGAACAAACCCAGCTTGTAACTGTGTGTGTGACCTTCACCTCCCTGGGCCTCAGATTCCTCAGCTGTGAAGTGGGGAGGAGGCTCTGCTGGTCCATGACCCCTTACCTGCAATTCCAAAATGTTTATTTCTAAGTTTGGTGCAAACCTACCTGGCAGCAAAATCTGACCTGAACTGATGAGATCATTTATTCTTTTGCTATAGAAATGTCACCATATTTAGTTACAAGGTGATATCTCAGGCTCCACTGAGGATGTTCTATAATATAAACACAGAATATTAATTTTCTGATCCCCAAAGTTCTGAATTCTGAACTATATCTGGTTTCAAGATTTTCAAACAAGCAATTATAGATCTGAGCTGCCTTTATAGGATTGGTGAGAGAATTGGATGAGAGAACGCATGCACTCCTGTCTGGCTATCAGCTTCCAGTAACAATAGGCCTAGCAATTTCTCTCAGCCCCATGATTCAGTTCATCCTCCCATCTTTCCATTCATCCACCCACGGATAAATATTTACTGAGCATCTGCTACGTGCCAGCCTGTAGATTCTTCACCCCTTTCCTAGGTTCCATCTCTCTTTTCTTTCCTCACCCTCCTCAGGACCAGGGTCTGGCAAGATGAGTAGCAGAAAGATCAAAGACCCTAACTCCCAGTTAGAGGACCAGTTGGCTGCAAATTTCTTAACCTCTCTGAGCTTAGTGACCTCATCTGTAAAATAAGGTTCTGACTAGATGTCCTCAAAGGACCTTCTACCTCCCGTCTTCTACTTCTCTGCTCCTAGGCTGAGGTTCCCAATGGGGGAGTCCCTGGGTTTCCTGCCCTTTTCCTTCCCAAAGTTAAAGGACGAGGCCCTGATTCTGGTGCCGGAGATCTGGTGCCATCTAGAGGCCACTGGCTTTCCATTTTTCTCTGCTCTTTCTCTTGTTCCCCTAAGCCTGCCCCTCCACCTGTGTCTCTCTCTTTCCCTCTGTTCCTCCCACTCTTCCCACCTCCCTCTTTCTCTCTCTCTCTCTCTCTCTCTCTCTGGCAAAAAGTAGTAGAAAAAAAAGCTCCTGCCTTCACATTCTGTCTGGAGAAACCTACATGGAGTTATCACAGAAAGGTGTGATATTTTGGGCAAAGCCAACTAGTGTAGTGAGCACTTACCTTTGCCAGGTACTTTAAAGATGTTATCTGCAATGTGATTATTCATTGGTAAGGGTCAGCATCAGCCCCATTTTATAGGTGAAGAAACTGAGGCTTGGAGGGTTTAAGTGACTTGCCAAAGGCCCCACACTTTTAAGTGGTAGAGCCTGGATTTGAACTGAAATCTGCTTGATTCCAAATTAAGCAGTAGCAGTCTTAATGTCCGGATGTGTGCTGACTGTGGCAGGATGGTCAGTCTGCCTGTCCCAAGCATGAGTTGCCTGGGCTCTAGCCTGACCCTGGCTGGAGTGGGTCAGGCATCTTGGGTTGTTTGGGAGGGGCTAGGGTTCCCACTTCTATCCAGAGCAGCTGCAAGTTAGAACCACCTGGTGGTAGGCCACACCCTAGATTGTCCAGTGTGTGGGTGAAGGAGACGGCATCCCCAAGCATTCCAGTGTGCAGCAAGGCTGAGGGCGAATGGTGAAGGGCCAGGGTTCTCAGATGCGCCCACACGTGGAGTCCCCTGGAGGGCTTGTGAAAGCACAGCGCTGAGCCCCAGCCTGAGTTTCTGATGCAGTAGGACTGGGTGGTGCCGGAGGATGTGCATTGCCAGCAAGCTTCCGGGCGATGCTGATGCTGCGTGTGGGGACATCACTTGGAGATCTGCCGCTCTAGAGGATTTTAGTTCCTCTTCCACGTAGTCAGAGCTCACTGTCCTGTCAGGCGGCTCCATAGCCCACCCTGGGAAAAAGCTTTACAGTGGGTCCAGCAGGGGCGGGGGGTGGAGGGCAGGCAGTCAGTGGGTGAGTGGGAGGCGAGGCCACCTGACTGACAGGCATCCCCACGTTGCTTCCATCCTTGTGCTGTGTGTGCAGCGGAGCCCTGCACAGGAGACAGGTCCGTCTTCTGCCAGATGGAAGTGCTCGATCGCTACTGCTCCATTCCCGGGTACCACCGGCTCTGCTGTGTGTCCTGCATCAAGAAGGCCTCGGGCCCCAACCCTAGCCCAGACCCTGGCCCAACCTCACTGCCCCCCTCCTCCACTCCTGGAAGCCTGTTACCAGGACCCCAGGCCCCTCCAGATGCTGTGGAGCCTCCTGGAAAGCCAACGGGATCAGAGGACCATCAACATGGTGGAGCCACACAGCTCCCAGGAGCTCTGGATACAAGATCCCCAGGGACCAAGCGCCCCTTTGCCCCCGAGACACTGATCTCTGGAGCATCCTGGAGCATCTCCCCTACCACCCCCGGGGGGCTGCCTTGGGGCTGGACTCAGACACCTATGCCAGTCCCCGAGGATAAAGGGCAGCCTGGAGAAGACCTGAGGCATCCAGGCACCAGCCTCCCTGCTGCCTCCCCCGTGACATGAGCTGTGCCCTGCCATCCCACCGGCACATTAACACTCTGTGTACTGCCCCGCGACCCCCAGCTCAGAGGACACACACCGCAGGGCAGGCGCAAGCACAGACTTCATTTTAAATCATTCGCCTTCTTCTCGTTGGGGGCTATGATGCTCTTTACCCCACAAAGCGGGGCGGGAGGAAGACAAAGATCAGGGAAAGCCCTAATCAGAGATACCTCAGCAAGCTGCCCCCGGCGGGACTGACCCTCTCAGGGCCCCTGTTGGTCTCCCCTGCCGGGACCAGGGTCAACTATTGCCCCCTCCTCACAGACCCTGGGCCCGGGCAGGTCTGAATCCCGGCTGGTCTGTAGCTGGAAGCTGTCAGGGCTGCCTGCCTTCCCGGAACTGTGAGGACCCCTGTGGAGGCCCTGCCTATTTGGCCCCTCTCCCCAGAAAGGCAAAGCAGGGCCAGGGGAGGTGGGGGGCTGTTCACAGCCAGGCCCAGAAGAAGGGGGCCTGGGAATGTGGCACGAGGCTTCCCAGCTGCAGGGCCGGGGCCGGTGGGACACAAAGTGATGTGATTGCAGGCCCAGCCCTGGCAGCCGAGAGCTCCGTGCAGTTCCTCCAGCCGAGGCCAGGGAGCAGAGGCCAGTTTGTCTTTGCTGGCTGGAAGATGGTGCTCATGGCCATCCTCTGGCCCTGCAGATGTCACTTGTGTTACTTCTGGTGACTCCAGATTACAGACTGGCCCTCAATCTCACCCCCAGCCCACCAGAGAAGGGTGCTCAGGACACCCTGGACCCCAAGTCCTCAGCATCCAGGGGTTTCCAAACGGGTGCTCACCCCCTGGCTCAACCAGGATGGCGACTTCAATGATCACTCTCAGCCTGGAAGGGGACTCTGTGGGACACAGAGGGGACACGATTTCTCAGGCTGTCCCTTCAATCATTGCCCTTCTCCAAAGATCACTACTGCTGGAGTCAGGCATCTTCGTCTCCTACCTGGCTCAAGCTGGGCCAGAGTGTGTGGTTCTCCCAGGGGTGGTCGGATCCCAGGACTGAGGACCAGAGTCTACTCATAGCCTGGCCCTGGAGATGACAAGGGCCACCCAGGGCAAGTGCCCCAGGGCAGGGTGCCAGCCCCGGCGCAGTGCTGGGGTGGGGAAGACACACTGACCCACGGTGCTGTAAGGGCCTCAGCTGGGCTCAGCTGCTGGCCATGCTACCTCCGAGGGACAGGTAACAGCCTTAGATCCTCTGGCTCTCAGGAAGTGGCAGGGGGTCCCTGGACACCACCAGGGTCTTGGAGGATGTCTCCTAAATTCCTGCCGGGTGATAGAGGTGCTTCTCACTTCTTCCTTCCCCAAGGCAAGGGGGCTGTTCTGAACCAGGCTGGGGGAACACGAGCAGTGGGTCCCTGGCCTGTAACCCGTTTGGAGAGTGGAGGTCCTAGGGGGCTCCCTGCCCTCCCCCTGCTGCCCTCCCCTCCCTGGGATGCTGGGGCACACACGGAGTCATTCCTGTAAGAACCAACCTGGCCTGTGTTAAACTCTTGTGCCTTGGAAATCCAGATCTTTAAAATTTTATATATTTATTAACATCGTCCTTGGACCCCAAAAAGTTGTGTGTGTGTTTCTTTTTCTCTTTCTGATTTATGGGAAGGGGATAATGAAGCCAGAGCTCGAAGGCTGAGGGCTGGGCTATAGCAAGAGAACTGGGTGTGGGGGCACAGCTCACTGCGGCTGTCTCCTGTCCCTCCACCTTTCCACCCATGCCCTGCTGCGGCACTGCCAGGTGGGACAAAGGGTTGCCACTGGTTTCTTGGCTACTGAATCTCCTGCTTCCCTGAGGCCCAAGTTGCAGGACAACACTTCATTTCAGGTTAGTGCTTCAGGAGAAAACAAATCTTTTGTGATTCAAATTTGTGAAATTCTCAACCTGTTTAAATGCAACTAGAGGCCAGTGGGGCAGAGTGGCTCATGCCTGTAATCCCAGCACTTTTGGAGGCAGGAGTTCCAGACCAGCCTGAGCAATATAGCAAGACCCTGTCTCAATGAAAAATAAAAAGAACATTAGTCAGGCGTGGTGTTGCACGCCTGTGGTCTCAGCTATTTAGGAGGCTGAAGTGAGAAGATCCCTTGAGCCCGGGAGTTTGAGGCTACACTGAGCTGTGATTGTGCCATGGCACTCCAGCCTGGGTGACAGAGTGTGACCCTGTCTCAAAAACAAAAAAGAGCAACAAGAGGGGCTCTCTAAAGGATTCCTAACAACCACAGAACAAAGAGATCATCATTGAAAGCAAAATGACTACAACCACTTTTGCCTTCTAAGCAGTGGCAGAATTTGTGTCATGGAGTAAAAGAATCTACACCGCTGGGCACTGAGAAAAGGTGAAGCCAGCAAAAGGGCCTCCTGTCATTATATGGAGCCTACTCCTCCCCTTAAGGCCGAGGAGAAAATGGTTTGGAGACTCCTACCCCTGTAGGGGTGGGAACACAGAGAGGGCAGCCTCTCCCTCCATCTTTGGCTGGGGGCTTTTTAGGATGCAGGTTGTCTAATATGTCTAAGGTTCAATTAAATTTGTGTTGCCATCTCCCCAAACATCTGGAAATGTCCACTCCCCAAATTAAGGGCTTTTTATGGGTCAGGATTTTTGCTTGTTTTGGTGGAAACTGAGAAAATGAAAGGATTCACGGGTGAAGATAGAGGAACAGCACCAACGGCCCTCTTTCCATCACAGCCTCTGAAACATCCCTCACTTCCCATAGGAGCCCACTGGGAAAGGCCATATGGGAATGGTTTTACCCCTTCCTGCCCTAAACTGTGTCCTGTTTGGAGTCTGGTGGGTGCAGGTGCCAGGGTGCCAGACTGCCTGTCTCTTCCCTGGAGGGGATTCTCCAGGCCTCTCTGACTTCAAGGCTGTATCCACACCTGCCCCACGCTTGGCAGAGCCCTGCCGCAGTGACAGCCAGGTACCCAGAGTCTAGCCTATCAGCCCCCACTGGCTTCCAGAGCCCTTGCCCTGGTCTGCCAAGCTTCCTCAAGCCATAGCCAGGGGCCAGCACACCTGTCATTTTGGAGGAAGCCCCCTGAAGTTCCAGCATCTCCTTGCCCTTGGGGTCAGTAGGGACAGTGCTGCACAGAGTCCTCCTTACCCTCTTGTCCAAAGAGCCTGGGAAGTCCTCACCATGGCTGTCCTCTGTGTCCAGATGGCCTCCTTGAGGTTCCAGCCTATGACTTCATTTGGGCTAGTAAGGCATGAAAGCTCCTGGAGGGGAAGGGATCGGGGGATGGCCAGGATTCAGGGAGAGCAGGAGACTTACCTTCCCATTCCTCCAGAGGAGAAGAGGCGCAATTGGAGCCTCGTCATGTTCCTGGAAAATAGACTGGCCCCTGGGCCCTCTCTTGATTTACCCTCCTGGTGAACCTCCAGGCCTTCCACCTGAAATGACACAGCAGGCAGGGGAAGAGAGGAAGGCACAGAGCCTGGACCATCTGACCTGGAACTCTGTGGGCTCTTCCAAAGAGCCCCTGCTCCCTACCTGGCTTCAGGAGACTGAAGGCTTGGGGGAAGGTAGGGGTGTGGGGGAGGAGGGAAAGAGCAAGAAGCGGTGGAAATGTAGCTGGGGCAGTCCCAGGGACCCAGCTGCCATGGATTAGAAATCTCTGGGGCCTACACCACAAATCTTCTCCTTTAAAAACTTATGCAAGAAATATATGCTCATTATTGAAAAATTTTACAACCTGAGAAAAAAAATCTATAATTCTACCTAGCAATAACCACTGTTAATAATTTGGCTATCCATTCCAGATGTGTGCATGTGCAAGATTGTGCGTGTCTATACACACACACACACACACACTGGGTGGATATTATTAATACTATATGCATACACGTCATCTGGGATCTGTTCCCGCTTCTACCACCCCTACAACAATGTAATACGAACACCTTTCCACAGTGAACTATGTTGAACTACGTTTTTGGTTTTTTATTTTTTTTTGAGATGGAGTTTCCCTCTTGTTGCCCAGGCTGGATCTCGGCTCACTGCAACCTCCACCTCCCAGGTTCAAGCGATTCTCCTGCCTCAGCCTCCCCGAGTAGCTGGGATTACAGGCATGTGCCACCACTCCTGGCTAATTTTGTATTTTTAGTAAAGATGGCGTTTCTCCATGTTGGTTAGGCTGGTCTTGAACTCCCAACCTCAGGTGATCCGCCCACCTCAGCCTCCCAAAGTTCTGGGATTACAGGCATGAGCCACCATGCCCAGCCACATCTTTTTTAATGACTGCACAGTACCCCACAGTATGGCTAGATGACCATTTATTTAACCAAATCCCCCAGTTCCATAAACTTCCTGTACAGCCTGTGGAACCGTGAGCCAATTAAACCTCTTTTCTTTATGAATTACCCAGTCTCAGTTAGTTCTTTATAGCAAAGTGAGAATGGACTAATACAGAAAACTGGTACCAGAGAAATGAGGCATTGCTATAAAGATAACTGAAAATGTGGAAGCAACTTTGGAACTGGGTAACAGGAAGAGGCTGGAACAGTTTGAAGGGATCAGAAGAAGACTGGAAGATGTGGGAATGTTTGGAACTTCCTAGACACTTGTTGAATGTTGTGACCAAAATGCTGATAGTGATATGGACAGTGAATTTCAGGCTGAGGAGGTCTCAGATGGAGATGAGAAATTTATTGGGAACTGTAGTAAAGGTCACTCTTGCTAGGCTTTAGCAAAGAGACGGGGAGTATTGTGCTCCTGCTCTAGAAGTCTGTGGAACTTTGAACTTGACACAGATGATTTAGGATATCTGGTGGAAGAAATTTCTAAGTAGCAGCGTTCCAGAGGTATCCTGGCTACTTCTAACAGCATATACTCATATGCATTCACCAATATATGGTCTGAAATTGGAACTCACATTTGAAGGGAAAGCAGAGCAGAGCAGTTTGAAAAATTTGTAACCTGACCGTGTGGTAGAAAGACCCACTTTCTTGGGAAGAATTCAAGCCAGCTGCAGAAATTTGCATAAGTAGAGGAGCCAAGTGTTAATAGCCAAGACAATGGGGAAGATGTGTGGAGGGAGTTTCAGAGGCCTTCATGGCAGCCCCTCCCATCACAGGCCTGGAGGCTTAGGAGGTAAAATGGTTTCATGGGCTAGGCCAAGGGCCCCACTGCCTTGTGTAGCCTCAGGACATGGCACCCTGAGTCCCAGTCACTCCAGCTCCAGCCATGACTAAGGTCCCCAAATGCATCTCAGGCTGCTGCTCCAGTGGGTGCAAGCCATAAGAAGCCTTGGTGGCTTTCATGTGGTATTGGCCCAGCAGGTGCACAGAGGGCAAGAGTTGAGGCTTGGGAGTCTCTGCCTAGATTTAAGAGGATGTATGGAAACGCCTGGATGTCCAGGCAGAAGTCTGCTGCAGGGGCAGAGCCCTCATGGATAACCTGTACTAGGGCAGTGCAGAGGGGAAATGTGGTATTGGAGTCCCCACACAGAGTCCTTACTGGGGCACTGCCTAGTGGAGCTGTGAGAAGAGGGCACCATCCTCCAGACCCCAGAATGGTAGATTCACTGATGGCTTGTGCCACGTGCCTGGAAAAGCTGCAGGCACTCAATGCCAGCCTGTGAAAACAGCCAAGTGGGCTGTACCTGGCAGAGCCACAGGGGTGGATCTGCCCAATGACTTAGAAGCCCACTTCTTGTCTCAGTGTAGCCTAAATGTGAGACATGGAGTCAAAGGAGATTATTTTGGAGTTCTAAGATTTAATGACTGCCCTTCTGGGTTTCAGACTTGCATGGGGGCCTGTGCCTCTTTGTTTTGACCAATTTCTCCCATTTGGAATGGAAGCATTTACCCACTGCCTGTACTTCCATTGTATCTTGGAAGTAACTAACTAACTTTTGATTTTACAGGCTCATAGGAGGGAAATTCTAACATATACTGCAAGATGGCTGAATAGTGAGGACATTATACTAAATGAAATCAGCCAGTCACAGAAGGACAAATACTGTATGATTCTACTTAAGTGAGCTACCTAGAGCAGTCAATTCCATAGAGGCAGAGCGTAAAATGGTGTTGCCAGGGACTGGAAGAGGAGAGAATGGGGAGTTATTGTTTAATGGGCATAGTGTTAGCTTTGCAAGATGAAGAGTTCTGTGGACAGATGGGAGTGATGGTGGCACAGTGATGTGAATGTACTTAATGCCACTGAACTGTGTATTTACGATGGTAAATTTTATGTAGAAAAATACACATAAAAATCAACTATTGGATGGAGAAGGAATTTCATTGCTTCACATATGGGGAAGGGTGGAGAAGAATCAGGAGCCTTGAGTGCGACTATATCCAGGACTTTGTCCCCATGGAACAATGATGGAATCCTCTGAAACTCCAACCTTCCTTCCCCCACAAAAAACATTTCCAAGGACAGAATGTGATTGGCCCAGCTTGGGTTACATGCTTATCCTACCCCTGACCAGTCCTGTTAATACAGGAGGTAGAAAGAAATTATTTAGGCTGATAGTGAGGGCAAAAGAATCCTCGGCAGAGCTTCCCTTTTAATAAAAAACAGCCCAATAAATTTTTTTTTCTAACAAAGAGCAGCCTGAAAAATCGAGCTGCAAGCATAGATAAGCAAACTGGAAGCTTGTACAGGGGAATGCTGGCAGCTGTGCCAATAGAAAAGGACTACCTGGGAGCCAGGCATGTCCAACATGGAGGCTCCAACTTCCCTTTTTTTGTTATCATGTGTACAGTAAAGGAATGGGCAACATGGCACAGGCCAGGCAGAGTCCTGTGTAATAAAAGATTAGGGTGAGGGTGGCCAGAAATTATCACCTTATGCAAGTGGCACACCTAGCCCTAACCAGTTTTTCGTGCCCTATGCAAAGGCACACATGGTCCAACCAATCTTTCCCACTCTGTGTAAATCAGACACCACCTCCTCAACCTCATCTATAAACCCCCCTGCATTTCACCATGGAACAAGCAACCCATTTCTCTGGGACCCCTGTCTGCAGCAGAGAGCTCTTCTCTTCCTTTCACCTATTAAAACTTCCACTCTTAACCTCATTCTTTGTATGTCCGTGTCCTTGATTTCCTTGGCTGTGAGACAACAAACCTTAGGAATCACCCTAGACAATGAGGTTGCTTCACTGTGCGAAGGGATGGGGGGTTCTGGTTGGACAGTGCTAGGTTTCACATTCCTGGACAGCCAAGAACAAGGGCTACCTCCATGGCTAAGGAGATGGGGTCCCAAGTAGGACCTAGAGCCTTCAGAGAAAAGGTGAAAGGGAAAATCTGTCTCCATACTTCAGGGAGAGAATCAAGGGAAAGGGAGAAGAGAATCTCCAGGGCCTGGAGACACAGAAAACTTAGGAGTGACTAGGAAGTGGCCATGGCATCCTGAACCCAATGAGAAATCACTCGGATACCCAAGAGGACAGGGAGCACCCTGGGGAGCAGGGCGTAGAGACTGTCCTGAACATGGCCACAACATTCTTACATGCACTACCACTGGGGAGACAACCCCGGTAGAAGAGGGGCGAGGGCCTTTAAAAACAAGGTGGCTTAATGTTGAATGTGAAGCTGTTTACTTAATAGCAAATCCCTATCCATCCACTAATCTTGATTGAAGCCTGCTGCACAGAAAAGTTTTGTGTGAATGGAGTATTTGGGAAAACCCAGAGGTACGGAATCCATCTGAGTGAATGTAAGGTAGGGTAGTGTTGCCAAGAATAGAATGTAGCCACAATCCATGGAACTAAGTCCACTTACTTCATGATCTAAGCCAGTAAAATAGCAGCTCAGAGCCACAGGGGACCATGACCTTGTAAATCCTCAATGTCTCCTCCCACCCCAATTTTCCAGGGAATTTGCAGAAATGTCATGGAAGACATTTGGACTTCCCAGAGAGTCTTCTCTAGATCTTATGATTTCAGAAATGTAACCACAGCTTTTGGCTAGGATGGGTAAGGCAGTAGAATACAGTTTTGTTTTGTTTTGAATTCTGAGACGGAGTCTTGCTCTGTTGCCCAAGCTGGAGTGCACTGGCATGATCTTGGCTCGCTGCAACCTCTGTCACTCAGGTTCAAGTGATTCTCCTGCCTCAGCCTCCTGAGTAGCTGGGATTACAAGCATCCACTACCATGCCTGGATACTTTTTGTATTTTTAGTAGAGATGGTGTTTCGCCATGTTGGTCAGGTTTGTTTTGAACTGCTGACCTCAGGTGATCCGCCCACCTCAGCCTCCCAAAGTCCTGGGATTATAGGCGTGAGCCACCGCACCCAGCCAGAATGCAGTTTTTAGGAGCAGGGATTCTGGAGCCAGACATCCAGGCTTTGGATCCTGGCTCTGCCACTAGCTAACTGTAGGACTTCAGACAAGTTGTTTGACCTGCATGTATGTAGATATGTACTGCATATAAAGCACATATGTGCTCATCACCAGCTTTTACCTAAGTCGCTACCTCTGTGGCCAGCACACACAAAAACATAACTCAATAATTGGCAACAGTGATCATTCTAAGGAGGCCTGCATGTTCCCTGACCTCTGCTCTATCCTACCCAGAGTCCTGTGTGTCTTAGCTCCAGGAGGGGCAGAGCCCCTTTCTCAGGGTGCCCCAACTGCCATCTGCCCTTCAGTTCTCTAGAACATAAAAGAACCAGGGAAGCCCCAAGTGGAGGTAGCACTTGGGCTTTCCCATGGGAGTGGGGAGTGGGGATGGTTGCCTGCAGCCCATCTCTCTCCTGGAATCAGTGACCCCAAGCACAGGCCTCCCACTGCTAAGAAAGCAGAACTGTCTTTTCCCAGGGAAGACAGGTTTTATTCATTAGACTTTTCATGGTAGGGAATCAGGTACTGCTATGAAGGTGGTGGAGACAGAAACACCCCTGAACCCTTAGGGCTGCTCTTGAGCAAGACAGGGGAAGGTGTTAGGGCTCCTCAGCTCTCTGCCCTCGGCTTCGATGTCTTCTCCTCTGTGTTCTGGCTTGAATGCATCCGGAGGACTTGAGCTTCTCCAATGTACTCTAGTGGGAGGAGAGACAGCAGGCAGGAGAGGACCGGGAAGGCGGGGCCCCCACCTGGGAGCTGCAGGTGGATGTGTGGATGTGTGAGTGCTGAGGGGGAAGGCCTGGGTCATGCCCAGCTTCTGCTCTCAGCTCTGCTGGTGACTGAGGAGGGAATTCAACCTGAGAGGAATGGAGCGAATGGAATCCAACCTCTCTTCTTTCAACATCCAAGTAGCAAATATCAATGAGATGCCTACTCTGTGCCTCTCTGCCAGGCATTCTGGACTCTTGATGGTCTAATCAGGGAGAATAATATACATTGAGGATGTGTTTCCTCTTCTCTCCCCTCCAGCCTGCTGCCACCCCTGCCCCCTACTCTAGTCTAAGGCACTGGGATGACTGCAGCAGCCTCTCCTGGTCTCCCTCACCTATTCTTGTCCCCCATAGTCCATGCTGCACACAGTAGCCAGAGGGGGCAAGCGCACCCTGCTCATAACCCTTATGCACCCATGCACACACCTGGCCTTTACCGCAGGCCAGCTCCTCCCACCTGTCTCATCCCTTCCTTACCACTGTCCCTCACCCAGAAGGCCCCAGCCACCATGGTCTGCTTGCTTTTCCACCAGCACACCAAGAGGTGGGAGCTTTGCTGGTTGGCTCTTCCTAGACTTGGGCAGAGCTGTATCTTTCCTGCCGTTCAGCTCTAGGAGCCCTCTCCCCACCTGCCAGTCCGTCTCACTACTGACCACAGAGCCCTGTTATTCTCCTTACAGTATCTGTTGCCACTCCTCCCCAGGTGTTTTAATTTGTTGTCTGTATTCCTCCTTGCTGGGATGTAAGTTCCGTGACAGCAGGAACTTGTCTGAATTCTTCTTCAATGATCCCCAGAGCTGAGCACATCGTGGGTGCTCAATAAATATTTGTTAATGAATGAATATGAATAAGTGAATGAATAGAGGAAATGAGCAGCTTTCTTGGGCAGGGACTCATCTCCAAGTTGACTGGAATCCCCTGAGAAATCCAGCCAGAGTGGGCCTTGGTGAGCCCCCCGAATGACCCACTACTTGGAATCTTACCTGGTTTTTCGCTTTTTGAAAAAGGTGACATCTTCGTTTTCTTCGGGGATTGACTGTGACCAAATACAAAGAAGGGGCTGGGAAGGTCATGCTGGAAACCTGACCCCACAGGTGGCAGGGGAGACAGGGAGGTGGGGAGGTGGTGCAGGTGCAGTCAGCTGTCTGCTCCAGGGAGAGGCAAGAGTCACCCCTCCTGGAGGACCAGAAAACATCTGTCCATGGCTAGCACCCAGGTGGCCTTCCTGTGTCACCCCAGGCCAGACCCAGACAACTGCGGCCCTGCTGTCTGCAGTTAGTTCCACTGGGAAGCAAGGCCCTCCTGTCCCTGGAACAATAAGGCATGGACTCTGCACCAGCCCTTCCCCTAGTCCTCACTCACTCGCTCCACTGGTTTCCTTGTGGACTTCCCTTTGAGTGGGCAAGACAAGAACCCTGCGTCTCGAATGAATTAAAAGTATGAAAGATGCTCTTTTGTCTTGTATTGGGCTTTACATCTCCCCCTGCCTCTTTATGTGCCTGATGTTATTTTCTCTCCCTACAACTCTGGGAGGGGGCTTCTGAGAGATGGATGAAGCCGACGATCGCAGCCGGGAGGTGGTTTGCCCAAGGTCACAGTGGAGCCTGTCTTCCTCACTATGCCGTTCCTCCTCTGCTCTCTCAGAGTGGAAGGGAACGCCAAGTCCAAGGCCATGCAAGAACCCATGCCTTCAAGAAACCTCAGTCCACCCCTACCCTTGCTTCTTCTCAGCAAGCCCACCCATGCTCCAGACACCCCAAACTTGGCATTCCCCAATTGTATACCTTCTTGACTTCCATGCCTTCGCCCCGGCTGGTCCCACTTCCCAGGATGACCTTTTCCCACGCTTTCATTTACTCAATCAAATCCTACCCCTCCTATCAGTGTTTCCCAAACTCTGTTGGATACACTCAGGTGACTGTTGAAAATACAGGCCCCCCTGCTTCACCCCAGCCTGCTACGTTAGAATCTTTAGGGGTCTGCATTTTTAACAAGCCCCCAGGGCAACTCTGAGGGCTGCTGGCCTTGGGAGTCAGTCGGGTTCGAGTCTGAATCCCAGCCCTTCTGCTGACCAGTCAGGTTACTTTGGGAAGGCCATTCTATTGTTCCTGAGCCTCAGTTTTCCCATCTGTAAAATGGAGCTAATACTGCCTCAGTGGGTTGTTGGATGGACTAGAAAAACGTGGAACACCCAGCAGTGTCAGGCAAACTTATTGCTGCTCAGAGTGGCCTTGCTGACTCTCAGGCTCCACTCACCTGCTTTGTGAGGCCTCCTCCAGTTTGTAATTAATCTTTCTCTTCCAGCCACCATGGCACTTAGTACTAGTATAAAAGCACTGCCTTGTGTTAGCATTTTGTCTCCACTCATGTCTTCCCATAGACCAAAGAGCTTCTGAAGGACTAGGTGTGGCTAGACCAGCCCTATCTGGTTAAAACTGACACTAGTGGCCCCCTTGGGGTCTCCCCACCCCTGGCAGTTTGGGGGCTGGTCTGGCTGTGTCGGCCTTGAAGCAGCTTGGGCAGCACTGGAAGGTCCCTGGGGGAGGGGCTGAGCCTCTGCCTCCAGGACAGACTGTCAGCCCAGGCCCTGGCCAGTGCCAGGCTCCCTTCTCTAGGTCCCACTGGCCTCACCTGGGAGGACAGAAGGCTGCAGAAGGGCAGGGGCGGGGTGGGGGCCCACCTGCAGGGTGGCTCTTGCTTCTCTTGAGGAGGTTGGTGCACATCTTGGAGCTGGTTTAGGAGCTTTTCTGTAGGGATGGAGACTAGGGGCTGGGGAAGGAGCTGAGCCACTGCTGTCTGCAGGAGTCCCAGAGCAAGGTCTTTTTCTGAAAGCACAACCCGGGGGCAGAGTCCTCAGCCCCCAGCCTGCTTCCTGCCCCTGTGGTGGGGCCAGAAGCAGGGCCTCCATCCAGGGCAGCTTTCTCTAAGCATCCCACCTTCTGCCCTCGGGTCCCCTCGGGAGAGCTCCCTCTTCTCCCCTGGCCCGTGTGTGCAGAGCCCCTAGCCCTTTCACATCCCTGTCCTGCCACATGAGGATGTGTATGCCTTGTCCTCGGCCCTAGCTGGCCCTCCTGCCCACCATATCCCCAGGCCCACGCTGGGAAGTCTACTGGGGACGTGCTTTCCTCCTCCTCCTTCTCCTGCACTCTCCTGTCCAGGAAGTCTTCTCCAATTAGCTTCCTGGTTCTCATCACTCCTCACCCTTCTACTCAGATGCACCCCCCACCCACTGTCCCAGTGTGTCCATGTGTGTATTCATGTGTTTATGTGTATACACGTGTGTAGCCCTATGTGTGTGCACTTGCACCCGTATGTGTGGGTCTCCCACTGCAATGTGTGAGGGGCTGTGTCTGCTAAGTACAGTCTTTGGATTTTTTCCTCCCCGGTGTCTAGGCCTGGGGTCAGTGTGAAAGAGGAGCTGAGGTAAGGAGCAGGGGTAAGGAAATCCTGCTGAGGAACTGGGGAGGAGGAAGCAGAGATGCTGTCCAGCTGGGAAGGGTTAGTTTGGGGCTAACCAACTAGAGAAGGCTCCGTGGAAGGCCCCCTCCAGGGTAGGAGCTGAGTGACATTTGAGTACTGTAGAACCAGAGATCAAGGGCAGGACCTTGGCAGCCTCCACTGAGACAGCACTGCGGGGCTGTGTCCTCACCCTTGGGTGGAGCGTAGAGCAGCCAGAACTGGATCGCGCTTAGCGAGTCTGTTTCCAGGATCTGACACAGGAGCTCCAGAACCTGTGGGCAGGAGGCCAGCACATTCCAGCCAGGAGTACAGGCACGGAGTACAGGCACATGTAGGTTTGGAGGGCACCAAGGGGACCCTTTCCCCAAAGTGGGCTCTCAGAGGTGTCTACTGGGCTGAACTTGCTCCTACAAGGTCCATGCCTTTCCTCCACATTGGCCTTTGCACTTAACAGAGGGCTTTCTCTCACGACTTAACAGAGGGCTTTTCTGTCCAGGTTAAGAATCTTCCTCCTGGACAGGTGGAGAATCCGAGGCCCTGAGAGGGGATGCTAGCAGGAAGCTGGTGGTAGAACGCGGCCTCAGTGGAAGGCTCTGTGGACCCCACATCCCTGAAGCCTGCTTGGCTGGTTATTCCCTAGGGCCCCTCACTGGGAAGCCCAAGGTCAGAGCTGGCCAGTCAGCTCCTCAGAGACACACCAAATCCCACATGCCCAGGGCCTTTGTGTGGGGATTTCAGGAACCCCACGGTATGCCACACCCCAAAAGTCCCAGAGTCTGGGGATGTTGGAAAAGGGGTGGGGGAAGCCCAGAGAGCAGCCTGAGGGGCAGCACAGGCCAGTTCTGCAAACTGCTCAGCACCGGGCTCCCTCCTGCAGAGCTGTGGGCATGCTTGGCTCCTTGCTGCATCCTCAGCCTTTGACATCTTTGCTACCTCTGGGCTCATTTTCCCCTGCGTTCCCCAGTCAGTTAGCATCAGGAAAAGATCCAGCTCTGTCTCGGATGGGCTATGGGGGCTCCCTAGGCCAGACTGCTGCTGGTGGCTGTGGCTATGGCAGGCTGGAGTTGGGGCCCGAGGTGAAAGGTGGAAGCCCTGGAGTCCTAGGAAAGTGAGGCCCCCTCAGCTCTTGGTGGTCAGTCATCCCAGGACCTGGAGGGGCCTGTTGGTCCCCAGCAGGTCGGCCTCATCCTCAGCAGAGCGGAATCTGGGCTGGGCCTCTCTCCAGGCCTCTGCCTGCTTAGGGGCCCACCCTCGCCCCCAGATGCCCACCCGCTGTGCTAACCCACCCTGACCTGCCCCTGCGCCCTTCTCCATTCTCCATATCCAACTTACCTGCCCTGTGCCCCCTCCCCACAGGACCCGAGAACCTAATTCCAGGCGAGGTGAGGATGCCCTATGGTGGAGAAAGCACCTTAGTCCTGGCTATGCTGCTCCGTCTCAGGGGACCTGGCCCATGGACTATCACTTGGCAGGGCCTCAGCCTCCCCATCCGTGGCATGGGGGTGCCAGGCCCTGTCTGCTCTATCCACTTTGCTGCACTGTGGCAAGGTTTCAGAGGGAGTGTGTGCCTGACAGCGCTGGTCACAACGAAGGTGGCAGGATGCTGGCTCTACCTCTGGCCTTTCTTGGAGGACATCCATGCATTTTCACAGGGACCTCTGATGCCTTCACCCACTGGGATGAGGCATGGACTCATCTCAGGCCTTGCTGGGGAAACATGAGCATGGTGGGCTCTGTGCTTACTGAAGTGCAAGCCAGGTCCCTCTCTGAGTGTGGACACTAGGCTGGGCCTAGCCGTGCAGGCTGTGGGGTGTGGCCTGCTGTGGTGGGCAGGACCTCCTTCTTCAACCCACCATTGCAGCTCCCTTCACTAACTCAGCAAATGCCACAGCAGGAAGGGACCCTCGATAGCAATGCGTTCGTGCTTCCAGTGGCTAGATCACAGAACTAGGGCCCAGGGAGGGGCAAGGACTCACATGGAAACCCAGAGGCAGCAGAGGGTCATAGCCCTGGCTGCTGGCTCCCCAGGGCTGGAGTTTTCTGGTCTTAACAGTCCTAGGCATCAGTAACCCTGGGAGGGGCCTTGCCCTAAAGCGGTTTGTAGGACTCCTAATGTGGAGAGCCAGGAGCCTGGGAGCAGAACTGGGTCCTCACCAGCAGCTCCTGATCCTGAAGGGGGAAGGCCTGGACTCCTTCATCTCTGCTGGAAGACTGACTCTGCTGGCCCTGGTGGGATCTGCGGCGGCCAACAGCCCGAGTGGAAGCGGGGATGAGCCTCCCAGTCTCCGCTGAGTACTTTGCGCCCTGCTCCCGCAGAGGCTCCTCCTCCTCCTCCTTCTGCTGAGACAAAAGTGGCCAGAGACTCCAGGCAGTCAGCAAGAGGGGAGGAAGAGGGCCGAAGGAAAGAGAGGAGCAGGATGCCGGGTCACAATCCCAGGGCACTTTGCCCTCCAAATCCCAGCATCACAGCATTGCCAGCGTCCTAGGGTATCATCCAGCTCTGCCACTCACTCCCTGCCACCTGCCTTACATCCCCTCCTTGGGCATCCCCAGCCCACTCTCTGGCAGTCGGCCCTTCCACTATCAGCTATCATGCTCAAACTAGCAAAAGCTCTTCCTCCTGAACTCAGTAAAAATGAGAACAGGTGGTTCTCATTCTTCCTCCTAGGCAGGTCCTCCCTGCGGCTCCTCCCCATAGCCATCAGAGATTTGAAAACAGCATCCTGCACCAAGGGCCCACCGCCTACCTTAATTCCCAGCTCAGCTGCCCCCAGGTCTGTCCCAGAGAGGCCTGGGGCCTGGGGCCTCCTGCTCTTGCAATTCCAGTTAAGACTGGTAGTATCCTTCCCCCCATTTTAAAGATAGGAAAACAGAGACGCAGACAGCTTAGCTGAGTTGTCCTGAGTGCTGCAGTGAGTAGCTGTGAGCAGGAATGAGAAGCCGGGCCTCTGCCTGCCCACTCTGGTTGCCCAAGACAAGGGGCAGGACCAGACTGTCCTAAGAGCAATTCCAGTCACCTTCGAGCTGCCTCTCAGGTGAGTTTACTGTTTTATCATCAAATGGCACCCATGGGGTCACCTCTATCATGTTTGAAAACCTTCTGAGATTCTCTGCTCCTTATGTGATTAGATATGAAAAAGTTTGGAGATTAAGAACAAGCTGCTCCTCCCTACATTCAAAGTCTGCACCCCGCCCCTGCCACCTTTCCCATTGCTGCCCACTTACAGCCTGGTTTCTGACGGTGCCCTGCATTTGCCAGCTTTTGAGCTGCTGTGCTAGGTGCCTCTGCTCGGAACTCCTCAATCCCCTTGTGAACATCTCACTTAGATATCGCAGGCCCCCAAGTGCTGCCTGTCCTAAAACCCCTGCTTGGATTTCTCCACCTAGGTGTGCTCTCTCCCTCACTGTGACGTTTCCCCTGATGTTTGTAAGAATCAGTGCCCCCTACCCCACCTCTGGTAGGCTGAACTGACCCGGGAGGGATCTCGTTACTCAGAGAAGGATCCGTTTCACCTCTTCCCAGACTAGCTCCTGTGTTCCACACCCACCTCTTTCTTCTTCAGCTCATCCTCCTTGGTGAAGAAGGCCACCCGGGAAGCCAGGTCCTTTAACTCCTTCTTCCAGGCTTCTGGGAGGAGGGGACAAGGTCCTGCCAACGGAAGTCAGAGGCCCTCCTCCCCTCCCTGTGCCACCAGGCCTTGGTAGAGGAGTCTGCTCTCCTTCCTGGCCTCCCTGCCTGGATCTTAAAGGGAAAGGGGCAGGTGGTGCCCTGGAGGGAGAAGGCTCTGGATTCACACCATGGGTGGTGGTTGTGGCAGTGGGTGGGGTGTGGGGATGGGACGTTGCTTTCCTTCTAGCAAGGGCTGATGTGGATGTCCTAGCCTGTGCATTTCTAGAGGATGCTGGAGAACATTTGGTTACCTGTGCCAAGATGCACATGGTTTCATCTAGTTTGGTCTCTTTTAGGTCCCTGAGGCCAAGACTGAAGCTGAGGAGATAGGAACGGGCCTGTTACTAAGAAATCCAACTAATCCCTGGAGAGGGTGGCTAAGAGAGCTGCAGCCAGCCTTCCAAGTCTGTCTGCCCTACACCGGCAGCCCCAGTCCCTTCTCCAGGATCTCTCCCCTGTCCCCACCAAACTGGCTTCCAGTACCTCAGTCAAGGAAAGGATAACGCTGGGCAGAGCGGAGACCTCTGGAACGCCAAGCCAGCACTGTGGCTGATCGTTCTGGTTGGCGAATGCCTGAGCACACCAGTTACTGAATATTTTCTATAGCATTCTGGCCTACAGCTGCCAGTCACACGACTGCAGGCTCAACATCTGCTTGCCCTCTGCGTGTTATTACTCCTCAAGCACCTCAAATCCAAGCAGGGGTGCATTTCTGCTGGCTAGGACTTGCTGGGTAGGGAGTAATGCAGAGATTAGGCTATCCAAGGAAAGGGGAGAAAAAGTGGGTTCCCTCAACAGACCTCACTGACCTAAGAGCGATGGCCCTTTCCTTCTGGGCACCCACCCAAGGGAGGCAGCCTTGGGGAGAGGCATGAGCCCCAGGGTAGAGGGAGGTATGGTCCAAGTACCCACCAGAAGAAAGCTGGGGGTTCCGATTAGACTGTGGGTCTCCAATGGGGGCAGAGACGGTTGGCATCCCCATTTGACAGCCGGAAAAGACAGTTGACTTAGGCAAGGGGGCTGGAGAGTCCCTGACGACACAAACAGGCTTCCCGGTGAGATCTGCAAAGGGTTAGAGGCTGTGGGAAGGGAGGCTTAGGTGGATCTTAAGAGTTCCAGGAGGCTGGGAAGAGGCTGAAGGGCAGGGTGATTCCAGCTCCACCTCTTCCAGTAACCACAGGCTGATAGATTATCAGAGCTGGGAGGGCCTTGCAACCACCTAGACCAGAGACCACCTCACCCACAGGGGGAACTTAGAATGGACAGGGGAAGGACCTGTTCAGGGCCACACTGTGAGTTGGGCAGAGGTGAGACAAGAACTTAGGCTTCCTGGGCCCCCAGTCCCGAGGATCTTCTGATTTCCTATGACAGGGCAACAAACTGCTGATGTGAGTACACAGGGGTAGGTAGGCAGCTTAAAGATGAGAATGCTGGGGCAAGGGCATTAAGTCACAGTTCGTGATGGGCGAGGCCCGGGCTCACATCACAGGGAAAGAGATTGAGCCACACCCTCTACAGAAAACTGCTATCAGTCAGCCTGTGCAAGGCTGCATGCAGGGCAGCCTGGAGGTAGTGGAGGCCATTTACACATGAGGACCCTTCTGGCTAACCCTGGGTGATTATTATATCAGTATTGATAGTGAGGCTTGAAGACCGGCCTGGTGAGGACCTAGCAGGGCTGCTCGCCCCTCCCTGAAACACTTCCCTTTTGGTGCCAGGACCCCTCGCTCTTGTTCCGGCTCACTACCTCTCCTCATCTCCCCTGCTGACTTCTCATCTTCTCAACCTCTTAATCTTGGGGTCCCCAGGGACCTATCCCCAGGTTTTTCTCTCCTGTACCTACAGGGACTCCTTGGTGATCCTACCCAGGCCCGCCACTTAAAACACCCCCTCTCGAATGACTCTCACGTCTGTGTCTCTGCCATGAACTCCAGATCCGACTGCACCCCTGCACCTCCACCTAGAGGTCTAGAAAGCATCTCACGTCACCCATCTCCCACATCCAAGACCAAACCCCTGACTCCCCGCCAGCCTGCACTGGCCTTTCTGCAGATTTCCCTGTCTCAGTCAATGTACTCCAGTTTCCCAGGTGTTCAGGCCAAAAATCTGTCAGTCTTGCCTCTTCTCTTCCTCTCACTCCACTTTTAATCAATCACCGAGTCCTACTGACTTTACCTTCCACGTATCTCCAGGATAGAGCCATGGAGTCTTCCACTTCTAGCCCCTGGTCCAAGCCACAGTTAAGACAGAGGCCAGGATGACCTTGCTATAACATCTCACTTCCGTGCTCTCAGCCTTCCAAGGGCTCCAGTTGATTCAGGAAGGTGGCTTAATGGTGACAATAGTGGCCCAAATGCCTAGCTGACTTGGGCCCACTGTCTCCCTGATGCCTTCTCCATTCTTCTCTCCTACTTTACTCCAGCCAGACCAGCTCCTGCTTCCTTGCTACTGCTCCAACAGAGTGGGAGCACTCTTGCCTTCCGGCCTTTGTTTTTGCTGATATACCTGCCTGAGACATCCTTCCCCCTGCTGTGTGCACAGTTCCTATGTAGTTCTTCGCTCAAATGTCTTGTTAATGGCCATGTCTTCTGTGACCACCTTTTAAAAACAGCAATCTTCCCACTGCAGCCTGGACACTTGACACCTTCCCCATCTCCCATCCCTCCCCACTGGAGGTCAGTCCAGGAGGGCGGCCACCATGTCTGTCTTGTTCACTGTTGTATCCCCAAGACCTAGAAAAGTGCCTAGCCCGTAGTTCACACTCAAGAAATATTTGATGGCTGGCTGGGTGGCTGAGTGGCTGACATGGCCTAAGTTAGAGGACTTAGAGAACAGAGCACTGCTCCAGGACAGAACTTATCCCTTTCTCTGATTTGTAAAATGGGAGAATCCAGCAGTCAGGGGAATCCTGTAGGGAACCTGTCACCCACCCTTGGAGGGCTTCTCTCCTGCCCACCAAGTGCAGTCCTGGCTGGGTTCTTGGCAGCCCTGGGATCCTGGCCCCCCTCTTCTCTGGGCCCCAGCCTGGAAGCGGGCTCTGCCATCAATTCTTCCTTCCCAGTTCTCAAGACCATTTTGTGATACTCCCTCTGTTTCCACCCCAACCAGCCGGGCCTTACCTTGGATGTGGGTCACATGCTGAGGGTGTGGGTGGTGCCGGGAGAAGAAGGAGTGGTGACTGAGGCGTCCAAAGCAGTAGGTGCCAGGAGTTTGGGGCTTGGGGGTCCTCAATGCCTGGCGGATCCGCTCGAAATCCACAATCCCTGGGATCACCAGTTCTTTCTGTGGCCGACTGTCCCCGGGGCTCCTTGGCTTGCGTCCTGACTTCTTCTCGGGTTTCAGCTTAGCCTTTGGACTGAAGGAAGAGGTTTCGGGAGAGGCTAATGGAGCCTCCTCTGGCAGTGGGCCCACCTGGGCTCAGAGCTCAGTGCTTATGACAGAGCCCCTTCCTGAGGAGCTCTGAAATCTGGTTTCCTGGGTTTCACCACCACCCCCATAGCACCAAAAGCTAGGCCTCCCCTAGAGTCCTTTCCTAACTGCTACAATCCTGTCCTGGTTAGTCTTCCTTATCAGGGAGCTAGCATCCATTTGAGGGAACTCAGACTCTTCCAGCACCCCAGTTTTTTCCCAGAGACCATATCTGAAACCAGAAAGAGAAGCTGCAGACCCACCTATTCATCAAAATACCCAGGATGGAGCAAAGTCACCTTATATACATCCCTGGGGATGGGGCTGGTCCCAGCAAAGGCCTCCCCCAAGCCAGGCTATGGACAGCCCAGAGGCCAGCTATAGGCTGCCATCCTCCCGCACACACTCAGGAGCGGCCTTGGCTCAGACTCAGCGTCCAGAAGCCAGAGCTGAAGCTTAGGCCAGACCAGACCAGCAAGTTCTGTTCCCATGGGGGTCCGTCCTAGGAAAGGAAGAGATGATGCAGCAGCTACTGGGGCCGCGACGCTGAGGGAAGCTTCAAGCTCTGTTTTGCTTTGCTGGAGACAAGCCAGCTCGGGTCCTCTGTCCTCTACCCCACACCCCTCCCCTTCCTGAGGATGCTGTGCATCTGCCCTTGGAGGAAGGTCAACATCAGCAAAGGTGGCCCACTCCCCACTGGAGGCCTGCTGGGACCACCTGCCTGATCGCTGTCTGCATGCCCTTCTCACGGTGGCCCTGGCTGAAGGGAGTCCTTTTGGAGTACAGATGGACTCTGGATGTGCTAAGCAAGGTGTGCTGCCCCTGGACCCTCTGAGGACTCCACTGACCTGGCCCCTGAGTTTCCTGTTCCATTCTCCATTTGCCTCTAAGGGATCTGGGGCTTAAAGAAATAAAGCAAACCTTCTCCGAAAGTTGCAGTTAGCTGTCCTCTTCTACCCCCAAGTGACGGAGGAAATCACCTGCTGAGAACCCCTGGAACTCCTCTGCTCAGTGCTTCTGGCCCCTGCCCAGGAGGGGAAAAGCCCATTACCTGGGCTAACTTGGGCCTGAGGATCCACTGGGGGGTCTGGCTGACTGGCCGCAGAAGTTCAGTAAGAACCACCTCTCTTGAACTCCTAATCTGTTGAGATCCCCCAAGGCCACCTTTGTCTTCCACCCTGCCCTACCCCAAGCCCTCCTCAGTCAGCAGGGTGGGCATTTGGAGCCTCACCTCATCAGTGGATATTCAGCCAATTGAACATCTGTAGCCATTATATGCTTTCTAACAGACTAAAGGCCAGTGCACTTAATACTAGTGTTGAAGATGCAGAACAGGAACTCTCACGAACTGGTGGTGGAAGTGTAAACAGGAACAGGCACTTTGGGGAGAGAAATGGTAACATCTTATAAAATTGAGCATTTGCATACTGTATCACTCAGCAATTTCTTTCCCAGACATAAGAGAAATTCTCACAGATGTACAACAGGGGCTACTTGTAAGAATATTCATACACACACCGTTTAAAATAGCAAAATCCTAGTGGCAACCCAAATGTCTGATGGCAGAAGAATGGATAAGTAAGCTCTGGTGCATTCAGACAGTGGGATACTTTATTGCTATGAAAATAAATGAGCTGGCCGGGCGCGGTGGCTCAAGCCTGTAATCCCAGCACTTTGGGAGGCTGAGACGGGCGGATCACAAGGTCAGGAGATCGAGACCATCCTGGCTAACACAGTGAAACCCCATCTCTACTAAAAAATACAAAAAAAAAAAAAAACAACAAACAACTATCCGGGCGAGGTGGCGGGCACCTGTAGTCCCAGCTACTCGGGAGGCTGAGGCAGGAGAATGGCGTAAACCTGGGAGGCGGAGCTTGCAGTGAGCTGAGATCCAGCCACTGCACTCCAGCCTGGGCGACAGAGCGAGACTCCGTCTCAAAAAAAAAAAAAAAGAAAAGAAATGAGCCATAAATGAGCCACAGCTACATGTAACAACATGAATGAATCTTATAATCAGTATGAGAAACCTTACAGTTCTTGGTTTTGGGATGTTATATTTATGCAATCTTATTAACTCAATTTGTTTTTTATTAATTACTATTAATAGGCTACAGTATAACAAGATATATGCATTTGAAAGAACACAATTGTTGTCATCCACTATATATAATGTGTGGATAATATAAAGTAACTGCTAAACTGTATAAATGATGTGTTTAAAAACATATTATTTCTCTTTCATAAGTGGTTTAGTTTATGTGTGTTCTGGAGGACCACAAGTTCCAGAGGACCACATAGCCTGAGATCCTTTCTAAAAATAAAAGTTTAAAAGCAAAGTAAAATGATCATGAACATGCGATAAAACGGCAACAACAGTATCAAACAAGGAAATGCTAAGCACGAAATTCACACAGTGGCTATTTCCAAGGGAAGGCGGGGAGGGGAGGTGTGCAGGAGAAGCGCATGTAAGGAGATGTGTTAGTGGTCATGTTCTTGTTCTTGGTTTGGGTGGTGTATTTGCTTGTGTTTATTATATTATTAAATAAACTAATTAAATGACATAGATGAAAGATGATAGGTGTCAAAACCAAGAATTGTGATTAAATCTATGGACCTGAATATATATATCTAGCCAAAGTGCTAGGGATGGGGTTGGGACAGGACATTAGTGCATTCTGAGAATTAACCCTCAGAGTCACAGAATCTGCAAGGGACCCCGGAGATCTCCCAATGCCAGCCTTCATCAGGTAGTGGGATGGGTTGGTGTTGTCTGAGATGGGGGAAGCAGGGGAGACTTGCTGAGGTCACACAGAAGGAACCAGAGCCCGGGCAGTCTGACTCACAGTTTGCTGATCTTTTCTCTCCTTAAAAGGAAGCTCCAGACATCCTTGATGTCAGGGACTGGGCTCTAGAGTACTTAGATGCTACAATCTTGAGAACAGGGTATCTGGAAGCCCCAAATCCTCCTGCCTATGGGAAAAAGTACTCTTTAGAACAGAGACTTGCAAATGTGTTTGGCTGTGATGACAGTAAGAAATTCTTTATGTCATGACCCAATTCACACACGGGTTTGTATGTGTGTGTGAAACTAAAACAGTAATATCCCGAAGCAATATTTATCAGTACTACATATGATGCACACTGATATTTTCACCCTATTTTTGGTTTCATTTCTTAAATGTTAGATATGATCCATTAAATTGATCTAATAAGCCATCGGGGGTCATAATCCACAGCAGCTGTAGAGAGGCCGACAGGGACTCTAGTAGGCCAAGCCTGCCTTGTCCAGAGCTTTCTGTCCCTGCTGTCTGTCCCTGGGGCTCCAGCCGGCCAGGCAGAGGGATCTGAGGGCTCCCACCAAACCAGCCACAGAACTTCCCTTTCTACCTCTGCCCTTCTGGGCTCTCCAGTGTCCATCTCCTCTCCCAAGAGGTCCCTGGACTCACCAAGGCAGTGCCCGCTACAGCATGTGTGCGAGAAGCCCTGCTGTCCCAGCAGGAAGGAGCAAGAGGACAAATTGAGGGGAAGGCTGTGGGTTCTGTGTGCAAGTCTGCCTGCTTTGTGACAGTGAGCTCAGTGGTTGCTAGGTTACCCCTTTCCCACAACTCCAGAACCTCTGCCCAGCACCCCTCTACCACACCCCCCACCAGTCTCCCCCTCCTGGAAGGGTAGACAAGGGCTGAGGACCTTCTGCCCCTCCTGACTTCCTTGCTGCTTCCCATCCAACACTTTCAATGGGGGCCAAGGGAGAGAAGGAGAGTCTGGGGCTGGTTTTAGCCAGCGAGCAGCGGATGGAGGCGGAACACTGGCAGAGGACGTTGGTGGGCTGCGTCCCAGCTCTGTCAGCCCACCTGGCCTGCTCCCACCACACAGGGGTCAGCTTCCGCGCATCTTGGTTCTGGGGACTCATTCTCTTGGGGGTGGCTCTTAGAAGGAGAAAAGGTGACAAACCATGTTACCCAGAGGGACCCCAGTCCCTCTCTCTGCATGATAGCTGGGTGGGAAGATTCTGGGCTTTCATTTGGACAGGTGCTCTAATCAGATTTCAACATCCCATAAACCTGTTACCTTGGGTAAATCACGGGGAATGCCACAGATGTAAAATAGTGGGAAGAATCCTTGCTTCGAGTCCCTATTCTGCTACTTCCTAGTTGTGTGGCCTCAGACAATGCACCCGCCTTCTCTGAGCCTTAGTTCCCATGTCTCTAAAATGGAGATGATGATATTGACTTATTCTCACAGGATGTTTGAGAACATTAAGTGAGTTGATAAATATTAAAGTGTTTCAAACAGTATCTGCCCCAAGTATAATTTCTTACTATTATTGCCTTCTCTGGGTCTATAAAGTAGGATATACTCGCCTACTTCTGTGGTTGTTCTGAAGACAAGCTAATGGAGGTGAAGCCCTTAGTCATATGTCTGGCACACAAGAGATGCTCAAAAAGGATAAGAATCATCATTATTGCTGGTAACTTGATGGTGGTAGTGGGATGAGTCCTTCATCTGAGAACTATCTTGGATAGTTCACTTTATTTCTGTGAGGCTCAACTTGGACACCTGTCAAATGGGGGTAAGGACAGTTCTTGGCCGACAGGGCTGTAACTCGGTCAGATGCTGGGAAGGGTGTAGACAGGCTCTGTAAACTATGGGAAGGCTTGCAGACAGTGCTGGGTGCTGTCCCTCAGAATGATGGGGTGGGCTTTTCCCAGGGCCTTTGCTGTCAGCACCCCTGGCTTCATACTGGTGCTCTGAGGCTTCCAGACTCTGTGTCTTTTCTCTGGGGAGCAAGAAAAGGAAGGTGGGTAGCTAGAGGCAAACCCAAGTCCTTCAAAAGTTTTGCCCTTCTGGCTAAGGGGTGGGGATCCATACCACTGTGGTGGCCCCATGAGGGCTGGCCTCTGGGTCTTGGCCTACTCTAAATGCCCACTCATCCTTCTGCAGGTCAGGATGTTCCCTGGCTTTTTCTGGGCCTGTCTCTGCAGGAACGAGGTGAGTCTTTTGAAATCATACTGAAAACCCCCTGTTCCTTACTTCTGGGCATGCTGGCAGCTGTGAAGATAGATGATATAGCGTTTGCGAGAAGAGAGGCTTTCTTCCCCGTGACAGGCTACTTCTCCCTCCTGCTTTCAGCACTCTTGGGGCATTTCCCACCACGTGAGCTGACTCATCTGAGATGAAAACCCACTCTCATCCTCCCCACTGGTGCCTTATAATGCTTCAACTATGTTATTTACAATCTAGCATGGGAGTCTGCATAGGGACTGCAGCTGGGGGGGGATGAAGGTGTTCCTCAGGAAATGTCTTCAACACTGGTTTGTAAAAGAAGAGCTGAGGAAACTCTTCTGACTTCTTTGTAGAGTGTCAAAAACTGGAGAGAGATCTGTCAGCCTGGGAGTGATTTGAGGTACAGTCCTTGGCCTGGATGACTCAGTTATAGCAGAAGCAATATAAACTTCATGGAACACTCCCTACGTGCCAGGCACTGTGCCAACCTCTTAGATATATTAACTCCTGTAATCCTATAGATGGGGAAATTAATGATCAGAGAAATCTTTAGTTGTTTGTGTTGCAAATATATTCTCTCCTTTGTGTCTTGCTTGTCTGTGTCTACATGCAGTCTTTTGATAAAAATAATTCCTAATTTTAACATAACCCAATTTATCAATTTTGTCCTTAATGGTTAGTGGGTTTTGTGTCTTAAGAGATCTTTGCCTACCCAAGGTTATGAAGATAATTCTCCTTTATCATTTTCTGAAGATTTACTGTTTTGCTGTTCACATTTAGATCTACAATCAATATGGAATTGATTTTTGTGTTTGGTGTAAGATAGGGGTCAAAATTTATATAAATTTTTTCCATATAAATATCCATTCAACCCAGTACCATTACTTAAAACATTGTCCTTATCTCTGCAGTACCATCTTTATCAAAATTCAAGTATCCATATATGTGTGGGCCTGTCTCTGGACTTTCCATCTACCATTGTGCCAACATTATATTCTCTTAATTACTGTAGCTTTAAATACATCTTGATGTCTATATAAGTGGTATAAGACTTCCAGCTTCGTTTTTTAAGATTGTCTTGGATATTCTAGTTCCTTTGTCTTTCCATGCAAATTTTAGAATAATCTTATTGACATCTACAACTTTTTGTTTAGATTTTTATAGGAATCAGGTTAAACTTCTGTATCTATTTGGGGAGAATGGATGTCTTTACCATGTTGAGTCTTCCAGTCCATGAACATGGTATGTCTTTCCATTTATTTAAATCTTCTTTGATTAATTTAATCAGCATTTCATAGTTTTCAGCATAAAAGCCCTGGACACGTTTTGTTAGATTTTCACCTATTTCAGTTTTTTTTTTTTAAAGGAACTGTAAATAGTATGACATTTTAAATTTTGGTGTCCATTCTATATACTAGTAGCATATACTATATACATATACTATATACTAGTATATAGAAACACTATTAATTTTTGTATGTTAGTTTGTATCCTTCAACCTTGCTGAACTCTCTTATTAGTTTCTGGAGATGTGTTATAGATTCCCTGGAATTTTCTGCATAGATAATAATATCATATCATCTGCAAATAGGGACAGTTTTCTTTCTTTCTTTCCCATATATATGCCTTTTCTTCTCTTCTCTTGTTTTACTACACTGCCTAGAACTTCCAATACTAAGTTGAATAACAGTGGTGAGAATACACATCCTTGCCTTGTTCCTAATCTTAGGAAATAAGCACAGAGTCTTTAACCATTAAATATAATGTCAGCTGTAGGTTTTTTATATACACTCTTTATCAGGTTAAAAAAGTCCCTCTCTATTCTTATTTTTCTGAGCATTTTTGTCATAAATGGGTGTTGAATTTTATCAAATGCTTTTTTTCTGCATCAACTAATATGATCATGTGATTTTTCTTCTTTTGCTTGTCAGTACATTTATTTTTCAAATATTGAACTAGCCTTGTATCCCTGGAATAAGCCCCACTTGCTCATGGTGTATAATTCTTTTTATATATTGCTGGATTCTACTTGAAAATATTTTGTTAAGGATTATTGCACCTATATTTATGATGAATATTTATCTGTAGTTTCCTTTTTGTACTGTCTTTCTCTGGTTTGTGTATCATCAGGGTAACACTAATTTCATAAAATGAATTGGGAAGTGTTACCGCTTTTTCCATTTTCTGGAAGAGATCGTGTAAAATTGATGTTAATTCTTCTTTAAATATTTGCTGGATTTCTCCAGGGAAACTACCTGGGCCTGGAGATTTATTTTTTGGATGTTTTAAAATTGAAAATTTAATTTTCTTAACAGTTATGGGACTATTCAAGAGATCTATTTCAAAATGGGTGATTATAATAGTTTGTTTTTCAAGGAGTTGGCCAATTTCTCTTATGTTGTAAAATTTATTTGTGTAGAGTTGTTTTGTAATATTCTCATATTATCCTTTTGATATCTGTAGAATATGTAGTGACACCTTTATTTCATTACTGATACTATTAATTTGTGATTTCTTTCTCTCTCTCTTTTTGCCAGTGTTGTTAGATAGAAGTTTGCCAATTTTATTGATGTTTTCAAAGAACCAGCTCTTTGTTTTATTGATATTTTTCCTATTTTTTTCTGTTTTCAATTTCATGAATTTCTGCTCTTATCTTCATTATTTCATTGTGCTGCTTGTTTTGGATTTATTTTGCACTGTTTTTTACAGGTTTGTGAGGGGGATGCTTAGATTCTTGGTTGGACACTTTTCTCTCTCTTTTTTTTAGCGGGGGGATGGAGTCTTGCTCTGTCACCCAGGCTGGAGTGCAGTGGTGCAATCTCGGCTCACTGCAACCTCTGCTTCCCAGGTTCAAACAATTCTCTGCTTCAGCCTCCCGAGTAGCTGGGATTACAGGTGCCTGCCACCACGTCCAGCTATTTTTTTTTTTTGTACTTTTAGTAAAGACGGGGTTTAACCATCTTGGCCAGGCTGATCTTGAACTCCTGACCTCGTGATCCACCCGCCTTGGCCTCCCAAAGTGCTGGGATTACAAACATAAGCCATCGCGCCCGGCCTCCTCTTTTCTAATATATGCATTTAGTGCTATAAATGTTCCTCCCAGCATACTTTAGCAGTCACCCACAAATGTGATGTGCTATGTCTTCATTTTCATTCAATTATTATGTATTTTAAAAATTTCCCTTGAAACTTCGTCTTTGACCAACATGAATATTTTTAAGCAGCGTGTTATTAATTTCCAAATGTTTGCAGATTTCCCTGTTATCTTTTTCATTTATTTATTTTTTAAAATGTGACAGGGTCTCACTCTGTCACCCAGGCTGTAGTTAAGTGGTGGAATTACAGCTAACTGCAGCCTTGACCTCCCAGGCTCAAGTGATCCTCCCACCTCAGCTTCCCAAGTAGCTGGGACTACAGGTGTACATCACCATGCTTGGCTAATTTTTGTATTTTTTGTAGAGATGGGGTCTTGCCCTGTTGCCCAGGCTGGTCTTGAACTCCTGAGCTCAAGTGATCCACCCACCTTGGCCTCCCGAAGTGCTGGGATTATAGACATGAACCACCATGCCCACCCTCCTGTTATCTTTGCGCTATTGTTTTCAACATTGATTCAATTATGCTTGGGGAAGGTACTCTATATTATTTTAATTATTTAAAAGTGTTGAGGTTTGTTTTGTAGCTCAGGATGTGGTCTATGTCGGTGTACATTCTATGGGCACTATAAAAGAATGTGTATTCTGCTGTTATTGGGTGAAGGGTTCTATAAATGTTAAAGTCTATTGGTTAAAATTGTTGTTGAGTTCTTGTATATTCTTGCTAATTTTTTGTCTAGTTCTATAAATTGTTGAGAGAGGGTTATTGACGCTTCCAACTATAATTGTGAATTTGTCTATTTCTCTTTTCAGTTCTGTCAGTTTCTTCACACATTTTATGACTCTGCTCTTCGGTGCGCATACATTTAGGATTGCTAGATCTTCTTGAGAGACTGGTGCTTTTATTATTATATAATATCCTCTGTGTCTCTGTCATTTTCTTTGCTCTGAAGTCCACTTTATCTGATATTAATTTAGCCACTCCCTTCCTTTAATTAATGATTGCATGATTTATCTTTTTTCATCGTTTTACATTCAATGTTCCTGTGTCATCATATTTGAAATGAGTTTCTTACAGACTGTGTAGAGTTGTATCAAGTTTTAAAATCCACTCTACCAATTTATGTTCTTTTTTTGCTTTTTCCTGTCTCACTGTGGGTTTCTTGGACATTCTATTAAGAATTCCATTTTGATTTATTTACAATGTTTTCGAGTGTATTTCTGTATGGTTTTTTAGTGGCTGCTGTAGGTATTTTATTTTATATATATATATAAAAAATGTATCACAGTCTACTGGTATCCTTGTTTTACCAGTTCATGTGATGTATACAAGCTCACTTCTCTTATGTTCTTTTATCTCCCTTTGTTGATAATTGTTTTAAATATTTCCTCTACATACATTTAGAGCCATATCAAGTAGTATTGTAAGTTTTGCTTCAACTGTCAAACACAATTTAGAAATCTGAAGAGAAAGAAAGTCCATTGTATTTACCCATATTTTTACTTACTGGGCTCTTCCTTCCTTATGTTCCAGACTGTCTTCTATTATTGTTTCCTTTCTGTTTAGAGAACTTCCTCTAATCATTTTTTTACAGCAGATTTGTGCTGGGTGAGGTGTCAGAGCCCCTGCATCAGGAAGTGGTTGACTTATGGGCTGTTAAGAAGAATTTACCGACAGCAGTATTGATTTGAAAAAGGCAAGTTTGATTACAAAGAAAGAACGCTGCAGAGGAGTGCAGTGGGGCACCTCAGCAAGAGAGGACTGAGCACACCAAGGTGGATTTTCCTTATGAGCATTTATGGACCTTAAGGTGGGAGCTTAAGGGTCATTTGGACCATATTAGCCATGTAGGTCATGATAAATGATTACATGTGTTGACATTTTGGTGCCCTAATGTCAGCAAGGGTTGTACAATGAGTTTTGGCATGGCATTCTGGAGATGTATAGAATTTCTATTTACTTACAATTTTTTTTTTTGAAAGAGACCTGGAACCAGATGACAACTTTAGGTACTAGGGAAGTTTAATTATCTCTAAATTTCCTAGATTATGAGTTTGCCTCTGAATAGACTGTTTGATGCTCACTGGGTGGTTTTCACTTCTTTCATTATACTTCTAAATTCCTCAAATAAAGAGTTTTTTTTTTTGTCTCTGGGGCCCGCTCGAGGCTCACCAGGCGACTTTTGCTTTCCTCATTTTTCCCCTGACAAATATTTTGGTCAAATCTTTGACCCTCTATATTCCCCCATGCTCGTGTCTACCTGCTGCCTACTGGGGTCTCAAGAAAGGGAAAATGCCACAGTGAAAAGGGGCATTGAGTCCATCTGGCTAACCCCTACTGAAAGGGAGCATTGAAGGTATAGGTTGTATTTTTCCCTTCCTTGCTCTCTGTCGTGAAGGGAATGAAGGAAATGAAGGGTCATGAAAAACTCATTCATGAAGAGGTGGGGAAGATCAGATACCATCAGGAGGCCGGGGTTGGGATTACATAGTCATCTGTAGGTGAAACTGTTGTCATCTGAAAGATATAAAGTTAATGAGATATAAGTTAAACTCAAAAAGTTTAACTTAAAAAGTCAGGGACAAAATTTTAAAAGAAGAATGACAAGGAATAAAGGTCCCAGGAATGGGAGAAGCCAAGTGATTTTTGGAAGCCAATCAGTAGAGGTTTTGGCCCAGTCTTGGTTACTTTGGGAAAGTGTGTGTAGCCATTTGGCTTGTTTGAAAATTTCTTGGACCTTAGTTTCCACTTTTCCAGATGCATTAATGTAGGTGTAGCAGGTTTTCTCAATGACAGCACGGACTTCTCCTTGTTCAGCTAGGGGGTAATCTAGAGCTTGTCTATTATTAAACCCATTCCTGCCAGTGAGTGTAAAGACTTTTCTAGTGCTGATAGACTTGTGTCAGTTTCTGCTAAGGCTATTTCAAGGGAGGTGGTAAGTTCCCATATTGAGATTTCATGGTAAGTAAAAGGGTGAGAGTTGCAATAGCTCCCACAATTCTGGCCACGCTAAGTCCTAGGGCCCTTTTTCTTCTAGAATGGAATTCTGAATTGGAAGTTATGCTCAAGACACTGATTTGGGTATGAGCTATTGTTGCCAGAGTACAATCACCAAAATGAAGAGAATTATTAAGATGGGATAGGGCTGAAGTTTGAAACGGGCTTAAATAATTATTAGTAGTGCTGCAAAGTCGTGAGAGCCCACGTGGGGCAGGTAACATATTTTTGAGGCTTCTTGGACTAAGAGGGCCACTGTTGCTAATGCTCTTAGGCTGGGTTGAGGGGGAATGACCTTTCTGGGATACTAGGTCTAAAGTTTTCAAAAAATATGCTATAGGGCACTTAAAGGGCCCTAGATCTTGGGCTAAGACTCCCAAAGCTATTCCCCTTCATTCGTGTACATACAAAAATAAAGGCCTAGTCAGATCTGCTAGGGCTAAGGCTGGGACTAAGATTAAAACCCGTTTTTAAGTGTTTAGAGCATGCTTCATAACATTAGTCTAGGACAGAGGTTGCTCCTCAGTTCCCTTGAGGGATTCACATAAAGGTTTTGCTATTAATCCAAAGGAAGGAATCCATATTCTGTAAAACCCGGCCATACCGAAGCTGTTGTTTAGTTCCTGGAGTTGTTACGTTTAAGATAAGATTTTTATAAATGCTTGAGATGCTCTTTGTACTGAAGGTTAAAATAAGACCCGAAATTGAACCCTTTGTGTGGATATTCGTACCTTAGAAGGAGATACTCTGTAGCCACAGTCAGCAAGTTTATTTAGTACTAATATTGTATTTTGGTCTAAAACAGCCTTGTTAGGACTAGGATTAGCAGGTCATCCACATACTGGAGTAGATTGCTATCTAGGAGAAACCGCAGGGTAGACAGGGTTTTAGCTAGGGCCTATCCAAAATGGTGGGGCTATCTCTGAATCCCTGGGACAGAATTGTCTAAGTTAACTTTGAGCTAGTTGAGTATCTGAGTCTTGCTATTCAAAAGCAAACAAAAATTGGCTGTCTGGGTATACAGGAATGCAGAAAAAGGCATCCTTAAGATCAAGTACAGTAAACCAAGCTGTGATGGAGAAAAATTGTCCAAAAAGAGTGTAAGGGTTTGGGGCAATAGGATGAATAGGAATAACAGCTTCATTAACAATTCTAAGGTCCTGTACTAGTCAGTAGGAGCCATTTTTTTTTTTTTTTAAGTACAATTTCCATTTTAGTTTTCTCCGGAGAATAGTCTGTCTTCAGTCTTTAAGGACTCAGCTCCTTACATGGGATTTGGTGGGGGTCATGGGGCACCACCTACAGGTCTAAATCAGGGTGAGGGTGTTGGGTCCTTGCAGCCTTCACGAGATTGATTTCGGACTACTTTGCTGTGAATTGCACAACTCACACAGTAACGCTGCTTCACATACTGCTTGGAAAGCACATAGGCATTGAAGACGCTCGCTTCAGAAACGTCCCCGACTGCTGCGGGCTCCACTATGTTTCAAATGACAGATTTCTCAATAGCCTTGTCCTTGGGCACGCATCAGGCACAGTTCATGCAGCGAATAGGCTGCATGTGGCTGTGGCACTTTTTGGCGAGACTGTTGTTCCTTTTCTTTATCATCTTGGAGGCACGGACTGGAGAGAGGACATCTGGTTTCTTTACAGCTAAAATGGGAGTGTTGCAAGGTGAGTTGCATGGGTGCAATAATCCATGGGTTGAAAATTTTGTTACTAGGGGCTGTAACCCTTTTTGTGCTTCTAGTTTCAAGGGGTATTGGGGGGTTCTGGGGGAACTTATTGGGATTTTTAAGCTGAATGATGATGAGGGCAGCTGATATTGAATGACCAGGAATAAAAATATTCTAAACCTCAAATGGCACTTGTTTTAGAATGTGAGGTCCTATAGACTACAGTGGTTCTTTTGGTGAAGTGTGAGTTAATACAGCTGCTAGAAGATGAGGTCTTAGCTGTAAACTGCTTGTAACTTTGTAAGTCGCAATCTAATAATGAAATGGGATGGCTTGGCAGGACTAAAAAGAAGTAGGTGGGTAAAGGAATAGCCTTCCATTTTACACTGGTTTGTGTACTTTGGTGTGTTTTTGTAGTGGCTGGTAATGCTTTTCCTTTCCACATTTAGTGCTTTCTTCAGGAGCTCTTGCAAGGCAGGTCTGGTGGTAATGAATTCCCTCAGCATTTGCTTGTCTGAAAAGGATCTTATTTCTGCTTTGCTTAGGAAGCTTAGTTTGGCTGGATATGAAATTCTGGGTTAGAATTTCTTTTCTTTAAGAATGTTGAGTTTTGGCCTCAATCTCTTCTGGCTGGTAGGGTTTCTGTTGAGAGATCCACCGTTAGTCTGACAGTTTCCCCTTGATGGGTGACCTGGCCTTTCTCTCTGGCTGCCCTTAACATTTTTTCTTTCATTTCAACCTTGGAGAATCTGATAATTATGTGTCTTGGGGGTGATCTCCTCATGGAGTATATTTCTGGAGTTCTCCGCATTTCCTGAATTTGAATGTTGGTCTCTCTTGCTAGGTTGGGGAAGTTCCCCTGGATGATATCCTGAATCATGTTTTCCAAATTTGTTCCATTCTCCCTGTCTCTTTCAGGTACCCCAATCATAGATTTGGTCTCTTTACAAAATCCCATATTCCTTGGAGGTTTTATTCATTTCTTTTCATTCTTTTTTTTAAAATTTTTCTCTGCCTGTGTTATTTCAGAAAGATAATCTTCAAGTTCTGAGAATCTTTCCTCTGCTTGGTCTATTCTGCTATTAATACTTGTGATTGCATTGTGGAGTTCTTGTAGTGTGTTTTTCAGCTCTATTAGGTCAGTTATGTTCCTTTCTAAACTGGCTATTTTGGCTATCAGCTCCTTCATTGTTTTATCATGATTCTTATCATTATTTACCCAAATAATGGGTTACAACATGCTCTTTTAGCTCTTGGTTCTTAGTATTACATACTCCTTTAGCTCAGTGAAGTTCCTTTTTATCCATGCTGAAGCCTACTTTTGTCATTTCAGCCATCTCAGCCTCAGCCCAGTTCTGAGCCCTTGATGGAGAGCTGCTGTGGTCACATGGAGGGGCACTCTGGCTTTTTGAGTTTTCAGTCTTTTGGCTTTGATTCTTTCTCATCTTTGTGGGCGCATCTACCTTTGATCTTTGAGGTTGGTGACCTTTGGACAGGGTTTTTATGAAGTCTTTTTTTTATGTTGTTGTTGTTTTCTGCTTGTTTGTTTTTCTTTTAACAGTCAGGCCACTCTACTGTAGGACAGTCAGGCCACTCTACTGTAGGACTACTGTAGTTTGCTGGGAGATCTGCTCCAGACCCTCGTCGCCTTGGTTTTTCCTGTACCTGTAGGTATCACCAGTGAAAACTGCAAAGCTGCAAAGCAGCAAAGATGGCAGTCTGCCCCTCCTCTGGAAGCTCCATCTCAAGGGGTTACTGACCTGTTGCTGGCCTAAATGCACCTGTAGAAGGAGACTAGAGACCCCAGTTGGGAGGTCTCACCCAGTCAGGAGGAAGCAGTCTGGGCTGGGCATAGTGGCTCACCTATAAACCCAGCACTCTGGGAGGCCAAGACGGGCAGATCTCCTGAGGTCAGGAGTTTGAGAATAGCCTGGCCAACGTGGTGAAACCGTGCCTCTACTAAAAATACAAAAATTAGCCAGGCGAGGTGGCCTATGCCTGTAATCCCAGCTACTCAGGAGGCTGAGGCAAGAGAATCACTTGAATCTGAGAGGCAGAGGTTGCAGTGAGCTGAGATCGTGCCACTGCACCCCAGCCTGGATGGCAGAGTGAGACTCTGTCTCAAAAAAAAAAAAAAAAAAAAAAGTATCAGTTGCTTTTTGCTGGTTGCTTTTTGAAAGAGCAGCTATGCTCTGTGGGGGATCCCTTCAGCCCCTGATCGATTTGGGCTCTCCAAGGCCCACAGGCTGGACTGGTTGAGACACTGGAACAGCCAGGGTTGCAGCCTGCCCTGCCCCCTGGGCACTCCATCCCAGGGAGATATTAGAACTCTGTCAGCCACACAACACAGGCAGGGGTGGCCAGAGGCCCCCGTTGGGAGGTCCTGCCCAGTACTGAGAGTTGAATTGGAGTCCTGCTTAAACAAGCCGTCTGGTCACACCTTGCCAAAATAGCCTTGTCATGCTGGAGAACGGCCTCTGCCCCTGTCAGTTTGGACTCTCCAAAGCCCATGGGCTGCAATGGCTGACTTGTCTAAACAACCAAGGTGGCAGCCCACCCGTCCCCCTGGGCACTCTGTCTCATGGAGAAATCAGAGCTCTGTCTGTAGAATACGTGTGGGTGGGGGTGGCTGGAGGCCTTGGCTGGGAGGTCCCACACAGTGATGAGGAATGGATCAGGGTCCCACTTACAGAAGCAGTCTCGCTATGTTCTGACAAAGCCGCTGTGCTGCACTAGGGGGACCCTTCCTCGTCTAGACTATTTGGACCCTCCAAAGTGCACAGGCTGGAACGGCTGAATCAACCAAACAGCAAAGATGGTGATGCACCCCTCCCCCAGGGAGCTCCAGCCTGTCTCACGTATGCTGGACCTTATTGCCAGTGGCAGGCTAAAATACCTTGTGAGGTGCCATGGAAGTGGGTCGTGCAGACCCGTGTGGCTTGACTCCCTGAATTCAATCCCCTTCCTAGGGGCATGTATGGACCCCCTAATGATACAGGAGTTAAAAAGAAATTACTTAGGCAGATAGTGAGGGCACGGAAGTCCTCGGTAACATTTTCCATTAAATGAAAGGCAGCCCCAAATCATTTATCTTCTGAACAAAAAGCAGCCTCTAAAATCAAGCTGCAGACATAGATGCCGGCGGCGATTGTGCTAATCATGTTCAAAATGGTGGCTCCATCTTCCCTTCTCTTTGCCAATCACGTACACAGTAAGGAGCAGAAAAGATGGCGCTGGCCAAGGGGAAAGCCCATTTGCATAAGATTGGGGTGGAGTGGACAGTCTTCCCCATGCGCTATGGAAACATCACACCTGATCAAACCAATCCGTGGGCCCCACGTAAATCAGACATTGCCTCCTCAAGCCTGCTTATAAAATCCCGCACACTCCATCACCAACTTGTCTTTCCTTTTGGAAGCTCCTGTCTCTCACTCTCTCTAGAGAGACAGCTGTTCTCCTTTCTCTTTCTTTTGCCTATTAAACCTCTGCTCCTAAACTCCTTGTGTGTGTCCATGTCCTAAATTTTCTTGCCACAAGATGATGAACTCTGGGTTTTACCCCAGACGTTAAGTCACTTCACTGCCTTGCCTGAATTGCAGATACCTTTGTTGGGGATCCGGGGGCTGGAGTACCTAAAATTCCTGGGTCTCTCTGTGTGCCTGAGCAGCTGCTCGGCCAAGACTACACAGGTCTGTGTGTTGGACCTCAGGCCCTGGTGGCGTGGACTCATGAGGGGAGAATCACGGTTTCTCAGGGTTGCACAGTCGCTCACCACTTCCCTTGGCTGGGGGCGGGGTCCCTTGGCTCCGCGTTGCTCTTGAGTGGGTCCTCGCCCCACCCTGCTTTTCTTCATTCTCTGCGGGTAGAATTGTTTCCCTGATCAGTTCCAATGTACGACCTGGATATTTCAGTTGAAGGTGCTATATTCACTTGCTCCTTTCGTTCCTCTCCCTGAGTGCCCCAGACGGCAACTGCTTCAAATCGGCCATCTTGGCGAAGGTTCCACATGAACTCAAATCGTCCACAAATCTCCATTTGCCACCACACAGGAGGCAAAATATTTTGGGGATTTTCTGAGGACTCTGTACTACTGGCATATGTGACTCCTGTGCGAATATGTGAGGGGGATAATGTATCTGGATATGGAGGGACTGACTGGGGGATGGAGCAGATGGAGAGGGTGTAGATGAAGTAGGAATAGGCTGAGAAGAAAGTGACAGGCAAAAGGAAGGATCATCTAAGACATCAGAATTGGGGAGAGAGAAAGTTCCTTGGAAGCAAACGTGACAATTTTTAATGGAATTCTGGGTTTGGGAATAAAGCCAAAAAGACCTAAGGGACCTCTGAATCCTTTCCGGGGTTCTGGCAAAATGAGTCTAGTTGTAAAATAATATTCCAATCCAGGGTCCCATTAAGAGGACAATTTAAATTATTGGGGAGTTTATATTGAAACCTTACAAAAGAAAATCATATACTTCTTTTTGAGAGTTTGTGGGTCAAAAAGGTACCGCTTTTTAAGAATGCAAGCCAAGGGCGAATCAGATGCAATGGAAGAATGAATTGAATACATGTTGGGTTTTGATAAGCACTACAAGATCTCTGAGGCATCCCTGAGGGATTTGGACCTCCCTTTTCCCTTTGGCTCACTCTATTCGGGGGTGTCTTACCACAAATAGAGGGCCTGCCCTTGCCTGGATGACCAGTCCAGGCATGCCCTTGTTTGAGTCGTCAGCTTGAACCTAATGTGAAGCAGAACTCGCTCGTAACTTGGGATGTGGTGCCTGTGATGAAATTGAATCCAAAATGGGGTCCACAACCAGTAGACCGTGTCTGTGCAGAGTTGAGATTGCTGCTGCTTGTTTCAAGGCATGGTTTAGAATGCTAAAGTGAAAGTGGACTTGCCATCCTAGCAGGCAGTAGTGAATTCACTCTTTTGTCTTGGACTTCAGGTAACACCCAGGAGTGCCCTCAGCCAGAAACCCTCAGTTGCCAACGAGTACTCAAGCTGTTTCACTGGCAATCTGAAAATAGAAAAGAACCCTGGGCCAGGCGCGGTGGCTCATGCCTGGAATCCCAGCACTTTGGGAGGCCGAGGCAGGCAGATCACCTGAGGTCGGGAGTTTGAGACCAGTCTGGCTAACATGGCAAAATCCTGTCTCTACTAAAAATAAAAAAAATTAGCCGGGTGTGGTGGTGTACACCTGTAATCCCAGCTACTGGGAAGGCCGAGGCAGGAGAATCACTTGAACCCAGGAGGCAGAGGCTGCAGTGAACTGAGATCGCACCATTGCACTCCAGCTTGGGCAACGAGTGAAATTCCCTCTCAAAGAAAAAAAAAGAAAAGAAAAGAAAAGAGGCCAGTTTTTTCTCCTAAGGGCAGCGACAGACAGATATCCCTTCTCTAGGGCTTCAGAATCCCACTGAAGAGTGACCTCAGCCAAGGACCTTCAGTTCCTAAGAGTAAAGAAGCAGACTATTAGGCCAGGTACAGTGGCTCATGCCCGTAATCCCAACACTTGGGAAGCCAAGGTGGATGGTTCACATGAGGCTAGGAGTTCGAGACCAGCCTGGTCAACATGGCAAAACCCTGTCGCCACAAAGAACAAGATAACAAAAATGAACCAGTCCATCGAGGGAAGAAGGGAGAAAAAAAGAAGGGAGAAATCCCAGTAAAGTCCCCAATGGGTCACCAAGATGCTGGGCGAGGTGTCAGAGCCCTGACATCAGAAAGTAATCAACTCATGGGTTGGTAAGAAGAATTTACTAACAACAGTATAGGTTTGAAAAGGAAATTTTTATTAGAAAGAATGCTGCAGAAGAGTGCAGCAGGGTGCCTCTGCCAGAGAAGACTGAGCACACCCCGGTGGATTTTCCTGAGGGGTATATATGGACCTTAAGACAGGAGCTCAAGGATAATTTGGGTCATATTAGCCATGTGGGTCATGGTAAATGATTACATTTGTCAACATTTTGGTGCCTTGATGTCATCAAGGGTTGCACAGTGAGTTTCGGCATGGTATTTGGCGATGTATAGAAATTCCAGTTACTTATGAGTTCTTTTTTTTTTTTTTTTGAAAGAGGCCTGAAAACAGAGGCCAACTTTAGATACTAGGGTAGTTTACTTCTAAATTCTCCAGAAAAGGAGTTTTGCCTACTGATGGCCTGTTTGATGCTCACCAGGTGATCTTTGATTTCCTCATATAGGATTCTGGGTTGACAGTTTTTTACTTTCATCATCTGAAAAATATTCTTACCAACTCCTGTGATTTCTAGTGAGAAAACTGCTGTCATTCTACTTGTTTTTCCTCCTATACATAAGGAGTTATTCTCTGGCTGCTTTCAAGATTTTTTTTTCTTTGTCTTTAGTTTTTAGAAGTTTAATAATTATGTGTGTTGTGACATGGATTTCTTTAGGTTTATTCTGTTTGGTTTGCTCATCTTCTTGAATCTGTAGATTTATGTCTCTTCCCCAATTTGGGAGCTTTTCAGCCATTATGTCAAGTACTTTTGCAGTCCCGTCCTTTTCCTGTTATTCTTCTAGGACTTTGATGACACAAACGTTAGATCTTTTGCTATAGTTCCATAGGTCCCTGAGGTTCTGTTTTTGCATTGTTCTAGTTTGTTTTGGTTTTGGTCTAGTGTTTCTTTTTTTTTCAGATTGGTTAATTTCTATCTCCCAGTTCACTGATTCTTTCCTCTGCCTCCTCCATTTTGCTGTTGAGCCCATCCATTGACTTTTTATTTCAGTGATTGTATTTTGCAGTTCTAAAATCTCCATTTTGTTCTTTATATCTTCCGTGTCTTTGCTGAGGCCTCCTATTTTTTTCATTTGTTTTAATTGTATTCCTAAGTTCTTATTGAAGCAATTTTGAAAAAATCATGGCTGCTCTAAAATTTTTGTCAGATAATTATAATATCTCTGTCATTTCAGTGTTGGCATGTATTGTGTTTTTCTAGGAATTTTTTCCATATCATCTACATTTTCAAATTTATTGCATAAAGACCATATCTTTGTTTCTAGGAACTATAGTGACATCTTCTTTTTCATTTTTGATACTGGACTGAATTTGTTCTCTCTCTCTCTCTCTCTCTCTCTCTCTCTCTCATCCCTTTCTCTCTTTTTTCTTTATCAGTCCTGCCAGGGGTTATTACTTTTAGTAGTTATTTTTAGCAAACCAATTTTTCATTTTGTTGATCCTCTTCATTGTTACCTTCTACTTTCTCTAGGCTTAGTTTACTATTGTTTTTATAATTTCTTGAGATAGACATTTAAATCATTTACTTTCCTTCTTTTCAAATACATTACATGTTTAAGGGTATCCCACAAGCTTGTCAAGTTTATAGGAGACCAATGCTACATTAGTATAGCTTTTTTTTTTTTTTTTTTCAGACAGAGTCTCGCTCTGTTGCCCAGGCTGGAGTGCAGTGGTACAATCTCGACTCACTGCAACCTCTGTCTCCCGGGTTCAAGCAATTCTTCCGCCTCAGCCTCCTGAGTAGCTGGGACTACAGGCATATGCCACCACGCCCAGCTGATTTTTTGTATTTTTTTAGCAGATATGGAGTTTCACTGTGTTAGCCAGGATGGTCTCGATCTCCTGACCTCATGATCCACCTGCCTTGGTCTCCCAAAGTGCTGGGATTACAGGCGTGAGCCACCATGCCTGGCCAGTGTAGCTTTAATCTGCATTTCTTTACTGAGTGAGGTTGAATTTTCATGTGTTTAAATGCTATTTGTATACATTTTTGTGACCTCTGTTCATTTTTCTGTTGGTTTGTTAGTTCGTATATGGATAGATGGATTTATGTATTAGAGAGATTATCACTTTGTAGTATGAGTAATTAAAATACTTTTTTTTCTAGTTTGTTGTTTTCCTTTTGACTTTGCCTATGCAGTGAACTCTCTTGCTAAACTGCTACTCTGCTGAGGACTTACTCACCTGCCTTTGGAGGTCAGAGAGGGTAGCTCATTTAAACCCACTCTGCTTTGGCGGGCTCTCATTAAACCTCATGAAAGATTCCACAGAACAGAGGCCAGAAGCCTGAGCTCCAGACATACTCAGGCCTGCCATTCTGTATGTGATCTTAAACCAAATTTTGATAACTCCTGACATCAGTTTCCTCATTTACAGAAATAATAATTATTCTAACTTTATGTAGCTGTTTGATGATTAAATAAGATAATGCATATAAGGTCATCTAGCACAGAGTGTGATCCACAGTAAAGGTTTGATGCATGGTATTTGCTTTTTAATTATTAGTGTTTACCAAGATCAAGCTAATGTTTTGTGAATGGCTGCTATTTTATCCTGATGCCACTCCCCATCAGTGTACAAGAGAAAATTCTGTGACCACATGCCGTGGCTCACCTGTTATGTCTGGTTTGCTTTGTGCATGGAGTTCTGGATTGCAGCCAGTACCATTGAGTGCTTTGATGAAGGTTGGCTGCTCTGAGAGTTTGAGTTTTTGCCAGGCTCTTTGGGTACATCTACCATAGCATCCTTTGTGCCTTTATTGTCCTGAGCTCTGCATGATTAGCCTTCTGATGGTCTTTCAGAAAAGAGAAAAGGAAAGAATGGAGGCGTGGTTAAAGACCCCACATGGCTCACTCACCTGTTTCCCCTGGGATGATCAAAGTTACCTAGTTACCTGTCATCTGACCAGGACTCACAGCTCTGGAGCTGACAGGTATAGACTGGTCTAAGCCAGCATTCAGGAAGGCCACTCAACTGGAACAGCAGGCATCAGAGTAGAAAGAATAAGCCTGAGCTCTCCAGAACATCCAAGGTCATAGAACAAAATGACCTTAGGGGAACAAAACTGGGTCCCTGTACCTAGTTCTCCTCCTGTACTGTCTCTTAGAACCCAATAATGCTTACAATTTTATATATCTCTTCTGCAAGTCTGTAAGTTTCAAGAGGTCAGAGACCACATTTGTCTCGTTCACTACCAAGAATAGGGCCTTGATCTATGTGGTGGTTACCTGGGTATGTTTGCTTTGTGTTAATTCATCAGGCTCTTGGCACAGTGCCTGATGCCCGGTATTCACTGAATGGATGAGTACGTGAGTCATAGAGTCTCAGGTATTCATTCAGATCATTCATCTACTACATGCTTGAATCCTTGCCTCATTCCTACCAAGAGTTTGCTAGCATTTATCATTTAAACACCTCTAATGACAACAAGCTCTCTACTGCTCAAGGCTGCCTGTTCATTTTCTGTTTAGGTCTCTTGCCTAGAAAGTTCTTCTTAATATTGAACTGAAATATGCCTCCTTGAGGCTTCTGGTTAGTATTCTTGTTCTATCCTTTATGGCCACACAAATCAAGTCTGGGTCTTCTTCACCATGACAACTCTTCAGACATTTGTGGTTAGTTCTCACACCCACTTCTTCTCTAGATAACCACAAAATCATTGAATATACACACATTTGTTGAATGTCTGTAACATGGAACAGATTAGAGAACATACAGGTGAAAAGATATAATATCATCGTCTAGTGGTTACTGGTCTTGAGGGAGCCAGAGAAATTAAGACTTAATGTGCTAAGTGTTAGGGAAATGGAGACACAGGAAAAGAGAATTCGAGCCTACCTAGGGGTCTTAGGGAAGGTTACAAAGTAGACCAAGAAGAGAAGGATGTTCCAAGAAAAGGGAATAGCACATGCAAAAGTCTGGAGCTATAAAAGCCCAGGGCATGTTATGGGAACTCCAAGTTGTTCTAGATGACTAGGGAGACCAGAAGACCCAGATTGTTAGAACAGATCAATTTATGCTTGCTGTCCCAGAAAACTTAATAGTATGTCCTTAGTTTCAAAATCATCCCAGATAGTCACTGTAAGTATGGTTGGGACATAAAGTCTGAGAGTGAGGTGGAAATGGGAGACATGAAGATGGAGAGAAGCAGTGGCTGATCATAGGGGTCGTTGTGGCCAAGTTCAAGAAAGGCATTCAGTTAACCGGGCTTCTTATGGTGTCTTTCCCTTCAAGATTATCTTCTCCAGATATGATCTAATTCACAGATAGATCAATACAGTCATTGACAGATGATTATTGCCGTGGATTGCCATTTACAGAGCAATTACCAGGTAAGTGCTTTCTATGTAGGCTGGGGTGAGGCCCAGGTAACCTCTGCTGACTTAGTTATGCTTGTCTTGTAAATGATTCTCTGCCAATAGGCCTTGGGTTTTGATTTGTTTTTACTCTTGTGAGGTCATGTCCTGAGACAACATTGGGCAATTCCCAAAGGGCCTTCTGTTCCCAACTAGAAACTTTGTAAGCCTTCCCTGGAGGGGGACAGCGGAGGTCAGGAGATGGCTTCTAGCCATAAACAGTTTGTTTTAAAGGACTTGTATGATGTGTGTATTGAAGGGATTCACATAAATATTCAAATGAAATGAGTTGAATTTGTTCTAAGATGATGCAATAGCTAGGAATATTGAGTTAGGTGTTTGGATGGGCAGCCAGGGCACATGGTTTAAACATTTGACACACTTGAATTAAATGGATAGTGGATAGTAAGAGTGGGCATTTGAAATATGTCTGAGTGAGTGGCTTCCTCTGCAGCACTCCTGCAACAGCTCTCCCTAAGTGGCAGGTATGGGTTTATATCCTAAAACTGAGTGTAGCAGTGCCCTCAAGCAGACCCACAAGGACTAGCTTGAGGCTGCTTTGTCTCCCAGAAAGCCAGTTGGCAGCAGCTATGGGAGGGCTCTGCAGGCTTCCAAGTCCCCACCACTGCCCCAACACTTGGGTGCTCAGGGGGAACATGAGGCCACTGAGAATGGTCATGTCACCCTGCCCTTCCCATTCCTCCATTGCCAACCTACTGAGATTTGGGGCTAGCATGAGAATCTATTCGTATTAGCTTGCTAATCAGGCTGTTCTAAACAAAGTGCCACAAACTGGGTGGCCTGCATAACAGAAATGGATTGTCTCCCATCTCTGGAAGATAGAAGTGTGAGATCAAGGTGTTGGCAGGGCTGGTTCCTTCTGAGAGCTATGAGGAAAAACACGTTTCATGGCCCTCCCTTAGCTACTGGTGGTTTGCTGGCAACCTTTGATGGTCTTTGGCTTATAAAGTTATCACTCTGATTGCTACCTTCATTTTCACATGGTGTTCCCCCTCTATGCATGTCTGTCCAAATTGCCCTGTTTTATAAGGACACCAGTCATATTAGGCTAGGGGTGCCCCCTATTGCTACCTTCATTTTCACATGGTGTTCCCCTCTATGCATGTCTGTCCAAATTGCCCCATTTTATAAGGACACCAGTCATATTAGGCTAGGGGTGCACCCTATTCCAGTAGTACTCAATCTTAACTCATTACATCTGCCATGACCCTATTTTCAAGTAAGGCCATATTCTGAGGTACTGGGATTGAGGACTTCACCACATGGATCGTTGGGGGACACAGTTCAACCCATAGCATTTGGGATAAATTGAAATAGCATCAGCATGAACACAGTCACTCTACTGGTTACTTCTGCCAACCAACCTTCAAGTCAGAAAGAATCCTGTGGTTAAGGGAAAGGTTCTCCAATCCAGTTGCAACAAGTTAAAGGTATAGCCCACTAGATATGGGTTAGTTTGCCCTGAGCTCTGAATATGACTTCTTCCCTGGGAATCTTGGCTTGAGGGCACATGTGGGAGCCTGCTTGCCAGGCACAGGGTAGCCTATGGCTTTGGGAGTTTTGTTTTAATCTGCCCTGTCACTTTCCAAAGGTCCGTCTTCTAAGCTTATGCCATTGTTCTATCCTAGAACCAACTATTTTCATTCTTTGCTGCGTACCTTGTCTGCCTATATGAATTCTCTCCTAGCCATTCTCCATACCACACAGAGGGATTGTTCTAAAACACAAATGTGATATTGTCAGTCCCTTGACTGACAAGACTTCAATGGCTGTTGTTCTTTGGATGGAGATCAAAACACTTTCCGACAGGACCCGGAGGTCTCAGACAGGAGGCTTGCCATCTGCATTTGCACTTATTTAAAAAACAATTGAATTGGTGACATTCTGTTTCTTAATCTGGGTGGTGCTGAACAATGGTGTTCACTCTGTCAATATTCGTCTAGCTCTACACTTTGATTTGTGGATGTGTCTGTGCATACAGTATATTCCAATTTTTAAAAATCTTCAAAACAACTGAATGAGTTGCCCAAAGTTCTGGGAGTTCCTTGGTGGTATTATACTTTATGATCTTTTAGATCTCTTGACCGTCACCATTCAGCTAGAGATTTTTTTCCCCCTTTCTATCCTGGGAGGAAAAAGATGGAATTAACAAACAGAGGTGATTCAGTGAGTTACACTGTGTCACAAGGTCACAAGATAAATTATGCACATTGTGACAAGAAAACCGCATGCTCCTATAAAATTATGTGCTCTTTTTGTCCAGAAATTATGCTGGCTTGCTATTTCCTGTTGTTAACTAAGAATAAAGAGGGACCTGCCTGTTGCCCCTGCCTGCAGTGCCTGGAGGAGAGACAGAAGTCATGACTGGCCTCCTTTCTGCCCCAGGGACTGCATTATTCCCCTCTGAAGCAACAGTCCTCCTGCTAGAGCTTGGGCAAGGAGAGGGGCTGCAGGCAACCCCTGTGTCTGCCCCAAGAAAATGGGAGTTCTGAGCAACTTGGGCATATGGAAAAAGGAGCACTCTCCACAGATGGCTGAAAAGCATTGTTGGTAACATCTGAAGCTTGAATCTAGGGGTCAATGACAAGCCCTTTAAGTTGGCTCTGTCTCTTGGAGTGCTGAACTGTTCCCACTGTTTAACATAAAGAACCAAAGTAGCCCTTGCAAAGAGAGTGAGAATAATCTCTGACTCTGGCAGGCTCTTAGGACATCATAATTTTAAAATTGAGAGAATTTTAAAAAATCTAGATTTCTGTCTTTCCTTGGAAAATTGAGATGTTGAACTACCCCACTATTCTATTTAAATTGCCAGGGGTGGTGGCTCATGATGGTTATCCCAGCACTTCGGGAGGCTGAGGTGGGTGGATCACCCAAGGTCAGGAATTCAAGACCAGCCTGGCCAACATGGTAAAACCCCGTCTCTATTAAAAATACAAAACTTAGCTGGGTGTGGTGACGTGCATCTCTAATCCCAGTTACTTGGGAGCCTAAGGCAGGAGAATTGCTTGAACCTGGGAGGTGGAAGTTGCAGTGAGCCAAGATGGCGCCACTGCACTTCAGCCTGGGTGACAGAACGAGACTCCATCTCAAAAATAAATAAATAAATACAATTGCAGTATCCATGACATCTTGTCCCAAGCCCCATACTTTGTGCTTCCCTAACATTGCTTTGCTTCCTCTCTTTCCATAGCCCCAAGCATCTCCTAACTTACCATACAGTTTACTTATTTATTATGTTTATTGGTCTGTCTCCTTCTGCTGGAATGTAAGTTGCATGAGGGCAGGGCTCTTTGTTTTGCTCAATGATCCATCTCAGGCCGTGAATATTGCAACCTGGCATTGAATAGTTGAATGTATGTATGTTGAATGAATGTAGCCTGAAGCCTACATTCCCAATTTGTAGCAGTCACATTACCTGCCTGGGCCCCTGAAGGCATGTGTATTTGCTATGCCTGCCCCTACTGACCTGCATGCCAGCTTTTCCCTTCTGTCCCCCTCAGGCTTGTTTCTCTGGCCACACTGGCCTGGCCTCTCCTACCCCACCACTGGCCCACTGCACTTGCTCAGCCAGAACGCTCTTCCTGCCCCTCTCTGCCTGGCTAGCTCCTGCTCCTGTTGTGTTCTCAGCTCAAGCTGTCCTTGATCCCTTTGCCTAGGTCACTACCCCAAGCATAGAGAAGATTCTGCCCTTAGTCACTGACTAGAGAAAATTCCTCTCATTCAGTTTTAAGACATAAAAAGCTCTTCATCCCTTGTGAATTAGTGTGCCCCCACCGGGCTACCCTGACCTCTGAGCTTAGGATACAGGTACTGCCCACGCCCCTCTGAGTCAACCCTGGAAACCAGTTCTACAGGGCCAGGCAAGGAACAACTCTGGGCCAAGGGCTGAAATTACCCCACTGGTCCTCTGTCTACCTAGGACTTATATAATGCTTGGCCTCTTCATCATGTTCTATCTGTGTCAATACTCAGGAGGGTGGTGAGAGGGCCTGGCCCCCCAGGGCATTCTGGCAACATGGTCATCCTTCACAGCAGGGCCAGGACAAACACTCCCCAACCAAGTAACCACATGACAGAGGGCCCTTCCTGGGCACCTGGAGGCAGACAGATGGAGTTACCAAACAGGGGATTCTGGGAAGGGTAACCCCAGTGGGCCAAAGAGAGCTCTAGACTGACAGAGGTGAGGAACAGCTTCCCCTCTCTACTCAATTTTGAGATTAGGAAATTGAAGCCCAGAGAGAGTTAATGGTGCATCCAAAGCCCCACAGCACAGTGTCCCAACAGCCCCACAAGAACCCACAAGCTTCACTACGTTTTCTGGGTCTGGGCTTCTGGGGCTGGAATGTCAGGAATTCTAGGTTCTGCCCCCATTAGCTGCAAGACCAAGGCTTAGAAAGAGACGAGAATGGATAGAATGTTGCAGCTCTTATCCAGGCATATACAAAATACAGATGACTGGGCCTCACACCTCATTCACTCCATCTGCAGGAGAGCCCTGACATGTGGATTTTGAAAGGCTCCTTGGAGATGCTGACAATCCATGCTAGATGGGCACCTGGATGATGCTTAAGTCCCTTCTAGCTTGACAAGCCCTCAGCCATAGATATGAAAATGAGGCTTGTGCTGGAGTGTATCCCTGTCATCAGTCTACAAGAGAAGCTCTCACTGGGGCAGCTGAACTCCCTAGGGAGCATCCTGGAAATTAAAAAAAAAACCTTTTGGTTGTCATAATGATGAGGCCGGTGCCTCTGGCATTCATTGAGGAGAATAATGTGGTCCCTGGGGCAGAAATGAGGCCCATTATGACTTCTCTCTCTCCTCCAGGCGCTTCAGGCAGGGGCAACAGGCAGGTCCCTCTTTATTCTTAGTGAGGGATGCATCCCATCACAATGAAGAATTGTCCTGAGTCCTGTACATCTTTGGAATGCACTGTCAGAATATTCATAGAGGGGAAAAGCTAGTTGATAGTCACATGAGCCATAGTCAACTTCTTTTTACATGTATGTTTAAAATAAAAAAAAAAACAAACACCCAGGTGCAGTGGCTCATGCCTGTAAGCCCGAGGCAGGTGGATCACCTAAGGTCAGGAGTTCGAGACCAGCCTGGCCAACATGGTGAAACCCTGTCTCTACTAGAAATACAAAAATTAGCCGGGTGTGGTGGTGGGCACCTGTAATCCCAGCTACTCGGGAGGCTGAGGCAAGAGAATCCCTTGAACTGGGGAGATGAAGTTTGCAGTGAGCCAAGATTGTGCCACTGCCCTCCAGCCTGGGCGACAGAGTGAGACTGTGTCTCAAACAACAACAACAACAACAACAAAACCCCCAAAAAAACCCACCTACCTGGTGGTTTTATTATACAACCTCCTTGGAGTACAACTACCATGTTGAGAGCTGTGTGTAAATTGTCCTGCATTTTGTCTGGAATGTTATCAACCTTAATCCACAGTTTTGTAAAATCACATCATCCATGGCAATGCCGCTCACATAGTAATTGAGTCACTAAGACACTACCTCTATACTGGTCTGTGTCTGCAGCTTTCCTATCCATGATGATTGTATCTAGTTCTGTGAATATCCTAATTGAGTCCTTATTTCAAAATGTCAAATATAAAGAAAACAGTGACAGCACTATTCAATTAAATATTGCCTTCCCATAATGCAAGCATATCCATTGTAAGTCCATGCCTCTGCCAACTTCATGTATTATTTTATTATCATGACATTCCCTTTTAAAGTTATAGTGCTATATTGATTTCTAGACAGTAAAGGAGAGTTACAAAGCAATATTTGTTATAAACAGGGGTGTTGGATCTGGTTGGTTTAGGACTTACCGATCTACAAGCAATAAAACCTGCAGGAAAACAGTAGATCTGTAGCTCTCAGAAAAGCCTTACAAAGGCCTAGCATGCCCTAGAGAGGGCAAGGGGCATGTTGGAAGGACTAATCAACTTGTTAGGATCAGGTTCTGATGGGGATAGAAATCAACCTACAGCAACAAGGTGAGAGGGCTGGGCTGGGCTTAGTCAGTCACAGGCTCAGATTGGAATCTTATCTGGGCACACCCTGGATGTATGTGGAGGGTGTTAGACCAATAATTCTTGGCCGGGTACGGTGGCTCACACCTGTAATCCCAGTACGTTGGGAGGCTAAGGTGGGAGAATTACTTGAGTCCAGGAACAGCCTGGGCAACATAGTGAGGCATTGTCTTTATAAATTAATAATAATAATAATAGTAATAATTATGGAGCGCTTATGGTGGATCAGGCCCCATATGTGATGGGCACACACATACATCTCTTACAATTGCCACAGCAATTTACAAAGGAGGAAGCCCAGGCTTGGACAGTTAAAACAACTTGATTCCTGGGTAGAGACCTGTCTCCCTGCCTTCAATCTACTGTTTTCCTGTAGGCCACACAATGATTTCTGGGTAGAGACCTGTCTCCCTGCCTTCAAAGCTATTTTGTCAAAGGAAGTTTATATTTATTTGGTGTTTGAGAAACAGCTGCTCTCAGTTTTTGATGTTTTGCTAGGAGTGATTGTGCAGCCTGGATAGCAACAATGGTGGGTGTATTAGTCTGTTTCACACTGCTATTAAGAACTTCCTTGAGACTGGGTCATTTATAAAGGAAAGAGGTTTAACTGACAGTTCCACATGGCTGGGGAGGCCTCAGGAAACTTACGATCATGGCGGATGGTGAAGGAGAAGCAAGCACCTTCTTCACAAGGCCGCAGCAGAGAGAAGAACGAAGGAAGAACTTTCAAACACTCATAAAACCATCAGATCTCATGAGAACTCACCCAGTGCCACGAGAACAACCATGATTCAATCACCCTCCCTCCCTCAACACGTGGGAATTACAATTTGAGATGAGATTTGGGTGGGGACACAGAGCCAAACCCTATCAGTGGGCTTCTTTAGGAAAGATGAGGTTTCTTTGGGAAATAACTCTTGGCTCTCTGAGGGCTTGGCCACTCTGACTTTGATCAAACTGGCAACTGGGGCACATACCTGGGTGAGGCCAGGGGGCCCATGATAACTTGGTGACTCGCTGCCCCTTGCTCACTCCAGTTGGCAATGTTGGGGCATTTGGTCCCTGCTGTGGCTGCTCCCATGTCTGTCTGGCCCTTGGCCTCTCCTCCCCTGGTAGCCAGTTCTGCTGTGATCAGCCCAGCCCGATCTCCAGCCCAGCTGGAGCTATGTTCTGGTTTCCTGCCTCTTCTTGAGCATTCTGGGCTCCAGGAACTGTTTGTTGGTTTCCTGTGGGCCATTCCTTTCCAGGACAGACCCAGAGGCTGCAACCCTCCTAAGACCTGCCCACACCCCTGTCCTGAGGTGAGCTTCTCAAGAAGGTCCCCGGCTGAGCAAGGGGTGTCAGGAACAAGATTGGAGGCAGGAGAGTGTGTGCGCCTGCTTTATAGAGTGGGAGTGTGTGCTCATGCATGATGGGGAGGCTGTCACTAACTTGGCCAGGGATGGCTGCCATTTTAAGCAGAACCAGATTTGCTGGCATGAATTGTTTAAATGATGGTAGACACAAGCGCTGCAGGGAGATCCTCCCAGCCTAAATTAAAGAAGTCAACAGAGGGAAAAAATCCTGGGCCATCTTGCTCCACACCTCCCTCCCCTGTCCCAAGCCTTCTGTCATCTGTGGGAATTTCAGTGCCTCACTGACACCTGAATAACAATCTTTTGTCATCCTGGAAGGCACCATTATGGTACCAAAGGACAACTGGGGAGCATTGGTTCCCTCCCCAGCTCCACAGAAACTTGTTCTTCATCAGCCTCCTTAAGCCATCCCAGACAACCCACATGCTTAATACAACTATCATGCCTTCTATCTGGGCAAAGTGCCATGTGTCTGTAGACACAGCTACTCGGGAGGCTAAGACAGGAAGATCGCTCAAGCCCAGGCATTTGAGGCTGTAGTGAGCTATGATCATGGCTGTGAATAGCCACTACACTCCAGCCTGGGCAACATATTGAGACCTGGTTTCTAAATAAGCAAACAAAAATTGTGCTTTCTCTGCAAACGGAGTGTCTAGGGAAGTACTTCTTACTTTCTTGTGGATTAAGATCATCTGGGGACCTTGTTAAGCTGTAGATTCTGATTCAGGAGGTCTGGAGTGGGGCCCCAAGAACATGCATTTATAAAAAGCTCTCAGGTAAAGCCAGTGTCGCTCTCAGGGAAATCACACTTTCAGAATGGAAGCTCCAGACAGCCCTCCTCTGCCTCTGACCAGCCAGCTAAGTGCCTTCTAATGTCATTCTGCTGTCAGAGAGAGTGTGGGGTAGGAGAGCAGGGTGGTCTGAAGTCTCTCTCTCTCTCTATCTGTCTCTCTCTCTATCTGTCTCTCTCTCTCTCTCTCTCTCACACACACACACACACACACACACACACACACACACACACACACACACAAACAGCTGCATGGGCTCACAGAGTTGCAAACCCAGACCCATGTTCTAGGCTGGGCTCTGCCAGGAACTGCCAGGAGTCACATCTCTCTCTGGACCTCAGTTTCCTCATGTGTATTCTCTGGGGTGGAGCTGGCGAATAGTTGAAGATCCCTCTAGCTCTACCATTTTTTGATACTAATTAACCAACAAGCATATTTGAGGTTCTCCCTACAAAGCCTGAAGCCTTGACTTCCCATCCAAACTCCCATGCAAACTCCACCCCATCACGGCTGTGTGTCTTTGGGAGGATCATTTCCTTCTTTGGTCTTGGTGTCCTTGTTTACAAGTTGAGGGATGATAAGAGTCACCTGATCTGGGCAAGTCAGGCCATAAATAAGGCTTGTATGTAAAGGTGCCTAGCATAGTTCTTGGCAGAGTAAGGATCCGTTCAATATGATTGAATCGGTTTGTGCATCTGGGAAGAATGAGCAGACTGCATACTGTGTATTAGGGTGTAGGAAGGAATCAGATGTGACCCTTCCCTCTAGTCATCTGGGTACACAGATTCTAGATTAAAGGATGTGGGGGTGGTAACTAACAAGGAGACGGAGACGAGGTGTGCAGTTCCTGGGGGATCTGATGAAGAATTAAAGCAGAAGGGTAGGAGATGGAGAATGGGAAGGCATGCCTGAAACCCTAAAGCAACTCTTGATGAGTAGGCAATGGCAGGAGGCCCCAGAACATTTTCTGACCCTTAAACACTGAGAATGCATGTCTGCTGGGGAACAGCAGTGAGAGGGGTAAGGGCATGGGGGTGTTCATGCCTGAGTTGGGGGCTCTGGATGGTAGAGACGTCTGGGAGTTCTGACGGAATGGGGGTGAGGAGGCCTAAAGATAACCTGTTCATAGTCTTTCAGGGCCTTAACCATTCTGGCGGGGGAATTGGGAAGTGCTGTTGGGGTACGCAGAGGAGGGCAGCTGTGATAGTACATTTCATCCCGAAAGCACTACATGATGATAATGACAGTAGTGATGATGATGCCCTAATTTTAGTGTCATGGCAACATTTTCCAAGGGGATGGAATTGGGTACCCTTATTAGTGTCATTTTTGTCTGAGAGATTTCAAGAGTCTATCTAGGTGTCATTTTAAGATCTATTGGAAAAAAAAGTCTTGAATGCAGGTCACTGGCCAGTTGGTTCCATGTAACTGCACTGCCTTCTGCTTCCGCTAAAGCCATGTTATGACAACGTGGACAAGTCATGGGAAACCTATTTGAGACTTAGTTTTTTCTTTTTCTTTTTGGAGCTGGGAGTCTCACTATGTTGCTCAGGCTGATCTAGAACTGCTGGGCTCAGACAACCCTCTCGCCTCAGCGTTCCAAAGTGCTGGGATTACCGAGGTAAGCCACTGCACCCAGCTGAGACTTAGTTTTTTCATCTGGAAATGAAGGTGACCTTTGTGATCCCAGTGGCCCCTTGCACTTGTGTATAAGGAGATTCCCAGCACTGTTCATGAAAGTAGTGATGGCAGAGTAGCCTCTGGGGCGCGGGGGGAGGGGGGGCGTGGTGGAGGGGAGGATGAGGATGGGATTTCCATTAAATGAGTTTCCATGTTGCTTTTCTTCAGGCACCACTGACCTCGATGGAAAAATGAAGTCCCCGGCCCAGGAAAGAGACCCAACTCTGTGGCTGTTTTGGATTAGTTTGTACAATGCCCTGCAGCCTTACTTTCTCAGGAGGTTCCAAGTGACCAAATGTGACCAGGAAGTTTTTTGTTAAAGGCAGTCTGGAAGAGAAGTTGTGACTGTCGGCATCCCACAGCCGCCCCAGGACGGCCTGGTTGAGACATTCACTGGAGGGCCTGGGTGCAGCCCGCTGCCTGGCCAGTAGGCGGCGCGCACACGCCGTGGGGCCCGGGTCCGGGCGTGCGCGCGGCTGGTGGCAGCGGGGCCGCGCACGCCAGGGTCCGGGAGCCGGGCCGGTGCCCCCGGAGCCATTTCCGGGAGGGGCGAGGCCGGCGGCTGCCGGGCCTCCAATCTCGGCGGCGGCGGCGGCAATAGTGGATTCTGGTTCTCGCGGCCTGCGAGTCTGTCGCGCGCTGAGGGAGACGCGGGAGGTGAAGCCGGCCGGGTGCTCGAGGGAAGGAGACGGGAAGCTGGTTCCGGCGTGAGGAGGTGGAGGGGCCGCCGCGAGCTCCGGGGGGCGGTGAGGGTCGGGACGGAGGCGCCGCGGGGTGAGGAGAGGGCAGGGGCCGGGTGAGCCGGGGGCGCGCAGAGGCGGAGTAGGGGCGGCTGCGGCCGGGGCGGGGGCGGGCTGAAGGCGTGGGCACCTGCAGCCGAGGTCCAAGCGAGTGGACGGCGGGCGGGCGCGGGGCCGCGGTGGGGCGAGTCTGGAGCCCACGCCTGCCGCGGGGTAGGAGTGGGCGTGGGCGGCCAGGATTTGCTGGTCCTCCGACGGGACGGGAAGGCTGTGAGGAGGGAGGGGGGACAACGAGAGCGAGGCCGTGCTGCTTCTAAAGGGAGTGCGAGGAGGCAGGACCCTGGCACCCTCGGCACCTTCAGCCCGGGTTAGGTGGCCTGGGCTGGGCTCCGCACCCCCGTCGCGCGCAGACGGGGCGTTTCCCCTAGTTTCCACCTGGGTGGAATGCTTTGTGGGAGTCTGGGTCTGGATTAGTTTCATCAACTGTGGGAGGGAAACCTAGTTGCAGCAGGATTTTGATTCGCTGGTTTGGGGTGCTGGGGGTGGAGTGTGATATCTGGGAGTGAAATCTGAGCCTTCAAAGGAGGGAGAGAACCATAACTTGGCTGCTCTGGCGAATCTAGGCGGGCCGGCGAGACAGTTTAAAGCTCTAGACGTAAACAAACCTGGTTCCCTTTTACAGAGTCTGAAGAAGGGGAGCACGGAGAGGAGGCTGGAAGAGGAAGATGCCTAGTACAGACCTTCTGATGTTGGTGAGCCTTTTGCAGACATCCTCCTGGTTCGAAGGCACTTGTCTCCGTTTTTTTTTTTTTTAGTCCAAAGGATCCCAGTGTGTAGATTTCACCTCTGATGCTTACTTTTGGTAGCTGAGCATTTCTACCACCTTTTATTTTGTTTTGTTTTGTTTTGTTTTTTTGGAGACGAATTCCCACTCTGTTGCCCAGGCTGGGGTGCAGTGGCATGATCTCAGCTCACCACAACACCTGCCTCCTGGGTTCAAGCGATTCTTCTGCCTCAACCTCCCAAGTAGCTGGGATTACAGGCGCACGCCACCACACCGAGCTAATTTTTGTATTTTTAGTAGAGACAGGGTTCTCCATGTTGGCCAGGCTGATCTTGAACTCCTGACCTGTGGTGATCCACCTGCCTTGGCCTCTTGAAGTGCTGGGATTCCAGGCGGGAGCCACCGCGCCTGGCCAACCACCTTTTATTTTGGATGAATGATCAGGATGAATAAATAGCTGAATTAAATATATCAATACAGTATATGTAGAACTTAAATTATTGAAGAGTCTTTTTCAAAATTATTGTTTTTTTAATGAGACGGGGTCTTGCTATGTTCCTCAGACTGGAGTGCAGTGGCTGTTTACAGGGATAATCATAGCTCACTGTAGCCTGGAACTCCCATTTCAAGTGATCCTCTTGCTTCAGCCTCTGGAATAGCTAGGACTAGGAGTACAAGTCACCTCTCCTGGCTTTCTTTTTCATAATTCTTGCAGTTTTAATCCCTCCCTTCCCATACTACCAGAGCAGTTTTGAAACCTCTATTATTACGTTTTATCAGGGTCTGCCATATATTGGTTTATCTGAGTGTTTGTCTTCCAGATTAGAGTTATGGTTCCTCAGTAGGCAGATAAGCATGTCTTCTTTGTTTAGAGATGTATAAACACCTAGCATGGTGCTCTGAATATAGTAAGTGTTTAACAAATGCTTGTTGGATTGAACCAGTCTGAATTTAAGTTCTTTTGTTGGGCAGAGAGGTATGCCTGCTTTAGAGCTGTTTCCTCTACTCCTGAGATCTTTCTGTGCTGTTTTACTGAGCAGGGAGGAATAGCGTTGCTAAGTGCGTTTACCAAAATGACATTTTATTTTTGGGACTTTTATGATTCCTTACGGGCTTTTTAGTGTGCGAGTTGTGGGGAGTTTATAGCTTTGAAATGGTGGTATAGATAGTGTCCGGGTTTAGTTTATTTTTTATCTTTTATTTTTTTGAGATGGAGTTTCGCTCTTGTTGCCCAGGCTGGGGTGCAATGGCACAATCTCAGCTCACTGCAACCTCCACCTCCTGGGTTCTCCTGCCTCAGCCTCCGGGTAGCTGGAATTATAGGCGCACACTACCATGCATGGGTAATTTTTGTGTTTTTAGTAGAGATGGGGTTTCGCCATGTTAGCCAGGCTGATCTCAAACTCCTAACCTCAGGTGATCCACCTGCCTCGGTCTCCCAAAGTGCTGGAATTACTTACAGGCGTGAGCCGCCATGCCCAGCCAAGTTTGTTTGTTTTTGTCACTTCTCTGAGTGCAAAATCAGTGGTTTAAAAACAGTTCATTTCTCTCTTTTTATCTCACTATCCCAGAGGGTGGGTTGGTGTCACTGGGAAACTGACAAAAACTGGTAGTGAGATTCCCTTATACTGGGTACTGACATCGTAGTGGCGTTACCTATAAGGTCTGCAGGGTGGATAAAGAAGAGAGAAACTAAGTTTTGATCCATTGTGATTTGAGGCAGGGAACTAGGATAATTTTAGGTAGTATGTGAGAGACATAGATGAATACTTAGGTTATCCACAGATCCCCATGAAAAGTTCATCTAAGATAGTTTCTTGCCCCAAATTTCATGGATTTTTCAGTTTTAATTAATACCCTTATATAACTTAGAATTCTTACTAAAAGACCACTATGTTAGAAATACTGGAAACTATAAGTAAGCAAAAGGAAAGGGGATTTGGTAATTTCCCCTATCTCCTACATCCCCTTCATTCCCCTCTACCCTGTGCAATAATTTATCACCCAGAAAAAACCGCTGTGAGCCTCCTGGAAGGTTAATGCAGAGTGACTTGTGGCAATTGACAGTTTCTGTTTATCCTCTTACAGAAGGATATGTTTATGTAAATTGTAGGTTTTAAACATAAGATATTTCCCCATGCACAGAGATATGCTTATTACTTCTAGGGTCTATGCATTTACTTTAACAGTCAGAACGATGACTGCTTTTACTCGGAATATTAACTTTGGAATCATTTTTGTTTTGAGGTATTTCTCTAGCTGTTGCCACCACCTTTCACCTCCTCACCTGTTAATTTAGAATGTTTAGGAGTGTTGCTTTGCTTGTTGCTGTAAGGAATTAATCCACATAGATGTGAGTGACCCTAGGCAATCATCACTTTCTGAAGACAACATACGTGTTGCATGAAGTGCTTTCACTGGAAAAGTTGTCATTCATTCCTTGACTGTAATGTATAATACTATTTGGAACTAAATGGTAAATAACCAATAACCAAGGCTGGGTTTTCAGTGGCACACTAAATCATCATTCTATGAGGTGTTTCTCTAACTTATATGATATGTAATACACATTCTTGGCCCTCCAACTGGGAAGGAAGGACCTAAGTGAATGAAAAAATAACCTCAGTGCAGTGCAGCATCTCAGAATTAGAAATAATCTTAGAAGTCATGTGATGCAGCTTCTTTTTGTTTTTTAGAAACAAGGTCTCATTCTGATGCCCAGGCTGGAGTGCAGTGGCATGATCTCAGCTTACTGCATCCTTGATCTCTGAGGCTCAGATGATTGTTCCACCTCAGCTTCCTGAGTAGCTGGGAAAACAGGCACACGCCACCATGCCCAGCTGATTTTTGTATTTTTTTGTAGAGATGGTAGTTCGCCATGTTGCCCAGGCTGGTATCTAATTCCTGGGCTCAAGGGATCCACCCGCCTGCCTTGGCCTCCCAAAATGCTGGGATTACAGGCATGAGCCACTGCACCTGGCCTGTGGAGCAGCTTATATTATACGTGAATCTGTTGAAGAGTGTCTCTGATAAATGGATATCCAGTCTCTCATCTTTTCTGCTAATGGAATAAGTGAGCAAAAGCTAGGAAACAATGCACGGTGGATTCAGGAATAGTAATGTTAACTCTGATAGCTAACATTTATTGAGTGTGTATTACATGTTAAGTGTAGGAATACTGTACTTACTTATTTTTCACAAAAACCTTTGGCATCATTCTTTTACAGGTGAAAAACTCGGCCTGTAGAGGGTAATCACAGCAGTTGAGTGGTGGAGCCAAGTTTGACCTCAGTTGGTCTGACTTCAGATCCCTCCCTCTTGCCTACTTTGTGTCCTTACCCCTGGTAAGGGTAGAGGTTGCTGACCATTAAGACTGATGGGAGAGGGTCTGTGTGGAGCAGATGGGGTAGGATAGCTCCGCCCTCTAGGGGGCACTTTGGGAGTGGGGGACTGCGGGAGGAGGGAATCTTTTTTCTTCTAGTGTAGTCTTGTCTGAAAATACATGTTTTATTATTAACTCTTGTTTATTGGGTCAGGCGTGGTGGCTCATGCCTGTAATCCCAGCACTTTGGGAGGCTGTGGCGGGCAGAGCACTTGAGGCCAGGTGTTCTAGACCAGCCTGGCCAACATGGCGAAACTCTGTCTCTATTAAAAATACAAAAATTAGCTGGGCATGGTGGCACACGCTTGTAATCCTGGCTACTCGGGAGGCTGGGGCTAGAGAATTGCTTGAACCCAGGCGGTGGAGGTTGCAGTGAGCTGAGGCTGCACCACTACACTCCAGCCTGGGCGACAGAGCAAGACTGTCTCAAAAAAAAAAAAAAAATTGTGTTTTATTTTCCTTTGTGTCTCATTTAACGAATTATATTGAAATTTTAAAATTTGTGTCTGCAGATATAGTATTATAATCTTTAAATGCTATTTCAGAATAGCAAAAGGGCATTACAGAATATTTGTTATAAAAAAAGGACTTTGGGTCATAGGGTTGAAAACTACTTGTGTGGACAGTATGCTGTGAGAGAAGACCTGGAGATGACCTGGAGTCCACATATACCAAGCCTTGAATCCAGACTGACGGGCTCAGGCTATCAGCCCTCAGTGTGTTCCTGCCCTCAATTTTGTCCTCATTTGATTAGTATCGTTTGCTTGCCTTTTTCCATTTGCTGTATGTGGGATGTCATAGACTGCAATACTTTCCACCTGTGTCTCATAGAGAATAAAATGAATATGTTCTTCTGCTGAGAGTTGTGATGATGTCAGAGGGAATTCAAGTCAGGTAGCTTTGTAGCAGCCTTTCTCCCCACTTGGCAACCATTCTTTTTATTCATACTCTCTTCCTTGGTGCTAGAGGGTGGTATCACTTTACAAGTTGCCAAATATTTGTAGTTTTTAAGAAAAACGTACTTTATAAAACCAGTCTACCCCTTAGGTGGCTTTTTTCTTGTCCCTTCGGAAAATGATGAGTAAATTAGCTGGTATTCATAGATGAATCAAGATGAGCATGTGCAGCCTGGTAGTGCTAGGTGGTGTTTGAATGATAATTACTTATCTAGGGCAGTGGTTCTTGACCAGGGGCGATTGCCTTCTGGGTGACATTTGACAATGTCTAGAGACAGTTTGGGTTGTCACACCTGAAGGGTTCTGCTGGCATCTGGTGGGTAGAGGCTAGGGATGCAGCTAAACATCCTACAATGCAGAGTTTCCCGCAAACAAGAATTATCTGGCCTAGAATGTCAATAGTGGTGAGAAACTGGTCTGAAGTTTCTTACCATAGATACCTGGATATCTGTGTAGTCTATGCTTTCATATGGCTGGGGGAATGATTCCCTTTTTGGAGGTTAACATGTCTCTTATTGTCTCACTTGGGGTTATTTTGCCCATGGGTCAAGCCCTGCTGCTCAGGAATATATATTGGAGATGGTGCAGCATGATCTTCTATAGCAGTGCAGAATTCTTTTTTGTTGTTGTTTGTTTTTGTTTTGAGATTTGTTTTGAGACGGAGTCTCGCTCTGTCGCCCAGGCTGGAGTGCAGTGGCGTGATCTCGGCTCACTGCAAGCTCCGCCTCCTGGGTTCACGCCATTCTCCTGCCTCAGTCTCCCGAGTAGCTGGGACTACAGGCGCCCGCCACCACGCCCAGCTAATTTTTTTGTTTTTTGTTTTTTTCTAGTAGAGATGCAGTTTCACCGTGTTAGCCAGTATGGTCTTGATCTTTTGACCTCGTGATCCGCCCGCCTCGGCCTCCCAAAGTGCTGGCATTACAGGCGTGAGCCACTGTGCCTGGCCAGCAGTACAGAATTCTTAAGAAATGCTTTCCTTTGCAACATTTCTGCACCACTCTTTTCTTGATTTGCAAACAGCAAGCTTCCCTCAGTTTTGTTTTTGGGATTCAAAAATTGAATCTTTCCAGGTCCCTGAGCATCTTTATCTGTGACCCTTGAATCTTTTTCAGGGATGCTTTCTTTCTGAATCTCAAATGGGATTTAAGCAATAAACTGAAAGATTGACCTTAGTAGCTCTGTTCTATTATTTGAGCCTTGTGTCTTGTTTGTAGGATTTGGTAGAAGAAAGGGAAAATTCATTGGGATTGTTGATAGGACGTTAAAAAATTTGTTGACATTTGAGTGGCCATTGCAGGGTGAGCACTGTATTTGGCATTCTCCCAATGTTGTAAATGAAACAGATCTATAATCATTTCCACAGCCTTTGGTTTAAAGGAAAAGGGAGTTATAAACAGAATCCGAATCCCAGTATTTGACTTAGCTTTTCAGTCTATGTGTCAGGAATTTTTAGTAGTATTTACCTTCTTAATTAGGTTTTATACAATGTAATATTATATACAGTTTGTGCACATTGGTGGCAGAATTGAGAATCAGCCTGGGTTTAAGAATTTCCATAGGGAATTGATGTGAATCAGTCTGTATGCGTAAACGTACAGAACCAAGTTACTGAGAGAAAACCATGCTGTGGGGAAAGGGGAGATAGGGGCCCTCTGAGAAGATGGAATAGTGAAGACTGCGAGTAGTTTGTGGATATATCAGTCATATCTTGGCATAATCCAACAGCGTACTAAGGGATCAAGGCACTATTTACAAGGCTGAGCAGATTTAAGGAAAACATCTAGGTGAAACATCTAGGGGCTTGCTAGCAACAGGAGAGCCATTATCGCTCTTTTTTTTTTTTTTTTTGAGATGGAGTCTTGCTTTGTCACCCAGGCTACAGTGCAATGGCTCAATCTTCGTTCACTGCAACCTCCGCCTCCCGGGTTCAAATGCTTCTCCTGCCTCAGCCTCCCGAGTAGTTGGGATTACACTCTTAAGCCTGTGAGAGGGCAAGGAAGGGAGTAGTTTCTGGAACTTCTAGAGAGTTGAAATGAAGGAGAAGGTAACCTGTAGGAATGCCAGCCAGTGACCCAGCAGGAAAGGAATCAAGGGGAATAAATACTGGAAACTCTTTTCCTACCCTCTGATCTCCTGCTGTAGCCTCCCATTGGTCTAACACAACTGGAAACCAGAGGTTAAGGAGTCTGGTTGATTTAATTTAGAGGGTGGCATCTGCAGGCACATAGCCGAGCTGGAAAACGCTGGATGGAGGATCTGGAGGAGGAGGTCATCTGGAGGGGAGAACACCCAGCATGCTGGAGTTGAGGTCAAATTTGTCTTAAAAGGCACAAGTGAGGAGATAATTCTTGAACAGAATGTTGAAGGCGGATAGGATATGGATTATTATAGAAAGGGAATGTTCCCACTGATTTTAACAGGACAGATTCAGAGGCACACAGTTGCCACAGCTTTGGCAAGCCCAGAGCTGCTTTGTTCCAGTAGTAGCCTTAGAATCTTAATTGCCTGAAGGGCCTTTAGAAGTCCTGCAGCCCAGCTTTCTTGCTGCCTAGGGATCCCTCTACAATGCCCTGTCAGGAGTGAGGGCTACATACTTTCTCAGGGAGTTCTTTCCACTGTTGGACAGCTTTAAGTTTTAGAAAAGTTTTCGTGTGTCCAGATCACTGAATGCATCAGCTAGAATTAGGTTTGAGTGTATATAACAGAAAAACCTAAAGTAATAGAGATTTTTTAGAAGATACAAATATATTTCTTTAAGAGAAAACTGTCCCAGCGTGGTGTCTCAAGCTTGTAATCCCAACACTTCGGGAGGCCAAAGTGGGCGGATCACTTGAGGCCAGGAGGTCAAGATCAGCCTGGGCAACGTGGTGAAACTCCGTCTTTACTAAAAATACAAAAATTAGCCGGGTGTGGTGGTGGGCACCAGTAATCCCAACTACTCAGGAGGCTGAGGCATGAGAATCGCTTAAACCTGGGAGGTGGAGGTTGCAGTGAACCGAGGTCACGCTACTGCACTCCAGCCTGGGCAACAGAGTGAGACTCTGTCTCAAAAAAATTACAACACAGTACAATACAATACAGCACAACAATACAGTACTACAATACAATAGAATACAATGCAGTACCAATACAGTTCCATGCCATGCCATGCCATGCCACGCCACGCCTTGCCACGCCATGCCGATAAGGCCATTCCTGGGTCTTTGAGGCACCAGGCTGCTTCTGTCTTGTCATTCTGCTATCAGTAGTACATCACCTCCGGGGCCAGGGTAGCTGCCTGGGGTTCCACCTGTCAGCTTCGTGTTTCATTCGTGAAGAGGAAGAGGAAAGGGAAAAAGAAGGGCTTGCCCTCCATTTTAATTAAAGAAGGGCTTGCTCTCCATTTTAATTAAAACTTATTTTGGAATTTATTATGTGTACAGAAGAGTATAGAAAGCACATATCTACATTTTAATGAACAATAATAAAACAACGATACCAGATTAGGAAATAAATCATTTATCTCTAACTCTGTACGCTCCACCCTGTTACAGATTCTTTCTTTCTTCCCCTCTTGGGATAACCCTGTCCTGACTTTTATAATTATTCCCTTGCCTTTTTAAAAATAGTTTTAACCACCTGTGTATGCATCATAAGTTTAGTTTGTTTTTTTTAAACTTGATGTAAATGGATGCGTATGTATTTTTATTTTTGTGATTTTTCTGTGTTGCTCAGTATTCATGAGATCCATGTTATTGCATGTAGTTTAAGTTCATTTTTATTGCTGTATATATAGTATTTTATTGTGTGACTAAACTGCAGTTATTTATCCATTTGGCTTTTAATTCATATTTGGGTTGTTTCCAATTTGAGGCTTTTTCAAACATTACTGTTATGAACGTTCTTGTATAACAAGTGATCACAAGTACAAGAGTTTTTCTGGGATTTATGCCTAGGAGTGGAATGGCTGATTGTAAAGGCGTACATGCCTAACTTCACTAGATATTGTTAAGCTTTTCTAAAGAGGCCAATACAATTTATACCACTATCAACAATATATGAGAGTTATATCCACCCAACTTGGCAAACCTGATATTTATAAAGCTTATTTTTTGCCAATCTGGTAAGCAGATAAATGTAATTGTAATTTCCATATGCATTTCCTGATAATTGATGTGATTAAGTACCCTTTTCAGTGTTTACCAACCACTTGGATTTTCTGTTTTGTGGCTGCCTCTTCAAGTCATGCCTTATCAATTATTTCTCCTTTTTAGTTCTATTATTAATAGATTTTTCTGTATATTTGCTGAGGTTTTGTTACTAGGTGCATTCAGATTTAAAATTGTTACATCTTGTAAGTTGAGCTTTTCATATAATTTGCTTTTTGACATAACGTAATATAGCTACATCAGCTTTTTGTCATGAAATAGGAAACTGCAAATGTATGACGAATGAGTTGCCTGTTAGTATAGGCAGAAACTGCAGAACAGTCCTAGCTCGTTATTCGGGCTTTATGTATCAGTGATTTGTTCTGTTATCCCATAAAGTGAATGAGTCATTTTTGAGTTTAAAAAAATCATAGGGCTTTTTTTTTGAGGTCCAATTTGCATACAGTAAAAGGCATAAATCTTAATTATCCAGGTCAGTAAATATTTATGTATGAATATACTCCCACATCAAGATATTAAACATTTCCAGCACTCCAGCTAGCTTCTTAATGTCCCTTCCCAGTTGAAACCTACCAAAGATTTTGCTTAGTTTTGCTTATTTTGAACTTTACATAAAGTGGAAACATGCAGTATATTCTCTTTTGTGAGTGGCCTTTTCGTTCAACATTGTGTTTGTGAGATTCAGTCATGTTCTTAGGTGGCATTAGTTTTTCTTTCTTGTTGCTGTGTAGTGTTACAATGTATAACTGTATTGTAATGAATTTGTTCTGTAGTTGTAGAACATTTATGTTTCTAGTTTTTTGGCTATTGTGAATGACACTGCTGCCTTCTTGAACATGACCTGGTAAACATAAAACGTAGAGTTGCTGTGTGGTAATGTGTGCTGCCAAACAGATTTCCAAGGTGGTTGTACTAATTTACACTCCCAGAGAGTTTTAATATATAACTTACTGATTTAGCTTTGGGCAGCAAATGTTAAATTTCTGTCATCTGCGTACCATACATGGAGGAGAGCACTGAGAACTCTTTCCTGAAGCTGTATAGACACTTTTATTTTATTTTTTATTTTTATTTTTTTCTAAGACAGAGTTTCACCCTGTTGCCCAGGCAGGAGTGCAGTGGTGCGATCATGGCTCCCTGTAGCCTTGAATTCGGGGGCTCTTACCATCTTCATTGAGAAGCCTTGGCTTCCTAAAGTGCTGCAATTATGAGTGTGAGCCACCGTGCCCAGCCTGTACAGGCAATTCTAAAATGTGAAATGCCTTTCCTTTTCTGTAATTTCCCCAGAGAGTAAAGCCTACTGCATTCTTGTTTATCTAGTCTATAAATGTTAATACACAATTGATGGGAACAAAGCAACCTTAGTTCTTTTTAAGTATGAAAAGGGCCCTGTTAAAAGGCAGAATTTAAAATATTTGTAGTAGTTAGTTCTCAGGTTAAAATCATAATCTTCTAGAATGCTTTAGATTTTAAGTGGCTAATGTAGTAACACTTTATACTCAATATTGGGAGACCATGTTGTTTGGAGGCTTTCGCTGAAGCATTTAATTTCATTCTTTTGAATCAATTCATTTTGGCAGATGGGTCTAAAAAGGAACAGATCAGTTCTGTATTGAGTTCCAGCCTTAATGGCACCGAGTCTTTGAGACAATTGAGGCAAATTGAAAGTTCTGTTTTCACATTCTTCTGAAAGGGGATGTAAGGCAAATATGAGGATGCCATGGTAAGTCTGCTCCCTGTCTGGCTGTATTGGGCCAGTGTGGAAGAAAGCCTAAGACTCTGTTCCCCAGCCCTTTCTGAAAACGTTTTCAAATGCTTTCCCAAGAATCATGACCATAGGAGCCAACAGTCTATTTGGATGACTGAAAACACAGAGGTTTATGATCTGTAAAGGTAGTAGGTAACTGATTTAATCCTGTTTTTATAGGTAGGCCAGAGGGCACTTGAAGCCTTCTGATTGGTTTAATAGATTGTTGAAGGTTAAGAGTTGACTTAACATCTTTCTTAGAAAACTGAGAAATAGCTCATTACTAGGTGTGTTTTATTACCACCATCTGTAAGAAAATGCAACATAGGCATGGGAATCAAACTACCTAAAGCCTCTTCCAGGTCCTTTGTAACTGGGAAGGTTGCTTTTCCTTGTTGCTTATTGAAGAGAAAAGGAAAATGTTTATCATCAGAGAATTCAGGTTCACTAAATATTTAATCAGTGTTTATTATCTGCAGTCATTTTCTTATTACCTTATCTCATTTAATATTCAGAACAACCCTGTGAGTGGATGGTGGTATCTTTTTTTTCCTCCTGCACTTTTTGTTGAATTATCCCAATGGCATCTATTTTTGCAGATGAGCAAAATCCAGTTGCATAGAGGTTTAGTGTTGTGCCACACATCACACAGCTTCTAAGTGAGAGCTAAAATTAGAGCCGAAGGTTTTGATTACCAGTCCAGACTTTCTAGGACACCACAGCTGCCTTTCTGTAGAACACATTAACATGACTCTCAAAGTCCACAAGAGTAGTGGTGAGGTGACAGTTCAGGGGAATACTCAAAGGTCACTGTCCTTTTCAGATATCTGGGTAGTTGCTACAGTATGTGCTTAGGAATTGCTGGGAAAAAAATAATATTCTTTAAAAGTTCATCATTTTAGCAGTTAATAATCCTGGTTATAGACGTGTAAAAATATACCTTTAGAGAAGTTATTCTTAGGTAGTTATGGTTGCTTTCATTTGGAGTCTAGAGGTTTACTCTCTGTTTCTGGAATTGCACTTTCTGCTGTCCTTGGCACATTTAGAAACTTTTTCAGAAGGCCTTTTAAATTTTATTTTTTATTAAAAGAGAGCCTGTGAATTAAAGAATCTTAGGTGGTTTCTTAGCTGAAGGGACATTTGGTGAACACAAATGGAATTGTTAGGTCATGATGCTTTTTTAAGTGTACAGCTCTGGTGTTTTGTACATTCACAGTTGTGTGTATGTTCACAGTTGTGTGTATATTCACAGTCGTGCAGCCATCCTCACGATCAATTTTAGGACATTTTCCAAAGAAACCCAGTACTCAGCAATCACTTCCTTATTTCCTTCTCACCAGTCCTCGGCAACTACCAGTCTACTTTCTGTAGATTTGCTTTGTCAGGACACTTCATGTGAACAGAATCATAAAGTAAATATGTGATCTTTCCTGATTGACTTTTTTCACTTAATGGTTTCAAAGTTCATCCGTGTTGGAGCATGGATCGGAGCTGCAGTCCTTTTTATTGCAGTTAGAGGGCTTTTCCTACAGAATTTTAAGTAACGGATATGTCTAACAATGTCTCTTGTTCTCACCTACAGGAGACACAGGGTCATGGGCTTACTTTACCTATATAGGACCTTTGGTAATACTGAGGCTATTTCTATGATTTATTGTAGAACATAAGTTATTAACTGGGGAATATGGACCCTTATGACTGGCCTTTGGGATGTCCTGAATTCTTTGTAATTATATAAGATTTTATGTTTGCAAGCATTTTCTGGGGGTTAGAGGAGTCTGTGGAACAGCAGAGATCTTTAGCTTTTGTTAAAAGATAATTTTCAAAACTAATATCCTGACTCTCATACAGATGTAAAATGAACACATGTTGACTATTTTATTTTACTCCAAAAGAGGAAACCAGGCAGATGTTATAACTGGTTCAAAGGGAAAGTCCAAAGAGCTGCTCATTTATAGATCAGGAATATCAAATGAATGTGCAAATAGAGGCAGAACAACTCTCTCTCCTAGGGGGAGGAACGTCAGCTGAACCTTTCCCTGGCAGGGCGGCATTTGCATATTTAGGGATCTAGATTACTTTGCACTGCTGTCAGTTATCTACAACTTTCAGAGCTGTAAACGGCCTCCTCATAATCAGAATCTGGTAACCCGGAGGGGCATCCCAGATAATGCATAATTTTTCACTGGAAGCCGTAGGGAAAAGCATTCTCTCTCCTGTACTCTCACACCCCGACAATCAACGTGGAAGACTTCCGTGACCAAACATGTGGGATTTGTTTCCCCACACTCCAAGCAGTAGACATCACTGGGTGTCCTCTAATTCAATTCTGACACCGTCTACCTGGAGATAGCGTCAGATCTTATGGGTTGAGGGCTCAGTCCCCAAGACTTCCCCAACCTCAACCTGTTGCAAGTCTAGTCCTTTGAAATGTCTGACTGACTGTCTTCAAGGTGAGGTTCCCACGACCTCCTCTTGGATTCGATTAATTTGCTGGAACAGCGCACAGAACTCAGGGAAACATTTACTTAGGTTTACAGGTGTATTTTAAGGGATACTGCAAAGGTTACAATTGAAGAGATGCATGGGGTAAGGTATAGGGAAAGGGGTGTGGAGCTTCCATGCCTCCCTGGGTGCACCACCCTCCAGGAACCTCCATGTGTTCAGCTATTCAGAGGCTCTCTGAACCCTGTCCTTTTGGGTTTTTATGAAGGCTTCATTACATAGGCATGATTGACAACCATGTAGAAATGTGACTGGACACAGGAGGCATGATCTCATACTAATAGACTGACTGGAAACCCAGCACGGCCTGTCTGTTCAGGTTCTTGTTGGCCTTTCTGTGCAGCCTTCCTTCCCCAGAATATGGGGCACAACCCTCCCAGAAATGAGGGTTTTTTGGCCCACAATTGGACTAGAGTCTTGCCTTGATGCGGGTAAAAGGAGCACAGGAGAAGGTCGAGAGAGATTCTGTTTCCTGAGGCCCAAGGTGCCCCAACATTATAAAAGAAGACTGTAACAAGGGCTATGGGGTTATGAACCAGGAACCGTGGATGAAAGCCAATATATACCTATAACATCACAGAAACACGCTTTCCCGCTCACTTTCAACAGATATCACAAAGTTTGAAACTCTTCCAAAGATTAATTTTAAATTAAATTTACTCAGCTGCTTACTTCAGCTTTTAAAAGTAGGTTCTTGGTAATTTTGAAGGTGCACTTTCCAAAGGACGTTTATATAGGTTGAAGGTCAGAGACCTAGGGATAGGTCCCTGCTTATTCTTTTGGGCAGGCTTACATGTTGGAAATCTCCAGAGAAATAGCTTTAGTTAGGTTACACTTCTCTGCAAATATTCAGTATTTCTCATCTCTAATAGCAGCGTGACTATTGTAGGGAAGGAATTTCTACAAACGGTTATGAAAAGTCTAAGTGTCTTAACTGCGTGACAAAGATAGAGAATTCTGTTAGTAAGATAAGTATGGGATGGGAGAAGTCAACTAACCTCTGCCCTTTTTCCCCAGTCTTGATATGCTCAGAGAAGTTAAGACTTCTTTCTGTGTGAGAAATACGGGATCTTTTCCACTAGATCTTGCTTATTATCCAAGAAATTATCATTTCTAGGTTTTAGAGAATGATGAAACTCGTTTGTACTTTGAAGTATAACCTCTATACATGTGCACAGTAAGTCATTTAGGTATTTATTGTCGGAGACTCTGGGAGTTCCTAGCAAACTTAGCAACATTCCATGTGCAAATTTGTATATTTTTCCCCCCATGTCTTACCTGCTTGCTTTTGGCTGGGAGTCTATTTTCCTACATAACTGGTAATTGCTCTTACCTCTGTGTCCTTCAGTGTGTTCCTCTGCTTATTGAATTCAGTTTTATGCATTTTAGTCTTCTCTCCTAGTATAAGCTCCTCCTGATACTTTTAAAAATGTATTTCAGAAGAGAGGTGCTCAGAATTGTTACTTAACAGAATCAGCATCTGCGTTCACTTGTCTTGACCACAAGTAAATTAATAAAGGGACCATTTAGCAATGTTTCGGGTTCAGCTTTTAGGAACTTAAAAGCTTTGGTTTTCCATGAGTGCACTTCTCATGACTTGGGAACATTTCATATGTGTGTCCTTTCTGTGGCCAAGATGTTTTTCTTATTTCAGGGATGGAAAGATGCTTTGGCTGAATACTCCTGTGCTAAGTGTAGAGCAGTTAGTGCTTGGGGAATGGTACCAAGTGTACGTATCTGGCAAGGCCTGGCTAGAAGGGAAAATGTAGACTCTTAAGCTTTTTGAAACAAACTTCTCAGATACTGGATCTCTTGACTCACATAGTGGAATTTTGGGGGAAGTATGTGGTTTTCTTTTTGTCTCCTAAGAAATGATGATTCAGTTTCCTCAGACATTTCTCACAGTCACTGCTGGTTGCTTGGAATGGCTGTCTGGTTTTGTTGCTCAGTTCTTCTTTAATGACCCAAGGGGATTTTCCCTTTCGGGTTGTGATGCGTTTTTGATGATAAACTTTAATGCCTTTGGAGGCTATAAAGACAATAGTGTTTTCTTACCTGTTTACTTGAGTTCTGTAGACTGTAATATGAAAGAAAATCAGATTAAATTAGCTTTGCTTTCTGTGTTTTTTTGGGGGGTGGTGCAGAAGTTGGTAAGAATAAATATACTAACTCTCTGAGTCTCTTCTGTATTTTAACTTCACTCCCTAACCTGAAGCTTAGTCCTTAGAGTAACATTTGAACTGGGTAGAACAGATTTTTCTTTTCTCAACAGCCCGTTCCCGCTTTAAAGCTCAGATTTATGGTCCTTCTGGAAAAAGTATTGAGTGTTGAATAGTTCAGGAAAACAAATAACAAATTCTGTCATCTCTGCAAGATTGTGGGGTAGAAGATTTTGATTTTGATTAATATCTGGCCAAAGAAAAAATATTAGCCAGGAAAAATGATTTGATATCTAGTAGAGTGACGTGACTGGGCCCTGACTTCTAACACTTCCCAGGAAGGCTTGGTGGGTATCTTTTCACCACTACCTGAATACCGGGTAGCCATTACATTTGGTGATTGGGTGTCAGTAGTATGTTAAGTCAGCTACTGGGTCATCTTTTAATGAAAGAAAAGGATGGGGAAGAGAAGCAATTCTTAAGCAGGGTTGCCTATCAGAATCACCTGAGGGAGGTTTACAAAACACACATTCTGTGCTCAGTGACCCTCTGGGTGGGGTATTCTGACCAGGAAGATAATTCATTCCAGGAATCATGCTTCTTGGATGATATCGATGGACCCCACTGGCTTCATGGAAAGAACATTGAAGAAGTAGTTAGATTCTCATGGGGGCTGTGCCTCTGGTTTGAAACCAGGGAAGGCACATTTTGGTATTAGTCTCTGGCCTCAGTTTCTTCATCACTGAAATGAGATTGGATGATAGGTGGTCTCTAAGGTTCCTTCAGACAGTAACATTTTATGATTTTGAAGACAACTCTTCTGATACTTTTCAAACTAATTTCTTTCCGTCTTTCTTTTGTAAGCAGATAAGTAGTATGAGTGTAAGTCTCTAGCTTAGAGAAGAATGAAGTTTGCTGTTCGAGGAGGCCGTACAATAGCAGTTCACTTCCCCAAAATGCTCAGCCCTTGTAGGACGCTTTTAGGTCATCTGGAAGTTCTGTATGCCTTCATTGGGAGTGTAGTGAAGATGAGAGCCTTTCCTTTGGCTCTTGGAGTAAACTAGCTGACAGGACTGTGAGAACTGTTGGTCTCCTGATTTGTGCCACTGATAGTTTGGCTCTGGAAAACTAGGCAGTGGAAAAAACAATGCATTTTGAACCAGAAGATTTGAGTCCTGGCTCCACTATTTCCGAGCTTTGTGACCTGTAGGCCTCAGTGTCTTCATCTGTGAAGGACAGATTCAGCTCTGATGGCCTATGATGTGATGAACCTTGTGAACTTGTAGGCAAGTGCCCCTGTGTGCAGAGTCCAGTTACAGTTAGCCAGCCATTCTCCTCTGCAGATTCAACCTGCCACTGTGTCTTGTTAAGCTTAAATAGGCCAGATGTGGGAGAGGGGGCAGAAACATCCTAGGATCTTGTAAAACAAAACTGTCAAAAATACAGGCAATATCATAATTACTTTACTTTATTTGAATAAATGTTGAGTTTCTGCTGTGTTGAAGATGCTGTTTTAGGCAGTGTAGGAGATATAAGACTTATATCCTCCTCCTAATTTGTACTCTTGTCAGCACCTGGTACCATAGAGAGTTCATATATTAAAATTATTTGGTTATTCTCCCTAACCAGAGTTGAATTCTTTCCTTCTAGGACAAATTAACTCACAATGCAATAGGCTAACGCAGTTTGGCCCTGAGTGACTCTTGAGAAATACCCTGATTTGAGGCACACTGGAAACGTGGCACATTAGAAATGCCAAGAAGAGGCCGGGCACGGTGGCTCACGCCTGTAATCCCAGCACTTTGGGAGGCCGAGGTGGGTGGATCACGAGGTCAGGAGATCGAGACCATCCTGGCTAACATGGTGAAACCCTGTCTCTACTAAAAATACAAAAAATTAGCCGGGCATGGTAGCAGGCGCCTGTAGTCCCAGCTTCTCCAGAGGCTGAGGCAGGAGAATGGCGTGAACCCGGGAGCTTGCAGTGAGCCAAGATTGTGCCACTGCACTCCAGCCTGGGTGATAGAGCAAGACTCTGTCTAAAAAAAAAAAAAAGAAGAAATGCGAAGAAGACATTGTACAGGAGAGTGAAGGGGAACTTTCTGTAGTGAAGTAGCTTTCCCGGAAACTTGACTCTATAATGAAGCTATAGATCAGTGAAATCATTAGGGCATTACTGTTTTGAACATTTCCTCAAGTGAATAACAGACTTACCCTCAGGGCCCTATGTCTCTGTTGTGGCCCAACAAGCCACATTCAGACAAGGAGTCAGTTTGAGAGGTACAAGTTGTTATGGAAGCCCGAGGAAACTGGTTTGTGTGCACTTCAGTTTTGACCATACAACCTTCACTCACTTAGCACTGTGCAATAATCCACTGAGCAAAATTGCCACATTTTCCTTGGCAGGGAATCTGTGTGCCTGTGGCAGTTCAAAAATTATTTGTAGAGTGGGTCAGCCTGTCAGCAGGAATGTTTTTCTTTGATCTTCAGCCTGTTTTTCTTTAATGTGAGCAAAACAGTAAAGAGAGAATACATTGGAATATCTTGTTGGTTCCCCTGTTTGGCTTTACTTACAGTTCTTTGGTTTTCTTCTTTTAGGTCATACTTTTCCAATTAGTATGTAGATATTTATAATGTTTTGAAGCCTGAGAGATGGTTCCAATATCTTGTGGAATTCAGCTCTGAGTGTGAAGTCCTGACTTTGCCTCTTTCTGTAAGTTTGACCCAGCAAGTCACTTAACCTTTCTTGACTTCAGTTTTCCCCATCTATAAAGTGATACTGCACATAATGGTTTTTTTCTTTTCTTTCCTTTTTCCCTTTCCTTTTCCTTTTCCCCTTTCCTTTTCCTTTTCCCCTTTCCTTTTCCTTCCCTCTCCCTTTCCTTCTCCCTTTGCTTTTCCCTTTCCTTTTCCTGAGATAGAGTCTCACTCTGCTGCCCAAGTTGTATTGGAGTGCAGTAGCATGCTCATAGCTCAATGCGGCCTCAAATGCCCGGGCCAAGTGATCCTCCTGCCTCACCCTGCCGAGTAGCTGGGACTACAGGAGTGTGCCACCATGCCTGCTTTTTTGTTTGTTTGTTTTTTAAATTTTTTTTGTAGGGATAGGATCTTGTTATGTTGCTCAGGCTGGTCTTGAATTCCTGGCCTTAAGGGATCCTCCTGCCTTAACCTCTCAAAGTGCTGGGATTACAAGTACTTTGTAATGTGTAAATGACCTGTACATTCTTAATCTAATAGCCTCATGAAGTTATAAAGTACAAATAAAATAACATGAAAGCCATTTAGAGTTTTAAAGTTGTATAAGGCTATGTATTCTCATTAAATTAAATTTTAATAAATTTAAAAGATAAAATTATTTTTATAAAATAAATTTATTTTAAAAATTTTAATTACGTTAAAAAGTTAATTTTTTTTTTTTTTTTTTTTTGAGACAGAGTCTTGCTCTGTCGCCCAGGCTGGAGTGCAGTGGTGTGATCTTGGCTCACTGCAACCCCCGCCTCCCAGGTTCAAGTGATTCTCATGCTTCAGCCTCCCGAAAAGCTGGGACTACAGGTGTACACCATGTCTGGCTAATTTTTGTATTTTTAGTAGAGACAGGGTTTCCCCATGTTAGCCAGGCTGGTCTCAAACTGCTGACCTCAGGTGATCTACCCGCCTTGGCCTCCCAGAGTGCTGGGATTAAAGGTAGGAGCCACTGTGCCTGGCCAAATTAAAAAGTTAATACTTTTTAAGTGCTTCACTCTTTCCTGTGCATGTTGTCATGGCCTCTTTTTCTAAATTAGTTTTATTCTTTCTGTAATCAGGGGTCACCAAATCTTTGAGTTTTAGAGGGAAGAGAAAGTTTTTAGTGAAACAAGTGGATGAACTCTGATCCCTATAAAATATTGCCTTCATGCAGTAGGCACTCCAAAAATAATTGTTGAATGACTGAAACTCTTAAACAGCAGTAGGCGTATGTATAGCAGAGACAACATTACAGAGCAGAGCTCTTTCTAGGTTGCCATGGTAGCTAGCTTTGAGGGACTACCTGAATGGAGGTGCTGTTGCTTTTGAATAAAACAAATATACAGGGTGTCTTAGTCCATTTTCTGCTGTGATAGCGGAATACCACAGATTGGGTAATTATAAACAATAGAAGTTTATTTGGCTAATGATTCTAGAGGCTGGGAAATCCAAGAACATGGCACTGATATCTAGTGAGGGCCTTCTTGCTGAATAATAACATGGCAGAAGGGCAAGTGAGCACTCGAGCTATAGGGGATGGGCCAAGACATCATCCTTTATCAGAAGCCCACTCCCAAGATAATTGCATTAATATACTCATGAGGACATAACACTCCTAATCTAAATCACCTGTTAAAGATCCCACCTCTCAACACTGTTACAGTGGCAATTAAATTTCATTGTGAGTTTTAGGGGGGACACTCAAATCATAGCAGGTAGTTAGGTTGAGTAATGGAGAAAGGATTGTATTAGCTCCAAGGAAAGATGCATCATCCAGTGTGGGTCTGGAAGTGTTTGCCAGATGGCTTTTCTCTTTTAGTAATATTCATTTGTAGAATGTTTCTTTAGGTATAAATTGAAGCTGAAGTAATTTAATAAGGAAAAAATATCACTGCCTAATTGGTATTTGGTCACGAGCAGTACCAGTTCTTAAGATTTTTTTGGAGGTAGCAAGGGGTGGGTAGTGCTACTATTGGAAGTTTGCTTCTGGAATCTTTTGCTCTCTTGAAGTGATTTGGAGATTAAAAGAGTTTAGTATCATTGGGGATAGCTGTGGTCTACTGTCAGGAAGTAACTCATGACTTGAGATCATATTCCTGACCTCACAAAAATGTTAAGAGAATAAATCATAAGTATAAAAAGCACTGAGATTGTGTAGAGTGGAAAATAACATTAGTGTTAGCTCCCTCACACAACCACATTCTAAATTTAAGGAAGCAAGAAGTAAAATCACTCTGAAGCACTGGTTTTAAAACTGTAGATTATGATCCATTTAGAGGCACACAAAATCAGTTTAGTAGATCAAGCGTTAAAGAAGGAAGAAATAGAAATGTGAGTACGTTACAAGTAATAAGGTGCTAAGTATTATTTTGGAAACTTTTGGTTTTATATCTTTCTGTTTCTACATGTATTAGATTGTGTTGTAAAATACATTTACAACACAATCTCATACACGTAGAATCTAATACACATGTCGGAACAGTTTGAAACTCAGTGGTCTAACAAGTAGCATACCCCAAATTTACAGTATTTGTAGCCTTCTGCTGTTGATTACATTCACGAAAAGGTCTTGCACCCTTAAAGTGAAGGCTGAAAGAGTTTTATGTCATTGGGGAGAGTGGGCTACCAAGGTCCCATAAATTCTAGGAGCTGCTTTTTGTCTAATGATTAGGATTATTGAGTACTATTTCAATGCCTTTTGGGTATCATCTGAAATCTAATCATTGGATTGGAAATGGAATAAACAAGAGAAAGGCTAGTTTACTCATTATTTGACAATAGCTCTTTAAAGTAGTTAAAATTATGAATATTCCTACTGCTAAGGTTTATCAGAGTTTGTTTTTTTCCTTTAATATTACACTTATAAAAATATTATTCACTGGGCAAATAATTTTTTGTTTGTTTGTTTTTTTATTCTAGAGGAATACCTTTCCAATTTTATAACAGTGAAGGAAGGAATGTTTTACTTGTAGAAACTACCAAAACTACTGTTCTGTTAAGCAAGGGTTGGAGATAAACTCCCCTGTCCCCTGTCCCCACCCAGGCACACACATATACAATGCAGCTTATTTTATGACTGTATTGTTCTTATGTTTCTTCTTCTACATAAAAACATAAAGGTTGGTGAAATAATTTACCTGGAGTTGCGCAGTAAGCTAGTGGCCTTCATGGATGACCATTCACAGTTCTTGTATTTCCAGAGACACAATACATTGATAAAGTTGAAATAAACAGAAGCCTAAGAATTATAAGTATATATTCAGAGATATATAGACAAAAAAGTACTGTACTGCTATAAGTAAAAAGACATAGTGGGAATAGTAATTATAATCACATTAACTTCTGTGCCATCTCTGTCTAGATCAGGGGTGTCCAATCTTTTGGCTGTCCTGGGCCACATTGGAAGAAGAATAATTGTCTTGGGCCACACGTAAAATATACTAATGATAGCTGATGAGCTTAAAAAAAATAAAAGTTGCAAAAAAAAATCTCATGATGTTTTAAGAAAGTTTACAAATTTGTTCTGGGCTACATTCAGAGCTCTCCTGGACTGCATGTTGGACAAGGTTGATCTAGATGTTTATCTATAGTCATGACCTAACGGTATAGTTTTAGTATGTTATACATGGTACCATGTATCCAAGGTAGATCCTGTCAAGAACATAAATTGTGAAAAGAAAATTCTTGGGATGCTACTGGATTGTCATGTGTTACTCCTCTGCCTATGAATACTGAAAATCAAGAATTGAAAGTGCTGAATACTGAGTCAAGAGGCACGCGTTCCTAGACTCCACTTAAACACAAGCATGTCTGTATGAGCGTAGTCCTGTCATTTCACTTTGGGGTCTCTGCTTGTAAAATGAAAATGTTAGACTTGATCTTCCAAGTTCCCTTCAGCTCTTAGATTCTGTGCTTCCCAAGGGCTGGAGTATTGCATCAGGGCCCAGGCTGGGGTTTGTGCTATTTTCAAGGCCCTAAGGAACTGCATCATCCTTTATTCCAAGGAGATAGGATACATTACGCCACAGAGCCCGATAATTCAGTGAGCTGTCAGTGTTGTGAGTTGCATCTACATTGGGGACTGAGCCTAGGTTGTTTGTAGTAACCTAGGAGGACCTTAGAATGATGCCAGGAGATGTAATTTCTGTGATCAACTAGTTGACTACTCAAAAAGCTTGTCAGGACTCATCCAACTACAGTGTCATTCTGTCTTTGGTGTTAAAGAATTTATATATATCTCCTTTTAAAGGATCCCCTTTGAATTTAAGAATTGCCATTATCTTTGTAAGAATCAAAGCACATACAAAGAAAATATATTCTTGCTAAATATAATTTTTTAAATGTTAGTGAGGAATGTCTTTATATCTTAATTTTAAGGCTTTTAAAAATTAGTTTGCATTTGCTGGTTCTTTGCTGTCACCCTAGTACTAGTTATATTACTTTTTTATTCAGTGCTGTGAATTGTTCATATTATCTATAGTCATCTTTTGACATTGGTAACCTCTGTTTTCTGGGTGAATTAAGAATTAGTATAACCAGAAGAAAAGCTAATCTGAATGATTGTTCTTTCATCATCTCGTTCATATACAGTATTTAACCATCTGGTTTGACCACAACTTTCACACTAGACGAGTCTTTATAATGATAGAAATCATGACATACTTTTGATGATAGACTCCTCTGGTCTTTCCCAGGTTTTGGCTGGTATTGCCGTTGCTTTGGATTGAGGTAGTTGATGCAGCAGTGGGCTCTGGGGAATGGCCACCAAGAACTATTGGGGAATTGCAGATAAACTGTCTCCATGGGTAGCCCTCCAGGGAACCTGATAGTTGTCTAATGTTAATTACCTTATAACACAGTCTAATTACTAAGAGTATTGTCTGAGTCCATTCAGGCTGCTATAACAAAACGCCATAAAGGTGGTGGTATATAAACAAAAATCCATTTCTCTCAGTTCTGGAGGCCAGGAAGCCCAAGATCAAGGCAACAGCAGATATGGTGCCTGATGAGGCCCGCTTCCTGGAAGGTGGCCTTCGTGAAAGTGGTTCATAGAAAATGTCTTCTCACTGTGTCTTCACATGGTAGAAGGGGCAAATTTGCTCTCTGAGGTCTCTTTTATAAAGTCACTAATCTTATTCACGAGGCCTGTGCCTTCATGATCTAATGACCTCCCAAAGGCTCCCTCTTCCTCCCACCATCAGCTTGAGGGTTAGATTTCAACATATGAATTTTGGGAGGATGTAAACATTCAGTTCATTGCAGGTATAAATGTTTTCAACAAACATTTGTTGAGTATCTGTCCTTTTTCTAAGCTTTCATGTTCCTACTAGAACATTGGATGTGGATATCCAATAGGAATATATTTAAGTCAGTATCATTATGTTTTTCTCAAAACATCTTCTACCTTCTTTATCTTCCCTTCCTCTTCTAGTCTTACCGTAGTTAATAGTGATATTAACTATTAACATCAGAGTTAACCAGTCTCTTGAACTTGAACTTGAAAATTTTGAATGATCTATACCCACAACCGACAAAATTACTCACATACTTAAAAATCCATGCCCTTTGTTTTGTTTTATTGCTATTGTTTATAATTTACTTATTTTTACCTGATACTATGTTCTGGAATTTTTTCTACGTAGTTCATGTAGATCTGTCTTCTTTTTAATGTTTCATAGTATGGGTACATAAAATGCACATATTACAGTTTATTTAACCATTCTTCTGTGGGTGGACATTTACATTATTTTTTCCCTTCTGTTATTAGAGAGAATACTGAAATGAATATCCTTGAACTTGTTTATTTGTATACTTTATTGCTTTAAAAAAGTTCCTATCAGTTTATATATCAGTTTTTCTAAGTCCTTTTTAAATATGGACTGGATTAGCCCATTCTTGCATTGTTGTTAAGAAATACCTGAGTTTGGGTAATTTATAAAGAAAAGAGGTTTAATTGGCTCACGTTTCTGCATATTTGTACAAACATGGCTTCAACATCTGCTTCTGGTGAGACCTCAGGAAGCTTACAATCATGGTGAAAGGCAAAACTTGAGCAGGCACGTCACATGGCAAGAGTGAGAGCAAGAAAGAGAGAGGGGGGAGGTCCTAGACTTTTAAACACCCAGATCTCACATGAACTAACTGAGCAAGAACTCATTTATCACCAAGGGGATGGTACTAAACCATTCATGAAAGATGCGCCCCCATGATCCAGTCACCTCCCACCAGACCTCATCTCCAATACTGGGAATCACATTTCAACATGAGATTTAGGGGATAGGTATCCAAACCATATCATGAACCTAGCATACTTCTCCCAGCTTCAGGTCTCTGATTTAAGTGTTCACTCATTTACTTGGTCACTGTTAGTTGGGCACTGTCAGCCACTGTCCATGTTTGTATTCAGTATAAATTGTGTGCCAGGCACTCTGCCACATGGTGGGGATTTAGCACTGGATGAGACAGAAATGGTCCCTGCTATCATGTAGCTTACACTTTGCCACATAGAACTTTTGCCATATGCAGACTCTTTTTATGCATTTGCAGCTACTATCCTCTCTTTCTGGTGTGATTTTTTTCCTTTTAACTTTTCTACCTAGAGAATTTTCTTTCACCCTCTTAACCGGCTTAAATTTTATCCTCTGTCATTATCTTTATCCCTTCAGAGTTAGATAGTCCTTCGTCAGTGCTTCATCTTGGCACTCATATGTTGTTTGTGACTATTCCCCTGAGAAGTTTTAGTGATTTGTTTATATGTGTACGTGCCTGTGTGTGTATATGGACACACATCTACCTCTTGCATTAGATTGTAAATTCAGTATAGACTTGGAACTATGATATGTACCTGAACACTTCCCCAGCTTACTGCCTTCAACCCTGGAGATGCTTAATCAATGTTGATTCAGTGAATGAATAGTAAACTATAAAACGACCTTAGTTTGTACAGGGCATTGTAGGGGATTGTACATATTAATAGAACTGGTCTGTCTTCAAGGACCTAACCATATAGTCAGGGAGATAAGAAACAGATGAGTAGACTGCAAGGCAGGTTGTGTTAAGCTCTGTATAGGACTTACCACAAATGAGTACTGGAGGATAATTTAAAGGGAGAGAGGAATTCTTGTGAATGAGATACTCTGGTAAGTTTACAGAGGACATGTTTTTTCTTGCTTGTACCAGGTGTTGTGAGGAATACACATGATGATAAGATATGGTTGCTAAGAGTCAAGTAAGGCCTTAGAGCAGGCGTTGGTAAATTGTGGTCTACAAGCCATATCTGGCTCTTGCATTCTTTTATGTGGTCCTTGTGCTACGAATGATTTTTACATTTTAAAAATTGTTAAAGAATATTTTGTGAACATGAAAATTGTATGAAATTCAAATTTTGGTGCCCATAATTACATTGTGTTGGAACACAGCCATGTTCCTTTGTTTACACACTAACTGTGACTATATTTGCCCTCCAGCAGCAGAGATGAGTAGTTGTAAAGGAGGACCTTTGCTTCGCAACACCTAAAATATAAAATAATTTAGTATCAGGCTCATTACAGAACCAGTTTGCTGACCACTAGGGTAGAGAATAGGAAAGATTCAAATAGAGAAGAGAAATGACATTCATATTGGGGGTATTAGTTTGAGTTAAGAGAGTGGAACAGTGATTCTGGCAGTCATATAGAAACTTTAGGGCTGAAGGGACGATCTGGCTTAACCCTCTTACTGTATAAAATAGGCACAAGATCAAAAATAGTCTCAAAGTCCACTAGCTGCTAAGTGGCAGTGGAGTGCTGCTGGAGTGACTGGTACAGAAGCCTTGAGGGCTGCAGATGATAATAAGATTATTGCTGACCTTGCCCTTGAAAAATGAGAGTTGAAGTACAAACTAAGAACAGACTTCTTTTCTCTCTCTAAATGGAATATTTCTATTTTTCTCTTGTATTTCTAGAAGGCCTTTGAGCCCTACTTAGAGATTTTGGAAGTATACTCCACAAAAGCCAAGAATTATGTAAATGGGCATTGCACCAAGTATGAGCCCTGGCAGCTAATTGCATGGAGTGTCGTGTGGACCCTGCTGATAGTCTGGGGATATGAGTTTGTCTTCCAGCCAGAGAGTAAGTATGCTGTCTCCTCTGTAAAGGTGTAGTGGTGTGTCACTAGCCTCAAACTAATTGCTGACAGATAGGACTAATTTATTGCCTTTGGTTGTTTTTTTTTTTTTTTTTTTTTTTGAGACAGAGTCTCAATCTTTCGCTAGGCTGGAGTACACTGGCCTAATCTTGGCTCACTGCAACCTTTGCCTCCCAGGTTCAAGTGTTCCTCCTGCCTCAGCCTCCCGAGTAGCTGGGACTACAGGCAGGTGCCACCACGCCCAGCTAATTTTTGTATTTTTAGTAGAGACAGGGTTTCACTATGTTGGCCAGGATCGTCTCGATCTCTTGAGCTCGTGATCCACCTGCCTCGGCCTCCCAAAGTGCTGGGATTACAGGCATGAGCCACCATGCCCGGCCCTGGTTTGGTTCTTATTTTTAAAATCTGTTTAAATGTGAAGAGGTACTTTGTCTTCTGATTGGTCACGTTACAACAGGACTCTTGTGTAACTAATACTCTTTACATTGATTTTTTTTTTGGATTTGTAGTTTATGTAAAAACACCTTAGAATTAATCATTGTAAGGATCCACAGATATCTCCGTATGGCTTAAACCTTTGGTACCAGTTTCTTTCCTAGAACATAGTTATGTCACCTGGAGTTCCCAGAGCAGGAATTTATTGCCTTCCATTTTGTGCTATCCTTTTCAGTAAAGATTAGGTGAAATTGGAACAGCACTTATATGGTGACCACTTGAGTGCTTGTTATGTGCCAGGGACTGCATCAGGCTGTGGGGATATCTGCACAAGTGGTACCGGATCTCTCTCCTCTTAGAGTTGAACTTCTGGTGTCAGGGGATCGTATACTTTGAGCGTCCTAGAAGTGACTCAGTGCTAGATCAACATGGGGAAGAAGAGGCCACTTCTCAGTGATCTGCTTCTGAATCTTCCACCTTTGCTTAGGATTAAGCCCCTCTCCTGCCCACCCACCTTTTTCCCACCTAGAAACCTGGTTGCGTGTTACCTTTCTTATGAGTTATTTTCCTCTGCAGTCTGCGCTTGGTAAGTGTTGTTAGTACATAAATACAAGTAGTAGATTTGGTGCTGGATGTTCTGTAACACTCCCCTGCACCCTTTCCCCACTCTTAGTAGGGTATCGGAGTTAACTTCCTTGAGATAAGTAAACAGTAACATTGAAGATAATCATTAGCTGTTTCTCATTTGCTTGAAATTTCCCCACCACTTTGCTTCCCTGATAACACCTGTTTAAAAGGGCTCTTTTACTATGTTTTTTCTGCTTTTCTTCTCTTGTTCAAGGAAAGTCAATTTAGAAGCCAGATTCCATTTTTATCTCTTTACCCTGCAAATAGCTTCTTAGCTGTTTATGGCGCAGTAAACATTGCAAATCATGACAACCAAGAAGCAAGTTCCAACTGCTTAGAGTTTTTAAATTAAAGTAGAAATGAGACGTGACTCTCCTGTGTAAATCTGTAGCTCACCCCGGCTTTAAAAAACCTTGTCCTCAGTTGCTGCTCCTAGTCCTTGCAAGATTTTCTGATAAACTCTGAGAAATTAGACTGGCCAGCCCTTCCACTGCATCTGCTCAATGGTTTGGATATGGATGTAGCTCGTGTCCTTCTGCTCATGCTTATTCCTTTCCTAGGAGGTATTCAATTCAGTGAGTAAGCGGCCCATTTTATAGGACTCTGAGGGTGGCAAGAAATGTACTTTCTATTTTTTAACTTTTCATTAAAAAAAAAATCAGTCTTTGCTTATGCATCTTTCTATTATAATAAAATATATATAACATAAAATTTACCACTTAACCATTTTTAAGTGTAGAGTTAGTTGTGTGGCAGAAAGTACATTCACATTATTGTACAGGCATCACTACTACCAGAACTTTTTCATCGCCCCACTGGAACTCCATTTTAATAAACATCAAATAATAACTGCCCATTACTCTCTCCCCCATCCCCTGGCAATCACCATTTATTTATGGTACCACTTTGTTTTACAAATGTACGACCATTCAAAGGTGGTACATTTATGAAACAAGGCTAAGCTTAGAGATCTGAGATTTATATGTTACTTGCTATGATTAGTATTAACTTTAGGTATTTACTTCTTTTAAAATTTTAAAAAATTAATTGGCAAATAAACATTGTATTTATCATGTACAACATATTGTTTTGAAATATGTATACATTGTGAAATGGCTAAATTGAGCTAATTAACATGCATTACCTCCCATTTTTTCATTTTTTTTGTGGTTAGGTATTTACTTCTGTTTTCAGTTCCGCAGCTCACTGTGCCATACATTTTGCTTAGCTAATAGTAGAGACACAGCCATCTTAGGTTCTGATACTTACTTGCTTTTAGTGGTCAAAGGAATATGCTGGCCTCTGAGAGGCCAATTTTCCATGAGAATATTGTTAGTCATAGTATACTGATGAGATATGCCATTTAAATCCTTGTGGGCTGACCTCCAAGCCATTTGAGGTTTTTTTTTGAGACGGAGTCTCGCTCTGTCACCCATGCTGGAGTGTGGTGGCACGATCTCGGCTCACTGTAACTTCTGCCTCCTGGGTTCAAACAATTCTCCCTGCCTCAGCCTCTTGAGTAGCTGGGATTATAGGCGCCCACTACTACGCCTGCCTAATTTTTGTATTTTTAGTAGAGATGTATTTTTGCCCTGTTGGCCAGGCTGGTTTTGAACTCTTGATCTCAGGTGATCCGCCTGCCTCGGCCTCCCAAAGTGCTGAGATTACAGGCATGAGCCACCATGTCCAGCTGAGTTGTTTTGTTTCTAAAGATATATTATAAAACAAAAGCAGTACATGTTCACTCTGGAAAAGTTGGACAATATGGATAAATAATAAGAACAAGATTAAAATCTTACTACTGAAGGATACCACTATTTGTATTTCTCTGTTTCTATATCTGAATCCAGTTTGAACCATACAAAATGTAATTTTGTAAAATCATCAAATGTTGACAATTTTGTACAATTTAGCACATACACACACAGCACACTTTCATTTGGTAACTTCCAACTTGAATTTTAGATACAGATAAGAATGTCTTCCCTCCAGAGATCAGGGATAATTTTGATAGAATATTCACTTTTTTAGCACTCGCTCACTTGCCATATGTTGCTGAACAATCGAGTTATTTTTAGTTACACTGCACTAGAGGAGTCTGAAGTCTGGACTAGTGATGAATTTTGCTGATCTTCCAACACTGAATCCCTCCTGAGGGAAGAGAGTAGTTCTGGAACAAAGGATGGAGCCTGGGGTAGAGGAGAAGTGGGCAGCAGCATGAGCTGGGCAGGGGTTTAGCAGCCTCTTCCTTCAGTCTGCTCTGTGATTATCAGCTCACAGTTTATTACTTTTACTTTAACATTGATTTTAACTGTGGGTTGTCCATGGTTTACCAACAGAAATCAGCTTTATGTCATGGAGGAAATGATAAACTCTCAGTTTCTTGTTGTGCCACCTTGGGCGACACCCTTAAGCTCTCTCAGCCTATTTCCTTGCAATAAAATGGACATCATAATAGCTGCTTTACCTTGTCATGGGTAATATGAGGACTGAATGGCATCTTTTGCATAAGTGGAATTTGTAAACTGTTAAGAACCATGCATTGTCCTTACACTGGCATTTTCTATTTTGTTATCTTAAACTTTTTGAATTCTTTTTTTAAATTAACAAATAAAAATTGTATGTTTATGGTGTACAACATGATGTTTTCAAATATGTGTAAGTTGTGGAATGGCTCAATCAAACTAACACGATTACCTCACGTACTTTTTTTTGAGATGGAGTTTTGCTCTGGTCATGCAGGCTGGAGTGCAATGGCGCGATTTCGGCTCACTGCAGCCTCCACCTCCTGGGTTCAAGTGATTCATCTGCTTCAGCCTCCTGAGTAGCTGGGATTACAGGCGCATGCCACCACCACCAGCTAATTCTTGTATTTTTAGTAGAGACAGGGTTTCACCATGTTGGTCAGGCTGGTCTTGAATTCCTGACCTCGTGATCCACCCGCCTTGACCTCCCAAAGTGCTGGGATTACAGGTGTAAACCTCCACACCTGGCCTCATGTACCTTTTTTAATGGTGAGAACACTTAAAATCTACTTTCTTAGCAATCTTTACGTACGCAACACATTTTTATTTACTGTGTCACCATGATCTCTTGAACTTATTGCTTCCATCTAACTGGAATTTTCTGTCCTTTTGACCATCTCCCAATCTTCCTTCTTCTCCTTACTCTCAATCCCACTAAAAAATTCTAATTACTTTTCTTTCTGTACCTCTGGGGACTTCTGAGATAATCCTTTTAGGTCATGACCATGGGATCTTTTTATTTTTAGTTTCTTCATCTCTGACGCTGTATTCTGTTCTTTTTATCCTGTACCATTTTTTTCTCACAACTTCCACAAAATTAGTTTTTTTTTAATCCTTCACCTAGTCACATTACTATAGTTCGGGACAGCTGGCCCAGTTTGCTGATTTTTGGACTACTTTTTACCTCATTAATTACTTCATCAAATAAGGAAGCAGCTCTGAATCTGTACAGCTTTAACAGTTAGAAATAGTTGAATAACAAGAAGCTAAAATATCCAATATTACATTATAGTCATTTGATGGACTATTATAACATTAGAAAATATGTTTAGAAAGAATTGTTAATAATGTAGAAAGTGCTATCCATGAGGAGGATACAGTTATTTTACATTATACAGGATCTCAGGTATGTATTACAGTGTGTAGAACATAGGGCTAGAAGGAAATACTCCAAAATTTAAACAAAAAGTAACCACAAACAAGCGGTTTCAGTCCCTTTGTCGTCTTATTCAGTCTGTGTCTTAGTTACCTGGTTTTGTCCCAGGCGTTTACAGAATGTGTACTCTAGGAAGAGTTAGAAAGAGGGATGCAGCTGAAGCAAAAACAACTAGCAGAGATATAAGGCATGATGTGGTAGATACAGAAAGGGGGTACAGATGCATCCCGTGGTTGTTGAGTGAAGAGGGAGTTCCTTCTGGCCAGGAAAGTGGGAATTCCTAGATCTCCTAGGAATGCAGTAGAAGTTCATATTCAGTTCACACCTTGTATAAAAAAGCCAGGCTTAGATTCTTACAGACTCAAACAGAAAATTCCTGTGGTACATTTGAAGCAGTGTAGAGTCCTGGGAATCCTGGACTGAAAATAACAAGACTTCAGTTAAAACTTTGCTCCGTCACTGATTTTATCTGTGGCCTTGAGCAAGTTTTGATGCTTTGATCTTCCATTGCCTTTTATGTCACTTGTGGATTGTATATAATGCCTTCTGTGCCAGCCTCAGAATGCTGTTGTTATAGTCAGTTGAGATACATTGATTGTGAATGCATCAGAAGGTCTACTAGTCTATTTAGATGCCATGTATTTATGATTATTATAATTGACAGGATTAGCATTCCCTATTTGTACTGCCTGACAGAGTGGACTCTGGCATCTATGATTTTTCAAACTTTTTTTTCTTTTTGTTGAGACGGAGTCTCACTGTGTTGCCCAGGCTGGTCTCACACTCTTGTGCTCAAGCAGTCCTCCCACCTCGGCCTCCCACAGTGCTGGGATTAGAGGTGTGAACCACGGTGCCTGGCTAGCATCCACAATTTTGGGGGCATTTGTAGGTCCAGAAAATGTTAGAATCTGTGTTGGATGAGAGGCTGGACATAGATCCAAGCAAAACAAGCTAAAAACAGGGGCTGGCCTTTAGTCTTGGGGGAAGGAAGAGAAATGTTGAATATCTAGAAACCTTAGGAAGGTCAAGAATTCTGGAATACATATGTCATATGACCTAGTAGTTCTGCTTCTGGGAGTTTATCCTGTAGGTGTGCAGTGTGGTGTGTGTTACAAGGTTATTTATTTCAGCCTGATTTTTAATAGCAAATATTAGAAGCAACCTATATATCCATAATTAAAGGGCAGGTTAAATAAATTTTGGCACATCCATATAATGGAATACTCTGCAGCTATAAAAGTGAATGAGGATGCACTGATCTTTACGATAATACTCCTAAGTGGAAAAACAAGGTCTACCACAGTGCTAGAGTGTGCTACTTTTTGTGCAAAAAAAGGGAGACAAATAATATTATAGCTTTACTGTTGCACATGTATGCATAAAGAAACTGGGAGGTAGCGTGAGGGTCGGGGGGATAGGTTCGAGAGAGGGAAGCTTCACTACTTTACTGTGTGTGTATGCGTTTGTATTTTTAAAATTTCGAACCATGTAAATATAGTACTTATTCACAAATATAAATTTAAAAGTTTTTTTTTATTTTTTAAAGGAAAGAAACTTTTTGCAATTGGAAGGCAAGTGAGGTTGTAGAAGACATGTTGAATGGTTGCTATATACAGGTCATATCCATGGAAATTTATTTGAATAAGAGAACCATTTGTTTCTTTTAGGTTTATGGTCAAGGTTTAAAAAGAAATGTTTTAAGCTTACCAGGAAGATGCCCATTATTGGTCGTAAGGTAAGTAGAATCTGTATGTCATTTTTTTCCCCTCCTGATAATCATGCCTCTTTCTTTCTATTTACTAAACCTAATATTCTCAAAGTAGAGGGGCGATTTTGTCCCTTACCTCCAGGGGACACTTGGCAGCGTTTGGAGACGTTTTTGGTGGTCACAGCTTGGATGGAGTGGTACTCTTGGCATGTAATGGATGGTGACCAGAAATGCTGCTAAACACTAAATATCCTACAATGTACAGGACAGCCCCCTGCCCCCCAAACAGAATTATCTGGCTGGAAATGTCAAAATGGCCAAGGTTGAGAACCCTGACTTAACCCTTTCTCCAATGTAACTGGCCAAAAGAGAGGTGAGAAGCCTGTTAAGGAAGTAAGAATTTGAAATGAGAAAAGCTGACTGTATCGTTAGTTGCTTTGGAACAATATGCGGCTGGCTGACTTTAGATATTTATCTGGGAGTTGGGTGCTTACACGGTTTAGGTCAGGGGTTGGCAAATGTTTTCTGCAAAGGGTTAGATATGAAACATTTTGGGCTGTATAGGCCATATCATTTCTGTTGCAACTCCTCACCTCTGCCCTTGCAGACGGACAGCAGCAAGAGGTTCAGGAATGAGCCTGGCTGTATTCCAGTGAAACTTTCTTTACGAATTCAGATAGGCCTTAGTTGGTTCCTGGCTGTAGTTTGCTGATCCCAAGTTGCACAGCGCTGTCTCTTGCTCTTTGCAATTATCTGTATTGTGGTACGTCCCCTTTGGTATGTCCCCTTTGCCCTCACCCATGCTGAGGATAAGGTAGGCACCTCTGTACCTCCCACAGGTTATCACAGATGAAGATAAACAGGGCAGGCCGCTTGACAAGCTCTAAGGAAGGCATATGAGTCCTTGGACTCTTCATCTCCTCCAGTGCCCTCCCCTAACCCCCCTTTGGTCTTTCCCAACTTTACCTGCCTTCCAAGTTTTCTTTTACTTTTGGCTTTCAGTTCCCTTTCGTGGCTATACCAGGGTTCGTTTGCCAACCCCTGACCTAAAGTTTGCCAGTTATCTTTAACCTTTGGCTGAAATCCATTCAGACAGAGATATGTATCTTCAGGTTCATTTCCTGTAGGGGAGTGGAAGCAATAACAGGTGGTGAAGGGGAATGTGAGCACATAGGCTTCTGTTTGCTCTCCAAATTATATTAATCCCTAAAAGTAAATCTAGTCCTTACGGAATATTAGGGATGGGGACAGGGAAGGTATTGTAGAAGATGGACTGTAGCACAAAGAACATTAGGATTTCCCCTTATCTCCTGATTTTTTTTTTCCTTCTCGCTTCTTCAGTTTCCAGACTTTGAGACAAATAAATGCTAGGGTTCTAGAACCTACTCTTAAACTTATAAAGTCACGGAATTGGAAGATCCTTAGCTTGCTAAGGACTATCTAATCACTCTCCATTTTTCAGAAGCAGATTCTGAGGCTTAGAGACAAAAAGTTACATGTGTATATGTGTATGTGTGTGTGCGTGCGTGTGTGTGTGTGCGCGCGCATGTGTGTATACCTCTGTCATTTATTCACTTCACACATGCTTATTGAGCCACCTGCTCAATGTCAAGTACTTTTCTGGATGCTGGGGATATGGTAGTGAAGAAGACCAAATCCTTACTCTCATGGAACTTACATTTTAGGTTAAGACAGAAAGTAAAGAAGTAAACAAATATGTGGAATTTTATTTTGAAATAAATGCTTTGAAGAAACTATATTAGGTAACATAATACAGGCTTTGAGGCAAGAATTGGGGGTAAGGAAGTCCTTGCTGTGCTTTCTAATATACCTCTCTGTCACTTTTTGTGTTTCATTTTATGGCAATAGCATACTCTATGCATGGAAGCTCAGCTTTCATAGCCTGTTCTGTTGCATGAGTCACCATTTATGTGAATTAATTTTTTAATTTACAACTTAAAAAATATCTTCACGTCCATAGCATGCCCAGGCATTGCTCAGGAGTGTAGCCTCTGCTCCCTGCCAATGTGGGCCTGTTAGACCATTGCAGACAGACATGCTTGAAAGGAGTGGCTTTCCCTGTGGTTTCATTGAGGGCCATATCTAAGAACATCCTCTTGTATTCTAATTATCCATGGCTAGAGATGAGAAAATCTTAGTGTGGAGCGAGTTCTTAAGTTCTATAACAAATATGTTGCTGAAACAATAGCACTGTGACATGAACAAATCGTGACATGTAGCTTCTCTCCCCAACCCTACTGCCCGAGAGTCTTTTGCTATAAGTAGTAGCCCCTGCCCTTCTGCCTCTTTACTATTTTTTTTCCCTCAGCACTTTTTGTCACCTGACTTATTTTCTGTCTCTTCTGCTGAAAATAAATGTCATGAGGACAGGAGATTTTTTTTTTCCCTGTGTGCTCCATTGCCTAAGTTTGTTTTGTTCACTATGTATCCCTAGCCTGCATATTTGTTGAGTAAGTGAATAAAAGAAAACAGCTCAGAAGCTGTGGCTTTGACGATGGAAAAGAAGAGAACCGTAGTTGATAAATCGCCTGGCAGAAAGGACCTTAGTTTCTCTTAACATTTTGGGGTCAGACAGTGCAAGCTGTCGACAGCAGCTTAAGGAGATACATTGGAGTGTTCCTGGCAATTCTTAGAATGCCCTGTGCTTGTGTTGTATGGGGCCTCCAAATTCCTAGTGTGCTGTGTGCATGTCTGTTGAAGGAGCTCATCACTTGCACAAGGACCAGAATCCCTTTTACTGTGGCATGGCCAGTTTTCTGGCTACTGTTTCTAGTTCTACCTTTGATTCTTTTACACACACACTGTAGCTGCTGCCAAGGCAGGATCAAAGTCCAAATATTGCCCTCAAGGATGTGCTGACTTTAGCAATGCCAACCAAGTGAAGCAGCAGTGATGTCAATGTGGCAGAGAAAAGGGTTATGGGGAAATTGGGTGCATCTTTTTTTTTTTTTTTTTTTTTTAAGACAAAGTCGTGCTCTGTTGCCTAGGCTGGGTGGAGTACAGTGGTGCGATCTTGGCTCACTGCAACCTCCACCTCCTGGGTTCAAGTGATTCTCATGCCTCAGCCTCCCAAGTAGCTGAGATTATTGATGCCTGCTACCACACCTGGCTAATTTTTGTATTTTTAGTAGAGACGGGGTTTCACCATGTTAGTATCAAACTCCTGACCTCTAGTGATCTGTCCACCTCGGCTTCCTGAACAGCTGTGATAATAGGTGTGAGCCACCGTGCCCGGCTGAGTGCATCTTGACCTTTAGAGAGAAACATCGCTTTTCAAATTTTTAAGAGGCTGTTGTACATGCCAGAAAGTAGCTGACCAGTCAGAATATCACCGTATATCTTTAAGAAAAATGTTAGTCTAGTTACTTGTGCAGTGTTCAGCATTGAGCAGTTGCTTGAATGTCATAATGATTCTGCTGTCTCTGCTGTATGCTTCCATCGGGATAACTTTGTCTTTCTTACCTTTGGAGATTCAAGACAAGTTGAACAAGACCAAGGATGATATTAGCAAGAACATGTCATTCCTGAAAGTGGACAAAGAGTATGTGAAAGCTTTGCCCTCCCAGGGTCTCAGCTCATCTGCTGTTTTGGAGAAACTTAAGGAGTACAGCTCTATGGGTATGATGCTTGGCATAGACATGCTCTCTACTTCCTTAAAGCGACTGTTTTGTCATTGTTTAATGTTCACATAGGTTAAGAATAACTCATCATTGGTTCTTACATGTTTAGGAAGACCTACTGTTTCACAGGTCGAATTTCATATTTTTAAAATTATGTTTAGATTCATCCATCATCCGTAAAGCAAGCAAATCTCAGAGACAGTGGAACTTGGCTTAGGTACCTTTTGTAAGCATGAATAAAACATTTAGTGTTTAAGAAGAGAGAATATAAGATATATAATACAAATGAAATATAGATTCATGTAAAAATGTGAAATCTGCATAAAGGCACAAAAGAAAATAAGTCACTATAATTCTACCATCCAAGATAAACAGATGGTATCTATCTTTCTGCATGTAGCTATAGGTAGAGCTGTCTGTATAGTTTACATCTATCTATATATGTATATCTATCTGTTTCTGAAAATGCTAATAGTGTTTGTCTGTGTGTATACACATATGCATGAGCATATATGGGATGGATAAATACACCAAATAGCTTGGTGTGCTTAAGAGTGTAACCCTGGAACCAGCCTGGATTCATATCTTGGTTTGCCACTTAAAGTATGCCTTTGTCGAGTTACTTCTGTATGTCACAGTTCCTGTGTCTCTACAATGGGCATAGTAATAGTAGTACAGTACTTACTTGAAAATTTGATTATGGGGATTAAATGAGATCATACATGTGTAAATGTTTTATAGTGCCTGGCATATAGTAAATGTTCAGTAAATGTTAACCATTATTGCTATTATTAACTCAAACAGATTCATGTTTGTTACTGATTAAGATCATATTACAAGTACTTTTTAAAAATAAGCTTTTTAGTTTGATATATTTACAGAAAAGTAGCAAAGATGATAGAGATTTCCCTATACCCAGCTTCTCCTGATGTTAACATCCTCTATAACCATGGTACGTTTATCAAAACTAAAAAATTAACATTGGAAAAGTGTTATTAACTACACTACAAATTCTATTTCTAGTTCATCAGGGTTTTTTTTTTTGTTGTTTTGCTTTGTTTTGTTTTAAACTAATGTTCTTTTTTCTATTTTAGGAGCCAATCCAGGAGCCATGTTGCATTTTGACAAATACCCTTATTTTTTATTTTTTGAGACAGAGTCTCCCTGTGTTGCCCGGGCTGGAATGCAGTGGTACGATCTCAGCTCACTGCAACCTCCACCTCCCAGGCTTAAGCAATTCTCGTGCCTCAGCCTCCCAAGTAGCTGGGATTACAGGCATGCGGCACCATACCCAGCTAATTTTTTGTGTTTTTAGTAAAGATAAGGTTTCACCATGTTGCCCAGGCTGGTCTTGAACTCCTGAACTCAGGTGATCTGCCTGCCTTGGCCTCCCAAGGTGCTAGGATTATAGGTGTGAGCCACTGTACCCGGCCTTGACAAATACCCTTACAGTTTCTGAGTGACATGTGTTGAGGTCTTGACATTGAATAGTACAAAATTTGATATAGTCTAGGATGTAGGTGAATGAAGGAGGGGTTAGCACTCTAAAACCTGTGTGTTAAAGATTTCCATGATTATGAGAGCTGGTTACCACCACCATATTGCCTTCTCTTTAATGTTTAAGTCATTGTCCATTGCTGTATTCTCTAGCATGAGTAAAAGAACAGGAAATGAAACCAGTTATCTTATTTTCAAAAGGCTGGTGACCACTGGTCTGAAGCTGTGTATAGTACAGAGTAGTGTCCTCTAAGTCAAACGGGCAGCAAGTCAGAGCTTGGCAGATTGCTGTGAGAATGAGTTTGTCTGTATATTTACCACTTAGTTTTCTGTTCTCAAGAGCTGAAGATCTTTGTTTTGGAGAGCCCATGGCTCCATGCAGTTTTTAGTTGGTGTGTTTCTGTAATGGTTTTCTCACTACCCGCTTTCAATAGGGCATAGCTGCATTGTAGCACAAGGACCTGAGACACCCACATCAACAGATTGGTGGGTAAAATGAAGAATGTCTCAGGGAGAGAGGAAAGTGGAAAGTCAGATCTTATATTCTAGTCAGGAACTTTACTTTTCTTTCCACACTGGGATAAAGGAGGTTTATCCCAATGTTGACTGTGTTCCTGATCTTGAATGCTACAGCCTGTGCTGCTGGAAGCAAATAACTAGTTGTATGTGGGTTTCCAGGCTTGGCTTAAGGGAGCCAGTGTCTGAGACCAGGGTGCTCATGGTTTATTCCTCATTGTGGTTTGTTTGCTGGTTTCATCTGTGATGATAGTGTGCTGACATTTCACACTTTTCATCTTGGTTTCTTCTGCCAACTCTGCCCATAACAGTTCTCAAAATTCCTAGGACTGGATAGGAAGGGAGAGAAGAAGGAAGCTATTGCAGAAAAAGGCCACTCCAAAGCCATATAGAGAATGAAAAATAAGTATAGACAAAGACAAATGTTCCTGCTGTTAGAAGGTAGTTGAGGATGAGGACAACATTGTTATCAGACTGCCTTTATTGTACCTAAATGTTATTAATATCTTTTTCACATTGCTGATAATAATGATTTTTCATCTTTATTTTATTGTGCTAACTCTTTATTGAACTTTTTTCTTGACTTGCTGTAAGAATGCTGTTGAGTTTCCACTCAACATTTTTTTCTTTTGTACCCAGAGGGGTTTCTTCCTGTTTCTTCTTTATTAGAACCTGTCTTCCCAGAGGTTCCTGCTTATTGACCTAATGACCTTACCTTTCTCTGCAGACGCCTTCTGGCAAGAGGGGAGAGCCTCTGGAACAGTGTACAGTGGGGAGGAGAAGCTCACTGAGCTCCTTGTGAAGGTGAGCGTCCAGTTCTTGAGGAAAACCTACCTATGAGGTCTGTGCCAGTTTACATGACCTCCTTTTTTCTCCTTACTTTTGTAATTAGAAAAATTACTTAAGGAAAGCTTATTGTTACAATAAAACCATAAAAGTTTCTCTTCACACAGACATAGGCAAATATGTATAATATTATCAAAGACATCTTCAGTCTGTCAAATAGTAAAACGTTATTTATGTTTTCAGTCTTTGCAGATGTCCTGTCTAGAAGGCAGATTACTAGGGAAGATAGTCCTGTCAGATGAGATTTGTTATGGTGAGACAGACTTTGTTTGATAAGGAGAGAGAGGATAGGGAAACTCTTTCATAATTTTCTCAAGTCCTGTGACCCGAGATGAGCAGTGGTCTCATGTAACTTCAAATCATTCTCATTCTTAGCTGCTTCCATTTCTCATCACATTTATTTTTATTTTATTTTATCATTTTTAGAGACAAAGTCTCACTCTGTCACACAGGCTGGAGTGGAGTGGTGTGATCATGGCTCACTTCAGCCTTGACCTCTTTGGCTCAAGTGATCCTCCCACCTCAGCCTCCTGAGAGTCTAGGACTACAGGCGTGCACCATTACACCCAGCTAATTTTTGTATTTTTTTGGTAGAGATGGGGTCTCACTCTGTTGCTAAGGCTGGTCTTGAACTCCCAGCCTCAAGTGGTCCACATGCTTCGGCCTCTGAAAGTGTTGGGATTACAGGTGTGAACCATTGCACTCAGCTGTCATTTTTATTTTGGAAACTCCACTTCATCATTTAAAATTGGGGTTGTACTGATGATCTCTAAGGTGTTTATGTTCAATTATTATAAATATGGAAGTGTCTCTTAATAAATATGACAGATTTTGCATAAGTTGGTATAATGCTCTGATCTTCTGTGCTTAAAATCTTTAAGTAGTTTCCCATTATCTACTGGATGAAACTCAGGTTCTTATGCAGCAGAGAATACAAGTTTCTTCATGAGCCAGCTCCCACTTATTTTTTCTTAACTGCTACTTTTTATTTCCCACATAAACACTAATCCTGCCTCTTTTCTTTACTAAATGTGTCGTGCTCTTATCATGTTGTTTTCCTTCCCTTCCATCATTCGTCTTGTTCCAAATGATGATTCCTACTCCTCTCTCAGAGTTCCACTCAGCAGACACCTCTAGACCACCCAGGATGTTAGTTGTTCCCTCTTCAGGGTCTCTTAGCACTCTGTACACAAACCTGGTATTGCAGTCGATAACAACAGCTGCTTTGTGCCAGACACTCTACTAAGTGCTTCACATGCATTATGTTATTTAATGACTGCTAGAACGCTAGAAGATAGCTACCATAACTACTTCTGCGTATGAAGAAACAACCTTAGGTTATGTGACCTACACAGCTGAAAATAATAGGCAAAGCTTAGACTTCCTGCTGGGTCAGTTTAGTGTTATAGTCTGTGCTTTTAATTATATTTATACTTCTTTCCTCACCACATTGTAAAATTATTTATTTACATGTCTGTCTCCTCTGCTGTGTTTTGATCTTCTTTAGGTTGAGGGGTATATCTTACCTTTTTTTCCAGTTTCTATTGTGCCTATACTTAGAAACTGTTGTTTAGTGCATGATTCTTTGTCCTATATAGTGTAATAGTTTTAATTTCACCTCTGCTTGCATTTCTTTACAGGCTTATGGAGATTTTGCATGGAGTAACCCCCTGCATCCAGATATCTTCCCAGGACTACGCAAGATAGAGGCAGAAATTGTGAGGATAGCTTGTTCCCTGTTCAATGGGGGACCAGATTCATGTGGATGTGTAAGTATGTGCAAGGGGCATCCAATACCTTTATTTTTTAGGTTAAAATAGAAGAGTTTTTAATAAATATTAATTATATTTTAATAAATAAAAATATTAAAATATTTTACTACACAAGTAATATTTGATCATTGTGGAAAGATCATTTTACTACACAAGGAATATTTGATCATCATAGAAAGATCCTAATTAACTGCAGTTTTAAATTTTAAATTTAAATTTTGTAATTTTGTAACCCAGAGAATGTCAACATTTTGGTATATATTCTTCTAGATGTTTTTCTCTTCACCTTTTTATTTTGAAAAACTTTGAACCAACATTCAGTTTCTAGGATAGCTTAAAGAACACCTTAGATTCACTAAATGTAAATATGTTGCTATATCTGCTCTCTACATTCCTTCCCTCCCTACCCCCTTCTTCCCTCATCCCTTACCCGCACACTTACCATCCCCCTATTTATCTATGTATACTTTTGTTGTACCATCCAGCAGTGTTTTTAATATACTTCTGGTTTTACCTGAGCCAAAGTTTAATTTATTATTTTGCTGTAAATGGAACCTCATTTAGTTGCTATTAGGCATAAAGAAAGGGGGAGGACATCATTATATTTAAAGAAACACATGAAGATTCTTTATTTTACCTGTTCTTTCAAGTAGATGGTTGTTAGTTTTTCTAAACTATGATAAACTTCTCTTTAAATCTGTTGTCTTTAGAAAAAACGAAATCTCAGGTTATGTAGGATAGATAGATTTAATTCAATATGCTGTAATGGTATCTTAGAGGTGCTAATCCTATCAGATACTCATCACATTCGCAGTCGTTATAAAGACTGCAGATAGAATTATTGAAGGGCCCATTCGAAGACAAGAACACCTGATAGTTTAGTTTCTTTTTGTTTTTTTTTTTCCAGGAAGCATTGTTTTTGTTTTATTTTGTTTTTGTAATATGTTGGCGCCATGAAAATCATCATGTTCAAGTATTCAGTAGTAATAAAGGTGATATGCCTGGCATTCATTTTGAAAACAAAACTGTTAAAAACAGAACCACCCATAATATAGCAGCAGTTTCCCTTAGAGTATTGAGGTGAACAGGGTGGCTTTCAGAGGGAAGATAATAATGTACTTACAGTATATTCTCCTGTGCCATTAGACTCTTGAAGAACTTGTAAGAGGCCACAGAGTAAACAGCCACAGAACAGTGTGGCCTTATCTGGTAAATTTGAAGATGTGTATATCTTATGACCCAGAAATTCTGCTACTCAGGACATACTCTAGAAAAATTAGTACACATAAATATCAGGATATATGGACATTAATATTCATAGCAGTGTTATTCATGGTAGCTAAAAACTGAAAATAATTCAAATGCCTATCCATAGGACACAGATGGATAAATTGTAGAATGGTGTGTGTGCCTCAATCCATTGTAGCTGTTATTCAGATTGATGCACAAATTACTTCATCCATCTTTGGCCAGTGGGAGCATCTTCATATTGGCTCCAAGGTCCATTTACATGACCCAAGTAATCTTTGAAAACCTTTTTTCTCTTTCTTTCCTTTTTTTTTTTTTTTTTGACAAAATATTCCTGGTTCAGGTTCACTTTGTCCATTTCCTGCTCCAGGGCTACAGTCAGCCATTTGTCCAAGGAGACCTGGTTTATTTTAAAACTAGGTAAAATAATTACATAGCTCCAAAGTCACATTTATGGAAAAAGACAGATTGAATAAAAAACCAGAATGCAGTCCAGAGAGACAAAGAAATAGAAAGTGTGAAAGAGAGGCTAAGAGATGCAAAGGATAGAATGAGAAGGCTAACACGCGTCTAATTGGTGTTTGACAACAGCCAGAGGAAACAGATTACCTACAAAGGCATAACTGTTAGGACAACTGATATTCTCAATAGCAATGATGGCTAGGGTGGTTAGGGGTAGATGAAAGATTGGCTGTAAATTGCAAATTACTAGAGCCTGATGATAAGTAGAAGCCCATTGAGCTTTTAAATTTTATTTACTCTAGTTTCATTCTTAAGAATTCTGTTTTGTAGTTCTCCTTTTATTTTATTATTATTATTTTTTGAGACAGGGTCTCAGTCTGTTACCCAGGCCAGAGTGCAGTGGTGCCATCTCAGCTCACTGCAGCCTTGACCTCTCTGGGCTCAAGCGACCCTCCCACCTCAGCCCCCTCGAGTAGCTGGGACTACAGGCGTGCACCACCATGCCTCGCTAATTTTTGTATTTTTAATAGAGATGGGGTTTCACCATGTTGCTGAGGCTGGTCTTGAACTCCCGAGCTCAAGCGATCTGCCGCCTTGGCTTCTCAAAGTGCTGGGATTACAGGCGTGAGCCACCACGCTTGGCTGTCTTTTTTTTTTTTTTTTTTTTTTTTTAATCTGCTTGATTGTTTTTTATAGTCCCTTTCCTTGGCTTAACTTTTGTTTACTTAAATATATTACACATAAATATCTTGTATTCTATGTCCGGTAATTCCAATATCCATGAGCGTTACCTGATTCTGCTGGCTTCAGTCATGGTTCTTTGTTTCCTTATATTCGTGTTTTATTTTATTTTATTTATTTTATTTTTATGAGCCACTTATTTTTCTGGGAACCTAGGGATTCTTTGAGGCCTAGATTGAAGTTAAGTCTGGAAGTTCTCTTCTTCCAGAGAAGATTTGTCATACTTTTGCGAGTTGTTGGGGATTGCCACCACACTGGAACCAAATTAAGTCAAATCCTTAGCTTGTCATTTTGTACCACAGAGGTAGTGTGAATTCTGACCTCAAACTCACATAAAGGCTTCCTTGGTACACATTCTTGAAAGATTACTATTTTTCTTTACTTGAACATCAGGGTTGATAAAAACAGTTTTTCTTTTTCTTTCCTCTTTTGCAGTAGTGGGATTTATTTCTTGTACACTTGAGAATGTAGTTTTTTCCAGTCATCTCCTGTTGGACTCCTTACCTTGGGCAGTCTCTAATGTATCTTCTGGTGCATCCCTTGCTCATCTGTCAGTGTAGCAGTTTGAAGTCTGTAGGGGTTGGTGCCACCCTCAGGGTGAAATCTAGTTTTGCCACTTACTTATCTTGCAGGATTCTTGACTTTGCTTTGTTTGGGGGTTTAGTAAAAGTTTCTTTATGTTAGCTTAATGATAGGTTTTAAATTTTCTTTTGATGTTTTGTCAATTTTTTTATTTCAGTTAGGAGGATTGCTCAAGGTATATAATCTATATTGCTCAAAATAGAAGTTCCATAATTGTTTTTTCCGTGTGATAGACCTTTGTGTATTTGAAAGCCCCTTTGTCCCTGAATCTTCTCTGCCCCACATTTTTCTGGGTTACTCAGCTGTTCATATGATTTCACAGACTTCCAGTCATTGCAGTCATTCTCTGAATGACTTTTGGTTGCTTCTGGCCAGATTGAACACAGTTCTCCACATGTGGAGTGGCATTGGTCTTTCAATCTGTCTTTTTAAAATCTGGGTTCAATAAACTTATCTCAGACCTTTTCCTTGAAGTCAGCGTTTTTATTCTCGGCAATGTTTATTTTATTCCCTGCTGTTCCTAATGTCTTTGTTAGTTCTGTATGGATGCTACTGGCTTTGTTTTTTTTTTTTAGGTCTGTAGCTCATTCTCTTGTTTCATGGTCTAGGTTTTGAACTCTTTGTTTTCTTAAATTCATGTTCTTATGATACTTTCCTATAGTGAGAAAGTTATAAGGGGTTTCCTTCTGTCCCTTAGCTTGTTTCCTTCTGAGTCGGGTTTTTATTTTGCGTGCTACGTACTACCTTTTCCCCTGCCTTTTAGTATGTTTGCATAGTTGCCTTGCCATTTTCTCTCATCCTGGGGTGGCATTCTCCAGACATTGTTTTTTCTTATGCACTGTGGGTGCTGCTTGTCTGAGACCATTTGGTTGGGGACAAAGCTCAGCCAAAGCTTTGTTCTATCTGTATTAGAATATCTGGGTCTATTCTGAGATTCTCTTCAGTTACCTATCAGAGTTCACTCTCTTATTTGGAAGAGATAATACCCTTTGATTATTTAATTCACTGAAGTCTTCACTCTAAAGAGCCAATCCTGATGTTCTCTCTCCCATTTTGCTCATTTCTCCCTAGCAGCCATGTTTACCACTCACTCGTGAGAAGAGGAAGAAGATAAGGAAACCCCCTCAGCTTGCCTCTCTGCAGATTTGGGGGTATAAAGGAAAATTCTCAGGATTTTGCTGACTTTGCAGTATAGTTTCAAGGGCTGATTAGAAACTAGTGTTTTACTTACTTCTGCTCTCTGCTGTTTCACTGTTTCTTTTGTTTTTGATTGCCAATATTTGAAGTTTATTACATTAGATTATCTCTCTTTCCTTGTTTGGTTGTTGTTATTGTAGGTTTTGACTCTCTTTCTCTCCCTGCCCTCACCTTTTTTTTTTCTTCCCATCTTATTCTAGAAGTCCAGGCCTAGGGGTTTTTTGCATTGCTGCAATTAAACCATATCTCTATTATTATGATCTTCTTCAGCACGTGTGTGAGGGATCAGAAGAAGGATAGAGTCTGATTCCCAGGCTCTTCTAGTATTTAGACTTTTATAAAATAACGAATCAGCACTGGTGGTGTCTTTTTCCCTCTCCCACTCTGTCTCCCCCACTCCTCCCTTAGCTTCTTATTTTTCTCTCTGGATGAGCTGCTTTTAGTGAAGAAAGAGTTCAGTGTTCAGAGGTGGGAAGCCAGAAGATAAGACCAAATGGCTAGGCAATCTTTAGGCTCTTGCTAGCTAAGAGTTGTAAGCTCTCTCATTCTTTGTTCTTCAACCTTAAACTATCTTTCCTTCTATTAACTTTATTTGTCTCAGTTACAATGATAGAGGTAACTTCACATACTAAAAGAAATTAGGTTACCATGTGAAACACTCTTCTTGGCTTGTGCTAATGTCATCAGATCCAAACAGCATCTGAAAGAAAATTTTCCAAGAAGATGATGTTCTCTTGTTTTCTGAAATACATATCGTATGTTAAAGTGAGAGTTTTTATACATGTTGAAAGAAGTTGAATAACATAACAAATAGTTACTGAGGCCTCCATTTTCTTACTTCACAGTGAAAATTCCTGTTTTTCTTTGGGTATAGGAGGTAGAAAGAAGTGGGAGAGTAATAGCATTTTAAAACACAGAACCAGAAATACAAATTAAAAGTAGAACCTAGGGCCAGGCATGTTGACTCATGCCTATAGTCCTAGCACCATGGGAGGCTGAGGCAAGTGAATCACTTGAGCCCAGGAATTTGAGACCAGCCTGGGCAACTTGGTGAAACCCCATCTCTACAAAAAATACAAAAGTTAGCCAGGCATGGGGTCGTGTGCCTGTAGTCCCAGCTACTCCGGGGAGCTGAGTTGGGAGGATCTCTTGGGCCTGGGATGTGGAGATTACAGTGAGCTGAGATCATGCCATGGCACTCCAGTATGGGTAAAAGAGTGAGACTCCGTCTCAAAACAAACAAACAAATAAAAAAGTTGAATTTAGGTATTCCTACTTTTACAGTCAAAAGTACACCGGTGTTTGCATAATAAATAATGATGTTTTGACTAGTTATTGAACTAAAAATAGGACACATGAAGCAGGTGACTAGGAATTTGGAAATATTATTGCTTAGGTCATTACTGGACCTTACGAAGAGATTGACGCACTGGAGACTTGGACTTTGCTGGTACCTCCCCGACTTTCTTCACAGCTGGCCTGGCTCCTCTTGTGACATTCTGAGGTTTTATGCTAAACCACAGGACATGCTGATGTGCAGAGCTGACCTCAGCTATAATTACTTTTGTCTTCTGCAGCATAGAAATGTAGTGATCTACAAACAAGCGTCCCATGCCCAAGTTCGGTGCATTATTTTGTGGTGTTGGTCACATGTTTCATAAAGACTTCCTGAGTCAAAAAATGGCTTTTCTCAGTTCATCTTCCATATAACTCCTGGCCACAGGGATTTTGTATCCAATGGTATTTTTGTCCTGTATGTGGATATTATCTTAGGAAAGTTCAGTGGTTACTTTATCTGATTCCGTCTTGTATTAAGCTACACTAAATATGAAAATGTAGCAAGTTTTACTTCTTGTCAATAGATGCTAATGTATGACATTGAGTGAAACACTTTTAATTCCTCAAGGGCTCAGTTTTCTCACCTATAAATTGAAAAAACCTTTCAAAGATTGTATGAATCTTCAGAGATGGTAAGTCTAAGAAGTTGTCCAGGTAGTTTAGTACTGCGGCTTTTTGTTTATTTTAGAATGATTCATTCTTATATATTATTTTTTTTAAAAAAATAGCCAGATGGCTATGACATGCCTGTGTTAGTCAAGGTTTACTGAGAGTCAAGTCAGGCATTAAGAAATGTGGAGGCCAGGTGCAGTGGCTCACACCTGTAATCCCAGCTCTTTGGGAGGCTGAGGTGGGCAGATCACTTGAGGCCAGGAGCCTGAGACCAGCCTGGCCAACATGGTGAAACCCTGTCTCTGCTAAAAATACAAAAATTAGCTGGGCGTGGTGGTGGGCGTCTGTAATCTGAGCTACTCAGGTAACTATGGCAAGAGAATCGCTTGAACCCAGGAGGCAAAGGCTGCTGTGAGCTGAGATCATGCCCCAGCACTCCAACCTGGGCAACAGAGTGAGACTCTGTCTCAAGAGAAAAAAAAAAAAATGGATTGAGGGTTTGTTAGGTGTCAGCAACTATGTCAGGTGCTAGGAATGTTGTCATGAACAGACTGGTCCCTACCTTCATCAGTGTATAGTCCAGTGGAAAAAATAGATGAATAAAAAGACCCTTATGCCTTTTGTTTGAACTCTGGTAAAGAAATGTGTTTATCAGAGGGGCTAGGCCAAACATTAGGAAAACATTTTACTTCATTTAAAAAGGATTAGGATTTTTGTTTTATTTCAAACAAGGCAACAAACTTCCATCAAGTAGAAACTTCTGCTTTTCTCTTTCAAACTTGTCGAAACCAGCAGTTTACTTTGGAAAGTCTGAATGTCTCTTAGTGTATTGCACAGTTTACTAGAATTGTAATCACAATTTCACATTCTTTAGCAGGCATTGAAAATTTAAATTAAAATTCTGATATTTTTGAATGACATAAAATGCCCTATCTTATCTGAAAATTGAAAAATTAATACACAAACGCAAATGGGTTGTGAATGGGTGGGATCTGGGCAAATGTGCATTTTTCTAGACAGTGCTGAGTTTCTGCTCATTATTTAGTAGCTTTCATTCTTCTCCTGAGCCAAAATTAGGCTTAGCCAATAAAGCCAAATTTTCCTTCTGGAAGACATGGCAGTGTCTGCCTTGCAGCATGCATCCAAGACCTTACCTGTTTCTATATCAAACATTGTCAAGATCAGGGCATGAAGAATCGGGGCATCCCTGACTCCCCCAACAGATGGCATCTCTTCTTTATTATAGGTGACTTCTGGGGGAACAGAAAGCATACTGATGGCCTGCAAAGCATATCGGGACCTGGCCTTCGAGAAGGGGATCAAAACTCCAGAAATGTATGTATGTGTGGCTGTTTTGCCCCTTCTGAATTTGTCTGTCTGGAGTACTGCTTTATGAAACTAAACCAGATAATCCATTTTCCTGCTCCTTCTCTTCCTCTCATAATTCTGGCCCCCTTCCCCCCTGTCCTAGCCCCTCTGCCCTTACCCTTTCACATTCAGTAAAATTCTAAATGGATCAGCCAGTTATTTTTCAAGATCATTCCCATCCTGCCCCACCCCCAGATCATACATAGTATATACTACAAGCAAAAATAAGATCCTTTTTCCAAAAGTGAGAGTTTGAGGACTACATCTTTGAATCCTGTGATATTGGCAAGTTATTTGGAGCCTAAAGAAAGCTCTCTAGGTACTTTACTTCTGCTTATCTTAGAAAGTGACTTAATATTATAGGCTGCCTCAGGATATTCTCTGGGAAAACTTTAGTGTGAGGGCTGTTTTCTGGGAGGAAGAATAAAAATATCTTTTTGAGATTTACCCACATTGCCTTCCTTGGACATAAATTTGATGTTTGGTTACATTATTTTTCCTAGACTGTTCCCTTGTACAGTATGTTTATCTTACATCTTAATATTTTTACTGCAAGTATCACTGACAAAGGGGATTTATTGCATATGGTCTCATGCTGTGGTTCATATGTAGCATAAGAGAATAAACCAGGCCGCCATTCTTTCTTCATACGTTGATCTTTGGTGCTTGCAACTTCCTCAGTAGTAGAGATTTTTCTCCTTAAAGGGAACAGATTCGTTGTATGAATGGACTAGTTGAGGAAAGTCTTAAAGCAAATACGCGTGACCTCGTTTTCTCTTTCAGCACTATTTGAAATACTATTTCCAAATGTGTAGGAGAAATGGGGATTTTAGTTTCTTCAGGTTTGTGGTCTTTCAGAGTTGGAAGGGGCCACTGAGCTGATGCTTGGCCGCTGTGTTCACATTTCTGCTTGAACACGCATTGTGCCGGGAAGCCTTCTTCTCATTCTCACTGAGGTGCCTGTCTTTGGTAGGCAGCTGTTAGCCTGCTCTGCCTTGTGTTGCTCTCACCCAAAGTCTCTGTCCCCCAGCTTTCCGCCTGCCAGCCTTGCTTTATGCTTTGAATCCCTCACTGTGGGATCACTTCTGAGTCCTCTTCCTATTGCCAGAATGATTTCCTAAATAGGAGGGAAGTTTCTGCAGAAAATCAGTGGGCCTCTTTTTGGGTGTGCTTAAAAAGAAAGCAGTATGAACACTTTTAATTTGGGGGAAAATAATCAGAATTTACTCCTGGTAATTTAGATTAGCTGCTAATGATGTTTTCTATTATTTTGGTCTGAATTTCATTATTATTCTCTTCCCTGTCATCTAGTGTGGCTCCCCAAAGTGCCCATGCTGCATTTAACAAAGCAGCCAGTTACTTTGGGATGAAGATTGTTCGGGTCCCATTGACGAAGATGATGGAGGTGGATGTGCGGGTGAGTCCCTCTGGAGGGCCCACTGTCTGTGCTGGGCTCTGATGGCAGAAAGGTCCTCTTGTTGACTAGCCGTTTCCAGTCACACTTAGACGGGTCTGACTGCCTTTGATTATGGCAGCCAGAATATGAAAAACTACACTGATAGTGGTGATTGCAGCTTCAGTCTTTTCTTTTTTTTCTTTTTCTTTTTTTTTTTTTTTGAGACGGAGTCTGGCTCTGTCGCCTAGGCTGGAGTGCAGTGGCTCAATCTTGGCTCACTGCAAGCTCCGTCCCCCAGGTTCACGCCATTCTCCTGCCTCAGCCTCCTGTGTAGCTGGGACTACAGGTGCCCGCCACCACGCCTGGCTAGTTTTTTTTTTTTTTTGTATTTTTAGTAGAGATGGGGTTTCACCATATTAGCCAGGATGGTCTCGGTCTCCTGACCTCGTGATCCGCCCATCTCGGCCTCCCAAAGTGCTGGAATTACAGGCGTGAGCCACCGCTCCTGGCCTCAGTCTTTTCCTAGGTTCATGAATTCTGAAAGGGAGGTGATCTAGTCACTAACTTGGGACTTGAGAGACACAGGTTTTGCTGTCAGCACCATCACTTTTCCTTTCTTTTCTCTATTTGTAAAATGAACATGGACTCAATTCCCTTAAGACTCTTACCATGGCCTGGGCATGGTGGCTCACATCTGTAATCCCAGTACTTTGGGAAGCCGAGGAGGGAGGATTACTTGAACCTTTGAGCCCAGGAGTTCGTGACCAGTCTGAGCAACATAGTGAGACCCCCGTCTCTACACAAAATTTTAAAAAGTAGCTGGACGTGGTGGCGTGCACCTGTAGTCCTAGCTGCTCGGGAGGCTGGGGTGGGAGGATCACTTGAGCCCCAGGGGGTTGAGGCTGCAGTGAGCTGTGTTCACACCACTGCACTCCAGCTTGGGTGACAGAGTGAGACCCTGTCTCAGAAAAAAAAAAAAAAGACTCTCACTGTGGTTTAGATTGGCTTGAATTAATACCATTGTCATTATAATAGTGATTATTTTTATGCCTCACGTTTGTATAGAGGAATTTTCTAGTTTCAGTGTTCTGTCAGAATCCCATTTGAGCTTTATGACATTCCAGAGAGGTTGATGAAGCTGTTACATTTTTGTAGTTCACAGATAACAGACGAACAGACTGAAGTAGTGTACTGAGGGTTTCACTGCTGGTAGGTTGTGGGGCTGGGGTTCACGTTTGGCTCTTTGGCCTCTTAGCTCAATATTGTTTTCGCCCCCACAGCGATTCTTTTCTTATTTTGTGCTCTCAGACTATTCTCCAAATGGACTTACCTGGACTCGCCCGTGTCCTGTCACCATGGTGGGATTCAGTCTTCTCCCAGTTGGAGTGGTGAAGGAGGGGGTACTAGTGGAACTGGAACTCTAAGCTGGCAGCCCAGATTGCTCTTGGCAGGAGAAGAGAAGAGTAATAGTGACATAGATTCTCATTTTCCTTTAAACTTTAAATCCCTAGGCAATGAGAAGAGCCATCTCCAGGAACACTGCTATGCTCGTCTGTTCTACCCCACAGTTTCCTCATGGTGTAATAGATCCTGTCCCTGAAGTGGCCAAGGTATATGAGAGAAATGGGCTGCTATGGCAGGCAAATGGATATTTTAAAACAAAGCCTAATGGGGCAGTACTTGGCAAAAAGAAGTGATTTTTATTTTCCTGTTTGACCACAGTAGTGATGAGTGACTCTCATCAGCCCTAGGGGAAGCCGTGCAGCTCTGTTCGAAGCCTCTAAGAGTTGCTAGTCTCTGCTGTGGGGGAGGATAGTACAAGGCTGAGGCCTTTTAAGCTGGATATTCTGAAATAGTATTGCCTTTTAGATTGAGATCTGGAAATAATCTGCATGTAGGAATGTGCCCACCAAAGGGTGATATTCCATAAGCTGCCCCTCAGCACCTCCCTCTCCCTTGCGCCTCATCTTGTAGTGACTGAACAGGACCTTTCCCTTGCGCCAGAGGCAGCCTAAGTCAGAGCTCTACTCATTTCCTGCTTGATTTTGCAGGGAGTTTGAGGTCATGCATATTTAAATACAAAATAGATACCATATTTCAGATGAATTATTTTGAAGGGAAGATACATTTGAAAGATAAATTTTGTTGGGAATGTTAAAAATAGCCATTTTTTAAAAACATGGGAGGCATAATACAAAACAGCCTTGTGTTTATAGCCCATCTTTCCGCCCATGTCTTGCAGTTTTTATTATAGGGCTATAAAGGAAATTCTCTTATGTTCTTTGTTTTTTGGTACAAGCTGGCTGTCAAATACAAAATACCCCTTCATGTTGACGCTTGTCTGGGAGGCTTCCTCATCGTCTTTATGGAGAAAGCAGGATACCCACTGGAGCACCCATTTGATTTCCGGGTGAAAGGTGTAACCAGCATTTCAGCTGACACCCATAAGGTGAGCTAAGGAGGAGATCAAGTGTTACCAGTTGATTATTTTGACTATTATTGATAAAATAAATTGGTAGCTTCTCCCCAAAGTATAAAATTAACTATAGAATTCTCATCAGAGGCATGTTTTGAACTCTCTCTTTACTGTCACCAGATCAGCTGGTTCAGGTGATGGGGTATAGTGGTAGAGGTGACAAGCAGTAGTGAAAATGAACCTATTACCTTTATCTCAAATTGGCTAGGAGAATTTCTGTATACACTGACTGTGTGTAACTAGAGCACGCTAGTGTAGTGGCCCTTGTTTAAAAAGCTCCCTGAAGCCTTGAGCTGATTTGAGGTGGAGGGTAGAGGAGTGTGAGGGTTGGGAGTGGAGTTCCCATGCTGGTAGATAACATTAGAGCTGCTGTGCAACTGGGCTGAGCCTACATGACAAGCGAATGTTGACGTAAGAGTCCTTTGGGAAAGGGGAAGAACCTGTGTGCTCAGGAACATTCAGCATTTGAGATGGCCATGCCTGCCACCCTTGGTGGACTGAGACAAAGTCTCGATCAGTTGATAATGCTATCGAATATACATCCAGATGTAGAAGAAGTATTAGCAGCCTCAGGAATGTGTACCTTGTTTTGATTGCATTTTCAGGGCTTGTTTTAAACTCAAGTATATTAAAGACTTGTTTTTCAAAATCTGTGTGATCTGCAGCCGATTTTCGGTCAGCATCTGTTTTTTCCGTACCACCCAGATAGCGCCTGTGTCCTTTTCCCATAACCATCCGTTTCTGGATGGTTCAGGTAATGAAATTAGCTTCATATTAGTTTTAGTAAGAGTTATTAGGGGGTCAGATGTTCTATAAGGAAACCAGTTACATAGTTCATTTTAAAGCTGGATTAAGTAGCTTTTAGATTCTGAGCACCATTATGTTCTTATAAGCATAATATTCTTAGTAATACTAAGCAAAAAAGATGGGAAGGGGGTCAGATGGTGATTTTAACTCGAAGTGTCAAATTCCATCCTTTCCTGGCTTCCACTGCAAACTTACCCTTGTTTTTATCCTGACATATGGCCCCCAGAGAAATACTTTAAATAAGGTAAACCACATGCTGGGCAAGAGAGGGAGTAAACCGATTAACTGGGCACTGTTCTTCCCTGGGTCTCAGATTCCTCATTCCTAACATAGAGAATTTAAACTCTGTCTCTTAAGTTCCTACTACCCTTTAGCATTTTAAGTTTGAATCCTTAATGTGAGTGGGAAACATAACAGAGAAACTGAGAAATATATAGGATTTCCTTTGCATGATGAGAGTTCTGGGACAAGATCTGCCAGACAGAACCGTACTCTCACTTTTCTTGTCTGCTGCTTCTTCCACAGTATGGCTACGCCCCGAAAGGCTCATCATTGGTGTTGTATAGTGACAAGAAGTACAGGAACTATCAGTTCTTCGTTGATACAGATTGGCAGGGTGGCATCTATGCTTCCCCAACCATCGCAGGCTCACGGCCTGGTGGCATTAGCGCAGCCTGTTGGGCTGCCTTGATGCACTTCGGTGAGAACGGCTATGTTGAAGCTACCAAACAGATCATCAAAACTGCTCGCTTCCTCAAGTCAGAGTATGTGTGGAAGACTGGGGTTCTGCCTTGTCTGTTGCTTTTTTTTTCCTAGTAGGCTCAAGGCACCTGCCTGGCTAAGTATCCATAGCCCTAGCCCACCTGTTGTCTCCCGCGAGACAGAGGGTTTAGGGCAGCAGCTAAGGAGTGTGGTGCTGGCCTGGGAGGATAAGCTCCCTTTCTCTGCCCTGACTTTTGGAGGGTCTTCAGAGACGGGGGCCTCATTTGTAGGTTGTCTCATCTCTATGAATGTCTTAACAACTTGCAGCTCTTCCCCTAAGGCAGCTCTTCCCCTAACCATTGTACAATTTAATGGTTAGAACAGTGATTCCCAAACTTGAGCATGCATCCTAATCACCTGAAGGGCTTGTTAAAACACAGATAGCTGGGCCCACCCCTAGAGTTTCTGATTCAGTAGAACTGGGATGGGGTCTAAAGACTTCCATTTCTGGAGATACTGATGCTACTGCTCCAGGAATCATACTTGAAGAATCATTGGAATAAGAAAATAATTAGAAATGGGCCAGAAGGAAAGAGGAAACGAGGACAATGAAATCTTGGGTTAAGCCAAAGCCAGAACAGGCTGCATGCTTTGTCTGATGTATCTGTTAACATCTTATCTGCCCATCTCTCTATGTGTCACTTGGATTGGGGAGGCTTTTTAAGTATATTGAGGGGGAAGGAAAGCTGCCAGCAGGCATTTCTCATTTGAAAAAGGTTCTTGGCCAGGTGCGGTGGCTCAGGCCTGTAATCCCAGCACTTTGGGAGGCCAAGGCAAGAGGATCTCTTAAGCCCAGAAATTAAGGACTAACGCGAGCAACATAGTGAGACATTATCTCTACAACAAATTTAAAAATTAGCCATGAGGCCGGGTGTGGTGAGTCATGCCTGTAATCCCAGCACTTTGGGAGGCCGAGGCGGGCGGATCACCTGAGGTCCAGAGTTCGAGACCAGCCTGACCAACATGGAAAAACCCCATCTCTGCTAAAAATACAAAATTAGCCAGGCGTGGTGGCGATGCCTGTAGTCCCAGGAGGCTGAGGCAGGAGAATGGCTTGAACCCGGGAGGCGGAGGTTGCAGTGAGTTGAGATGGCACCATTGCACTCCAGCCTGGGCAACAAGAATTAAACTCCATCTCAAAAATAAATAAAAATAAAAATTAGCCACATGTGGTGGTGTGCACCTTTGGTCCCAGCTACTCAGGAGGTTAAGGCAAGAGGACTGCTTGAAGCCCAGCAGTTTGAGGTTACAGTTAGCTATGATCACAACACCACTGCACTCCCGCCTGGGTGACAGAGCAAGACCCTGTCTCAAATAAGCAAACAAACAAATAAAAATTATATATATATATATAAAAGGTCCTCCTATAGCTCTGATAGGGCCATTGTTAAGACCTGCTATGCTGTTTCTTGCTTTAGGGATTATATATGACTTTTTAGAACTGTGGAGATGAGCAGATTATTTTTCCAGAAATTTTTTTTAGTACATCTTTTGTGTCTCAGAAACATCTAGGGGAGTATAATTGGTAGTTGGGTAGACAGGTTTGAAGTCAGTGATTCTGAGTGATTGGATCTAGATGGGGTTTGGGCCTTGGAATATTTTTATTATTCCGTCTATAATTCTGATCTCAGTGAGAACCAGTGATCCCAGTGTAGCCTTCTTTTTGAAGATGAGAAGACTAAAGCCCAAGGGGTTAGATTGCATTCATTATAAGGAAGACTTTGAATGATTAAAGAGATAGTGACCAGAGGACTATATGTGACTGGGTTTACTTTTTCTTCCTTTATTTATTTTTTTTTAAGACTGGAAAATATCAAAGGCATCTTTGTTTTTGGGAATCCCCAATTGTCAGTCATTGCTCTGGGATCCCGTGATTTTGACATCTACCGACTATCAAACCTGATGACTGCTAAGGGGTGGAACTTGAACCAGTTGCAGTTCCCACCCAGGTAAGCTTGAAGAAGCCTCTTTGCCTTGTTTTGCTCCATGACTTTGGAAGAACTTGGGTACGGTAACCTGAAGTATAGAGTTTGACTGCTAGAGGCTAGCACTTTAGTAGCAACTGTAATATCTAAAGGATTTCTCTCTTATCACCTGGAATTATTAGATACAAAGAACAAGACCTTTAAACTCTGGCAGAATTAGATACAAAGAACAAGACCTTTAAACTCTGGCAGAATTAGATGACAACCTCCCTAGACCAGTGGTTAGTCATGAGGTTTTCTCCCACTCTCTAGCCTTTCTACTCTCCAATCCATCTTGTACACAGCCATTATAAAATACTCGTTGCCTGGCTAATATTTAGTTCAAGACCTTCCCAGGGGGTCTCTGATCATTCAGACCTGCTACTGCCTTCTTTAGTAGACTTTTCTAACCTAATCTTCCTTGATACCTTTGCGTAAATGCACCACTCCAACTGAGTATAGGTCTGTTTATGTCCTCTGTGTACAACTTAGCCTTCCACACGTTGGTCCCATCTGGACTATCTTTTTCCCTCTTCACAATTCCACTAAACCCCACTAAATTCCTTCAGGGCAAGGTAGAATTTCTTCTGTGCTCTGAAGTCCTTTAAGACCCCAGCCATGTGACCCTGTCCCCACGAGAGCACATGGGGGCTGATTATCTAAGATAAAAGTGTTCCATTGATGGTGATGTGGTTGAAGCAGTGGTGGTGGAATTTGTGAGGGGATGGGTGGGACAAAGCAGCCAACCCTGTTCATCCTCTTAGCTTGGTTCTCAGTCGCGCTTAGAAGCTCTGAGGCCAGCCCATGCCTGACACCCCAAGCATCAGACAGCCCAGATTCCCGGGACTGGGAACAACTTGGATGACTACACTTGTCAGAAATAATGTGAAAGGGCAACCAGGACATTCCCATATTTGGGGCTGTATTATTTTAGAACATTTTTTCTTTCTTCAAGGTTCATCTCTCTCTCTTCTTTCCTAGTATTCATTTCTGCATTACATTACTACACGCCCGGAAACGCGTAGCTATACAATTCCTAAAGGACATTCGAGAATCTGTCACTCAAATCATGAAGAATCCTAAAGCGAAGACCACAGGAATGGTAGGGACACTTGGAGTTTTTTTTCTTCTCTTGGAAATTTAGGTGTTGGTGGAGAGTTTGAAAGAATTAAATGACTTGGAGTCTGTTCCTGGTTCTGCCCCTTTGCCACAGACATCTTTTATTTGTTGACTGGAGCTGATGATCTCTGCATCACCCACCCCTTAGGGTTGCTGAAGTCTCAAATGAGCTACACTATAAAGCACCTTGTAAGTTAGAGACCTCTGTATAAAAGCAGCTGGTGGTAGTGTCCATTTGAAAAGAAAATTTTGACACAGGAAAGATAGTAAACATGTTTTCTCTGGAATTTTCTTAGGCTAGTCCCTTTATGCAAAAAGGCCGACTGGAAAGTCCCTGTGAAAAATTGACTACGCCACCTACTTTTCTGATAGAGTGATGGGATGCCTAAGGTGGAAATGGGGTGGGGCAGTGCACACGCGACGCTAGGATTCGGGGAGAAGGGGCTCACTGCCGCAGTTTTATTCTTGCTCCTGGACCCAGCCTCACTAATAAATGTCTCTTTGTTTGGATTTGTAGGGTGCCATTTATGGCATGGCCCAGACAACTGTTGACAGGAATATGGTTGCAGAATTGTCCTCGGTCTTCTTGGACAGCTTGTACAGCACGGACACTGTCACCCAGGGCAGCCAGATGAATGGTTCTCCAAAACCCCGCTGAGTTTGGACCCTTTCTAGTCTCAAGGGGCTTCCAGCCTTCAGAAGGTTCTTGGGTATGAAACAGGCCGTGCACAACTTTGACATCTGGTCTTGCTCCATAGAGCACAACTCAAGATACACCATGAGACAGCTTGAGCCTCAGGATTCTTGTTCTTCCTCTTGTCTTCCTTTTGTGGTTTTTCATTTGAAGACCCCGGAGAATTCCATTACATAATGATTTTGCCCTTGTTATAAATGTTAGCCTAGGAATTGTTTTAACTATTTCCTTTTCTAAACTCTACCTTTCAACTTCACTTAAACATTGTGTGGTAGCTCTGACCTGTCCTGATTCTTTAGAGAAGCTGGGGTACAGTTTCTGAGATAGCTAGAGTTTCTTTGTTATCTCAGGCAGGAGGCATTTACGTAACAGATGTTTCCCCAGCTGGGTGTGAGGTGTACTTTAAGCAGGAGGCTTTTACAGCCCTCTCTCTTTTTTTTTTTTTTTTTTTTTTTGAGATGGAGTTTTGCTCTTTTGCCCAGGCTGGAGTGCAGTGGCATGATCTCAGCTCACTGCAACCTCCACCCACTGGGTTCAAGCGATTCTTCTGCCTCAGCCTCCCAAGTAGCTGGGATTACAGGTGACCGCCACCATGCCTGGCTAATTTTTCTATTTTTTTTTTTAGTAGAGACAGGATTTAGCCGTGTTAACCAGGCTGGTCTTGAACTCCTGACCTCAGGTGATCTCCCTGCCTCAGCCTCCCAAAGTGCTGGGATTACAGGCATGAGCCACCGTGCCTGGCCCTCTCTTTCTTAAGAGTAGGTTCGTTGTCTCTCTTAGAATCACTTCTATTGCAACTCATTTCTTTTTCCAGGACACAGATCGACCAAGCTGCTGTTCCCTATTCTGCAGGACAGGATTATTCTAACATACCTGCTTCATCCACCCAGGCAGGGTTTGGGGTGGTCTCTTCTGTGCCTGCAGTCCCCATTTGACACTTGGTTGCCACCATCTTTGGAGATTATTGTTGGAATGATGCTCCCATTGGCTTGTTCTTATTACCATGGACTAGGAAGAAAACATGGTTTCCAAATAATGGAGGAGCTTTTGGCCATGGTGCTGCCTTCCTGAACTGGCAGTGGTCAGAATACATCTGAACCCTGTCCTGGGCTGGTGATGAGCAGACACCAGGCCTTTTTCTATGCTTTTCTGAATATCAGAGTAGGATGAACACCCAGATTCAAATATGTCACCAAAGTTGGTGGTGATCCTTCCCTGTACCCTTAAGCCATTATGTAATGAAAATATGTTTGCTTGAAGGAACAGCTCAAAGCACCTTCACAAGTTGCCTTGACTTACCCTAGGTGGGTGTGAAAGAGCACCCATAGCAAGGAAAATTTTCTCTAGTAGTGTGTTCTTCTGCCTCTTCCCCCTTGATTCAGCTTTCAGAGGTACTATGGCAGTTTTGCCTCAGTTGCTGGACAGTTCTCAGCCCTGGCTAAAAGGGAGCAGTACAGGGAGAGAAACAGGATAGGAAAGCAGAATGGCGAGCAGCCTATGGCCCAGGGCCTGTAATCCCTTCCCAAGACTAGCTGCTCAGGGTGGTGCAGGGACAGGACCAGACCCCGCGCCCACTTCCTGCCCTCTTTCCCCTGTAGGGAACTCTCCTGTAGGCTGAGCCACTGTCTTGCTCTAATGACATCATATCATGTGCCTTTCTCCACAGCAGTGAGCAGTGAGCTACTCCTGGCCCAGGCCCTAGGGGAAATGGATCAGTCTTTGAGGTTTCTATTTGGGGAGGGCAGTACTTAAGACGAGTCAGGAGACACTTTCCTCTGTTCCTTTCCCCATCTCAGGGACTCCTGAATATTCAGCCTCCTCAAGCTGGTATCTTCTAGTTTCCTCCACTGAGAATGCTGGCTGGGAGAGCCGTGACTACCAGACTTTTCCTCAGGCTCCTTGGCATGTTAGTCTGAAGTGTTCTTGAGCACTGTACTACTAACCCAACAACTGTGACTAGCTGGTCATGCCATTCAGGGCTGGTGTGGCATTCGTGTGTGTGTGTGTGTGTGTGTGTGTGTGTGTGTGTGTTTCCTGTTTGCCCCGCAGTGCATTGTGGGATCCAAGAGTGGGTTTTTTTTGTGTGTGTGTGTGTGTCAGAGGGAGATCTGGCAGGTACCTCTTTGAGAGTAGCTGTGGTCAGAGCTGTGTGGTCAGTGCATTATGTTGGATGAGGTCCAGGAACCCAGAGCCACCCAGCAGACACCACTGTGGCTTGCCAGCCGCCAAGATGGAGAAGCTTGTGCCCCTATAGAGTGTCTCCCCAGGACCAGACCCTGAGCCACTCGCTTCCTCTGTGCTGTGACAACATTGGTGCCAGGGGAGATGGTGTTTTTCAAAGGGACCTACTGTAGCCACTTTAATTTACAATTAAGAGCCTTAGTTTGACTTAAGACTTTTATAGGCTTTTCATTTTGTATTTTTGTGTATGCGTGCATATAGCAGCTACTCTGTAGCAGAGGTGGGTAGAGAGTCTTAATAGTATCATGTTGTATGCAGATGTCACATCGGCCTCTGCAAAAACTGTACTGTCTTGTTTCTGCATCAGACTTAAGTAGTCATGTGAATACACTGCTGAGTCACTTTTAATATTACGAGTTTTATACTTGGAAAAAGGTACTTGCTTCTTTTAAATCTGTCTTCTCTAACCTCCCCCTTACCATTTCAATACTCCTTTCCTAATTTCAGCAATAATCTCAAAAAGCAATTAAATAGTTAAATGACCCTAATTGTAATTACTGTGGATGGTTGCATTCATTTGATTACTTGGGCACACACGAGATCACAAATGGGGCAGTGGCCATGCTTGAATGGGCTCCTGGTGAGAGATTGCCCCCTGGTGGTGAAATGGTCGTGTGTGCCCACTGATACCACGAGCAATGAAAGAGACACAGTTAAGCAGCAATCCATCTCATTTCCAGGCATTTTAATAGGTTGCTGATTGGTCCCTGTACTGGGAGTGGTAGTCGTACCTATTTCAGAGAGGTCTGAAATTCACGTTCTTAGTTTGCCAGGGACAGGCCCTATCTTACATTTTTTTCCATCTTCATCATCCACTTATGCTTACAGTTTGCTGCTTACAATAACTTAATGATGGATTGAGCTGTCTGGGTGGTCTCTAGCCGTCTGGGCAATGTGGTTCTGTCTAACCAAAGGGCATTGGCCTCAAGCCCTGCATTTGGTTTAGGGGCTGACAGAGCTCTTCAGATCATCTTCACACACATGTAACTGCTGGACATCTTATTCTATTATGAATAAGAAATGAGAAGTTTTTCAAAGGGTTAGTCAGGATCTGAAGGCTGTCATTCAGATAACCCAGCTTTTCCTTTTGACTTTTAGCCCATTCAGACTTTGCCAGAATCAAACCAAGGACTGCTTTTTTTGCTACAGTTTTCTGCCAAATGGCCTAGTTCCTAAGTACCTGCAAACCAGAGAGAAGGAGGATCCAGGATATGCTTGGATGAGGAGGCCTGGCTCATCTAGGAAGCCATGTCTGGGGTGCTTATTGCTGCTCCATACAGCTGTACGTAAGCCCCTTTGCCTTCTCTGTAGGTTCTTGGCAGCAATGAGCAGCTTTCAGCCAGTGACACAAGTAATTACTGAGTCCTAATTTGATAGCCACCAACTATACCTGGGTAGGCAAAGTCAGATTTTTGAGAACCTTTTCTTGATTTGAAGTTTTAATTGCCTTATTTTCTTTTATGCTTTCCTCTGTCTTGTAATCTCTTCTCTTCTTAATATCTTTCCCTAGAATTTCAATTATTTGGATTAATTTTAGAATAAACCTATTTATTTCTTAAAAAAAAAAAAAGTGTTACCTGTGTCTTTGTCTCACATAAATGTGCTTCATACAGCTGCAGTGCTGCCAAGGTTGGCTTTATTTTTTGGAGACGAGGTTTCGCTGTCACCCAGGCTAGAGGGCAATGGCATGATCATCACTCACTGTAGCCTTGACCTCCTAGGCGTAAGTGATCCTCCCACCTCAGTCTCCCGAGTAGCTGGGACCACAGGTGTGCCACCATGCCTGGCTAATTTTTCTGTATATTCTGTAGAGACAGTTTCTCTATGTTGCCCAGCCTAGTCTCTAACTCCTGGGCTCAAATGATCCTCCCTCCTTGGCCTCCCAAAGTGTTGGAAATACAGGCATGAGCTGTCCCTGCACTGGGCAAACATTTTTCAACCCTTGACACATGAAAATAAGCAGAGGCAGGAATGTAATGTAACAGTATAGTCCATACCTCGGCGTCTGGCATCTGTCCTCCAATCTGCCAGTCATCAGATCAAAGCACACTTGGAAAAATTTAAGTCAGAAGTGGAACAGATGGGAGACCACTGTCTGAATCTTGTTTGTCATCAGCATAGGTATTGATAATCCTTTACTAGCATATATGCTAGGAACGGGGTCCTACTAATCCCTCTTATGAACAAGAACATTACGCTTGTTTCTCAACCTCCAGCCTCTGCCCCTTTCCTGGCCTTTGCTGGGGGACCAACTCATCCAGGTTGAGTTGTGACGTTGCTAGATTCCTGCTCCAAGGGACCCTGGCATTTACAAGTCAGCTTAGTACTTGGGTTAGGAGACACGGGTGAGAACTATTAGGAAGAAGGCTTCTCAGTCTCTCTGCATAATGACACATATGAGGTGAAATTTGTGTAGCATGCAGTGGGGGTAGAGATGAGGCTGCTCTCAGGGCCCCCTTCTTCATGACACAGCGTGGGAATATTCTGTCCTAGAGAGTTCCTGGCTGGGGAACTGACTTTGCAAACCATCTCTTTAACTGCTCCAGTGATACATAGCCTGCCGGCTCCTAAGCTGCCTATGTCTTCTCTTGTGGAGTAAAACCAGGCAAGCCCTAAGAACTTTGCTAAGATTTTAAGAAATCTGAAGAGACCATCAGGATTTGAGATCTCCCGTATCTGATATGATAGGCCTGTGTATTAGGATTCTCCAGAGAAACAGAACCAGTACACAAAGAGAAAGAGATTTGTTATAAGGCATTGGTTCATGTGATTATGGAGGCTGACAAGTCCCGAGGTCTGCGGTTGGCAAGCTGGAGAACCAGGAAAGCAGACGGTATTGTTGCAGACCGGAGGCTTGCAGCCTTGAGACCCAAGGAGAGTGGATGTTTCAGTTTAAGTCCAAAAGCAGGAAAGGACCAATGTCCCACCTCAAGGCAGTCAGGCAGGAGGACTTCCCTCTTATTTGGAAGAGGGTCAACCCTTTTTAGCCCTTTTATTCTATACAAGCCTTCAGCTGGTTGAATGAGGCCACCCATGTTAGGGAAGGCAGTAGGCTTTACTCAGTCTATTGATTCAAATGTTATCCTCATTCAGAAACACCCTCACAGACACACCCAGAATGCTTGACCAAATGCCTGGGCACCCCATGGCCCAATCAAGTTGACATGCAAAATTAGCCATCACAGCCAGGAAGAAAACACAGGTTGAGTATCCCTTATCTGAAAGGTGTGAGACCAGAAGTGTTTCAGATTTTGGATTTTGGAATATTTGCATTATACTGACAAGATGAGCATCTCTAATTTGAAAATCAGAAACCTAAAATGATCCAATGAGCACTTCCTTTGGGCATCATGTTGGCATTCAAAAAGTTTCAGATTTTGGATTTCCAATTTTCAAATTAGGAATGTTCAACCTGTAATATGGCCCCAGACTACCTTTCTAGACATAGGTTCCACAATGCATATAATACCTGTGCCCTTACACACCCTTATCTGTGTTCATGGTGTTCTCGCAGCCATCTCTGCCTCTCAAGAATCCTACTCAGGTCTTCAAGCCATAACTCAAAGCCTCCAGATTTGCCCTTTTCACCATTAATCACTTGTGTTCCCCTTAGCTCATTTTTTATCCTGCCATCTAGCATTAATTCACCCTAGTAATAGTTAATTAGTACTAGTTAATTGTTAATTGGTAATAGTTAATTTGTGTTCCTGTGTGATGATAATCAAATGATATCCCCTAGATGATAATGAATCTGAAGGCAAGGTGGTCTGGTCCCTCTCTTTTCCCAGTACCTTGAACAGTGCCTAGCACAGAGGAAGTGCTTTCATTTAAATGCCTATTGACTCCAATTTGGATTGACCTGTGGAAAATAAGTTTCTAGAGTCTGAGACCAAGTGATATAATAGTTTTATTTGAGACATAAAAGCACATGTGTTTCTGTTACATAGTGTGGGGTTTAGGGTCCTGGTTTCTAAGACAAGACTTTATTTCACCCTGTATCACAGCTTCCTGGGAAAAGAATTAGGGAGACACAGCCTGGCAAGAAAATCATTGTTGCTGGGGAGTTGAAAAGAAAGGGGAGAACTTATTCAAATTAGTGTAACAGAGCCCCCAGGACGAAGAGAGTGGTGCAGGGAAAAGGTCTAAATTCCTGGTGTTGGTGGGGACGCTGGCACATCCCACAGCAAGGACTCACCCCTCAATGGAGGCAGCTGGGTCTTGGGAGGGGAGCAGGGGGAGGCCGGGGGCTCCTCAGCTCCCTCCCTAGATTCCCAGTTCAGTCACCCCTTCCCCCTGAAGAATTCAAAGAGGAAGGGCAGGGTCTACGTCATGGACACTGCTACTTGTTCGATGAAGCTAGCCAGGTTTATGTCCCGTTCTGAAAGGCCAGCACACTCATGGGTGCTCAGCGTGATGTGAACCTGAAACGAAACCAGAAATTCTGCTTCTGCTGACTTAAGAACAGGAGGGAGTCACCAGCTGCTGGGCTCAGCCCCGCTAGGAGCTCCAGAATAGCAGCTGGCCACTACAGTCTCTCCTGGGGACTCCTTCCTGACATGTCTGTAACAACATCATCTACATCTCCCCTTTGCTGTCTTTCAAAAATAATCGTGACTCAGCTATAGAATAAACACTTAACATCCAACTGTCAAGAGCAACCTAAAAGCTAAAGACAAAACCAAAAACCAATGTCAGCTCCTAAACACTATCCATTCACAGATGGCCTCTTCCACCCTTACTGTTTTTACAAACAGAGACTGCAGAGCTTTTGGCACATGCTAGATATTTAATGGCTGTTTCCATTCATTAAGCAAATAATTTGATAGGTTGGCTATGTGTGTGCATTCTTAGTTCATTACTTTTTCATTCTTCCATACCTCCAGCAAGATTAAAGCCATTTAGAACTATGAACACTGAATAAATATGCCTGATTCCCACAGCCTTTCCTTTCTTGGGTTTTGCCTTCTTAATGTCTACTTTAACCACAACTATCTCATGCATCTTTTAATTTGCATTTCTTTATAGTAGACTGATTTTTTTTCCAGGGGTATTTTTGTTGATTCTAGGCATGTGCAATCTCAGTGAGATTGGAAATGAGATGAGTGGATGACCTATGGGTCAGAAAGCTGCATTGTTAAGTCCAAAAGCCTTCAGAATGTGTCAGAGTTTGCAGTATTTGGACGGGGGCAGAGCACAACAGAGGCACACAGCATCACTCACCTTATTGTACACGTTAAACCATTCAGGATGGTGGTCCAGTTTCTCAGCCTGCAGGGCCACTCTTGTCATGAACCCAAAGGCCTATTTAAGTGGAGCGAGAGCCAGGTTAGTGTTTTAAGAGAAAGGACTTCTGGACATCACCAATTCAAGGCCTAGATGAAGGAGGATGAATTAACTTCCCCCCAGGAGACTCCTTTATCTTTAAATCATTTCCCCCTTGACATTCTGTCACTGGTTCTCAGGCTTGAGTTAGAGATTGTCCCTGCAGTAGGAAGAAAGTCTTGCTATTTAGGACGCCAACAAGGTGGAAACACCACAACAGGCTTTTGGTCTGGCCAGTCTTGGCTGTTGGTTCAAATGTCTTCAGCTGTGCATGTTTTCTACTTGAACTATCTCCTCAGAGGACTGCTGCTACAAGTTCCAGGAAGGCAGAGCCCAAGACACATCCTCCTACTCTCCAGTCCCCAAAGATGATACTTTCTGAGTTAGGCAGGAAAATAAATATCCCCCCCGGCACAGTTATCCAAATAACTGGATGAGTGTGGGGTCTCAGAGTCTTGGCTAACGAGACGTGAAGGGACAGAACATGCTTTGTAAGGTGACCCCATCAGCCTCAGTCTCAGAAAACTCTGTCCCGCCCTGGTGCCATACCCTGTTGAAGTCTTTGAAATGAAACTGCTTGAAGATGGCATCGCGGCCTTCCAGCTCGTTCCACCCCACGGCCCTCAGGTTTGGCAGCAGCTGGTCCCTCTCCTCAGCACTCAGCCTGTGTGCTTTGCCAGCCTAGAAGAGGGGAAAAAACGAGGCCCAAGAGCATTTCTTTTTATAGGTCAAAACAGGGGCTCCAGCCTTTAGGGGAACTTAGCCAGCCTCCACTGGCTGCTTTGGACGTGGGTGACCAAGGGCAGCAGGTCTTTGAGCAATAAGCTGGAAGCCCTCAAGGGTGGCACTCTGCCCAGGAGGTGGGGTCCAGGCTTGTCCGCTGATAGGCTCTCAGGTCTTGGGTTTTACACTCCACACAGAGAAAGGAAATCCCAAAAGCAATGCAATTCATATGACGGGGACAGAGACACACTCTTCCCCTACCCTGCCCTCAAAGCCTTACAGACCTTCCCCTCCATAAGATCTATTACATCAGTGAGGGCGTAAAAGCAAAATAAATCCCAGATGCAAATATATTACTCCACAACCTCTGAGGAAGAATACCATGACTGTCCCCCCTTCCTTTTCCTATTATGTACTTTATCATATGCACCCCACGTCCCTACGGTAACTTTCATGTGTATTGAAGAGCAAACAGGCCTAGAGAGGGGAAACGACTTGTCTGCTGTTCTTTCCTGCCCTCCCCTAGCCAGGGATGGCGCAGTGTTGTCTGTGTGTCAGCATCCCTGGGGCTGGACAAAGGAGCTGCATTTAAAATAAGTGTCCAGCCCATTCTTAGCCACACTGTAGCTGACCGTGTTGGCACTACCTCTAGTAGGTCCTCAGTCATGCTCCCAGGCAGCCTCTGGTCCTGAGCCGCCAGGGCTAGGTTCTCCCGTTTTCCATCTGCTTTTCTGGCTGGTTGGGAAGCTCAGGCCACAGAACTCAGTCCCCAAAGTGGAAGGAACTTGGCCAAAGGCAGCTGGCAAACCTAGTGCCCTGTCCTATTTACCTAATGTGCAAAGTGCCCTCAACGCAGCCCAAATTGGCACAATTCAGGCCATGAGTGGAACCTCAGAGAATGCAAGGAAGCAAGGGTCAGTTTCATCCTAGGAGGATCCAGGTCTAGGACCTTAACGGATCCCAGAACCTAGGCTTCTAGAGTAGCACCACCCCAGGGCAGAAATAGAGTGCTGAATTGAAAAGAAATACTTAGGGGTGAGGAGGGAATGTGAGGGAGGTTAATTTAGCTTTTATGAGGCAGCCTGCAGACTGAACACCATGTGTTGATTGGCAGGAAGTTTGAGCCCCGCTTTCACCATTTACCAGCCAGGTGGCTGTACCTCTCTTGGCAGAACCTCTACCTCCACAGATCATCATGAGGTGCCAATGGGACACTTTAGGAAACTCCACTGCTATAAAGCAAATGTCATCTGCATTACAAAAAAATACCTCCTAAGGCAAGTAGGCTTGTGATGGGCCTGGTAGCATTTGTGGTAGCTGAAGCATCGCAGTGCTTTCCTAAGTCCGTCTTTTTTCCCTCCTGTTTCCCTCCTGAAAACGTGAGCTCTCTCCGGACTGAGGGAGCTTGGCCCCTCTCCTCTCCTCGGCTCTAGATGGCTACAGGGATTGAATGGCAGCAGCGATTTGCATCATCTGCCCAGTAGGGAGGTCTCTACTCCAGAGCTGGCCCTCTCCCCGTGGCTGACTGCCTGGTCCGTGTATCCAGACAACCAGAAGTCAGCCAAAGCATCAGAGCCCACTGTTTACTTCCTTGGCTCTTAAAGGGGTGGGTGAGTCCAGGTGAGCTCTTAGGAGGCTTCCCTTTCTCGGTAGAGCCTTCTGGAACCCCCCAAGTCGCAGAGCCTGGGGCTGAACTGACAAATCTTCCAGGTGCCGGCTCTGGAGAGGGGGACGGTGCCCTGTTTGCTTAGTAAATCCCCGCCAGGTCTTGCCTCCTCTGGCGAGGTGTGGGGAGTGGTCGCCGATTTCCCAAGCCTGCATCTCTGGGGGCCTCAGCGCCCCTCACAAACAGCCCCACTCATCCTCCCTCCCCCAAGTCCCTCTCCCATCAAATGGCCCTCCCAGTCTTGCCTGCTCCGAAGGCCTGTGGGCCAGAAACGGTCTGATGAAGCTCCCGAGCTTACAGCAGAGCAAGGGGCCCGCCCCCGCCCCGGGGGTAGGTGGGGGAAGCTAGCCCGGGAGGAGGGCTGCTCCTGCGCCACCAAGCCCCCGCGGCCGGGCACGGGCCTCAAACCGGCGCGGGGGCTGGCTCTGGAGCCCGGGACCGCACACGGGCTCAGAGCGTGAGTCCCAGGCGGACAGACCCTGTATCCAGAGTGCGAGCGGGAAGGGGCGCGGACGGGTACGCCCAGGAGCGCGCAAACTCAGCCTGCCTCTCGCTCCCACCCCAGTATAAAGCCGAATCGGGCCACTAAGGGGACGAGATCTGCGGACTCTCCCACCACAGTCCTCCCCGGCCCTGTAAGGTCGTAGGCCCCGCCCCCAGCAGGGTCCGGGAACAAGCACTGGCCTGGGTCAGGGCAGGCCTGGCCTCCCAACTGGCTGGGACCGAGACCCGCCATGCCCCTCTCAGGGCCTCAGCTTCCCCTCCCCGCCGCCGGCGACAGGGACCCGGGCAGAGACCCCACTCTCGGACCCCGGCGGCTCCGCAGGAGGCTCGAAAAGACCCTCCCCCGCCCCGTCCCGCTCCCACCTCGCCCGCTGCTGCCCCGGCCCCGCTGCCCCGATCGCGGCGGCGCACCCCTGGACTCACCATGGCGCGGGCGGCAGCAGGTGGCCGGCGGAGAGGGCAGGCGGCGGCCGGGCGCTCAGGCGGCGGCCGGGCGCGCAGGCGGCCGTCCCGGGGCGGGGCCGCGCTCGGACCGCCCTCCGGTAATGATTAACGTCCCCAGCCAGGGACGCGCTCGGCCTGCTTCCTTCCAGCACTTTCCTCGCTGCTCAGAGCCAATCCTCCGAGCTTGTTTCAGGGAGCTAGGGTGAAGCATGAGGGCTCCAAATGCCCACTTCAGGGTTGGAATCCCAGCCCGCCGCTTACAGCTGGGTGGCCCTGGGCGCCAGAATACCTATTTATTTCTTTATAAAAATCTTTTATTTGGATAGAATTGACATGCAATAAGTTGCACATATTCAACGTGTACAATTTGATGAATTTTAATGTTTCCCTCGTGAGACCGACACTGAGATCAAGATTATGAACATATCAAGTTTCCTTGATGACTAATGATATTGAATATCTTTTCATGTACTTATTTGCTAAGGATAAGTCTTTTTTGGTGAATAGCATGTTTGAATTTCCTGCCCATTAAAAAAGAAATTGGGTTGTTTGTTTTCTTACCGAGTTTTGAGGGTGTTTTTTTCTGGATATAAGGACATGATCAGGCAGTGCTTTTCAAATATTTTCTTTGAATTATCTTACGCTGCCTTTCAAAGAGCAAACGTTCTTAATTTTGATGAAATCCAATTTATCAAATGCTTCTTTGATAGATTTCTATTTTGATGTTGTACGCATAGAAATCTTGGCCTAACACGAGATCACAAAAGTTTTCTCCTATGTTTTAGAGCTTTGGGTTTTACATTTAGTCTGTGATCCACGTTGAGTAAATATTTTTGTATGCTTCAAGTTATAGATCCAGATTCACTTTTGCACATGGAGATTCAGTTATTCCTTTCTCCACTGAATTGTCTTCGCACCTTTGTAAAACATCAATTGATTATATATGTGTGGGTTTATTTCTGAGCCCTTTCTTCTGTTCCATTGATCTGTTTGTCCATCATGACAGGACGCTACCTTGTCTTGATTGTTATAGCTTTATAATAAGTCTTAGAGTCAGGTTAGAAAAGTCCTCTCACATTTTACATTTTTTCTGTTACCTTTTATTCTTGTACTCCATTTTTATTCCCCCCCGCCCGCCGCCACGGCCCATAGCAGCCTCTCTAATGTGTTAATGTGTATTTTTGTTTGCACATGTTCTTGCAAAATGTGTGGTGTTGTTTCGTCTATATGTATTTTTAAATTTATGTAAATGGTATTATGTAAATATATTACATTTCTCAGTCTGTTTCTTACAAAACAGAGTATTTAGTGGAAAATTAAGATCTACCCATGTCGCTATATGTATATTCAATCTGTAGCTTTTAACTGCGGCCTAGTATTTTGTAATGAGAGTCTGCCGTGGTTTCTTGTTCTATCAGTGATGGATACTTAGGTTCCCTCCAACTTTCTGCTGCTACCACCACCTCCCAAACCCGTGAGTATGTGGGCACACACACACATACACACACAGAGTTAAACAACAATGCTGCTGCAGTGAACATCTCTAATAGCTCCCGGGGCTGTGGGCAGTTTCTTAAGTATATTCATACCCTATGAATCCAGCAATTCCCCGCATGGGTGTGTATCTCAAAATAGTTCCAGATAATGTCCAGAATGGGGACACCAGTCCTCATTCTCGCCCGCACAGTGTGAGGGGGTACTATTTCCATATGCACCTTACACATACATACTCACACTTCCTGTTAGCCAGCTTTTTATTTTTTGTCAGGCTAATAGCTATAAAATGAGAGTTTATTGTGAAGCAGGATTTCTTTTGACCCCTTTGCTGGGGTTGCAGCAGGGAGTGCCCTATGTCTTCAGCTTGCAGCCCACATCTGGTTTGCGTTCCAGCCCACAGCTCATGTGGCCACCGCAACTGCATGCTCAGCCCCTGGCATGAGGGAGCATCTGAGCGAGTGATGCAGGGTTTGGCCAGCTGCATCGAGCCATGACACGGGAGCAGGCTCCGTGTGGCGCCCATGGCCGGACCAGGTGTGTCACCCCAAGGAGACTGTGGCAGCACCCAGGCAGGGGTGCCTGAAGCCCCAGAGAGGAGTGTTACAGAGCTAATTAGCTCTTTTTGCTCCACCATCTGCAGCCTGATGGACAGCAGCATGTTAGCAGCTCTGTCAGCCCCTTTCTCCACTCTGGCCTGTGGCTCCAGGACCAGCTTGGCCCTGGTGCTGCTTCTGTTCTGTGGGGCAGCTGCCTCCACCAGTGAGGGCAGACGGCCAGTGTTACAGCGTTTGTGGGTGCCGTTTGGTGGGTCCTGAGCTCTTGTCCTGCATCCAAGAAGAAAGAGGTCATGCTGACAATTGAAGGGTAGTGAGGATGGAGAATTTTATTGAGTGATGAAACGGCTCTCAGTGGAGAGGGAACGAGAAGGTCGCCTTGTCTCCCTCAGTGTGGCTGAGTCTAGGGAGTTTTATAGGCACAGGATCCGGGCAGAGCAGGCTGTAGGTAGTATTAGAAAAGGCAACATTTGATTTGTTAAAAAGCATTATTCAGAAAGAACCAATCAGGAAAGAGTGGGCAAACAGGAACAAAAGTTCTCACCCTGGGTTGAGGGGTTTCATCCCAAACCAGCAGTCCAGGCTGTTTTTGGCTTGAATGTGGGGTTTCAGGGGAGACCCGCCCTATCTGCTTAGGTATTTGTTTGCCTCCTGCTACTCTCAATTGTTTTACCCTACATTGTTTTCTGATGACTAAGGAGTTTGAGAACCTCTTCATATGCTTGTTACCATTTGGGGGTTACTATTTGTGAATTGCTTTTTAATATCCTTTGCCAATTTTTGAGAATTTACAGTGCTCTCTTTTTATAGTTGGTTTGTGGGTGTTTATATAAAATCTAGACATTAATTGCTTGTCAGTTTTGATATTGCAAATATCTCCTCCCATTCTGCCATCTGTATACTAACTTATTCCATGAGATCCATGATGTCTGTGGGCATAAATCTTATATTTTGGTGTAATAAGATTTATCTTTTTTCCCTCTGCCTTATAATTTTGTGCATTTGAAAATTTCTTTGATAAGTCCTCTCTCCACCCTGCTACAAAAATATACTCCCTTTTCTTTTGTTAACTTTATATTTAGATAGATTTAAGACCTAAATGTGAAAGTTCCCTTTTGGTATGTAGTGTTAGGCAGGATGTTAGTCTCCAAAGATAGCACCCAATGAACCATAACTCCCAATATTCACACCCTGCATAGTTCTCACCCATGTTGAATCTGGGATGGCCCAGTGTGACCAATCAATGGTCAGAAATGTCACCATGCAATTTTGTTTTGATACAGTGTCTTGCTCCGTTGCCCAGGCTGGAGTGCAGTGGTACAATCATAGCTCATTGCAGCCTTGACCTCCTGGGCTCAAACGATCCTTCTGCCTCAGCTCCCCCAAGTAGCCACCATGCCTGGATAATTCAATTTTTTAAATTTTTTATAGAGGCAGGATCTTTCTATGTTGCCAGTCTGGCCTGAAACTCTTGGGCTCAAATGTTGGGCCTTGGCCTCCCAAATGTTGGGATTCCAGGTGTGAGCCACCACATCCAGCTATAACTTCTAAGACTAGGCCAAAGAAACCCTGGGATCTGTTAACCATTCTCCAGCCACGTGAGTGAGCCTTTTGGATGCCCAGACCCGCCAAACCTTCAGATGACTTCAGCCCCAGGAGACATCTGACTTCAATCCCACGTGATGCTGCAAGTGAGACCAGTCAACCCATGGAACCATGAGAAATTATAATTTTTGTTATAAGCCACTCAGCATGGTGATTTGTTCTGCAGCAATAGGAGCAAATGGCAGGAACAAAAATTGGTGCCTGGAAGTGGAATGTTGCCATAAAAGCAACCTAACACATGTAGCATTAGGTTGAGAATGGGTGGTGACAGTAGAAGGAAAGATTTAAGGACAGCAAGAAGGCAGGAGGCAGAAAGCCTTGCTCTCATACATAACAATGAGAAAAGACTGCAGGCACGACAAAGTCATCACTTTTCTTGAGCTCACCAGGGAGCTGAGCTCACAGGGCAACCAAGTATCCTGAATTCCAAGAGGGCAGGTCCCTCCAAGGAGAGGCAGGATGTGCAGTCTGGCTCACTTGGGCAGCACTTGGAGGAAGGGGCAGCCTTCATTAAAGTGGGTAAGAAGAAAGAAATCAGTTCAGTTTTAACAAATTGTTGGGAGCCAAGTGTGGGCTGGCATGTCGGTCTGAGATAGCAGGGGGCCCAGACAAGGTGAGAGTTTGTACACACTGACCGCCTCCTCTGTGTGCATGCTCGCAGGGTGCTCCTCCGGTGAGGGAGTGGGGCAGGATGAGGGAAGGAGAGGGACCCACTCAGTGGTGTGGGGACTGAAAGGGCTGTTTTTGCTGTGGGAAAAGTGCCCAACCCCCTGTCCTAAGCCCCCTGTTCAGTGGTGCAAAAGTCTTAAGCCACAAGCTGAGGCCAACAAACCGTGTCACTCCCAGGGCACAGCCCCATGGTGGCTTCGTTTCTGGTAGGAGAACCCCCCTACCCTTGGGGGAGGTTCAGGAAACTGTACTGGGACCAAGATCCTATGTTAATATCATTCAAGATCCTATGTTAATATCATTCCCACTCCCTCTGGGGCAGAGTGGGAAGTTCTCCCACGAAGGACCTGCCCCGGATATAAGGCAGGGTCCACTGCACTGAGGCGGATGGGTGGGAAGGCTGAGAAAGATCCACCGTCCCGGGCATCTGAGAGCCTACGCTTACCTCCCCACCACGAACCTGGTGGTGGGCAGCAAACCTGGTAGTCGCCACCGGGAGAAGGGCAAGAGTATGGAAAATATGAAGAAAGAGACCTCCTTCCTGTTGGGCCACTGGGGACGTGGCAATTAGTACCACAGAGAGATTACTGTACACCTCCAGAACAACTGGATAAAAGGCCACCTGACCCTACCATGTGCTGATGAGGAGGTGGCATTGCTGCAAGTCTCATATTTTGCTGGTGGACATGAAAAATGCTTCAGCCACTTTTTTTTTTTAGTACAGTTAAATTTTCCGTATATTTTGTGGTTATTTGACTAGTGTCTGCTGTGTTAGCTTCCTAGGGCTGCCATAACAAATGATCACAAACTTGGTGGCTTATTATCTCACCATCCTGGAGGCCAGAAGTCCGAATGGAGGCGTCAGCAGGGCCATGCTTCTCCTGAGGACTCTAGGGAAAAGCCCTTCCTCATCTCTTCCAGCTCCCGGTGGCTCCTGGAGTTCCTTGGCTTGTGACAGCATCACTCCTATCTTTGCCTCCGTCTTCACATGGCCTCCTTCCCTGTGTCTCTACATCCTTTTTTTTCCATGTCCAGAGCCCAGGAGCACATTCTTCACTGAAATCACTCTCTGCTGCAGCTTTTAGAATCCGGTCACTCTTGAAAACACCAAAGGCCACTGGAGCCTGCAGCTGCCCATCATGTCAAGATCCGCTGATATCATGGTAGCACTCAGCAGTGGCAGCCCATTGCTTCAGCTGCTGGAAAAACAAGACCATCTGCTGAGTCAGAGGTCCCACCCGAAGCCAGGTCAGCCACTTCTGAAAACCATTTGGCAATTCCAATTTCTTATGAAGTGGAAGAGACACTTACCTATGTATCAGCAACCCCACTCCGACAGAAATGAAGACACATCCACACAAAAGCCTATGTGCTAATGCTCATGTTTGTGGCAGCTATGCTTGAAAACAATTCAAACGTCCATCAACAGGTGAATGAATACACAATGTCGTATGTCCATAAACTGGAATACTAATCAGCAATATAAAGAAATGAACTACTGACACCTTTTACCACGTGGGTGGATATCAAAAGCATTATGCAGGGAGTAACAGCACAGAAGGCTATGTACTGTATTATTCTTTTTCTTTTTTGTGGGGGGCGGGAGGGGGAACGGAGTTTCTCTCTTGTTGCCCAGGCTGGAGTACAATGGCGCGATCTCAGCTCACTGCAACCTCCTCGTCCTGGGTTCAAGTGATTCTCCTGCCTCAGTTTCTTGAGTAGCTGGGATTACAGGCATGCGCCACCATGCCTGGCTAATTATTGTATTTTTAGTAGAGATGGGATTTTGCCAAGTTGGCCAGACAGGTCTCAAACTCCTGACCTCAGGTGATCCACCCACCTCAGCCTCCCAAAGTGCTGAGATTACAGGCATGAGCCACTGTGCATGGCCTATATTATTCTTTTTATATGACATTCTGAAAGCCACAAAATAGGTATAGGGAGAGAAGAGATTAGTGATTGCAAGGGGCGAGAAGGGATGAGAGGGAAGGAGTTGACTATAGAGGGGCACAAAGGAAATTAATCAAAACAGTCTATGTATCTTGATTGTGGCATGATCACATGACTAGATGCCTCTGTCAAAAAGATGAATATGTAAATTATATCTCAACAAACCTGACTTTAAAAAGAAAGCTAATCTACCATGCTAAGTCTGCAGATAATTATTACCACTGGGGAGTTAGTGCTGGAAAGAGACTATGAATGGGTTTCTGGTAGTACCCTGTATCTTCATCTGGCAAAGTTGGTCTTTGGGTGTGTACGTCTGTCAGTTTACAAAAATTCTTCAAGCTGAATCCCTATGAATAATGTGCTGTTATATATGTAATATTTCAATAAAAAGTTTTTTAAAAGACAGTGAGAAAATATTATTGGAAAAAAAGATTCAAGAACAAGTAGGAACACTGTCTCTTCAGTAACTTGGAAGAGACGAGTGGTACCTACTGAACTCATGCTTGGCTTCTAGCAGCCTAGAATACCATTGAGAAGACGGAGAGCAATGAGCTAAAAAGAGGGCCTTTTTAGCTTCTCAGTTACCAAATGATTCTAAAGGTAAGAAGTGGCTTCATGGTAAAGATCAAATCAAGGGGAAAGCTGTAAGTCTCCTGTTATGACCTTAGAAAGATTTAAGACTCTGTCTTACAGATACTTTCAGGTAAACAATAGGGCTTCTAAGAATCTTCTTGATATGCCTCCTAGACCAACTTTGCCAGGCAGGAGGGCTGTTAAAGACCTTAAGAATTTTGTTTCTCAACACCCTGACTCTTGGACCAAGGTACACAGGGGCCTCTCTTCAAGAGATTTGTGGCTGTAATTCTTGTCCAATAGAAGGAACCTCAATAAGGTCTATAGGAACCTCACAAAGCTTTTAGTAGAATTGTATTGGTGCTGGCACTGCCAACTTGAACTAAAGACAGAGACAATTCAAAACAAAAAGAGTCCACTGTGCCTCCTACCTTTCAGAATCAGACTGAAAAGCTACTCCACTTCAAACATGGACATATCTAAAAGAAAAGATAAGTCAGATTTCAGAGATAAGAGCTTGGCTTTTTGAGCCAAGAGCTATAATCACTTCCAGGGGGCAGGACTGGGCTATCAATCACTGGGGAACTGGCAACATGTGCCCTGCTGGATTTTAGAATTACCATGGGCCCAAAACTGCTACGTGCCGTCTTCCCTTTTTTTCCTTTTGAACAGGAGTGTTCAAGTTGTCTGGGGCCCCATGTTGTGCTGAAGCAGCCTCAACTTCCCTCTTTTGATGCCTCTGTCTGTCAGGATGGGCTGGGTAATGCTGCAGTAACAAGTAACCCCCAATCTCAGTAGCTCAACACAACAAAAATTTCTTTTTTTCTCTTATAACATGTTCAATACAGGTAGACAGAGGGACTCTATGCCTTGTAGTTACACAGGAACCCAGGTTGATGGAGGTGTCATCTCTCATATATTTGCATAATAACTGCAAAAGTGGGGTGGGAACATGGGGGGGTTAGCAGCAGTGGATCTTAAGTTTTAGCTCACATGGCTGTGCCTAGCTTCAAAGAGAGTGGGGAAGTACAAATCTACCATGTGCCCGAAAGCCGAGTGCTGGAATTCTGCATTTGATGAATGACATGAAGGACTTTCATAGGGAGCCACTACCCTGTGATGAAGCACCTAGTGAAATCTGCTGCTGGCCCAGGTAGAAAGAGAAGTCACCCTTTAGGCTACACATCCTGGGAATGGGGACCTGGGCCATGTGAAGCTCTAGGGTGTGGTCTGGTCTAGGGAAACTATTGTCCCCCAAGGGACTCCTGAGCCACCCTAGTGGAGTCTAGAGGCTGGTAATATCTAGATTTCTTTAGGCCATCTCCTAATCATCCCATTCTACCCCCTAGAATTTTGCCTCTCCATTAAAATAATTAAATAGTCACCTCTTCCGAGGGGCAGGAGCAGACCCAGAATTTGTATGAGCCTGATGCTTAATGGTATTTTGGACACCTTCTTTAAGAGGAAGAACACAAATTACAAAAACAAATTAAAGTACAAATATAAATATTTACTTAGAAGGAGAAAGGAATTAACAACAAATTGTAAGTTCAAGAGAACTTTTACAAACATCACAAAGTTTAGAAAAATAATATTTTTATGAACTGCCTGACGCACACCTGTAAGTTTTCCTTTCCTACGGTTTTGGCTACATTTTCATGGCCTCTTCATATGATGATGATTTGGCATTAGCACTTCTAAAGAGAGAATAGGATGGTAAATTTTGATAATCAAAAAAGGAAATGAATGCTAGAAGGAAGACTGATTATTTTTATTTTTGATAGTTCGAATGTATAAACTTGATGGCACACACATACATGCTTGCTGGTTGGACCTAATGAAAGGTGAAATTCTGATACATTCTTTTTGTGCAATCAAAAAAAGAAAAAAGTGATAATGTATTTACCATTGAATATGTTACATTATTAGGAATATTTCTTGGCCAGGCCCACGCTGTAATCCTAGCACTTTGGGAGGCTGAGGCAGGTAGGTTACTTGAGGTCAGGAGGTCAAGACCAGCTTCACCATGTTAGCGAAGCCCTGTCTTTATCAAAAATACAAAAATTAGCCAGATGTGGTGATGGGTGCCTGTCATCCCAACTACCTGGGAGACTGAACCAGGAGAACTGCTTGAACCCAGAAGGTGGATGTCGCAGTGAGCCAAGATCTCGCCACTGCATTCCAGCCTGGGTGACAGAGTGAGAATCTGTTTTTTTTTTTTTAAAAAAAAAAAAAAGAAAAGAATACTCCTAATAAGAGGGACCATCTATTTTGACTAGCTGTTGATGAAAATGAAACTGTCTGCTTAGAAATATTGCACACCTGATAACTGGGAGCATTTTCCAGAGGTCCAATGCCAGCTCTGTACATATGGAGCCTTGTTTCCCTGCGTTACCCATCTTTCTCTGCCAGAGGCCATGGGACGTATCTTATAAGTGTGTATATTCCTAGAAGGCACTTCTATAACCATGATGGCTAGCAACAAACTTAGATATGGTAGTGACAGAGAATGGCATAAATGTATCCCTCTAAACCCAAATGAAGTGTATCCTCAACTCACCTGGCCCTCCACCAGGTCTGCACACATGCCCGGCATCTACTCTGACACCACCCAACGGAAGGGGTGTGACGTGGGGAAAGTTGGAGTGGAAAAACAAACTGGGCCTGACCTAGTCACTGGGCCTACACTGAAACTATCTTTCTTTAGAAAATTTTGCAAAAGCGTATGACCATATTGGTCCCTAGGTAGGACCCATCAGGTGAAGGCCCCTGAGGCTCAGACTTTATTTGCTTCCCAGGAATCCCACTCCTGCCTGGGAGCCTTCACTGCTGAACCCGCTCGATTCCTGCCCACCCTGTAGGTCTCTTTCCTCAGTGCTTCATTTCCTTTTTCCCTTGCTGAAGGGTGAAGAATGACATATCTTTGAATCCCCCAGGGTATCTGGAAATCTGCCCCGTACTTAATACATTCTCAACAAATGTTTCCCAAATTCATGTTTGTGTATTTCTGCAGGGAGCTGAGATAGCTACTTAGCACCATATAAACTGTATTCAAGAAATATTGTTCAACAGTGACAACCCTGAAACGCTAACATTTATGTAGTATAATCTTTTGCCAGGTCCCATGCTAAGGATCTAAAAAGGTTTAAAAAGCTTTTTTTCGAATTATAGAAGGAGCATGTACTGATAGTAAAAAAAGAAAGAAAAAAAAGGTGGGCCCATATGGTTGGTATAAAGAGAAAGGTAAAAACCCCCTCTGCCACCCTGCTCTGTACCCACCCCAGGTCGCCAGGCAGAGGTCACCACGGCCTCTGGAGGCAGTGTCTGCCCTGAGGTCTGGCTCCTCCGCCTGCTTAACTGTGGGATCTTGAGCAAGTTACTTAACCTTTTGCAATATCAGTGTCCTCAACTGTAAAATGGGGATAATAACAATAGCAGCCTTGTGTGAGGTTGTAATGATTAAATGAGACATTTCATGTTGAGTGTCTGGCACTGCCCCCTGTATCCTCTCAACCCCACCTTGAAGGTGACCTTTAAGAGTAAGACTTTCTGCCCCTCTCTGCCCATTGAACATGCTCTGCCCACATGCTGGACAGGCTGCAGGTGACAAGGAGTTAAGACCCTACTCTCAACCAATGTAGGATGGGGGTTGGTGGATGCATATCCACTTCCTTACCCCTCGGTGGAAGGATTCTGGTGTGTTTACGCCATCGCTCCGAGGGTCCCCAGCAGGACTGAGTGATAACCTGCTCGTTCGTGCTTACTTACTCAGCTCTCCTCCCTCCCCATCCTAACCTGCTTTTTTTTTCTTCTTAATTAAAGGTTGTCCTTTTGTTATTGGTTTGTAGAATTACAACCCCTTGTTGATTATCTACGTTGTAAATATTTTCTCCGAATCTCATTTGGTTTTTAGCTTGGTGACATAAAGAAATGTTTAGTTCTTAGATAGCCCAGTCTGCCTGACTTTTCCTTTATGGTTTCCTTATGGTTTTGCTTAGGAAGGACTTTCTCACCTCAAGATTAACAAATAGCTGTCTCTATTGCCTCTTAGTACTTTTTCAGTTGATAAAAAGTTGGTAAAAGATTTGTTAATCTCTTTGGAATTTACTTTTGGGTATGATATGAGATATAATAAGAATAAGAAAAGTAACAATTATTTTATTTCCGAATAGATAAACAATAATCTCATACTATTTTTTAAATACAAAGAATAGGCCATCCTTTCGTCACTGATTGGAAATGCTACTTTTGTAATACGCTAATTTCCCATAATCCCCATAGCTTGGTTTCTGGGTTCTTTGTTCTGTTCCTTTGATCCATCAACTCCATCCTGTTTTAATTTCTCTAGCTTTATAGTTCATTTTGATATCTGGTACGTCAAGTCCAATCTCATTTTTCATCTTCAAAATGTTCTTGCCTCTTCTCGCTTGTTTACTCTTTCAGATGGGCTTGAAAATCAGCTTGTCAAGTTCTATAAAAATCCCTTTAGGATTCTGATTGCGAATGCATTGAATTTTTGGGAAGAATTGACATCTTCATATTATCAGGTCTTTCCATCTTGGAGCATGATATATCACCCCATTTATTCAGGCCTTCTCTATGCCCTTCAGTAAAGTTTTACTGTGTTCCTCATGCAGGACTTGGACATGTCTCGTTCAGTTTATTCTCAGGTGTTTTGTAGTTAGAGTTGGCTGCTGTGCACGGGATGATTGCTTCATTACATTTCTAATTGGCCTTTGCAGGTATACAGGAGAAGTGTGGATTTTGATATGGTGTCTTATCTCCAGTCATGCTGATAAACTCTCTATTTAGTTCTAATATTTGTCAGTGGATTAGAAAAACTTTGAACCAGTCATGCCTGTCACACACGGGATGGGCCTCCAGGGAAGGGCAAGGAGCTCCGCAGTGCTGATGGCTGCTATTGAATCTGCGGATCCTGTTAGGGCTGCTGTAGAGACTGCTGTGTGTATGGGGCAGAGCTTTGGACAAGATAGCCTTTAGATCCCTTCCCATTCTAAGCTTCTAACATTCACAATTCCGGTGCCTGTCTGCTTCATGCACTGTCTCCCAGTTGCATAACGACCAAAGCCACGTTCCCTTCCTTCCCTCCCTCCTTCCTTTCCTTCCTCAACTATACTTTTATTTCTACCCGCCAAGCTCTGTGTCAGGTTCTGGGAAGGTGGGGAGGGAGAGATCATGATGATCGTTGCAGAGATAAGTGCTCCACACCTTTGGGATGCAAGCAATGTTACTTAAATCGTCTCAAACTAGAATGTGGTAGAACCCCTGTGCCCCGCCATGGGCTGGATATACAATCTACACTTGGGGGCCTCCTACCCCATCTCTCTAAATGGTTCATGAACCCTAGGGTTTTCCCAGTCCCAAAGGAGGGCTTCCACTCTCAAGGAACCCAGAGCCACGCTGCCTCTCCCCACTGCTGTCCTTGCCTTTGCTGCGCAGGCTGCCGCCATCAGGTCCTGCTGTGCCTCTGCTCAGGGAAAGTCTCCCAGGCTGCTGCCCAGGGGTGGCAGCTCTCTGAGCCGCCAGCCTTCTATGCAGGTGCCCCCAGGGAGGGCCCCATCCCTTGGCAACCAAGACTGCTCCTCAGGGGCCCTCTCTGCAGTTCTCCCAGGGCATTGGCCCCAGAGCTTGTGGATCAGGATAGCAGGGTCAGGCCCCTGTCCTGTGAACCTTGAAACCAGTCACCTCTGGCCCCCTTCCTGGGCCCACAGAGCTGCCCAGGGCTGCTGCTCCCCTCCCTGCATCCCTGGCTCTTTCCACCCATCTCTCACAGGGGACTGTGACGACTGCCCATCAGAAGGGCCCAGAGCGGTGGCTTTCTATCGGGGTGGCAGTGAATTTGTCCCCCAGGGAATAGGTGGCAAGGTCTGGAGACATTTTTGGTTGTCACAACTGGGGATGGCAGTGCTGCTCTTATCTAGTGAGTGAACCAAGGACACTGCTGAACATCCTACAGTGCATGCAACAGCCCCTCACAAGGAAGAGATGTTCAGCCTCAAATACCAGGAGTACTGAGGGTGGGGCCCTGGTCCACTGTAGCACTGGCCAATAGAAATATAACGGGAGCCACAAATGCAGGCTCCGCATGTGAGTTTACACTTCCCGATAGCTACATTTTTTTTTTTTTTGAGATGGAGTTTCACTCATGTTCCCAGGCTGGGGTGGAGTGGCACAATCTCAGCTCACTGCAACCTCTGCCTCCTGGGTTCAAGCGATTCTCCTGCCTAGGCCTCCTGAGTAGCTGGGATTACAGGCACGCACCACCACGCCTGGCTAATTTTGTATTTTTAGTAGATACAGGGTTTCTCCATGTTGGTCAGGCTGGTCCCGAACTCCTGACCTCAGGTGATCCACCTGCCTTGGCCTCCCAAAGCGCTGGGATTACAGGCATGAGCCACTGTGCCCGGCCAGATAGCTACATTCTTAAAAAGTAAAGAGAAATATATGAAATTGCTTTTAATTTATTGAATGTTATTTAACCCAATATATCCAAAATGTTATCATTTCAACATGTAATTGATATAAAATTGAGCTGTTACATTCCCTTTATTCATATAAGTCTTCAGAATCCACTGTGTATTTTACCCTATGGCACACCTTAATTGGAACACTAAATTTTTATTGGAAACACTTGATCTGCATTTAGATTTCATAAAATTTATGGTTGAAAAAGTAGATTTACATGTCAAATTGTTTATCAGTGTTTAAATGTAAATCAAAATGAATTGAAACGAAATAAAATATCAAAATAAATTCCTCAGTCACAGGGCATATTTCAGGTTCTTAATGGCCACAAGTCACTAGTTGCTACCCTGTTGGGCAGCACAGGTCTAGACATTAGAAATGGTAAGTTCCAGTTTCTTCCTTAGGGAGGCAGAACCGGCCACCTCTTCCTCTCTGATGGGCCAGACTGCCTTCCCGTCAGAGAAGGGCAGAGGGAGCTTTTGGCAATAGTGGTAGAGACTCGACACATGACTTCAGTTCTTAGTGTGTCCCTGCTGTCTTCTCTCAGGGACCTTCTGATCTAGGGAAAGAGATGATCACACCAATGCTACAGGTGACAAGTGCTCTAACAGAGCCCGTGAGGCCAGGCTGCAGTGGAGTGACAGCAAGTCTACACATGGGAAGCACTCACACTGGAGGGGGTGCTTAGAGTAAGCTTGAAGATTCATTAGGAGCTGGCCAGGCAGAGGCAAGATCGGGCGCGGGGGATGACCTGGATGGGCACCCGGGCAGAGAAAGTGACTGAGCAAAGGCCAGCCGGTCTGCGAGGGTGTGGTGTGCTTCTCTAAGCGAAGACCTGAGAGCACTGAAGAGGTTGGAAAGGCTCATGGCAACAGGCTCTGCATGTTTCTGTGTAGGTTCCCCTAGGGAACCCAGTTCCCAGCTCTGCTCCTTGAAGGAAGTAGACTTGGACTTGGGCCAACTTGCTTCCCACCCTCCCTGCAACACTTCTGTCCACCAGAAGGGGGCAGGGCCACCTCAGGAAACCAGACCCATTCTCTGGCACTCAGCCAAGGTTCAGTCCTGAGTTAGGGGAGACCTTTCAATCCTCAGTGGACAGGTACTGAGCTTCAGGCCCGTGCCAGGACCTGGGTGCACTAAGACGAGCCCCACCCCTTGCAGCCTGTGTCCGCAGTGTCCCAGGCCGAAGGGATTGTGGGGGTTTCGAGGAGGCAGTGGGCAGCTCTGCCTGGGGGGAGGCCAGAGGAAAATGAGGACCAGCTCTCTAGAGGAGGCAACTCTTGAGCTGAAGCAAGAGAAGAAGTTGCCTTCTCGGCTGACAGGGTTGTGAGCTGTGCCACTCTGAGGGGGCGCAGCAGGCGGCATGGAGGTGTGACTGTGGGCGTGACTGGTTGCTGGCTATGTCCTGGATCCTGGAGCACAGGGTGCAAGGGGCTGGGGTGACCGGCCATGGCTTGTGGAGGGCCCTGGAGCCACACACACAAGCTCCATCCTGGTGCAGCAAGGAGAACAGACAGAATTTCCTTTTTAAAAAACAAAAAACCGTTTCCTTATGAAAACTATCAAATAGGCACCAAGTACAGAGAAGAGTTCATAGACCCCTATGTACCCAGCACCTGGCACCAACAAGGATCTACCAGCTTCTCATCCATTCTCCCTCCACATTTGTACAAACCTTTTATAGACAGAAATTGTTAAACACACGGAAGTAGGGAGACTGGCATAATGATCCCCAGACGCACCAGCCAGCTCTACCAGGAACGGTTTCCAGGCTGGTCTTGGCCGCCCACTCCTTCCCACCCTCAGATTATTCTGAAGCAAATCACATAGCATTTCATATTTTAATATTTCAGTGTAAATCTCTAAAACTGAGAGGTTCTTTAAAAACACAGACTGCACTACTATGCTCACACCTGAACAATGTGCACGCCATCCTTTCACACCACGCCATACCAGTACTGACAGATTTCAAACCCAGGAATGGCCAGGTTCAGAATGGCTTTGCAGACGGTTGCCCTGGCAGGGCGTGGAGGAGGAAGCCAGGGGAGAAGGGGCGAGGCAGGGCGTCTGCAGGAAACTTTGATGAGGGTCTGGGGGAGAAGCAGCGAGGACGTGGACTTGGCTAAGGCTGAGCTGTGGAGGGAGGAGGTGTGGAAAGCTTACGAAGTGCCAGACACTCTGCACACATTGTCTTAATTAATCCTCACAAATACCCCACGAAGGAGATTCTATTATCTTCCCCTTTTACAGACAAAGAGACTATGGCTCAGAGAGACGAAATTGCTCAGAGTGACATAGCAAAAATAACAGAGCAAAGTTGCAGCGCTGGGCTTCAAACAGGCTGGGTGATCCCACAGCTCCGAAGCACGGCCTCCTGCAGCCTGGGGGCCACAGAATGGGAGAAGGCACCTGTGCAGGGCTGGTCCGGAGGCAGCGCCCACAGAACTTGACGCCTGCTTCGACGTGAGGGCTGAGGTGTGGTAGCTCCACCCTCGGCTGCAGCCCTGTGGAGCCCAGGAGCAGGTTTCTGAGAGGCAGCCTTGGGATCGCCCTCCCTGCCTCAGCCACTTTCCTCATCTTTCTTGAGAATCAATCACGTCTTCCTCTCCAGCTCCTGCCCCATGAACAATTCCACTAGTCACCAGCCCTGCCCACCTTCCACCTCCCCTCCACCCCTGGCAGGCCTGTTCATCTTCGTTGGGGCCTGGGAGGAGCAGCCCTTCCCGCCTGAGCCTCCCAAGGCCTGGGCATCCCGGGCGGGAGCTCTGGGCCCTATGGCTTTGAAGGGAGATGGACATGGCCTAATTGGTCTCTCTTTGTAGCCCAGTGGCCCCCGATGAGGCCCAGGAATCGATGCTTCTCGATGTCTGAATCAGACTCCTGCACACCCCAAACCAGCCCGAACTGCAAGGGCTGCCCTGTGGGAGCCACAGGGGATCATAGCCACACCGGGGCCAGAAAGCCCACTAGGAAGATTCACTTATTCTCTAGAGGAGACGGACAACCAGAGAGTGAAGGACTTGCCCAAGGTCACTGCCAGCTAGGGGTGAGGTGGGCCAGGGCTGGAATCTGCTGCTCTCCTCTTCCTGCATCCTGCCTGCCTGGGTCCCTCACTCCACAGTAAGCACCCAGACAAACAAGGGCTGGACGGGGCTCCCTGGCCTGAGATACCTAGAGGGGCTCTGGTGGTTTGGACTCTGCTGCCAGACCCCGACTCTCGGAGACCTCAGCTACCTCAGAGCCAGAGAGCACTTTAGATCCCACCGTGTCCAGCCCCTTCCTCATGTGACAGTGGAAGGGGTGGGGCACAGAGAGAGGAGGGGTCTACCGTGTCCATGAACCCACCGAGATTTCCTGTCCATGGGGGCCATTCTATTTCTTCTTATTCTCCTCCTTTCCAACCACCTGTGGGCCAAGGGAGGGAGATGGCCACCGCGGCTGCCCCAGGAAGTGGGATCTCAGAGCAGAGTGGCTTTGGCTCTGCCCCGTCCCCATTTCCCTGCAGGCAGGTATAACACGAAAAAATCTCCCTCCTCCTGTTAGGTACTGGGCTCACCTCAGTGCTCCTTCTGGAGCCTCCCCAACTCAGCTTTGGGGTGGTTGGGGTAGCTGCTGCCCTGGTTAGAGCACTGGATGGGAAGTACAGAGACCAGGATTTTAGTCCTCAACCTGCTCATTGCTGTGTGATCTTCAGTAAGTCACTTCACTTCTCTGAGCCTGCACAGTGGTGATAATTCCAACAGCCCTGCCTCGTCAAATGGAGTCAAATCTGGATAAAAACCCTGGACAAGTGTAAGGGTGGGCCTGTCCTGAGATGGCCACAGAGAATGTCCCGAAAGTGGTCCTTCCTGGGCCCCAGAATACTAATTCCAGTTATGTTGCTGATCTGCTGTGTAGCCCTGGGCAGGTGGCCAAATCTCTCTGGGCCTCAAAAAACGTGGAGATAAATGCTTCTCTCTGCTGTGGTATTGACCTCCTGGCAACAAGGGGAAGTTAAATGTAGAAGAGTTTTAAGAGCCTTAGAAGAAAGGCTGTCTGTAAATGTGAGAGGTTATTAACACCATCCAATAATCACGCTGTCTGCTGACAGAAGTAACGACCCCTGAAGCTGGGCACGGAGGCACGCGGCGGCTCTGAGCAGGCTTCCTCTCGGCTCATGACACTCTGTATCTGTTTATGTGGAGTTCTGCCTCTACAAACCAACCACGAATTAGTTCCTCCGTGGGCATGCCCAGAAGGGAGGCAGGAAGGGCAGGGGATGATGAGAGCTGGATCCCCAGGAAGCGGCGTCTAGCCCGGACGCCCAGCCAGGTAAGGACGGGTGGGGCCGGAAACAAAAGGTTCTCCTGGTTCTCAGTGCCCACTTCTGCTGCTTGCTGTCCTGAGCACCTGGGCAGATAGCGTTTCCTCTCTGGGCCTCAGTGACCCCACTAGGGCTGCCAGTGCAGGAATGTGGGGAGGCATTATGGATGTGTGACCTCAGATCACCTTCTGACTTGCCCACTCCCCCTTTCTTCTCTGTCCTGCTGGAAGCTTGGTGTTGGCACAGGGGGGTACCCTTTGCACTTTAACTCCGAGCCTGGGGAATCCCGCGGTGGGTCGTCTCTGTGGCCACAGCCTCTTGGCGGTGCCCAGGAGCCAGTAGCATGTCGTGGACTCTCTGAGCCTCTGTTTCTCACCTGTCCCCACCCTGCCAGGTAGGAGTGCCCAGACCCTGAGTGCAGGGAGTCAGACCTGTGCGGCCTTGGGTGGGGTTATTATTCTGCAGCCCTTCCGCAGGGCCCAGGCTGAGCTGTGGGACGGTCCTCGGCCCAGCAGGCCGACCCACGGGTGGCAGGGAGGCTGCCTGAGTGGGAAAGAGGCCGCGCCTTGTGGCTGTCATTTTTTATCCTCGCTGAGGCCTGCAGGGCCTTTCCCCCATCCCCGGCTCCGCTGCCTTCTCTCTCTTTAGACAACTGCCCTCATTCTGTCTCCCGCTCACCACGCTGCCTATTTTTAACTTTCGGCTTTGGGGGAGGTGGAGGAAGGGAGACCGGTGGTGTTTTCTCCTCTGTCCTCCTCCCTGGTCTCATGTCCTTTCTGGGTCCTCCTCGGGAGGTCCTCCTCGCAGTCTGCCCTCCCCAGGCTCCTCACAGCCCTCCTGTCCTGCCTGCCTCCTCGCCTGCTCCTCTCCTCCTCTCTCTGCCTCTGGTCTCTTCTGCCCAGGCCCCTCATCTGCTTCTGTTTCTGCTGCCCCTCCCAGGGGACCCTCACAGACCCCATCCCTGTCCCCGTGGCTTCTCCTCAGTGGCGGCAGTTGGTTGGAGCACTTGCTCTTGCCACGATCCCTCCTGACAGCTAGTGGCGGCTGACACAGGTGACCTCTCACTTTTTCTGGAAACCCGACCTTTTCCTGGAGTCCACACCCTTCCAGGTGCATGTTTGTTCGGGACACTTCATTCCCCCATTAACGCTGGTGCTGGCTGGTGAAGTGGACAGCTGTGGGGGTGCCTGCCCAGCACCCTTCCACCTTCTTTGGCTGCCAACACCTAGATTTTCCTCGGACCCCCTCCCCACTCACTCACCCCATTGTTTGGGTGGAGCTTATCCACCTCCTGGCTTCAGAGATGTGCTGTCTCCAGGCCAGGCCAGGGTGAGCCCAGCCTGGTTTCTGCCAGATAGGAAAAGGGGTCTTCCTCTTGATTATGTGGTGAGAGCTCTTGGAGCTGCCTGGGTGTCTTGGCCACTGTAGGGAGAGCCTGCCTGAGGAACAGGCTAACGGGGAGGAGAGCACAGCCAAGTGACAGATGGAGAAGGAGAGATTCCCGAGCTCTCAACAGCACCTGGACCCAGCATTCCCTGATTTTGATGTTTCGGTTCCATGAACTGAGGTTTTTTTCCCTTCAGCCATTTGAAGTTTGTTATTTGACCCTGAAAAAGTCCTGACTGTTCTGCTGGGATGCCGTCTGCTCTCTTCCCAGTCCACCCTCTGCCCCGCCGCCCTGCTCCACTCTGTGGCTTCCCCTGTCCTATGGCTGCTCATAGTCCTAAGTCCGCAGCCCAGAATGCGCTCCTGGAATTCAGGCCTGTGCTGTCAGTTGCCCCTAGACACTTCTGATGGGGAGCCTTGTGGAGCCCTCAAAATGCAACATGTCCCAAACAAAACTCATTCTCTGTCCTTTTTCTTCCAAGGTTTTCTAATTGGCAATGAATGCTTCCTTCATTCCACCCATCTTTCCACCCATCTTTCCATCCATCCACCTTCCTTCCTTCCTTCCTTTCTTCCTTCCTTCTTTCCTTCCTTCCTTCCTCCCTCCCTCCCTCCCTCCCTCCCTCCCTCCCTCCCTCCCTTCCTTCCTTCCTTCCTTCCTTCCTTCCTTCCTTCCTTCCTTCCTTCCATCATTACACCCACCATGGTGTAATGTTCCATTCATTCATTCATCCATCCATCCATCCATCCATCCATCCATCCATCCATCCACACACTCACCCATTCATTTCACCTCCTTGTCCTCATAACAACAATGATAATAATAATAACCTATGTTAATTGAGGGCTTACATGGTGCCAGACACTGTTCTAATCAATTTACACATATACATTTAACCCTCACATACACATTTAACCCTTTACACATACACATTTAACCCACATTACACTCATATTACACATACCCATTTAACCCTCAAAACCAACCTGTGCAATAGGTAGTCTTACTGACTTGGAGGTGAGGAGCCTGAGACACAGAGGGGTTAAGTAGCTTAGTGTTACTAAGTGCACAGCCAGAGTTTCTCATTGCTGAAGCCAGAGACTTGGGAATTGTCCTCATGTCCCCCCATCATCCTGAGCATTTGGTAATCACATCCTGCCGACTCTGCCCCCAAAGCTCCTCTCAAACTAGCCTGTGTCTTTCAACTGACCTACCTCAGGGCACCCCATGTCTTTCTGAGATCACGGTCCCAGCCTCTAGGCTCCCATCCCCCTCCACTACCCCATTCCTTCTCAGCCAGGCCCACCCTGCTGGGTACCCTCCGTGAGAGCCCATGGCACAGGCAGGTGGGCCTTGCTGAGGATGCATCTGCTGCAGGGCCGAGGCCACATCTGGGCTTTCACCGTCACATCCCCTGAGCTCCGATCAGCCTCTGGCTCAGGCCAGGCACTTAACAAATGTTGTTGAGTGAAATAAGGCATGGACGGCAGCTTGGGAACCGCCCAGGGGTCCTGAGCACACGTGGAGTTGGCCACTGGCTTTCAGGACGACATGCCCCCGGTGTACACTGAAGGCCTCAGTCACAGGTTCTCGCCTCTGTCCATTCCCTCCATTCTGGGGTGGCTCCAGCCGCCTCAGCAGAAGTTCTTGCTGATGGGTGAGGGCTATGTCAGGAACAGCTGAATGTCTCCGGGCCGTTCTTCAGCTAAACACTTCTGTCCACCCACCTCCAGACAGTCTCAATCCCTCCACCCCCACTCCCTCTTTGATGACTTACGGGCCGAGAGCATCCGGAGCTAGGTGGGGACAGGGGGACTCTGTGGGCCTGCTGCCACCCCTCACCTCAGGTGGGTGCCCCCTGTGTTAGGCCATTTTGTGTTTCTATAAAGAAATACCTGAGACTGGGTAATTTATAAAGAAAAGAGGTTTAATTGACACACAGTTCTGCAGGCTCTACAGGATGCATGGTGCTGGCATCTGCTCCTGGTGAGGCCTCAGGAAGCTTCCAGTCATGATGGCAGGCAAAGGGGGAGTAGGCGCATCATAGGGTGAGAACAGGAGTGAGAGAGAGGGGAGGTCCCAGACTCTTAAACAACTAGAGCTCAGGTGAACTCATGGAACAAGAGCTCGCTCATCACCAAGGGGATGGCACTAAGCCATTCATGAGAGGTCTGCCCCCATGATCCAAGCATCTCCCACCAGACCCCACTTCCCACACTGGGAATCACATTTGCATATGAGATTTAGAGGGAACCAACATCCAGACCATGTCACTCCCTAAGGAGGGAGCCATCAGCAGATGTGGTGCAGAAGGCTGAGGATAGGGAAATCTGGGGTGACCAGAGACCCTGAGTGGGCTACTGCTTGCGGTCCACTGCGGTGAGTCTCAGGGCTCCTTCTGGGGTCTGCAGGAAGGTGTGCCTGAGGCTGGGGGCAGGTCCGGGAACCCCATGTCCTCTTCAAGGCTAGGCTGCCCAGTCCGTCAGCAACACTGCCTTGGGGTCTGTCCCTGGAGAGGAGATGAGGCTGCTGAGCTGTGCCAGGGCTGCCTCAGCAGGCCTAAGCGTGTGGGAGGAGGCTCACATTCCTGGGTGCGCTCCCACAGCATGTGGAGTGGACCTGTTCAACCTGGAAGGACTCTGGCCCTAAGAGGTCAGAGTGGCTGCCACAGAAGGACACCTCTCAGGCCTCCCTTCAGGAGAGGCCACCCCAAGCTACGTGGCTGACCATCCCAGCTGCCGCACCTGCAGGCCCCGCTGCTGTACTCACTCCCAATGCCTCCTCTCCCTGGACTGCCCCTGCTGGTGGCTGAGCCTGAGAGGTCATTAGTAGATGTGGGACTCCTCCGGGGAGAGTCTTTGCCTGGGTCTCTGCTTCATCTGGCTGAGGCATCCCTAGAGTGGTGCAGGCTGAGGCTCGTCCTCCCAATTCTCTTTTCTGCCCCCATCCTTGCAGCTGTGACAGCTGGATGCCAGGGTCTGAAGGCTCTCCTGCCTATTCCTGCTCTGTCTCCCCTTTATCCTTCAGAGGTATTTCTTGGAAGACCCCAGATGACTCAGCCTGAGGAAGGGACAGACCTGCCAAGAGCCAAGGGGCCCATAGCACCACCCATAGCCCCGGCAGGTGTGTCTGGCATTAGATGCTGCCTGGAGACAGGTGGAACCGCCCATGGCAGCACCCCCAAGTCTAGCCTTTGAAGGGGCTTTTGGGGCAGTGCTTGGAAGGCTTCAGTTCCCACACAGCCTTGGGCCTGACTCAGCTTCACCCACAGCCCTCAGTCTCCCCATTGGCAAATGTGTGCTCATCTGGGCCCCTGCCTGAGATCCCTGCTAGCCAAAGCTCTGTCTCGGTTTATCTGGATCATCTTCTCCCAGAGCCTCCTGGCCCCTTGTGGGGTTGAAAGGATGTCAGGGCAGGAGGGCCTTCAGACTCTATCAGGCTCCACCACTTAAATCTACAGAGAGGCACAGAGACGGTAAGTAACTTGTCTGAAGCCACACAGTAGGTCTGAAGCAAGCTAGTCAGGACCATGGTTGTGTGATAGTCCGTCCAGGGCTCTTCTCACCTGGATGGGTGATTTCTTGTGGCCTCAAATCAAATCAGAGGTTACTGCCTCCAAGGGCCACCCGTATGCAGCCCAGACCTCTGAGGCCAGGGCGATGGGCCTCAGCATCTGCCTCCCCAGCCTGCAGACCAGACCCCTTCACTGACATTGCTCGGGCATCCCCAGCCTGGCTCAGCTGCCTCTCCTGGTTCTCCCAGGCCCACCTCAGGCTTTCACTCACTCCCTTGCCCTCCTGGGGGACCTTTTCCTCTTGACCCAAGTATTAGTCTGTTCTCACGCTGTTAATAAACACATACTCAAGACTGGGTAATTTATAAAGGAAAGAGGTTTAATTGACTCACAGTTCAGCATGACTGGGGAGGCTTCAGGAAACTTACAATCATGATGGAAAGGGACGCAAACATGCCCCTCTTCACATGGTGATAGCAAGGAGAATGAGAGCTGAGTGAAGGAGGAAGCCCCTTATAAAACCATCAGATCTCGTGAGAACTCACTGGCTATCATGAGAATAGCATGGGGAAACCGCCCCCATGATTTAATTACCTCCCACCGGGTCCCTCCCACCACACATGGGGATTATGGGAGCTACAATTCAAGATGAGATTTGGGTGGGAAACCATATCTCTTCGAAGGTTTCCACGACCCCAGCCTGAATAGCCTGCCCTGGGCCTGGGCTTCTTGCTTGGCCCTTGGCATAGCATGGTCCCCACTGTGGTCTTCGCTTCACGAGCATCTTCTGCCTCAGAACCAGCCTGAATGCACCTTGAGGGCTGGAGGTTTGAATCCTGGCTGCACCTAGCCCAGGTGGCTGACATCCTCAGCTCGTGAGGTGGAGGTAAGAAAGTGCATGGGCTTTGGAGTTAGGCAGACCTGGGTTTGAGCCGCAGTGTGGCTGGGGTGGTCTCCTCACATCTTTGTGAATCAGTTTCTTTGCATGTAAAATGGGGAAGCTGAAACCCATCTTGGATATGTGAGGATGACCCGGCTACTGTATGGAAAGTGCTTGCGATGGCAGTTGGCCCAGCGGCTCTCCCCAGCCATCTGAGCTGCCTCTCCTTCCCTCCCTGCCTTAGGGTCTGGCTCAGGGCTGAGCACCCAGGAGATGTTTCAAATCCAGAAGTGCAATTGTGGGGAACTAGTGGAGGAGGCCTTCTGGGAGGGGTCTGCTGGGGAGACAGTGAATTCCTGTCAGTTCGCAGTGGAGCTCAGAAACACCGATTCAGCACTGGCTTCCAGAGTGAGAAACTCTGCAGGGCTGGGAGTTGTGGGGAGAGATAGAGGAGACGGGAGGTGGTGGGGTGGGGGTGGGGGGAATGAGGGAAAGAAGAGACAGAGAGAGACAAAGAGGAACAGAGGCGGAAAGAGAGGAGGTCAGAGATACAGACAGACCCAGAGGGAGAGACACCAAGCGACTGGCAGAGAATGAATCAAATAAACACAGAAAGATGGAGAGAAATCCAGACAGTTAGAGAGGCAGAGAGCCAGGAGAGAAAGCGTGCAAGCTCAGGAAATGGAGACAGAGAGGGAGAGAGAGAGAGGGAGAGGGAGGGAGGGAGGTTCTGGGGGTATGGTTTACAGGCCAGGTCCCCTGTGCCCTGCCTGAGCGCCTCTCCACAGGGCAGGTGGGGAGATTTCCTTTTGGGTGAGGACCTTTCGGGCTGTCTTTTTCCTGGTCAAAGGCCATGTCCACTCGTGACCCCTGTGAGTGCTGCCCTGCAGTCCTGCCGCCTGGGGCCAGCAGCAGAGTTGGCTGTGGCCTGATCCATGGGGGCTCTGAAAACCCTGGAGCTTGGTGATGAGCCGTTCAGAGAACACCTCCAAATGCCAGTGCCCCCAGTGTAGGGGCTGAAAGCAGGGCAGGGAAGGGACATCTGTGGCCTTGTATTTCAGGCTAGCAGGCCTTGAGGTGAATGGAGGAGGAGGAGGGCGAATGCTCAAGTGTTTAATCTCTCTGGGGTGGACAAGTCCCCTCTGCCTCATTCCACTGTCTTGACTTGAGTGCCTCTAGGGCCGGGTGGCTCCTGCACTCCCTGAGAAAACCTGCTCTGAGAGTGGGAAGGTCTTCACTAGGTTGGTGCTGCCACTCTGGCCTTGGTTGTGGGGTGTGTGCGTGCTTGTGTGAGTGTGCACGCAGGTAGAAGCTAAAAGCCAGCAGGAGACCACAGCGCTGCCTGTAGGGAGAACTTTTCTCTGCTCCCGCAAAGGAAGCAGGGTCATTTCTCTTTGGGTCCCTTAGTTGACTTCAAGCCTCTTCAGTCTCAGAAAGAAACTTTTGATAGATTCATTTATACGGAAACGCCAAGAAATGACTTTATAGTTTCCTCTAAAGGGGCAGTTTTAACCTAAATCATCACTTCTCTCTGGGGCAACAGCAGGCAGTGGGGTGGGGAGAAGTTAGTGAGGGCTGCTCCCTCTGGCTCCGGTTGTCACCAGAATCCCTCCTCCCACCTCTACAGCAGGCTTTTGGCAAGTGGGGACCATTTCTTCTGTTTCTTCTGAGTCCTTCCCAATCACGGCACAGTGAGGTCCCTCCAGAGGGGCTCCCAGTGAGGGGCAGAGATGGAACAGCAAGAAAAGCCTTTGTACCCATAAGCCACATCACCAAGCAAAAACTAAGGTGTGAGTCCCAGCTGTGGGTGGCTGCTGTGTGGCCTTAGACAAGTCATCACCCTCCCTGGGCCTCCATTGCCCACCTGGGAAAGACGAGGTTTGGGAGAGTGATGGTCATTGAAGGCTCCTCTGGCGGAGGTGTCTGAGGTTCCGGGTCTTTCACCCTCCTCAGGTTGCTGGTCAGCACCTGGGCCAGGCACTGATTGCCACAGGGCCGGGTGATGGACTCTAGATGACCCAGTGGCCCTAAGACCAGCCAGGCAACCAGACTCTTCCATCTGGAAATAGTAGAGACACTCTTTAGACAGCCCCTCGTGTGACTCCCTCAGTGACAGGTGGCGAGACCGAGACCTGGGTAGAGGGCTGGCTTGCCGGAGTCTCACATCATGTGAGCACTGGGTCCGAATTACAAACGTCTCCTGCCACTTTGCACAGCTGGTTGAGTCTCAGGGGTAAATCCTGGTGGGCTCCCTGATAGAAGTGAAAGCTAAGGTATGTTCTGAAGGAAAGTGTGAGTGGAAAGAGATGGGAGCAGTGGGTATAATTTGCAGGTCTTACAGAGAGGGGCCCCATCTTCTGCCCAGAAGCCAGTTGGGAAGGGAAAGGGGCTGGGTGATCCACCTGCCCTTGGCCTGTGTATCTCCTGCACCCTAAGGCTCCAGAAACCCCTGGCAAGGGCTGGTGTCTAAGCTGGCTGCTCTGCATTTGGTCTCTGGTGTGAGTAATGGAAGACGCCTCTCTCTGTGGGCTGCCCCTGGGCCAGTGGCTAGACTGGGCCGGCCACCACCGTAAATTACCCAGGGAGCTGCACTAGTGGACACGGTTTATGCATCCCAGGCATCCACCCTGCAACTCTGAGAACGGGCGGCAACATGTCATTTTAACAAGGTTGCAAATTTCCTTGTCACCCAGGAGGTGAACAGCCATGGCCAGCACCACCTCACTCACCCCCAGACCCCTCCAGGACATCCCCAGCCTGGGCAGTGGGTGCAGAAGGTGAAGGCTGACAGGTCTCATCGCTAGATCGGGGAGAGGCACTCACCTCCCCAGTTGAACTGGACTCTGAGATTTGGTCCCCCCTGACCTCCCACTCTACCTCTTACTCTCTTGACCATCTCTCAGCGGGATCTCAGCAGATCCCACTGTCCCTGAGCGTGCTGTGCCAATTTCTCCCCCAGATGTACTCACACTGCTCCTGCCACCTGGAACACATTCTTCTCTTCCCCTCTATCTGGATTCTTCTTTCAAGGCCTAAGTGAAGACTTCTGCCTCCAGGAAGCCTCCTGTGGTTGTCCTAGCATAACCCTTAGACCTCTGAGAGCAGGTGAGCCCGTTTTGCTTGCTAACTTTGGTGATCAGGCTGGTTGCTGGCTGGAGCACCTGATGGAGGCCGCATTCAGGCTCAGCTGGAAAGAGTTGCATGGATTGGCGAGGTCTTCCAGGCTCAGAGAGAGGGAGGCTGGGGTGGCTTATGTTTGCTTTCCCTGTTGATGCATCTGGGCCATGTGGTCACTGTTCATACCCTTTGTGCACGCAAAACTTCTCTCACCTCTTTACCCCCTGTCTGCTCAGGGGAGACATAGCCCCCTGATGGCAGGCACCCTGCCTCATGCTTCCTCTGTGCCCCTCATCATGCTGGGCACCCATAAGGCTCCATAGACCCGAGTCAGATGGAGGGGCAGAGCATAAGATGCTATCACGTTCCATGGGGAAACTGAGTCATAGAGTTTCAGAGCCATTTACAGGGAAGGGACCTGGGCTTGGAAGGGGAAGGCACTTTCTCACGGCTCCAGAGGGAGTGCTGGGAAGGCTCCACCAGAGACTGGCGGTCGAAGCGTGGCTTCCCTGCCTGAGGGGTGACTGGCAGTCCAGGTGGAGCAGGGATCCCGATGCTGCCTCCCCATGCCCCCTGGCCCTGCAGAGGCTCCCCTTTTTTCATCGAAGCTCTGAGAGCATTAATTAGTGCACTTTACTCCCATGTGGGGTATCCATGCCTTTCATTATTCCTATTTTACAGATGAGAACATGGAGGGAGCACGGGGTTCATGCCTGGACCCCAGGTCCCATCTGGCAGGTTGCCAGTGGCTATAGTGACTCTGGCCCCAAACATGGGCTGACTACGACCCTGGCTCAGGTTGGGCCCCAGGCTTTTTAAGGAGACTTCTCCCCTTAGGGGATCCCAATGCAGAGAGTGTCTGAGCTAGAAAGTCACTTACAGGTTATAGATTCTGAGCCCCTGGTGATCCAGATAGAGAAAATGAGTCCCAGAGAAGGTCAGGGGCTGGTCCCAGACCTCACGGCTTCCCTTCATGGACAGGCTTCCTGACAACCAGGTCTCCCCCAATCTTCCCAGAATGCAGAACAGAGGGAGAGCTGTGGCTGTGTATCTGGGTCCTTGCTGGAGCTCCATCCTGCTCAGGCCCAAAAGCACTGGAAAGGAGACCTGGCAGGATGCTCCAGTAGCCTGCCCTGGGTCAGCGTGGTACTGAATCTCTGCAGTCTCAAGTTCTCACTATAGTGTAAATGACTGATGGCAGAGCCTTTCCTGCAGCCATGTTGGCAGCAGGGGAAAGGAGCCCCTGAAAGAGGAAATGGGACGCTTCTAGGTGTTGCAGGGATGCGTTGTGATGTAGTCCAGAGAGGGAGTCTGGGGGCCTAGACACTCAACTTCTTCTGAGCTCCACTCCCAGATTGGCCCTCCTCCTCTCCCTCCTCTTCCTCCTCAGTCTCTGTTTCCCCTCCTCTTGTCCTCCTGCAGCAGCTGTTAATGCAGCCTCCCCTCTGCATGGTGCATTGTAAAGAGCTGGCCCTCCGCCAGATTTGCATTCGTGGTTTATTGATTTAATTAAGCAGGGGCCGTAAACAGCACCCCCCTCCTCAGCCTGAGGAGCATCCGCAGGGCAGCTGCCTGGCATGAAAGACCCTGGAGGCCGCTGACTGTGGAGGCAGCCTGATTTAGGGACCTGTGATTCTCGTGACCTTCCTTCCTCCATCCCTCTTGGATTCTATCAGAAGTGCCATCACAGTGGCAGTGATGGCTTAATCACAGCCCAGCGCCTCTGCCAGGCAGAGAGGGCCTCAGTGGACAGCAGGCAGAGGGTCTTGGGAGCCCTGGTTCTCAGTCTGTCCCATCCCCTCTCTCTGGCCCCACCAGTCCGGGGCCCACCCCAGCTGTTTCCGCTCCTGCTGCTGCCCTGCCCAGCGCTCTGGGAAGGCTGCTCTTTTGTCGTCAACAACAGAGCCGCAGTTCCAGAGGCCCATGGCGGACTTTCCCATGCCCACTCTTGCCTGGCATCTCCAGATGCCACCATAGAGCAGGCATTTGCTGCATCTGCAAAAGAGTCAGGAATGACTGTAGGTGACCGCTGTGCGCCCCACTCCCTCCCAGACCAGGGAGTGCTGGCCTGGGAGACAGAGACCTGGGGTAACTGTCCCATCCTAGCCCCAACTCTGTAGCCCTGCCTCCCAGCTGACTCCGGGCTGCTCCTTCTGGTTGTGGGTAAGGGGATGGAGTTGGCACTATCCAAGTTCCCTTCTAGCCTGCTAGTCACCTTTCCTCTTTCATGGGGAGATGTTCTTATGCCAGGGAAGGCTGGGCACTGGGCCAGGCAGGATTCTCACACCTGTAGGGTCAGCTGATCTTCATACCAGCTCTGCAAAACAGTAACCTCGTCCCCCACCCGCCCCTTAGAGATGAGCAACTCAGATGTTGAATGACCTGCCTCAGGTCACTCAGCCCTTAAATGCAGAGCTTGGTTTGAGCTGAACTAGTGCTAGGAGAGGTGAGGAAGACATTGCTGGATCTCCCCTGGTATCTGCCCCCGACGCTACCTCTCCAGTCAGTTGTAAGGCCCCCTTCCCCAGAGCCCCAAAGAGAAGTCTGACCCGGAGGAATGGAGCCTGGGTGACAGAGAGGCTGTAGGAACACAGCCTGGGCAATGGAGAAGCAGCAGGAATGGAGCCTAGGCAACGGAGAGGCTGCAGGAATGGAGCCTGGGAGATGGAGAGGCTGCAGGCATTCTTTGGCCCCTTCCATTGCTGAGGAAGACCCAGGCCCAGGTCAGTGTTTCGCAGTTGGCCATGCTTCCCCTCCGGAGCTAGGAGGCTGGGCGAAAGGGGTGGAGCATCTTTGCAGGTGTGGGGCTGGGTGCAGGGGACATGCCTTGTGGCTCAGAGCCTGATGGCTGTAAGAGTCCTTGGAGGCCCACTGCCCAGATGAGAACACTGAGGCCCAAGGCCACGCAGGCCGGGTAGGGGTCTCCCTGGGAGAGGCTGGCCCTCTCTCTGCTGATCCTCCTCCCATTTACAGCCCTAGGCACCTGGACCAAGGTGGGCAGAATCAGCTTGCTGGGCCTCGGGGTGGCGTGTATGGGGGCAGCAGACAGTGACGGGAAGGGAGGAAGAGGCAGGTGGGAGCTGACGGTGGCAGGGACACGCCCCGCAGGTCTGTGTTGGCGGTGTTTGTCTGGAAGTTCACAGCTGCTGGCAAACATCTGCTCTGTCTCCCACCTCTCACCACTGCTTCCCGCCTCACCGCCCCCGCCCAGCCTCTTTCTGGGGCGTTTCCTGTCGTCCCTCCTCTCCCCAGCCGTGCCCTACCTGATTTCTGCTTTTCTCAGTTTTGTTGCCTCTCCATTTCTTTCTCTCTTCCCTCTTTCACACTATGGGTCTCTCAGATTTGGTCCTCCCTGCCCGTCCCCTGGGAGGCGAGGCCCTCCAGCCCTCCAGGCCTGGGGAGGTGTGGAGGTGAATGTGATCAGCTGGGCTTGGGTCTGCAAGGCTGGAGCCTTTGCCATTCTCTGGCTGGCCTCTCTGAGCTTCTGCTGCCCCATCTGTAAGATGCGGACTGAGAGGCGGGAATAGTGAGGGCTGAGGACAGTGCCTGACATCTTACAGGGCTCCCTCTCTCCCATGTCCAGGGGCAGAGTTACTGCCACAGTCATCCAACCTGCCGGTTCTCAGGAGACCTGGAGGAGCACCAGGACTCCTGGGAGCTCTGAGAGGTTACAGATTCCCCAGCCCATTCTCCCAGCGCCATCCAGCCTGGTGGGCCCCACCCTCCTGCATCCCTGCCACATTGTTCCTCACAAGTGGTCATCCACTCCTAGTGTGACATGGTCATCGCTAGGGTGAGTTGACAGACTGGGGTCCTAGCACCACCACTCAGCTCTCGGAGCCTCAGTTTGCTCATCTGCAAAATAGGAAGAATAAGGTCTGGTGGGTTGCAGTGGCTCACGTCTGTAATCCCGGCAATTTGGGAGGCCAAGGTGGGCGGATTGCCTGAGGTCAGGAGTTTGACACCAGCCTGACTAACATGGAGAAACCCCGTCTCTACTAAAAATACAAAAATTAGCTGGGCATGGTGGCAGGCGCCTGTAATCCCAGCTACTCAGGAGGCTGAGACAGGAGAATTACTTGAACCTGGGAGGCAGAGGTTGCAGTGAACCAAGATTGCACCACTGCACTCTAGCCTGGGCAACAGAGCAAGACTCTGTTTCAGAAAAAAAAAAAAAAAAGAATCAGGCCTGCTTCATAGGCTTGATGGGCACTCCCCATTCTGACCTCTGTGGCAGTGCAGGGTCTACCATGGACCTCAGAAGACTCAACAAATGGGGCTGACTGTTCTTGTTGAACTCCTCTGGGGTGGGGAGCTCACCCTGTGTGAAGCTGCTCAGAGTATTGGAATAGGATTCCCAGGGTGCCTGTTCTAGACCGTACCTGGGCGTGTTGAAATGCTTCAGTGCCCCAGGGGGTTCCTGCCCAGCCTGCTCCAGTGGAACCCCTCTTCCTCCTCCCAGCACCTCCCCCACCACCTGCCCATAATGCTGCCACCTTCCTCTGGCCTCCCACAGCATGACTGGCCCCGCCCACACCTGGCACCTGTTTCCCGCTGGTTTACTCTGGTGTACTCACTCTCCCTTCCTCATGTTGCAAAAGCCTCCCAAGTGGTTATGCTGCTTCCCTCACCCTCTCCGCTCCAGTCTCCACCTCCACCTGGAGGGATAGAAAAAAAACCCACTTTATTGGGGTATTTCTTAGTATAAAGTGCTCACATTCAAAGTGTGTGTATATATATATACACACACACATATGTATACACACTTGATGGATATATATATATTTATATATATACACACTTGATGGATTTTCACATGTGTGCACAGCCATGTAAAACTCTCACAGATCAAGATATAGAACAATTGCAACAGCCCAGGCAGTTCCATTGTGTCTTTTCCAGTCAGTAACCTGCCTAGAGGTAACCTCTATTCAGGCTTGGATCTCCAGGGTTAATTTCATCTAACCTTGAGCTTCATATGCATGGAACCATTCAGCACACACTCACTTCTGTCTGCCTTCCTTCCTTCAGCATGCACACTGTGAGATCCATCCACATGGCTGCATGCATCTGTAATTTCTTCTTTGTCATTGCTGCATAGTATTTCATTGAATGAATGTACCATGATTTGTTTATTTATTCTACAATAGATGGGCATTACAGTTGTTTTTAGTTTTGGGTTATTACAAATAAAGCTTTGAGGACGATTTTTGCACATGTCATTTGGCAGTCACTTGCTTTCATTTCTCTTGGGCAAACACCTATGGCTGGAATTGCTGGATCATATGCAGGCATGTGCTTATCTTCAGTAAATATTGCCAAATCACTTCCCAAGTGGTTGAAGCAATTAACACTCCCACCAGCAATGCAAGAGTTCTGGGAGCTCCAAGCTCTTGCCAAAATTCAGAATTATCATTTCTCTTTAATTTTAGCTTTTTTGGTGGGAGTATAATGGTATTTCATTGTGGTTTTAATTTGCATTTCCCTAATGATTGATAACGTTGACAACTTTTCACACATTAAGTGGACAGCTGGGTATTATCTTTTGTAGATGGTCTATTGAAGTTTTTTGCCAAAGTTAAAAATTGGATTGTCTATTTTGTTCTTGATTTGAGTTTTTTCCTCTCATTCTTTTTTTCACATATTCTGGATTTGAGTCATTTTGGGATATATGCATGGGTGATGTGCTTCTCTATCTTTATTACCTACTTTCCTACCCTCTCAAAACTCCTCACCCTGTCTGAAAGCTCACTGAGCCTCAGCCTCTGAATGTAGGGTTTCCTCTGCCAGGAGGGACCTCACCCTCTTCTCTCCTTCATCAGGCCTTGCTTTTCAAGACCCCAATCAAACCCCACCTCCTCTAGAAAGTCAGCTCTTCCTCTCACAGCCCTGGTTGATATGCCCTGGTTTTGGAGGCAGCAGTGCATGTAGCCCATGGGATGCCGTGAAAGAAAAAATCTTGCAGGCAGGGACGGTGTCTTCTCTTTCATATCTGCCCCTGTCTCAGGGGATGCTGGAGCTGGATCAGCTCTTGTGGACTTTTGAAGGTAGGATCAAGGTGTGGCCCCGTTTGCCTGAAGACAGTCCCAATGGCCACCTATTGACACAGCATGGTTAATAATAGCCCGTCCTGAGGCCCAGAGGAGAGGGGAGCTAAGATGGGAGCCAAGGGGCTGACTGGGAAGAGAACACTTGTTTCAGGGACAGACCTGGGCCTAGTCCTGACTACCTTCTGTGTACTGTGTGCTCTCAGATGAATCCCTCATCCTCTGCGCCTCAGTTTCTTCTTCTGTACAATGGAGAGAATAAATCTTCACCTGTCTCACCGCGCAGTTATGAGGGTAAATGAGAGGTCAGATGAGGCTGTGACAGGAGACAGTGCAAATGTACAGAGAAGCTGCTCCTGTCCTCCCACGGCCCTGCTCACGATGGGGAATGTGGTCACCTACCCCATGGCAGTCCCATGGGCCCTGGGAGAGGGGCATTCAGCATGCTCGGGGGAGGGACTGGCGTGTCCCAGTGGGGGAAACCTGGCCAAGTGTTAACATCAGTTCAGTCCAGGTGGTGACTAAACGTTCTTTTTTGAATGTTCAAAATATTTCGTGAATAATTTTTTTTCTTTGAGCTATAATTGACAAATAAAAGTGTATATATTTATGCCGTACAATGGGATGTTTTGATATGTGTGTACATTGTGAAATGACTACTGCAGTCAAGCTAATTAACATATCCATCACCTCACATAGTTATCTTTTTTTTTTTTTTTTGGTGATGAGAACATTTAACATCTACTGTCTTAGCAATTTTCAAGTATCCAATGTATTATTATTCACTATAATCACCATGTCATACAGTAGATCTTCAGAGCTAATTTGGCCTGCCTCACTGAAACTTTGACCTACATCTAAGTTTAATTTAAGTTTAAAAAAAAGTATTTAAAATATATTTTTTAGTTTTTTAGAGACAGTGTCCCACTTTGCTGTCCAGGCTGGAGTGCAGGGCTGCAGCCTCAACCTCCCAGGCTCAAGCAAGCCTCCCACATCAGCCTCCTGAGTAGCTGGGACTGCAGGTGAGAGCCACTGTGCCTGGCCTAATTTTTTTTTTTTTTTTTTTTTTGAGACAGAGTTTTGCTCTTGTTGCCCAGGCTGGAATACAATAGCTCGATCTCAGTTCATCACAACCTCAGCCTCCTGAGTAGCTGGGATTACAAGCATGGGCCACCATGCCCGGCTAATTTTGTATTTTTAGTGGAAATGGGGTTTCTCCGTGTTGGTTAGGCTGGTCTTGAACTCCCGACCTCAGGTGATCCACCTGCCTCAGCCTCCCAAAGTGCTGGGATTACAGGCGTGAGCCGCCGCGCCTGGCCATTTTTTTTTTTGACTGTTAAAGAAGTGTTGATTGGGCTCTTCCAGCGCTCTTGGTTGCCGTGTCATTCAGGCGTGGTGTGTTTATGGAGCCGGGCTCTGTGCAGGATGCTGTATCTGCACCATCAGGACCCAGCTCCCCGGTCAGAGGATACATGCCCCCATGTGAATTAACTGTGTAGACTCCTCGGATGACAGCTGGCTGGGGACAGGTGTGTGAGGGGTTGAGGGAGAGTGACTCAGCACCTGGGGCTGTGCCAGGGCTGGGTGCCAGTCCAGGTCAGGGCGGGGCTGGAGGTGACAAAGGCAGGCGGGGTCGATCTCATGGCCAGAGTGGGGCTTCCTGAAGCTCACGGCCCTCAGGTCTCTCATTGTACAGATGGGGAGACTGAGACCCAGAGGGCAGAAAGAACTTGGTGGAAGTCATGTGGAAAATTTGGGGGCCCGATCTCCACACTGACTTTATTTCCTACTTTTGCCTACTCTTGCCAGGGACATCAGGAGGCATTGTTCTGGGTTCCTTCAGTTTTCAGAAAGCTCCAGGCTTGGATTGGCCTTTGTGTCTTTGGCCTGTGCTCTAAAGCTTAGAGGTCCTTGGGGTTCTGGGGAATGGGTCCCCAGAAGAGCCCAGGATGTGGGATGGGCGCTCTGGGTGCTGGAGCTGGCTCCCTGGCTTGTGGAGTTTGTTATGCACATCTCTTCCCAGCTCCGAGCTCAGGGACTCAGCTGGCACCTGAAATGGCTGTGGAGGGAGTGTTTACACCACAGAAATTGGCCGATGCTACAACCCAGAGCTTTTCTTCTGAAGCTGGGAGTGGAACATTCAGCAGCACACCACTGTCTGGGCCCCATCCCCCTTCAACCAAGGCAGCTCCATGTCATCTGTTTTATGCATTGGGTCTGGGGGAGATTTCATTTGAGGGAGGGTTTAAAAAAATTAAAAAAAAATCATTTATTTGTTTTAATCAATCCTGGGTATACCAAGTCAACCTATGCACTATGGACTAACCTGGGCTCACTTGTGTGTTTTGAACTGACCTCTGGGCTAGCAGGTATTCCAAGCCAACCGAGGTATTCTGGGATACCTTGTGTTTCTGAGCTGGCTAATATGTGTGGTTTGTATTAAAGTGTGACTTCTAGGCTAGTCTGGGCTAAGCGATGTATTATGAGATAATGGGCATATTCTGAGATAACTTGTGGGTTCTGGGCTCCCCTAGGAACTTGTTCCAGGTCCATCTGTAGACGAGGAACAAACTCCAGTCCCAATCCCCTCTTAGTTTTTTAATGGTGGAGAGAGGCCCTCAGGTTTCCTTCTGATCAATGAGAACTAGAAGCTACCAAGAAAATTGGAACTCCTTTGAAAGTGAGTGTCTGGGGTGACTTGGAAGGTCCAGAGCCAGACTCCTCCTGGACTCCTGTGGGAGGGAGAAGATACAACTGCTCCCGCCTGGGTCAGCAAGGCCGGGCTGGGTGCATGACCCACGGTGGGACCATTGTGGGCTCTGGGGAGGATGCCAGACAACAGGAGAGCTCTCTCCCTTTCTGAGTTTTCTTCCAGAAGGAAGGCAGGGACCTCTTTAAGAATGTGGGTTCACCAAGTCGAGGATACATTTTGGAGTCATTGGTGCATATATGGAACTTAGAGCTATGAAGTTAGATGGGCTTAGAGATGTTCGAGGCCTGCTACCCAGGACATTCGACTTTAGGAGCTCGAGGATATGAGGAGACAGGGGAGCAGCCACAGGGCAAATCGAGGGGACAAGGCACTGGGGCAGGTGCCTGGAGCTCAAGACAGAGGAGGGCTGGGACAGGTTCCGGGAGGCTGGGGCACAAGGGGCTTAGAAAGGTGGAAAGGCGGAGTCTGGGAAGTGAAGTGTGGGCTGTTTCACAGAGGGCTCTGAGTGTCAGCACAGGGAAGGATTACTCCATTCTATCAGCAATAGGGAGCCATCGAAGGTTGGTGAGTGGAAGACAGGCATGAAAGACGTGGTAGGCCTGGGGGCCCACTTGGTGACTGCAAATAGGAGAGAGGGAGGGCTGGAGGTGGGGACTAGGCTGTGCCCAAGCTAGGGTCTCGACATTAATTTAGGTTTTGGGGTGATCTTGAACGTCAGTTTCCTTTTATTTCAAGTGGGGTAACAATTCTAACCCTGCCAAATGGGCCGTTTTGTGGCCGGGGCGCTGACCTGCTCCGTCTTCTCTGGGCGTCACGACCTGCCATTCCGACTCTGGCCGCTGGGTGGCAGCCGGCCCCCAGCAGCCCCACCCGCAGCCCGAGGACTGGGTCAGGGGGACTTCCCTGCGCCGTGACCGGGCTCAGGGCCACCCCCAACCCAGCCTAGTTTCCAGGTGGAGCCTTCGCTCCTTACCCTCCCACCAGCTCTTGTCCACTTGAAGGTTCTAGGGGCCTCGGGCCATGAATCAGGAGCTCACTGTCCACACTGCCCGTCCACACTGCCCATCCACACTGCCTGCGTGGGGCCTCTCTTTGGGGCAGCTCTGTGCCAGGCATGGGGCATAGGGGATGCTCTTCATAGGGATGCCAGATTTAGCAAATAAATGCAATAATTGGGATATAATTGTACTAAAAATTATTTGTCATTAATCTGAAACTCAAATTTCTCTGGCAACTCTGCCCCTATGCCGCTGGTCCCTGTCGGAGGAGGCCAATCATTCTCACATCCACCCTGAGCACAAGGTGCCTGCCAGCCCGGGCTGTCAGGGCCGAGGACTGTCAGAGAGGGAGCTGGCACAGTGCTGCGGGTACCAGCCTCCGCTCACAGTCAGCTCCCTGGATGCTGTCCACCCGCCCGTCCACCTGTCTGACTCCCCTCTCAGGACGGGCTGGGCTCTGAGGATGCAGAGACCACCGCCACTGTCCTCACGTTCTCTTGGGCTCTATTTCTGTCCTTCCAGGTCCCAGCCACCCGTCTTCTCTGCAAGGCCTTTGCAGAGTCTGGTGTGGAGCCAGACGGAACCCATAGCTCCTGCCTGCTCTGGGGGCCCTGCCCTTGGCTCAGCCTCTGTGGTGCACTCTGCCTGGGGTCATGCACTCCGCTCACCACCCCTCAACCAGACCAAGGTAGCCAGAGGGTTGCCTGGGTGGCTCAGTGTCCCTGGGAGCATTGGCAGTGAGCCTTCACCAGGGTAGTCACGTGCCTAAGCAGGACTGGGCGGGGTTGGGCGGGGGCAGAGAAAGGAAATGGGGAGGCAGGGGCTGGATTCTGAGACACTGAAAATCAGCCAGGGAAGAGGAGAGATCTTTCTAGCACGTGGAGACATCATCCGTCTCTCTCCTCACCTCAGAAAACATGAGGCTCTGAATCCAGAAGTCCAGCTCTGGGACGCTTCCAGAGACCAGCTGACCTTGCCTCCTGCTGGATGCTAGATGTGGAAACTGAGTCCCAGAGATGGTTAGCAAGCAACGCAAGGGTTGTCCGGCTCCCTGTCTGAGCGTGGTCCCTGCCTCCTCCAGGCTGGCATCTGCCTCTGGCTCTTGGGCTTCGTGAGGCACTTTCTGTCCCTTGGGGTCCCCAGCAGACCATCTGCAGTGATGCAGGCCCGGTCCGGAAGACGTGGCCTCGCCCACCCTCTTCACTAGGAAGAAGATTCATGAGGCAGGTGAGTTGGTTTAAAGGAACCTGCAGTCTTTTTATCACCTTGATGGCTACGATGGATTTTGTTTCAGGGAGTATCTGTAAGACTTTAATTAAATCAGGAACTCAGGCCCGGCCAGCTTCCCTGCTGCTTATCAGCTTCTTAAGGCTGTGATTCATTACCCAGTATTATTTTTTTTTCACCCCTGAAATAATCTTTAAAGGCCTTCTATCAGGGAGATTAAAGCCATAAGTCATACACGCCCACGTGGATGCTTTGTTTTCTCTGCACTTGGGCGATGTAGAGCCACCCAGAGGACTGGGCCATGGTGCTACCCCAGCCTCCTGGGCTCCTGCTGGGCCCTCTGCTGCTAGGACCGGGAGTAGGGGGAGTATCTGGTTGGCATGGCTCTCTGGCTGGGCAGAGGTTCGGCCGTCATTGTCGGGGCTGAGGTAGCCTAGGCAGGTGGGGAGTGGGTGAGAATGGAACTCCCTGCTTTATGATTTTTCTCCTTCTTTCATCTAACAAATGTTCATTGGCCCCCGAGCCACTTCCTGTTCTGGGTGCTGGGCAGAGCAAGACAGATGACACAGCTTTTGGGGATACAGACAAGTAAGTGAGCAATGACACCACATTTATTTCTTACTCTGCCTCCAAGCCTCTTTATCTCTTTGCCTTGACTCTCTTTCCCTCTGTCTTTCTCTCAAATCACAGAAGCAAGGCTTTCTTTTCCAATGGGTGGCAGGATTGCTTTGGAGGTAGTGGCTTTTGATCTCATGTTGAATTATTCACTGTGAATCTCCCTTGAGCCAGTTTCAGGGGCAGGATGGTCTCAGTCTGGATCGCTAGGCCCTTAAGAATTAATAAAGCCTCCAGTTCAGCCTCTAATGGGGACAAAGGTAACTGGGGATTTAGAGAGAGGAGGGTGGGCTGCCTGGAGGAGGTGGCCACGGGGACTTGGAGGTTGGACTGCCAAGAACTTGAACCAAGAGCATGACCCCTTCTCTGGTTGCAGAAGGAGCCAAGTGGATCCTAAACCCTTGGGCTCAAGCGCCTGCCTCACCTCTTTTTGAGGTAAAATATGTGCTGCTGAGGTTCAGCCCTTGATAGGCCTTCCCATGTGTTGGAGCCCTGTGCCCACTGTCCATTAAGTTGCTAGTCACACGGCCAGAGTCCATGGCTTCGGAAATGTTACTGTATTTGTGCAGTGTTGTTTTGAGTCAGTTGCTGGCAGGGTCAGTGGGCTGCCGCTGATTGTGGCTGCTGTGTGTGTGGAGGGGAGCAGGAGATGGAGCTGGGGAAAGCCTCCTATGAAGTCCCAGGGGACTCAAGAGTCCCACTGCACCTGCTAGACAGTGGGGCAGTAGTAGCCCCAGGCACTTGCTTGCATGAGCTGATCTTTGAGGAAAGTGTGTATGGGAAGAAGAAATCTCAAGCATGGTTGTGGGTGGACAGAGACAGGGTGAGGGGTCTAGGGAGCTGGGGATCTGAGATGAGAGTTGGCGCCTTCCCCCCAGCTCAAGGCAGTGTCAGACTCCGTACTCCAGCATGTGACTTTCCTTCCTTTCCTTGAATGTGTCTTGTCTTCTTTCCTTGCCTGGTCTCTGCGCATCTCTTTCTACCGCCACATCGCCTGGGGTCATCTATCCGTCTCAGTGTGCCACACTGCCAGATGAGGTCAGGCCCTTGGAGTGGCTTTGTGCCATGACTTTGTGGGGCCAGGCTGCCTTTGTGGTTGTCAGTCCCATGAGACTTGGACTGTGGCTGTTGGTTCATGGCTGTGCCCCTCTACCTGGCACAGAGCAGACCCTCAGAGAGTGTTTGCCAAAGGAAAAGATGAGCTGAGGGAGGTGCGGTCACACTGGAGGGCCTTTGGAGACAGGAGACATTGGGGTCCCTGCTTTAGGTCCCTGGTGGTCCAGCATGGCTGGACCCAGGGAGAGAACATCCCCCAGCCCACTTCTGTCCAGAACACAGAGGGCCTCATGACGCACAAAGGACTGAAGGGTTGACCTGGGAAAGGATCAGACCTGGGACCCCAGCTCCTTTCTCATGAGGCTACACATGAGGCCTGGGCATAAGCACATAAGAGAGGTCCCTCCCTTACCCTCCCTGGGCCCCCCACATCTTTCTGGGGTGGGGCGGTGGCTGCAATGAAGCGGGTGGAGACGGTGCAGCCCATGATCTGGGGGTGGACACTCTGTGACCTCTTTATCCCACACTGGCCAGGTTGGAAGACATTTATATTTATATTGATTTGTGTCACCCATGATGACTTCACTTTCCGAAACAAAACTCTGAAATACATGCAGAATTGTTCCAATCCAGGCCATCCAGATTTTCTATAACATCTGCTCCCAATACTGTGTTGCACGGTGTGTGTGTGTGCGTGAGGAGCCCCGGGATTTTATTAGACAGTGATTGAGTTTTGGGGAGCTGTGGGCTGACCTGTGGTTCAGCCAGGAGTTGGGGGGGAAAGCCGACCATGGAGAGGCAATTAACTGGCGATTCTCCAGAGGCAAAGCCTCTGTCATCCCAGCCCCTCTCACCCACGCCCAGCCTGCCTCCGTGTTCCAGGCTGTGTGTGCGCTGCTCCCGACAGCCTCCCAGCAACCTTGGCGGGTAGTTGCCACTCTCCCATTTGACAGAAGAAAGAACGGAGACCCCAGGGTGCCTCATTCATTCATTCATACATGCATCCATTCATCAAAAGCTTTATTTGGATCCACTGTGTGCTGGGCCCATGCGTGGAAGCGAGGGAGCTGGGCTAGAACTCAGCCCCACTGGGACCTGAGCTGGTGCCCTGCCCTGTCACAGGCCTTTCCTCTCCCTGCAATGCTGCCACCCAGAAATGGGCACCTCAGAGGCGCCTGATAAAAACCCGGGGACTGACCGAGTTAACAAGCCAAGGAGATGGCAGTGCAGGTAGATGGGGCCTGGGTGGCTGGGCTGGACCCGGGCTCAGAGGTACAGGCACTGGGGTCTGGCCCTTGGGATGCTTAGAATCAGCCCTGTGCTGGCCCCAGCCCTGTGACACCTCCTTTGCAGGCTCCCCTCCCACTAAATCCTGCTGGAAAATGGAAAACCTTAACAGTCCTTCATCTTCCTGCCTCCCCTGAGCCCTCGATTCCCCCTGATCGTCATCGCAGCAGCCCAACCCCCTCGGTCCCTGCCTTGGATACAGCACGTTGAGGTTCTCAAGACTGTTTTTGTCTTGTGTTAGATCAACATAGCAGGAGCGGGGGCAGCAAGGATGATGAAATAGTAAGACTGCTTATGTGTTAGGCTCCGTTTCCTAGCCACGATCTCAGTCTACCCAAGGACCGTAGGAAGGGAGTGCTTTGATCATCACACCCATTTTCAGCAGAGGAGACTGAGCAATGACTTTCTCTTCCCTGCAAAACGTGGCCACAGCAGACGCTGCTTTGGCTTAATAGCCGGGGCAGGAGAGCCGAAGGCAACAAAGGCTTAGAGCTGAGAGGAAAGAACAGACATTTGGAGTCCAGTCTTGGTATTGAACCCTCAACTGCTCGGAGCCTTGGTTTCCTTGCCTGAGCAATGGGCCAATGAGCGCTCCCTCTTCATGCAGCTTTTGTGAGGTTCGTGAGATGGTGTGTGGAAAGCCCCAGGCTCAATGCTGGCACAGAGCAGGTGGGGACAAAAGGCACCAACCAGGAGGAGAGTGGAACAGAGAAGGCGAGACAATGATTCTCTTTCTCTGTAAGACAAGCCAAAAAGCAGTTCCCGGTCCTGCGTTTCCAGCCCCGGAGGGAAGGGAGACCCGAGGCACCAGGTGCTAAACCGGGAGTCCTGGGGATTGGGCTGTGTGGTCTCAGGCCGGATCATCTCCCTGAGCCTCAATTTCTTCCTTTAATGAAACAGGACAGGCTGAGCCTCATTGTCCACCTCTTTAGGGCATCCCAGTGGCTCGAACAACGTCAGATAGGAAAGCTCTCTGAGAAGTTCCTGGCATTGCTCAAATGGGAGGGCAACTGGCTTTTCCAGCACTACGAAAAATTTACTCTGTTCTACTTCTCAAGTGGTGAAAAAGAAACTTCTGCAAGAGGATGCTTCCAGTCTGAAATGATTCATCTCCTCTGTGAGATCCCTGTGGCTTCCTGACATACCACTGCACCTGCCTCCTGACACCACCACACCTGCCTCCTGACACACCATTTCACCTGCCTCCTGACACCATCTCACGTGCCTCCTGACACACCATTGCACCTGCCTCCTGACACACCACCGCACCTGCCTCCTGACACACCATTTCACCTGCCTCCTGACACACCACTGCACCTGCCTCCTGACACACCGTTTCACCTGCCTCCTGACACACCACCGCACCTGCCTCCTGACACACCATCGCACCTGCCTCCTGACACACCACCGCACCTGCCTCCTGACACACCATCTCACCTGCCTCCTGACACACCACCGCACCTGCCTCCTGACACACCATCGCACCTGCCTCCTGGCACACCATTTCACCTGCCTCCTGACACACCATCTCACCTGCCTCCTGACACACCATTTCACCTGCCTCCTGACACCATCTCACGTGCCTCCTGACACACCATCGCACCTGCCTCCTGACACACCATTTCACCTGCCTCCTGACACACCACTGCACCTGCCTCCTGACACACCATCGCACCTGCCTCCTGACACACCACTGCACCTGCCTCCTGACACACCATTTCACCTGCCTGCTGACACACCATCTCACCTGCCTCCTGACACACCATTTCACCTGCCTGTTGACGCACCATTTCACCTGCCTCCTAAGCTGCTGGGCCTCGTTGGTCTTGGGTTGTCCTGTGCTGTTTGAGACCCTGGGGTCCAGTGCTTTGGCTCCTGGAGGTCACAGTGCTACCGGCTTGTTAGGTGGCTGCTCCCACCTCAGAGCCTCCTTTCTCAAGTGGCTGGGATTGTCTGCAGGATCCAACGTGATGGTGTACAGACACGGTGGCTGGTATGCGGCTCACAGGAGGTGCATAAGACAAGTCAGGCCGCTCTTTCTTAACTCCTCCGCCCAGTGCCTTCCCCTCCTTCCACATCAGCTTCCTCATCTATAGAATAAGGAGTCTGGAACTTGAACGACGGCAAAGTGTGAGGCCATACTTGGGGCTGCCTCACATTCTCTAAGGCCAATGGCAGCCATCACTCATCAGCCTGAAGCAGCTACAGAATCCTTAACCCAGGACCCAGAGAGCCTCAACCCAACAGTTCATGGAGGGCTGGAACTTCTAAGGCATGGATTTCTAGGGTCTGAAACAGTTTTGAGGTGGGATGTTCAAGGATTCCATGTGGGGGAGAGGATCTCAAGCTTGCTAGAAGGAGGAAGAAGAGTGGGAGAAGGAAGAAAATGATAATTCCCCTTGTGTATAAGCCTTGTGGTTTCCAGAGCATCCTCACCTCAAGGGTGCCCTGTGATACAGGAGAGCCTGCATGGCAGGGAGGTGAGAGATGGGGCTGAGAGGCCCAGGCCTTGTGCTCTGCACCTTGTGACCCTTCCCCAACTCATGGCCCCAGACGGGCTCCAATACCTGTCATGGCCACCATCCTTTACTGAGGGCCTACTGTGCACTCAGCCCAGAGCCAGGCATGCCCATCTATGATCTCACGACTCCTCACAGCCACCTGCACCCCCATCTTACAGACAGGCAGGCAGAGGCTGAATTGCCATGACTTGGTCATCAAAGGCTGCACAGCTAGATGGGAGCTGAGTGGGTGAGCTCCCATCTGTTCCTGCTGGATTTGCCCAGGCCATTAGCCAGGTCCCCGACATCAAATGAATTCTATAATTTGTAAACGCAGCCGAGTGGCTTTTACAGAGGAATGTCGGGAAGTGATAAAAAACACCTCTGATAGATTTATGGAGCAACTGAATGCCAGCATCTTGCCTCTCTCCTGCTAGCTCCAGGAGCCACGTGAGGCCGGAGCGGAGGCCCGAGCAGGCTTTTGTGGCTGACAGCCAGGCCTTTCATCGGCTTTTACAAGACAGGTTTACAGCATGGAGATGGGGGCACAGGGTGGGAGGAGGGAGCTGCCTCCATCTGGGGCTCAGGCAGAGTAGATGACAGATCAGCCTCTGAAGCCTAGGGGGTGAACAGCCCTTGCCCTCCCCCAGGGTTCCATACCCTCCCTGCCAATGCCTGGGGCCTCAAGGGCTGGGGGCATCTTGGGGTAGGGCTAGGAACCTCGGTCCTGACACATGGTGTGACCTGGGACCCTCGGTTTCCCTTTCTGGGCCTCAGTTTCCCCATCTCTAATGTAAGGGGGTTGAACTAGTGCAGTGGTCCTCAACTCCCACCGAGCATCAGACTACACGCCAGCAGGCCTGCCCAGCAGGGATCTGATTCAGGAGCTCTGTGGGGTGGGGCCTGGTGAGGGGTCTGCTGTGACTCTGATGGACAGCTGGGGCTGATAACCACTTCCATAGGGGGAGGAGCTCCAAGACCCATGGGCCAGTTGACTGGTGAGTTCAGGAGGCTGCGATGCTGTCTGGGGTCCCATTCCTTTCCTGAAAGCCACCTGCTGGGAACAGAGTCACCTGGGCCCAGGAATGGTGGAGGGCAGGGAGACATGTCCAGCCCGCAGGCCTGAAGGTGGCAGCTGCACTCAGGATGCTCTTTCCATCCCCACCACCCTCCAGGCTCAGCATCAGCTGATGTCAGCTGGGAGTGTGTGGAGCAGCACAGGGGACCGGGGACCCCCCTGTGTGCCTCCTTTTCCACATTACTGTGTTTAACCTACTGCCAAATCCTTCAGAGTCCACCTTCTAGATACATCTAGGATCCATACTGTGCTCCATCACTCCTGCCACGCCCTTCTCCAAGCCACCACCATGGCTTCTCCTGGATGCCAGCAGGAGCCTCCCCAGTAGTTCCTACCTCCTGAGGTGGCCTGTTTCCCCTACAGTGGCCGGAATGAGCAGCTGCAGACACAAAGCAGCCCCTGTGGCTCCCCCAAAGGCTGCTGCTGCACTCAGGATGCTCTCTCCCTGCCCTGCCCTCCAAGGCCCAACTCTGCTCCCTCTCAGGAAGGGGTGGCTGGCGCCTGATAGAATTCACAGACAGAGCTCCAGAAGGCATGGAACAGGGGAGGGGGTGAAGGCAGCAGGGTGAAAGTGGGGCTGTGATGTCCCCTGGTGTCCCCTCTCTGCTCATCACCAGCTTATCAAGGCTGGAAATCACTCGCTGGAAAAGACAAGCCCGAGGTGCCCCAAGGGTGTGATCACAGCCTTCCAGGAACTAAAGGGTAGTGGCCGAGAAGAGGGGCAGGCACTTGTGTTCCGGGAGCTCTCAGAGCACGAGGAAGAAAGAAGGCAGGGGGAGAAGGGGAAGGGAAAAGTGACTGAAGAAAGGCCACTGTCAGCCTACTGTAAGAACTTTCTAGCCCTTTGAGATGGTCCCTAATGGAACAGGCTGCCTGGTGTGGAGGGGAGCTATGAGGAGCTGTGGGCACTGGAGCAGAGGCCAGTGACAGTGAGCTGAGGGACATGGTGATGAAGTTGATGGCCTCTAAGACCCCCCCAGCTCTTTGGTTCCACCTTGACTTCATCATATATGGAAGCCATTGGGAGGGCCACCAGGAGGTTAAAGAGTAGGGTGACCAACTATCTCAGTTGGCCTGGCACTAAAGGTTTTTCAGGGGTGTGGGACATTTCGTGCTAAAGCCACGAAAGTCTTGGGCAAATGGGAATAAGTCGGTCACCCTATGAAAACACGTCTTGTGGGAATGCGCCCCTCCCAAGCTAGCATGGCTCTGGCCCACACACTGAACTCCAAGGCTGGCAGAAATGCCCTGGACCCTCCCTGCCTCCACTCTGCCTCTCCCCTTTCTGCCCCAAAGCCAGGAATAATGGAGCCTGTCTCACTGGGAGGGGCAGACACGGAGCCCCCTGGGCCGGGAATGGTTGCTAATGACAAGCCAGGCCACCTAGAGGCCCTCACTTGCCTTCCCTGGGCCTCTGTTTCTTGTTCTGTGAAGTGAGACCGTGTGGGATGGGTGACTGGAGAGGGTGCTCCCATGGGTACCTGTCAGTCTGACAAAGGGCCCCAGTCCCACCTCTCTTTTCCCTGGCCCGAGGCCACCTTCCCAGCCCCTTTCCTGCTGCGCATGGGTGCGTGGGGAGAGGGTAAGTGGCAGTTTCCCCCCTCTTCCTCCAGCAGGCAGGCTGGGGAGCAAGGGGCCTACTCACGCCAGTTTCCTGTGTGTTGCCTGCCTCAGCTGTCTCTCTGGCCCCAGCCAGGCACCCTTTGTCACTTCCACCCAGCTTACTGTGCCTAGGCAGGGAAGGGTAGAGGGCTGGCAGGAGGGGTGGGCTCAGGCGAGAGCCTCTGCCTGCTCATGGCCTATGGAGGGCACACACAGAGCTGCACCTTCAGTCCTCAGTCCTCAGAGGGTGGCTGAATGAGGGTCCCAAAGTTCACCATAGCTGAGCTTCAGCCCTGGTGCTACCTATAACCAGCAGAACCTGGGGTGTGGAGCAGATGGCACAGGGCAGGGGCAGCCTCAGTCTAGGAGCCAGGAAGCTGGGGCCCCATGCTGACCTCCCACTGACCTGGGCAGGCCAGTGATGAGCCTCAGTGTCATTCCTGCCAATTGCTGTGGCTTAGGCAGCAGGCCCTGCAGTGCTGGCACCTCGGATGGATACAGACGCTGACTCTTACCATGAAATCTGCTCACAGGGCTAGTTGGTGCCCAGCTCTCCAGGAGCCGTACTCCCAGCATCGCTCTTCCTCACATGCCCCCTGAGCCATCTATAGATTCCCTCATGGCTGCCATGCCCGAGTATGCACACTTGCACACACACATGTGCACACACACCTTCCAACAGCCTACATCTTCAGACTCCCCATCTTCACACAGCCCCTGCCTCCACCCCCCACATACACACCTTCATATGCCCCTCACACCTTCACACGCTCACACACTCACGTGTACCCCCAGCCCCAGAACTACCTGGGAGGGAAGGCGATGGAGTGACAGCAGGAGATCATATGTTAAGAAGAAAAATTGCTGGAGAGGTTTGCTTGGGGGCACCTGCATGATTGGCAGAGGGATGGGCCAGTAGGGCACCCAGGCCCTCCCTGTACTTGAGGAGTCCTGAGCTGATCGCTCGGTCCAGGCCCCAGGCTCTGGTCTCCCTCTGTCCAGCCCTCCAGGGTGCCGGTCACCTGACAGTGCCTGAAAGGTCACCTGGCCCTGTGCCCCTACCACAGCCTGGTTCCAGGCAGCGGCTCAGCTCTCACCACTCCACATCCCGGATGCTGAGCTTTAGGCCTCCTTAAAATGCAGGAGGAAATGAAGTGGGGAGACCAAAGGTGACTGGCCCAAGGTCGTGTAGAAACCAGGAAGGAAACTGGATCTCCCCAGAGAGGCTGTGAGATGCACTAGAAACAGCAGAGCCTCCTTCAGGAGACGGGACTGTGCCGGCCCCACCCGATCCTCTCCACCCTTGGCCTCAGCCACCCTCCCTGGACCTCAGTGTCCTTCTTTGTCAACCATGGAGGCTGGCCAGGCCACCCTTCCCAGGCTTTTTTCCTGCCCCAACATGCCAGACAGATCTGCAGCCTCACTCCAAGCCATGACTGGGCCTCAACTGCCCGGACTCCTGTGTGCACTTGGGTGTGAGGTGGGAGGGGCTCCTGGGACAGGAGACCGGATTCTGGGCCTCAGCAGCTAACCCTAACGGGCCCCGGCACTGGGCCATGAGCCCGTGAAGACCCGTGTAGCATGGCCTTCCAGATTGCTGGTGTCTCAGGCTGCCAGTTTCCTGAGCTCTCTCATCCCACAGAGGGCCCTAGGGCAGTGGAGGGAGGAAACCCCGAGGGTTCTGTGTTTGTGTAGGAGCCCGCAGGAGGAAGGGCATTCGTCTGTTTGGGGCGCTAGAATCCTTTACTCAGTAATTCCAGAGGTTCATCCAGGTGGCCTTAAGATAATGAGGTTTACTGGGAGGAGAGATGGAGTCAGGAGCCAGGCAGCTCCTCCCTCCAGCCTCTCTGCCTCCTTCCTGCCCTACCTTCGGGGCCTCTGTCTCTCCTTCTGCTTGTCTGCTCCGTCCTCCACCCTCCTCCTCTGGCCTCTTGCTCTAGCTTTTCTTTTTGTAGAGATGGGATCTCACTGTGTTGCCCAGGCTGGCCTTGAACTCCTGTTCTTAAGTGATCTTCCCACCTCAGCCTCCCAAAGTGCTGGGATTACAGGCATGAATCACTGTGCCCGGCCCTCTTCCTCTAGTTCTGTCCAGAGCCCTAACTGATGGTCTATTGCCCATGGGGCAGAGCCCTTGGTGCCAGTCCACATGATGGGCCTGGCTGCCCATGGAGGGTCATTTCCCCGTCCAATCAGTGCCATCTGGCAGATGTGGGCAGGACCATCACAGCTAGAAGAGGACACGGCACCCTGAATGACATGGCAGTACATAGGGATGGTGTTCAAGGCTTCCTGGAAGAGGAGAAGTTGGGACTTGATCTTGAATGAGAAGCAGGATTTTAAAGTGTGCTGAATGTTCTGTTCGTAGCTCAGGGAATGCTAGAAATGTGGGCTGAAGAATGATCCGCCTAGAGAAGTCTCAGAAGCCATGGGGTGAATGGATCAGAGCGAACGCGGGGAGAGGAGGAGGAGGAGAGGAGGAGGAGGGATTTGCAGGCCAAGGGTGCAAATCTGTAGAAGGTTTGCATTGCAGGAGAAGCTCAGGGGCGAGAGCCACTGGGACTGGGACCAGAGTTGGAGCAGGGCTGGAATGGGGCTGTGTGTCCCAGAACCAAGGGGAGTGCGTGGCAGCTACGAGAGAGTCCAGAGTGACAATTGGGAGGCTGATGGTGACCCTGGTGAGAGCAGCTTCTGTGCTGTGGTGGGGCATCGCCTGACTGCAGGGGTGAGGGTGTAGACACAGCAGGCATAGGCCTCTTTGGATGTTCATAAGTGAGAAAGGGCCCCGACACCTGAATGCTTTGCATGCCCAAGGTGAGCAGTAAGAACAGTGAGTGGCGATGCTCATGCCTGCCCCTCTGGGGGAACCCTTTGGGGTTGGCATGGTCTGGATAGAACCAGAGGGCGGGCGGTGGGAGAGAGGGTGGAATGCCCTAGACCAGGGTGTGGGAGGCTGCCCTCCTAGGAGCTAGACACCCCTGTCTTGGCTCTCTACTCTCTCTCTGGGTGACCACAGGTTGCTTCTGTCTTTGATCCTATTTCCTTATCTGTAAACTGGGACAATGATTCTGCTCTACCCCTGCCTCCCATGGTCATGGGGAACAAAATGAAGAGTCATGGTTTAGCCCAAGTGCCTATTTGTGGATGGGTGGGACTGGGGAGGGAAAGGAATGACCATGGCTTCATCATTCACCAGCACTGAAGGCAAGGGGGTGACCTGGGTGCCCCTGCAATGTAGGCTCAGGGCTCCTTCCTCAAGGAAGCCGCAGAACAGAGGTGACCCTGCATAGCTGCTGGGAGAAGGTGGGTCTTGAGTGAGTCTGGCCCCAAGAGGCAGGGTCTTGGTGGAGTGACCTGTTGGCTTTGCTAGGCCTGGGCTCCGTAGGTTGACCTGCCCTTGCACAGCATCTCCCCTTTAACTAGGAGCCTTAGCCGGAAGGAGGCCGTGGCTGATGGGAGAGTTCCTGGCATCCTCAGGTGGGCAGGTGAGTGAGAGGTAAAGTCCTGGGTGAGGCCCTACTGAGAGATCCCAAATCGATCTGAGGATCCAGCAGCCCATTTCGCAGGAGGCTCCTATTGCCCTGCTTCCAGAAAATTAGGGACAGTGTGGGAAGTCGAAGGATGGTTGCTGCAGTCTGGGGTGTTGGGCAAGTCTCATGGGAAATGGCTGCGTAAAACAGGGGCATGTTTTGAGTCCCAGGCCCTTGCTTTCTATGGGGTGTTTGTGGGGGCTTCTGTCTATCATCTATAAGGACTGCCCACTGCCTCCATTCCAACTGGGAGTGGGTGGGGCCCTCGCCCAACAAGAACCAGAGGGAGGAGGAGAGGCAGCTTCTGTTGAGGTCTGGGCACTCATTCGGGGGTTATATCTCCCTGGCAGCCAGGAACAGTTGATCCCCCAGACCTTGGTCCCTTGTGACCTCTCTGTACCCTTAAAGTTGCCCATGCCCCCAGGTTCTCCACCTGCTTCCTGGGCTCCCGGCACCTCCTTCTGGACCTGTGGACAGGAGCAGGTTGGGATCAGACTCAGAGGCCTTGGCTCACTTTGGTGTTGTGCTGAGGGGCTGGGGTCCCTGTTTGCCAACCCCCGCACTCCCGCTCCACCAAACCAGTTTATGCAACTGCAGAACCACAGTAAACTCCTTCCCCTGGCAAGCCAAGGTGGTTGGGCGGGGTTGGGGTGACAATATGTTTCCAGGGGTCCCAGGGTTCTCTCTTCCCAATTACCCTGCTAGAGACAGCCTCTGATGATCCAGTCTGGGCATGTCACCAGGCTGAGAGGGACGGCCCACCCAAGAGAAGCCACAACAGGTCCCCAAAGAATTTCTGCAGGCTGGGACACCTGAGTGAAATGAAGAAATGGGATTCAACAGAGAGAAACGTGAAGTCTGCCAGCTAGGTATGAAGGGCCAGTGGCTCAACTTGAGGGAAGTTTGTGCAAAATCTACTTGGGAACGTTTGTTGACATCACATGAACTGACACTGTGAGCAGCCGCCAAAGCCCTGGCGGGTCTGAGTTGCATTAACTGTTGACATCGGTCTGGCTGTACAGAGACCACAGCCCAAGTGAGGAAGCCTACCCTTGGATAAATGTTGGTGAATTGCCCTGTGTCTTTTGGAGAGGAGTGGGTGGTGCCTGGGCTGCAGAGTCAGGCCAGGGCAGGACTTGGAAGGAACATGATGGAGTTCTCAAGGATCTGAAGGTCTATCTGGGGGAAGGAGAATTCCACTTGCTCCAGGTGATTGCTGAAGGCAGAGCTAGCTCCTGAGGGTGAGGAGGGCCAAAAGGTAATTTTCAGCTCAAATGAAGAGAAGTTTCTAGGTGACCACTCTCCCCTAGTGGCTGCTGGAGGCACAGGGGCAGGAGTGAGTGTCTCAGCACCAGCAGCAGTATGAGCAAGGGATGGTGTGTTGTCACGTGTCTTGCACATCCAAAGTAACCAAAGGACATTTAGTCCAAGGGATTCCTAAGAAAAGGATGACTGAGGCCTGCACCTGGGGGCTGACAGTATTGTCTGGGAGACTTGACTCAGACAAAACACACAGAAGAAACGGCAATCAGTGGCAGATTGGTTCCACCTTTCTAGAAGAAGTTGGTCTCAGTTAAAGCTGCCCTGCAGTGAGCAGTAGCCTGTCCTTGCAGGAGTGCAACTGAGACCAGATAACCTTGAGCTGGAAAAGGGATTCCAGTTTCGGGCATGAGGAGGGGGTTGGATGTGAACAGATGACCTCTGCGGTTCCTTTGAGACCAAAGTTCCTTGGCAGAGAAAAACACCCGCAGAACTCTGAGCGGCACACAAGGTTACGGAGGACGGAGCAGAGATCCGAATATAGCTGGCGGGAGGAAGGAGGCAGCGGGCGAGGGAAAAGTAGGTCCTTGGAACAAATGAGGTGGGGCATGAAATTAACGAGGCTGGAAAAGGGCTGAGCTCAGGGACTCCTTTTTAAAGACTGTCTTTTAGCAAGAAAAATGAGGAAAAGAAATGTGGGCAGTGGAGATGTAATGGAGATTGTAAAGGTAGCTATGGACAGCTGGCCCGTTGGCTGGAGAGAGGGGCCTCTTGGAGAACAAGGAAGAGATGCAGATCAGTGGGTCTGGGGTGACCCCAGCATGACATGCAGGGCGGACAGGAGTTGGCTGCTGACATCAACTGCCCACACCTTGAAGGCTACTGTGTTCCAGCCCTTGAGCTGGGCCATTCTGTCCCCCTACTGTCATGCACTGTGCTGTGACCTGCTTATCTTATCCCCTGACCTTGGCACATACTCATCCCTCACTGGGCATGCCACTTTTCTCCTTTTTGCCTTTCTGTGTTTCACCCCAATCACTCAGCTGAGTCCCTACCTCTCCAAGAAACCTCCCATGGGCTCACAGCCCATCCCCAGTTCCGCTCTGAGCATCTGGGGGCCATTCGACCCACTTGGCACTTGGATGGACACACTCTTAGGGGCTCAAGCAGCCTGTCGTGCAATGGGGGAGGGCCTGTGCACCAGGCTTGGTCAGCAGGGTGGATGGAGGACATAGGGTGGACAGTTATTTGCCCCCATGGTGCTGGCCCTCTGGAAATTTAGAGTTCCTAGAAGCCCCCGCCATGTCCTGCTTCTTACCTGCGATGTAGGGGTGGAGATGGGGGGGCTTAAAAGGGTCCCTAGTGGCTTTCCCTTCCCTGGCCAATAACCCAGGCTGCCTGCTCCCTCCTTCCAGCCCTGCCAGCTGGCCAAGCTTATCCTGTGGCCCTGTCCAGGTGACAAGGCCCTGGAAGAGGCCCAGCCAGCTGGACTCCTGCAGAGCTGTCACCAGAGCCCCAGAACACGGGGGCTGGAAGGAAGCACAGAGGCAGCAGGGCCCCTTCTCTGGGGAAGACAACCAGGGACACTGGGAACCTGAAACCAGAGCCATTTCACACCTTGCCTATTAATTGCCAGATTGATTTTGGATCCGAGTCTCCAGGAGGACCCAAAAATCAATCCCCTCCACTCCATGCTTCTCTGGGCTCAGGAGTTATTCTTAAAGCGGCAGCTGTCCTGGCTGCTGTGGCTGAATCCTCCCGTCCAAGAGCAGGCTGTGGGTTCCAAAGCATGCTCAGGGCTGGGTGGTGGCTGGTGGCTTTATTCCAGATCCACTGATCCTGTGTAGGAAGACTCTTACCCTGAAGGGGAGCCATGGGGTGTGATTGGAGGGGTGTTAAGAAGGCTCTCATTCTCAAAGCTCCCTCCTACCAAGATGCCCAATATCCGTAATTCCACCATTAGGAAGTATTTCTTTGGATACATTTAGGTCAACAGTCCCAGCTTCCAAAATATGGAGGCCCAGAAGAAGGAACACAGATTAGGGCTGAACCATTGCCGTTCCGTGTGAGTGGAGGCACTGGAGGCCTCGGGGCATCAGGAGAGCTCCGTGTGAGGGGTGAGGAGCAGGAGGCAGATGTCAGGGCATGGGGGAGGGGAAGTAGAAGTTGAAGACCAGCCCAAGAGGAGGCTGTGGAGGGGTGGTGAGCAAAGGAACAGTAGGTACCCCCAAGGCACTTCCCATGTGGGGGGCTGCTTTGGAGCTGTGGTGCTGGGAGACTGGCTGTGTGGCAGGTGAGAGAAGATGAAGGAACGCCCATTGCCTGGATATCTTCTGTGCCTCCAGCCCTGAGCCAAGCACAGTGGCAGTCTGATGTCACCACCACCCTGTGGGAAGGGCTCCCACAGCCTCGTTTCTTAGATGAGACACTGAGGTGCATGAGGCTGGGTGACCTGCCCAAGGTGACACAGCTGCTCCGGCAGCGTGGGGGCTGGAGCTCGGGTCCGCCACCTCTTCACGCCGTGATTTCACTGCCTCCCGCCTCCTCTGCAGAAGGGGCCAGGGGTTGAGGAGGTTTCTAAGAATTTGGGAGAGCCGGATGGAGGGGGCACAATGGAAGGGGTACCTGAGGTCAAGCATGCCATGATTTCAAGAACCTGAGGCAGGAAGTTCTATGAACTGCTGATGTTAGAAGCTGGGGACAGCCCCTGGGCTTCCGTTCCTCAGCCTCCCTGACATCCTGCCCCGGTGCAGAGCCCCCACACGTGGGAAGGCCTGGTGGGCAGGTCTCCTGCGGCCTCAGCCCAGTGGCTGCTGACTGCTACTCCATCATGGCTGTGGAGATGTGGGCTTTAGGCAGGGTCACTGCAAGTCAGCCTGTGTGCCTGGGGACATGGGGACATCATTGCTTATCCCCTGCCCACATGGACCCAATTACTGATGCAGCACTGCATGCTCCCACGGCCACCAACAAGGGCCTCTTTCCTGATAGCATCACAGATGGACAGAGAGGTCCTGGGCCTCCCTCCAACCCCTGCCCACAAGCCCATTACCACAAGCTAATTTCAGGTGTGTCTCCACTTTGCTAGCTTGGAGGGTGGAGTGTGTGTGTGTGTGTGTGTGTGTGTGTGTGTGTGTGTTGGGGAGGGAATGAGGCAGCAACTGCAGACCATTTGGTGCAGTTACAGGGAACAACTCTCATCTTTGCCCAGCCCGTGAGCCCCTTGAGATTTGGGGCCATGTCTGTTTTCTAATAACTGACCCCGAGGGCCTGGCACGGATGTGGGTACTCAGTGCATGTTTGCTGAGTGACTGAATGGCTGAGTGAGTGAATTAGGCATCTCTTGGTGGCCATCTCAGTCCTCGCCCAGCCACAGCTGTGCTGTGTGGCTTTTGGTGAGTTGCTAGATGTCTCTGTCTGCAGATGCCTGGGAACAGTGCCAACTGGGAAGAGTGGCTAATGACAGGAAATTGCTGAGGGGAGAGTGTGGCAGGAGGGCCCTGCAGTTTGTGGAAGTTGCCCGCAGTAGAAACTGCTGGGGACACTGGGGCCTCTCTCTTTCTCCCAGGGCAAGGCGAACGTGGGTTGGAGCACAGTGTAGTCCTGAGGGGGAGGAAGGGGCTGTCCTAGGCTTGGTTGGGGTTTGGAGCATGTGGACTTGCATTGGAACTGAAGGGTGACAGGGAAGGCTGGATCGGGGTTTGGCCAGGGGTCGAGGTCAGGGGCTGGCTCAGGAAACGGCTGGGGGCTCATGTGGGTCCTGAATGAAGAAGTTGGTCAGGCCTGGGCACAGCTGGGGTTGGCTTCAGGACCTCAGCTCAGGGCTGGACCACAGGTCTCTCCAGCCTGGGGCCAGTGCAGATTCTGTCCAATAGGAGCACTGGGAATGGCTTACTGTCCTGGCCTCATTTGCTCTGAGCACACCAGCTAAGGGGTGGATACCCAAGGCTTTCTGAGGATGATGGCCTTGAAGAAGTCCTCCTGTCTCCAAGGTGTCCTTGGGGAAGCTCAGGGATGCCCAGGGACCCAGGGGCCATTTCACACCGTCTGTGTGTTGTCAGGGGAAGAACAGAATTGCCCAGCTAGCACGGACTGGCAGCGGAAGGTGGTGTCATCAGCATTTCTCACACATGCATGGCACTGTATAGTTTATGACCCCTTTCCTACCCTGCGTCTTCTCATCCTTTCCACAGCCCTGAGAAGCAGGCATGACAAGAGAGGATACCTGTGTTACAGATGAGGAAAACAGAGGCCCCGGGAGGAAGCTTGCCTAATGCCACTCAGGAGTTAGAGGCAAAGCTGGGAAAGGCCCTGGGTCCCCAGACTGCCCCTCTGGAACTCCACATGCGGGCACATGGCTGTCCTGCCCGGGATGCCATCCCCAGGCTAGGCTGACACTCACGCCCATGCCCTGCTGCCCACTGACACCCCGCAGAGCTTAACACCCCGCTGAGCCTGCCCTGCAGCCCTTGCCAAGTCTGTCCGAGTGGCCTCAGTCATTGGCAAGTCACATTGCTGACATCACAACTGCATAAAATTAATTTATTTAGTTAAGGGAGGTGTTAATTAAGAGTTCTCGTTTATTGTGTCTTTTCAGACAGCTCTCAGGGGCTTCTGAGTTGTCATTGCTGGTGACAGCAAAAGCTAATGGCATCACAAGTTATTAATAGGATGGTGTAAGAGGCGGAGGGGCAGGAGCTGAGGCTGTGGGGGATAGGAGAAGGGGGAGCTGGGGGAGGGGAGAGGATGGTCCCCTACTTTCTTCTCACCAAGTCGGGCTCCCCTCTGCAAGTTGATGCAATCACAGGCATTTTCTGGGGGATCTGGGGTTTTCTGCCAAGCCCCGTGATGCCCAGGATTTTGTGAGCCCTGAAGGAAGTGTCCCCAGGCCAGTGCCCACCCACTCCTGCTGCTGCCCTCATTCCCACAGTTCCTGATGTTTGCCTTGAAGAGTGTTGGCTCTCACATAAGGAGCTCATTCTTTGCTTGCTTTGTCTCCTCACTTACCTTGACCCTGAATATCTTGGATTGCATATAATGACTGGTTTGGCCTTGCCTCCCCAAAGCTTAGCATAGAGCTTGGAGCTTCATGGGAGGGCAACAGACATTTGCAAAGGAAATGAGGGGTTCTCTGCCCTCCAGGTGGTCTCCAGATCTGGCCTTCTTGCTGAGAGACCTTGGGGTCATGGGTGGGGATGGTGGGAGAGAGAGGGCAGGTGGATCCAGGACTTCCCAAGTCCCCAGCCTCTCTCAGTGTCTTCAGTCTTGCAGCCCGGGAGATCCACAACCTGGGGAGTGGATAGACCTTTGCTGATGAAGGTGGGGTGTGTGCAGGTATGAGCAGCCAGGTGTGGGGCAGGCTTGCTAGGGTAGGGTAGTGAATGGGGAGTCCAGTGAAACTCTGCACAAGGACCCACCATGGGGAAGAGGGAAGAAGAGATTTTAAACTATTTTTAGCCAAACAATGATGGCTGCAAATCAGCCACTTGGTGCAGTGGGACAAACACAGCCAAGGAACTCAGACCTGCAGGCCTGTCCCTGACAGCCTCTGTGACTTTGGGAAGATAATTGCTCTCTGGGCCTTGGCTTCCCATCTGTGAAATGGAGGACTGGGCCAAAATTGACACATTTCAATGCCCAGTGTGTTCCTCACCTCCCATGTCCTGCACATCTCACCTTTCAGTAGATGTGCTAGCCCCTTCATGGTTATCATCTCAAATGCCTACAGCTTCTCTGTGGGGGAGATAGTCCATCATCCCCTATTACAGTTGGGTAAACTGAGGTTCAGATGAGAAAACAGAGGTCATTTAATTTGCTCAAGAACCCATAGTCAGTGGAATTTAAACTCAGGTTGGTGCTCTGTCCAGAATATCAGCTTATCTCCACTGATCACCTGGGATGGGACTGGTACAGGGGAGACTCTGCATTAGATGCGGGCTCGCTGACCAGGACAGGCAGAGTTGAGAGAAAGGAGGAGAACAGAGCACCTATTGGATTCAACGGGCCCAACCACTGAGCTCCTGGGGCATGGGGGGCCTGGTATGAGACCATTATGGGACTAAACACACCCTGCACCATGAGTTCCAGCAGCCGCCTACCCCAACTGCCTCCTGCCTGCCCTTCCTCTCATCTCAGAGACACCGTCATTCATTCAGGACACATTTGTTAGGGAGCTGGCCTGACAGCTGGGAGATGAATTAGACTGTCCCCTGCCCTCAAGGGGCTCACCACTGGGTAGGAGAGGTGGCCCTAGGAACAGTAAGCCCCATGGTGGGTCACCGAGATGGAGATAGCACATGCACCCGCCCAAGGAGCGAGGGAGCAGGCGGCAAGTTCAGGTCAGCTGGGGCTCCCTGGCAGGAATGATCGCCTTTTACTGAGGGAGGCTGGCCAGGAAATGAATTCCTAAAGGAAGTAACCATCGAGCTGAGTCTTGAAAGGTGACTAATATTCACCAAGTGGAGGGGATGCGGTTGTGGGGTGGGCCTTCAGGTAGGGGAGTGGTGTGAGCAGAGTCTTGCGAGTGTGGGAAGAGGGGTATCCAGAGGTGAGGTGGGCGAGGGCTAGAGCATGTGGGGCATTGCACACCAACTTAGAGTCTGAACTTCATCCGGTGGCCTCCCTGGGGATGCTGCTGAGAGTGGGAAGAGGGAGATTTAGTTTGGGTTCCGCCAGAAGCCAATCCCGAGATGCGTGTTTAAGTGCGGGAAACACCGTAGGGACAGCAGGAAGGCAGCAGGGGCACTACCGAGCCAGCTCCCAGGGTGGGTGAGTAGAGCCCAGTCCTGCTGGGGAACCTGAGAGCTCGCACAGCACATGGTCTGCCCAAGGAGCGAGGGAGCAGGGGGGTTTATGTAGCAAGTCTCACCAGCCATTGCTTGAAGGCTGCTCCCAGGAGGCATCCCTGACATTTCTGGCCTTCTCTTCAGTAAAGAGGACCCAGCAGTCAAAGTCCTCAGGCAAAGAAATAAAGATGTTGTCAGTTGGCAGTTGGGCCAGTGTGCCCTGAAATGGGAAGGATGAGGGGATACAGGTGGAGAACCAACACTGTCTGCTACAGTGGCTGAGCTGGGAGGACGTCCCAGAAAGGAGGGTAGAGCGCTGCTTAGCTTCTGCCAAGTCTAGGTGGATGGACTCTGAGGTCTGCTGCTGATGGAAGAACTGCCTCCAACTGCACCTTCGCCAAGGCCTCAGTCTGGGGGCCGGACCTCAAGACAGGAGGGTGCAAAGAATTTGGTCCTAAGCTCCAGCACTTGAGAAATACAGACCTCAGTTCAAGTGCTGATTGCCACTTTCAAGCTACATCCTTGAGCAAGTTACTTAATATCCTTTAACTTCAGACTTCTCTGAAAAAGGGGAGATAATACTACCCATGCTGTGGGACTGTTGTGATCAATAATGAAATGATGTCTGTAAAGTATTTAGCCCAGTGCCTTGAATACATTATGTGCCCAATGAATGTTTATTTTTATTATGATTTTATTATTCCAATGACAGGTAAAAAAGGGAGGAGCAAGATGCAGGCTTGTAGAAAACACTGTCAATTTACCAGCCCAGAGTAATTTTCAGTGACCCACTTTGTTGTTACGAGTTAAATAGGCGGCCGAGTGTGGTTGCTCACACTTGTAATCCCAGCACTTTGGGAGGCTGAGGCGGGAGGATCAACTGAGGTTGGGAGTTCAAGACCATCCTGATCACATAGTAAAACCCTGTCTCTACTGAATACACAAAAATTAGCCAGGTGTGATGGTGCATGCCTCTGGTCCCAGTTTCTCAGGAGGCTGAGGCAGGAGGATTGCTTGAATCCAGGAGGTGGAGATTGCAGTGAGCTGAGATCATGCCACTTCACTCCAGCCTGGGCAACACAGTGAGACTGCCTCAAGAAAATAATATAATGTAATATAAAATAAAACAAAGAGAAAAATGGAGTAGGCAGTTCCTGGCCAGTAAGGCCATTCCTGGGTCTTGGAGGTGTTAAACAGGCTCATGTAGCATTTCTGGACTTTGTGAGCATAAATTGAACCAGCAGCAAGTGACTTTATATGTCTCTGCTCATAGGTACTGGTTGTGACAATCATTTCTTTGTCTATGACACCTGTCTCCCCAAGAACTCAAGATCAACTTCAGACCTTATCTAGTGATTATTGTATGATCTCAAGACTATCCTTGAAATAGTCTCTGAAGATATGGAGCAGAGGAAAGAACACTGGACAAGGAGTCTGGGGTCTTATTTAATTTTTATTTCATTTTGTTTTGTAGAGACAGTGTTTTGCTATATTGCAAGGAGTCTGGAATCTTATTTAATTTTATTAATTTTATTTTTTTATACAGATAGTGTCTTGCTATGTTGCCCAGGCTGGTCTTGAACTCCTGGCCTCAAGTGATCCTCATGCCTTGGCCTCCCAAAGTGTTGAGATTATAGGCATGAGCCACCATACCTGGCCAAGGAGTCTGAATTCTAATCCAGGCTCTAAAATGAATGTCAAATTCCTTGTCTGAAATGTGGGGATAAAACCACATCATCTCGGTCTCTTCCTAGGGCTGTCATGAGGATCAAATAAGATCATGAAAAAAAAGACCATGAATGTGGAACTACTTTGAAAACTACAAATTACCATCCAGAGTTGGGTCTAGAGGCGGGTGACTTGATTCCTGTGCCCTGGGGACTTCTAAAGGGCCTAAGAAACCATGGCCACTAGAGAAGCTTTACATGTCATCATGCCACTCTAAGGATGGCTCAGGCTTGGCCTCTGGTACAGGCAGCCTGGGAAGAAGAAAGAGTGCCTGGGGAACCTCGGACCTTGGGAGGAATGCCTAAAGTTCTTGCTCAGGGACATCAGTGGGGGATGCTCTCAGCTGGTCCTTGGGGATGGAGGAAAGGCAGAGGAGGATGAGATTGGCAGTTACTAAACCAGGAAGTGAAGTGGTTACCTGAGAAGCATTCCGACCAGTTTGGGGCAGTTTTTCTCATTTCCCTATGCATGCAGGAACATTTCAGGATGTGGCTTAAGGGCCTCCTGTCCACACCCAGTTGGTGAAGTCCAGGGAAGCTGATTCTGGCCCAGGTGGCAAGACCAGTGGTCTCTCAGAGGTCATGTGGCTTTCTTTTCTTCCTGGCCATAGACTGACCTGCTCTCTGGCCCTTCATCTCAGTCAGACTGACTGCAACCCTACCCCATCTCAATGGTCAGCCTTGGTGTCCTGCAATGTGAAGTCATTGTGTGCTGGAGAGGTTGTGAGTCTGGGGCTGGAGGTCCAAAAAGAGGGGACCTCTGTCTATACAAGCAGCTCTGGACTCAGAATCCCCAAATCCAAGGAACCATTTTCACTATTGCCCAGAGAGTGAAAGTCATAGCCTTAGTGGAGTAGAGACAGGAAAAGATGCATACCCCAACTTGGGATGTCTGGGTGGGATGTGTCCTCCACAAGAGGACAATAATCTCTCATAATGATAGTGAGTGGATACCACCAGGATGATGCATTGTCACCCTCTCCTTAACTCCATAAAAGGCACCAAAATGGATAAGTCTTCACAGCCTTTCTGACCCCTCTTAGCGTACAATGGCTTTGTGGGGCAATTTTCATTTTTGGGGCAGTTCTCTGTGATTTCTTGATTGGAGAGACCTAAGATATAGAATGAAGATTCTTGGTGCTATTTAGAGCCCCTCTGATACCTGAAAAAGGCCTGTTCTGGTGACCTCAGGGCTCAGACATGATTGGTTCAGGGCCAGGGAAGGCAGTATTGAGAAGTTTTTGCATAGGTTCAGATTTTAATCTAGATTCAGGGACCCAGTCAAACTGTCTCCCTAAGATCTTATTTTAGTTTTCAAAGCTAAAACCTCTAAAAAATTGGCTCTGCTTGCAGTTTAAGTAAAAACTTTCATATTTATGGCTTTTCTAGTTTTCCTTCAGTGGTTGACATCCATTTAACCCTCTGAATCTAGAATATGCTTTGTGAACTGAGATTATGAGAGGAAGCCAGTTTGGAAGACAAGGGTCATAGCATCCAGAGGTTTGGAGGAGAGGGACCTGGAAAGGGGGATATAGGGATGTAGTGGGGGAGGTAAAGAGGGGATATTGGTAAACCAAAGAGTGAGAGTGAATGGTAAGTAATCCAGCGGTCTAGGAGAGAGGGAAGGGTGAGAGTAGAAGAGAGAAAGAGAAAAGATGAAGGAGAGAATAAAATAAACTGTTCGAAGAGAGATGAAAGTGCCATAAAATATGGGGACAAGACATTCGGGAAAAGAGAGAGCGGGAGGCAGAAAAGACGAAGAGGAGGCAGATGAGGCAGGGGAAGTGAGGTGGAAAGAAGGTGGGAGGGGGGTAGGGGTTGGGGCATGGAGGTCCCAAGATTTGGACTCTTTTTTGTCACCATGCATCTGTACAGCAGATAAATACAGTGCAGCTGGGCTTTTCTCTCTTCTTAATTGACATCTTTGGATCTATCCCCGCTTGACAAATCAGGCCACTTATTATTAGTGATGACAAAGATAAATATGACAGGCATTCAGTTTGCATCTGGGCCCCCTGATAATAGAAGTCAGCACACCAGCCCCTCTCCCCACTGCTTCCTCACCCCTGGCTTGGGCTCCCCAGTGGGGAAACTGCATGGCCAGGAGCTGTCCACGGTGGCATCTACAGACCCCCTCCTGGTGGGAAGCCAGTGGACAGGAACTGTCCACGATTTGAGTGGTGCTGAAAGCCTCTATACCCTGCCTCCTGTCTGATTCCAACATGAAAGCTGGGTGGCTGGAAGCTGTCCACAGCCTATGTGGTGCTGAAAGCCCTGTCCCCAGGGCTGGGGTGGCAGGGTGCATCTCTTTCCCACAGAGCACAATTACTTCTGGCATGGAGTAGTCAGTGGCTTAAATTTACCTGCCTTGCCATGGTTCTAAAAAACCTGGATGACTTCAAGTGTGTTCCTTCCTAACTCTGGGTCTTAGGATTTCCACCTTTAAAATGAAGGGCTGAATTAGGTGTTCTCTCAGGGTCCTCAAGCACTAGTCTTTTCTGTTATCAAAAGCCTTCAAGAGATTCCTTCTGCTTATAGGATCGAGCTACAAATCCTTTTGCCAGGCCCTGAAGGCCCTCTCTGGCCCCCTCCACTTCCTGGCTTTGCCCTCATTCTAGTCAGATGAGCCTTCTTTCAGGCCCCAGTCACACTCTTCTTTTCTTCCCCTGAGCCTTTGCCATCCCCACTGTCCTCCTTCTGCCTCTGACTCTCTCCCTTCCGGATCTCTGGGAGCACCGACCACCTGGGCCTCTCCTTGAAAACCAATGGCCTTATGCTCAGTGTGCTTTCAGTTTCTTATGTCTTATAAGGCTGTGTCTTACATGGCTCCCCTTGAGGGACTTGCTGGGGCCAGGGTCATGCTCTGAATCAGTGATCAGTGGCTCAGTTTCCCATGACCATGTGTGTGGAGCCTGGGTGAGTACTTGTGGTATTTTGACCCAATAAGCTCCTTTAATAAAACTATGATTGCTCTTTCAAGGCTGCCAATGAAAGAAGATTACTCCAAGAAGTGCTTAGCTGAGGCTTGTGGCCCCCTCTTTGAGATAGAATCTTTCTGAGGCTCCCACTCCAAGCTGGCATGGGTGGCCAAGGTCACACTTATGTAGACAGATAATCCTGCCTCATGTCTCCATGGAGTGGCCAAGACATGTTGGGTCACACAAACAAGCCTCCATCTCTGTTTACTCTGAGCCTACGACAGTCAACCCAATGCCCTCATTGTATGGTTGGCACAGCTGTCCCACCTTCAACTTCAGGGACCTTTCAGGGAGCTTCCAACCCACTCGCCCCACTAGAGCTCAGACTGCCTCATAAAGTTTTCTCTCTGGAGCTCAACCATGGAGGATCCAACTTGATTAGTGGAGATGTGAGAGCTTCTCTGCACACTGTTCCCATGCAGGTGAGTCGCCTCTCCCTCTGCCCTCCAAAAATAAGGAGCTTCCATCTGTTGGGCTGGGCAAGCAAGTAGAGAAGTGGTGGTTCTCTTTTTTTTGCTAAACCCATGGGAAACTAAAAGTGGCCCGGAGGTGGCATCATGCATGAGGTGGGCATCATGAGATAAGGGACTCCTCATCTCAGCGGAGCAGGCAGAACCACATCCTGACAGTCTAGAAAAAAAATCCTTGGGAAGAAAATTCTGTCTCCTCTCTAGGCCCATTATCAGCCAATTCACCAGGACAGGCTTTGGCATCCACTCTGCCCACTGCCCACTGCTTGGCAGAGCCCCTAAGGCCATGGCTAGTAACCAGAAGTTCCAAATGGTTTAGAGGGGAGAGCTGTGTTTGCTAACGGATCTGGCTGTGTCTGACAAACTGAAACCATGTGATTGGTGGCCTCAGGTCCTCTGGGAAAGTGGGCCCAGAGCACTAACCTTCCCTCAAATATACTGGCACATTCTCAGAATCCCAGCGTTTGCCCTGTTGAACCTCATATCAGTGATCAAAGGGCTTGAAGATGATCTTAGATTCTAGACCAACTCCTGTTTTTAAATATGAGAAAACTGAGATTTCCCCAGGAAGGGAAAATCAGTTGCCTGAGCTCACACAGCAGAGAAAGGAGCCTCTTTGACTCTTGGCTCTCAGTCTCATGCTCTTCCTCTTCCTGCCAGAAGTGTTTGCATTTTAATAGACTTGTGGAGGCTGAAGTGCCTCAGTGTCCCCTCTAACAGTAGGGACTTCAGGCATGGTGATGTGGTGATGGAGCTTTTGGGGATCCATGCTGAGGCTGTCTCCTGCCTTGTGGAGAATGTCTATGACCTCCAGCAGAAGAACTGTACAGAGAGCAGATATGACAGGGCACCCCTTTAGAAACTGCCTTTAGGACTCTGCACTCTCGCAGGCTGATGGGCGTTGGAGGACCTCATTTGTCTCTGCACTGGGGGATGAATGGCTCGGGAGGAGCTAATGAAACCGTCTTCCCACCGACACACCAAGACAGTGACGGATGGCTCGTGTGGAAAAGGCAGGTGTTGGCACATGGCCCATTGGGCAGGGTAGAGAATAACACGTCCTTCAATGTCACTGTAGGTCACAGTGATGGCTGGGGCCTCAGGGAGGGGGCATGTAGGCTCTGGAGTGCAGTGACAAAGACCTCAGGGAAAGTCAGTGCCTCCCATAGCCCCCTTTCTGTGACCGGCAGACAGAAGGTCAGAGTTGTAAGTGTGATAACAGCCATATAATCCTACTAGCTGTTGTCCAAGTGGAATTATACTGGCCCAGAAAGGGATAGTGAGCTGACCAAGGTCACACAGTTAGATAAGGTCAGAGATTGCTGAAAATGTCCTCAGTGGTCCAGGAGAAGGAGAAGAGTGACCTCAGGATGTATCACTATAGTACTATTCTCACTTGCAGGGGAGGGCAAGGGGAGGGTCCCACTTTTTGCCTAGTATTGGAGACCTTGATGATCTGTCTGCACATTCTCTTCCTCCTTACTCTGCAGCCCACATCATCTGCCTTCCACTCCCAACCTCTGAGCCTTAGCTCATGCCCGCTGAGGGCCAATTGTCCTCCAAGGGGCTCCCATCCGTCTGTCTGCTTATCTATGAGAGGCATAGGCCCAAATGTCATTTGTCATCATGCATTCCACTTGGCATTCTGAACTCACTCCCAGTGCAAGGTCCCCACCTGAGTGGTGTCCCATTACCATGCCCTCTCCCCATTAGTATTTTGGAGAAACCTCTCCAAAGAACATTCTCTTCCATGGCAACCATTCCTGAAGTTTTGGAAGTATTACAGTTACATGCCAGAAGCCTGCATTCCTGGTGTATAGGAAATAAGTCAGGCCAAAGAGGGGAGAGGGATGGAAAGAGAAAAGGGTGGAATGAGTTATTGGCCTCTCTGCAGGCCTAGAGCAGTTTCACCCCAACCCTGGCCACCGAGATCTTCACTTCTTTCTGGTCCAGGTGGTCAGTCTGGCCTGGGTGGGCCTGTGGGATTTGATGGAGGAAGCAGGAGAAAGAGTGGCCCCAGAAGCAGTTGCTCCCCTCACCTCTGCCAGGGGCTCCTCACCACTGCAAGTGGTCTTGTGAGCATTAGCTTGCCTGACACCTGCCATCACAGCCCTGGGAGGTGAGCTGGGCATTGTTGGCCCCATTTCCCAGATGACGACATTGAGGTCCAGGGAGAGCAATGACCCAGTCCAAAGGGATCAGTGGGTTAGTGGCATTTGTTTGTTTTTCTCAAATCAATAAATATTTACCGAGGCACTGAGCTAGGTGCTGGGAATATGAAGATGAGCAGGGCAGACATGATTCCTGTCTTGCAGGGCCTGTCAGAGGCCCCAGGTGCCTGCATTGCTGGGTCTCTGGCCTCTGGAGGTACATGCATTGGCAGGAGCACTATCTTGAGAGTCCTCCCTTGAAACTCAGTGTGCAGATGTATACCTCAGAGCTCTTCCTCCTGTCCAAGGGACTTTCTTGGAAGCCAGCATCCTCGTGGGCACTTCCCCACCTTCTTCCTTCAGCGCATCCATCAGTCCCTCACAGTGTCTGGTTTTCAGTGTCCCACTTGCCAGGACCTCCTCCCTTAACTGCCACTCACAACTCCTGTTATTCACCTTTCACAGGGAATGAAATGAAAGAACAAAAAGGAAAATCTTTACCTGTACAGCCCCTTGGAGGATGGGGTGGGAAGTAAAGGCCTGCCACCCAGTTTCCTGCTGCCTGGAGAAATCTGGAAGATCTCCTAGGGCTTTGGAGAATGAAGGCACCCTTGTCTGGTTGCCACCACAGCCTCCTCTCTCTCACCCCCACCTCCTCCTCCTCATCTTCAGCCCACCAAGGCCAGATTTGTCTTGCAAAGTGGCATCATTATAAACGCATCAGCCTCCTCTGGACGCCTGTGCCCGCTTCCGCCAGCCCATCCAGGCTCGATTACATCTGAGGCTGTCTGGGGTAATTAAGTGACATTAGGACGCATCCCCCCATTGTAATGCAGTGTTCAAAGCCCTGGGCTCTTGCTTCCCGAGAGCTGCTGCCGCTGCACTGAGGTTGTGTCTGCCTAATGCACCCCACTGTGATTGCAGCTAATTACTCCACAGACAGGCCTCATTAGTGGTGGGTTCGGGATGGAAGGTGAGAAGCAGGCTGTCTCCCCTGCCTCCCCCAGCCCACTGGCTTCTCCTCTCCCTCCATGGCCCAGCTTGCCTTACTTTGCTGTTGAGGCAGAATTAGAATAGGGCAAAGGAATTCCCAAAAGAGGGCTCATCTGGACAAGGTCATCTACTGAGCTACAGGGCCTTCAGGAACTTTTCAACTGCTTTATTCAACCAATGGGAAGCCAAGGCCCAGAGGAGGTTACTGACTTGTCCAAGGTCACACGGCACAAGTGAAATGTGCCACCTTTCCTAACTGCCCAGCTTGGAGGGTTGGGGTGGGCAAAGTGGGATTTGCACAGCCAGGACCCATCTGGGTGCAGAGCTAGTGGGAGAAAGGGCTCATGAGCACCCAGGAAAAGAGCTGGATGGCTACGCTACCCCAGAGGCTCTTTCTGGTCTCTAGGCCTTTGCAACTCTTGCCTGGAATCCTCTTCTGATGCCCTGCACCTGCCACCTTGCACCTGGCTGACTCCTTTCATCCTTCAGGTCTCGCTTTCTCTAGGAAGCCTCCCCTAACTCCTGAGTTTGGTGACCTTCATATGTGCTTCCATGATACTCTATACTTCCCCATCTTGGCAGTCATCTCTCTGAATTGTCAATACCTAATACCCCACATGACTATACCCACAGGAGGAGCAAGCACTGAGACCCTCTTGTTCACATAGTAGGCATTGGTCTAGCTCACAGATGGCTTCTGGTAAGAATCAGTAGAAAGAAAGACGTAAGGATTGATGGCTGCTTGACCAGTACCATGAGTACCATGGTAAGGCTGTTGGTGTTCACTCACATCTGAGAGTTTCTTTATACTTCCCAGCCTCCCTTGCTCTTAGGTTGGTCACATGACTCACTCCAGCAAATGGGACGTGAGCAGAAGGTATATATGTTACCTGGAATAAGGTGAATAATTATCTGGTGTGCTTTTCTACAATCCTTGTTGCCTGAGTGATGCCAAGATAATTTTGAAGCTGCAAGATGGTGGAGCCACAAGATGAAAGGAGCCTGTATCCCTGAGTCATCACACAGAAGAGAGACATCCAGAAAAGCTGCCTGACATGGGTCATATGGGTAAGAAATCAACCTTACTGTGCAAAGCCACTGAGATGTTGGGGCTACTTATGAGAGCGGCTAGTGGGAATTACTCTGACTAATATAAGGGGGTTAAACTTGACGGGATGCAAATAGGAAATGGCTTTTTTCCAATCACTGCTTTTAAACATGCTCCTATTAAGCCTCCTTTCCCTGTCTCTTGACAACATCCTGGATTCTAAGTTTCAGATTCTAAGTTTTTGGTTACTGTTGGTTGTTAGAAGAGCCTCATCTTAGTAATTAGGATTCACTTTCAGGGCCAGCCCAGCCTCAGAGATTTATGCTCATATCCAATTGAAAACTTCTTCCTTTCCTTCAGCTCAGGTCTGACCCATGGCTTGGAGATCAAGATTGGTCTGTTCTTTTGCTTCACTTCTACTTTCTTGCCCTCCTGCTGCTGGCTCCTTGAGAGTCAGGGCAAGGAGACAGAGGAATAGTAGAAAAAGGGGTTAAAAGTCTTAGGTAGGTCCCCGTCACTGTTGTGACGTCACTGCTGATGTCCTGGGTGTCAGGTTATCAGAGGCTGGTGTTTGGGGCAGTGTTTTTGTTGGTCCTTTTGAGGCACTACATGGACCACCATCTGCCCCCTTCTCTGATGGTGGCCATGCAGAATGCAGCTCAGGATGGCCTCCTGTTATACTCTTCTCTCCTGCCCTCACCCAGTTTCTGCCACCAGGGGTATGTCCCACCAGGGGTATGCCACTGAGGATTGTAGACAGGGGTATGTGGGGAACTCATGCCTCCTTCCTACCATAGGACAGCAGACTGCCTCACCGATTCTCACACTCCAGTGTGGCCTGCGCCAAGGCAGGCACCTGAAAGACGTGGGAGGTAACAAGTCCAAAAACGAGTGGAACCATCTGTCCTTTCTTAGGGGCCCTATGGAGGGAGGAAAGAAGCCTGAAAAATAAATGGGACTTAGAATTCTGTTGGTCACAGATTTGTAACATCGAAGTTGAGGGGATTATTTTGTGCCTTAAAAGGATTCCTCCAGGACTCAAGTAACTTGGAGTTTGGCTAAGTGGAGGGTGAGGATGAGACAGATTGTAGCACGGGTCTGTGCTCTTCAGAGGTCACGGGTTCTTTGGGGAATACGATGAAAGTTCCCTAGAAAAGTGCATGTATTCATGTATGGATAGTATTGATTATGACACTTTAGGGCATCCTGAATCCCACTGTGTCTCCCAGAGGGGTCCATGAAATCCCAGCTAATTATCTCCAAACAAAAGTGCTGCTCACCTGAAGTCTGATTCCTTCAGTGTGGACCCATTTGGGGACCCTGGCACCCACCCCCTGCCCCCTCCTCAGACTTTCTCTGCAGCATCACAGTGAACTTACTCTTCTCCAATGCACATGACAATTCCTGCCTTCATGTCCTAGCCTCTGCTGTGCCTCCCGCTGGGGCATCCTTTCCTCCATGCCACCCAGGTCTCACTGTTGTGCAGAGCTCAGCCTACACTCCATCTTCTCTAGGAAGCCATTGGTGGTAGGCAAGATTCTAAAGACATTGCCCCAAGACTTCTGTCCCTGGCTATTCAGTTGAATATGAATTCAGGTAGGCTGTGAAGAAGGGATTTTGCAGATGAAGTTAATGCTACTAATCAGCTGACCTTCAAGTAGGGATATTAACCTGGATTATCTGAGTGGCCAAACATAATCACATGAGCCCTTAAAAGCAGCAGAGGATGGCAGCAGAGTCAATCAGAGAGATGTGGTGGAAGGGGAGGGCAGAGAGATGGGGCGAAAGAGAAGGTCAGAGCAGAGCAAGTCACAGTGCAAGGAAGACTTGACATTGCATTGCTGGATTTGAAGATATGAGAAGAGGCCAGGAACTGAGGATGCGGGCAGCCTTCAGAAGCTCAGAATCATGGCCAAAAAACGGGCACCTTGATCCTGCAATGTCATGAAACTGAATTCTGCCCCCAACATGAATGAGCCTACAAGCAGATTCCTCCCCAGAGCCCTGGGAAAGGAACACAGCCCTGATGACACCTTGATTTTGGCTTTGTGAATCCCAGAGCAGAGAACCAGCTGAGCTGTGCCATGCCCAGATTTCCAACCTGTAGAACTGTGAGATGATAAATAGGTATGGTTTAAGCTGCTGAATGTGTGATAATTTGTTACAGCAGCAATAGAAACTAGCACATCATTGGCAGTGCATTAAATAGGGCTACAAAGTCTTTGACATATTGAGAGGTGGAGGTGCTTCCCTGGCCCTTGAATCTCAGCTGGTCTGTGACTTCTTTGACCAAGGTGGCCAGCAGAAGTGAAGTTATACCAGTTCCAGGTCCAATTTTTAAAAACACTGAGGCTGGGCGCAGTGGCTCACACCTGTAATCCCAGCACTTTGGGAGGCCAAAGCAGGTGGATCACCTGAGGTCAGGAGTTCAAGAGCAACCTGGCCAACATGGTGAAACCCTGTCTCTACTGAAAATACAAAAATTAGCTGGATGTGATGGTGGGCACCTGTAATCCCAGCTACTCAGGAGGCTGAGGCAGGAGAATCACTTGAACCCAGGAGGCAGAGTTTGCAGTGAGCCAAGATCATACCACTGCACTCCAGCCTAGGTGACAGAGCAAGACTCCGTCTCAAAACAGACAAACAAACAAACAAAAATACTGTCAGCTGCCACATTGGTTTCTTGGAGCTGGGAGCTGCCATTTAAGAACTTTGGCTATGCCGAGACATCCATGCAGAGAAGAAGCCCAAGCTAGCTATGTGGAAAGCCCATGTGGTCAGAGGTGCCTGATCAGTTCCAGCTCCCAGCCATTAGTCATCCCAGCTGAGATCACGGACATCATGGAGCAAAGTCAAGCCATCCCCACTGTTCCCTGTCTGAATCACTGACCCACAATACAGAGAGATACAATAATAATAAACTACTATTCTTAAGGCATTAAGATTTGAAGTAGTTTGTTACACAGAAATAGACAACTGGGCTACACCATGTCAGTTTCAACTCCCAAGGATCTCTCCCTTCTTTCAATCCCTGGAGCTCACTATGCTGCTGCACGCACTTGACTCCAGAAGCTGATCTAAATATGTCTGCAGCAAGAAGGGTCAGTGGTGGGGTTGGCATGTTTCCCCTGCCCCGAGGACCCACCCTAGCAGGTTACACTGCACACTTGAAATTTCTGGGTGAACTCAAGGTCTTGAGTCTGCATCTGCAAGTCAGTGCATGGTAGACCAATGAAGGCTTCTCTGGCTCAGATCCTTTTGCATATAGTGTGCTCTGGACTATATGGAACTCTCCCTCCAGCCTACTGGTACTACCAGGAAGAGAGCTGTCCCTGGTGGTGCCAGCTCAGTTAGAGGAAAGCCACTTATTATGCTGGACATACCCAAGGATTACCTTACTCACATCCCTTCTTGTGAACTCTGCTCACTAGAACAGAGGGTTCTTCCCTCTGTTCCGTGTTCTCATTTCCCCTGGGGTCACCCCCATCCACCTCAGAGAATTCAGAAAAGGATTTTCCCCCACCAGCCATGCCCCACCTCCCTAAGTTTGACCAGTTCTCAGGTTACTCCCAGGAAGCAGTGGGACACTTTATGCAAACTAAGGAATGGATTGTACCAAACCCAAAGACAACCACCAGCCTTTGTGATCAGACATGATTTTGTCTTCTTCAGGGGACTGAGGGTAGAGACCATGGTTTTGATTTCTCTGGGTGCCCAGTGGTACCCAGAATGAGGCTGGGCATGAACGAAGGTTAATTTATGACGGTCAGTCAGCATCTCTGAAATGAAATTTTGAGTCCAGACATCAGAGCTATCCTAACAAAATATCCTTCCTGGGTTTTGATACCTTTCTCTGCAGGTACCCTTGGTTCAAATGAAGTCTTATGTGGAAGCTGCACAGCTGTGTCTTGGAATTGGGGGATGGGCAGGAGAACCTGTTCCCTCCACCTTCTCATCACTCCCACGGCATCTCTGAGGCACCTCCAGGGAACTCTGAGATCCATAGGGCATAGTTTGAAACCCATGGATTCATCCATTCTCATGGTTTTCTAGCAGATAAACTGAGGCTCCAAGAAGGTCTGTGGGTCTGTGGCTTGCCTAGGATCACACAGCGAATAGAAATATTGGGACTAGAACCCCCGTCCTAGTTCCTTACCTTCTTCCACGCCCCACTGTCCTAGCCAGAATCATAAAGCCCTAATATGGAAAGGCCCTCTAGGTCAGCACCTCTGGGAGCAGGAATCCTTTTTGTAGGGCTCTAACAAGAAGGACGGCATCAGCTTGCATTCCGTCTAGGGGTCGGTTGCTCGCTACTTCCAAGGCAGCCCATTTACTGGTGAGACTGTTCTAATTCTCGGAATGTTCTCTTTTATGTTTAACCCAAACAGATCTTCCTATAAATTTTTGTCCCATGTTTCCAGGGTCAAGGTTATCATACGTTATGTATATGAGGGCCAAGAATCCTACCTATGCTGTGGCCCTGTTGCAGGGATCTTTTAGTGTGTGTGAGAATGTGTGTGTGTGTGAGAATGTGTGAGTGTGTAGAGTGTGAGAGTGTGTGAGAATATATGTGAGAGTGTGAGAGTGTGAAAATGTGTGCTGGCATATGTGTGTACGTGTGTATGTGTTTGTGTGTGTGAGTGTGTATTTGTGTGAGTGCGTGTGTTTGAGTATGTGTGTGAGTGTGCGAGTATGTGTGTGAGTGTGAGCATGTGTGTGAGCATGTGTGTGAGTGTGTATATGTGTGTGTGAGTGTGAGAATGTGTGTGAGAGTGAGAGTGTGAGAGAATGTGAGTGTGAGACTGAAAATGCGTATGTGAGCATGTGAGAGTGTGTATATGTGAGCATGTGTATGTGTGAGTGAGTGTGTATCTGTGTGTGTATGTGTATGAGTGTGCAAGTGAGTGTGTGAGCATGTGTGTGAGAATGTGTGTGTATGTGTGTGAGAATGTGTGTGAGAAAGAGTGAGAGTGAGTGTGTGAGAATGTAAGTGTGTAGAGTGAGTGTGAGAATGTGTGTGTGAGTGTGAGAATGTGTGTGTGTGAGAGTGTGTGTATGTGTGAGAGTGTGTGTGTGAGAGTGTATTTGTGGGAGTGCATGTGTGTGTATGTGAGTGTGTGTGAGAGAGAATGTGTGTGTGAGTGTGTATGTATAAGTGTGTGAGTGTGAGAATGTGAGTGTGAGGATGTGTAAGAGTGTGTGAGAATGTGTGTGTTTAGAGTGTGAGTGTGTGAGAATGTGTGTGTGAGTGAGAATGTGTGTGTGTAAGTGTGGGGGAATGTGTGTGAGGAATGTGAATGTGAGCATGTGAGTGTGTGTGTGAGATTGTGTGTGTGTGTGTATGGGAGAACATGTGTGAGTGTGTATGTGTATGTGTGTGAGAATGTGTGAATGTGTATATGTGTGTGTGAGTGAGCATGTATGTGTGAGTGTGAGAGTGTGTGTGTATGAGTGTGTATGTGTGAGAATGTGAGAGTGTATGTGTATGTGAGAGAATGTGTGAGAATGAGTGCGTGAGTGTAACGTGTGTGTGTATGTGTAAGTGTGTGAGTGTGAGAGTGTAAGAGTGTGTGTGAGAATGTGTGTGTAAGCAGGTGTGTGTGAGAGTGAGAGTGTGAGAGAATGTGTGCAAGTGTGTGAGTGTGTATGTGTAAGTGTGTGAGATAGTGTAAGAGTGTGTGTGAGAATGTGTGTGAGTGTGTGACAGAGTGTGTTTGTGTAAGTGTGTGAGTGTGTGAGAGAGTGAGAGTGTGTGAGAGAATGTGTGTGAGTGTGTGAGAGAGTGTGTGTAAGTGCATGTGTGCATGTGCCTGTGCACTGTTGTTACCCTCCCACCCTCAGCTATGATAGGGGAAGCTGGCTCTTCCCTGACAAACCAATCCGCAGGTCCTTGGCTCCATTGCCTGGCTGGCAAGCAGGGCTGAGGCTGCCATGGGGGGTGAGGGCCTGCTCCTGCCAGACCATGGGTTCAGGAGGGTAGCCAGGTTATTCTCCCGGTAAGGTGGGGAGGGGCAGGGAGGCAGAGGGGGAGAAGGCTCTCCAGCTCACCCAGCCACCGCTGCTTCTGGCCCACCTCCATGTCTTCACCCTCCTCACAGGCACAGTAAGGCAGACATCAGTTTGGTGGTACTGAAGGGCTTTAATAGAGGCGGAGGGGGGCCAAGGCTGTGGATCGAAGGAGGAGAACTTCAGGACCCTCCAGGGGCAGAGATCAGCATCGCTCACCAATCAGTATTTCCTAAGCCCTGGGGTGGGCTGCAGAGCCAGAGCCAGTTAAACTGAGGAACTCATGAGGCCCTCATTCTGTGACAGTCACCATGTGTGCCATTGGATTCCAGAGGTTTCTAACCGCTGGAAGGAATCAGAGTTGATCTCCTCCATCCTTTCTTTCCGCCTCTCACAGCGTAGATGGGGAATGTGGCTCCACAGATGGGTCTTCTCCAAGGCACCTCCTCACAACCATTGGCATGAAGTTGGGGACACATCTCCCAGCTTGGGGCTGGCCTCGACCTAGAGGAAGTCAGTAGTGTCCTTCACTTTGTGACCGGATGGGGACCAAAAGTCACTAAATTTTCAAAATGTTTCCTCCCTACCCCGCCTACCAAGTAGATAGAGATTCCCATAGAACTTCCATCTAGGGGTCAGAACATCATGTACAGGAGCCCCTTAGGAAAGGGCAACTTCTTCCTGAGCAGGACCAGAACGACAGACCCTGAGCAGGACTAGCTGACTGCGTTAGACAGACTTCTCCAGAGATCTGGAGCTGCCCCCAGGACAGGTACGGTTTGAGGAGTGCAGCAGAGAATACTCAATGCCTGACGCTCTTCACTAATGCATCCTGCCGCCACTCTCGCCTGGCCTCGGAACCCCACACTGCTCCTGCAGCACCGGGCACCCTCCCTCCTCCAGGAATATGCTTTGGTCTCAGCGGCAAGGTCTGATTGTCTAAGGAATACCTTGTAAGAAGCGGAGGGGGCCGGACTGGAGAGAGAGAGAGGAGCCATGTAACTTGAAAGGCTGGCCTAGAAGACTTAAAGTGAGGTTTCCCAAGATTGAATCAGTTCCCGCACTTCCTGGGGCTGAGCCCTGTTCCGTTGTAATAAGCACTAAGTAGGGAACAGGTGACCAGACACGCACCACCATGGCTGCTATGACTCCAAACACACAAAGTGAGCCCCTTAACCCTCCTTCCAGAGGGATGCCCTCCGACTCAGTGCAGCGCAAACTTAGCCTAATAAAGCCCAACTCCCCATTTGTATTCATCGTATTTTAACTTCACCTTTCACACTCAAACCCACCAATTTCTACCCAAGCCCGCCCAGTCCAACTCAGCCTCTTTAAACGCAATGGCGTTTACTCAGCCAGTGGGCACCGTGCATGGTTAACCAGGTTGTACCTTGCACAAAGGTGCCTGACTGAGCCAGGCAACACCAAGCCCTGCTGCCTCTCTGCTGGGGAAATCCCACCTCTTAGGGAGCAGGAAAGGAGCAACAGGGGATTAGTAACCCCACTATACACACTCGCAATCACAACATTCCCCGCTCAGGGCCCCCACCTCCATCTAGTGTCTCAATGGGCTTGGGGCACAGTCAGGTCTGTGGGGAAGGTCTATGAGTTGCCTTCTCTCAGCCTCCCCCCGCTAAAGGTGTACAGGCCAGGTGAGCAGTGCACTTAAGAGACCCATGCTCTTCCACACCCAGCCCAGGGAGACAGTTAGAGCCACAAACAGGGAGGGACACTGGACCACAGAGTCAGAGAGAGACAGAGAGGCAAAGACAGACCAGGAGAGACAGACAGGAGCGTGAGTCAGGGACAGAGAGAGATGAAGCAGGGGAGGCGTTGAGAGAAGGAAGTGTTGGATGGCAGGGGTGGGGAGGGGACCATGGGGAACCCCAAGTTTAACTGTGGGACTCCAAGTGTTGCCATGTGGCCTTAGGCAGGCAACCCGGCCTCTCTGGTTCTCAGAGCACCCCCTGACCGAAAGGAGAGCTTCCTTGATTCTTCTCAGCTGGTCAGGGATGGTGTGGGGCAGGGAGTGGCCCTGGGGTGGTGCCAGCCCCTGCCAGGGGGGGGCTATATGCACAGCCAGGAAAGCTGCAGTGGTGAGGGAGAAAGAGAGGAAGGACTGAAGTGGAAGGATTTTGCTGGTGCTCGGGCTCGCTTTCTTCCCTTGAAAGGAGCAGCAGTTATGTTCTTGCCACCCCGCCTCAGTTCACGTTCATGATCAGGATGTGAGTGAGTGTGCATATGTGTGTTTGCACTTGTGGCTCATGTACCACTGCGTATGTGTGACTATCTGGATGTGTTTGTGACAAAATGGCGTAAATGAGAGACACAGAGAGAGAGAAGTGTATGTGTGTGTGTGCATGTGCACATGTGTCTTTGGGTTGAGAGCATATGTGTGGCTGTGGGTGAGCAAGGTGAGCGTGTATATGAGTGTGGATGTGTATGCTGCATGATGGGTGCATGTGTGCATGTCGAGCATGTGGAGCTGCTGGAGAGGAGGCTACAGACAGAGGTGGTGACTTGAGCTGGCTGTGTCTATGGCTCTGGCGTAGCAATGAGCCTGTCACATAGTAGGCCTACACCATATCATGGTGAAATAAATACTTGGTGGGAGTCAGTGAGAGGCTTCTGGACTTTTAGAGGAGGCCTGTAAAGTTAAGAAACTTCTAGCCAGGGGGCAATCATGGACACTTACATGGTGTTTTCCAGTTCCCCAGGCCCTTCACCTGAGTCCTCTTGTTTGGGTCTTTTCACCAAACCTGAGGGATTTAACCCCATTTTACTGATGAGAGAGTGGAGGCTCACTTTTCCAAGGTCCCACCAGGGCCTGGGGCAGAGCCAGGGTCATGACAGCTCCCCTGCTGCAAAACCTGTAAAACCCTGCTGTTTCCCCTTCCCTGGGCACAGGAGCTGCTGAGAGGGTCCCTGACTCTCAGGTGCAGATTTTCACTATTATTTGTGTTGGGTAAGAGTGTCTGTGGGCAGTCAGCATCTCCAGGGAAACCACAGTGAACACCCTCCTCTAACCCATCCCTCCTCTCAGTTGTTCCGCCGTTCCCTGCGTCCCCTGCACTGTAGCCCTGTGCCTAACTGGGTAACTCGGAGCCAGCCCCTGCCCTCTCTGGCCCTCATTTCTTCATCTGCAGGTGGGAGTGGTGCTGAAGACTAAGTGGAATGACAGATGGAGATGACTGGCACCTAGTAGGTGCTCAGGAAATACTGGCTTCTAAGAGGAGCCTGGCTCTTTCCCCTGCAGCCCCAGCCACTGCAGCTCTTTCTTGCCGCTTCTCCCAAGTCTCACAGATCGCCTGGGAAATCATCTCTGACCTGCCGTTTCCCAGTCAGCTCACTTCCTGCTTCCACATGCTGAATTCCACATCCTCAGGCCTTACTGGAGCCAGAGGCCCATCCTGCCCACCCTCCAGTGTCTAGCAAGACCCACCCTAAGGCACAAAGGGCAGAGAGGTGCCTGTCCCATGGGCTATGAATCCTGCTAGGGAAAAGTTCTCTCCCAGGGTCTCAGCCTAGAGAATCCTGTCTTCCTTTGCTGGGCTGTCTTGGTTGGCCCTTCCCCACATTGGGACTCAGTTTCCCCATCTCTATAAAGATGTGGTTACTCCATCTATAGCTCAGACCCCACGGGTCCCTATGGCTCTGATGAAACACCCCCGGACTAATGGGTTTTTCTGCACACAGTTCGGGTGCTTTGGTCTTTGCCTTCAGTGAGCCGGCCCCACTATCTATCCGGTGAGGCCATTTGCCCTGCTCTGCCAGGACGAGGTCGGACTCCAGGAGGCCTGGGCGTGAGCCTCCCCTCTGTCTGTGCGTGCTGGTTTGGGTTCTCTGAGCCTCACTTCCTCATCTGTCGAATGGGGAGAGTGATATGGACCCTGCCCACCTCCCAGCACCAAGCCAGGTGAGGGGAGTAAAGCCCTGCAGAGGCTCTGAAGGGTCGCAGAGAAACGGCAGATTGCAAGCTGGTCACAACGCGGAGGTGAAGTGTGTGGTGGGTGAGGGCGTGAGCCCCCAGCCATGATGCTGGGATTTGAAAGTGGCTCTTCAACCCCAGCTGCACGCCCTGGGCAGCCTCTTATTTGTGGAATGGGGGAATAATGGAAATAGGGCTTGGGGGGCTGTGGTGAGGATTAACTGAGGCATCTGTACATGAGCGCCGAGAGCCGTGCTTGGCTGCGTCAGCACGCAGTCACCGCCACTGTGTTCCTGTTCCAGCATTGTCCTGGGTGCCTGACACCTGTCACTCCCATCTGACCTCTTCTGACTTTCATCCTGAGGGCCCTGCCACCCTCTGCCTGCAGAAGAATACACGTTCCAGGTTTGGCATCCCACCCTCTCCTCATGAGCCAAACTCACCCAGGCTCCCCATTTTCATGTGGCACTGCCCACCTGGCCAGCCCTCCCCATCCTAGTGGTCTAAGGCCAAACCATTACTCATACAATAAGCACTTACTGAGTGCTTGCTATGTACCAGGCCCTGTTTCCAGCATGGAAGGGCAGCCTTATTGGTGCTGCCTGTCCAGAACTGAGAGCTTGTGCTGGAGCTGAACAGGGTGCAGAAGGGTAAAGGAACCAGGGCCACCTCCCCGAATGACAAAACCTCTGACACTCTCTCCCCAAGAGTGCCCAGTAGTGCTCTGCAGAGCCCTGGGAACCATAACTGGGAGGGGGCGGTCAGAGCCCAGGGGCTCCAGGTACCCCACTCCTGCTCCCACCCATGCATCTTGCACACTGGAATTCTGCAAGCTGTTTTATAAAACGAACTCTGCAGTTAGAGGAGGGTTGAGAAGCACCACTCAAATCCAACCCTTCTCAGCATAGACAGGAAAATTGAGACCCAGAGGGACTCGGTCAAAGTCACTCCTAGATTTTGAGTCATCCAACTTCTAATGTTCTTCCCACAGCATCCTCGGAACTCTTTTTCAGGCCTGTACCCTCTGGCCCCTGGTTTTGAGTGGCCCAAGTTGAGCCTCTGGAAATGCCCATCAAATATAGGTCAGCCCTGAGAGCCTCAGACCCTGGTGGACACCTTTCCCCTGCCAGCCCCACACTTTCAATTGATTAATAACGACATATTAGAGACGGTAGCACAAATTAATTTCTGAATCGTGCCATTAGTGAGTAATTAATTTCTTTGCTCTGGGAAATGAAGATATCCCTGACGAGCATGTTATCTAAATCTATAAAAGAGGAGAAATGCTGAACGGGCAACTCCATTAATGCAAACATTGATTTTCTTTTTGGCCATTTCCCCCTCTCTTGTGTGAGAGTTTTCCCCCAATTTCTATACCCCCACTTTTTGGGAGGGCAGCGTCTGTTTTTCCAAGGAAGGGTGGGGGCCCTTGGAGAGAGGGAGGGCTGCCTCTTGATACCTTCAGCAGCAATCAAAAGATCGTATGTGCTTACTGCAGCCAAATAATGTCCTTATTGGATGCTATTAAGGATACGGTTGCCATAGAAACCCAGGATCTCGACCCACCAGGTTCGGGTGCCAAACCTGGAACGTGCATTCTTCTGCAAGCTGCTGGAGGTCTGGGAGTGATGGGAGGAGAGAGGTGGCTGAGCTGGGAGGTTGTGTTGTGGTCTTCCATACCAGCCCCTCCATTAGATTGCAGTTGCCTACTCTAGAAAGTCCTCTAGGATTAGCATATCTCCATGTTTCCCCCACTCTCCCCGATCTGGTAGCTGGCACACTACCCAGCTGGCCTGACTTAAGACCTCTTGGACTGTCTAACACATTCCTATCTATGTGACTCTGGGCAAATTGCTTAGCCTTTCTGTGCCCCATTTCTTCATCTCTAAAAAGGCGATAATAGTCCCTTTTTTTAGACTGATTATGAGAATTTAATGAGATAATGAATGTAAAGCACTTAGCACAGTGTCTGGCCTGGGGTGAGTGCTTGATCAATGAGAGATATTATTACCATGGCAAGTGGAGGGTGGAGGGTCTGTCAGGGGACAGGAGCAAAATCTGGAGTCTGGTCTGATTCAGATCTGAGGCTTGCTTCTGCCTGGCTGTGTCCCTGGGCAAGTGGCAGTCTCTGTGATCCTTGGCTTGTCTTTTAGATGGAGATGAGGATGCTGATGGTACAAGCGGGATGACCATGCCTCTCAGTGTTCTAGACGGTCCCTGTCTACACCTATTGTCCAGCGTACTTATTCACAGCACACACAGACACTTGTTGGATGCTTGTTACCCACAAGGGGACCCAGGGTGTTAGGCTCAGAGGAGGTCCCAGGCTACCTGTCCCTTACTACCGATGTTGCTGCAGCCTCAGCTGTCTGGATTGGGCCAGGAAGTCACCTCATTAGCTCAGATTCCAGGTCCCCCAGGGCAACCTCATGCAGGCCTCTGCTCTGAGGTCAAAGGAACAAAAGGAGAGACAAAGGCTGTTCACCCCCTGCCTGGCTCCAGACACCAGCTCCTGCAGGATATCATGGCCCCTTGACCCAGTCAACCCCAATTAGTGCCCTGGGAGAAAGACCTGGCAGTGGCCTCCCGGTCATGGCTTTCTGGGGCTCCCTGCGCACCTCATCCCATTCAGGTCTGGGTGTCAGCCCTGACCTAGAGGGCCTGGCTGTGCCCAAGGCTTTGCCCGTGCCCCAGTTCATTAGGACCTTTTGGACCAAGGATGTTCAGATACATGCTGGCCTCATGATGGTTCACCATCTGGCCACCTGTCACTAACCAGAACCTCGGGCTCCTTATCCGTGAAATGGGTGAAATAATCCCTGCCTCACTTGTTGGATTGAATTTCATGATACACAAGAAAGGGCTTTGTAAACTCTAGAGTGATGTGCACCCCATGAGCTGTGGGTCTCATCGAGGGACTCCTAAAGCAGATGTCTGTGAGGCCAGCCCTGAAACTGTGCCAGTTTCTTTTTAGACCCTTGGCTTCTGTGATGACAGTCAAGTTTCCATGGGAACAACATAACTCCACCCATTCACATGTGTGTGAGCAGAGAGGTCCCTCAGAGGCCACGGAAGCTCACGTTGCTGTCTTAGCTCTGCTCTCAGCCTGCTGGGAGACTTACGGCCAGTTGCCTCAGTTTCCCCATCTGTCGCAGGGCATGCTGATGCCAATTCTGTCTCTCCCACAGGTCCCTGTGAGTAACTGGAGAAGGGGTGAGGTTGCTCATTACACGGCAGAGACAGGTGGGGAATACAAGCAAGTACTCCTGAGCTGGAAGGACTTTCCCAGCTCTGGGGGCTTTGGCCAAGTTACCTCATCTCTCTATGCCTCAGTTTCCTCCATGGCCAAATGACTTTGTAATATCTATCCTATAGGCTGTGAGGATTAGCAGTAAATTATGTGAAGTGCCTGGCTCACAGTCAGGACTTGGCAAGTGGTAACTACTGCTGTTATTATTATTTTCACACTGGCAAGGTTAAAACATTACCCAAGTGAGGGACATCATTTTTGTTTTTCACACAAGAGCTGTGCACCTGGGGGCTGATTTGATTTGAGTTTGGTGCGCTGGATAGGAAGCACAGAAAGCCTGGCCCGAGCTCTTAACTAATGTCCTGCCTCCCTTGTCCCCACTGAGCAGGGAAGGCCTGAAGTTCAAGGTGATGTGGTCAGGGAGAGAAGGAGGTAGGAAGGCCAGCTCTCGGCTTCATGTTCCCTTTCCCCTAAACTGAGAATAAGTTTCCCTAGGAAAGCGGACCCGCATTCATGAGTAGACAGGTGAGCTGAGCGGACCCACTACCCTCAGTCAGCGACATTTTCTTTATTCATAGTGGTGAAATGTGGTGGTGGCTCCTCAGGGAGTTCCAGGGTCCTAGGAATTACCCCAAGGGACACATTAAATTTTCAGATGTAAGCACTGGCAGTTCTCAGACCCTCACAAACCCCCTTCCCTGGGCCCCAGGGCAGGATGAGAAGGGGCAGAGGCAGAACAGGGCCTGTGACCTGTGGCCTGCTCAAGGTGTGAGTGCAGGGACTGGAACTAACTGAATTGGTCACAAGGGGATTACAGATGGGCAGGGGCTCCTTGGGGGCCTGATGTTCAGGCTGGACTGGTGGGGGCTATTTGAGAGGGGTCTGAATGACCTCAATGACTGCCCCTCCTCTCTAAGCCACCCACCCTGCCCAAGCGGCACCCTGGAGTTGGAGGCTGACAGCAGGCAGGCTGGGGGAGAACGGCCCTAGAGTAGCGGCCTGCAGGCTCCTGATGAGCTGCTGCCAAGGAGGCTCTGGCTGAGCCAGTGTGGCGGGGGCTGCGGGGGAGAGCAGGGCTCCTGGCCTTGGAAACTCTGTGCATCTTAGCAGGTTCTCCTGCACTTCTTAGCTGTAGAACCTTGGGCACTCAATCAAGTCAATCAACCTCTCTGCACCTCAGTTTCCTCATCTATAAAATGGGGGCCAGTAGCAACTACATCATGCCATATTAACTCTATAGAACTACAGTGAGTATTTGACAGAATCATGTGTATAAAATGCCTTGCACAATATGCAGCACAGAGTAACTTAGAGAAGTACTGTGAGGACTTAAAAAAAAAAGATCCTTTAAGAGCACCCAGGTCAGTGTTTGCCACAAAAGGGCCAAACCTATTGGCTTCAATACTCTAGGTTTGAAAGAACAAACCAGGCTTGTGCTCTAATATAATTTTGGATATATTTTCCCTCCAAATCTCATGTTGAAATTTCATACCTAATGTTGGAGGTGGGGCCTAATAGGACCTGTTTGGGTTATGGGATGGGTGGTGGGTCCCTCCTGAATACCTTGGTGCCATCCTGGTAGTAATGAGTGGGTTTTCATGCTATTCGTTCCTGGGAGAACTCACTGGAAAGGAGCCTGGCACCTCCCTCTCCTCTGTCTTGCTTCCTTCCTCTCACCATGTGATGCCGACTCCCCTTCACTTTCTGTCATGAGTGGAAGCTTCCCGAGGCCTCATCAGGAGTAGGTGCTGGTGCCATACTTCTTATACAGCCTGCAGAACCATAAGCCAACTTTATCTATTTCATTATAAATTACTCAGCTGCAGGTGTTCCCTTTTAGCAATACAAACAAACTAAGACAGGCTCCAAGGAAACCTGAGTGGGGAGGAGGGAGTGGGCAGGGGTTGAAGAGAGAGGCCGTGTGGAGAAGGATAGGCTTGCATGGCCTTTTCCTGGTCATGCCCAGATTTCTTCCCCTCCAACATGTCCAGGTTTTAGGAGGAGAGGGTGTCTTCTGCTGGCAGAGGTGTGGCAGATGGAAAGGACTACAATAAGGAAAGAGACAACACCATTTCCAGCCATGTTAGAGTTACTGAGTTGCTGAGACTGGACTTACCCTCTCCCCATAAATACCTACAGAACCAGACAAAATATGTGAAACAACTATTTTCAGACATTGACAGTAGGTAGCTGTTGACTGTGATTGTCGGGATGAAGGAAACAAATTAGGTGGACCCTGTGATCACTCCTGCCTGGAGGCACTATTCTGACTGCACTGTAAGGAGGAGGGGCCCAAGGAGAGCTGAGTGAACTCTCTCAGTTGAGGGGATGGATTGGCATTGGATCAGGCTGAGGCAGCTGGAATTTGTGGAGCAGAGAACGGATACAAGGAAGCTATGCAGAGAAAGGATTTTGGAAATCTCCATAGGAATTCCCCAGATTCTGTTGCCAAGTCCTAAGACATGGCTATTTAGGGTAAAACTCCACAAGCCTAGCAAAGAGTGACTAGGGAGCTGTAAACTAAGCATTTCCCCAAATTTATAAAGGCATGGAAGACCTTCAAGTTCTGACCAGTCAGACTGTAGAGTCCCCAGGAGGGTGATGTCTTAGTAATAGGCCTCAACAAGTTCAAGGGGCAGAGTACTCTAAACTCATCTTGAGTGAATTTAACAAGACTTTAGAGGATTAAAAGTCTTCTGTAAGTAGAGGATCTGTAAGTAACCTAACTGCATGTTAAAACAAAGTCCAACACTTTTTTAAAACTACAGCAAGATTAGCACTCTGCAACGTCCAACATTCAATAAAAAAATAACAGCGTCCAGCATTCAATAAAAAATACTTGACACATATATGGGAACATTCTCAACTCATTTTATGAGGAAAGAAGTATCCTGATACCAAAACAGATAACAGATAAACGTGTTATAAGTGTAAGAAAAATTTAGACCAATATCCCTCAAGAAAATAGATTCAAAAATCCTTTACAAAATTTTAGCCAGTTGAATTTTAAATTCTGTTAAACGTCATAAGCAAGTGGGGCTTATCCCAGAAATGCAGGTTTGGTTCACCATCTGAAAAATCAATCTGTAAAATTAACCATATCAAGAAATTAAACTAGAAAAACCATATGATAATTTCAATAGATACAGAAAAAGCATTTGACAAAATTTCCATTCATCCATGATAAATATTCTTAGCAACCCAGGAATAGAAGAGAATTTCTTCAACCTGGTAAGGATGTAATATAATTAATAATGAGAAACTTATGCTTTCCCCATAAGATCAGGACAAGACAAGAATGTCCACTCATACAAATCCTATTTAACATTGTACTGGAAGATCTGCCAGTGCAATATAGCAAGAAAAAGAACTAAAAGCACCCAGATTGGAAAGGAATTTAAATAACTGTCTTTATTTGCAGATGACATAATTGTCTACATATAAAATCCAAACAGAATGTACCAAAAAACTACTAGAACATATGAATTTAGCAAGGCTTCAGGATAAAAGGTTAATATACAAAATTTAATTGTATTTCTGTGTACTAGCAATGAACAATTAGAAAGTGTAATTTAAAAAAATCCATTTACAATAGCATGAAAATGTGAAACACTTGGGGATCAATCCAACAAAATATGTGTAAGATTTATGTGCTAAAAACTACAAAATAGATGAGAGAAATCAAAGAAGATCTAAATAAGTGGAGAGATATAAAATACTGTTTATGGATCAGAAGACTGCATATGGTTAAGCAGTTAATTTTTCCCATATTATTTATAAGTTTCATGTAATCCTAATACAAATTCCAGCATACTTTCTTATAAATATTGACAGGGTGATTCCAAAATGTATATGGAAATAAAATAACTTGAAATAGCCAAACCTATTTTAAAAAAGAACAAAGTTGGACAACCCATACTACCATTTTCAAAACTTGCCAAATAATCACCATAATCACGACAAATAGGTAAGTGAAATAAAATAGAGACCAGTATTAGACCCAGACATATGTGGTCAATTAATTTTTGACAAAAGTGCCAGGTGATTCAATGGAGAAGAGATCATCTTTTCAATAAATTATGCTGTAACAATTGGTCATCCATAAGCAAAAATGAAACACTGACTCCTACCTCACACCATACACAAAAATTAATTCCAAATGGATCATTGACCTAAATGCAATATGTGAAACTACAAAATTACTAGAAGATAATATGGGAGAAAATCTTTATGACCTTGAGTTAGGCAAAGATTTATTAGATTAGACACAGAAAGCACAAACAATAAGAGAACATTTTGATTAAATTGGAATTCATGAAATTTTAAACTTCTCGTCTTGGAAAGACTAGTAAGAAAGTGAAAAGATGGCTGTAGATTTGGAGAAAACATCTGTAAATGATAAAGAACTTGCACATAAAATATATAAAGAAACTTCACAACTCAATAATAAGAAAGTAAACAACATTTTTAAAAATGGGCAAAATATTTGGATATTCACTAAAGAAGGGACACAGATGGCAAATACATAAGTAAAAGATGTTTAACATCATTCGTTACCAGAGAAATGAAAATTAAACTGCAGTGAAATCCCACTATTCACTTATTAAAACAGCTAATTTTAAAACAACAACAAAAGCTGGAGAGAATGCAGAGTAACTGGAATTCTCATATTGCTAGTAGGGATGCAAAATAGTACAAATACTTTAGAAAGCAGATACAGCTTTTAAAAATAATGTTAAATAAATAACTTGTCATATGATCCAACAATCCTACTCCTAAATATTTACCCAAGAAAAATGAAAACATGTTCATGAAAAGACCTGCACATGAATTTTTACATCAGCATTATTTCTAGTCACTGACACTAGAAACAATAAAATGGGTACGGTTCATTCTATATATTCATATAATGGAATACTACTCAGCAATGAAAAGGATTGGATTGATACACATGACAACACAGATAAATCTAAAAAATCATTATGTTGAATGAAAGAAGCCAAACCCCAAAGGGTACACATGTAAGATTCCATTTAGATGAAATTCTAGAATAGGCAACAACAAATCTAAAGCAGATCAGTGGTCACCTGTGGCCAAAGTCAGGAGGATTTCAAAGAGGCAGGAGGAAATCTGGGGGCTGAGGGAAACATTTTACCTCTTGGCTGTGATTTTGACCTTTGTTAGACTCGTGAGCTGCCCACTTAAAATGGATGCCCTTGCTTAGATGTAGATTATACTTCAACAAAGTTGATTAACGTGAAAGGAAACGGCCACAGGTGAGCATCTACCAAGAGCCACGCACTGTGCAAGGTGCGTTCAAAGATATTCAAATATATCATCTTCGACATTGTAAGGATCTTCTTAAAGCTGAGAAAGCTCAGGAGCAGAATTTGAGTGACTTTCTCAGGAGCACACAGCTGGAATGGCGGGGCTGAGCTCAAACCTGTGTTTCAGGACTGGGGATTGCGTCTCTCCATTGCTCAAAAGCCTCTTCACTTGGGGATAAAGGGTACGGGGGAGAAACTACAGTTTAAGTTCCTTGTGTTTACTTTCACCTCTGATGCATAAGCAGGAGTGACATATTATTAGCCTGCAAACACGGTGCCACATGCGGACAATGACACCAACGAAGCAGCAGGGAGAGGATGGGATCTTTGGCTGGTGCCAGGAAAGGGCATCACCAATGTTCCTGTAGAATTGTGGGGCATGCACTGTCACTCTGGGACTCAGTTTCCCCATCTTTAAAATGACATTCTCCATCTTGGGTCTCCTGTCCTTACTTGGGGGCTGTTCTCCTCTCCACTTTTTCTCTCCCTTAGTATCCCCTCTATCACCTTATCTGCTGCTGGATTGGAAGTAAGGGAGGAGGCAAGCAAGGAAGGGTAGAATCCCTTCTACCCTTTGTTTCTCGGTGCCTGGGGTGTAAGCCCGAAGCTGACGGTAAGAGGCTGTGACAGGACCTGGCCAGGGTGATGACTGCTGACTATGATGAGTCACCAGAGCACAGCCGCAGAGGCACTGGGGCCAGATGCTTTTTGGCGAGCAGGCACAAGAGGAGGGGCTCTCAGGTGGCTGGAGACCATAAAGGCCTTCTAACTGAGGCCCCAATTAATGCTGAAATCTCTCCAACAACATGTCAGACAAGCCTCTGCTTGATCAGCTCTAGAAACAGGGAGCTCACTCCTCTTGAAGCAGCCTGTTCCATGTGGGATAGATCGAGTGGGTAAATAGGTCTCCTCTTCGCATCTGTCAGGATCCCAGCAGAAAACAGACAGCCTTTGAGGAGTCCTTTAATACAGGGACTGTTTGCACAGGGTTGTAGGAGAGTGTGTGGACACTCCAGGAGTAGGGAGTGCCTGAGCTGGGACAATAAAAAATGCCAGGCTGACAAGCTTTTGGCTCCTGCATAGACAGTGGGAAGCCACGAGGTGTTTTCAAGGGAGGGCATGCTACAATGAAGTCTGTTTTATAAAGATCACTACGACTTTACTGTAAACGAGAGGCTGCTGGGGAGCAGGAGGTGGGGGCGGAGCAGAGGCTGCATGGACAGGTCAGAAGGAAGATGGTGCGGGCAGGACTGGGACTGTGAAGGTGATGAGGAGGAGAGGAGGGATGTGAGAGCTTCTGAGGAGCCGAAGGATTTTGGTGAGAGATTACTTATGGGGGTTGGAGAGGGATTGGAGTGAGGCTCCAGTAAGAGGGAAGAAGGCTGGACCCAGATTGGAATATGATTTGGCAGAGAGAAGTGGTCTTTCTGAAGGGAGAGCTGGGGGAATGCCAAGGAGGACCCTCTCACAGACCAAGCCTCCTGCATGGCTCACATCCTCAGACCCCTGGCTCTTGCCTCCAACACTGGACCCAGGAAGCTGTGCTTTGGGAGAATTAACCCAGCGGTATATTGGAGCTGGCTTACACCAGTTCACAAGGACCAATTATGTGCATCTCTTCTCCACAACGTGCTCGGTAATGTCATGTCGGTAGCTTGAAATTATCCATGGTAAGAATATTTACACCATGGGAATTGGCAAACACTACAAACCAGGGCATTTTCATTCCCCACCCCCACCACCATGCCAGTTGTTAAACAAGTTTCCGTACACCACTGAAGTCAGAGAGCAGGAGCAGCTGTACCTAGTACCCCAGGCCGCTAGGTCCTTTTCCAGGCAAATATCTGCCCATCTGAGGCCAGACAAAGCTGCACTAGCTGCCTACCCAGAAGAATGTCAAGGCAAACTGGTTTGTATGTTGGGAGCCACTGCAGCTGTGGAGAAGGGTGGGGGTTTTCCTGCAAACTTTTCAGGCTTTGGGACTCTCTGTCTTCCCAGCCCTCAAGTGCATTCTCACATAGTCTTCGGATAGCTGGAAGAAGTTGGGAGTGGGCATTCTTGCCCTTTTACATCGGGAAAAATGAAAACTTCAGAGGTCAGGTGATTTGTGTGATATCACACAGGGGCATTCAATCCTGTGTTTTAAAACCACCACCCTACTGAAGAAACTGCACATTTCCAGCACCCCAGGTTTCCCTCCTGCCTATCCCTGACATTTCCCTCCCTATAAAATAAGCCACTATTCTGACTTCTATCACCTTACTTTAGTTTAGTCTGATTTAGAACTTTCTATAATTGGAATCATAAACTGTAGTATGCTGTCTCCTATGTCTCTTTCTTTCTCTCAGCACTGTCTGTGCGATTCATTTGTGATGTGGGCAGCAGCAGCTCATTTTCACTGCTGCATAGTATTCCGCAATGTATCCACTCTCGTGTCTATTGACATGACTTATTTCCAGTTTTTAGCTATTATGCATAGTGTTGCTCTGAACATTCCAATACATATATTTTGAAGACCATATGCTTGCATTTATGTTGAATGTATATCCAGGAGTGGCATTGCTGGGTTTGGGATGGTTTAATGCAATTTTGATGCAACAGAGGGTTGTTGAATCCCTTTGGTATGTAAGTTGCTGAATGACACTCCCTGGGCTGGCTAAGATTTCTTCTCTCAAGGGCCTAGGGTGTGTGTGTGTGTGTGTGTTTGTGGAGAGGGAGTAGTAGACACATTTGGCAGAACTCAGATTGAATGTGGAGGTGCTGCCAGAGAGGGGGAACAGAGCCTTGGGGGTTCATGGTGAAGGGATGGCCTCTCTGTGTGGGGAACCAGCAAATCAGGAGGATGTGGCCTTTGAAGGGCTTGGGAAAGACTTGAGTCCACAGAGGTGGAGGGAGGGTCTTCTAGGAAAGGGACTGCAAGGCAAGTGGGGGAGGTGGGGAAACAGGTACCTGGAGAAGAGCAGGTGTTCCCTCTTGACCAGAGGGCTGGATTCCGTGCGGGGACAGCAGCAGTTAGTGGTTGGGGCATGATCACTTATCACAAAGGTCTTGAACATAGGTCTGGGAGTTTAGGCTTTTGTCCTTAGGGCCCTGGGAAACCACTGAAGGCCTCCAAAAGGGGCAGTATGTGGGAGAAAATCTTGTGTGTCTATGTATGTATGTGGGGGTGCTGGATTCAGAGAGGGGAATCCACAAAGTTTAAACTCAGAAATGAGGAGAGAGGGGAGAGAAGGAGAAATAAGACTGAGTGGAGGAAGGTGGCTTGTATGAGGGAGAAGCCCTGCGTGGGGACGAGAGCTCCTCTGTCCAAACCTCCTTTTCCAGATCCCCTCCCTCTGCAGGGGGACACATGAGCCTGAAGCACCTAGTGGCCCCCCACAAGGCCACTTACCAGAGAAGCCAATCAAGGCCCCTGCCACCCAGGATTGCGGCCTCCCTGAGGCAGGAGGAGGGACCGTGGGCAGCCTTCACTTCCTTCCAGTGTCCCATTCAATGCTCAGTCTGGGATTCCTTTGATGGTTGTTCCTTCCCTGAGGGAGCAAGGTCCCTGGACCCATTGCCAAGGTGGGGAAATTGAGGTAGAGCCATAAGAAGACCTGAGGAATGTGTGAGGAGTTGGAAGACCAGCTGTCATTTCTCTGCATCTTCCCACCAAGCTCAGGACCTCTTCCATGTGGGGAAGGAGAAGCAGGTGGGAAAGAGAGAGCCGAGAGATGAAGCCCCTCCTCGAAGACTTTGTGAAGGGCCTCCCCTGCCTCCTCACCTGCTGCTGTGCTCTGAGGCCTGAGGCCTCGCTGCGGGCACTCCACTGCTTTGCTGAAGGTGTCAGTTCTGGCGTGCGGTGGGCCGGGGGGGGGGGGGGGTCGGTGGAGGGGAAGCTGGAGGGGCTGCATCAAAATCTGAAGGCGGGGCCCACATCCCAGTCCGTCTTCCCCTGGCTGGGGGACCTGGTGAGTCCCCTGCTCCCTAGCCTCAGGTCCCCATCTGTTCACAGGGGGCAGCACTGACTGATCTCGGGAGACCTCGCCTCCCGCAGTCCCTGCCAGGCCTCCCTGGGGGCGGGCCTCAGGATGACTGCAGGGATGATGGATGGGAGGAGGCCATAACGAGCCGAAAGCGCCAGACAAGTGTGAGGGAAATGAGTCGTCACCCCTCTACTTAGTGTACTTTTCAGCAGCCTGGCGATTTACTACTGGCATTATTATTAATGACATTAATAATGAGGCCAACGACACCATTCGTGGCTTGTACCACACTTTTGTTTTTCTCCGAAACACACTTCTCCATGGTCCTCACCCCTCTTTGTGAGTGTGACATTTGACATCCAAATGGGTAAACTGAGGCAGAGAGCTGCTGTGTCTGATTAACCAAGGTCAGCGAGTGAGTCACTGGGGAGGGGAGGGCAGCTCTGCCAGTTCCAAGCCCAGTATTTTTAGCTCCAGACCAGGCTGCCTGCTTTCACCCCTCTTGTGTGATTCTAAGCTTTTCTTGTGTATTCCACCGGCACCTGGCTTAACCTAAGGAGCACTGGGCTGACAAGTTTGAGTTGAAGCCACCTTCTCCACCTGCTAGCTACATGACCATGGGTAAGCTGCACCCCCCAGCCTCAGTTTCCCCATTTGCCACACTGGGGTGCCTAATCATCCCAGCAGGTGAGAGTTGAGGACGTTGGTGGAAGTAGCAGCTTGGGGTCCGGCACGTTGTCCAGGCTCCTGCGCTGCACCTAAGTGTCCCCCTCAGGTCAGAACTTGGCAGGTGGCGAGGAGGATATCTTTTTCTGCTTGGGCTAGCTGGAAAATTCTCTGTGGCCTCCAGTGCCAATTTTCCCAAAATTGCCCTTTGTGCGTGTTAGTGTGTGTGTGTGTTTCTGTGTGTGCACTATCTGGCCAAGGCCAGGGATGAAGTATTATTCTACAATAAAGGTCTCTAGGCAACAGGCGGTGGTATGACAGGCCAACATGTCACCACTGCCACCACCTCCCGCCCCTGCCACAAGCTGAATGATGAGAAAATCAAAGGCTGACCTTCTCCTCCGCAGCCTCCCTGGTCCCCAGCTCCTGTGGCTTTCAGGAAGGAGGAGCCTCCACCCTTGGCACCTGTGGTAACCCAACCCTGGTTGCCCATCCCAGCAGACGAGTGCCACAGATTTCAGTCCCTGACTTCCACTCCTCTTCGCCCATTTCTTCTTGCCCCTTCCCTACCCTGAGCACCACTGGCTGGGGCACCCATCCCTGCTGGCAGCCCTCCAGGACTACCTTCCCAGACTTGGGTGGAGGCCTTGCCTGGAGGGGCCCCTGCCAGCCTCTCTGTTCCTCAGGGCTCGCCCTCCCAGTGGCCCGTGCACCAGCTACTCTGTCATTGGAGGCTACCAATGGCCTCATCCTTCCTCCTGCCACTGGGCACTTCCCGTGCTATTCCCATCTCCCCACACTTCATCCCTCCACTCTTTATTATTTATCTCTCATTGCAAATGTCGTTTTTTCTTGGACACTTTTCCCAGCTCCTCTCTACAGGCCAGATCATTTCCCACTCCCCCTCTGATGTTCCGATAGCTTTTGTGCTTCCTCAGAGCCCCATGGAAATCTGTTTGCATGTATGTATTTATTCAGTAATGGTTTCTTTAATGCCTGCCTCCCTCAGAGGGTAAGCTCCATGCCAGCTCACTGCACAGGTAGAAGGAGTGCCCGGCGTTTAGCACAGTGCCCGGCCACGGGAGGTACTCATTTGGTCCACCAATGAGTGGGTCCATGAATGAATGTGGCCAGTATCGCTGCTTCTGCTCTTCAACTTGGAAACTGAGGAATAATGAGGTGGTATCACCTAGCCAAAATCCCACTTATCAGAACCAGAAAATCACACCTGGTGATACCTGGTTCTGCCCCCCATGTGGGGACAGGAACCTTATTCGGGGCAGCCAATCACATGCTTCAAATGACGGTGTTATACTCCCCTAAAGGGCAGCAAGGGAAGCCAGTAGGGGTCCTTATGTTGTTTCAGACAATAGTCTGTGACGTAGAAATGTCCCTAATGCTTCTCCTGCCCTGTGCTAAATTACTGGGACCAGGAAGACACTAGAGCAGACATCTGGCAGCCCTGGCTAACTGAGAGGCCCATCTCTAAGCTCGGCAGAGCGGAGGCTGTGAGGACTCCACCCAGACTCACTTCTCCCTCTATGCCCACTCCTAATCCTTACATATCTTCCAGTGGTAGTACAGGCCCCACTTTCCCCTCAGGAAACCCTCAGTGCTTTCTCTGTCCTCTGAGTGCTGTAACCTGAGCAGTCTGGGGCTCTCCTGGAGCTCTATGAGCAGAAGGAGATGTAGGGACCCACTTGCCTGGCCCTCCTCAATTTGATACATGAATTTACGGAGGATCAGAGAGGCCAGGTGACCTACCAAAGTCACACACTCCCTGACTGGGTACAATGATGCAATTTTTAATATTTTGAGTATTTTAAAATTAAAAAAAATTTTTTTTTACCACTCTGAGGACAAGGGAAAATGAACAACCTCAGGAAATGTGGTAATAGACATCAAAATAATGCATACTTTTTAAAAAGAATGCATGCTTTTGACCCTCAGGATACAATTTGAGATGGGTGCAAAGATTTACGCACAAGGATGCTCATCACAGCCTTGTTTATGAGGGCAAAAAACTGGAAACAGCTTAAAGGCCCAACACACAGATTGGTTAAATAAATTATGGGGCATCCATGTGATGGAATACCATGCAGCCATTAAAAATGATGGCCCAGTAAAAGAGTATTTAACGACCTGGGAAAATGTTCACAAGATATTGTTAAAGAAGAAAAAAATAGCAGGCTGCAGAAGAGCATGTTCTATATGCCTCTGACTTTGCTAAAACAATTATTAAAAAAACAAAGCCCAGGGCCCCTGAAGTTATTTATGATATTGTTTCACTGCCTCCAAGACATCAGCCTCATTAATTCCTTTCATGTGGCTCAGCAGAAAGCATGGGAATTTGATGTCTGAAGGCCTGATTCTGAGTCTGGGCTGTGCTCCTTTTTAACAGGATGACCTTGGAACTCCAGACCTCACTTTTCCTCATCTGTGAAATGGGGATAAGAGGCCTCCATTGGAATAATGTTGCACAAATGATGTTCAAGGATAGTGTATGCATGCACGAAAGATCTTGGCAAACTGTACAGAACTGTACAGATATTGAGAATAATGGGTATTTTTATTCCTTAATTAAACTTAGGACTCTGTGAGGGCCCCATGAGATGCGACATTCTTCCCTGTCACTCTGCAGCTAGTGCAGCGCCTCACACACTGCGGCGCACAGGAATGAGGGTGGGCCTGCCCCCCACCTCAAGCTCAGGCCCGTCCTTCTTCCTCTTCGGGTCATCTCTGCCTGCCCGGGGTTGGGCTTAGCATTGCCTGCACACAGAGGGAGAATGCAGCTGTGGGTGATGCTGTGGCTGGGGCTGTCTAGGGTGCTCCCAGCATCCCTGCCTCCCCAGCCCCTGCAGGACCAGGGGAGTGGCCCGATGTGGAGAGTGCACCAGGTGTGGCTCCAGGGCCAAGGCTCAGCCAGAAGGCAACAGACCTTCAGCACCTAGTATGGACTTCATCTGACTCCTTAGGGAGTCTCAGGGCTGCAGGGGGGCTGCCTGCCTGCCACCTGTGGAGGACTTGGGTCAGGCTGAGGCTGGGCCTGCCCTGTCCTCTCCCTCCACTCCCTCGCAGTGGAGGATGGGCCAGCCACACCTCCTCTCTGCATTTTTGCTTCCTCCATTGCCCCACAGGCCCCTCCTGGAGGGGCTGGGGAAATTTTTACCCACTCTCTGAGGGAGGGAAGTGAGCCCCACTGAGGGGAAGTAGCCTGCTCTGAATCCTGTGGTCCCTGAGTTAGGCTGAGTCCCCAAGCCTAGCTCTGCCCCCTGGCCCTCTGGCCATACCCACCAGCCCCTTGGCGGAGGGAGGGACGTCAAGCCAACAGAGTCAGGAACGTGGGGGGCACTCGGGGAGCAGTCCTGTGCACTCATATTTTTGATTCATCGTTCTCTCCCCTCACACTTCGTATGCTTTTGCTCTGTGCAGCTCCAGGCTAGATAGAGGTTGGAATTGTTTGGGGGGAAAGCGGCAGAGGAAGAGACTGATACAATCTTTCAGGTGTATGGGAAGAAAATAATAAAAGTGGCACAGTGTGGTGAGAAGATGCTGCAGAAGGTGCTGTTGGGCCTCACACATGACTCCCTTTGCCTGAAGATGGGCTCCTTCCCCACCTGCTGCTGGGTGACCAGTTCTTGCAACTCCAGCAACTTCCTTGGGGGCCAGAGCTGCTGCCCACAGAGAGCCGAAGGTGACAGTCTCTCCTGGTGTCAGTGCCTCCTACTTGGCCCCTTCCATAAACAGAACAACTTCACTGTGCCATGATTTACTCTCTAAACGCTCCCAGTGAGTCAGGTCAAGGCCAGGCCTTCCCTAAGACCTTCCCTTCCCTTCCTATCCTGCTCCCTCACCTCCCTCCCGTGAGGGCTTTACTGAAGAAGTGCTCCTTCGTAAAATCTTGTGCCCTGAATCCCTGCCTCAGGCTCTGCCTTGAGGGAGCGTGTCATGTCGACTCAAACCCTGACATGCCTTAGCTAAACATAACAGGCATAAACACTACACATGGAGGCTCTGCCCTAAATAGAACAGCTTCCAAGCACATTATTTTTAGCTTTAGAGAGAAAATAACTTGAACCTACCAGAAAACATACTAAAGACTGGACTGAAAGTGAAATCTAGAAATTTTCTGGTTGTACAAGCCTGGCTGGAGCTAACATACATTCATGGCAGATGCACACGTGACAAAGATTAGGTCTGTGCTGCACTCAGAGAGAACACAAACCAAACTTAGGCATGGCACATTCCAGGCAGTGTCTACTGGACTCCAGCCTGTGGCACAGGAAGTGCTGGTCAAACCTGTGCCCAGCCTCTGACAGCCCCTTGCCGGGCCAGCACCCCAGAGTCCTTCCCAGATCTTGCTCCTAGAACCCACAGGGAATTCCCCTGGTCACAGGAAATGGCTGGTGGCTCAGGCAGCACCAAGAGCAATGTTTTTGCCCCAATCTCTTCTCATCATCTTTCAAACCTCAGCCTCCTCCAGGAAGCCCACAGAAATGTTCCATCTCTTAGCTTCTCCCTCCCTGACTGTCACCAGACTTCAACTGGCTCCATTATGAGCAGCTGGGAATAGAGGTTGGGACACTTTTTGGCCCCACCTGTGTGCACAGGATGGGCACACAGTAGAAAGGAAATGCTGGAGAAATACACACCTTCAGAACGGGATGACTTGGGCCATCAGACATGCCCTGAATTCTTAGCCATCCTTCAGGTCACAGGGCAGACATCCTCCCAAATCAGGCATCCTCCTCTGACCACATGTCCAGTGTCTGTTGGTCTGCAGGCTGGAGCTCTGTTAGTCCTGCTCTCTGCCCTATCCTAGTGCCCAGGACAGAGCCTGGTACACAGAAGTCAATCAATGCTTATGAAATGGAAGAACATCTTGAGAAGTTGCCGTCACTCAGACAAAGGGAGGATACTGCATGCAGGCAGGCTTCTTGTCTTCCTCACCTACGCTGGGCCAATGGCATGTGGTGAGAAGACGCTGTAAGGTGAGCCTGCCAGGGCCTCAGGGTGGCAAGGGACAGAGGCTTGCTTAGGCTGCCGCAAGTGGCAAAGTTTATCGAGGATATCAAGATAAACCTTGTTCAGGATTCCACCTGAACAAGCCCAATAACAGCAGCTATCACTTACTGTGATCATGGACTGTGCACCAGGCACCGGCTAAGCATTTTCTACACACTAGTTTACCATTGAAAAGAATACAAAGGAACAGTTTTAAATGCTTGACATCTAACCCCCTTCCTGGTGGCCCTTCTGGGACACCAACCCATCCTTATTATGTCAAGTCCTTGGGAGAAGGGCAATTCCAGGTATTCACTGTCAGACACTAAGCGGGGGCAGATCTTTCCTCTTCCCACCCTAGGGACAGTCAGGAGGTGAGCCGATATCAGACACCCTTCCAGGACTTTGGATACCCAGGAGGTGAAGCTGGGATGGACAGAGTGGGTAGAGGTGACATCACAGCATTGGTAGGAGTCTTTGTGAGTTGGGGTTCCAGCAGGAAGCATGTGGCACACTCCTAGGGGCTATTGGAGGAGAATTCAATGAGAACAGTGAATTAGTGTATGAGCAGGGCTAAGGAAAACCACCACGGGTGATATAGTACCCTGAGGCTAACAGTGGGAGCTCTCACCACCCCAACCTGAGGGGCAAAGGGAAGGCGTGGCCACACCTCTGTAGAGAGAAGCTGTAGGAGCAGCCGCACAGTGGAAGCTATGGCCTTGGTAGAGGGGCCCATCCAAGGAGCTCTTGCCCTTCCTTCTGTGTCCCGCCATGCTCCATCCTCCTAGGACACCTCCTAGGTAGCGGGTAGTGGCAGTGAATGCACACTGTCTGGCACAAGGTCATTGCTAGTTTGCTGGTTTCTATTTCTTACATTTTCTTGGAAATCTGTTGATCATCCAAATTTCCCTGTAGCCTTTTAGGAGATCCTGTTTTGCTTGAGTTAGCTAGAGATGCTTTCTGTTGCTTACAACTACAAACTCTACAAGGCATTATATTAGTCTGTTCTTGCATTGCTCTAAGGAAATACCTGAGACTGGGTAATTTATAAAGAAAAGAGGTGGAATTGGCTCATGGTTCTGCAGGCTGTCCAGGAAGCGTAGCAGCTTCTGCTTCTGGGGAGGCCTAAGGAAGCTTTCCAATCATGGCGGAAGGCAGACAGGGAATGAGGTGTCTCACATGGTGAGAGCAGGAGCAAGACAGAGAGAGCGAGGAGGTGCTACACACTTTTAAACAACCAGACCTTACGAGAACTCATGACAACAGCAAGAAGGATGGTGCTAAACCATTCATGAGAAACTGCTCCCATGATCCCATCACCTCCCACCAGGCCCTACCTCCAGCATTGGGGATTACATTTCAACATGAGATTTGGGTGGGGACACAGATCCAAACCATATCAGGCATCATGGTAGTATTATTCCCTTTAACAAATAAGGAAACTGAGGCTCCCAGAAGTTTTGGTGTGGTCAGATCATACAGGCTGGCAGTGGCCTGCATGAGTCAGGTTGTAAAGGCTGCTCTGGCTGTGCTTAAAGCTCTTAGCATAGAGCAGCTGGGCACATGGGGGTCTAGAAGGCTGTTGGTCCCAGGCAGTGGAGGGCTTGGGTCACCTCATTGTCAGAGGCGTTTAAACCAGAGCAACTCCATCTCGAATAGGGCCTGGGTAAAATAAGGCTAAAACCTGCTGGGTTTCATTCCCAGTAAGTTAGCATTCTAAGTCACAGGATGAGAAAGGGGGTCAACACAAGATACAGGTCATAAAGATCTTCCTGATAAAACAGGTTGGAGTAAAGAACCCGGCTAAATCCTAATAAAACCAAGATGGCGACAACAGTGGCCTCTGGTTGTCCTCACTGCTACACTCCCACCAGCACCATGACAGTTTCCAAATGCCATGGCAACCTCAGGAAGTTACCCTATATAGTCTAAAAAGGGGAGAAACCCTCAGTTCCAGGAATTGCCCACTCCTTTCCCTGGAAACTCATGAATAATCCACCCCTTGTTTAGCACACAATCAAGAAATAACCATAAAAATGGGTAACCAGTAGCCGAGAGGGCTTAGCAGAGTCACCATTCTTTTGTTCATTTACTTTCCTAATAAATTTGCTTTTAGTTTACTGTATGGACCCGCCTAGAATTCTTTGTTGTGCAAGATCCAGGAGCCCTCTCTTGGGGTCTGGATCAGGCCCCTTTCTGGTAACACTTTCAGCAAGAGTTTAAGGATTACAGCTCAGCCACACCCACCTTGTCTTTGCTTCTCTCTGCGTTTGGCTGACCACTTTTCTTCCTGTTGCTAACTGACTGTCCAACCACTTGTGGCCCTGGAGCAGCTGGCAGGCAGAGTCATGCCATACCAAATAGGGCCTCGCTCATGGAACAGGCCAGAGCAGGGCTGGGTGGGGAAGGTGACTTGGCAGTTGAGTTTGAATAAACGAGTCACAGTGGTGTTGGGTGGGACTAATGCTGCTGCAAATTAGCGTGAAGGTGGAGGCAGAGCTTACAGGAGTCGGGAGGAAGGAGGCTGCAGGTGGGCCCAAACCAGTCCCGCCTCGAGGGAAGGCCTGAGGCTGAGGGTGAGGAGCCCCCACACACCTGCCTTTCTCCCCTCCAGCTGGGACAGGGTGCCTCAGCCTGAAAGCTGTGATTTCCTCCCGGGGAGCCTCCCCAACCTCATACACAGCCCCTAACCTCCCCATCGGGCCCGACACCCCCATCAATCACTCGGCAAAAATCCCTGGCTTTCTTGCGTAAGTATTAGGTGCTTTGTCAGAAATTACCTAAGTTATAATCCAATTACACAATAATTACATTGGGATGGCTTCGTAACTATGGCATTAATTAACTTTGATGGCTCTCATAAATTACTCAGGGGATTGATACAGTGGGAAGAGGGCGGGTGGAGCCCAGTGGGTGGGAAGGTGGGGCTGAGGAATCATTAGTCCTCCCTGAGTCAGGAGGCCCCTGGAGAGTGATGGGGGAGGAGAGAAGGGTCCTTACCTGCCTCCACTGACCTCCAAGCACAGTGTCAGGGCTGGATGTGACCTTCAAGGTCAATTATCCCAAACTTGCTTCCTCTGTCCAGTGCTTGAGCCCTTACCCTGGCAGTGTAGAAACTCCGGTATAAAAAGCCGCTGACCCTTAAGGGGCACACAGTGTAGGAAGAAACTTGGACTTCGGAGCTTTGCTTTCTCTGAACTTTAGCTTTGCCACTTGGAAATAGGCAGGAGCAGTCTCCTCACGTGATGTCGCGTGGCCTAAGTGTTCAGTGGACGCACACCCTCGAGCCTAGCTCCAGCCAATAGAAACAGGATGTGGGCCTCAGATGTAGAGCACGTGGATACTGTTACATTTTCCAGGGGCCCCATTAAAGACGTCAAAAGAAACAAACAGGTGAAATTAATTTCTAATAATATGTGCATTTAAACTAATATATCTAAAATATTATTTCAAAATATATTTAATGTAAAAAAACATTAACAAGATATTTCTCATTCTCTTCTTATACTAAGCCTTTGAGACCTGGTGTGTCACTAAGCACCTCGCAGTCAAGCACCCAGGAGCCACATGAGGCTGGGGACAGGCAGATGAGTGCGTGCTTGGCATAAGCTTGACACTCACTACCTGCCAGTCCCCTGTCGTCATTGCTGAAGCCTATGACCTGTCTGCTTATGGTCGTGCCTCTTCTCTAGGACAATCTTTCACACTGTGGCTGGGGAGGGCGAGGGTGCAGGCGGTAAGTGCTACCCAAATCTCCACTTGCCCAGGCAAAACAGTCCTGGATCCTCAAAGTCTTGTTGGTTGAGCACATCCAAACCATCACCAAATATGGTCTTTAAAACAGCCTGGATGCAACCTCCGCTCCACCTCCACTACTGTGATCCAGGCCACCCCATTTCTCCCTGCATAACCAGGGGAGCCCCTGACCGGCCTCTGGGCTTCCAACCTTCCCCTCCTACCCACTGCCCACCCTGCATCAACAGCAGCGTCAGTGGGATGGCACCATGGCCTCCTGTCAAGAAAAGACCATGGCAGGGGTTTGGGTGCAGATGGCTGAGCTGGGCGGTGATCCCGGGAGGTATCATGGAAGTATCTGGAGCGTGAGGAGGGAAAGGAGGAGGAGCTGATGGAAGAGTGTGTTATTCAGGCTGCCGCCATGAGCTGGGGGGTTTGCTTCTGCCAGGTCTCTCAATAAACATATGGAAGGCCTCCAGGGTTGCCCCCGAAGCAGCATGGGCACTGGAGCATTTATCCACGGGCTTGGTCCTGTGTTTGAGGGTGACTGTGCAGGAGCTTGTTCCCCTACATTTGGAAACTAAGCTCCAGTGCAGGCACAGGGGCTCTCCAGGTGTCAGAGAAAGCCCTTAGGCTGAACAGGAAGGGTGTGCAGGTGTCCTCAGGATGGACCCCGTCAGCATGAGGCCCACCAGGCTGCAGCTGAGAGAGCAAGGCCGGGGTGCCGGGTGCCCGTCACACCTTTTATAATTGTTTCCTTCAGAAGCTTTCTGTTGACCTTAGAATGAAATTTAACCTCTTAAGGGCAGCCTTCGAGGCTCTGCCTAATCAGGCCTCTAAATACCTTCTCTCCTCACTCCTCACCACTGTCCCCACACCCCTACCCTTTGGCCTTCTGTCAGATTCCAGAAAATTCCAAGCTGTTTCCTGCCTCCAGGCCTCTGCACTTGCAGTTCCTTCTGCCTGCAATGCTTTCCCCAGCCTCTTCTCTCTGGCTTCTTCTCTCTGGATTTTCCTCCCAATATCACCTCCTGAGAGATGACATTTCCCCTGACCTTCCTACTTCCAGCTGCTGTGCCAGCCCTCACTCGCTAGCCACGATCTTTTCCACCATTCTTCTTCAATTACTGCACAGTTCTCAGTAATTCCAGAAATAACCTTATTCCAGGGCTTTAAAGCTCTGCATCACCAGGCCTATCTCCCACAAAGGCATGGCACTGGTCCCCGTTGTTCAGAGGTGTCCCTAGCACCTGGAGCTGGGCCTGGCATCCAGAATGAGCTCAGGAAGGACTGCCTGCTTGAGTGAGGTCAGTAGGCCTCCTTCTGGCTGCTCCACCTTCCACCTTGGGTGCCTTCTGGGCGGTCTATGTGCCTCTCAGGCAGAGGGGAGCCTGGTCCTGGACCTGAGAGGAGGAGAGTGGGTCTGTCCCCTCCTTGTTCTGGGCACCGTGTCTCTATTTATGCAGCCTGAGGTCCCGCTGGAGCTTCAGCTGCACATCATCGTGATGACTGGCAGGCACTGGGCTTGGCCGTTACTGCCTCCTACTCTGGGCCTGGGGTTGGGGTTGCAGAGATTGAGGGTATCGAGGAGGGGCAGGAGATAGAGAGATGAGTGTACCCCACAGACTGGGTGGGGCAATCAGAGACAAGGGGCAGTTTGCTGAGAGCCAGCTGTGCGTGTGAGGCAGGAATTTCAGTAGTCCCTTGAACTTAGGAGTTGGAGGGTGGGGCTCATAGAGCCACTCCCCTCTGTAATCCAGAGGTCAGACCCCTTCTCAGCCTCTGCTCCCACTTCCATGAGAATAGCCTCTGCCTTCCCTCCATGGCCTAGTTGAAGGTTGAGCTTGGCACCCCTTTGACTTACCCCAAAGAATCCCTTGTCCGGGGTGTCTGTGAGTTCCACGGACTTCCCCGGAGATGTAATGGAGGTGACAGCAGCCACCTCCTTTGGCCCACCAGGAAGACTATCATAAGAGAGACAGACAAGGCCCACTGTGGGTTGGTGTGTACAGCAGCTGGGTCTTTCCCTCACAGCTGGTGGGGTATGAACTTGCACAGCGACTTTAGAAAAACTGTCCTGTAAGTTGCACATACACAGACCATGAGCCAGGCCTTCCACTCCTGGGCACGCGCTAACAGCAGCACTATGCAGAATTGTCAAAAATGGGAATGACCCACATACTCTTCCAGGTAGAATAGGTAAGTAAACCGTGAGCTGCTCAGCCAGCGGAATACTCTATGCGATGAGGATAAAAAAGCTGTAGCTACAGTGCAGTAACATGGCTGAATCTCACAGAAAAAATGCTGAGTGAAAGAAGCCAGACACGAAATAACACACCTGGATGATTCTGTTTCTGCGACATTAGAGGCAAAGACGATCTCTGCGGTGGTTGCTTTGTGGGGAGGTAGTTTCCTGAGAGAGGCATGCAAATCCCGCAGTGTCCTGTGTCTAACCTGGAAGTTTGCTCTGCACATCTTCACCTTGAGATGATCCGTTGAACAGTGGCAGTGTGATTGTGCACTTTGTCTTTTGTCTTTGTGTGTTATCCTTCAATAAGACATTCAAAAGAAAACCCCATGAGCTCTGTCTTCTCTAGCTGAAACTCCTCCCCTGTCTGGGCACCACTGGGTTCGATGGTCTTTTTTTTTGTTTTTGAGACGGAGTCTCGCTCTGTCGCCCAGGCTGGAGTGCAATGGCGCCATCTTGGCTCAATGCAAGCTCCGCCTCCCGGGTTCAAGCCATTCTCCTGCCTCAGCCTCCCAAGTAGATGGGACTACAGGAGCCCGACACCACGCCTGGCTAATTTTGGTGTATTTTTAGTAGTGATGGGGTTTCACCATGTTAGCCAGAATGGTCTCGATCTCCTGACCTCATGATCCGCCCACCTTGGCCTCCCAAAGTGCTGGGATTACAGGCATGAGCCACGGCGCCGGGCCGATGGTCTGTTTTTATCTCCTCTGTCCCCACCAAGTGTCAGACTCTCAAGCTTCCTCTTCACAAGCCTGCTCCAGCCCTCCGCATTCCCCCAGGATCTGCCATTTCTTGCTGGCTAATTATGTAGAGCATTTTAGATTTGACCAGGATCCTGCCCCCGAATAACAAACTCAGATCCAGCATCAGGCACAGCCTACTACGGGGCACTGTGAATAGGACGCAGGCTCTGTGAGAAGGCAGCTCAGGGACCATATTTTGTGATATTAACATGTTCCTCGGAGTCTCATTCCTCAACCCAAGAGGCAGACCAAGGTATTACTTTTCCAAATAAATACAGCGCGGTCCTCAAGAGGAATTCCCGGGGCGACTGTTGAGAAAGTAAAGTGCCTCCTTCTCCTTTGTCTTGTTTTACAGAAAGGCAGACAGGATTGGGGAGGGAGGGCAGTGGGCATGGCACTGGCTGAGATAGGACCAGCGCCAGGATCCCTGTTCTGGGTACCTAGTGCTGCCTCCTCTCTAGCGCCTGGGTTCAGGGCGGGCGGTGGCCGGGTTGTGGCCGGATGCTGTTTCCTTTCCCCGGGTTTGCACCCCTGGCAGGAGGTCTGTTGGGCAGGAAATGCCCAAGCACCCACACCCAGGCTCATTTGTTTGAGGAGCTGAGCCTGCAGGCACACACTGTACATCTCAGACACTGTGGACGCTTGGGCAAACAGGAGAGCTGGGGGAAGGGCACTGCGCCAGACACTGGGCACCCCAGATGCCATTAATTCAGGCCTCTACACCCTGGAGAGTTCCTGCAGCTAAACATGTTTTACATCAAACTGCGTTCTCCTCCCTCGAGATCCCACAGCGAAGTGGGATCCTGGGCCTCACTGGTCCAGGGCGGGAAAGAAATAGGGAGGAGAGGAAATGAAATGAGGCAGCACACATGTTAGCCCTGGAATTAAGATGGGACCTCCTTCTCGGTCTCTTGTCACAGATTGCTAAATATTGTGGGCCTTCGGTATTGGCATGTGGCTAAATATTTAACAGCCTGATCTCCAGGAGGCGGAGGGGAAGCCCTGCTTTGTAATGTGTGGAGACTTCTGTGGTGTAAATGCTCCCACCACGGCCAGTTTCCAGCTACCAACCGTCAACTGGTTCTCAAAATTGCTGAAGTTTTAACAACCAGCTCTCTTGCACAGATGTAACCTGGCTCTAGCAAGTCCTGGGGAGGGGACTTGGCCTTTGAACCCTCCACAAGCTAGCAGGTTCTGGAATTTGTCTGTAAGGCCACAGTAAAATGTACAATAGAGGTTCCAACATATTCTCCTAGACCAAGGTGTATAGTGTGCCCCTGTGCTTCTCCCAAGGCTCTTCGGCTAAGTTTGCCTACGGCATGGAGGAGTTGCAAGTAGGGTTGAACTAAACATATGGAATATTCTCTTTTTCTTTCTCTCTCTCTCTCTCTCTCTCTCTCTCTCTCTCTTTCTTTCGACAGAGTCTCATTCTGCTGCCCAGGCTGTAGTGCAGTGGTGCAATCTCAGCTCACTGCAGCCTCTGCCTCCCAGGTTCAAGCAAATCCCAAGTAGCTGGGATCACAGGCATGCGCCACCATGCCCAGCTAAGTTTTGTATTTTTTAGTAGAGACAAGGTTTTGCCATGTTTGTCAAGCTGGTCTTGACCTCAGGCGGCTCAAGTGATCCACCCGCCTCGGCCTCCCAAAGTGCTGGGATTACAGGTGTGAGCCACGGTGCCCGGCTGCATGGAACATTCTTGTTCAGAAAAAGTACCAGCAGAATTAGAGAGCATACTAGTCATCATTATATCAGAAGTGCCTCTTTCAGATATTAAATTAAAACTGACTTTTTAAGAACATCCAGTGCTATTTTAACCCCTTCCAAAACAGAATGTACCACAGTTGGCCAGCGCAGTCCTCCCATGATTGTCTCACTGGATTCCCCAGCAGTGCCTTAGATTGTGACTAGTCGCACTTCACAGGCAATCTAGCGAGACTGTGCACTTTATCATCCAAACCAGAACCGTTTTGAGACTGTCAGGCAGTACTTGTTGTGCTAGGGCAACAGGCGTAAGCGGGCTCCTTCCCAGCCCCCATAGGTGAGGAGGCAGGCCCTGGCGAGGTTCGCTGACCTGCTCAAGGCCACGCAGCTGCAAGCAGGACTGAGTGCTCCTCTGGGCTGCACAGGGAAGCAGCGTCCTCGGGCTGACTAAGGGTAGGTGTGCGTGTTCCCCTGGATCTACAGACTCCTTTTGAGTCACAGGGGTTGTGGGCACTTTTCCCTCTGTGGAACCCAGCTCTTTGGAGCCTTTCCTGAGAGCCAGTTCTGAAGGGTGAAGGCCTGGAATGCCCGTGGTGAGGATGCGAACAACGGGGTGCGCTGGCACAGGGAGGGGAAGGCAGCCTCCGCCTGCTCACCATTCTCTCTCTTTGTTGAGAGGCTCCGTCCACAGACTCTGGCACCAGTACAGGGTAGCCTGACTTTGGAAAGCTTGCTGGGCACTGCAAGGTTGTGGCAGGAGAGGGCAGGGAGAGGCTGCTGGTGCGTTTCCTTTCCTCTCTCTCCAACCCCATAGACCCGACATCACTACACCTGGCCTGGCCATCTGATTTGCAACAGGGGGAGTGGCTCCAGGAAGCGACATCTCCCAAGCCATTATTTGCCTCCCACTTTGTGCTGGGTGGAGAAGGGGAAAAGATCCTTACTGTGGCCAGGAATGGACCACACCTGTCAGGCCACCCTCTATCCTTCCATTAATGGAACTCAGTCCTCATCCTGGAGGATCACAGCCAGGTGCCTCAGCACCTCCTCCAGGAAGCCGTCCCAGAGTCCTTCTTCCAAGGAAGAATAAAGCCTCCTTCCCTGCAGTCTCAATGCCTTTGTTGTGCCTAGTTACTGGACTGGGGTGTGTAAATGCCTCTCTGTCCTGCTAGAGGGTGAACCTCTTATAGGCAGTCCCTCTACCTTGTCTAGTTCTCTCTCCTCCCAGAGCCCTGTGCAGAGAAGGCATTCAGCAAATAGGCAGGCGGTAGACTGGCAGAGTGAGCAAGCCTAGGACTTGGTGTGGCCCACACCTGGGAGATTCCACTTTTAATAATCATTCATTTATTGAATACTTACAACCTGCTGGATGCAGTCTTAAGACATGACACATATTCCCGGCTTTCATCACTATGCAATATATTCATGTAACAAAAGTGCTCTTGTATCCCCTAAATCTATTTTCTTTTAAAAAGACTCCACACATATTAACTCAATTAACTCTAACAATAACCCTAGGGCAGAAGGTACTGTTATTTTTCCTACTTGTCAGATGGAAAAGCTGAGGTTCAGGAGGGTTAGGCATTTGCCTACCTCACGCAGTTTGGGGGGAATACAGTGCAAGGCTGTGGGATGCAGAGGCAGAATGCTTGTGTCTATAGCCAGGCTCTGCCATCTAGGGCAATTAACCTCTCTGTGCCTCAGTTTCCTTGTGAGTCAAATGGGACTACTAATAATTTATTTCCCATTCCCAGGAGGAAGGCCTCCTTCTCCCAGGGTTTGTGGGAGGATCAAAGAGGATAATGGATGTGGACGCTCTCTGTAAATTGCTGGATGTTGTACAAATGTCAGGCATTAATATGTGTTGACTTGAATACTCTGTCTCACAGCCCCTCTGGTCTTCAGAAGACATGGTTCTTCCAAAATCCAATCCCTTGGGATAAAAACTGGCATTTCCTAATCCCTTCCAAGCACAGAGGCAATTTGATGTCCACAAAAGACTTCTTGGGAGAATTCGATGGCCTGATGAAAAGGAAGTTGTGGGGTAGGTGTCTATCTTGCGAAAAACATTAACCAGGGCCCTGTCTTCAGTATGGTTGTCCCAGAGGGGATTTTCCCCCTCTTTTTCTTTGGAAAAAAAATTTAAGAATTACTAAATAATGAAAAGATTAGAAAAAGCAGACTGACATAAACACGAAAATTAAAATATCCTATGATATCCCATTAGCAGAGAGAATTGTTCTCAGTTCTGGGTGAAGTTTCTGGATTGTTATGATACTAGATAGAGCCAAGCACCCAGAAATTCCCAGATCACAACTCTCCTTCTCCAACCCTGTGCAGAATTCTGATCGAGGAACTTGTATACAAGAAACAGTGGCCAGATGAGATTCCAATTGCTACTCTATGAGTAGATTTATGAATAAATGTGGAACCTTGGTAAGGGTTAGGATGGAGAACATGGCCCAGGCCTGAAGCCTTTGAGGGGCTTTCTACCCCTTTCCCACAAAATCAAAGCCGGCAGCCTCTTTGGGGCAAGACCAACCTGCTTTCTGCAGCCTGGGACAGGGTGGAGGAAGTGCTCCGCTAGTGGCTGCTCAGTGCAGTGACCTTGCCCCCTGGTGAAGGTGGCCACCAAATATGCTGGGCTTGGACCATTCTCAATTAAACTCCTCCTCGCTTATGAGGTAGAAGAGAAGAGAGGGTGGAAAGAGGAGCCAAAGTGTGGAGACGGGTCGGAGTTCCCTCCACGAATAACTCCGGCTCACACTTTATAGATATCCATCCAAACTTTAATTATCTTTTGACAAAAATATATTTCTATATCATTTGTAATTAATTTTATTTTGAATGGTTAATGCATGCATGTGATAAATAAGTCTAACATTACAAAAGAGAACAGAATGGAAACTAAATTCCCCTCCCCTCCCTGTCTCTCCACCCTTCATTTGCCTCTGAAGGGAACCCTATTAGCAGTTTTTTTAGTATTTCTAAAGACATCACATCTAAAGACGTGATGGTGTGTATGCATCATTCTTCATGGCTCAAGGTATTCCACTGTGTGGAGGCACCCAGAATCATTTGACTAAAGCTTTATCATTAGGCAATCAGGCACTTCTTAAGAACACTTGATTAACATTTAGATACACGACCTGGAGGCATTTCTTCAGATTAATACTTAGGAGTAGGATTACTGGGTTGAAGATTATGCCTGTGTTAAAGAGTCTCAGGTTTGACTGTCCAATCGTCCCCACCTGGAGATGTGCCACTTCTCACTCATACCCACAATATACCATCATGATGCACTTTTCCCTGACACACAAACCAGCACTGGATTGAGCGAATCTTTGCTAATTTGCTAGGTGTTAAATTGCATCTTATTATTATTTGAGTTTGCATGTCATGAATTATTATTAGTGAATTATTATTAGTCAATAATTAGTGAAGTTGACAATTTTTCTAAATTTCCTAAATTTAGAAAATTTAGAAAATGTTCCTCAATTTAGAAAAGTTTATTTGCTCTTTGGATTTGTGAATTCCTAGTTTATCTTTTCCCAAGGGTTTGAAGTGCTCTTTGTATTAAGACTGTTAACCCTTTGTCTCTCATATATGGTAAAAATGTTTTTTTCCAGTTTGTTATTTGCCTTTTGGCTTTGTCGCAGCATTCTTGGGAAGAATGTAATAGATTTTGGGGTATATAAATAACTGATATAAAATGGTACTTTCCCCCTTTTCTGAGAATCAAACAGAAAAAATTAAATTGAAGGGAGACAAGCAAGATTTGACACTGACTTAGGAAGGACTTCAGTTACAGGGCTTTCCAGATTTTAAATAGAGTGAGTGATCCTGGGCCACTCACAGTCTGTCTCTGGGCTCCCAGCTCGACCCACCCAGCCCTGCTGCTCCCCACCATGATGCACAGCCACCTGAATAGCTTGTCCTCTGGTCGTGCCTGAAGAGCGTTTAGGCCACTGTTGGACTCACAGTACACCTTTAATAAATAGGAGCTGTGGCTGATTCTTCCATTCACTTGACGGATATTTCTTGAGTGGCAATTATGTCCCAGGCACTGTTCTGGGTCTTGGGATGCTGGAGTGAACAAGACAGACACAAGTCCCTGTCCTCTGGTGGAGCTGACATTGTAGAGAGGGGAGGGAAGTATTGCTGCTGCTTGTTGTTAAGGGGTACTGGGTGGGGAAGGCTCAGTTCTAGAAATGACTTTAGAAATGACTTAGTTCAATCTCATGATGTGACCAGATGGGGAAACTGAGGCCCAGTGACAACGTGACTTGCCGAGGTTACCAAGCCAGACAGTAGTAAAGATAGAATTAGAATTGAGGTCAGTAAAGGCCGAGGGTACCTCCCAGGCACTGTTTTTGTACAGGTAGATGGGTTCATTGTTATGAATTAAACCATCTGACACAGACCTACTTTGGTAGGGAGTGATGGTAAGATGTCAGCTGGCCAGAGATGAGGGGAGGTAGTGTTCTGGAGGGGCTGCAAGGCAGGATGGGGAGTGGGACACAGACAGACACTGGCTCCCCTGCATTTGGAAGATGTTTGCTCACCTACCATCCTACTTGTAGGGACAGAGAGAGAGAGAGAGAGAGAGAGAGGACTCAAGTGTGGGGCAGAATGAGCTGCCGTGAGCCAGTTTCACCTGAGATGGTTGCACCATGAACCATGGGGCCCTGGGGACCAGCCCAGCTCAGCTGACCCTGCTGCAGAACTGTGGGCATGTCGTCTCCTACTGCCAAGCTGGCTGTGGGCTGTGACCCGTTGCTGCCCTCTTCACACTCAGGTGGGCTTCATGCCTTTAGCACCACAGGAGGCCACTCTTGTCAGGTCCTTGGTTCCCCACGCTTTAGGATGTGACCTGCTTGACTTGTGCCCCTGAGGCACTGAGTCGGAGCCTCCTCCCCAGGTGAACAGGGACCTGAGAGGCACCCAGCTAAGTTCCCTGACTATGCATCCTTAGGGCACTTGGTGAAGGGAGGTAGTTGTACCAGCAAGTACTCAATAAATAATACTCTTTGCCTAATGAATGAAAATGATGATAACAATGTCCAGTCAGGCATCCCAGCCCATGGAGATGTGAACATGAAGCGTCTAGTTTTCCCCCCAGTAACTGTCAATACCCTGTTAACAACCCCACCCGGGAGGATCGAGCTCCATTAACCATAGCCTCCTGACTTGTTTATTAAGTAGTCTTACTCCCATTCTCTAAAAGCCAGTTCTGTTTATTTAAATCCTGCAGGCTCCCATTTAATTCAAGGCTCTCGCTGTCCTACTCCCCGTCTTTGGCATCCAGGAGGGAAAACGCTCCCTTCCTTTCTAGATTCCAGTCTCCTCTGATATTGGTGGGTGGTAGGGTTGGACAGGATGGGGCAGGCACTGGAGGGTTGGCTGTCTGGGCTTGTCTGGGTGGCCGTGTGGGGAGCTGGGCCCCACACTGGTGGTCCTCTGGACGACCACGTGAGCCCTTGCTTTCCTCTCTTCTCAGCTGCAGCCTTGAACATCATCCTCTGGACAGCAGGATGCCCCTGTCCACTATCTCCATCCTGGCATCATCATCATAAGAATCATCATTTACTGAGTGTGCACTATGTGCCAAGTGCTGTTCACACCTCAGTGCTCATGCTGGTGACAACCCTGTGAGATAGTCCTAGTTTTTCCCCATTTCACAGGTGAGAAAATACACACTTAGGAGTTGTAGCAACTTGCTCAAGGCCTCTCAGAAGCAGCATTTATACCCAAGCCTGCCCACTTCTAAGGCCCAAGCTCCACAAAGCCTCTGTGGCTGAGTGTGGGGCTGGCTCTCCATGTGGTGGGAGAGCCGGCTTTTATCAGGGGTCCCCCAGGAACGTGCTCTGTCCCCAAAGCCCCTCTTTCCCCAGGAGGGTCAGTTGAGATGAGACTCCCTATATGCTGAAACCCCTAGGGCAAGGAGCAGGGTTTCTAGGTTCTGGGCTAAGAATACCACTGGCACATTTAGGCCAGAACAAGAAAGAATCTCCTGATCAATGGTTCTTGTTGGATTTGAGGAAGGGGGTCCAGGGGGCTTTCTGGGCCATGTCCATGATGCCCTGGGATCCTCGCTGTTGCTCCTCCTGGCCCCGGAACTCCCAGTGGGGCTGGGGCTGGGAGGTGTCCATGAATCAGAGGGCAGAGGAAAGGGAAAGCGTGTGCAGGGGCCGGGAAGGAGTGCTGAGACCTGCCTCACGGTAGGGCACACTGCTTCCTCGCAGGCCTTGCCCCATTAGCTCAGGGTTAATTACACCAGCAGGGCAGGGATGCGGTGGCAGGCAGAAAAGCCTTTCTGGGCATGTCCTGGCCTCACAGTTGACGTGTGCAAGCCGCACTCGTGTCTCCTGACCAGGATCCCTTTGTTATGGTGAGGCAGGGAGAACGAGACCTTTTTTCAAAGCAGACATGGGTCCCTCCTTCAGGGACTTTACCAACACCCCCTACGCCTACCGCAGGGCCTAGCTCAGACCCTCTGCTCAGACCCTGGCTACCCTCCCCCATCCCTGAATCACTCATGAGACCTCTTTGCACAGAAGTATTGTGGTCACAGGGATGGGTGGACCCAGGAATGGATGGGTTCACCCTTGAGGCACAGGTTTTGCCTATACTGAAAACATCCAGTTTGAGTTCCACCTGCACCCTTTGAAGTAGGTAATGCTATGAGACACCTCAGGTCACTCAGCCACACCTCTCCCTCCTGGGCTGACCAGCTCTATGCAGGCTTGGTAGCCTCCTGATACAGTTTGGAGGCTTGGCCCTTCCAAATCTCATGTTGAAATGTGATCTCCTAATGTTGGAGGTGGGGTTAGTGGGAGGTGTTTGGGTCATGAGGGTGGATTCCACATGAATGGCTTGGTGCCCTCCCCTTGGTAATGAAGGAGTTCTCGCTCTATTAGTTAACCTGAGAGCTGGTTGTTAAAAAAAACAATGTGGCACCTCCTTCCTCTCTCTTGCTCCCTTTCTAGTCATGTGATGCTGTCTCCTCTTCACTTTCTGCCGTGAGTAAAATCTCCCTGAGGCCTCACTAGATGCAGATGCTGGTGCCATGCTTCTTGTACAGCCTGAAGAACCGTAAACCAAATAAACCCCTTTTTAAAATAAATTACCCAGCCTCAGGTATTTCTTTATAGCAACACAAAACAGACTGATGGACCCCTTCAGGTGCAACCCGACAGTGACTCACCTCATTCCAGGTTCGAATGAGGCCCCCTTGTCACGGCGTGAGACATCTGCAGGAATCTGTGTGGCACTTCTGCATGTGCAAATCAGAAATGTGTCAATATGTGTGCAGACACCTGTGTGTGTGTGCACATGTCTCTCCTGTTTCTCTCTGTCTCTCTGTGTGTGTGTGCACATGTCTCTTGTGTGTGTGTGTGTGTGTGTGTGTGTGTGTGTAAAGGGCAGTTAATGCCCACAGTCAACCCTTGACCAATGGGAGATGAAAACCAATGAATAAACACTTCCTGTGTTTATTGCCCTTGGGGACTGTCTTAGCTCAGGCTGCTATAACAAAATACCTTAGGCCAGGTAATTTACAAGAGAAAGTTACTGTTCACAGTTCTGGAGGCTGGGAAGTCCAAGATCAAGTGTGCCAACAGAATCAGTGTCTGGCAAGGGCTTGGTCTCTGCTTCAAAGATGACACTTGTTGCTGTGTCCTCATATGGTGGATGGGGTAAATAAGCTCCCTCAAGCTTTCATTAGGGCACTAATTTCATTTATGGGGGTGACCCCCATGACCTAATCACCTCTCGAAAGTCTCCCTTCTTAATACCACTTAATCCTTGGAGGGTAGGTTTCAACATATGAATTTTGTGGGGCAGAGGGGGGTGGACAAAAACATTTAAACTGTAGTATTCCTCCCCTGGTCCCCCAAAATTCATATCCCTCTCACAGGTAAAATACATTAATTCTATCCCAGTAGCCCCACAAGCAATAACTCATTTCAGCAACAGCTCAGAAGTCTAAAGTCCAGAATCTTATCTAAATATCACCTAAATTAGATATGGCTGAAACTTAAGGCACCTCTATCCTGAGGCAAATTGCTTTCCAGCTGTGAACCTGTGAAATTAAACAAATTACGTGCTTTCAAAATGCAACGGTGGGACAGGCATAGGATAGACATTTCCATTACAAAAAAGAAATAAGAAGGAAGAAGGGGTAACTGGTCCTAAGTAAGTCCAAAACCCAACAGGGAAAACAACATTAAATCTTAAAGCCTGCAAATAATGTCATAGACTTGTTGTCCTACTTCTGGACCAACTGAGGTAGGGGTTGTTCCCTGTGACTTTGGGTGGCTGCACTCCCATGGCTGTGCTAAGCACAGCCCACACTGCAGCTCTCATGGGTTGGAATAATATGTGTGTGGGTCTCCCAGGGTAGAATTACCTGCTGGTGGCTCTACTGGCCTGTAGTCTAAGGGGCAGCTCTGCCCCCATGGGTTCACTGGGCATCACCCTAGTGGAGGCTCTCTGTGGTGGCCCCGCCCCTGTCGCAGTTCTTGGCTGGGACTGGAGGTTCTCCAGGACATCCTTTGAAATCTAGGTGGAGGTAGTCCTGTCCCTACAGCTTGTTCACTCTGCACACTCCTGGAGATGGCATGTGTTGATGCCACCATGGTTCCTCATCTGTGCCTACCAGAGGGTTGGCCCAAGCCACACCTGAGCTCTCTTGAGCCACAGTTGGGTGGCCAAGGAGCACTGTGCAAGAATCTGGGGAGAAGAATCTTGAAACCATTCTGCCTTCAATGCCTGGACATTCTGGTAATGGGAGTGGCAGTCCTGAAGACTGCCAAAACATTTTGGGGATTGTTCATCCATTGTCTTGATGAATAGCATCTGGCCAACCTTCACTTGGCCACACACTGTTGGTGTTATCTCTCAAACACACTTTCACATTCTTTACAACCTGGCCAGGTGAAGAATTTTCCAAATCTTTAAGTTCTGCTTCCCTTTTGACTATAAATTGCATCTTTAATTAATTTATATCTTCTTGTGTTTTTACTACAGTCAAGAGAAACCATGCCACATCCTCAATAACTTTGTTCAGAGATTTCTTCCACTGAATGTCTTGTTTCATTGCTCAGAAGTTCTACCTTCCACAAAGCACTAGGACAGGAACACAATACTACCAAATTCTTTGCCTTTTTATAACAAGGATCACTTTTCCTCCAGTTTCCAATAATATATTCTTCATTTCTATCTGAGACTTCATCAGAATGGCCATTACCATCCATATTTCTATGAACATTCTGTTAATGATCACTTAGCTCCTTTCTAAGAAGACTGAAGCTTTCTCTTCAGTCCTTTTCCTCTTCTGAGCCTTCACCAGAATCACCCTTTCCAGTTCATTCATGGCAGTACAAGCCTTTTCCAGCATGTACTTCAAAACTCTTCCAGCTTCTATGCCCTACTCAGTTCCAAAGCCACTTCCATTTGTTACGGTATCACCTCACTTCTGGTACCAATTTATGTCTTAGTCTGTTCCAGCTGCTGTAACAAAATTCCTTAGACTGAGTAATTTATAAACAACAGGAATCTATTTCTCACACTCTGGAGGCTAGGAAGTCTAAAATCAAAGTGCCTGCAGATTTGGTGTCCTGTAAGGAGGGCATGTTCCTCATAGATGGTACCTATAGGTGTCTTCACATAGTTCCTCATAGATGGTACCTCTATGCATCTTCATATAGTGGCAAACAAGCTCTCTCAAGCCACTTTTTATAAGGGCACTAATCCCATTCATGACCTAATCCCTCCTTAAAGCCCCACCTCTTAATACCATCACTGTGGGTGTTAGGTTTCAACATTTCAATTTGGGGTGGGGGACATAAACATTCAGCCTATGTCAGGGACAGTTCTGAAACACATTTATAAGTCTTCTCAGAGTGCCAATTACCTATCGTAGTTGCCAGTCTGGTAACACATCGTTGTATTTGCTCCCTTCTTCTCTATGTCGCTCACTATGCCTCTCACACCTGCTCCATGGGATGACCTTACCCAAACTACCTTTAAGCTAAAATTTTCCCCAGGTTCTGCTTCCAGGGGCACCCAGGCTAAGTGCCAGCCTGCCCTCAGAAAGCAGCCCCCCAGGAAGAAATCTGTAGCTAGGTCACCATTAGTCAGATAACAACAAGGAACTAATTGCTGCTGGTTAGTGGGGTGGTGAATACTCCTGGTTTGCAGGAGCATCACACACACTAAGATGTACAAGGAAATTACATGACAAGGCAGCCCAAACTTCCATTGTACCAGCGCATCTCTTCCAACTCAGGCTCATGGTTTTGTATGGAGTTGTCTAAGACCAACTGAAAGAGCGAGACAAAATTCCGGCTTGGTTCCCAAGTATTTAATGCAGCATGTCAGTGCTAGTCCTGCACTAGAGTCCCACTCAAGTGGCTTGCAGGGCAGCATTGAGAGGAAATCCTCCCTTTGGCAGATTTTCATGCAGTGCATTTGGTCATCCACTCTGTGCAGGGAGACAGGCTTGTGGTACACATATACACAGTCTCTGGGTAAGTGACAAATAGCTTAGCTGATTGGTCAAGATCATAGAAGGGAGCAAGACTGGATGACTGGATACAAGGAAGGCTGGAGAAAGCCTATGGATGGTCAATGGGAGTGAGCCCAAAGTGTGTGGATCTTTGAGTCTCACATTAGTGCCCTTTATAGAGAGGTCCTCAATAGCCCAGTGAACAGGATGACTGGTTCTATGGAGGAGTCCCTCTCCATGGCCACTCCAGGGAGAATACTAATTTTAGGCAAGGGCCAAGGGCTACCAGCCTACATCTGGAAGAGTCTGGGGACCAAGGGGACTACAATAGATGCATTTCCTTGGGAGTAGGACGTAGGAGGGTAAACTAAATTCACCCCCCGAGGCATCTCTCCCCATGTCACCAATTCCACCCTAGTTGTAAACACAGCCCTAGGGAACTGGTTTGGCCCCTGCTTTAGGGAGAGCTCTTTTCTACCCAACATAAAACTTACTCTTGCCTGCCCAGACTCCCAAAGTCCTGTCATAGTCCAGAAAGCCCTCAGTGATCCTCTCCTTCTTGGCCATGTACTATTAACTCATTCATTCATTCATTCATTCATTCATTCATTCATTCACACAACAGATACTTATCAAGCTTCCATGCTCCACACCCTGCATAAAGGCTCTGAATATGCAGGAGTGAATGAAAATGGCTGTGACCCTACCCTTGTGGAGATTATTACAGTCTTTGGGGAGAGGTAGACATTAATCAAATGATCACACAAATAAATATAAAATTACCCTTGGGATTAGTGCTAGGAAGAAGTCCATGATTCTCTGAGGACAGATAGTCTGTGGGGCTCCCCTAGCCTATCAGGGAAGGTTTCCTTGAGGAGGTGATGACTCAGCCACCTGCTGAAGGATGAGTAGGGGTGTATTAGTCAGGGTTCTCTAGAGGGACAGCACTGATAGGATAGATGTATAGGTGAAGGGGAGTTTACTAAGGAGAATTGACTCACATGATCGCAAGATGAGGTCCTACAATAGGCCGTCTGCAAGCTGAGGAGCAAGGAAGCCAGTCCAAGTCCCAAAATCTCAAAAGTAGGGAAGCCAACAGTGCAGCCTTCAGTCTGTGGTCGAAGGTCCAAGAGTCCCAAAGCTGAAGAACTTGGAGTCTGATGTTTACGGGCAGGAAACATTCAGCACAGGAGAAAGATGTAGGCTGGAAGACAAAACCAGTCTAGAATTTTCAGGTTCTTCTACCTGCTTTTATTCTGGCCACGCTGGTAGCTGATTAGATTATGCCCACCCAGACTGGGGGTGGGTCTGCCTTTCCCAATCCACTGAATCAAATGTTAATCTCCTTTGGCAACACCCTCACAGACACACCCAGGATCAATACTTTGCATCCTTCAATCCAGTCAAGTTGACACTCAATAGTAACCATCACAGGGGGTACCCAGGTGAAGTGGGGGAGGCAAAGAAAGAGATCTTGGTCCCAGATCTCTGCACCTGGATGCACTCCCTCCTGAAACTGCTTCTCACTGCTTCCAGGCCTGTGTCCTGTGCCCCCACGCTTCTTCAGGAAACTGGGCTCAGAGAGGTTAGCATGTGGGGGTCACGTGCTAAAATTTCTCTAATGGCAAAGATCATGGAAACAGAGACCCGGGGCAGAAAGCCGAGGGTAATACAGACTCTTCCCAGAAAGAGGGCCCCCAAGGGACCCTGAGTTACCCACACAAGGATAGTTTCCACATAGGGAGGCTTCTCCGGCATGAGTGGCTCCTTTTGCTATTCTTACAACAATGGTCCCATCTCTCTCTCTCACTCTGGTCACTCCAGATGGTTCCAAAGCCTTTCCCCATGGGCCTGACTACTTCACTGGTGCTAGTGATCTCCCACACTTTCCAGGAGTGCCCTTTGGGGAGCTCGGCCTGTGTCCTGTTGGAGAAGCAGGAGCCCAGCGGGCTGCAGAGCCCATGGTTCTCCCTTCCAGGTCCCTGCCGTGTGGTGTGTGGACAGGCAGCATCTGGGGCCTGGCCATCCCCTGGTCCTGCCTCTGCCACTGTCTTGCTTTGTGACCTGGAGCCAGACCTGCCCCTTTTGTGGCCGCATGAGGGGAAAGTCAGTCCTGTTTCTCACTGTTGCCAGGTCTGCATGTATTTGGGTCTGAAAGACAGACAAGACAAGGGCAACCGTGTGTCAGGAGTAGGGCAGTTCTCAGCAGGGCAGGCTCCAGCTCTGCAGGCAGCGAGGTGGCCGTCCTGTGTCCCCAGCCAGGGGATCCGCCTTGGGGAGGGCAGCCTTGCCCCTTCCCCGGCAGCCCTGTTCATCCACCTCTCAAAACTCCAGGCTGTCCCCACCCGACCTGGAAAGCGTCAAGAGGAGAGACCTGAGAATAAAGGAGAGATTTCCCTTTGTGCTCACTCTCCCTAAGGAGAAAAGCTTAAAGCTGGGAGGCGGATGGCGCCTCCTCTCTCCTCTGTGACCCGGGAGCCCAGATCCTCTGCCCACTGGCTCTGCCTCTACTCACCCATTGGTCTTAGCTGCCCTCTCCCAAGCCCATCCCTGTGTGGCCCCATGGGTGGCGCCCAAGAGATACTGGGGTCCCAGGTGGAGGCTGACTGGCATCCCCACAGCCCTGCCTTTATGTGTACCCTCATGCCCATCCTGGGCCCGTGGCTGTGTCTGGGGCCTTACCCTCTCAATAGCCCTGTGCTCTCCTGGGCTGTGTCAGCAAGGAGCTGGTGACAGGAAGGATGAAGGAAGCTGGTGCTCCTTTAGGGAACTCTCTTATATAAATGGGGAAACTGAGGCCCCAAGAGGGGCAGGCGTTATGACAGCAGAGATCAGATGAGGAAATGGCACTGGCCTGGAAGTCTACAGACCTGGATGTGTACCCAGCCCCATCTCACACTGACTTCCGCCTTCTGGGCCTCAGCTTTCCCTGTCCCTAGAATGGAGATCACAGTCCCAGACCTGCCTAAAACGTGGTGTGGGTCTGGGTCTGATGAGATCCTGTTTGCATGATCTCGGCCAGCCGTCAAGTGCTGTGCTGACTGAAGCCAGGCACAGGGCCTGAAATCTGGGACTCTGGGCTCCCAGAACAGTGCCCCTTCCTCAGCTCTTCAGGCCCTGGCTGAGTTTCAGAGCCTCGGAGATGAGGAATGGGGTGAGGAAGAAGGAAAAAGTTCATAGGGATGAGCCCTGGATGCTTGGCCTCTGTGGGGAAGTTCCCCATATGGTTTCCAGAGTGACAGAGGCCCCAGCAGGCCTAGCCCAGGGCAGAGCCGGGGTGGGTGAGGCTGGAGCAGGCCTCTCCTATGTCCTTGGTGGGACTAGAGCCTATCATGGGCCAGAACTCGAGCCACACGCCAGGGTGGGACAGATGCGCAGGTCTGTCCTCAGCCTTCCAAACTCCTGCTCGCTAAGTAAACACCTGTGCGTGGGCTCATCGCTCACCTCCCTAATGAGCTCATCGCTCACCCGGCTCTCCATCGCTCTCCATCCGTCTTCACCTTGCTGCCACGGCTCCATTGGGCAACTATTTTTGCACTTCCCAGTAAGCACTCCCCTGGGTGGGGGAGCCAGGGCAGCCAGGCCGGAGCTGAGCTAGGGCTGGGCTTGATTGCTGCCACCTGGAAGTCCACGGCCTGCCTGTGGGCACTTCTGGCCACTGCTCCCCGCCCCCCCAATAGCAACACTATGTTGCAAAGGACATTCAATGTAGTTCAGTGAGCTCCAGTGCCCTCCCTCCGCCACTCAGTAGCTGTGGGACCTTGGGCGAGCCATTTCTCCCCTCTGGTTCTCAGTTCGTGAAACAAAGGCACAAGTATGACGTGGGCTCAAGCCCTGATTCCCTGGCCTGAGTTCCTGGGCCTCAGTCATCTGTGCTGGACCCGAGGGCTGGACTTAGGCTCTGAGTAAGCCGATGGGGCCGGGGCTATGGGTGGAGAGAAGAGGAGATTTGGGGTATGCATGTGCATGTGATGGGCAGCCCCCTCCATGACCCTGCCCCCTGCTCGCTAAAGAAAGACCCCCAGGCACCTGGTGATCCTGAGCATGCAGATCCCAGCCCTTTGCATTGTCTCCATCACTACCTCCAGACACAGCAGAGCACCTCACCTGAGTTCAGGTGGGAAATGCCTGTGAGGGTTGCTTCATTGTCACCCCATCTCCCACGGGCAGAAACAGAGGCTCAGAGAGACTCACACATGTGCCTGAGGCCACACAGCTTGGCCAGGGCCAGAGCTAGGACACGACCCTAATGCATCCGACTTCAGAATCTCCCCACCCTGCCCTCCCAGCCTGGCATGGGGCAGAAGGCTGGGCAGGCTAGAGAACTGCAGCCCCTCCTGAAGGAGCTACTCAGTGATCCTCCCTCTCCCATGGCCATTGTTCTCTTGAAAATTAAGTCATCCCACTGGGCCCCTTAAGCCTTTTTGGAGCTGTCTGTTCCCAAGGCCTCAGCCAGACGGCAGCTGGAAGTCTGTTAATATTCATTGAATCTCTCCAGGGTGGCTGGGAGCCCGCCTTTTAATTGTCTCATCTCTGTCTATCCCTTTATCGAGAAAGAGACTAAGAGGCAAGAACAATCAGTTATCTCATTATAGATCAAGGCCTAGAAAGGGGAACTCCTCAACTAGGGTCCTCCTCCCCATGGAGGGAGGGGCTCGGTAGGGGGAGGAAGGGGCTCAGTCCTTCAGCCTCATGCCAAACTCATTCCCACCAGCGTGAAGAAGAGGTTTGTCCGCGGCATTTGTGGTCCAAGTAGTATAGAGCTGGGGAGTGACACAGTTGGGGATAACTCAGGGGACAAAAGGGAGGTCAGAAGACACTAATGTGAAGGCCCCAAATCTCACTCCCCACTTTTCACTGCTCCAGAAAATGCAAAGAATGTAGAACTGGAATTTAGAGATTATCTTGTTATCTAACAATCCATTCATCCATCTGTCCAACCACCCATTCATCCATCATTCATCTACCCATCCAACCAACCCTCCATCCACACATCCCTCCATCTACACATCCATCCATCTGACCAACAATTCGTCCACCCATTCCTCCACTGGGCCAGGAAGAAACTGGCATTTGTCAAGCATATCTTACTTTTCAAAGCAGCTTTCTTTCTCTTACCTCCTTGGATCATCCCAGCTGTTTGGTCCCATTTGACAAATGGGAAAAATGGGGCCCAGGGAGAAGCAGGGACTTGCTCAAGGACAGACAGAGCAGAGCAGTTTCCAGGATAGAGGCTCAGTATGAAACCTGCAGGTGAGATTGTGCACAAGGGGTGGACTGAAGGGCAAGTGGGGGCTGAAATCCAGTCCCTGCTCTGTCCACCAAGTGGTGGGGAGCTGTGCCTGCTCAGAGAAGAGGAGCCTTTTTCTTTGGCATGCCATCTGGGCAAGCTATGACCCCAGCCGAGGGCCTGCGTTTGGGGATTCTCAGGGAGAAGCTGTGCAGGCTATTGGCAGCCCTGAGCTGATCTTCAGCTCAAAGAGAGCCCGTGGAGAGGAGTAGGCAGGAGACCGGCCCAGGAGGGAGGGACCCCAGGCCCTGTGGCACCACAGCTCAGCCAGCCCAAGGATGGCAAAGCATCTCCCTCCCTCCAGGCCAGCCACCAACCGCATGCCAAGTGGGTTGTCTGCACTGGGGCTTCCAGGTGGTGACTCTTTCGAGTCATATGCTCTCGGGAGAGTACCAGCTGTTCGGATTACTCTCTGGTTGGCAATTTGCTTTTTGGTGCTTGTGTTTTGTTTTGACCTGCTGTTAAATCAACTTTATTGAAGTAAAATTTAAATACAACAGAATGCACCCATAAAAATGTACAGTTCTGTGGGGTTTGACAAATGTGTGTACTCATGTAACCAGCACCACAGTCAGGAGATAGAACATTTCTATTACAGTCCTTTGCAGTCATGCCTCAACCCGACAGGAACCCAGAGAACAAGCTCTGGTCTTCGTCCTATTACTAGTGACTGTCTAGATTTCTAGGATTTCATAGAAATGAAATCACTCGGTATGTACTCTTTTGTATCTGGATTCTTTTGCTTCACATCATATTTTTGAGATGGATCCATGTCGTGTCCTGTGTCAGCAGTTTCATAGCATTCCACTGCATACTGCAATCTATTTCTCCCTTCACCTGCCAGTGGACATTTGGGTTGTTTCTAGGCTTTGGCGATTTGTGTACAAGTCTTTGTGTAGACACATGTTTTCATTTCTCTTGGCTAATATCTAGGAGTGGAATTGCTGGGTAAAGGACAGTAATATGTTTAGACTTATAAGAAGCTGTTACTCCTTTTCCCAAGTGGTTGGATCATCTTATGCCATCGCCAGCAATGTGCGAGAGCTCCAGTTGACCCACATCCTCATCAACCTAGCGTATAGGCCATTCTAATGTAGGTACATTGAGATTTCATTGTCGTTTTCATTTAGGAGCCTATTTTGGGGACCCATCCCTTGCCTTGACTGTCCTGCCCTCTTGACTGTGGGATCTTCTTGGACACGGATTGACTCACTGGTGTCACCTGAGGGCCCACCAGTGTTGGGTAAAAGTGGCAAAGGGCGGAGCTAGGGTGTTTTTGGAAAGAGGGAGGGATCTTTCTGAGCCTCAGTTTCCTCATTTGGCAAATGAGCACCTTCCTTGACCTGCCTGGTCCATAGAGCAGGTTTGCATTAAAAATTGAGTGAGCTGACAAGGAATGGAATTGCTTTCAGGACATTCAGCACCAGGACTAGTGGGGACCCATGACAACCCACACCGGCTCCTATTTGCTCTATCTTCAGTCCCAAGAAATGCTTATTGTCATGTCCAGTGTGCAAATGTGGAGACTGGGTCTCATCCAGGCCAAGTGGCACCAGGTCCGTGTGGCTCCAAAGCCTGCGCTCATCACTTCAGTACGAACCACACTGCTGCAAAGTCACCCAGGCTGGGACAGGGCCTGATAGTTGTCACAGTCACAGACGAACATTAACCAGGATGTGCACACACCCAGGTTCCTGCCGCCATTCCGGCAGCTCTTCCGGACGCTCTGGTCCCTGGGGCTCGGACACCGCGTCTGTTGCTCCATTATCCTAAGCGGCCTCCCTGGATCCCATTACTTCACTGCTGTTATTATTTATTCATCGATGGAGCCCTCAGCTTGTGGATGGGCACTTACCTTGATGGCCTTGACAAGGGGTCAGGGGCCCCACTCAGAGCCTATTAATCACCAGCCGCGCCGGCGGGGAGTCTGTGTCCCCTGAGAGAGGGGAGATCATGTTGCAGCCACAGAAGGCCTGTTGGCTTGTCCATTTTCTCACAGAGGAATCCACCGCCTGGTGTTTTAGAGCTAGATGAGCTGCACAGACAGGGAAACTGAGGCTAAGAAAGGGTAGGGCCTTCCCCAAGGTCCCACATCTCATCCATGTGCCATCTGAATTCTCTCCATACATAAATGCACAATGATAACTCCATTTATAGGGGCATCACTTTGTGTCTATTTTCCTATTTGATGGTGATAACAACTCCTCGAGACCAATAAGGGCTTTTAATCAGCTAGCTAGCTACAGCTAGATGACATAGATATAGAAACTGAAACTCAGAAATTAAGGAATGCCAGGGTGTTGATAAATCACAAAGCTGGGAGTAGGACCCGGGTGTCCCCGCCCCAGTCCAGTGCTCTGGTTTCGGCCAGGAAATGTGGGATGCGTACCCGGGTCCTTCTTGTTCCTGCTGATTCCCTATGAACAAAAGGAGTCTCTGGTTGGCTGGAATAGAAACTGAGGATGCAACCCAGCCGGAAGGGGGCAGAAAAGAGGAAGTGACTGGGGGGTCCCTGGGTACCAGTTACCTTGCTTTAAAGGCAGCTCACGGTCACGAGAAGAAAACTGCCTGCAGCAGCCAGCACCCACTGCACCCTTCCCGTATGCCACAGGCCACTTTACACGCACCTGAACACAACCCCAGGAAGCAGGTGCCATTATTATCGTCCCATTTCACAAATGAGATAACTGAGGTTTTGACTGGCCCAAATCAGTTCCTAAGGAGTGGAGTTAGGATCCAACACCAGGCAGTCAGAGTCCAGAGCCTGAACCCTTAGCCACCACCCTAGCCTATCAGAGTGAGTTTAGGGGGTCAGCAGGAGAAAGAAGCAGAGGTGCAGGTGCTTGAGCAGACCAAGTCACCATGGGGCCAGGGATTAGCATCTCCTGGAAGAAATGGGCCTGAGCAGGACTTCTAGGACCTTCAGAGACACAGTGCAGGCCATGAAACCGGCACCCACTGTGGAGCCAGGACCAGCATTGTTCTTGCTGTTTATTTACTGTGTGAGCTTGCGTGAATCACCTTACCTCCTGGAGCCTCAGGTTCCTTTCCATACAACTGGGGCCAATAATGGCCACCTACTGATACTGTGAAGATGAAATGTGACTAAATGGCAGCTTGACAGCCATGGGAGAGACAGAGAAAGAGTGGCTTCCATCTCAGGCCATAGTCCTCACCAAGGGGGCCTTGTCCTCTTTGCCCTCCCAGCTCCTTCAGGGTTGAGGGCCTGGGCCCAGGCTGGGCTCAGTGGCTTCCTGAGGGATAGAACAGGGAGCTGGTGGTGCGTTTGGATTATTTTTCCTGGAGGGAGTTATTTTCTGCTGATCTAGGTCAGCTCAGCCAGAGGGCAGTGTGAGTTGCTGTATTAGTCCATTTTCACACTGCTATAAAGAATACCTGAGACTGGGTAATTTATAAAGGAAAAAGGTTTAATTGACTCATAGTCTGCACGACTGGGGAGGCCTCAGGAAACTTACAATCATGGCAGAAGGCAAAGGGGAAGCAAGGCACGTCTTCTCATGGCCCCAGGAGAGAGAACAGTGGGGGAACTGCCAAACACTTTTAAAACATCAGATCTCAGGAGCACTCACTCACTATCACAAGAACAGCACGGGGGAAACCGCCCCCATGATCCGAACACCTCCCACAAGGTCCCTCCCTCCACACTTGGGGATTACAGTTCCAGATAAGATTTGGCTGGGGACAAACCATATAAATTGCCTTTCAGCCTAGCTGCAAAAAAGCAGGTTGGCCCAACCTGTTGCAGGGTGAAGAACCCAAGAAACCAACCTGGGTTTGGAGCTGGAGAGGGGCTGGCTTAAAACTTTGTACCCTGGCTCCTGGTTGCCCAGAGTGAGGAGGTCTTGATAAGGACCCTGAGATAATGGTCTGGAAGTTGAGAACAGAGTCATTGGGGCTCCTGGCTCCTTGCAGATCCAATCTAAGGGCTGTGGCACCAGGCTGCGTGCTCTGGATGAGTCCCTTCCCCTCTCTAGGCCTTAGACATGATTGTTGTCATGGTGAGAGCTGGGGAGGGTGTGGGAGGATGGAGATGTGCACATAGTAGGTCCTCAGGAACTCGGCTGATGATGAAGCTGCCCCAGCTCGGGGTGAAGGCTGTGGGTGCCCTGTTTCCTTGGCCTTAGCCATGGGCAGGTGGGCCAGTACCTCGGGTAACTGTCAGGGACTCTGGGAGATCCTGGCCCTACCTCATCCTGGCACTGAGGCCTGCAGTGATTTCCTCACTCATTCTTACAAAAGATCCCTGGAGGTCTCAGGACCGCACTAGCTCATGGTGACTTTATTTTTATCTGTCATTGTCTTCTGAGTGATTCCTTTGTCACATCCTATGTTCCTCCAATTAGAGTGTGAGCTCCCTGGGTCAAGAAGGGAAACAGAGGCTGGGTGTCCTGTCCCCCAAGTCCCAGTCCCAACCTCTCCCCTCGGCAACTGTGTGATAATGAGTAAGTTGATGAACCTCTCTGAGTCTCAGTTCTATCCACAAGATGGGGATAAGGCCTGCTTTGCTTTCTTCTCTGGGCTCAAGTACACTAAAGAGGACTGAGACCAACTTTACCTGGAGCCCCTCGGCTGGGCCCAGTTCGGGAAACAGGTGAGCTGGGTGCAGCTACCGGCCTCAAGGGACTTGCACTTGCCGGGGAGGATGGAGCCACACTCTCGATGGGGGCTGTGGGGAGCCCTGAGGTTGGGGGAGAGTTTTCTAAGTGGGGGTATCAGGGAAGGCTTCCTGGAAGAACCATGAGCAGGACAGGTGGGCAAGGCCATGGTCAGGTGCGTGCAGGGCTATCAGGGATGCAAACTGGAACTGCAGCTTACAGAGCGTGCCAGCACCAGGGCTACACAATGTCACCCCAGACCAGCAAGCAGCCCACAGTGCAGCCTTGGCTCCACCCTCCTGGAGTGCACAGTGTGGTGGGGGAGACTGACGCTAATCACAAACTCACCAAGCAATGATATGCTTTACTGGGGATGGGGGTGGTGTGGGGAGAAGGAAAGTGCTGTTTTTAAGGGAACGGCAATTATCTCCTGAATGTTTCCTATGTGCCAGTCACTTTGTGCAGATTACCTTGGTTCATCCTGACTCAGGTGGACATTGTCAGTGTCCCACAGGAAACCAAGGACCAGAGAGGTAAAGTAAGTTGCCCAAGTTTGCACAGCAGGCAGGCAGCAGAGCTCCACTTGAACCCAGGCCATCTGGCTCCAGGATATCGCCTTACTATAACCACGGAACAATCCTGCCTCTCATGTGCCCACCACAGGCTGCTCTCTCTGGTATATCTGGCTCTCTCCCGTCCCCCTCTTCTTACCACCAGGATGCTGCAGCAGAACAGAGCTTGTTCCTGAGCAGCGCAGGGCAGAGGCAGTGTGTTTGCAAGTGTTGCCGCAGACCTTTGCTAGATGGCACCCGTCCCTCTCCCCAGACTCCAGGAAGAGCCTCAGTGCCTGGCAGGGAGGGGGAGAGGAGAGTGAAAGGACCAGAAAAAGCATTGAGGATTGGTAGGTCCCCAAGGAGGTACGCTGTCACTGCTTTCCTGCCTCCCCCACTCCCACCCACTTGGGGACTTTCAGGACAGAGAGAATCTGCATCTGCCCCTCCCCTGTTCACCCTACCTGGTGGGGTCCCCCAAGTTTCTCTGTGCCCAGCATCGCATGGGAGCAGAAGAAATGAGAGCAGTGTGGGTCGTGGCAGGGGACTCAGGTCAGGCTGGTAATGATGCAACAGGGGCTGTGGGTGCAGAGATGGGACAGGAACAAGGATGTGCACCTGTGCTAGAGCTGGTTCAAGGATGCCAGGGAGCAGCCGACACTGAGGCATGGGAGTCTCAGCACATGAAATGCCAGGGAAAGCAGGAGGACCCTGAATGGCCTTCGATTACATTCCTGCCTCCCGGCAGAATGGGCACTTATAGTAGAACTTAAGTTCAGTGACACAAAAATACAGTCACTTTTTTCATGCCCTGATTTCAGCAACTCAGAATCACCATGAAGGAGACTTATGGGGCACCACGAATCTGACCTCAGTGGGGAAGTCAGGGAAAGCTTCCTGTAAGAAATGATGAGTGGCCTGAGTTCTGAAGGAAGAGTAGGAAATAAGAGGAATGGAAAGAATATCACAGACAGGAGGAACAGCATGTGCAAAGGCCCTGTGGCAGGCAGAGCTTGATGGGAGAAACAATGAGGTACTTCCTCCTGTTGTGTGCAAACTGCCTGCTTAATCCAGTTGGGAGCCAGGACTGCAGCCAGTACAGCTGCTGGTAATTAACATGGGGACCCAGGAGAGTGGGGCTCTCAGAACACCCCATCCTCGGTTTTCATCTGCTCAGACTGTGTTTTTGCCAACTCTGGGACTCCTGACACCTGCACACTCTGAATATGAGGAGCAGAGGAGGAGCCCTAGGCAACACCCTTATTGTCCTGCTGGGGAGACCAAGGACAGAGAAGACAAGCATTTGCCAAAGCCTACCAAGTCAACATGGGAACAACCACTGCAGAGCTGAGACCCTATCCTGCAGCGACAAGCCTCCTGCCTTCAGAGAAGAGAACAATTTCCAGCTGTTCCCCAGCCCTACTCAGGCCTGAGAAGTTTCTAGTAGTCAGAGTCAGGAGGATACGATGATGGCCACCCTGGGTGGAGATGGGCCAGCCAGAACTCACAGCCACCCACTTGTGCTGGTCATAACCCCACCACTCCCGTGGTGGCCCCTTCAACAGCCAGGAGGGCCAAAAGGAACAGGCAGCCAAGCTGTGTCTGATGCTGGCTGCCCCGTCTGAACCCCCACCTATACCTGGAGCCCACGGTCCCTCTGAGGTTATGGGGGGACAGTGAAATGCTCAAGGTCAGCAGCAGGCAAGTAGCTCAGGAGCCCAGACCACCAGACTGGCTCCACCTGTGCTAGAAGAGCAAGCCCTTCCTTCTCCACCAGGGCCTCTGCCCTCCTGGCCCCAAGGAGCAGGTGGCCTATCCAAGGAGAGAGGCATAGATGGGGCGACACAAGCATCAGCCCCCTGGGCTTGCCGGGTAATTATGCATTAGGAGCTAATGTTAATAAAGGCTCCAGGAAAGGGGTTTTAATTCCAGATCTCACCACCAGATTATTGCATATGAGGGAAATATCAGAGCCCCAGACTGTCTCCATCCCTCGCCCTCCATCTCCAAGCAATCTGCTGCGTTTATTAATTCTGACAGAATTTTCCCAGGCTGGGGAGGAAAGGAGAGCGGGAGGGAAGTATGTTGGGGGTGGGGAGGTAAAGGGAGACGTGGGGCATGGCAATTTGGAGCAGACCTTGGGCCTTCTACTCCCTCCTCAACCCTACCCACCTGCACAACCGCAAGGCACCCCTGGGGCATGCAGCACACAGCTCTGCCCAGCCCCAGCTCCGCACTGCTGCCTCCAGAAATGGGACCCCTCCGGCAGCTTTTACTGTCTCTCCTTCGTGCTCCTCTCACTTCCCCCTCTTTCTCATCCCTTCCTCCGCTAAGAATCAGAGTCTGACTTTCCTTCCCACCTGAACCCCACCCCAGTGGCTCCAATTCCTTGAGTTACTTACAGTGATGCTGAGATTCACCTTCTAAGAATTTCTTCCTGACATGAACCAAGTAAAAGGAATATTGGAAAAAAATCTAAATATCCATCAAAGGACATTTATTTTCTAAATTATAGTACAACCATGCACTGGAACACTCTATATGTAATGAAATGGAATAATCTATAAGGTATATTGTTGAGAGGAAAAAAATCAAGGTGCAGAACAACATGTAAAGTGTACTACATTTTGGGTAGAAATACACACACACACACACATGCACACACACCCACACATACACATTCATGTGCATGCATAGAATATGACCTAATTCCTTATAAAGATGCTGTGCAGACAAAAGGAGATAATGTTTATAAAATACTTGGTACAGTGTCTGCTACGTAGTAAACGCTCACTTAAAGCTTGCTGTTGTTATCACTTGATATCTGACTTTTAAGTTGCTTCCCACTCTACCTTGAAGGCTCTCTGGAAAGGACATTTGCGTGAATAACACTTGAGAAGAGGATGGGTTACAAATGAGAGGAAGCCAGCATAGGTTTTGGGGGGCAATAGGAGGCCATATGCTGGTAAAGCCACACAGGGGCTCTGACTGCACCCCTAGATGGTGCCCACCACTTCAGGGGCCTCAGGAGGCGACAAGGAAACCCAGACCCACAGCAGGAAGTTTTAGGAAGATGGAACTCAGTGTAGAAGAAGCAAGCACCATTACAGCTAATTTCCTGGGGAAGTGGTGATCTCACCATTACATCAGACATCCCAGCAGAGGTGGGCCACCACTTGCTTAGGCAGCTGAAGAGGAAATAGTTATGTAGCATGAAGATGCAGCCAATCTCTGTAACATGGTTCTAAAGGTCTGTGATCACAAGTGCAACCTCTTAAGGTCTTCAGAAAAACCCCAGGGCATTTGCGGAAACGCAGATCCCCATACCCCCACTTACAGATGTTCTATTCAGCTGCGGTGGGGGCCCAGAAATCAGAATTTGTGGAAAAACAAAAAACAAACAAACAAAAAACTACAGTAAGGCAATATGGTATTGGCAGAAAGATAAGACACGTAGAGTAATGGAACAGAATAGAGAGTTGAAAAATAGACCCACATAAATATAGCCAATTGATTTCTGACAAAGGTGTAAACGTGATTCCATTGAGAAGGGATAGTCTTTTCAACAAATGGTACTGGAACAACTGAATATCCACGTGGAAAAAATGAACCTCAACCTAAACCTCATAGCTTATACAAAAATTAACTCAAAGAGATCATAGATCTAAATGTAAAACATAGAACTCTAAAATGTTTACAAAAATAAAACCTGGGAGAAAACATAGGTGATCTAGGGATAGCCAAAGAGCTCTTAGACACAATGCCCAAAGAAATGTCTAGAACAGCAAAAGTAGATAACTTGGATGGTATCAGAATTAAAGAGGCACAGTTAAAAGAATTGAAAGGCATACTACAGACTGAGGGAAATCACATATAGTACTTGCCAAAGGACCTATATCCAGAATATATTTAAAAAACTCTAAAAACTCCACAGTAAGAAAATAAACAGACCAACTAAGAAATGGATGAAAGAATTGAACAGACACATCACTAAAAAGGACATGAGCCTGGCTGTAATAGTCAGGGTTCTCTAGAGGGACAGAACTAATGAAAAAATATATATATACACACACAGAGAGATATGAATATTATACATAATTATATATAATGAATATATATTCATATATAGTGTATATATTAAGTGAAATATATATACATATTCATGGGCGTTTATTGTGTGTGAGTATTAACTCATACAATCACAAAGTCCCACAATAGGCCATCTGCAGGCTGAGGAGCAAGGAGAGCCAGTCCAAGTTCCAAAACTGAAGAAGCTGGAGTTCGATGTTCGAGGGCAGGAAGCATCCAGCACGGGAGAAAGATGTAGGCTAGGAGGCTAAGCCAGTCTCTCTTTTCACGTTTTTCTGCCTGCTTATATTGTAGCCATTCTGACAGCTGATTAGATCATGCCCACCCAGATTAAGGGTGGGTAGGCCTTCCCCAGCCCACTGACTCAAATGTTAATCTCCTTTGGCAACACCCTCACAGACACACCCAGGATTAATACTTTGTATCCTTCAATCCAATCAAGTTGACACAAGGTATTAACCATCACAAGTCCACCCTGTGTCAATTTGAACCCATACACATCTCCCTAGATCATACATAATCTTCAAAGAAAGACAATAATAAGGTCATAATTACCCCTAACATAATACAACTATCCTTTGTACAACCGGAAATGCACCAATCCCCAACCCAAATACCGTTACATAAAGTTGACGATACTTAAATGCCAATGTGAAGTCAATAAATCTTATGTCACATGATAAAGGAGAAAGGAAATAAAATGAAGATATTTTCTTAGTACAAGTGTATACATGCACAAACATGTTTTTAACAAAAGAAGGACAATTACAGTACCCGTTTCTGCAGCTGGTCACTTGGTTGTGGCTGGTATTGATGGCTAACTTCTTCTATTCTGTATTCCCTTTGCCTTTAGCAAGCACCTCAGCCGGTCTTGGTTTTTTTGCCTGGTGGAGTGACGCAAACCTTCATTTCTGAAGAGTCTGGGTCTTTTGTAGTCCTGCCTGGATTGGGATGTTGTAGTTTCCTTTTGACCTTAATCAGAGGGCATGGTAATACTAAGAGATGTCCTAATGGATCTCCTATATTCCATGCACACTCTTCCTTACCTCCGTTGTAGAGTAATAGACTGATTTCTACTTAATAGTCTGGATCAGTCACCCCAGCCAACACTATAACTCTCTTCTCAGCCTATTGACTTAAAGGTAGGAGGATCCCAAACTGTCCAGGTGGCAACCTTAACTTCCAGTTTAATGGAATCGTTGTTGTGTCTCTTGGTGGGAATGTTCCTCCCTCTGGAAATAAGACCTCCAGGCCAGCAAAACATAATGTCGTGGGAAGAGGAAGCTAACATTTTGCTAGTGGATCACTAGGGGTGATGCTGAGTGGTGCCACTTCCACTTCCACTCCTTGATTCCTGGACCCATGAATCCTGGCTATGGGAGAAACAGTACCATATATTGGATGCTGATTCAGAGCATACATCTCCTTCCAGAGAACTTTGCTCCAGCCCTGCAAAGTATTGTCACCTAGTTGGCATTGTAATTGTGACTTCAAAAGGCCATTCCACCATTCGATCCATCCAGGTGCTTCAGGATCATGGGGAACATGGTAAGACCAGTGAATTCCATGAGCATGAGCCGGCTGCTGCACTTCTTTAGCCATAAAACCAGTGCCTTGGTCAGAGGCAATGCTGTGTGGAATATCATGGCGGTGGATAAGGCATTCCATGAGTCCACGGATGGTAGTCTTGGCAGAAGCACTGTGTGCAGGATAGGCAAACCCATATCCGGAGTAAGTGTCTATTCCAGTGAGGACAAACCTCTGCCCCTTCCATAATGGAAGAGGTCCAGTATAATCAGCCTGCCACCAGGTAGCTGGCTGATCATCCCCAGGAATGGTGCCATATTGAAGGCTCAGTGTTGGTCTCTGCTGCTGGCAAATTGGGTGCTCAGCAGTGGCTTTAGCCAGGTCAGCTTTCATGAGTGGAAGTCCATGTTGCTGAGCCCATGCATAACCTCCATCCCTGTCACCATGGCCACTTTGTTCATGGGCCCATTGGGCGATGACAGGGGTGGCTGGGGAAAAAGGGCAAGTGGTGTCCACAGAATGGGTCATCCTATCCATCTGATTATTAAATATTTCTCTACTGAGGTCACCTGCTGGTGAGCACTCACATGGGATACAAATATCTTCACAGTTTTTGACCACTCAGAGAGGTCCATCCACTTACCTCTTCCCAAAATTTCTTCGTCTCCAATTTTCCAATCATGATTCTTCCAAGTCCCTAGCCATCCAGCCAAATCATTGACTACAGCCCATGAATCAGTACATAATCACACATCTGGCCACTTCTCCTTCCATGCAAAGTGCACAGCCAGGTGCACTGCTCGAAGTTCTGCCCACTAGGAAGATTTTTCTTCATAGCTGTCCTTCAGGGATGTCCTGGAAAGGGGCTGTAGTGCTGCAGCTGTCCACTTTCAGGTGTACCTGCATATCATGAAGATCCACCTGTGAACCAGGCCCTAGTCTTCTCTTCCTCTGTCAACTGATCATAGGGAACTCCCCATGAGGCTATCAGTGCAGGCTAGGGGAGAGAAGGCAGGGTGGCAGGAGTGGAGACCATGGCTATTTGAGCCACTTCTTCATGTAACTTACTTGTGCCTCAGGACCTGCTCCAGCCCAATCATGTATATACCACTTCCATTTGATGATGGAATGCTGCTGTGCATGACCCACTTTATGGCTAGATGGGTCAGAAAGCACCCAGTTCATGATAGGCAGTTCAGGTTGCATGGTGACTTGATGACCCATCGCCAAACGTTCAGTTTCCACCAAAGCCCAGTAACAGGCCAAGAGCTGTCTCTAAAAAGGAGAATAGTTATCAGCAGAAGAAGGCAGGGCCTTGCTCCAAAATCCTAGAGGCCTCCACTGTGATTCATCTATGGGGGCCTGCCAAAGGCTCCAAACAGCATCCCTATCTGCCACACCTCAAGCACCATTGGATCTGCTGGGTCTTATGGCCCAAGTGGCAGAGCAGCTTGCACAGCAGCCTGGACCTATTGCAGAGCCTTCTCCCGTTCTGGACCTCAGTCAAAACTGGCAGCCTTTTGGGTCACTTGATAAATGGTCTAGGGAACACACCCAATGAGGAATGTGTTGCCTCCAAAATCCGAATAGGCCCACTAGGCATTGTGCCTCTTTCTTGGTTGTAGGAGGGGTCGAACGTAGCAAATTACCCTTCACTTAGAAAGAATATCTCGACAGGCTCCACACCACTGGACCCCCAGAAATTTTACTTGGGTAGAAGTTCCCTGAATTTCAGTCAGATTTATTTCCCATCCTCTGGCACACAAATGTCTCACCAATAAGTCCAATGTGTTTGCTACTTCTTGCTGACTGGATCCAATCAGCATAATGTCATCAATGTAATGGACCAGTGTGAATCTTTCAGAAGTGAAAAGCGATCAAGGTCTCTCCAAAGAAGATTATGACACAAAGCTGGAGAGTTGATATACCCCTGAGGTAGGACAGTGAAGGTATATTGCTGGCCTCACCAGCTGAAGACAAATTGCTTATGGTGGGCCTTATGGGCAGAAATGGAGAAAAAGGCATTTGCCAAGTCAATGGCTGCATATCAGGAGATGTGTTAAATTTGCTGAGGCAATGAAACCACATCTGGTAAAGCAGCTGCAATTGGAGTCACCACTTGGTTAAGCTTATGATAATACACTGTCATTCTCCAAGATCCATCTGTCTTTTTCACAGGCCAAATGGGAGAGTTGAAAAGGGGTGTGGTGGGAATCACCACCCCTGTGTCTTTCAAATCCTTGATGGTGGCACTAATCTCCGCAATCCCTCCAGGGATTCGATATATATATATTTTTGATTTACTATTTTTCTAGGTAGAGGCAGCTCTAATGGCTTCCATTTGGCCTTTTCCACTGCAATAGCCCTCACCCTACCAGTCAGGGAGCCAATATGGGGGTTCTGCCAGCTGCTAAGTATGTCTATGCCAATTATGCATTCTGGCACTAAGGAAGTGACCATAGGATGAGTCCCAGAACCCACTGGACCCACTGTAAGTCAGACCTGAGCTAAAACTCCATTAATTACCTGACCTCTGTAAGCCCCTACTTTAACTGGAGGACCACAATGACATTTTGGGTCCTTTGGAATCAACGTCAGCTCAGAGCCGGTGTCCAGTAGTCCGCAAAATGTCTGATCATTTCCCTTTCCCCAGTGCACAGTTACCCTGGTAAAAAGTCAGAATTCTCCTTGGGGAAGGATGGGAGAAAGATTCACTCCATAAATTGTTGTTAATGTAGTGGGGTCCTTCCTCAAGGAAACCTGGCCTCCCCTTCATTCAAGGGGTTCTGGGTCTGTAAACTGGCTCAAGTCTGGAAATTGATTGAGGGGCCATTATTCTCTCTTTTTATAATTCAAATTAGTCTTTTGTCCACTTGACCTAGAAGTTTTCTGTTTGTATAATTTAAGTAGGAATGCAGTAGGCTTCCTATCAATTTCACTTCTAGGAGCACGGTGATTAATTAGCCAATGCCAGAGCCCTACACAAGTCAGACTATTCTGATTGCTGCTTTGCCTCTGCTGTGCATTACAGTAGGTATGCCCACCTTGCCTTTGACAGTTGAGTGCTACCACTTGGCCCCTTCCATCTCAGGATCCAATTATTCCCATTGTATTTAAGGGCTATTTAACTGTAGCCCTCATGGTCACACTCTCAGCCTCACTTCTAGGGGCCTGCAGGGACTTTAGTCTAGTTATAAGTCCAGAAGCCTTCCTCTGGGAGTGGCCCTGAGGAAAATCAACATTATTCTGCCTGGCAACTGCCGCTTTGTAGTTGAGTGACTGCTGTTCCCACCATTAGATCTGACATACAAGAGAAGAGCAATTATAGGGCTCTTCAAAGATGCAGGTGCTACCCTCACAAAACTATTTCACAAGGCATTGGTCAAGAGTATGTCTTCTGGACCCTCCCAGCTGGGATGCGTAGGTATAAACTGACTAATCCACTCCACTACCCCAATCTCCCTAAGCCCTTGGATCCCTTTCTCTACATTAAACCAAGGGAGATTAGGCATTTCCAGCTCGCTCACAGTGGATCATCTTTTAATCCATATTTCAGCTAACCAAGCAAATAAACTATTAGAACTTTTTTTTTTTTAACCCCTTGAGCTACAACATTAAATGCAGAGTTCCTACTTAGTGGGCTCAAATCAATTAAATTCAGCCTGATCCAACTCTATGTTCCTTCTGCCATTATGCCACACCCTTAGTATTCATTCTCATGCCTGTCCTCCAGATTTCTGTTTATATAAATTAGAAAACTCAAGCAGTTCTTTTTAAGTGTAGCACACTTCCTCATGGGTCACACTCTCAACCTCATCTCTAGGGGCCCGCGGGGACTTTAGTTATAAGTCCAGAAGCAAACAAGGGTGTTTGGGATGGCCCTGAGGAGAAGCAACATTATTTTGCCTGGCAACTGCCTCAGGGGAGGCCATCAGTGTTGCCTTAGGCAGTGCAAGGTGTATCTCCTCAGACAAAGGTGGAAAGGCTGACAGCAGCATGGATTGGGGAGGGGATGTTGCCACTACTGGGGATGGGGAAACTGTTTCTTCTGGCAAAAAAGCTTCATCAGAGTTTATAAACTCAGTGTCCCCAGCTTCATCAGGGTCCTCCCACACATCCCCATTCCAAGTTGCAGGGTCCTATTCTTTTCCAGTCAATGCCCTCACTTTAACAGTAGGCACCTGGCAAGACTGTGCATGCACCTTTTGTTGCAGGTCAGCCACTCTCATAGTAAGAGCTTATGTCTGTTTTTCCATAATGTCAGCTCTTTCCCTACAGGAGATAAGACTCTGAGTTGACAATCTTAGCAGATTTGTGGCTCAGTATCTGCTTCTGAAGCTGGGAGACAGAATCCCTGAGTTTATCATTTTTTTTCCATCACTTTGTCCACTGAACTTAGCTTCATTATGTTCCTTGGTTCCCCACATATGTCAAAGATATTATGTATGAGTCACTAAACTCCTTGCCTCTCAAAAGCAAGGAATTAGGAGTGTCAAATACTGTTTAAAGAGTTACTTTGCATAACTCTCTAAACAGTTCACACCAAGGACTATCAGTGTTCTCTATACTATTGGAAGTAGAGTCCTTAGCATTTTGGGGTCTAATCATATGAAGCAGCCAACTCCAGGAGCCCCCAAACCAATGAAATAACTCCATCCTTAATGTTCTGTTTCTCTAGAACCCTCCTGGCACCAAAATCTGTATTAGACAGGGTCCTCTAGAGGGATAGAACTAACGGAATATATATACACACATGTATATATGATGTATATATATTTCACAAGGCATTGTGAATATGTAAATATATATTTATAAAAATACATATTTATATAATATATATATTTATAATATATAAATATATATTTATAGATATATAATATTTATTTATATATAAATGTATTTATATAATATATACTTATATACAAATAATATATTTATATTTATATTATGTAAATATAAAGGGGAGTTTACTAAGTATTAACTCACAGGATCACAAGGTCCCACAATAGAACATCTGCAGGCTGAGGTGCAAGGAGAGCCAGTCCACATTCCAAAACTGAAGAACTTGGAGTCTGATGTTCAAGGGCAGGAAGCATCCAGCACGGAAGAAAGACGTAGGCTAGAAGGCTAGGCCAGTCTGTCTTTTCACATGTTTCTGCCTTCTTATATTCTAGCTGTATTGGCAGCTGATTACATTGTGCCCACCCAGATTAAGGGTGAATCTGCCTTTCCCAACCCACTGCCTCAAATGTTAATCTCCTTTGGGTAACACCCTCACAGACACACCCAAGATTAATACCTTCTATCCTTCCATCCAATCAAGCTGACGCTCAGTATTAACCCACACAGTGGCAATTAAGCGAATGAGAAAATGTTCAACATCTCTAGTCAATAAAGAAATACAAATAGCCATGCAGTGGCTCACGCCTGTAATCCCAGCACTTCGGGAGGCTGAGGGAGGCAGATTGTTTGAGCGTAGGAGTTCAAGACCAACCTTGGATACATAATGAGACCTCATCTCTACAAAAATAAAAAATTAGCCAGGCATGGTGGCGCATGCCTGTGGTCTCAGTTACTCAGGAGGCTGAGGTGGAAGGATTGCTCGAACCCAGAAGGTTGAGGCTGCAGTGAGCTGTTATCGTGCCACTGCATGTCTGCTTGGGCAACAGAGTAAGACCCTGTCTCAAACAAACAAACAAAAGAAGAAGAAGAAGAAATGCAAATTAATCTGCTGTGGTTTGAATGTGTCCCCCTCCCCTCCAATTCATGTGCTGGAAACAATCCCCAGTGCAACCCTGTTGAGAGGTGATTAGGTCGTGGGGGCTCTGCCCTTATGAATGAACTAATGCTGTTATCCCAGGAGTGGGTTAGTTATTATGAGACTGGGTTTATTATAAAAAGTGAGTGTGATCACCTCTTGCTTTCTCTTGCATGTGTGCTCCTTTGCCCTTCCACCTTCCACATGGGATGACACAGCAAAAAGGCCCTCCTCAGATGCTGTCACCTTGATATTGGACTTCTCAGGCTCCAGAACTAAAAAAGTTTGTGAGAAATAATTTTTTTTTATAAACCACCCAGTCTATGTTCTATGATAACAACATGAAATGGACAACATCTGTAAGAATGAGTAAAATAATTTTTAAAAACCACCATACCAAGTCCTGACAAGGATGTGGAGCAACTGGAATTCTTATACAATTCTAGTGAGAATACAAAATAGTGCAGCCACTCTACAAAACAGTTTGGCATGGTCTTATAAAGTGAAACGTACAACTACCACTTCACCAAGCAAGCCAACACTTGCGCCTTTGCCCTAGAGAAATGGAAACTTATGTTCACAGAAAAACCTGTATGTGAATATTGGTAGAAACTCTACTTCACAATTGCCCAAACTGGACTCAGTTCAAATATTCTGCAGTGGCTGAATGGATAAACAAACTGTGGTAGAGTCATGCGATAGAATACTAGTCAGCGATAAAAAGGACCAGGCTGCTAGAACTTCGTGCAGCAGCTTCTATGAATCTCAAAGGCTTACGCTGAGTGGAAGGAGCCACTATCACAAGGTTACCTTCTGCATGATTTTATCTACACTACCTTCTTGAAAAGCCGAGAGTATAGTGTTGGAGGGCAGATCAGTGGTTGCCATAGGGATGTGACTATAAAGAGATAGCATGAAGGGGTTTTGGGGAATGATAGGACTGTTCTGTACCCTGATTGTGGATTGTGATGGTGGTTACACGAACCTATATATGTGAAAATTCACAAAACTGGTGATTATTTCTCAATGTATAGGTATATCAAATTATCAAGTTATAAAGCTTAAACATATGATGATTTTAATTGCCAATTATACCTTAATAAAGCTGGAAAAAATTTACAGAACTGCACACCAATTCTATGTATGATAATTTTAAAGTAGAATGAATTAAAAAAGAAAAAAACCTCTCAGCTGGTCCAAGCATCACAGTTTGATGGCTGCATTCCTGAGTCCAGTACTCACCTGTTGCTTAGCAACAAAGCTTGGGCCTTTCCACTAATCACACCTTGAGCTCCCAAATCAAAACAAAAGTTTCTTGAAGGTAGGGGCCAGGATTCTTGGGCCTCTGTGGCTCCATGGCTACTCTCAGATCCTCCCTCCTTTTCTTTTTTTTTTCCTTCCTCCCTCCCTTGGTTCCTTCCATTCTTTCTTTCTTTCTTTCATTTATGGGAGCACTCCCCAGGAAGATGCTCAACCAGGAGCTCATCTTGTCTTCCAGGCCTGGGTCCCCTCCATATGACCTGGCAGGAGAGCAGTGGCTGGCTTGGACACAGCCACTCTGGGAGATAATAAATGTCTCTGAATCTTCTTGCTCAGTCGCCCCAGTGGAAAGATTGGAAGATCAAGGCTCAGAAGGATGCCCTGTTATTCTGGAAGTTAGTGGAAGGGTCAGGACTGGAAGCCAGCACCCTGACCTGAAACGTGGGACCATTCCCATCAGCACTCATAAGCAGGTTTGCTCCACTCCCCTGTCCCCCACCTCCAGGCTCCAGGATGCTATTTAGTGTTTTCCCCGTTGTTTAATAAGAGTCACTTTCTTGCTGATAGCTCCCCTAACTTCTCTTTGCCAAACTGATCTCTTCTTTCCTTGAAATCACCTCCCCCTTCCCTGGTTCCCGGTTATTTCTGTTTCCTAAGTCAGAAACCTGAAGTCCACCTGGATTCCCCCCATCTCTCCCTCCACAGCCAGATCTGCTTCTGGAAACACTCTTGAATGCATCTTCTTTTTTGTGTCCTTTCAGCCACTGCTGAGGTCCAGTCCTCACTACCTCTGGGTGGTGCCCTGGACTCTGGCCTGTCCTCCACAGGACCACCAAAATATGATCTGGTGGCGCCTCGCCCTGCAGGTGAACCCCTCTGGACTCGCCCTTGCTTGGCGAGAAAACAGCCAATGTCTTTACTTCTGTCAGCCAGGCCTTTGCTGCCTGGCTCCAGCTTTGCCACCTACCCCACACTGCCTGGCTACTCCTGATGGAGCACTGTGCATGCAACTCCTTTCCATCGGGATGCTCTCCTCATCCCTCACCCACCTGCTCTTGCCTGGCTAATCCCCAGGTAGTGGGCAGAATGCTGGGCTCCATACCTAATCCCTAGAACCTATGAATGGGGGAGAAAAAGTATTTGGAGGTGTAATTAAAATAAGATCTTCAGATAAAGACATCACTCTGTATTATCCAGGTGGGCCCTAAATTCAATAACAAGTGTCCTCGTAAGATGAGGCAGAGGGAGATTTGATAGAGATGGGGAGGAGGCAATATGACTTCAGAGGCAAGGGCTGGAGTGATGTGGCCACAAGCCAAGGACTGCCAGCCACCACTGGAAGAGTGGAGGAAGCTGGAAGAGTCAAGGAAGAATTCTGCCCCTGAGCCTCCAAGGAAGCACTGCCTTGCTGACACCTCAATTTCAGACCTCTGGCTTCCAAAACCATGAGATAAAAATACCCATTGTTTGAAGCCACTGAGTTTGTGAACTAGTTACAGCAGCTACAGAAAACTACCATACTCAGGGTTGACCTTCTCTGTGACATGCTCCCAGGCCTCTTAGGGAGAGTTGCTCCTTCCTCTGTGGTTTCACTTGTCCCACTGGTAGGGGTGTCAGGAAGGGCTGAAGGCTATGGCTTCTAACCCAGGCTGTCACCAACAGGGAGAAGGAGCAAGTGTTCTCTGTGTGTGTGTTGTGGGGGAAGTAGTTTGCCCTTCCTGAACGAGCCAGGTGTTTGCATATCCTACTGGATATGTCTTCCCACTGGCCACGTGGGCACCGGGAGAGATGCATAGGAATGTGTGTAGCAGCAAGCAACAAACCATCCAATAGCTCCTAATAACAACCATTAGAAACAGCCCTTGTGTATTTTGAGGATGGGTAAATGATGGTGGTATAGCCACACACTGGAATACCATACGGCAGTGAAAAATGGAGTCATAACTGCATACAAGATGGAAAAAATCTACAAAATACAATGTGGGCAGAAAAGGTACTGTAGAAAAATACATGCAGTGATCTTGATATAAAGAATCAATGTGGGTGAGTGCAACATGATGGTTTAGGGGTATGGAAAGAAAGGCAAGGGAATGACAGGCCAAATTGGAGACCGTGGCCATCTCTGCAGGGCAGCTGGGCTGATCAGAAAGGGACCGTCTAAGCAGTGCTTGTCAAACATTAATGGGCACGCATCACACAGAGGTCTGCTTAACATGCGATTCTCATTTGGTGAGCCTCAGGTAGGGCCTGAGAGTCTCTGTCTGCTACAGGCTTCCAGGTGAGGTTGAGTCTGTGGATCCAGACCACATTTTGGGTAGTGAGGATGAGCCAAGAGGCAGTGATGGCCCAGCCTGGGGATGCTTGACCCTTGCCGCACGTCGGAATCACTCCAGGAGCTTCTCAAAAGCACTGATGCCAGGTCAGCTGGAGACCAGTTATATGAGCAGCCCTGGGTGCAGAGCCCAGGTGTGGCTGTGTGGATAGCTCCCAGGGACTGCACAGTGCAGCAGGTGGAGGTCCCTACTCCAGTCTGGACCGGTGTTCATTTTCTCTTTGTCTTCTAGGCTTTTCGTGTATACTATCTGTATTCCTTTGTACGTATAAGGCTCACACAAAATATAAAATGTGTTAAAAAAAAGAGTGCAAATTAAAAAAACAAAAAACAAACAAACAAAAAAAAACCAAGCCAGATCTATGGGGTCTGGGAGGAGAAAGAACAAGGAACTAAAAAGGATTCTTAGGCCAGGCACAGTGGCTCATTCCTATAATTCCAACACTTTGGGAGGCTGAGGCAGGTGGATCACTTGAGCCCAGGAGTTCAAGACCAGCCTGGGCAACATGCTGAAACCTCATCTCTACAAAAAAATAAAAAATTAGCCAGTGTGGTGGCATGCACCTGCAGTCCCAGCTACTTGGGAGGCTGAGGCAGGAGGATCACGTGAGTCTGGGGAGCTTGAGGCTGCTGTGAGCTATGATGGCGCCACTACACTCCAGCCTAGGCAACAGAGCAAGACCCCATCTCAAATAACAAAAAATTAACAAGATTCTTAAAAACCGCTTTAGTCCACAGCAAAGAATCCTGTTGGCTGTTAGGCCTATTGGTCGGCACAGCCGGCAGCCGTTGCGTTGTTGGCCAGTCAGCCCCCTATCTGTGATAGTCAGAGTCAGCCAGGCAACAGCACGGTAAGTTAAGCTGTGGGTCAGTCCAGCAACCAGCAAGTCAGTCTGAATCCCTGAGCAGTTCGTTCTTCCTGTTCCCAGTCAGCCAGGGCATCCACTTGTTAGGACGGTGGTTTTTGCTCTGTCCATCAACGTGTAGTCATTGTTGTCAGGTGTCGGTGGGTTACCACCACCCAATCTCACTGTCAACTGTGGTTGCGAGGGTTGGTGGGAAAGGCCCATGGGTGCATGGAGGGCTCAGTGGTCGGCATGTCAGCCGGTCAGCCAGTCAGGTCAGTCAGAATGGCAGTTGGTGAGAGAGTCAGTCAGCAATGAGTCAGCCAGCCAGCAGCCTGCCAGACAGACTTTCTCTACTTCAGCCAGCCTGTTGGTGAGACGGTCTTTAGTCAGGAAACCCCTAAGTCTGTCAGTCAGACCCTAGTCAGACAGATAACCTGTCAGGCCTGAGTCGTGTGAGACAGCCAGTTGGTCGGGCAGCCCCAGGCTGGCAGTTAGCTGCACCATCCATCAGTCAGTCACTGAATGGGCCAGTCACCACACCAGTGCCTCAGCCAATTGGGGAGACAGCCTTAGCCGGTGCCCAAGGCTCCGCTCAGACATGCTCTGCTGGCAGTCCCTGCGTGGTTGGTCTGGCCGTCTATCTGTCTGTCTGTCATGCAGGTAGCTGTGAGTCAGGCAGCACCCCAGCCAGCCAGGCAGCTGCAGGACGAGCTCACCCTCCCCACACTGAGCCGGTTCATTAAGAACCCTGCAGACTGGGGAGAACTCCAAGACCCTGTTCAACAGCAGTGAGGCTCTGTTACTATTATTAGCGAAGAGCGCTCCAGAGGTTCCGGAAAGTGGAAAAGGCCATCAATAGCCCTGCCCTGCTTCCCCCTCCACACCTCTCTCTCCATTAATGAGGTTCCTGCCACAGAGAAGGGGCGCTTCCCGGAGGCCGGAATTGGAGGAGGGGGCAGAGGGTGGGGGAGTGGTTCCAGTCAGCCCTGCCGCCATCCCCATGGGGGGTGGGTGGGAGTGGAGCCCGAAAAGGAGACCCTTCTCCCTGGCCTGGCCCTGCCCACCTTCAGGGTCTGTGTCCCCCTCTGAGCTGCCATCTCTGAACAAGCCAGGTGGCGGGCGTGCAGCTAAGGTCCACACAGGGTACAGGGATTTTATGTCAGCTCTTGTGTTTATCTGCTGTGACTCAAAAAGAAAGGAGAAAACACAGTTGCAGAGTCTACTTTTCGGTTCATGGAAGTTCCCGTCTGTGATTTTATTTCAGATCACAGCCGTCCTGAAAGGTAGCAGCATCCCACTACAGGCACTGAGGTTCGGAAAGAGAAGCGTTTGCCAGAGGTGGATTCCATCCAGGTGCGCATGACTCCAGCGTGCATAGCTTCTCCTTACTGGGCTATCTCTCCGGTGCTGGCAGAGGGCTTTCAATTTCCAGCTGCACTCTCCCCTTCTTTTCCATGGGGCTGGAGAGGACATTTCTGAGGTCTCTCATGCTCTAACGTTCTCTGCTGGACGTATGTTCTGTTATGAACTTGCTGTTGGGACCCGCTATGCCTGGGACCAGACCAGAAGCGGAGGTAGGGGCTGGAGAGCAGCGTTCCTTGGCCTTGGGTCTGGGGTAATGGGCCCACTCTTTTATAAGCTTCTGGACTTACGGAGCTGAAGGGAGCCTGATGCTTACTTGGTCTGCATCCAGTCTCATCAGAAGCAGAATCTTTCCAACAACCATGCAGTCAGCACCTACCTGTGCTTATACATTCCCAGTGACAGGGAGCTCACTACCTCTCCAAGGAGTCTTTTCTATTGTGGGGCAGCCTCGGCCCTTGTAAAGTCACTCCACATCGTAGGTCCTCACCTTTAGTTCTCAGTCCTGCATTTTGGTGCCACCCAGATTAAGCCTCATGCTTCTTAAGAGAGCTGTCCTCCTATTCAGACTTAGGGAAAGACAACGGGATTTCCTGTTTCTCAGTTGTTTCAGTTGTGTGCAAGGGAAAAGACAGAATGCTGGAGAAGAGTGGAAAGAGCAAGGCTCTTGGGTCAGTGTGGTAGACTGCTGGCACTGGTGGCTTCAGTTTAGCACGCCTTGCTGTATCTATGGCTCTAAGTAGCGCCCTCCAACATTGACTTACTCTCGGCAGTGGGATAGTAGCAAACTTGATGTAAGCAGAGATTTGTAAAGATGCCTGGTTTTTCCCACGTTCTCTCCTGGACCCCGGCCACCTCCGTGAGAACAAGCCCGGGACAGCCTGCTCGAGGGATGCGAGAGACACGTGGAGAAGAGCTCATCATGGTCCAGCCAAAGTCATCCTACAGCAGCCAGCACCAGCTCATCCTTCAGCTCACCACAGACACCTGAGAGATTCCAACCCATGTTAACTGAGGCTGGTTTAGATTAGCCAAACTGCCCAGCTGACCCAGAGACTCATGAGAAACAACAGTTGTTATTTTAAGTGACTAAATTTGGGGGCAGTTCGTTACACAGCAATAGCTCACTAAGAAAGACACTCAAAACTCTCCAAGGATCAGCCTTGCTTCCGCTTTTCCTAGCAGTGTGACTTCAAATAAACCACAGAAGCTCTGGAAGTCTCAGTGTTCTCATCTGTTAAGTGGGGCTACTAAATCCTGCTCTTCCTCCTTCAAAGGAGGCAGTCAAAAGAGTAATAGGTAGGGAAGTACATTGCTCACTAGGTGGAGCATAAAAAGGGGCCGGGCTCAGGAAGGTCCAGGGATTGGCTCAAGGGCGGGTGTCCCTGCAGCTGCATGTCAGGGCTCTGCTAAGCAGAGGGCAGTGCAGTATATTAACCCAGCTCACCTCACTGTCCAGAAGCAAGCCTGGCAGGCTGAGTGATGGGGTCAACTGCAGACTTATTTACAGACACAGCCCTTTTGCCTTCTCTTCCTCTGTAGGCCCTACTGGCAGCATACAAATGAGAATCAATAGGCCAGTTATTAAACCGTAAATATCTCTCCCCTCAGGCTCTTGGGCCAAGAGCTCTGAGCCTCTCAGCTGAGAGGGGTGCCGAGGGTGCCTCACATGCAGTCTGCCTTATACCCCAGCCCAGCCCACCACCCCAGAACAGAGGAGAGACTGCCACTACCTTTCTGGGTAGAGAGGAGGCCTGATTCATGCAGAACCAAATTAAAGGAGCCCTCAAACCACCATGCAACATCTATTGTTTAGGAAGGGAGGAGAGCCACGTGAGTATGGCACAAACCCTTTACCTACCTAGGCTGAAACTCAGAATGCTTGAGTCAGAAGGGGGCTGGGAAGTCCATCCATGCTCCTGCATATTCTGTGGATGCAGAGACAATTCAGGGGCCCAAAGAGGGGGCGACTCATCCCAGAAGATATGCCCAGAAAGTGACAGAATCCAGACTCAAACCCAGATGTATGGCCTATGAACTGTGCCATCATCTAAGACAGAAGAGGAATTATGGTGCACAAGTAGGGAAGGGACATAGAGGGTGAGGCAGTTAATAAGGTCCAGGGAGACAGGACTAGCAATGAAGCCAGGGAAAAGAAAGCTGCTTAAAGGAGCTAGGGGGAGATGAAGGGAGGGAAAGAGAGTGTTAGGTGAGCAGGGGCTGGTGAACTGGGAAGTTTGGTAGTTTGGTACAAGAGAGGAGAATATAAAGACACACACACACACACACACACACACACAGCAGACAGGGGGAACTGGTAGGCTTCCTGCATTCCTTAATTGTGGACATCATGGAGGCTGCATTTAAGCTGGGCCATGGAGGATGAGTAATTTGAGCTGGGCCATGGGGAATAAGTAGGATCTATGCTCACTTAACCCTCTCTATATATGGAGCAGAAAGGAATGAAGGGCAATCCAGGAGGAAGGGCCAGAATAAGCAAAGGCATCAAAGGTGGCAGCGATGATAATGATGATGATGATGTTGATGGCAGTGATGGTGGTGGTAATGAAGATGATAATAATGATGATGATGGTGGTGGCGATAATGATGGTAATGGTGATTAAGATGATGATAATGATGGTGATGATACTGATGGTGGTGATGGTGGTGGTGATGATGAGAGTGGGGATGATGGTGCTGATGAAGATGATAATAATGATGAAGATGATGGTGATGGTGAAGATGATAATGATGGTGATGATGGTGATGGTGATGATGATGGTGATGGTGATTATGGTGATGATAATGATGGTGATGATAATAATGGTGATGGTGGTAGCTATCACTTTTTTTTTTGAGACAGAATCTCACTCTGTCACCCAGGCTGGAGTGCAATGATGTGATCTCAGCTCACTGCAACCTCTGCCTTCCAGGTTCAAGCGATTCTCATGCCTCAGCCTCGCGAGTAGCTGGGATTACAGGCACCTGCCATCATGCCCAGCTAATTTTTGTATTTTTGTAGAGACGGGGTTTCACCATGTTGGTCAGGCTGGTCTTGAACTCCTGACCTCAGGTGATCTGTCCGCCGTGGTCTCCCAAAATGCTGGGATTGTAGGCGTTAGCCACTGCACCTGGCCGGTAGCTATCACTTTCTAAAGGACTTTCTGTGCACCATGAGCTGTGCCAGGGCATTTTACATCCTCCACATTATTAAGTTCACATAACAACTCTATTGGGCACCAGGGTCAGTGTAGGCCCAGAGCTGCCAGGCGCTTTCCATCTATGTAAAGGAGAGTGGCAGGTGACTGATAGGAGGTGGCCAACTCTTGGGGAGTCTTGACCACCTGGCTAAGGCACTGGGACTCCATCCTAAGGGCAAGGAGGAGCTGTCGAAGGTTTTTGAGCAAGACATTGTCTAATCAGAATTGTTGCCCACCTATTATATTACCAGACCCTCAGTCAGGGCTGGGGGAACTCAGAGGGGCAAGATCTCTGTGAACTAGGGCTTCCTAGAGGAGGTAGCCTTTTGTGGGTTCTGAGTTTCCCCACCTGAGTGTGGTTCCTTTTGTCAGCTCTGGCCCTGCCAAGAGCCCTTAGCCTTTCTTCCAGGCTGCTCTGTAGCACCGAGTGCCTTGGATTCATTTCTGGTGAGAGAGGTTGTTTCCCAGACTCCTATGCTGAGTTCACGTGAAGGCATCTAGCCAACTACCTGGGAGCTGCCACCCACTCCAGGGACACAGCAGAGGGTGGAGCATGACAAGAAGTCCCTTCCCATCTCCCCAGGCCTGGGGGAGGCCCAGATTCCCAGGGGCAGCAGCGCCTCCCCCTGGCTCCACATTAGAGTCACCTGGGGGCCTTTCAGATAACACATGCCAAAGACCTACCTCCAACCTGCTGAACTGAATGCTGACCCCTGTGAGTGGGGCCCAGACACGGATATATAGATATACACTTGATGTCCTGCTGACTCACTCAGAGAGCTAGGGTTAGAAATCACTGGGAATTGCACCCCAGGCCGACCCTGGATCCCATTTGCTCATAGGTGATCTCAGAAGTGCTTCTCTGTCTAAAGGACAGCTGGCATGGGCTAGATAGGGCTGGTTCAGCTTTGCCTATGGTGGCCCTATAGGAAGGCATCCTTTACTTCCCAGTGTTGACAGCTCTTGCTACCCTGAGCATCCTTGTTGTGAACAAGTCTCTGAGGCTCGGCTAAGCTCTGGGCTGGGAAAGCCCGTGAGCAGGATGGGCAGAAGGTCCCTTCCCAGCCAGCCCCCTGCCCCCTGCCCACAGAGCCTCCCGAGTATCCCAGGGGCAATGGCTGATACCCCTCTGCACCCACATCCTTGGCTGCTCAGCGGTTCAGGTCCCTGGCACCATTTGGCTTGTATTCCAGGAGTTTATGCTTCTCCTGCTCCCTGAGGACAGCAGCTGAGTCTTCTGTGTGTGAGACAGACGGGGAAGAGCAGAGAGTGTCAGGACCACAACCCAGGGACTGGACAGCCGGGTTCAAGCCAGGTTCTGCTTTCTACTAGCTGCGTGACTGCGAGCAACTTCTCTGGGTCTCAGTTTTCTTGCTGGTGAAACAGATGATTATAATGATAAAACTCCTCCCCCATGAGGGTGCTGAGAGGCGTGGAGGGGGTGATTCTCGACAGTTGCTCAGCAGCGTGGCTGGCACAGGGCAAGCGCTCAGGGTGAGCTAGTATTTTTCTTTGCATCTTGCCCATGGCCTTTCTGCACATGGATGCTTGCCAAAGGTGGGCTGCAGTGAATAGGAGTGAACACTAGGATGTTTTTCCCGCCCCAGATCTGAGCTCTTCTTCTGTATTTGGAGGTTATTCCATGCCTATCTGCTGCTATAAAAAATCCCGGCTCCTTGCTTTCCTAGCCTCCCTTACAGCACAGTTGCAGACCCATTCCCTGAGATCTGCCTGTGGAGTGGGCCACGATGCACACAAGCGGGACCCTGGAAAAGCCGTTCTGGTGGTAGGCAGCAGAACAGCTCCCCGAGCCTCCAGGGCAGCATAGCAGCGGGCAGCACGTGCAGCTCCCATGGCCCTGGAGGCAGAGCAGGAGGTGGCTTCCCCTGGAGGCTGGCAATGTCCTTAGACTGGTTTAGTGGCATGGCTGCTTGGCCTTCGGTCTGGCCACGGTGCTTTCCAGCCCTTCCCAGTGATTCTGTGAGTCCCTGGATTCCGTTCAGTACATCCTATTTCTGCTCAATCGGTGTTGATTGCTTCTGCCTGCATCTAGGACTCTACATTAGTCAGAGGAGGGTGGAGTCTCTATTGTACCCATTGCCGGACTCAGACACTGGTGAGATCCTGCACCAGGCCCTGCAGGCTCATCTGTGGCTGAGGGGAGCCAGAGCCAGGACACACACTGCTGATGGTGTGAGCACCACATCTGTGGCCACCCTGCACTTCCACCAGAGGACCCCAGTGGAGGCCACTCCAGAGCACTGGCCATGGCCCCCCCAGAACACTGGCCACAGCCCCCAGAGGGGTCAGGCACAAACTCCGACATAAGGGGGTCACTTGTGATAAAAAATGCCCTGAATCCAGGAAGGGGCTGTAGCTCACGACCACCTGCAGACAGAGAGACCTTGGGAAAGGCAGCTGGCCTAGGAGTAGAATTCCTGCCTAACTCCAGCCTGAGCAAGGGCCGTGTTATCACAGAACAGTGATGAGAGCCTCTGGTGTTTACACTCAGCTGTACCTTTTCCCCTCCTTTTCTCATTTCTGCCCATCCTACAGAGGGGAAATGGGAGCTCAGAGGCTCACACCGGCTTTCCCAAGGTCCCATAGCAATGAGAAGTAGAGACCAGTCCCAATCCAGGTGTTTAATGTCAAGGCTGAAAGGAATGTCTGAGGACACTGAGGCCCAGGACAAGGGTGGCCAATGAAGCCTATCAAAGGAACTCAGATTTTGAACTTTCATTAAAAATGAACAAAAGACCCCCTGAAATACTCTCTTATGACTTTGGAATGGGGCACCCTGCCATGGGAGAGAGTGAGCTCCCTGTTGGTGGAGGTATGTAAGGAAGAGGTGGGAACCACTGGGTGAGGATGCACTGAGGGGCAAGGATTTCTACCGACTACAGGGTCTGCCATCTCCTGGGGGCCAGTGGGTCTCTATAAATGGAGCTGAGGGCTTCCTGAAAAATGCCTGTCTTGTTGCAATCTCTGTTGTCCCTCTGCTTTGAGCATTTGGCCAAGAGGACAGAGATCCACATAAAGTGGCCTGATTTTAAATGGGGTGTCTTGAGCTGCCTCGAAAGGTAGAGAAGAGCCCCAGAGTCATAAAGAATCCTGCCCCCAACACAGTCCTGCGCCTCTACACACGTGCATACTCTAGCTTACCGATGGAGAAACTGAGGTGCAGAGAGGGGAAGCAAGGGGACCCAAGGCAGCTGGAAGTGGAATGGGATGAAAACCCAAGTCTTTGACACTTAGTCTAGGGCAGTGGTTCTCGGAGTGGGGTCCCCCACCAGCAGCCTCAGCAAGCCCTGGAAACTTGTTGGAATGTAACTTCTCAGGGCCCACTGACTCTGAAACTCTGGGGACAGGGCCCATAGTCTGGGTTCCATCGAGTCCTCTGGGGGATTCTGATGTGCG